>NC_042530.1:11920838-14320838 GCF_900963305.1 Echeneis naucrates | reverse complement strand
TTGGGTGATTTTTCCTCTCTTTTTCTTCTACCCCTTCCTCTCCCATCTCCCCTTTCCATTCCATTCTTCCCTTTTCTGCACTCCCCCACCGCTTTTATTCTCCTGTACGAACTGTAATTGTTCCCCATTTCCTCACTTCTATTTTAATGACATGCTGTTTTCCCTCTTTCCCTATCAAACCTTTCTTCTGGGAATCAAAGGGCAGGCCTCCAAATTGGCCAATTTGCTGCTCTGGCTCAAATAAAATTGATGGGACTTTTTTACATCGTTACATTTTTGACATTGAGACAAGAACCAAGAGAGAAACTGTCATTGAAAAATGAATCATGACATCGGCTTTCCTTTCCCGACCTTTCCCTTCACAAACGCCATTGAAAAACAAGAACAAAACAAATAAACACCGTCATTTTTTCTCCTCTTCTCCTCTCTTGAACATTCATTCATTCATCTTCTACCACTTATCTGTTTCCGGGTTGTTGAGTCAACCTCAGCTCACATCGGCAAGGGTGGGGTACACCCTGGACAGATCACCAGTCCATTGCAGGGCCAGCATATAGAGACAGGAACTTAACGGGAACTTAACCCATGTGCATCACAGTAGTATTAAAATGTGATGTATAGTCTCGGGGGAAACACAAATTAAACACTGACGTTGCAGTGAAAGTTATGATGAGACGTAGAGCCATCTTTAAACTGTCCAGTAGGAGACTGAAGTCTATAAAGGACTCGCTCAGTTCATTGTTTTCAGTCACATGACTGGTGCTGACGCCTGGAGGGGAAAAAAAAAAAAAAACGGGTCCAAGATGGCGGCTAACATCGGAAACGCGGGGATCAACGATGACAGCCTATTACCTTCCAAACGGTTTCAAGACACGGATATTTAGATAATCTCTCTAAAGAGGAAAACACGAGATCAAGGTTAAACTGCAAGTTTTAGGCACTTTCAACGCATACACGGCATCCGCCACAGTATTTCAGCGAAGTCCCTGCCGGCAATGTCTGGACTTTCTGGATGGGTCAATAATGCTGCCGTTTGGGAGGTGAAGGATAAGAAATTCTTCACTGTCAAAGCAAAGGTGAGTGCTAGCGTTAGTGTTAGCGTTGATATGGGTCGTTAGTGTCAGCGTTCTCGGACAATGCATTCATATTTAAGTCAGGTTGACACGGTCCTTTATAACATAAATCTGATCCCAAATGTCAGGTAAACAATTCCCACACTTAAATTACCCAAAGTTGACAGCTTGGGTTGCCGTGTGTATGGCGGTTGGTTTTCTTTCTCAGGCGGGATTCTGTAAAAGTCAGTCAGTTTGTGCAGCCAATTGTACAGCAACTATCAGACACTTTGGAAAAAGTTAAGACAAAACTAGTAAAAAAAAAAAAAAGGCAGAGGAAGTGGCGTCTTTTGCCCTGCAGGTGGCGTTTCCACAATGGCGTGACGTCACGTGAAAACAATGAGTGAGATTCCAGAAACACTTGTTATCTTAATGGTGCCCATATTCCAGAATGCACCTGATGATTCTATTTATCATGACATCATCATTGCCTTGGATAAGTGACATCTTAAGGGTCTTAGAACTTGTGACATCCTATTTGTCTTTGATCTTTTTTGCATAAATAGGGCTCGCCAGTCCAGCGATGGCAGTTCGTCAGAGCATCCAGGTGAATCCACATCACAATCCAGCGAGAACAGAAATCTTGTGCGGACAAGAGTGCAACAAGTCAAAGAAAGCAACTTGACCAGAGTTTCCAGACAAGAGTCAGAGAAGACCAGTCAACTGAAATGCAGCCTGAAAACGAAGCACAGACTTCCACCAAAATGGAGGCAGGAGCTTCTGCTTCAACTTCTGTATCCACTCAAACCCAGCCCAAAGAGGAATTTAGACCCACGACAGCTGGCTACGTGGAGACCGGTCCAGGAGTCTTTATCTATCAAGTCAACAATAAAGGCCAAAGACCACCATGCAGGAACCAACAACATCCAGGTTCCAGGCAAAACAACTGGCAACGACCAGGAAACAACAACCAGAAGAAAGTCTGGAACCCCCAACAATTCCAGCCCAGAATCCAGACTGCACCGCAGCAAGCAGCTATGTACCAGTTCCAGACTGCTCCACAGCCTGCAGCTGTGTACCAGTTCCAGGCTGCTCCACAGCCTGCAGCTGTATACCAGTTCCAGGCTGGACCTCAGTCTGCATCTATGCACCAGGACCAGCCTACAATGCTGGCCAATCCACAGCCTAAAGTTACCTCCCACTTCCAGCCCACCATCCTGAAAAGACCACAGCCTGCAAATATGCCCCAGGGCAGGCCCCAGGGCCAGCCTACAATCCTGGCCACTCCACAAACTGCAGTTGCTTCCCACAAACCGGCTCTCCTTCCAACACCAGTGAAACCAACACCTCAGATCATCTTCGAGATGACAAGGGAAAAGTTTGACTTGATCAATGAAAGAGAGAAGCTGAAGAAGCAGCTTGAATATCAAGCAAGTCAAGCAAACCAGGAGAAGGAAGCCTTGATTGCTGAGCTATCTACAAAGGAGAAGGTGGAAAGGGATGCTGCTCAGCAAATACGCCAACTACAAGAAGCTCTCCAAGCTGAAAGGGTGAAGGCTGAACAACTTTTGGCCGCACAGCTAGTGGAAACATCCCAAGCCCAAGCTGCACTAGTCATAGCCAAAGACCAGCTGGATGAGTCCAGATGCCAGTGGGAGACAGAAAGATCCCGTCTCCTAGAAGAACAACTGCAGGAAACCTCCCACCTCAAGTCAGCATTGATGAAGGCACAGGAAGACCTGTCCCAGAGGAGATTGGAGAAGTGCTCCCTGCTGGAGTCTCTAGAGGACCTCAGAAAGGAAGTAGAAACCAAAGACAACAGTACAACTGAACTCATGGAAAGGTTAACAGCTCTGGAACAACAGGTGGAGGAAGAACAGAGCAAACCCAAGAAGAGATCTGCCTGGAGACGGTTCTGCCGGGTCTTTAAGCGACCTCAGCGTGAGCCGTCCTCATGATCAAAGGTTGCTAAAAGCTTGCTCTTGGGTACCACTTCTCCCTCTCACTCGCTCTCTGGCTCACCCTTTCTCTCTTTCTTTCTCTCCTTCTATTCATAAAAAAAAATATAAAAATAAAAATAAAAAAACCAAAAAAATATGCATGTCGGGAAGATAATTATATTTCCTCTTCATATCCAATACAATGTCCATATCAATAAGTTAAACTGTTGCTAAAGATGTCATGTGAAGAAATAACTCATTAACAATAAAATGCTTATTGGTGATAGACCTTAGGTTCCACAGACAGCCATTAAAGATGAGTTTAATAAATATATGCCCACAGAGGGAACCCCCCTTTGGGCAAATACTCCAATGTATTTTCTAGGATTTGAGAAATCCCACTGCTGCTCACTGATTCTAATAGAGATAGATAAATGAGTGGGATAAATAGGACAGGCTTGAGCAACAGAAATAAACCGGTGGGGGGAGCTGCACAGGGCACCCACTGAAGAAGTGCTGAGAAGAGCGGATGGCCTGCTTTGGTTTGTCGGTAGTGGTGACTTCACTCTGTCATCCTTGGTGTGCAGATGGCCGTTACAGCCCCAGAAAGTGCACTGAGCAAGTGCTTTTAACATTTTTCCTTCAATATCAGACAGTTTACCATATGTGGAAAGAATGCATGACTGGTTAACAATGAAGGAGTGGATTCGCTGACTTCTGGCAACAGCACAAGTGTATTTCAGCACAATTTCCATTATGACCTTCCAATGGGTGTGCACTTAATTAATAATTGAAAATTCAAAGTGTGGTGGCCGCTGCCAACGACGCTCGATTTATAAGAGTTAAACTAACATGCTGACTTTACTATCAGGAAGCCCGTGTGGATCCCAGAGCAGAGTAGGCTATTCTTTAACTTTTGAATTTGTTGATGTTGTTTAATCTTGCTGATGCAGTTGCATGGGTGAATCGGTAATTTATTTTGTGCTTTTATTTTCTTTATTATTTCTGCAGTAGAATGTGGCACATGGTCTGAAAGGTTCAGGAACATGTTCCTTGATTTCAGTTGAATAATGCGGAAAATCAACCGATTCGATTTTGTATCTGGACCCTGTTTTTCCAGAAGATTAAATAATAATAAATGACCGCTAAAGAAGTTTCATAAAAACAAAATCCACATTTACGGTGCAGTTCTACAATCGCAAAATATTTACGTTCAACTCCTCTGAATCCCACTTTGGAAAACCCTCATCCTAGCTGCATGAGGCCAACACAACCACAGCGTCTGTCAATTGAAGAGGGAAAGAACAAAAAAAAACAAACAGTTAATACTTAATGTTGTCATTGACTGAGTACAAAAAACCATAATCAAAAACATGCACTAAGAGTCGCTGTGTTTTTGCGGTCCCACTTTATTTAATGAAGATCTACTGTATTCTGAAATTGCTTCAGCAGATAATCACATCCGAGCAAAAAGCTGTGGAAGTTGCACAGGGTTTGTGATGTATGGGGTTGCAGCCTTCCCTCACTACATTCAGATTAGAATTCATCAAACAACATGACAGGGCTGCAAAGAGAGGCAGGCATTATACACGACAGAGCTGCTTCCTTTCCTTTCCTACTCCCAATAACCTCCGGAATGAATGTCCCCTCCTTTTTCCTCCCTCCTCCTTTACTCCGCATTTTTGTTTTCGTGTCATCCATTACTCTTTCTTTTCTCATCCTCCCCCAACCTCTTTCCTATTCATTCCTCACTAGCCTTTTTCCCCTCCTCCCTTCTCTCTCTCTGTCTTCATTCCTTCTTTCCCTCTTCTTCTCCTCCACCTCTTCTCGTTCCCTGCATTTTCTTCCATTTGTTTGCTTTCTGTTTTTGCTATAATTTCCTTGTCTCCGTCTGGAAGGATTTACAACGGCAGACACTTGTTTCTCACACGCACACACAAAGTATCACAAAGAGACAACAGCACAATGTAGTGATGTTTTCAGAGTTTAGTTAATTATTTAGGAAAACAAAGCGCTGCAGTCCCCCTTCAGTAACACCCAGCCATTCACCGCAGCATTTCAGAAGGAAAAAATTTGCACACACACATTTGTTATTTACAGCCAGATGTTTGGGTAGAGCTTTCCTCACCTCACTGGGGCCCTACCTGACGCCTACCTGGGCGTGCAGTCATGACAAGTACCTTCCAATCAAGGGGCAGTGTTTGTAGCCTAAATTCTCTCTCAGTCTGGTACAACATTAGCTGCTGAGGACAGAGCAGACATCGAGCTCATCTCAAATACAAAGGAGGATAAGTTCGGCAAATTTTCACGGCAAACAGTGCTATTGCAGTGAGGTTGGTTTTAGACCACTTCATATTGCTCCGAAACTGCTGTTTTGGGTTTTCACACACAATGGTCTCAAGAGCTTTTACTGAGAACGGTCAGACTGATTGGATGATGAATCTGGATTTTTGCTGAAGCAGCAGCAGGCAGCATAGTGGTGTCAAAATTTGGCATGAATCCACGGAGCCAACCAGACTTGGGTCAACAGTGTGTCAGCTCATGGTGTTGTGATTCTTGTGGATAATGTTTTTTTTTTTTTTTTTTGTTTTAGGCACACTTCGGGTCCCATAGTAAATCATGATTTGAATGCCACAGCCGACCTAAGTATTGTTGCTGACTGTGCACATCCCACAATTCACAATTTAATCCATCTTGAGTGCCTCTTATATGCATTTAAAGTAAGCTTTAATGAGATTACCCAAGATGCATGCAGTGATCCAGCGTAAATGGGGTCCAGCGGTCTTGAGCTTGAATATTTCTCTTAGTGTGAATATTGTGTAGCTTCAAGGGAGAGCAGGAAGAAGCCAAGACACAATATATGTGATACTATCAGACATGTTCTTTTTTTTTTTTTAACCCAAAACATAGAGCTAGTAAAAGGGAAAAAAAAATTACTCCACCAGCGAGTAGAGGTGGCTCAGCGAATGTTTTAGTCACTGACAACGACAAGTAGTGTGAAGGAAAACTGGTGTGAGATGTGAGTGATCTCTTTCCAGTGGATGCTGTGATATTGTACTTTATATTGACCTCATCAAAAACAAAGAAACAAAAAAAAAAAAAAAAAAAAACAATCGTGGGTACTACTCAGATTATTCTCTCTTTTCCTTTTCTTTTCTCTTTTCTTTCTGACCTCAAGCTACTCACTGTTTTACTGATGTATGTTTCACACAGCTGTCACAGTCTGACGTAACTTCTGTCTGATGCGTATGGATCCTTTAACCGCCTGCACTGGACTAATGCAGCATTTCTGGCTTGTCAGCTATTTGTCATTGCTACTCACTTTGTGTGTTTCAGCAGAGGGGATGTGCTTCGACTCCGTTATTTATGTGCCCAACTTCCTGTCTACATCAGCCTGTTTGTTTCTTGACATTTACTGCTTAATCATCTTGCACCTACATGAAATGTCTTCACAAAATTGCAAACGTTGGAGCCTTTTTTGTTTTTTTTTTTTTCACTTTTCCTTTGCTTTATCCAAAGTGTTGATATCCATAAGATGTCAGAGTAAACCATGTCAGAGTAATTTAACATCTCCCCTCTCTGGAGGTCTTGTAACAGGTACGTCAGCTAATCAGAAACAACTCTCTGAGCATCTCAATTTATTTTGTCAATTTATAAATGGAACACAATTGTCAAATATTCTGTCCCCATATTGAACTAAAAGGTTCCTCATCAGAATTCAAAACAAAATCTCTAAGGTTGGGGGGTTTAGGGAAACGTACTGGCAGGCACAGATTTAAATTTACAGACACAGATTTTACCCACTTTCTGCATTCCCTAGAGACTCCAAACCTTATAGATAAAATACAGTTTTTGCTCACGAGATTGTTACTTTGAATGCAATCAGAACATCGTTTCAATCACAGTTTGTCTCTTGCTCCTCCGGTATACACAGAGGTTCCACAGAGAGCTGTCCCTGTTTCATTTTGTGACACCAAAATGGCCAAATGATTGATTCTGCATGAGGCACTTAATCTGATCTTTGATCAAGACACTGATGAGGACGGGAGAAGCAGGATGTAACTGACAGTGAAGATGCATTAGAAGAGGAAATGTCACGGGTGGACAGCTGAAAATATCGTCAGCATGACCCCGGGGCTGACAAGGCCCTGCCATATCCTAGGATGATAACATCAAATCCTGTTTTAACAGTTCTGGACTGAGCTGATTCCACCCATAGTCCTAAATATGACAAACATTCTGAACACCAGGGAAGACGAGAAGCCTATTACTTTCTGAGAAACAATAACAACAAAGAAAAATATACGGTAGACTACATTTTTTATCTCTCACTTTAAGACATTCGGAAGAGTTTGGCATTTATTTTATCATTAGCGCGTCAGCCTTTAGACTGTTGCTGTCTATCAGCAGACATCTTTGCAGTCAGTCTTGCAATATGAAATATCCAATCCTAAAATAACTTGAAATTAAATCTCCCCTAAAGACAGACAATCTAGAGCCCACAGCGCTCAGTAATTACAGACCCACCTCAAATCCTCCTAATCACAAGATTAATTTTTATCGATACGCAGATGATACACTGCTGTATATGCCCTTAACACTAGATGCGCATTGATTGCACTGTCATTGTCTCAATCACTCACTCATCTTCTACCGCTTATCTGTTTCCAGGTAGCACAGGGTGCTGTAGCCAATCCCAGCTCACATTGGGCGAGACCCTGGACAGGTCACCAGTCCATCACAGGGCCAACACACGGAGACAGACAGAGACCACAGAGACATTAGCCACTCACGCACACAGTCACCAGTTAACCTGACCTGGAATGAATGAAAAGACAATAGAAGCCCAAATATAGTTTGTTCTTGAAGTCACAATGTTTCTTCTAGACTGGTAAGCGAACAGATGTTAATTCCAATGTTAGATATGATGTTATCTGAATATATGTAACACATTTGCACAGTGATATGAGCCTCTATTGTTCCTGTTGCGTGTGTTGGTGGGAAGCTCAACTCTTCATCTTTCCTCCTCCTCCTCCTCCTCCTTCTTCTCTCGCCCCACGCTCCTCTCAGATCAGACCACAGATCAGACATGCTCTGACCTTTCCTTTCCCCCCACCCGCATCATGCCACTTCCTCTCCTCCTTTTTCCTTCCTTCCTTTGCACTTTTTCTTCAGCCTGTTCATCTCCTCCTTTGCTCTTTCTGTAACTCATCATCAACATTGTCCTCTTCCTCTCCTTGTCACTCTGCCTTTCTTCAGTAGCCCCCTCTACCTCCATTAATCCCTCTTGTCTGAAGGAGTCTCTCTCCAACCATCCTTTCACTCCATCCCTCCACCTCTCCTCCCCCAGTTGGGCCCCCCTCCCTTTTTTTTGCTTTCTCCACTGTCCGCACCCTGATCTCTTCTTTTTTCTTTTGACTTGCTTCTTTTCCCTCTTTCCTTGCGGTGTCCCATCAGGTCAAGCCAACCTAATTAGAAGTGTTGTGTTTGTTCGAGGTCTCAGACACCACCCCTGTTTATTGCAATTAGCACAGCCATTAACAAACACTTCACAACACTGGGGGGCGCCGCGCTCTGCATTATTTATAAATTGGGGAAGGAGGGAGAGTGAGACAGGAATCTTGTCTCACGGTTTACCTCTCTCCTTTCCTTTCGTCTTCCCTTATTACCTTACTTTCCTACTCTTACCCTTTTCACCCTTTCCTTCTCTCTCCCTCCTCCACTTCACATTAGCATTCACACATGGGTTTTTCAGACTTCTGAGGCCTTTTCTTTCAACAGAACCAAACCGTAAATCCTTGTGTTTCCTCTGAGTAAGTGCTGCAGCTGAGGTAAACAGGAAGTTTCTGTTATTGTTTCATTTACATGTTTGATGAAGTGAATCTCATGCTTCTATTGTAACTTGTGTATGCACCAATGGGGCCATACATTTAATGCCGAAAACAAAAAAGCAAATTTCTCTTTATTATTTAACTAATAGGAGATTTTAATCTTAATACCATCTTCCCCAGCAGATAGAGTGGAGCCTAAACAAATCGTACACAGACCATTAAAAATAAATAAATAAATACAATATTTTTATTTTATATAAAATAAAAAGCCAACTGCTTATATGTGACTTGACTTACAACCATGACTTTGTCTGACAAAAACACAAAAAAATGCCAAACTAATTAAAAACAATGTTATTCTGGTGCCAGGTGTATTTACTTCAAAATTATACAGAGAGAGAGAGAGACAGACGAGAACTAGTTAAGCCTTTTTTGAATATCTGTGGAATTTCATTTTTAACCCATCCGTTGAATTGGTCATAGCAGGACCTGTAGAAGTATGGAGCTTGTTGATCTACTCCTCTTTGTTGTGTTTACGTTGTGTTACTACACATTCACTTTCAAATTAAAAGCCCTCGAGGGTTTCTATAATGCATTTCTCAGATTGAAGTTGACTATACTTGTCAGGAAAGTTAAAGATGTGTGGCCCCACAAATCTGAAGGTTTATTTGAGATAATAAATTAATATTCAGCATTTCCAGAACTTAAGTACTGAAACCAATAAATACATGAAAGTTGAATCAGCTGCGGATTGAATATATGGCCTATAGTATATAAGGACAGTGATAGCTACGTTTGGTCCACTTCCTGATAGAGGCTCAGGCTGTCCAGGGCACACGACAGATAAAGTGGTGTCTGGTGCACTGCTGGAATTTTAAAGTGTGGCAGGATGAGATGGAAAGAGGTTTATCAGTCAGCTCTGACGGGCTCTGGGTTCCACTTCACTGTCCTCTATGAGCTCAGAGGGCAATGGAGCATCTAGGAAGACTGAACGACCCTTAAGACATACCAGAGAGACGGTGGGTCATGGACAGCAATGAGGCTCAGCACATCACCCGCTGGAATCACTCCCAAAAAGTCACTTATAAGCATATAAATTGTCCCGATAACAATATAATAATATAGCATAATAACTGAAGTCATGGAACGAAAACGAAAGATCCCAGTGAAGATAGGGCTTAAATTAGGCGCCGTGATGGAGCTGTATCCCACTGGACAAAGCTGAGACGCCTGTGTCAGACTTTTGGACCAGATTTGAAATGCAGTGTTAATTATTATTTTTCCCCCCCATGGTGTACACACACCCATACAAACACATGCACCGTGTAATCTCTAGCTCTAAAGAGAAAAGAAGAGGGAAGAATAGGACAGAAAAAAAAAAAAAATACATAAAAACATTTTTTTGTTTCATTTATTTCCTTCTTATGGATTACTGCAGCACTCTGGGGATCTGGGTAATGTCCTCCACAGATGTTTTTGACAGCTACTGCTACATTCATTCGGTGTGTTCATTGAAGCAATGAGCTTCTAAGTCCTGGATGATGGGGATCTTATTATAGGCTATATAAAGGCTCACAAAGGTTTGTAGGTCATGTTTTTAAAGAAAACGTATTTGATCAAAGTGAGGAGCTTATAAAAATATTGATACAGCCGTCTGTGATTTGAATTTATGATGCTTGTTTTTCCTTTTAAGCAACAAAGATACACTGACTACCACTCGCTACACAAATGTACCTTTTGCCATAAAAATCATTACCAAGATGTATTCTTTATTGAAGTTTTCAATTAATAGAGTCAAAAACTGCTCCGAAAGTGACAGGATAAGGACAACATTTTCTTTTGAAGGAAAGTTTTAATAAAAATTTTGTCACAGCGTTTATCAAACGCCACCTTTCATAAGCGCTCAGACAAGGAGAAACTATGTGTTGTGTATTAAAAAAGACTTAATTCTATCAAGTGACCATTAGGGAGGCGACTCCACTGGTTGAAAAAATAAGTCCGGTAGTATTCAAATCTTTGGCACGGTGGCCTTAATTGTCGCTTGAATGTTCTTGCTTATTAGCTTGGTAGAGTCAAATGAGTTAAGTGTCTTAGTCTCCAGTTTCATGTCTTTGTCAACACAACATGAAAGTCTGATTTAGAAGAAAATGGATCACAAAGCAGGGTGTAAATTAGGGTGTGGCTACTGTGTGATTGACAGACTGTAGCAGAACTGGCCATTAAAGTAAAATCTTTGTGACTTTAGAATGAAAGTGATCTGTGTAGCACAGTGTCTTGTCTAAACACTGTAGTGTTGTCTAAACAGTGTAGTGTTTAGACAAGACGACAACAATTTAAGGCAAAAAGAAAAGACAATTTTTGTGTTTTCCAGATTTATCTCATCATGCAATTTCCTTTAATATACCATTTTCTATTGCCACCCCAACCCCCCTCATCTCCATTTTGCTCTCCATAACACAGAGCGTGGGTGGCAAGGGGGGGGGGGGGGGGATGTAGCCACCTGGCCGAGCATGCAGGGATCCACATTAGCCTCCTGCTGTGCAAATGCCCTCCTGCATCCAACTTTGCTGCTTTAATTGTCATGGACATCAGGTGCATTTGTGTGCTTATGTGTGTGCGTTTCTACACCACCTAGGCAAGTGTGTTTGTGACGCTGACACTATAAAATCCCTCTCGGGTGTGTTGTATGATTTCAGATAAATACAGAAGTTAGTGAAAATCACAAAGACTTTGGGAGATAATTTACATTCGGCAGCTATGATGTGACACAAAGGGGAAACAAATCACAGTGCTGAGGCTCCATGCTGACGGTTCAGTCATGAAATAAAACCATCAGAATGTCAAAGACTAAAAGCAAAGCACCCTTTATTATACCCTTTATTAAACCACCCCCTGATCCCTTTACAGGGGCATATAGACAGCTGATAATGGAGCTGTAAGCACTGTAGGTAGCATAACAGTTGCAATTCTATAAAATAGCTTGCCATACGTATTCATCTATGCCAGAAGATGCTGTAAACTTGCCATGAAATTATTAAACTAGACTTAAAAGCAATAATGCTTTCTGTAGAAAACATGACATGTGGTGGACGTATGCTGCCACAGCCATAATGTTTTAAGGTTCATCCATTTCAGCTATTCTTGTGGATGCAATATCTCAGTCACATCTTTGATGAACTAATTTTTAGTGATCAAAGGTCAATGTTGAAGGCATTAATGACCTAATGACCAAACATTTCAAACACATACTCAAATGAGGGGGGGGCATGGCGGGGTTCAGCGTTCGGTTCCCATTCTGTGTGTTCTGCATGTTCTCACCGTGACTGTGTGGGTTTTCTCCGGTTTCCTCCCACGTCCAAAGACATCATGTTTGGGTCAACTGGTGACTCTAAACTGTCTGTAGGTCTGAGCACGAGCAGTTGTCTTTCTCTATGTGTTGGCCCTGTGATGGACCGGTGACCTGTCCAGAGTGTAACCCTGCCCTCGCCCAGTGTGAGCTGGGATTGGCTCCAGCACTCAAAATGTTTTCTGGATAAACAGGGATCTAGGTTATCTGAAAAGCGGAGACATACAACCTCGAGGCAGTAATTCTAATCCAGAAAAATCCTGTCAGGCTGTGAGTTTATTTCTCCGTTTCTTTTGACTTTGTCTAATTATGACCTCAGGTAGACCAGGTCATCCACTAATCAGAAGTATGGCTGTTCAGTATCCAGCTTGTCCAGTCCACATTTAAGTGTCCTTTAGCAAAATACCCGATGCTGAATTGCTGCAAACGATGTATGGGTGTAATGCATGAATGTGTGAGTAAATAGGGGAATGTGGCAAATTTTGAGAGGTGCTTCAAGTGGTCGATAACACAAGAAAAACGCTGTATAAGTGCAGTCTATTTGCCATTTTAATATGTACTATTGACAGGAAGAACAATTACAGTGACCACCAAGTCAACATTATCAGTACAAATGGCACTTTAGTTTCATACCGGAGGGGAAAGAAATGTTTTCTGCTTGACCATTCAGTTATGCCGCTGCTGGTTCAAAGGAAAAAACACCACGTGGGACACGAAGGGGTTTGATCCCCCCGGGCACCTTATTAACTGCAATGTAGAAGTCATGGGTGAGCGGCCAGTGAGAGATCATGATCTCTTACATTCCCTCTGTTTGGAAAAATAAAACTTGCACTAAAATTCGTAATATCTTGGTGTTTCTTGACAATGTAGCTGTATGCAACGTAATGCCGTGACTGTGGATTGCACAGGACCCAAACAGGTTTGGATACCTGTGTTAATTACACACTTCCAAATGGTTTTTAACTCAAGAAAAAAGGAAGCGATCACCCATTTTATTTTAGAAATACGTTTTCATCTGTTCTCTCAGTTCAAAAGAAAAGACATTTTTCTCGATCAAGACAGGAAAGTATGATCAATGGATTACAGCATTGTATTTTAAAATACAACCCAGTGCTGGTACACAGTGCCAGCATGGTGTCCCCCAACCTCTGACTTTCCGAGTTTAAACAGCCTAACAAGTAGAGGCAGACTGCTGCCTTGCCGCGTGCACCACACACATAAAACCTCGACTTTCCACATCAGAGCGCGCACTCTGAACACCCAGCTAGATGTAACAGGCGCTCAAACACACAGTAACACACACGCACACACACACACACACACACACACACACACACGCACACGCCCAGTAACAGGCAATCTGACCGGCCTCTTGTTGCAACTGGCGTTTCCTTGTTGGAAATTAGAGTGTGGACAGCAGGCTAATGATCAATAGGCATGCCCACTGGAGAGCCACCACTGGGGCTCATTAGAAGCTACATGTGGCCACACTGTCACACATACGCACACGCATACATACACATCCTCAGAGGGACTTGATAATCAAACACTGCACCAACGCACACACGCGTGTTCCTCCCACAACAACCTGAAGACAGCGAGGAGAAATGGATAGGACCAAGGCATTTACCAATCTGCATTTCTGGATAAAACAACAGGAGCGAAAGTAAATACTGCCGGAGCTACCCTCCTGATTAAAGTTCACTCAGTGGGAACGAGCCTTTTTGCCGGCTTTAGTTGTAATATATCTGCAAGTTTTATACTTGCATTTAAAGGTTACATTTAGAGCAGGGATTAGAAGCAAAAACAATTATGGAGGGATCCACGAGGAACCAAGTACCTACGCGCTCACAGTCAGCAGCTAAGAGGAGAATTTCGACACACTTTTTTTGTTCTCCAGGCTCTGAGGTTCAACACATCAGATACAGCGTTAAAGTCCCGAGTCCCAGAGTTAATTTGAGTGAGTTTACATCAATTTTAGAGAGCTGGATGTGATATATTGCCTTTTTAAGACATGGTGGTGAATTGTAAGGGTTCACCAGTGATGGTAATAATACTTGCTATGGAACCTAAGTACTTCTTTACACATGGGCGAACTGACATTTATATGGATGCATTAAACATGTATGTCTCACATTCACACTGATACTAGTCAACTCTTGGAAATGTTGCTAGCCCCATTTAAGTGTGTAATCTCAGCAATGGTGTAGAGATCCTATAGCTATAGCTTGTTGTATTCTTAAGGTCGACTTCTGACCTCTGATTCTTACGTTTGCTGTTTATCTTTCAAAATTCCAACTAATTTCTAAACTGAACTGTAGCATATATTTCAATTATCATTTCCAGAGATAAAAAAAAAGAAAGAAAATATTTAAAAGCACTATTAAGTGGAATGAATAGTCCACTTGATATTCCTTTTAAGAACTTTGTGCTGTACCTTATCTCCTGAGTGGACACGTGGAGAAAATTTCCTTGAGAATGAATGAGCGCACAAGCACAAACACACACACACAAAAAAAAAAAAACACATGGGCAGAAAGCACAAAAAAAAAAAAATGTCCTTCAGGCATATGATATGAAGGAAAAGGGGAGAAAAAAAAGGTTTATATTATTTATTAATTCTTAAAAAAAATCTTCACATTATTATTAAGTAATATTATTTATTATTTTAACATTTGTTATTTTATTTATATTCATTTTCGTTTTCCTTTCCCGTCACATTTTGGTCGCATCTCTGCTATTACATAATACAATCTAGTTCAACCACAACAGAGCATTTAACTTTCCCTCTGCTCTTCGAGTAGATACACATGTATATTCTATACTGTCTGAATGAAGTGTACCCCCAACACGCACCTCTACCCATCACCTTGCTCCCTGTCTCAGCTATCTTTCTACACACACACACATGCACACACCACTCACACACACACTAGGGATGCCTATTTAGGCAGAGCTGGGGATTAGCAATGCCCTTTGTGGATCTGACATTCACCAATTGGACTTAATTAGCAGTGCTGAGCCTGACTCTGACCTTTCAAGCGAGCTGTCATTGAAAACCTTTCTGTTGACTTGAATGGGGAATGCTATTTGTTAACGTAATCAGAGACCATCCGGCTCAGGCTGCTGGTCACACTGTCTGCAGAAAGGTTTACTGGAAAGATAGGATCCCTGACTCAAATGCAGAGCCAATATTGGCTTTTTAATAAAAACTGAAAGCCAGTCAGGCGGTGTCATTCACCCATGCTACACTGACAAAATAGCTGAATACATTTTCCTTGCTGTTTTTGTTCTCTCTCTGAGGGAATTCGGGCGCTATTTAGTGTTATTCTCCTTGTAAACAAATTCCAGTACCAAAAACGTATTGATCCATTTAACAAGTATTGTGTGTATCCAAACCCTGATATATCCTGGGACTAAACTAACTACATGGGACTAACAAATACATCAATAGGCCACAATTACTGGGTGGCATGCCCCTTCATTACCTCGAACAAAGACACACACACACACACACACACACACACACTTGTTTATTTTGACTCAGTCCCACACTCAGTGTTCTGCAGCAAGAATATTTACCAGACAGCCAGTCTTCCAACCTCAACAATTACACAGGCCATTTTTTCTGTCAATTGAAATAGTGTCCCTACGGTGGCAAGTGTACCAGCGACAGGTACATTAAAGCTTAGCTGTCATAGTTAGGAGAGCTCCCAGACAGACAACCTATAGACAATTTTTTTTTTATAAGCGCTATAGTCTCGTGACAAAAGTCTAAAAAAAAACACAGGAAAAACGACAATATTTTTGATTTTTGCCCCAAGAAAGTGATAGATTTGTCAGTGTTTCTGTGGACAGCCTATTGCAAGAATGGTTAAATTTTTTATTTATATTTGGCTTTCAAACTGGAGCATCACAGAAAAATTTTAAAAGTGGACAAAAGAAATCATGCATAACATCGTGCTCCCTCCCCCCAAAAATGAAAAGTAGCCTTGTCTGTGTCCGTCGCTGACAAGGCTGTCGTACCTCATTCTCTTCCTAACCATTCCACAGCTAATGGCTAACTCCTTTCCAAATCTAAACTGGTGGAACTCATAGAAGAGCCCGTGCTGGATTCATGTTGTCTTATTACAGCCTTACACTACCCTAGCTCTCGATCTCAGGTGGGGTCACTGAAGGTGTTGTGGAGATGTTCGTCGACTTCCTCCTTTGAACGGGCCAGGCATCCACTGGGTCTGTGACTGAGCTCCTTGGTGAGTCTAAATGGGTTGTTGATGAAGGCAGCCCGCTTCCTACCACTCTCCCTCCAGCATCTCTTGCGTTGTTCAGCTCTACACAGCATTAGGAGCCTCTTCCTGAGCACGAGGCGGAGCTCTGCCGGCAGTGTCCACTCCTCTTAAGCAGCTGCCTTGTGCTGTTTCTTCAAGGCTTTCAGTTCTTTCCTGATGTGGGCTTTACCTGCCCTCAGGTTCTTGGTATAAGGCTGCTTAACTCTCCTTTCCTCCTCAACACTAAACCTCTCAGCAGCCATACTTACTACGATGGCCATCATAGTCTGAACCCTCCTTTCAACATCCCCTTTGGCTGTTGCTTCCAGCACTTTGTCTATCCTCGTCAAACCTCTACCACTCTGTTGTTCTAAAGGCTTGAGGCCCCCTGATCCTTCTCATCTTGGACTTCCTGGTCAAAGGGACTATTTGGACCACAAGGTGTGGGCTCTGTGGGGTGCTTCCAGGCCCAGTTCCTCCTCTGCCTCATTGGGCGCAAGAGCTTTGCGTTGTGATGCTTGCAGGTGCTCCTTACATTTCATCCTTGATTAATGGATCATTAGGCCCTTTTCGCTCTTGCAGATCCGCACGAGCACTCTCTACTCGTAAATGTTTTTCCATTACCCCGGTTGCCGTCTTTTTGAGCTGCCGTATGTCTCGCCAGCTGCCATAAAACTATTCTTGGTTCTCAACCAGACTGTTCCTGGTACAGTAGTCACTGGTTTCTCCAGAGCATCAGCTCGCAGAAAGAGGTAAGGTGACCCTAGCTGTTCAAAACACTTTGAAAGTGGGAAAAAGTGTCTCTGTTTGGGCTGCCCTCTATACATACTCACACACATGCATGTACAAAACAGGAAGAGGGTCTCATAAAGCTACACTCTTCAACAACAAAGAAAGAAATGTTGACTCAATGTTCTTTCCACTTAAATGCAATTCCTCCCCTCCCTCTCCGCCGTTTCTATTACCACTGAATTATTTTGCTTGTGTGGACAAATGCTAAACACAACAGCCTGGCCTCCTGCACAGAATCAATTCTGCATGCTTACCAGCTGGAATTTTTCAATTTACGGGCCCTGAAAAACAATCCCAAATCACTAATCACTGCAGCATTGTTCACACTGTTTGGCTGGCTGCTGTGCTCTTTGGGTTTTCTAGTCATAGGTTGGCATAACATTGATGGGCAGTTACGCATAAGTGTTTATGTACTCTGTGTGTTGTGTGTGAATTTGCAGTAGAGGGGGATTAATTGGGCTGAGAGCAATGCTTTCTGGATAATGTCCTGCATATGCCAGGGAAATGGCACTGTTGACGAGAGCTTGTGTATTGCTAATATCCGGTCTGAATTTAATTTGGGCTCTAATAATCAGGACCCATTATGGCAGCACACTGGAAGAGATAGAGATGGATACTGCTGTCTCTTCACGTTGTACCAGCAGGCCGAAGGTAATAACAGGTTATCAGCTGAAACTGAAATCAGGGACTCTTGTAGATGGAGGAAACATCGGGATCCAGAACTGCTGCTCTTATAAACAGTACAATGTTTGGAGGTCAACATGGGTTATTTAAATAAACCTGGGTATGTTAAGTAGGCCTCATTTTGAATTTGAAACAGTTCTACGAATATGTATTTATTTCACTCGGCCTGCAAGTATAAACTAGTGTGAATATTTATAGTTTGAAACCGACGTTCAATTTGAAGCTCCTGAGGTTTGGTAATCCACAATATGTCATTTGTCTGTTGAGGGCAGCAATTTTCCAGGTCTATTTTGTGAAATCTTTTGAACTAAAAACCCAGTGGATCAAAAGGCATCCGTGCTAGGAGTCCAATGGGTATTGAGCCAGGTTTTCTTACTTGTATGAACTAAACCTTTAAATCTAAGAGGAGTGTGATCACAATGCCTTTGATAATAATAATAATAATAATAATCACTGTAGAGACTGTGAATCCTGTGGGACACTGCTTTCAAATAACTCCCCCAGAAACCTCTGGACATATATCAGAAAGTAAACAAACACAAATATGCATAAAGATAATTATCTGTGTGTTTGATAACTGGAGGTTTTTATCCAGAGACATGGGGTCAAGACTATTGGTAAAATATTAAAGATTCTGGAAACACTATTTAATATTTTAATCAATGATAAAGTAATTTTCTATGTAAAGGTACACAGGAGAAATGCTGTCTTAAGCAAAGAAGAGAGGTGCTTCCTTGTGAAGAGCAGTTCTATGTTCTCCGTGTTGGTTCCTGGTCTGGGAACAGACGTTTAAACTCCCAGGCACTGCCGACATGCAAGCTGACATGGTGCAGTACAGAGCCTCCAGGTAAAGGTAATCTTGCCAAATTTCTCCTTACTTTTTTTGTTGGAAATGGCCCCCAATAAAGACAGACACAATCCTCATTGGTCGTTGGGACAGCTGGCTCAAATCTTGTTTGGCTGGTGGACTAAAGTTTGACGGAACCACTTCATTAAGTCGATAAGAAGTTTAGTTACACATTCAGCAGTTGAAGAGGAACATTATAATTTATTTTCAATAGTGTGTTCACGAATATCAGTCTGAATTCACTTTCTTTTAACTCTCAACCAGCTCCGAAGAAAATATATCTGATTCTTCTATCGCTAAATGCTCCACTGTGTTCACCAGCATGGAGAAATAACTCGGTCAGAAACAAGATATTTGGAAAAGAAAATTTTGGACAAAAAAACGAGCAGGTGGATTGGAAAGGTGGAGCTGAGATAAAGTGTGTTAAAAGGAGAAAACCCAGACAGGACAGGATGTTAGGAATAATGTCAGATTAGAAAAGTCTTCCTCCCCATATCAGGAGCAGAACAGTGCATCTAATGGAGAAGCAGGCTCTGTGCCGTTATTTCCAGTACCAGCCATCCTACCTAAAGTCACAAATAGTGTGGAACAGGCACAAGTGAGAGTGTGAGTTGATGATGGAACAAATTATCCTTTCACACAGTTAATTTTCACGTGTCCATCTTGAAACTGCAGACAGTTGCTTTGTTTGAATATTTTCCAAATCATTGGTGTCCATACTCCAGAGACATGAGCCTACAGAATCAGAGAGTGAAGTGATGATCATCTCTTGAAGGAACTCGCTTCTCGCTTTTCAATAATACAATCTCCAAAAACTTGGATCTGTGTGAACAAGAACGTCCTCAGACCAGCCATATTATCTTGTCAAATGTTGATTGATCTGAAGGAACCAGGATGTCTGGTGTGACGTATTGCACTGGATGCTTGTGTTTCTCCGTGAACTTTATTCAGGACTGCTGCCACGTGAGGAAATGGACTACATTGTTTTGTATGTCCTGTCATGCTCCGATTAAACCTACCGTGGAGACATGGTGCAGTGGACAGAGGCATGGCTGGTCTTAGCTTTGACCTTATTTCAAATTCACTGAAACACTTTGGTTTTCTGGGAAGGTGTGTGGCTGAGAATAACAAAAGACAATTTTCAGCGTTTTGCTTGCCATGATTGTGATAAAGCGAAAAGAAAAAAACAAAAGACTACATCATTATATAATACAAGAAAGACAGATACGGTGACATAACAAATAATTAAATGAAGGAGAGAATCTGAAGAGAAAAATCAAAACTCAAGAGTCAATCTGAAGAAGTATAAATTACAATGCCTTGGTAAGCAGTCAGTATGTGACTGATTCCCACCAGTTCTAGCACGAAGGTCACCTTCGTCGTCCAGATGTGGTGAGCGATGGCAAATGACCAGTTCAGATGTTCACTTGCGATTCAAATCTCAAAGCACGTTGTGCTGAGGTAACAGATGGGACCAGCAGCAGACAGCAATAGCTGCTCCCCGGCTGCTTTGAATCAATACAGCAGCCTCTTTAATACAACCTTTAAAGACCAGCTTAAGCTCTGCTTACAGCTTTAAGACTCTCCCTCTGCAAATCCAAAAAATAAATAAAATGAAATAAAATACTTGGGGTGAAGGGTGAGATGGAGAACATATTATTTCAGGCTATATAGCAATCTTAAAGGAGCATTTTATAAATTTCTCTTTCACTTCATGGCCAGTGTTTGCATTATCAGAGTAATGACCACCTAAAACTCAGATTTTCTGTAGTACAGAGATCCAAAGGTCAGGGCTGTCTTCAGCTTCTATCATTACATCGCTGTTATAACAGTTGCTCCTTGGTTCCATGGTGGCCTTTAGGGGAATAATCTCAAACACTTCACGAGACTACAGGCTGTTTACGTTTCAGAAATAAGAGAGAAACTGAATGCGCTACTTTGCCAAAAGTAAAAATTTCGGAGTTGTAAAGCATAATTGAAGCTGAAATGGCATGACAACACTACCCTCTGGCATAAAATGAATTTATTAATTCCAAGTTGGCCTACGAGAAGCATCAATAGAATTGGTAATTTATCAACCAGCTCTTTTTTCAGGAATCGTGCCACCTCTTTGACCCGTGTGGCTTCTCCTTCTTGCAAGTTAGGTTGGCCTAAAAAAATTTAAGTTTTTGACAATGTGAGCCTCTGAGCATTAGAATTTGTAGTTTTGATTTTTTTTTTTTTTCTTTTTTTTTACTTGACCTTTGCCATTTCCAGTCTGCTTCTCATAGAATTCTCCAGCTATTGTACCGCCATGCCGTGGGCTGATTGATCGCTCCGCTCCACTCCCACTGCTGTAATGTTGTTAAGGAGGCAGTATAAGCAATCAGGTGGCTATTTCCCATCTATCCCATTTCATCGGAGGATTTGTCTTGTTAATGTTACAAGGCAGCCAATTTAACCAGAAAATATCCTCCAGACTATGAGATATGGCACAGGCACACACACGCACACACAAACCTCTCCTTTACAATCATTTAAATAAAAGTTATATTGTCCTTTACTTGTTTTTTGTTTTTGTTTTGTTTTTTTCTAAAGTTTATTAACCCGTTTAGGTCATGGCAGCCCCCCTTCTTCCTCTGCAGCCTTGAGTTTGAAACCTTTCTTGCACAATGTTCTCTTGCTCCTTTTTTTCTTCCATGTTTCTTCCTAAAGCACCTCGGCCTCCCTCCCCCTCTCCTCAGTTAAGGCCAAGCCAGAGGCTGGTTTTGGCTAAATTGCCCTCATCCCCACCTAGTCCTTGTTATGGCCCAAGTCTCTGGTGCCAATAATAAAGATTTTTTGGCTGGAGCAAATTTTAAATTAAGAGAAAATTGCATTGAACGGGGGGGGGGGGGTCTGTGGCTCTAAATGTTTAATTGGAGCTGAAAAAGGATCAATCACCAACTAGAATTCAATCAGGATAACTTTCTGGAGTCTCATGGCATGATTTTTGAACACAAACTTAGATAATGTTCTTTTTCTTCCCCACAGTGTTTCACGGAAAAAGAATACAAGTTATTCCGAAAATATCACAGTAAAACTCTGCAGTGTAAGTCAGGACGGTACACAGTGCTTAATGAACAGTCCGATCACGCCCTTTGCATTTACACCTGGCATTTCTTCTCTGCATTGTGATCAGATCTCATTTCTCCCGTGCTCTATGCAAATCAGGTGAGTAGGTGGAAATGTGGCATTATCAACAAAAACAAACATGGCAGGTGCAGTTTCTCCAAACGAGGTACTGTACCGCCTGAATTTACTTTCCATTTCAGTGTGGCATTTCATTCACAGGGGGTAATAGTTTTGAGCGGCTCTACAGCTGCACAGGAAGTGGCTGGATATGGACAGAACAGATTAGAACATCAGGCTCACCAGATACTGTTTTACTGTATGTTCATTATTCTACGTGTAGATAGAGTACATAATCACACATTATTAACTGAAAGGCTAATGGAATTTTGATTAATTACAATATCTAATGGGCTAAGTTAATTTAACACTTGTCAACTTGACTCGACTTTGAGTGAAATACCAGATGCCTCTGCGTTAGATATAATAGACTACAATAATGTGGAATCCCAGGTTCCTTCCTTAAAAAAAAAAAAAAAAAAAAGAAGCCTCCTCCCATTACATCCACATTTAATCATACTTATATTTCTTGAAATTGTATCTATGATTAGTTGTGAAAAAGAGGAAATGATTATTTCTCCTGATGCCTTGATTTATATTTATATATCCGATGGATCCCCTGTCATATTCAGATAGTAGCCTGGAATAAGATGTATTCTGGTGCGAGACTGAAACCTGGCAGAGTACCAATGCATGTTCTTCAACCAGTCCTGGCCTCCGGCTCTCTCAGCTTGAAAGAAGTGTTTATGGAGCATCTGGATGCCATAAAACAGCAGCATCACTTGGATGAATTACAAAACACCCCTCCCAACCCCCTACACACGCACACACCAACACCACCACCGAACCCATATCAAGGACCTGTCAAAAAATTTGTTCCACCTCAATTCACTCACCCTCTTCCTCTTCCTCCCACCTCGCCTCCTTCCCCTGCTCTGTGCGATAGCTGATTGCTCATGGATAAACACTGCTAATATGCGCCAGCAAATAATGAGGAGCCAATTGAGCTCCGCCACACCACCAAGAAATAGCAGAGTGAGAGAGAGAGGTGATAGAAGAAAAGAAAAGAAAAAAAAAAAAAAAAAAGACGAGTGTTGGTGGTGGGGGGGGTGGGGGGGTGGTACAAGAACCTTGACAGTTAATTATCTGGAGAATATGGCAATCAGAGCAGCAATGAGTGTTTTTGAGCGTCTCTGTGTTATTTGGTCCTTCGAGACGTGTTGTCGAATTCATTCGGCAGACAATCTACTGAAGGCTGAAGGCCTCTCAGCTCCTCTCTGCTCAGCTGTGTCCATTGCCCAGCCATTCTGCTTTCTCTGATTATTCACCTTGAAGAAAATTTCTCTCCGGGTGCCTCGAGTCACGCTTTCAGACAAATAGCTGAAGGTTATCATCACTTGTATACACCTCTGGGTTACATCAGTGTGTAGGTTTGTTAATGTATGTGTTGAATCAAAGCAAATGAAATGAAATTTACCTTCAGTGTTATCAATCTGTGTAGTTTTGGTTTCACCTGTCGCCTGGTTCACCTGGCTTTAAAATTAATGTCTCTGAGGTTTCCGGCTGCAAGTGAATGGAACATTTTTTGAGTGTTTTTATCAGCACACGAAATTAAGTACCGGTGATACAATATGGTGTAAGAGAAATAAATGAAACAAATTCAGGTTTCCCAGCGTAAAAATGCCTCAGGTGATGTCTAAAGCACAGGAAGTACAGACTATTTGTTAACGGCTAATTCCATGCTAACGTTGACTGTTAGGGTTGCACAGGAGATTGTGCTGTGCAGCCAGTGACAAGTACAATTTCTTAGCTGAGAAAAATTTCTGATTTACCGTAAATAGTTTCATGTTAACTATGCCAGAGCAAGTTCCTCTAGCTGCTTTTTATTTCAACATCAGCTCTTACAAACAGTTTGAAGACACATTCTATAAAAGAGCACACTAAGATGTATTCTTAATCTATTTTCTTTTCTTTTCTATTTGCTTTCTTTCTTTCTTTCTTTCTTTTTTTTTATGAAAAACAAACATAAAGTCCATGTATTAGAATCCATAACAGGAAGGGGGGGAGGGATTAATTGGGACAAACTCTGAGACTTCTCATGCTGCAGAAAGTAACTATTAGGAATTTCAAATATAAAATGTAAATCTTTTAATATAAAAAATATAAGCGAACATAGGCATTTAATAGCAATTATAGACTGTGACATTGTTTCCACATCACCTTGCTACACTGTTATACCATAATCAATTATTCATTACAACCTCATTGTTGCACAAATCTTGTTACTCTACTTCACACTCAACCTGCTTTGATACCAGTGGATGTTTTAATACCTCCCATTTATACCTGTGTTTATATACACCAGGTCCAGCCCTCTCAGCTGGTACGGCTTTGCTGCCTTTTTTCAGCAATTTTTATTTCCTCACAGGGGTCATTAAAGTGTCGTCTTTTATCTTGTGAAAGTCCTGCATAAACTTACATAAGTCATGCAGTGACGACAGGCTGGACTGATAATTAGGCTGTTCTGATTCAGTCTAAATAGTGCCTTCTGCTTGCCGCGGGCCTGGCTGACTCTCTCAAGGATTGCCCCTGGTCACAGCCCTTCATTTGCTTTTTGGTTTACAGCCATTAGACACACATGCACGTCTACATGCGCACGAACACGGGCCTCTCAAGTAATGACTGACCCTGACCCATCAAACACTCATAGAGCTGAGGTTCATTTGAGTGAAGAGTGTGAGAGAGCGATGCCTAGGCAGGAAGGACCTACGGCAGCTGGTTGAGGTCAATCTTCCCGGTCAATATATGGACAGTTTGGACACAAGTAAGCACAGAACAATCCCTTGCTGTCCACCCACTCTCTGAAGCTTGTCTACCTTCCGGCCGTAAATACCGATGGTTGCACCATAACTCTCCTCCGGCTGCATCAACAAGGGGGGAGGGAGGAGGAGGTGATTTGTGTGCTTGTGATTTTCTTTTGAAAGGGATAGCCGACAAGGTTCCTGTTTCTCAGCCCTGTTTTTCCCCCTTTACTGCTGAAACGTCATTTGCATTTGGATGTATGTTTTTGTGTGTGTATGTTTTGTGTACGTGCGTGTGCATGCGTGTGCGTTGTGCAAGACACACACTTGCACACACTTGCACACACTTGTGCAAGACACAAACTTCGATCCTCGGAATGCACTAATGCTGTATAGGTTTCTACAGATATTTCGAGAAAAAGGCATCAATCACATTACTTCCGTATCTTATGTGTCACTCACTGCCAAATTGTCCGTCTCATCACGTTTCCAACTTGTTGAGAATTTCAAATGCGTTCACTTGCGAAATAAACAGATCCCGGACAGGATTAAGGCGCTAGAGTCTGTCCTTCAGATACTCATTGCGGACCTTTCTGTATTTCGATCTACATATCTGCTTGTTTGATTCCATGTGTCTCTCGTGAAATGCATTTCTTGTTTGCGCTGTTCCAAACCAAGGAGTAGCGCCTGGTTACAGATGAAGAGGGACAGCACCACAATAACACGCTGAAAAAGCTTGGCGACGAGCAGAGTACTTGCAGGACTAGGTGTTGAGTTAGCCGGTAACACGCTGCCATCAATCACCGCTGGCCCCTGAGCTTCCTCTGTTTTATCCGTCCAGGTCAGTTTACTGCCCCGCGGCTTTTTCTGCTCAGAATATAATTGCATACAATAAATAGTTCAATGAAGAGAGAAAACTAGGTTGCAGAGTTAATGATATAACTGGCAGTTAGCTTGTTTGTTAATGGGACACTGGGCTTGCACGGTTCATTCAAAATAGATAGCCATCTTGCGCGACACGGAGCTATCATTTAGATTTTTTGGATCAATCCAAACATTGGAGCCTGGCTATGAAGTGATTTTGGAGTAGAGCCCAAACTACACGAAAGCCGTGGCAAGCAAAACAACAAATACTCTCACTCTCTCATTCATTTTCTACTACTTATATCTCAGGGTCACAGGGGAAGCTGGAGCCAATCCCAGTCAATATTCCATGCGAGTGTACACCCTGGAGAGGTCGTCAGTCCTTCGCAGGGCCGACAAATAGAGACATACAGAGACAAACGGCCACTCATGCTCACATTCATGCCTATGGGTAATTTTAAAGTCACCTGCCAACTCAAACATCCGTGTCTCTGGACTGTGGGAGGAAACCCGCACAGGCACGGGGAGAACATGCCGACTCCACACAGAAAGAAAACATTTAATACAGTTTTTCCAAATATTACAAGCACTTAAAAAGACTATCAGATTTTCAGTTTGTCATGTAGTTTTGTTGAAGTACATTCTCTGGTAGAAACTTTTCTGGCATGTATCCCAAGTGAACAGGCTTTACGGGAATGAGTGGGATGGCGCTTGTATTTGGATGTGGTATCCAGACCGCCTTCTTGCATCCATATTTTAGACTCGCTTATTCTCCCTTACATAGTAGCAGTGTTAAAACATCTTAGTACAGGTCAAGAGTCACCATGGCTGATCTCAACATGAAAAAGTCACCCAGATTTATTCAATGACTTTGAATATTTCAGGGCCAGTAGGTGAAATCCACAATGTGAGCATATATGTGATAACTGCTGTCACAGGCCTTGATGAAAACCCCCTGATCAAGGTAAAGCAAGCATAGATGAAACTTTAATGACCTCTGGGGGGAAGTTAGGTTGTAGCAGCAGAGTAATATGTAACTCTCATGCAGCTGGGGAATGAATGTCTTTTATTGTCAGTGTTTTTTCAACGCACACACACACACACACACACACACATAAGGCAGCACATATATATGCTGCCTTATGTGTGAGCTCTGGTCTGAAGATCCTGCTGTTGTCCTTCAAATTGCCACAGACGCCACCCTGCCTCAACGCTGACTGTTCTGTCAGGCGCCGTGTATGAGTACATCATCCACCCCTCACCCGCTTGGCCTCCCCTTATCCAAGTGACCTTTTGAACCATCACAAGCCCAAAGAGAGGTTGTAGTTATGCAAAGATCTGTGAATCAGGGCCAGAGGTCACCAATCAACAACCCACAGTGGAGTCTCACTGCCTCCTCTTGGAGACTGCTGCTTGTTAGCGTGGAATTTGAGCTCCTTAGTATTACAGGATGGACTGCTGTTACTCATTAATGGCCGTCTACAGAGGCTGCAGTGTAGCGCTGATGCTCAAGTACACACAAGTTAATGTAAATGCCCACACACACACTTGATGTGTGTCCTGCTTGGCAACTAACACACTCAAATCAACATTTTGATCGCATCATGTCATAATGTGAGCATGTTCCTTCACAACAAGTTCACATTAACTTCATTGTTTCATTATGTAATAAAATATCATATTTTGATCATCAGTTTGTTTTGTTGTGTGATTGATTGACAACCTATAAATTTAACTCGTATTTCCTCAGACATATTAATTACCTTTAATGTAATTCCATAAGTATATATTTATTTTATATGTGTCAAATAATATATTTTATTTGTAGTCCACCTTACATTTGAAACAATCTTGAAGTGCTCCAGTGTAACATAAAAAAGGCAATAAGATTTATCTGGACAAACGCTTTTAAAATGGAACAGAAATGCTTGGGAGCCACCATCGATACTGTTTTCCATGTGTTTCCAAGTGACATTTTAATGAGTCATCACTAACAAAGCCTTCTGACACAATTCTGAATGTCACACCAAATGATATAGTGTCACAGGCCAGGACAAACCAAACAGCACACCACAATTTGTTAGCGCAAAAAGATGTATCACGTGCACTGAATGTGCAAAATTTAGGAATCCCAGAAAAGAAAAAGAAAAAAGCATAAAACATAATTCAAACAATAAAAAGGTTTTTTTCAAAAACAAAAACAAACAAACAACAAAAAAAGAAAATTGTCTGAAACAATTATTATTCATTGTTTGGGAAAATACATCACATATCACGTAACGCGGCAAATATATCAGATGAAGGAACAGCTATATCTTTTACACCACGACGGTCACACTGGCCCTTGAAATTGCACCCTGGCATCCCAACAGCATACCTACTCCAACATGGTAACGTATATTTAAAAGCAATAAGCAAGAAAAGGTCGTTTACTTTTGGCATTTTTATGTAAAAAGCATCAACGACACTGGAGAAAGCTGTATTTGTTTTCGACTTCATCTGACTTGTGCAGTGGTGAGGCAGAGAAAGAGAAATGTCAAGTCGGACACACTCTACTTCCTGGAGCGCCGGCGAATGCACAACAGTGTGTGGGGTTTCTTTTTTGTTTGTTTGTTTTGACTGGGCTGCATCGCTGAACCACCTCTAATCGTAGATATCCATGACTGACTGACTGACTGAGTGAATGATAGAGTTATGCGATTATCGTTCCACCATTGGTCAGCCAAATGCCATGTGTGTTAGCCTCCTCACTGGCCACTTCACTTTGGAACTGAAGTGGACCAGTTTCTGTAAAAGGTTGAGGAGGGAATTCTGCGGATTTTGACAACCCCCTCTTCATTTGTCAGATAACGGAGACTTTCCAACCGTCTCTGTGATTGATCACATTACAGGTGAAACACAGCGGAAACCACAGCAGAGTCTTTAATTCTGGCAGAGCACAAGTTTGTCAGATTGCATCTGCATTGATTTCAGCATCCATAATTTCAAGTAAGCGTCGTATTTCTTCCAACCAAAGATGCTCTGTGACAAAAGATGATACTTTGCAAGCACCACCAATGATATGGAATCGTAAACAATAGGCTTACTGTCTATAACAAGTGGGTGTGGTCATGAGTGCTAGCTCATGTCAAATCAACAATAGAATACGACACTGGATACAAAATGAATTAATGATATGTATAGACATGATACAGACATGCATAGACATGCAGCTTTTGACAATGAGGGACATAAGCAACTGTAATGTTTTTTTTCCTGTTTTCATTTGATGATGTTCAAGATTCAGGGAACTAAGTTATTTACGTGAACTGGAGTTCTAGCCTGCATTGAGGCAAAAAAAAAAAAAAAAAAAAAGAAAAAAGTTTATTCCAACAGTCCATCTTTGGACTGTCGGAGGAAGTCGGAGTATGAAGGAACCCACGTAGGCTCGGGGGAACATGAAAACTGAAGACACCAGGTCCAGGATTGTAATCCTAAAAATGTCTCGCTTGCCTTTGTAAGTATGTGTCTGGCATGGGGTGCGGCCACGTTTTCGCTTTTCCGCGTGCCAGAGAGAGATCATGTTTTTTTTTTTTTTTTCGCGAAGCATTTGCTCGTCATTCACAGCTATGATGCCAGGTTTTGCGCCGCTAGCTTGTTCCAGCTCTCTGCAAATTGGGCAAAGCCTTAAGATGCCAGATACTGATGAATAGTGGCACCGCCCACTTTCAATATGACACAAATTTGTTCTTCAGAACATTGGTAGAATCTGTCAACCAGGTCATAAAAATACACACTCGGGGTATTGGTGGCACAGCCTATAGATCAGTCTCTAAATGTTCTGCTAGGCCCGCCCTATCCCAGCAGGAAGATGTCTACCAAGTTTCACATTGTTAATCAGGAAACTGAATCAAGGAGGTCCAGAGAACACAGTAGAGGAATGGGACCAACCAAATACCAGGAAGACATGAAACTTTCTTTTATCTCTTCTGGTTCACAGTGGGACACACACTCTGTGCTGAATAGGTCCGTAAAGATTAAAGGAAGATAGCTGTTGGTGACTTTGCACAGTTTATGGACATCCAATCTGTTGTTTTTCAAAGTGTGGATCAGCAACAGTTAGAGACTTAGAAGTGGTCACCATTAAAAAAAAAAAAGTTCCACTATCAGTAGCTCATTAAATCGACTTCCCTACAATTCCTCCAGACACCCACACACGCAGGCACAAGTGTTACCGTTTTCAATGATCTAATATGATTCTAACACGAGGAGGCATTAGTAATATCCGTGCATTAGAATTTTTTTCAGCTTTTGGTCAAATAAATTGTCAGAGCAAAATAAGCATAAACCGTTGTACAAGTTAATTCGCGTTACCCTTCAAACGGGTAACGTGTTTCTTGAATCACATAAAAGAATGACAGTCCAAGGTCATCCCAGTACTCACTGAGGTGGAGTAGACCGAGGACAGATGGCTGAAACATTGGTTAAGCCCAGTGATAGCTTTTCTCTCCACCTTCAGGGTGTTATTTCAAGATTTATTAGAAATGGTAAAAAGCCTCAGAATAAGAGTTTTTCTTTTTTCTTTTTTCTTTTTTTTTTGACTTTTTATGACTGTGACTATGACTATACCTTCCTTGAAGGAATGCAGCCGGTCACTTTTGTCAGTTGAGAAATGTTTGTTGAACAAACTTGATGTTAATTTGGCCAAAACATTTCATATTGTTTTGCTCCAGCATCGAGATATATACAGTTACACGGGTACGTGATGAGCAAAACCGACTCAACCCCCGGAGCCTGTAGGTGGATTTTGAGGTGGCTGTATAGGCAAAGAACAGAAGACGCAGCCGTTCGTAGGCAGGGCAGCCGAAGCATTGACAAGTGAAATGAGAGGGTGCGAGCGGAAGATGGCCATAACTTAATTGTTAGCTTCACTTCATTTCTGACATTTTATTCAGTCATTCAATCATTTTTCTAACGCTTATCCGCTTCCGGGTCGCAGAGGGTGCTGGAGCCAAACCCAGCTCACACTGGGTGAGGGCAGGGTACACCAGTCCATCAACACACAGAGACAGACAGAGACCAACAACCACTCACACGCACACTCAGACCTACGAACAATTTAGAGTCGCCAGTTAACCCAAACATGCTGCCTTTGGACGTTTGGAGGAAACCCACGCAGGCACGGGGAGAACATGCAAACTCTTCTTCTGACATTTTAGTTATGAGTAAATAACGGTTTCTGAAAAACCTCAGTGTCAGCTAGCTAATGTTGAGTTCTGACGCTGACTGAATTTTCATCTTAATGTTAAAGTCGACAACATCCCTCTGAATGAACATCCAAGTGTGCCGCCGAGTGGGTGTGTATTTAATTTCCCAAAAGCGGAGTAACAAAGCAATGAAGCTGTTGAACAAATCCTGCCATCTATCTTCTCTTTTAGATAGTATATGTATCATGCACTTAAATATTTTGTTTAAATATTCTGCCCATCAATGAATACTCAACATCTCGGTGAAAATTGTACTCTCGTTTTTGGGATGTATTTCCAGCACACTGTGGAAGAACATCAAATGTATAAATGTATATAAAAGTGAAATGTTTCATTAATATAATTTTTTTTAATTATTATTTATTTATTTATTAATTTGGTGACTAATTTTCCACTTAGATTTACTTCTAGATCTTAAACTACCTATTTTGCGTAAAACCAGATTGAAAGGGAACATTCTTCGACTGCAACACAACACGTTTTCCCTAATGAAGGAGATGTTTCCGGAGGAGACACAGCTCTCAACCTCCTCCCATCCTGCCATTGTAAACTACTTTATGGGATTAATCGGCTGCTAATAGTTTATTGATTTTTCTGTTTCTTCTTCTTTCCTTTCTTTCTTTCTTTTTTTTTTTGCTGTCTCTCTCTCTGTTACAGTTGTGCCACACATGCTGCTTTGCAGATGGCCTTGTGGCGCTTCAAACTCAATTCACTGCCTTTTCTTGAGCCGGCTGCTTTAAAAAGAAGAGACCTTCCTGCTGAAGAAAGAGCTGCCCACAGTCTTATCACGCCAAAGTGGCTGTGTACCTCTCTCTCTCTCTCTCTCTCTCTCTCTCTCTCGCTCTCTGTCTGTCTTTTTCTTCCTGCTGCTCCCTCTGTATCATTGCAACTGGATTTCCGGTTCAATCTGATTTTTAAGGCTTTAATGTTGGGTGAACACTGCTGCCAGAACGGCTCATGTGGAAAATGTGTTTGTGTCGTATGAATATTTGAAAGTCGTTTACATATATTTTCAAACTGAAGTTAATGTGCTCTGTATTTTGCAATACTAACCAATGTACAGCTCCACAATAATAAAGATGCAGGTTTTCCATCATCACAGTTTTCCATTAGAGAAGCTACACATCTCCTTTTAGACCTGTTCAACTCTTAAATGTATTATTTGTTTATTTTCCATGCATTTGGATTTGAACTTTTTATGCAAAAAAACAGATCAGGATTCCATTAATGTTTTAATGCAGCTGTAGTCAGGAGGGAACCTCCATTAAACCAAGGGTGGATAAAATGTCTGGCTGTTATCAATCAAAAGTCAAATTATATATATATATATATATATATATATATATGAAGATAGAAAGAAAACAAACATTTGTAATTATATCTGTGCAGTCACTGCACATTGGCTCCATTTTGTGCACACACTCGCCCAAATCAGTTGTGTAATTAAACATAGTGCCTTTGTCTCCCCTCCATCTTTGTGCGCTCCTCTTGCTGTTTTACCTCTAAAAGCACCTGCTGGGGCCGAACAATGAGCCAACTGCAGCATCCACAGCAGACATACCTCTAGCTGCCACCTGGGGGCACTACACCGCCACGAAACAGGAGCCGGTCCCTCAGCACACCTCCTTTTGTCTGCTATACATTAAGGAACCATCTCCATCCAAGATAAAACCGTGTATGATTATTTTACCCCCCCCCCACCCACCCCGCCCCTCCCCAACCCCCTTGGTCGCCCTCAAAGACAGCGACAATCGCAGTGGAATCCTTCAGAGATTTTAATTTCCTTTGACTCTGGAGATTCATGCATGTCAAAGGCAGCAGCAGAAATGTAAATGTAATTGCTCTGTTGCTCCATTGAAATGAAGATGCTGCTGAAATGGTTCGTTTTTTTTTTTTTTTTTTTTTTCTCGCTGTGGTTGACTTTCCTCACGTATGAAAAGAGAAGGGGGAATCAAATAGAGGACAAATAGACTCAAATAGAATCATTATCACATCGCACAAACGGGTTCATCAATCGTCACCACCCCCCCACCCCCCCAACCCCACACCCCTAATTTTTCAGAAGGCACAAAAAGAGATTTCTTTTCTGCTCCATAGTTGTTTGTTTTTGGGTTTTTTTTTTTACGCTCTTGCCATTTCAGTGAAGCTAATGTAAAGAAAAGCAAAAAGAGAAAAGAACATGAAAGCTTGTTTGATGTTTGTGCGCATCCCATGTCCCCTAGCTGCTTTGAAACAAGAATGGCACACTATCAGTTATCTGTTCCTGGGTTTCTCTGTGTGTGCGTCTGTGTGTGTGTGTCTGTGTGTGTGTGAGAGAGAGAGAGAGAGAGATGTGGACACCAACAGAGAATCTTACACTATCTGACCATTATCTGCAGTTAAAAATGCGCGCTTCTTCTGGGCTCGAATTATTTTAAGCCTTACTAATTGAAAATGTCAGCTTGAAAAGTCAAGGCCTGTTGCAGTGAGTTAAGAGACCAGTTGGCATTAAGGAGACCCTAAATCAGCCCTGAGGAAATTGGTTTAAATTTTCCCTTTCCCTTTCATTCTTCTGTTTTTTTTTTTTCATTTTTCTTTCCACCTCACAAACCTTTTGCATTTATCTTTGCAGGGAAAATCTACAGGCAGCAGCATCCTCCCTCTGAGCCACTGGCTTGGTTATGACTGTTCATTAAAAAAAATGGGAATCTGGTTGTGGTGCCCGTGTTCGCCTGTGAGGTGACGATGACCAAAGCTTGTGGATATTCATGCGTGGTTTCTTTTCCCATCAGCTGAAAGATGATGATTTCACGCTGGTGTTGGAGGATTTTCCTGGATTGCCAGCAGAGCCATGTTTAATCCATAAGTGAGGACCTCTACTGGGAATTTTAGTTTCATTGTCTAACAGTTAAAAGACAGTTTCAGAAACCAAATTCTTGGGTATCATGTTAAAGACTCAAAAAAAAAAAAAAAAAAAAAAAGCATTTTCAGAGACTGTGTTTGAGGGCTGCATGTTTAGTTTTACAAATCAAACAATGCTCTTTCTTTTTTTATTTTGGAATTTTGACACAAGAAAATGGTCAATGATCAATATTAGTCCCCATGTCCCTCAGGGGTAAATGGTGGAAACAGAAAACTGGATGTGGACATTTTTATGACTCATAACACTTTATTACCTTTCTGTTTCAACAAAAATACAATGTTGTCACACTTGGACGCCCTTTCTAAACACACAAACCTCCCAATGGGCACTGATATCTGTGTGTGTGTGTGTGTGTGTGTGTGTGTGCTTTTGCCAGCCTTGAGTGCTGATCACAGTCAATGATGTTGCATATATTGTGTGTCTATATAAGAGTTCCAGTATTTGCACACATACACACGCAGAAGGAACATTTTGGTGGAAGTATCGGCTGAGGGCCGTGAAGCGCTCAGCACATCAATTAATCCACCCTTGCTAGGTGGGTGTGTGTGTTTGTTGGTTTGTGTGTGTGTGTGTGTGTGAAGCTCAAATCTAATTATTCCTTGTCGTAGGTACAGAGTCCGCTAGAAAGACTGCTGCTGGTGGCTGAAGGTTTTCACTGCGATGCCTCTCTCTCTCTCGCTCTATGTTTCTTTATATTTCTCTCTCTTTCCTTCTGTCTGCTCTCTCTCTCTCTCTCTCTCATCCTTCCACGCATCCTGCCTCACCCCACCTTTCTCTCTCCATCTTTCTCCTCCTCCTTCGTCCATCCTCCCACCCCCATCCATCTCTACCTCTGTATCCCTCTCTCTCTGCTCTATCACTCTCTCGCAGATGCCACATCACACCACATGCTCTCCCTCCCTCTCCCTCCCTCTCTCTCTCTCTCTTGCTCTCCCCCCATCTCTATCTCACTCTCCCTCTCTCTCTTTCTCCAGTCCGTCTGCTCTCTGCTCTCTCATTCGCTCTCGCCGCCTCGTCTCTGGCTCTCAGTTCATTTGCGGCAGCAGAGCAACAACTGGCTTCTTTTGGAGCAGAGACGGGAAGGCAAAAGCAGTGGGTAGAGTGAAAGAAGAAGAAAAAAAAAAAGTGGAGGGGGACGAGGAGAAAGAGAAGAGAAGAAAAAGGAGGAGGAGATCTTTTGTTAAGCATCCATTCCCTCCCCTCTTCCCTCTCTGGCGGCAGCAGCAGCAGCAGCAGCAGCAGCATCAGCACCACTGCCTCCTCCAGCACCTCTGCCGCTCCCGCTGCTGGATCCTCCATCTCCTGCCGGGATCTGCCTCCTCCTTCTCCTCAGGGAGCTCTTCCTGGAACTGGGAGGGGGAGGGAGATCACCACCTCCCAGCGTGCCGCGGACCCTCAGCGAGGCATCGGGAGGTGGAAAGGAAGGAAGGGAAGGGGATTTTAGAAGAGGTGCATCAGGAGAGCAGAGGAGAGACAACACCCTGGGTTACAGGAGCGCAGAAGGGAGCAGAAGAAAAGAGGGTAAGAGGCCACCTCGGCACACGGAGTGGACCTGTTGTCGCAGTTTCACCTTTTATTTTTTATTTATTGATTTTCGATTTTTTCATCCCCCCCCCCACCTTCTTTCACTCCTGTCTCTTCTGTCGGAGAATATTATTTTTTAAATTGCTCCTTCCATTTCTGACTGGAGGAGATTTGATTCTACACCCTTCCCCTAAGAAAAAAACACCAAAAACAAAACAAAACAAAACAAAGCAAAAAACAAAACAACAACAACAACAACAAAAAAAAAAGAAAAAAACATTTTCCTCCTTTAACCTGCTCTATTATGCTTGGTCATTGCTGTGAGTATGTTTCGTTCCCCCCCCCCCCCCCCGCTTTTTTTTTTCTCCACACAGCATTGTCATGTTCATGAGACTTGTGGGGCAGTTAAATCAGTCGATTGAGGAAGTGGGTGTTTGTGTGTGTGTGTGTGTGTGTGTGTGTGCGTGTGTGTGCTAAGTCAGGATGAAAGGAAAGAGAAAAAACGAAGGCGGACAATAAAAAGAAAAAAAAATTACACCCTTCATCATCATCATCTTCACTGCCTTTTCTTGACAACCTGTGGTACTCTGTTTGCTGGATATCCCAGTGTGCATGTGTGTGTGTGTGTGTGTGTGTAAGTTTGAATGAAACCAAAGGAAAGAGAAGATTCCTAGTGTCTGATTTCAGCTTTTGCCCCAGCTCTCAGAGTAATCTGATGAGTCTCCAGGGTGCCTCCACTGAACAATCAATGATACTGGGGCTAGCTAACCTCTGTGCGTGTCTGTGTGTTGGTGATCTCAAGCTGAAGCCCTCAGGTTCTCTTTTCTCTCCCTCTCTACAGATGGCCTGGGTTGGGCCAGGCTAGCCAAGGATCTCTGTCTGTCTGTGAGTGTTTGTGTGTGTTGGTGTGTGCGAGTAAGTGTGTATCTTTGCTGCGGGTGGTAAATCCCAGTTCTCTGCAGCTTGGGGGTGGTTGGGCAGGTGGATGGGTGGGGGTCTTCCTGGTTTTGGCTGAGGGGTTTCTGTGTGTGTGTGTGTGTGTGTGTGAGAGAGAGAGTGTGTGTGTGTGTGTGTGTGTGTGTGTCTCCTGGGTCGAGTGGTCCAGACCGGTTGGAGCAGAGTGGAGTATGATGAGGGGAAATGGAGAAGAAGAAGCAGGAAAAAAAAAGAAAAGAAAAGAAAAAAAAAAAAAGAAAACAGAAAAAAAAACAAACTGTGGTTTAGCACCTAATCTTCTTTCTTCTCTTCCTCTGGCTTTATCCTTTATCACACTCTTTCTTCATCCCATCCTCCTCCTCCTCTCTTTCCCATTCTCTTTCCACCACACCTCAGAGCCGTTGTTTCTGCCGATCCATTTGTCCATCACCCTGCTCCATCCCCTCTGCAGATTTTAAATTTTTCATCCACATGAATGAGAGTCTATGCTTCCTGTGTTTGCAGGTCCACTCAGTTTGGTTTTGTTAAGTGTTAAAGCCAAAAAAGAAAAAAAGAAATTTCTCCGTCAATCTCTTTTTGCTTGTGCGATTAATGCGACACTGATATTCCTCAGTTTTGATGAATGTGCGTGATGAAATTCTAATTTAAACCAGTTAATCTGGTGTCGAGCCCTTGGTGTCGGGGAGACACACACTGACAATCCCATTCCTTTAACCAAACCGTCTGCAGAGTAATTGTAAATATTGATTAGAGACAATAAATCAATGGAATGATTTTGGATCGGCTTAGCTGGAGCATGCTCTTTGTATTCAGCCGGCTAGTTCAATTAGAATAGAATGGAATAAATTTGCTTGAACTTTTCATACATAATTCATGGCCTCGCTCCGGCATTTAAACTCATCCCTTTAATTTGGAAATAAAGAAGAGTGGAAGTCATAATATTGATTGGTGAATTAACATTTAGGAATTCATTTAAAAAGGAATTTTAACATTTGGAGCATGTCGCTGTGAATTTTAAATTTGGCTGGATGTATATTTTCCAATCTAGTGATCAGCCTGGAGGGAGGTGGGAGCTCAGGCCGGTGTGCTGCTGCAAAAAGCAGCACTATTTTTATATAATCAAACAAATTAGTTCTCTGCATGCACTGCACCCTCCCTCCTGTGGTATAATCCATGTGTTGATTTCTCTGCTTGCGTTGGCTGAGGTGGGGGAGGGCGGGTGGTGGTAATGGAGTGTACGGGACTATTGTCACACCATGGCAGCTCCCGGTCTGACCTCCCTAACCCGGCGTCTCCCCTGTGTGTACCCCCCCCCCACCTCCTCCTTTACCAACCCCCACCCCTTCCTCCCAACTCTGCCCCACCCTACCCCTTTCCAGATCTCATTACCCCCAGATAGGGCCGAGCAGGAGCAACGTCAGCGGCTGGGGTTTTGGGGGGGGGGTGGGGGGGATTTGAATGTCGCCGATGGAAGAGGACTGCCAGGAGACGGGGCAGTGCTGTCAGGCCCCGGCCCAGGTAAGAGGCTTCACCTTGGGGGTGGGGGGGAGTTAGGCCTTTCTGTCTTCTCACTTGCAGAGTTTTGTGTAAAGAAAAACCAAGAGAGAGTGAATGCACCTAACCTCAGCTTTTACACAACATTTTTTTCTTTTTCTTTTTCTTTTTTTTTTTTCCTTGTTTCTTTTTTTCTCCACTCCACATACGCTGCTGGCTCGGATTGAAAATACCACCGTTGCCAATTTTCTCCTTTGCAGAGGAGCCATTGATGGAGCCTTGCCTCACGCTGCAGCGAGGCGTCTTCAATCAATGCGACTGCCCCGCTTTCTCTATACGTGTATGTGTCTGTTTGCCACTGGAGCCTGAAGGGAGGCTGCTGATGGTGGAGGCGATGGCCATGGTGGTGATGTTGGTGGTGATGATGATGATGATGATGATGATGATGATGATGCAATGGCAGTGGCGCTGCTCACGTGATTTCTGGCTTAGCCCCTCCCCCTTGTGTTTACTGAAAGACTCTCTTCGGTGACGGGTATTCTTGGGTGGATAATACGGATCACGTTGTTATTGCTTAAGAATACGCGTAGTCGAGGAGAGTCCTCTCTTCGCCCAACATCAGCAACACCCCCCAGCCCCCGACACCCACCCACCCACCTCACCTCACCCCGATTACCCACCCACCCACGGAGGACTGTCAGGTTGGATGAAGCCTCACCTCCACTTTCCACTTTTCCAAAAAAGAAGAAGAAAAAAAATCTCTTCTTTGATCTGTACTGCATTGCAATGTATTTTTTTCCTTGCCCACTTCCTGTCTTTTGAGCCACGGTTTGAGGTTAAGAGTGTCCTCACGTCTGTCCCACTGTGCATCTGTCACTCTGTCTCTGTCTCCTTGAAGTTGGACAGCATATTGTCTGTTTGTGTTGTTTCTTTCTTTGTGTGTGTTTGTGTGTCACGGACGTGTTGCTTTGAGTTTGTCCGGTCTCACGTAGGAATAACTGGCTCATTGTCTTGTCTGACGGCAAAGTCTTATTATGTAATTCTATCTGCATGAAGTGCGTCTGCTCCTGTCATGTAAGGCCAGCATGACAGCCTGCACACTAACGCTAACACATTTATTTACAATGGGAGGGTCAGGTCTAATTATTGATTTGGAGATATATGGTTTGAATTGTTCTTTAAAGTCTCTAACAAGCTCTGACCTGAACATGTGCTGGGGGTCAACCTTGGCTGTAACATAACCTCAAACCTGCACAGTTTTCTTTCCTCTATAAACCATCTACCGGATACTGAGCTCAAGTTTAAAAAAAAAAAAAAAAAACTAATCAGGAAGCTGAATTATTTTATTGCTATAATCAAAATATTAGAAGTAGCATTTGAAGCCTTATGGCTGTTGTTGCAGACTAATATGGATGGATTAACCTACTACAGGGCCCCAGGCTAATAGTGAGCAAATGGGCCCCACCATTAAAACCTCTCTCTTAAAATCCCTCTGTGCAGCACTTCTTGGCACCAGGTTTGCCCTGCACTGCTGTGAAATTATTTACATGCAGCGTGGACACGTCCAGAAGCCAGATTTCGACAGGGTCACAGGATTAGGAAATAAAGCGGGACCCACTTTAAGGCCATTATCACATCAGCTTATATTGCACTTAAACGGAGCCTGGTTTTTACGTTTTGCCCCAGGGCAGTTGCACGTGTTGTGCCTGTTAATCTAGTCATGCTGACCTGATACAATTGCAGGCTTTCGGTTTTATTAAGGTTAAATGAAATATATTTTTGTCCTGCTGTACATTTGATGAAGCATTCCCTGGATTAATTTTGACAGTCTCCTAGTTCACTGAAAAATTGAACATTTATGAATGATTTTTATCATCTCATCTACGATATAAGAAAGAAGGAGATTTTCCTTAGGGGCATTTTCACATTGCTAATTTTGTCTGACCAGCAGCCATAAATACAAAAACATTCAAAACAGCACAGAATGGGCCCATCAGTTTCATCAGCAATATCCAACAATCACGCAATTGTTCTTTTAATTAGTTGATCGGTAAAGAAAATATAGCACCTCCAGCTCAGTGTGATGTCCTCACATGTCAGCAAGACTTTGAATATCGCTTGAATATATGTACAAAGGGGGAAAGAAACTGCAAAGCTTCACAAACTGGTCCAAATTTGCGTTGGACTAATTGGGACTTTATTATGAAAATGGTTGCTGAGTAATTTCCTGTCAGTTAAAAAAAAAAAGGGGGGGGGGCATAAATTGACAAAGTTCTAGTTAATTAATCATGAGTATAATCAAAAGGGTTCCTGAGCAACAACCATTTGTTTCACTTTTGGGCCTGTGGAATACAGATGGAGGCCATTCGGTTTGACTTGACGGCAACGTGCTCCTGCTCTAAAAACCGTGTCAGTTCGGATGAGGGAGAAAATTCCTGCAGGAAAAGCACTGAACACAATTTAAATTTTGCTCAGTTTGCTTCAGTCCAAACAAATCGTTGGTGCCTGGGCTGGAACGGGCAGGCCTGTGATGCCTGATGAGGTATCAGCAGACAGTATTATGCTGCATTTCCTCTGGCGGTGGTTATAGAGTGGAACCTCCTCTTATTCAAGCTCATGTAGTGCTTTTATTACGAGGCTGAGCTGAGCTGAGCTACCTCTCGCCTTTCACGCCTCCCCCCCAACACTCTACCCCTCACGCCCCTTTTTTATGCTAATGGTTGCTCAAATGACATTTATCGCAGCAAGGTTTACGCCACGTGTAATGCCGCTGCCGCCGCTGAGCCTCATGGACACACACGTACGGCTGAGAAAACAAAATGTCCACCACAAGCGGTCGACAGCTCAATTTATGCATTGAGTAAAGAGGCGTCTAGATAAACAATTACCCCTGGCTCAAATGGTCTATAACAAGCTTTTTTCCGCTTTGCCAGCCGAGGAGATGCACCATGAATATGGAATCCCTCTCCATGTCTGATGGGACATTCTGAACCTTAACACCCATGTAAAATCCATTTAAACACCTAATAGGATCAACTTGACTCTTACAGCCATGTCCTCACACATGTCACTTCCCATGATCATACAGCTAGAGATTTCCTCATCGCGCCAGGGTTGAATCTTTTTTCTTTTTCTCTCTCTTTCTTTACGTGGCCCCCTGTAGCTGCTATAGAATATCAAATGAGCCCGATTCTCTCCCTGTTTTACTGTCATGTATTTTCGAGGTGGGAGTTCATTTTAAAGTTAAACACGGAGTCACTGAGACTCGCTCATGAACATAATTATACAAATCATCCTGGTCATTACCATTTCAGATAATTCAAATAATGCAATTATCTGTTTAACACTCGGCTTAGCTGATAATTAGTGTTCCCTTTTTCTTGTGGAAACAAACAAGGCGACGTGCTAAAATATGTGTAGGAGGACGTAAAATAGAGCATTTTTTGGTGTGATCACAAGCAACTTAAAAAAAAAAAAAAATCCAAGGCGTTCACACACACACACACACGTGTATTTTCACCCCTGTGTTTGCGTGTTGAGTGTCAGAGATGGTGTGGGACATTGCTGTTGGTTTTCCTGTGTGTCCGCGTGTCTCTGGATTTCTGCTGCTGATGCTGCTGCTGGTCGTTTTTGCCTCATGTGAACACATTATACTCACCTCCACTGATACACTGTAAGCCTTCAGTTCATTTGACTTATTCGATTGGGGGGACAAAAATGACACTGCTTTCGTTTCCATTTCACCTAAACTCCCACCTAAATAACGCAAGGATAACAGAAGAACTGCATTATGGTCAAATTTAGATCAATTATTGGATTTAATCACTGATGTAATAATAACCACACACTTGGAAAAAGGCTTGTCAGTGACTAAGATGTGGTATAAAGTGCTGTCTTGGTGTCATTCTGTGTGCCAGCCTGTATTTGGACTGTCTCTGCCTGTTTCCCTAACAGTTGAAAAAGAGCTGCCATGCTGACAAAATACCCAACGTAACGGACTATTTCTTTGAAGATTTAATGAATGAAGCATTGTGGCCTTTTACCGTCTATTCTAACAGCTGCTGACACTGGTACTGAGACGTATAAACTGCTGGTTACCTAATGTGAATACCATTTCTCCACATGTCCTTCTCTGCAGTGAAAGAGCTGCTGTGGTTGTGCACTAATGTATGCCGCTCTGTACTAATGGCATGCTGCTGATGCTGCTATTGCTATTGCTGCTGCTGCTGCTGCTGCTGCTGATGATGATGATGATGATGATGATGATTGCCTTAAAGCTAACCAGGGATGAATGCCGCATGCATTTCAATCATTCCAACAACAGCAGTGAAGTGAATGTCATTTCCTCTGTATGTGTGTCTTACTTCTGTCAATAAAATATGGCTTTAAACATAAATAAATCCTTCTCTTGAAATTGAAATGTGAAATGAAGCTTTAATTAACACGATGCCGGATTTATTCTAGCACTTGAGGGCTGTTTTAGCCATTTATAATTTCAATCACGAAATGAGATTCTCTATCTTATTTTTGGTGAATTCCTTGTTTTGGATGGCAGATTCCTTTTTTTTTTTTTTTTTGGATCACATCTGTGGATGTAAAAGTTGAACCCTAAACACTTTCCCCTCAACTGGAGGATCAGCTATGGACTGCTGCCTAAACCAAAAGCTGGTTTTCACTCCAAAGGCCCTTTCCAGCAATCCCACAGACAAACCCAAAGCTTTTAAAAGTAAAACACATTCCCCCATCTGCTGAGTTTGACAAAAAAAAAAGGAGGAAGAGCTTTTAGCAGCCTCTAATAGCAGCAAAAAATTATCCCCATAACGAAAATTATATTTCTAAAGAAAAAAAACAGTACTTGAAAGAAGCGCATTTCAAATTGTTCTATGTAATATATTGATTATTTAAATTCAACGAAGATAAAAAACAAACAAACAAACAAACAAAACTAACAGTAGAATGATTATTTCTTCAGAAAACACCTCAGCTGCCCACAACCTCAGGCTTAACAAGGAGGTTGGAGATTTTAGCACCATGTCACGTAATTCTTTTTTTTTGTGTGTGTGTGTTTTAACCTGCCTTTGAGCCTTAAGATAATGTGAGTGATCGTCTTTTCACCCACACAATATAATTTTTGTTTTTTTTAAGTGTCATACAGTTGCTCCGGGAGATCCCTAAATTGGAGCAATCACGTTAGCAGCAGCACTTGTGGCAGCAAATTAAAACACCCAGATTGTTGAAAAGATGTCCATCAACTTCAGATATTCCCAAATTTAGACATGATAATGTGAGCTCCTGGGTTACATCGAGGGTCAACTTCAGTATTTTTCATTTTAACCAGTAGCCTCAGGGAAAAGTAAAACCTATGAATGGGTTTGTAATGGATCATTTTGATGATTGGTATTCCTCTGAAAGAGTGCTACTTGACCACATGAACTGCCTGTTGACTTTACAGGCAGATAACTCTTGTAACAAAAAATGTGTTAGAAGAAGGCAAGTGAAGCATCTATATAAAACAATATATAATGGAAAAAAAAAGAATAAAAATGCAACACATTTGGTTTTTCTGGCATAAATCACTTTATTAAGCACAAACACAAAATATAAAAAGACCATGACACGATCCTGAAGCCATTTATCTGTCATCAGCCATGTCACCCACAGAGCTCGTTTTGGACGACACCATAATCAACTTCCTCCCAAAATCCAACTCTACACATTGATTCAAGAGGATCTGTCCAATACTTATTTCACAGGCCGCATTCAACAACCTGATCAGCTTCAGAAAATACATCTGTGGCCCAGGTCTCACAGTTCAATATCTAATAAATATGCCTGTCGGATTTAAAAGATTCTGTCAATATTCTGAGTTATAAGATAGTCAGCTTCAAAGTTGTTTTCATTGAGTAAAAGTGACAAAAAACAAAACAAACAGCATTTTTTCCATCATTAAGCGTCATAAAAAGGGTTTCAACATAAAAAAAAACAAATATAATGTTAATACTTTATTACAGAGTCAGAACATAAATAGATGCAATTTACTGTATATTGATGCCTCCCCCCCATAAAAAAAAAAAAAAAAAAAAAAAAAAGCAGCACGGAAAACTGCACATTTTAGAAGTGGCCTATTACTACTATGCCACACCTCAGTTTTAAGCTTTAATTTAAACTTTTGCAAAATAGAGGAAAAAAAAAGAGTGTTGCTATATTTTGTTCTATGTCTAAATTAATCCCTCTTTTTTATGTAAATTTTCTGGCTGAAGGTAAAAATCAAACCAAAAGCTGAAGTTCACATTTCCCATCAGGGCATCACATGAATACGTCGGATATCTGACCCTGTAGGACACTGTAGAAGAGACAGGAACTCACCAACCTGGAACTACCACAAAATCAGACGCGTCACACCAGATAACCGATCTACTGTCGCCGGCTCTTTACATCCTCTTATCACCACGCAGCAGATTACCATACTACATCCTGTTTAATTTAGCCCACAAACACCCTGAGCGTCTTAGTACATTTTATCTCCTGTAATCCTGTTAAAACCGCAGTAATTAGAATCCAAAAACCAACGCTGCTCAACAGAAATACACACAATGCATCAATCCACTGCTTTTCATTCGACACCAGTGTATCCATATATTTAACAATAGCTCAGTTTTTCTTTCATTTCTAATTTGTTCCACAGGCTCAGTTCCCGGTTTCTCCATGAGCCAGCACTATGTAGCATTCGGAAATCCAGCAGAGATCTCGTTGGATTTTGTAATGCATTTCTCTGAGAAATTTACAGTTACTGTCATTGTGAAGGAGGGGTTTGCAAGCCTGCTGAAAGAATCCATTGGCTCGAGCTGTTTTCAGGCCGCTCATTATTTATTAAGAACACTATTAGGGAAATTGACGGTAATGATGGGAAGGATAGGACTCAGGCTCATTTGGCAGAAACGCCACAGGAAATATTCAGCTTTTGTACCAATTAATTATGCATCGTCTTTACTTTGCTCTCTCTGCAGACTGAGACTGGGTGTAATGTAGCGCAGCATGCCTGAGTGGGTATAAAAAAAAACCAAAACAACTATATTCAACACAGTTATAAAAAGTATGCAAATACATTCAATCTATTAAACCAATAGATTTAAACTGTAAGCAAAAAACTGACGCTATATTCTCTAATTCTATACCCATCTAACTGGCTATGTTTATTTATTAATAACTTTTGAAATATAAAATATAAGAAGAGAAATACGTTAACATGCTGGCCTTGAATTTTTTTTTTTTCAAGGTTTATTTCACAGAACGTAATAAAGCATTCCAACCAATAGTGTATGAGGATTAGCTTTCCACTGACCCGTGTGTGTTTTCAAAGCCAACAGAGTATATTTGTCCACTGGGTGGCATGTTCCTTCACTAGTACACACACACACACACACACAAACACACACACAATTTCATTTACAGGCCCGGACACACCTGTCTCCCCAAATACTCACTACGACACCAACTGTGGATTAATCCAAGACCGAAACTAGTCCACAACAACTGCGCTATTTCCTCTTGTTTGTGTGCTGGCGAACTACAGTAACCAGCTGTTTCAGGAAATGACTGAACCATTTTAAATCTATATATTTGTGAGTTAAAAATGTATGTCATCAATAATGAGAACAAATTGGCTCCGCTAGTTGGTTCCTCAAGCAGTGATGTTTCCAGCACATATGTCTTGATGCAAAATGTATTAATCAATACGACTACAAAATGAAGAAATGCAAACCATCCACTGTTGGTGATTTTCAGGGATTTTCATGCCTTTTGTCTCTTTAAGTGACCCAAAGCACTCATTTAAGGTTGAGACAGAGTGAAATAGTAAAAGCCCCCTCCACCCCTTATCCTCAGTCATTCAGTCCTGCACTGGTTAATCCATCATCCACCCTGATCACCTCCATGGCCTCTGCATGGAAAGGAGTCCATACTGTCATCAGCAACATCATCCAGAAAGTCATTTATTTACTTTAAAATTCAACCGATAAAATAAATCGTTATAGATGATCCTACGGAAAGAGTGGAGAAGTTTAGATAAAGACATATCACAATATAATGTTGGATTTGTATATATGCCTCATAAAAGATAATCATTCTTTGTTATGATTTAATTTAGCCAGTCGATGCTAATTGGGAAACCGTCTTTTTCATTGTTAAATGGGCAGTATGTTCTGATGCAATTCAAGCTTTCCATCAAAAACAAAAAAAAAAAAGGACACTTTTTACTCTCCCTTCACTTTTTTTCCACCCCCTCGTGGAAATAAAGCATTTGTCCTGTGCTGCAAAAAGATTAACGTCATCGTGCTCAGTGAAGCTCTGGCCCAGGACAGTGAGCAGCAGCACCAGAGCACTGATGGAGAGGAAGCTCCAAGCCCCTAAATGAATCGGGATAACAATTCTGGCCCTCTTCCTCCTCCTCCTCCTCCCCCTCCCCGACTGCCCAACCCATCCGCCCACCAACCAGCAGCATAATGTGGTTTCCGCCAACAAGCTCTGTCTGCAGTATTAATCAATTGGAAATTTGCTGCATTTCCTCTCGTCCTAAGACAAAAGCTCGCAGACGTTTCCCCCTCTGTTTCGCTTTTTCTTTCCCTCTCCTCATCCCTTTTTCCCACCTCCACCCACTGAAAGATGCTGTCCCCAACCCCCTAATGTGTCTATAATGTATCTCTTCACTGTCTTTTTCCATTTGTTGAGTCCAAATAAGAGATGAGGGCTATACTAACAGTATTGTACCCTTAATAACAATAGGGTAAGTGGCCCTGCTATCAAATATGCCGGCACTCATTTAAACAAGGGCCACTATGAAATGTATCCACATCAGTGGCTCCAAGATAGGGAGCTAAGCAATCTATTTAAAAAGCAATCTATTTCTCGCTGTCGTGGAGATTGCACAGATTGAATGGGGGAGTCCGATTCTCGGCGGACGGCGCTCTCGATCCCACCCTCTACTCCTCTCTTTCTCTTCCCTTTTATCTCACAGCTCTACTCCAACTCCTCTCCTTGCAGAAAAAAAACTGGAAAAAAAAACAAAAAAAAAACAAGCGAGTACGACAAGCATATCTCTCTGTAATGTGACCAATTAAAACACATCTGAAGGCAGAGACCTAACACTGTCATGCTAAACAAAGATCAGATTTTATTATTATAAAAATGGTTACTGTTTTTGTGATTTAATGTAAATTTTTAACATCCTGGATCTTTTTATATTACTATGTATATATTATTACTATATTACTTTTTATATTACTTGTAGCCATCAATTATTCACCCTTGATATACATATATATATATAAAGCACAGTGGTGGCTAACAATTTATATTTATACAATGGCAAGAGAAAGTTGCAGTCTTTGTAATGACCTGGTTTCCTGCATACACAAACAAATATGAACTTTTGTTTCTTTGCTGAACACAGCCATTTGATATTCCCATCGCTGGCAGAAAAAGAGTAAGTGAAGAAGTGAACCCTTGGATTTAATAATTGGCTGAGCCTCCGTTGGCACCAGTAACCTCTAACCAGCTCCTCCAGTCGCTGATGTTCAGAGGGACCTTTGGACCACTCTTCCTACAGAGCTGCGTCAGCTTTTTTTTTAGGACATCTGTTGTGAGCAGCTCTCCTAGGTCAGCAACTCTTCTGGATTAAGGTCTCGGCTCTGATCGGGCCACTCCAGTAGGCGGATTTTCTTGTGCTGAAATCATCTTGTACTAGAAGCACTAGATTTTTTTTCAAGCTCAGGGACACTAACCTGCCAGAGCGTCAGCAGGTGGACGGCCACACGGACGCATCTTTTATAAACTTGGGAATACATTTTCCCGCGGACAATCACCACCATACCACCGGGTCACGACACTCCCTCCACCCTGCCTCACCTTCAAGGATCATGTTTTCACGTTGGAGACCACACATCGAGCTGCAGGTTCCCCTCAAAAATGTTTAACCTCAGTTTCAGATACTCCTGTGGTGTGCGTGATTTTTTTATGGTCCTTTCGTGAGATTTTTAACCAGCTTCTGCTTCATTTTTACCTCACTGACTACTTTATGTTGTCCTTATTGGATTCATCTTAGCTGGACACCAACCTCTAAGGAGAGTTTCCATGGCGATAAGCCATCTCCATTTATATACAGTTTGCCTGGTTGTGGACTGATGAAGAGCTAAACTCTGTGACCCGACTCGACTCAACTCTTCATCTTCAGTCTACTGGGCTCTCAGTGCAACCTGAATACCAAATGTTTGAGTCAGAATAGCTCTAACCCACACTGCCAATCTGGTTTCATTCACTGGAGTCCATTTAGCTTTAGCGGAGGCTATTCACTGAGGGCTTTATATGCTTATTCCAACCTACACAGTGAATATGTGAACGGTGCTCTCAGTATGGACCAGAATACCACAATGATTGGGCTAGTTAAATTATTGTCGCTTAGATGGAAATCAGAAATCAGAAATAAAGGTGTCAAACTGTGAAAATCTGTTTAAATTGAGTTTTGAAGGATTTTTTGTTGTTGATTTTTTTTTTTTTTCTTTAAGTTTCTTCTTTAGTTGGGAGGGGCAATGTAAACTAACTCTATATGATTGGTAGATAAGGAAATAAAGTGTTGTTAGAAACTGTGCTGAGGAGCGAGGACTCATTTAGGCCACTCATGTTTCATGCAAGTGGACTTGAACAGAGATGTGATGAAAAAATCAGCCCGTAGTTTCTCTACACAGCAAATTATGACCCATGGTTATTTATTAATGAGTATAAGTAATGAAAGGAAAAAGTGCGATGATTTACAGTATGAGGAGGAGGAGGAGGAGGTTGGGGTCACACTACGAAAGGGCACAGACTGTAGAAAGTAAAGGTTGTGTTATCTCGATGCACGACCAAAGAAATCATCTTTCAAATCAAAAAAAAGTTACGTTTATACCTAAACCTAACCAAACCTCATCTGTTTTTAAAATAACATGTTGCTAATGCTACAATGGCAGCTTGTGTCTGGTGAGCCTGTCAGTGGGATTGTACCCGAGGGCTGAAAGAAATGACTTGTGCAGTGGCTCAGGTAGAAGGGCTGATTGTGATCGGCTCAGAGCTGGACGAGGAGCATAAATGTAGACTGCCACATCTGATGCCATGCTGCTTTGTGACTTGATTTGTTTTTACTGGCTAATTGAAAAAAAAAAAAAAAAAAAAAGCAAGGTGAGGATTTGCAGCTGGGACAGAGGCTTTTACGGGAGTATTGGGAAATTGAATTAACTTTTTAATACCATCAAAATACTTTTTGATAGATACGCAAAGAGTACTGACAAGACTATTAATGTTAAAGTATGGGCTCTTGAAGACACTGAGTGTGGGAAATTCACAGTACGCTGCAATAAGATAGTCAGCTTTTATCAAATTAGGTATTAAAACTGACTGATGGAGTGCAAGTGTTAGTTTTAGCTCATGATCCAGTCTTAGTGCTGAATTATGGACCTGCTTCTTAGATTTTCAATCACCAAATATAAATGCGTTTCATTCTGTAACTTCATTTTTCTTCATAAGTCTAACTACCACAGTCACACAGCTTTTCGATCCACTTTCATTTATTTTGTAGGACTCCTTCCATTAACATTTTGGGAATGTAAATGGAAACTTATTCTGTGAATTATTCAACTAAACTAGACAAACAGGCAGGTTCAAAACAAACATAAGGATTGACGCTTTATATCATCAACCGGGGCCACTGAAGTGTGTATTTTATTTGAGTCACGTTGTGGGCCAAGAACAAATTCTATTTTCCAACAATCACATAATTGGCCTTAATGTAAAAATATCAACTAAAATAAATGATGTTTGACTTTTGTGAATAGGAGATGAAATTGTGGAAAAACTCTAAATTGTCTGTATGGTAACATTTGGGTAAACTGGGTAATCTGGACTGATAACACTTCCGACAGAGGTGTCTATTCATTTGTCCTCTGCAAAAGAAGTTCCATCATCATTTTTGAGATGAAGGGACACATTTTTCTTTTGCTCTTTGGTCAAAACATACACTTGTGTATGCACATTTGACTCTTTGTCTCTTTTCTCACTCATACAGATAAAGAAAGTTTATCTGCAAAATAAAATAAATAAAAAAATGAAAAAGTAATATGCACTATCCTATTGAAGTTATTGAACTGAAAAAAAAAAAAAAATGTTGTATCAATATAAAAAAAAAAAAAAAAATGTAGGTATCTAATGGGCCCGAGTGATTTTGTGAGACACTTAAAAATCCCATCTGATGAGATCCTTAAGCCAATCTTTGAACTCAGTCAAGAACTTCCTGTTTTACTTCTCAGTCTGCTAGTAAACCATGTTGTTAACCCTAACCCCTGATATCAACACACAAATCAGCTAGACAAACGGTGGCTAATTGAAAACTCTGCTCTTGAGCCGATCGTGGAAAAAGGTGGTGGGAGGCTATTAATAGTAAATATTCCTCCTAGCAACCTCCCAGACCTTTCTCATTAGCTGAGCCCAGCTGTTACACTCAGGAGCGGAGTGAAACGTTTCCAACCTGGACTCTAACTCCATTCCGGGTCACCGTGTTAACGCACGCTGACAGAGCATTAATCGCACTAGTTATACATTTGGCCAGTGTGCTCACATTTGGCGTCGACCAACAGGTATGGACATTTGGAACAAGTTTGACAGTTGCATGTTAAGTGGACTCTTCATATGTAGGATATAGTGAGAGCACAAACCCAGCAGGTCTAATGTGGTTCTGTTCTATTAAAAGATAACAGAGAAGGAGTTTTCCTGTGCGCTTTCTTTTGCACTCTCTCTAAGTCTGACCTGACTGCTTTATGGTTAGAACACTTTGTTTTGCAGATAATGAAAGTTTCTATTGCTGACATCCATTATCTAAAGTAAACCCTGTGTTTAAAGAACTGGCGGCGTGGACAAGGTGGAGGTTCAGGGAGGCAGCCCCCTCACACACAGGCGGGGTGCATGGTGCGGTTCAATCGCAAGAATCACCAAACTCATTCCTGTTCGCTGTATTATCTCTGCTCGGGCTGGTTGGACTAAATCGACCTTCGGGCCCTGAGGAAATGTCCCCCCATGCGTCAGACAGGCTGTCCACCACTGCTTACACTTTACTCCATCTGAACAAGCAGCTGATGTCTGAGTTCATCCTGACCTGATTCCTCTACGGACCGCCTCACTCGCTCTCACAACCCATATAACAACTTCAAATAAAGACAATTTTAATATGGTATTAACTAATGTTAGCTTTTTTAAAAAGAATTAATAAATAGTGACATCGCTGTTTATCATAAGCTCAAATTCTCTCTGGGTATTTACATCTGGGCACACACCTTTTGCATGTGTGCCTGGCGCCAGACGAATAAAACTTTGCATTCCAAAGATATGCCGATCAGATTCATCCATGCTCGTGCCTGATTTTGATTTAAGGAAGTGCACAAGCCTCACTTCCGCTCCCGTGGTTTGCCCTCCAGCATCTGTTTTCCACGTCAACACCTCGTGCATGAGCAGTTTCGGCAACTGTTGCACTGGCTCAGTTTTTCCAACAGTGACGGAACAGTTATCAACAAGCACAGCTGTGACTATTTATAGAGCACTGTAGCAATAATTCATCAAATCGACATCGTGGTGACATCATGTGCTTCGAGGACATCTGGCTGTAACCCTACACCTGGCCTGAAGAGCCCACAAGGTGTTTTTCAATACCGGTTTATGTGTAGGGCATGATGCATGCGTGGTTCGTGTGAGAAATACACTTAGGCATTCTCTACATTGATTGTAATCTCAGTGTGAGAATGATACGGAGAGTAGGAAACTAAATTGTAAAGAAGTCAATATGGTCAGGTGATGTTGCTCTGAGTGTAGGGTTACGTTTACAGTGTCCTCCAGCTGTGCCACTTAATTTTCTTCATGCAGATAAGGCTGCGCTGTAACTTTATGTCAAGCAGTTGTAAAATGTCTTTGTGATGAATTAATGGGAGGGAAACTTGAGCTTGTAGCCCGGAAGTTAAAGAACCAGACTGGAAGCTTGTCTGAAAACAAGCCATTATCCATTTCTCTTCCTTTCTCATTTGACTACACAATTACCCAACTGTTCAGTCTGTGCTAAACGTGAATGCATGTCATTTTGAATACACTCTGGATGTTTTGAATAAAAGTAAACCATAGCCAATCTGGTGTTTTCATTTTTATTTGTATTTTTTTTTATTGATGTCATTTTCACCTGAAGCCTTTCTGATGCGTTGAAAGCGTTAAAAGGAAGTTTCCATACACAATTTAATCCCATTAAGCCCCCTCCTCTCGCTCCATCCCTCATTCCTCAACCGGGCAAAAAAACAGATACTCGAACAAGAAGCACCGCTGAATAAAGTTGTCCTGTGCATACCACAACCCACAGAAACAGTAACAGTGCTTCCGTATTTGATAATGAAATCAGAGATACACTTACATTGACTTTTAGCCTTCCATAAGGTTCTTAGACTCAAAGCCAGACCGGTATTGGACTCTGAAGTGGCCTTGGAGATGTCTACCATCCACATCAATGACACTAGTGGAGCATGTGAAGAAGGAGTTGGTAAAAACTCCAAATCAGTGCATGCTGTGGAACTTCTTAGCTTCATTTTGTAGCTCTTGTTATCAGGCCACAACAAACTATCAGCTGATGCCGAAGAGCCTTAAACCTGCTTTCTTGCCATAAAACGTAAAACAAGTTAAATAGAAAATAGATTGTATGGGAGAATATGGGAAAAGTTCCCGCTCTTATTCCATCTAAAATTAAAATTGTGCTCTTTTTTTATTTAAAGTCTAATTAAAGGAGGGTATCCATTCAGATGGGGAGAAAGTGCCAAGGACTGGTCAGATCAGAACCTGCTGCTGCTAATGTTTTCCCCTATTAACACCTGACACACATTTAGAAAATTATCGGGGCAATACCATTTTGAGAGTCATATAATCATCATGCCAGCAACTTGACATTACATTGAGAGCTTTCTCAACTTCTGTAAAAAGTACTGTTCCTAGAGGATAATAGAAAATTCAAACATGGCACTTGGAAACCAAACAAGAACAAGAGACACTGGCAGAGATCCACAGGGGCAAAAAACATCAGAGGACAGGGAGCACAGAGGGTCAAGGTCGATGTTATAACCCCCAAGGGGCAAATTGTGGTACAGCTAGTAGCAAACACAAGGTTCAACACAATAACACGAAATAAATACACAAACAAGGGAAGGCAATTAGACACAGATTGAACACATTTAGACACAGCATATTGGTAAAACGTCAATGGAGTTCAAAGAAAATGTCCAAAAGGCCGAATGATCTGTCAACAGAAATCTACAACCTCCAAAAGTTGATTTATCATGCGAGGTCAGCAGTATTTATTTAAAATGTACGGCACATTTTACCACAATCCAATAGATACTATATAGGCTTTGTCTTTTTGGGCCTGAAACGAGCGAGAACAGGGGTTGGACAATGGACGATCTAACTATGGGCTGCGAGGCCAATCAGGAGATAGAAAGGAAACTTCTAATTCGGTTTGGATGGCACCTCTTTAAAATTGATGGATTGATGGAAGGATTCATTTCTTATGTAGCTGTCATTTACCAGCTTCAGCTGTGAAATCTGACCGATTTTATTATATTCTGATTGCATTGCATTCTGAATGTCCAAATTCACCCCTCGATGTGTTTTCCAGATCTAGGTGCCGTCTGGAAATGTATCACATCTTCATAAATCTATTATCAGTGCAAAGATTCCACCTTCCAAAAAAAAAAAAAAAAAAAAAAGAGGCCCGATGACAAAGTTACTGATGAGCTGTTCAAGGGAAATCACGTTGTTATTTAAATAATGGTGACGGTTTGATTCAAAGCATTTGGCACTGAGATCAAGCTGAATACAATTATTTTCCATTACAGACTGATGAAGATGGATCAGCTTGTGTGTACTAACTGATGGATGATGATTGTATTGCAGAAGTGCAGTGAATTAATCATTACAGCCTTACAATTCAGTTTCAGAATGTGGAAGGGAAACTATGTGAGTACAAAACAAGTCTGTTACGACACAAGTGAACTTATGTTAATGCTGCTCAGATGACATTGCTACATTTCAGGTACACAAACAGTCTTTCTGAAACAAGCTTGTTGGCTCTACCTGCATAATAATGTCCTGTCAAACACATAGACTGGTCCAATTTGTTATTGTACAGTTGGGGACACAGAAACACACATTCGCAAAGGTCAGCACAGATGGGGTCAGTGATCAACAAATTTGAACTGTAAGCCCCCCCTCGCCCCCATTCTGCTTGGCACACTGAGGCATTCCACAGCTTTACATAATCCAAAAATGAGGTCAGAACAAAAGCTGCTGCTTTTCACAAAAATTTGAATATTGTTTCACTTTGCCGAAAGTAAGAATAAATGGTAAGAACATTTACCTTTGTCTGCACTCTTGAAAAGGGAGTCTGTATTTGATGGTTTTGTGGGCTGGTATCCTGAGTTTTGTGGAGAGAACAGTTTCCCCAAATTTCACCTATTAAAGGCTTACAAGAACAATAAACAAAACTTTTTGAAAAGCGCAGTGTCTGAACACTCCTCATCTCCATTTAAGTCAATCTATTTGACAAAATGCTATTAAGTAGAGGGGTAAAGGGGTGCTTTCAGGTGAGAAGACAAATTCACTGAAAATTCAGGAAATCACATTTAATTACAGATCCATATTCAAAGAAAATGCAAATTTAAATGCCACACCGAATCAGTTTGTTACCTGGGTAACTTTTCTAAAGATATATGGTGCATTCAATGCAAAGGGAAAGTGAGATATATTAACTTTGGATGGGATTCCTTCGGCCCTGGAGTAGAGTTGATTAAAACAAGCACTCTGACTGCATGGTGTAAATCCTGCGAAAGAGAGTTAGACAGATCAGCACATTGGTTCCTCCAGCTATTATTGATAAACCACTTGCCAATATAGTTATAAAGCAATATCTAAAATATATATTTCATGTGATATGTCAATGAATGCCATACCAATGCTTAATTAATGAAGGAAGAAAAGGAAAGAGACGTCAGAAAAAATCCCTTTTTCATATTGAAGTGATAAGGGCAATAGAAGATGGAACTATTAAAAACAACTTTGTCGTTTGATTTTCAAGAAAGAGCCATTAATGCGGAATAATAGCCGGATGCTTGTGCATTTGTTACAGGGTGTTGTTGTTACTCATCTTCTACTGCTTCTACCCGTTTCCGGGTTGTGGGGGGTTGCTGGAGTCAATGCCAGTTCATACTGGGTGAGGGCGGGGTACACTCTGGACAGGTCACCAGTCCATCACAGGGCCAACACACAGAGACAGACAGAGACCAACAACTACTTACACTAGCATTCAGACCTACGGACAATTGAGAGTCATCAGCCAAACATGATGTCTTTGGACAGTGGGAGGAAACCCACGCAGGCACAGGGAGAACATGCAAACTCCGAACAGAAAGGCTCCAAGCCAGGAACCAAACCTGCAACCTTCTTGTTGTGGGGAAACAGTGCTAACCACTATGCCTCCGTGCTGCCCAACTCATCACCAGTGGATTTTTAATCAGCTACTGGCGCTTGGGTGACTTTTCTATCAGCAGGATGGTGCCTGTGGGTCTGCACAGAAAATATTTGTATACATTTATATTCATCTAACTTAATATATGAAAAAGAGAAGGGAAAGGTCAGAAAATAGTGAGGATGATGCGAGGATGATACAGCATTTGTGAGAAGCGAGGAACAAAAGGAGTGAAGGTTATCTGAATCAGTGAGGAGGAGCTACTGCGTAACCAACTGTTTGTCCTCTCATGCAGCAGCCGCCTCCTCCCACACTTCCTCCACCGTGCATGCATAAACACAAAAAATACAATGTAGGCTACCTTAATGCTTAAATAAACTGCTGTGATGAAACTGCAGAAAAAAAAAAAAATAATAATGATTAGGAGCTCAGAAGTTTCAGGCACAAGAGTTTACTGTTAGCTTGGCACCAAGAACAAACCAATGAGCAATTTAAAGCCAACGTGTCAATCACAATACTCAGATGTCTTGTCCGGGAGATGTCACATCCTTATCTCGCTGGCACTATGCGTTTTCTGCCTTTTGTCCTTCTTCATCCATACTTGAATGGAAGTGGAATCTAACAAAGACGCTCATGCCTTCTTTCTTATCTATAGCCCTTACCCCTGGAACAGAGACGAAAGATGGCTCCATTTATGAGTTTCTCCATTGAAACAGGTGCTGAACAGTGAACCAGTCTTACGTGCCCTACAAAATAAGGGAAGAACACTAAAAGGGAGACAAATCCTCATCCTCATCCTCATCTGTATAAAAAATATAGTGGCAAAGACTTCCATATTTTGAACCCACATTGGGATCTACCATTGTGAGAAAAAGGGGAAATGTTCTTTGTAAGAAACAATTTCTGAGGATATATACATAAATAAAAGGATATAGATAAAAAACAGGCTGAGACTCTACTCCTGTCATTCTTTTCTTCTGATTCTGAGAGTTTATCTTTGAACGGGATACAGGCGGCTACTGGTGTCCAAGCTGTGACATGATAACTAATACAGATAAAAGAAGACATTGTGCTTTGTGTGAAAAATACAATACATGTTGGAACCCTATTGATAACAATTTTAGACCAAGAGACCAAAAAGTCCCACTTTTAGGACTAAAAGAAATTAAGCTTCTTCTTTTCTTCTTTTTTTTTTTTTTTTTTTACATTGACTGTTATGTTGATCATTTGCTGGACTTAACAATGAATGGGCTTCAAATTGGCAAGCACTTTAATGAAGATACCAGGATAATTTGGCAAACAAGATATTTGTGCCATCTAAAAAAAAAAAAAAAAAAAAAAAAAAAGCTCAATAGTTAGTTGGAGACATTGGAACGGAGATAGCATATTCATATTCAGATATGTGATGTATGGCCTTGCTGAATAAATGCAAAATATATATACATATATATTTTGTTTGTCAGCCAGTTTGAATTTGCACATTTGCATTAACTTAAGGTTGGTCAAAGACACAGAGTCTGTTTTTTGGCATGCTGCAAACTGATAAAAATCATCAGTATTTGTGTTTGGTTGTTTGGGTAGAGCTTATTTTGTATATGCTGCTGGGTCTCTTTCTTCTGCTGAGGCTTGTGTGGTTTAACAGCCAGCCTGTGTCAGGTAATGGTAGCATAATTTCCTTTTTTTAAGTTTGCATTTACAGACGTCTGTGTTCTTGAGGTGAAATCTCACCTGACAATTTTGTTTTTGCAGTTTATACATTTCCCTACACTACGTCTTGCTTTTCTGTTTCGCGTTACCTTTGTGACTGGATCAATTCAAGAACACACTGACCTTTTGTTCATGACTTTTGTATATCATCAAGCCTCTAAGCACAGTCCTGTGTCAGACTAAATAATTAATTTTGGACAGTGTGTTCTCGCAATGAAAGGACAGAAACTGCGGATGTGACTCAGATGAAACAGCTTTCTTTCCATGTCTTTGAAGTCATCATTTTGTTCTTGAGAGAATTAAAGACTACATTTGACCTTTTGGGCCTCTTCCGTGATTACTTCGATTCTAGTCATTGTAGATATTGGGAATCATTTTCAGGACCTCAGGTTTACCTCTTGTCTGGTCAGCATTTCCAAGTAAAAGAGCTTTGATCATTTCTCTCAAAATCACCAAAGACACAGAGACCTCATTGTCAGGGTGTATATAATTTATTCATTTTTTAATTTCCATGACAGCACATGCTCATTGGTTGTTGAAGTCACGACGGATGGATTGCCAACCCTGAAGAAATTCCTTGGGGCCTTGTCCTGACAGACCCAAAACAGTAGAGTCATGGGGCATTAAAGAATGACTTGGCAAATGATAAAATCCTCTGTGGAACTTTATCATCAGGTTCATAATTTTCTGTGGGTTCATTAGCACTTCACATTTTGCGGTCATTTCATCACTTAACGTTGGTCTTTCTTTTCATTTTTCAGCCATCCATAAATGTGAACCGTGTTTGTGGTATACGCATCCCTGTCATATGCCCCAAGCGACATGAACATATAATCGAAAATCAGTGCATCCCTAAACAAATATTCTTTAGGCAGCATTTGTTGATTCAGTGTTACTGTAACTGATGGATCTATTTTCCAGCTCCCACCCAGTTCCACTGGCTGGCAAGGACCGGGTGAGGAGCTCAAATATCCAGGAGGAACACCGAACACTACTGTGTGGATATATTCCCAGAACATTCAGCTGGGACGTGCCCCTAAGGACACACTGGAGTGTAATCCATTTGTTCTGGAAACTCAGGAGGTCCCTCAGGAGCAACTATAATTCCAAAAAACTGGCCTTGCACCATCCTGACTAAGACCTGGAGAGGTGGCTGGAATATCTGTATCAGGAGAGACAATAAATAAATCTCTGCTCTCACTGGATGGAGCACTCTCCTTCATAAAGGGTGGTTAACTGGCTCCACTTGGCAAATACAGATTTAATAATTGATGCAAACACACTCATCATGGCATTTACAGAGACAGCATACCTGCCATATACGATCATTACACAGGACACTATCCCGCACCGGAGGAAGGAGTAATGTTTTTCCAGTCCATAACTGTCACCAGTCAGACATATCATCCTGTTAAATACTTTATCACTGTGCCAACGTTTTCAGATGAATGATACAGAAATGACGGAAACTAGTCTGGTCCTGTGTAAATGCCACGCAGCTTTAATGAAAATGTGAGGACAGTCACATTTGAGTTGAGGGTGTGGGGTGTGAACTGCTGTGTGTATGTGCCGTCCTGAACACGGACATATGGGCTACGTAGCACACACACACGTACACACACGGAGAGCGTACATACAGTGACCCACACATGCTGTGACCATCTGTTGTTACCTCACCATGACGTTTCAATTACCTTCTCATAACCCTATATGAAAAGACCGCAGTACTTGCAGATACTTTCCCTTTCATGTGCATCTACTTCAGTCTGACTCCGGTCCAGTTTCCTTCTTAGGCAAACTGGTCCCAACTCTCATGGAGTGCCAACTTCTAAAGCCTGGATAAAAGTGCAAGGACATCCGCCTGGAGGCAGGAGTTGTCATTATCAATGCTGGCAAGTGAGCAGTGGTCAAGGCCACAATCATGGGGGTGACTAGGGACAGATTGAAGGAATTACACCGAGCCACTGCCTTAACCAACCAATCGCAAGGCTAGACATAAGGTGTGTCCATGGCAATCTGACCTCCAGGCTTTAAAAACTGACAGGGAGTAGACAGTGTAACAGACACAGATCATGATGAATGGATTACATTTATCATATCTTGGCTGGGCATGATCTCCCAGAAGGAGCTGGGTGACTCGACCGTAAGTAAGAATATGGTGTACGACTAGCGAGCAGTGACAGTAACGGCATAAGGGCTGTGACTGAGTGGAGCGCATCCTTCATCGTGCAAAACAGCAGCTGGCGTGAGAAAACCGGCTGGAAGGGAGATGCATGGAGATGCAAAGCATCGGCAGTGAACGGAAGTGCGCAAAAGATATAAGTTAGCCTGAGGACACGGAATTGGGAAAGATTAGATTCATGCTCGGAGGAATTTGTGGTGCGCTTCCGTCCCTGCCAAATCTGAATCTGAGAACGTAACAAGTCCTTCACACTCTGGTATCTCCTCATTTTGTTACATTCTGTAAGGGTGTGTACCTGGATGTACTCAAAAGTCTACAGCACTAGATGTATCTCTCTCTACACACACACACATATATATATATATGTATATATATGAGAGCGAGTATTGCAAATATAAATAGATCTTTCTAAGAACGTAACAGATTCTGTTGGCAGAAGGCCTGCTTTTCTTTATTCAAACCTCTTTACTTAAATAACCTTGTTGTCTGAGTGCAGCTTTGTAAAGTTGCAATTCGCAAACAAACAAACAAACAAATAAATAAATCGGCTTTAGTAATCTCCCGTGCTCAGCAGCTGCCAAAACATCTGGAGAAACCTGAGAAAGCAGACTCAGAAACAAATCACTTTCATAGAGCTTACCCAGACATCAGTTATTGAGTCCCTATTGGATGACCCAGGAGACTTGCCTTTAGTCAGACAAGAATTCAGACAACTCAGTGGCCGTACTATAGGCCATGAAATGTTTCACACATCATCAGGCTATGGACTACTGGCTCCTGGTAACCCTGTAATGGATCCAGTGGTCTGCGATGTGAGTGTAAATCTGAGCAGAAAGGGCTGCCCAGGTCGGGTTGTGTATTCAAACCAATAGCGGTCATCATTATAGTCTAGGCATGGCATCAGCTGCTCTTTGCTTGGGTGTGAGTCACAGGGGGGGTATTTCTTCAGGCAATGTGGTGTAGAAATATTTGCCACTGGCAAGCCATGACATGCAATGGAAAAAAAAAAAAAAAAAAGCCAACATAAATTATATGAGTTTTTATTTTGTTTTCTGGGATGAAATGAGCAAGACACCAGTTCTGTCTCTCTCAATGTGTATCCGTGCCTCTCTCTTTCCCTCGAGCTTCACAAGATCCCCAGCGAGTCACCATATCAAGTGGGGTTGGTCTTTTTCTCCTCATCTTTTTGTTTTCATTATTACATTTACAGACTCAGAGCAGAGCCAACCCTTGGCCTCCGTGTGTGTGTGTGTTAGTTCTAACAGCAAGTACCTGCGACTGAACCCTGTGCTGTGAATACCTGCATACTATTTCAACATTGGTTGACTCACACACTATGAATGCCTTACTAAAGGCTAAGTAAACAAACTAGGAAGAGGGTTTGTATGTGCTTCAGTTTGTGTGAGGCAGCGAGACGTCTGTGATGTGTGGGCATCCATTTTGTGAATCAAAGATTCGTGTGATGAGTGGGCTGTGAGAGGCGAGGACGGGGGGGGGGGGGGTGTGCACTGGGCTACTGTGACTGAATCCCAACCCACTCAGAGATCTGCCATCACCGTGTACCTCACTGCTCTTCACAGTTTGTGTTACACTTTGCTTACAACTGTCAACACATTTCACAGATGTTCCAGGCAGGAGACTTCGATTGTTAGCCTCATGACAAAAACAAAACTGGCTGCTTGCTACAACAGGCCTCGCATCTCTGCTGTCATTTAAGTCACGCCCACTGTTATCCAGATCTCGGTGATCAGTGATCAAATAGGGGCCACATAGGGGTCGCCCTTTTCAACTAATGGTTGTATTTTCCACGAAATCAAATTCCATCAAATCAAATATATTTATACAACGCCAAATCATAACAATGTTGCATCAAGGCACTTTACATATAGAGCAGGTCTAAACCAAACTCTTTATGGAGTTGTTAAAGAGACCCGACATTTCCCCTTTAAAGCAAGCACCTGGGGACAGTGGCAAGGAAAAACATCCTTTAAGAGGCAGGAACCTCGGGCAGAAGTAGGCTCAGGGGGCCCATCTGCCTCGACTGGCTGGGTTGAGAGAGGAAGAGGTGGGTGGGGGTAGTTTTGGCCTGTCCCAAGCGTTCAAAGAGATTCTAATTATTCTCTGGATTGTGGGATGTGTGAAAATACTTGCTAAAGCTGCTTATGGTGACTTTTAAACAATATCTTCACACCCATAACTTGAACAAAAGAAAAAAGGGAGGTTTGAGATCCAGGACCTTTGGTACATGCCATGTCCGTCCCTTCCTGTCCACACATTTAACCCGTTGTGTGTGACCCATTCATCCAAAAGATAAGCAGTCAGAAACAGAAAGGTGAATTTCCCCCTGTTTCATAAATTTCAAATTTTGTATCCTAAACATCTTAACACTTGGTTGTTTCTGTCTTTACTTCCAGCAAAATGTTACAACAAAATGTGTAACTTTATCTTGATAGCTTTCCTGGGTGACTGGACCTTGTCTTGACTTTCGTGACTTCACACAGGGGAGCATCTCCATACCTTTAATGGCTTCCCTTGCTTTTTGGGAATCACTGATTTTCAAATCCTCAGTCAGTTACCTCCTCAGCGAGGTGTCAAAACAAGAATTTATCACTTCTTCTGATGTTGCCGTTTCTAAAGACAGTTTTGCTGTCTGCTTAATAAGTCCCTATGAGCTGATCAAGGCTGAATTAGTTACTGAAGTTCTGAGGAATTTTTAGGCGAAATGAAAAAAAAAAAAGAAAGAGGGCTTGTGTTTTATGCAAGAATTGTATGTATTTATTTATTTATTTCACACCGTTGACGTCATCCATTTAACGCCAGCTACACCAGCTGTAGCACTTCATGAATGCATTTCCTGGGAAGCCGGGTTGAGTACTGTCAATGCTCTGTGCCAAAAAACCACAGAGTATATGTATGTTAAAAAAAAAAAAAAAAAAAGAAAGCTTAAACTATGTGAAAGACACAGGTGTCTTCGAAATGTCTCGGTTCATTAAAGCCCTGCATGTAAAGCCCTGTGACCAGCCACCGGTGGCGGTACACCCAGCAGGTAATGGCTGCCGGTGGCAAGACGGGCATCCCAGCTGATCTGAGAGTGAGACGGACTCCTTCTTTACCTCCTCCTTTATGTCTTTATCTTCCCTCCCCTCTCATGCGGTTTACAGACAAACAGATGGGTGGGTGTTGTGGGCTTCTTCTTGGTGCAGAATTAATTAAAGCCTATGGCAGCTGACGCATCAGATTCACATTGACCTGCAATTAAGGAGAACACTTGAGCTTGGAGAGCTGGAGATATAACAGCCTAATGTACAGTCCTGCCAACTGCTGTGGGAAATACACCAGGTTTTACACTCTCATTAAAAAGTGTCTTTGTGACATTTTGGTTTGGTTACCTCAGACGCCCACCCCCCCTGCTCTGTTCTGTGTTTTTCTTGTGGTACAATACGTTATGTGGACTCTCAAAAAGGTCTAACTGGGCAGAGATTAGACCAAGAAAGAGGCTCAGGCTTGAAACTGGGCTTAAGGGTTAAGATTCAATGGGAAAGTTCACCAGGTTTTCGAGATATCTGTGTATGAGATCGGTGCCTCCAGATTCTGCGCTATGGATATTAGTGGAATTGAGTCTGATGTTCACACAAAAGTGGAGATAAAAAAAAAAATAAAAAAAAAGTCAGAAATAAGAAGAGGGACATGTCTTTCTTATCTTTGATCAAGTTTTAGTTTTAACCCAGTGCCATCCAAATTATTCGAAACATCTATTGTTATCATACAGTTAGCGATTAAAAGCAAACGGAGTTCAACACAAGGAGTGATGCTCAGGGCTGAACTGGGATAACAAATTCAAACCGCCTACCTGATCAGCTCCGACCAGCCTCTACATATCCAAAGCACAGCACATAAACTTGCCAGTTTGTTTGGTTTTATCCCAGTAGCTGTTTTACTACAATTAGTGCATTAACTGTCATGGTTTTTACTGGCATAGTCAAAAATGTGAATATCTAATGTCAATTGTTGAAGTGGTTCTTAGTAATGAGGTGGACCTGGTGTTACTGTTACCTGTTCTCATACAGATCTTTGTTTTCACGCATTTTGTTCGGTTATGTGAATGATTAAACGTTGATGCCTTTTATTATTGGAAAAAAAAATAGAATCATCTTAGGTTGGCCCTGCTAATGTTTTTCCTCTCAACACTAACGGTGTCCTTTGTTCCTCTCAGCTCCACTTCCCTCTCTCCTGTTGTGTCCAGTATTTCTCTGCACGGCTTGACACCCTGCCTCTGCGCACTGGCTGAATGTTGCGTGGATGCGAGTGTCTGTTGGGGTACGATGATAGGCACAGACCTTACAATCAGCTTAAAAGCAGGTGGGTGGCTGATGGTTTACATTTGTCAGTGGCACGGACTGGCCCTGTGCTATTTCCACTTTCGTTTGCCCATTTCTTTCTGTATTCATAACATCGGCCTGACACAGAGGGCCATTGATGGCCAGTCAGCGGCCTGTTGATGCTGTCACAAATTGTGCATTTAGTAATGTGGCACAGGTGCAAAAATGGGTTGTCTATTCAGCCACGTTTAAACTAAGTCAAGACCTCTTTCTATTTGCGAACAGCGAACACATGTTGGAAAGTGTTTGCTTCTTAAGGCACAACAAACAGGAATGTTAACTGCACGTTATTTCTGCTGTTTCACAGCTCTACTGTAAGTGTGATGTTGTGCAGGTGTGAGGAGTTGGAGTGGACCAGCACCCACGGATGTACCGAGCGTGGGATGCCGGGACATCGCGAAGACGAAGACTGTCACCGCTCTTGGACGCTCCTGTTAACACATAGCTGTCACTCCCGCTAAACAAAGACTACATGTTGCTGCGTTCGCCTCTCCGGGGATTATAGTGAATGTTGAAATGATGTGACGGTTAAAGAGTAGGAGGAAACTGTAATGATTCCCTTGAGGACTGTGTCAACACAAAACAATGACTTGACAGTGAGTGTTCACATCCACAGATTTCTGCAGAGCCTTGCTGCTCCTCAAGCTCTTTTTTTCCCCAATGAAATACACACTCTGATTGTATTACAGTCTGAATAAAACAATGCAGTACCATCAAGAATACTGTGGTCACGGTTTTATACTGTACATAAACCTTAAAAAGCTCCTGCCTTTTCAAATCCTGATTTAAAGATACTATATGAGTTTAGCAAGTTTTAAATCTTTTGAATGAGACTCTTTTATGAAAACCTTGGTATTTATTATGTTATTGCTCATCTTGTTGGAAAGTAAAAAAAAAAAAAAAAAAAAAAAGTTTTTTTAGGTTATAAATCCAGTTTCGGGTAAACTGCTTTTCTGCCTGTGATTGATTATGGCCAAATACTGTATGCACATTGAGTCTTGATTTTGTGTACTATGCATCGATACATTTTATTTATTTTGGTATCTTGCTCACCATTGCACTCTCTGTGAATTGCTGGGCTGTACATCATTGACCAGGCAACCCAACTGATTAATTTTTTTACTTCAAAGTCAAACGGGGTAAACTTCCAGCTGACCCTCCTCCGGCTCTCAACTCTCAGCTACACTCTTCCTTGATGGTTGAGTGTTAATGTACCAGCACATTAATTTTCTTCTACAGCATCATTTTATTCTGCTCCTTGAACATGGAATAATCTGGCGAAACACCTAAAATTAATGTATAGCTGTTAAAAACTTTAAGTTTATGATTAGCAAAGTGCTAAATAGTTTTCTTGAACATTGAGCTCTCATGTGTTGTACGTGTGTTATTTTATGTTTTATGCCATATTTTAATAGCTGTTATTTTGGCCTGATCTCACTTATAAAATGTTTATTTATTTCAGTGGTAACATAAATAGAAGATAATAGCATCAGTCAGTCATCATAAGACTTTCATGTGACAGAAAACTGATTAACTCTCTGAAGCTGAGTCACTTGTTACTTTCATAGTTGCTTCTAAAGCCCCCTTTTTTCACAGAGACATACACTCTGATTGTGTTAAACAAAACAGTTGAAGCCATATTGTTGAGGTAGTTCATTGGGTGGTGACTTCTTTTTTTTTTTTTTTTTTTTAAATTTAACAGTAAAATCAAATAAAAATGTCAAGGGCAGCATTAAGAAAACAATAACCTTATCAAATAAGAATGTCAGTATTGGATCGTATTGTAAAAACAGGTAATCTTCAATGGCATTTTAAAAAATTCTACTTTTCTGTAATATTGTTACACAACGACTACAGTATACTATTGATCAGCGATGGATCATTTCAATGGAAAACAAAATGTTGACATATACCCACCTCTGTTACAGGACATTTTATATAGTCTAGGTGTTAAATTTAAATTCAATGTGCTACCTATCAACCGCACCCAAACTTCCTGCTTCAACTTCCTAAACTTCCCCAACTAAACTTAGAGGGGTAAGTACGGGGCTTAGTGTACTGCAACCAAATTATAATGTATACTAATTGTCATGTAGATCATCATCATTGTTCAGAGCTCAGGGAGAGTTGGCAAAATAGTTACATGTGCTGTTTTTTGACTTGGAACACAGCTCACCTTCGCAGAACATGGAGTTTCACAGAGGGGCGTTACAGCTGTAGCGACACAGACACATCCACTTGCTGTACACTTCAGTACCCTCCTATGGACATGTTAATAGGATGAGTGACATCCCAACATTGCAGGAGATTTCAAGGAAGTTTCATCATGCGGCAGGAAGACCACAAAGCAGTTGGTGTTGTGGTTGGGTATGAATTTCGAGTTTTGTCTCCGCTCACTTGTGTTTTCAAAGTCAAGGTCGTCTCAGGGTAAAGACAACTGAGTTGTCTCAGGATTACTGCTTTCATGTGTTTTACCTACTTTATATACATCTTTGGTTCTATTCAGGCTGCTGCACAGCTGTTGATTTGCTAACAAAAGGTAATAGAATAACAAATCAATTCAAAGTCAAAAACTAAAGGAGAGAAACAACTTCCCAAATGATGTTGACATACAACTTTTCTATACATGAAGCTGTTTTTATAGCTGTTGCTGTAAACTGATTCACATATTTTATTTTTATTTTTTTTGTGTGTTCATACTGCCTGGGGGCAGGCAGTATGAACACTCCTGGTGCCTTTTTGTGCCTTCTTGTGCTGAAGTCTGCAGAAGACATGCTCCTCCTGTCGCCATCTGCATTTGACTTTTTTGCCAATGGTATTTTTCTGGTTTTCTGGTAAAGCTACCGGGCTGAGGCTCAGGAGTGGGTAGAAAGAGAGGGCAGGAACAGGATAGGGGAGACGGGGGGTTACAAAAGCAACAACAGCAGCAACACTATCAACATGGTGGAGATACAGAAATAACAACATCAACATAAACAGTAAGAGCACTGGTCGCAGGGTTTTCCATGCACCTTGTATGTATGTATGTGCATCCTACGGTATGTCATTGGATGTTATTGGTAGCTGATTGTAGCTGATGTGGGGGGCCGGACCTGGGATAGCAGGCAGGTCAGGACCAAGCCACCAGGGCACCCAGCAACCCCCAGGAGACAGCCCCAGGCAAGGACAGGCAGGAAAACACAGGAGCAGTGACCCCCACCACGGAGACAGTCCACAGAGAGACAAGGGAACCCGTCGGGTGCACTGCAGCTCAGGGGCTTGGAGTTCCCCTGGCCATCCCCCAAGCAGGGGCCCCGCCACACACTGGCGGCCGCAGCCCACCACAGCGACCAGGCCCATCACCCCTGGACAGAGCTGCCCCATCCGTACGGCCCACCAGACCAAAAGAAAAGGGAAACCACCCGCACCTGAGAGGCCCAGGCCCTCAGAGCCCCCGCCTGCAAAAAAGGCGAGCTGAAGCTGTCCACGCCCAGGCCCGCCACTCCCAATCAAGGATTCAAAACAAACAAACAAAAAATTTAATAAATAAAAAAAAAAAATCACCACCATCCTTCCCCACATAAATAGGGGCAGAGCTCTCCTCAGGCATGATTTAGATTTAAATATATATTCACGTATTTTAAATCTAATTTTATATGTTGAGCATCGAATAGGATGATGTGTGATTTTATCATATCACATGGAAACCATGTTGCAGATGAAAATGAAACACTTTGTTTATTTGAATAGGTTTATTTCAAACATTGAAAAATAAAATTCAATAAACCAGGAACATAAACAAGAAACTGTCATCATAGAAAATATACGGTGAAATCTTTGAATAAATCAATTTGTGTTGAAAAGGGAGGAGAAAGATGCCACATATATATTTTGCATCTGAAAGACCTTCAGTCAAATCACGTCTGCTAATATCACAAACAGGTATTTACACAGCATTCACCCAAGTTTAAGGGTAAACTACTCAACAAAAACAGAACTGAGTGGAGCAAGCTGGCTGGGTATGAAGGCAAAATGTGGCAGAACAGGATGATGATGTTGATGATGATGATGATGATGATGATGATGATGATGATGATGATCAGTTACCACTTTACAGTCTTCACTTCTGGGGACAGAGAGAGAAAAACAGAAGCTCACAGAGCACAGAGGAAGTCTGACTGATTTCATTAAAAGAGTTGAGAGAGAGGGATAAATAAACACGGTCAGCACCACGATGGGCTTATTTACAAAGCTCCATCCATATTAATCTACCGTCCTCATCCAGTTTGCTTGATTCTGTGGTCAGTGCCTCCTTCCAGGATGGCCTTTTCCTCTTCTTTGACAAGAACAGCTGAAACTGTTAAGCAGTGTTTTTCAGCAGTTAGCATTGTAAAGGATGGCTCTCATTTGGAGTGCAGACAGTTATTAAATCATGGCTTATGGAACACAATATGGCCTCCATATTCAATATCTTCATCAAACAATTACTGTGCCTTTTCTAAATTGGTTGACCAGCTAATCTTGTTAAGCCGTTTGCCTGAGGCCCAATTCAATGGAAGGTGATACAGTGAGCGACATGACTATTTAGAGGCGTCACTGCAGCTTTCATATCCATACCAGAGTATTGTGCTTGTAATAGGAAGGCAGCATTATTAAGATGTTATGTGGGAGGTGAGGCGATATTATATATAATGACTATCTATTCTGTTTGTCTATTAGAGAACTCTGGAGACTTGTGGAGCATCGGTGTTGGATGGTTTCCTTCACAAAAGCATAACAGACATCCATCATCCGTCCATTCAACCACAATGTGTTTTTTGGAATGCTGGTTCTCAAAAACTGATGTCCAGGGACCCCAATGGCCCCTTGACAGGATCTCTGGCCATACGCTTCCATACAAAACATGCAGAATGTGCACATTTTTATTGATTGTAGGTTTGAAACACATTCTTTAGTTGAAGCAAGACTCTCTCTGATTGCTTAGGAACTTGGGACAAAATATGATCAAATGTAGGTCTGTGGTTTAAGTCAGGGGTCCTTGATGTGACAAAAGAGCAAATCACACTTTTTGAGCATATCAGCCACACATACGCAAATTCAAATCCAGAACAAAATACAATTCCTTGTGGACACAAACTTGAAATGGAAATGTGACGTTAAGATAGATTCACTATTATTGACAGTGAAGTTTCACTGACATGGATTTGGACAAAAATGGAAAAATATTTCATGCTATAGCCCCACATTGTTAAGTTCATGGTAAAAAAGCAGCTTTGATAACGTAAAGCGCCAGGGTTAGGGTTAGGGAAGTAACATGGCTTCACAAAGTGTATGCTCTTGTTTGCATTGTATGGCCAAAAGAGTTAAGAAAGAGATATAAATACATGATAAATGCATAGCATACATCACATAGCACCCATCAAGTGCTGACCCTTGCTCCAAAAGGAGGCGTTGCATTGCTGCTTTCAAAGCGGAACAAGTTGTAAACAGTGCCAACTATTTAAACTTGATTTCCTACTAGAAACGCCATGCATGCCCTTTTGTGGAATTTGTGGGTCATATACTTCTTCCATTTTCCTTGACCTCAACAGGTGGCCTCTCCTCATCCATTGAACACACATGAGAGACGATGACGGTCAGGGGTGAGCAGAGGGAAGCCAAGCTGCCACTGGAGCCCCGAGGCACAAGACTTCTTTTTCAGCCACCGTTTGACTTGGAGTTGGACTCATGAACTAGCTCAATAAACAGGTGTAGGTGTTTTTTTTTTTTTTTTGGGGGGGGGCCTATGTCAAGACAATGTTTTCCAAAATACGGAGATAAAAAGACAATTAATTACACCTATTTATTTTAGGTTTTTCGGGCGTCAGTTTGACCACTAGCGGCTATGGCACTCTTTTTCTTTTTTAGCAAATGAGTCATGTCCAGAAGGAGGCCGTGGATGGATGCTCAGTAAACATCAGACTGGAAGACTGAAACATCTGTTTGTTTCCTACTTTTTCATTTTTATTTTTAACCTATAAAATCTTTGCCACAGCATTATCACGACAGATCATTTATTCTTTGAGTCCTTTAATCGTTGGAAAGGGGAACAGTGGCGTCCGGTAAAATATATACTGGTATTTTACATTTTAAATTTGAGGTTTTCAGACAAGTGGCTGCAGGGCACAGAAGAAAGTGATTGCTGCTGATCACATCTCTCAAGCTACTAATTCAAAGACTTTCTCCTAATTTCTGGCAGATACATTTAACCTTTCGATCCTAATTCTGGGGAAATTTCATACAAATTAATGAGGATTTAAAACAATCATCCATAGAAAAGCCTTGAGCATTATCCACAAACTGTTGAGAGGTAAATTGGACAAAGAATATTAATCAATATGATTAGGTATGGACATGTGTTCACGTCCAACCTTGAAGCAAACTGTGTGAGAGTATAAAACTCACTTTGACTCTTTAAGGCCAAATTTTCAGTGTCAATATTATACCCAGAATTCTGACAGGGGATATGTGTATTTATTTTGATATGGACTTTTTCCCCAAATTGTGCATTTGTTCTTGCTTTGGTATTATCTCCTCCTCAAATGTGTCCTTTGTTTATGAGCTGCACTGAAAATAATGCTGGTCTGGAATGACTTCATTTGCTTTAACTTACACAACCTTACAGGGGAGCTATATATTCACTGCAAGGACTGGTATCATCAGAATAACAACAGCGTTGTCGTTTCAAAAGGTTTGTATTGTAGCAGTACAGTCGACAGTTGGGTTTGCTTGGATTATAACACTGCCTAAGAAATTAGTTTCTGTTTTTATTAGCCTGATTTTTTCTTTATCTGTCATGTACCACAAACTCCGCGACGACAAAGTGCACGTGACAAAAGCAAAATTTTAGAAATCCTGGAGCAGCAGATGCTTCAGTGAGAGCGTCTCACCTGGTCATTTCTTTTCTTATCACCTTTCATGTCAAGGTGATGCCGCATTCAGGCTCCCTCAATAACTGCAGGGAATTGTGGGGTGTTATTACACGGAATGTGAAGATAAATAAATGTTATATCAAAGCAATAACTCACCACAGACTGTGATAAATGGAGCTTATGCGACAACGTGAGGAAGAGAATGTATATTGTCTACGATATCATTTCAATAAAATACGACCTATCTTGGATTATTGCTGGAATGCACCATTTGTCTTCGTGCAAGATGAACAAAAAAATTTGTCCAGTTTCCTGGAAATTAAGGTTACATAATAGTCACCAACACTGAACAAATAAGTCAATTCAGTAAAAGGGGGTTAGGGTTTATGTCTTATGCCAAAATCTTGTAGCACATTATTCATCTTGCTCAAGTTGTTCAGCTTGCTCAACCTCATAGCCAGCCGTAGAATTATTTTCTTATCACTTCTATGCGTACATTTAGACAGCTGTAAATGGCCTCTAAACATAATCCAGTCACTGATTATGTTGTTTCCACAAGTCGCAACTCTTAACATATAAACAAGGGACAGTATTTCTTAAAAAAAAAAAGGATGTGGGGGGGAGAACAGCTGCTAGCAAAGAAATTGCTATTCTGCAGTGTCTCATCTTTGATTTAATCATTACTGTCTGCTTGTATGAGAAATGAAGAGAGAAAAAAAAAATCTGTGAGGGTGATACGTCGGATTTTTGGATATTTCATTGCAATATCTTTTCTGTCTGATCTCATGAAATTCAGGACTGTGATCATACAGATGTTGAGTATCATTAAATAAATCCAGAGGATTTTAAATTAACAACCTTTGAAAAAGGGGGGTGCAGACGTCTCACTCTTGTTAGAAAGGACACACAAATCCTGGGCTTTTGGCAAGGCGGACTAGTGAGTTTGGTCACTGGATTGCTTTCAGGTCCCTTGGAAATAACATGACAATTCACAATTCTGGATACTCTTAACTGGAAACCCTCCCTCTAATGAACGTTGTTGAGCAGCTGGAACCTTCTTAGAGGTCCCCGTCTGCCTATGATCATCATCCCCCATCACAGACTTTAATTTTCCATTGCAAAATTTCACTATAGCTACATAGTCAGCATAAGCACGAACAACCTTTTCTAGTATTGAAATTAGCAGACAAATCAGTTAGCCCTGGTCTGTATCAGCTGCTCCCCGTAGCCTCCAATCTGCACTGAAGACACACAGCTGCTCGGAGGGCATTATATTATGAAGACAACAATGGCTGAGGCTCTTTTCAAGCCATGATCATCGCAGGGCAACTTCTGGCAAGAAGAGGCTTTAATTTCAGTTGCTCTGGACGAAGATATATGCCAAAAAATGTAATGCGCTCTTGGAGCTTCCAACACAGTGCTCATCGGATTGTCTAACGGGGTCTAAAAGCCTCTTCTTTCACTTCTCGTATGAATGTGCGCCTTTGAGGAGAGACTCACAGAAACTCTCCATCAATATCCCCATTTGGGCAATTTATGTGCCTCCACCCTCTGACAACAGGCTTTTGAATTTGCCTTTGAGTGTGGCTATTCAGCTGAAAACACCTTTTCCCTTTTAAATATACTAAACCCTTTACAGTGTACTGTGTACTTTGAATATAACTATTCATAACCTGATAATTAATTTGTACGGTTGTGTGTTGTCCTGTGGGTCCCGCTGCTCTTTGAGCTCACAAGGGTTTCCAAAACACCTTTGTGGTCACCTAATGGGATTTTTTTACGCGCTTTCTTTGTGAGGTGTGCACCATTTTGCAAACATCCAAATAGAACACGGGCAAATAAATATCAAGTGACATTGACAGTTGTAGAAATGGTGTTGACCTTGTTCATGTTTTCTACATTTTAATCTTATTTTCCACAAATCATCCCTTTCATAATTTCATTCATTTAACAGAATGCTTTTCTTTATTATTAAATGTATTTATTTTTGTATATTTTAATATATCTTGGTTTTCTGGCATGTACAGTCTTTAGATGACTTTAATATGCTGCTTAGCTTCCAGCATTACAATTTGTTCTTTATGCTTTTCGTTGTACTTTTCACACAGCAATAACTGCATGGAACTATAAGCGATTAATACAAAGTACTTAAAGAAGCTGTAAGTTGTATTCAATTTTACAGAGATTCAAAAAAAAAAGTGAATAATTATAATATTAAAAAAAAAGATGAAAAATTCCAGTTACTCATTCAGAACTATGGATTTAACGACATCCTTCATAGTTAAATGATTATGTGACAGTTTTCCCAGTTTTGCTGAGAATCCCCAGACTCCTCTTGACAGCCCACAGGAATCCCCAGACTCCAGTTTGAGAAGCAGTTAATAGCAGTTATACGGAGAGATCGCCTCCCATCAGGACTGACGTGGCAGTTAATGGATTCTCTATTCAGTGACATAGCACACAGTCACCCAAGAACAACAGAGGTGTTTCCTCTGCTTTACAGCTTTGCCGTCCCCCCCAAGCTCAGTTCAAAAGGTACAGCCTTCTCCCCCTGAGCTCTGGCTTCATTGTTTACCAGAAGCTGAATCCCCCCTAACAAGGCTTGACACTGTGCAGGCTGCCAGCCTCCACTGCCGCACAAATAGCACCGCAAAAAAACAGCAAGCTCAGACTGGTGTGTAATGACTGCAAGGGGAGAAAAAAAAAAAAAAAAGGCTTTGTGTGCATGTCAGCATCTCAAGGAAATCGGTTTTCTAATCTGTCTGGTGTTACAACTAGTGTCCTACTCCCATTGTAGGACACACGTACACAATGTTCAACAGCACGGGCACAAACACACAACAATACACATGAACTCAGGTTGATGCTGATTCCTGGCTTTGGCTCTTTGATAGAACCATTCATGGTGAAAGTAGTTGTGCAGCAAAGTGTGTACTGTTTTCACCACGGCAATATGACACTTTACCTGTGTGAGGGACCAAACAGTGAGGTAACAAAGAAACAGGAAGTGCAGTTGTACAATTTCTGTTTTTATTTAGACTAAAAGACAAAAACATGACAAAGCAACAATATAATAAATAGGCCAAGTAAAAAGTTCGATAACTTCCAACTCAAATCAATATAACAATTACAATTGATGTAATATTTTATATTATATCTGAATACACTGCACTTTCTGGGTTTTGATATTTCCACTTAATCTTGCTTATAACCCTTTCACAATTATTTTTATACATGATTTTGTACTCTACACGTATTTTAATTTTACATAGCATTTTTCTTTTTTCTAGTTTGTTGGAGCACCTTTAAGGAACCAAATTGCCCCTGGAGATTTATTGTAACAATAAATATAACTGATCAATCTGACCCACTAACAGATGAGGAAATAATAATAATAATCAAACCCCCCCCCCCCAAAAAAAAAAAAAAAAAAAAAAGGAGATTAAACAAACTGAAAAAACAGGATGGACACCAATTATATGTCAAAACATGGTTCACCTCATCGAGATGGCTCCAGGATGTGAGAGTCTGCAGCTTTTGTTCCTCCAGGACAGGACGGTCCGCATAACTAGGGTAAGTTAAATTCAACAAAATAAGTGATTAATAGAGCAGGCCATTGCCAGTTCAACGTTAAGGCTTCTAATCCAGGAAGCAAATATTTACATTTTAATGTTTCGGCAGTACCTCCTAAAAGACACTGGATTCAATGTTGAATAATGCACTGTAATTGTGCCCCCCGAACCCTTGTTTTTTTGCATAAGAATGATGACTGCTTCCAGACAGTCTCTATTTCTGTCTGCTGAGAGTAAACAGCAGACAGAAACAGATGCCTGTTGGTGTTTGTGGGAGATCTGTATGCATAATCACTGTTGTCCTGTCCTCTGCCCTTGCAGAAAGAGGGAGTACATCATCAGCGGCTGAAATGCCAAATCACTCAACACAGCTTCGTGTGCTACCTGTTAACACAGAGAGCTGAGGATACAGAGACATGAAGACAAGAGGGTGACTCATTGAGGAGTGAGGGAGTGCTGGGGTGTGGCATGTGACTGTCAATCTTGCGTGTGACTTTGCTCGGGTCAGAAGCAACATCTGTGATGTATTGTAATGAGTTATCGAAGGACATCGGGTTATTGGAATCTGCACTTCAGATAAGCATCCCACCGACTACTATGTTGTCCGGCAGTGTGAATGTCCATGGCTCTGTACAACTGATAGGTATACTAAAGAAGAAAAGAAACAAAAAACAAAAAACATCCCATCGTAAGGTTGCTGTCATAAACTGAGAACCACAAAAGCATAACCCAACTTGGGCAACGGTTTTTCTCAGGTGAGCGATTCACACGAGGCAGATAGATCTGAGGAAGCAGACAGCGGCGAGGCCAAAACAGGAGCAATAGTCATACACAAAGAAACAAACTGCACCAGGAAATAAGGCTGGAAACAGGGAATGGCCCAGCACAGACTTTGTCCAACGTCAGATGGCAAATCCTTCCAATCCTTATTATTCCAACGGACGGAGCCGCCGTAGTCCTATCTGCCTCGAGATTCAGGATTTTGTTAAATGTAAGGATTGGGCTCAGGTAATGTTTAAACCAGGGGCCTTAAAACCTCTGATTAAAAAAAAAAAAAAGTACACGTTGTTAGCCCACAGAAGCCTTGGCTAATACATTAAGAGAGGAGAGACAATGCTATCCATGTTCAGCACTTTATGGCTTGGCAGTCAATAGCAGCAGAGATAAACAGGAAGTGAATTTAAACTTAAGGAAGATTCAGTGATGCCAAAATAAAACAGGAAGAGAGAGCAAAAGACATAACTCAAGATGAGATTGTGACCTTTTATCAATTTGGTTTCCGCATGAAAGGGTGACTTCATGGAAATTGATACAGTACAGGCCAAAAGTTTGGACACACTTTCCTATTCATTTGAAAGAGAAGGTGTGTCCAAACGTTTGGCCTGTACTGTAAATAGATGGGCTTTAATGTGAGTTGCTGAAGTATGGAAGCATAAAGACACATTTAAATGCATTCTTCAAGCTGACAATTGTTCTGGTCACCTGTCCATCTGATCTGATACTAATGTATTCTTTCTAACTTGTTATTTATTATTTAAATAACTGTTCCCTTCATCCTCTTCGCAGCCTCAGTAATTTCAGGCGTAATGTTTGTAACTTGGTCAGTTGGTTGCCCAGATGACATTGAGGATAAGCTTGTCAACTGAAGACTGTGCAAGATTTTGGACAAAGATGAGAAATCTAGTTGTGATCTTTGGATTCCTTATTGATCTGTGAAGTGAGGAGCCATTTCCCTTTCTGTAAGACTCAAGTTTTACATTGTATATTTTCAGTTTGTTGGGATGAACCGTCTATTGGGAAAAAGTACAAAAAACAACCCCCCCCCCACACCATAAAAAAAAAATAAAATAAAATAAAAAATAAATAAAATCTGTGAAAATAACATTTTTATTTTACTCTGGTTCAAAATAAAAACATACCAAGCATCAGCAAAGAAAGACAAACTGATTCTGAGCGGTGTCAACAATAACAGATGTCAAAGCATGCCATTTATTTAAGCAAACTTTTGGCTCAAACATCAGTAAATGGTTCATCAAAATCTTGATGCCATGTGTAAATTATTTATTTATCCATTTATTTTTTCTTTCCACGGAGGACAGTCGGACTGCTTGATCACAGTAGATCAAGCATAAGCCCGTTAAACATAAGCCTGTTAACATTGTCACTGTGAATGCACTGATGCTGATGTTTGCAACTGATATATTTCAAGCACAGCAAGGCCTAACTGCACTTTCACAATTTGCCAAATAAAGTTGTCGCTTGGTGCTAAAACCAGAAGTACAGAGGATATAAACTGAGTGAGCAAGACAACACGACACACAATGTGGAGAAACATTTGTTTTAATCATCGTTTACTCCTCCAAATTTGTTAACCTTAGCTGAAGCATATTTAAATTCTGGCACAACTTAAATGACTGTCTAATGACTGAGTAATCTAAGTTTAGCCAGAATTATATCTAATACAGTACACGATTCTTCAACTTTTCATCAACTTTTCTCTACTATTTCCTTTATTGCAGTTCAACTTTACCTCGTCAAATAAATTAGTTCAAGTCACTGTAAATGTAAAATGATCATTTTGATTCTTAATGTCAGCATCTTTGTTACTCAAGTGCTTAGATCAAAGCTAGGCTCATAAGGGTGAAAGAAAAAAAAGGTGCTTTTCCAGTAAACGGGACAAACTTCATGGAGCTACTGGGGTCAGAGTGCAAACGTCAAACCTTTCATTAGTGTCTACATTTGGGGACTGGTGACAACAGTGGCACGACCTTCGCTGAGCATTGGGCACTTAAGGCTGGGGGATGGTGGGTGGCTTTAGATGAGTCTCTGCTGCTGCGGCTGCCGCTGTTGGAAATAGCTCTTGCAATCTCGTAATAATAGCCATCTTTGGTGCAATTAAATCGTCCATTTTTCCCCTTATGGCTTTCACCTCCTGTCAACTACAAGCCTTGGTTTTAATATCTACCATAGATTGGGGGAGGAGAGGGAGAAAGAAGGGATTCTCAAAAGCTGGAGATGGAGAATACATGGGGGGGGGGTAGACAGAGAGAGGTCAACAGAATGAGAGGGGGAGAGAGGGAGAGAGAGACAGAGAGGATGAGACAGGCCTTTTGTGTGTGTTCAGATTAATTAGAATCCTTCTGGATTGCCATTAGAGCTCATTAAAAGGAGCCACAGCCATACAGCCATCAAACAAAGAGCTGGGACTCAACCCACATCCACCCCCCACCACTGTCTGCTCTACTCACAGAGACTGTGTGTGTGTACTTCATGCATTTTTAGTGACACGCACATTATGCAAAGATGTATATTTGGGTTTATATCATATATATAAAACTCAATCCTGCACATCATATTTGCAAATTTGTTGTAATGTGTGTATACATATGTGTATTCATTATGTAAGTTGGCAGAATGTATAAATGCATGCGTGTGTGTGTGTGTGTGTGTGTGTGTGTGCTAAGGCTACACTGTGCATCTCCTGCACTACCGCTAAGTATGTACATATGCATTTGTGCATGTGTGTGTGTTTGTGTGGGTTCTCGGACTGGTATGTAAATGAAGCATTATGTTAATGATATTTTTCCTCTCTTTTTTGGCTGTGTCTCCACAGGCCCTGTTAGCATAAATGATGCTCCCCCAGCTAGTTGACTGAGGCTCGCCTTTTGCCACTAAAGGGATGAATGAGGCCTCCGAGTCCCAGATCAGATCCTTGTTCATTTTCAATAAGGATCGGACTGGGGTTCCACATGCATTATGATGAGTGTTTATGGGTGCTTATTAGTGGGTGCCCGTGGTGGTACCGAATCGTAATGTGCTGGAGTTATTACAGCAACGTACACATCAGGCCTACAGCTTTGACAATTAGGATAATGACCTGGGAAGGTTTGGTTTTGCAAAAGTATTAGTTTATATTATCAATTTTATATTATACATGCGTGCCTATGTGTGCGGGTGCGGTTTTGGAGGGTTTTTTTTTTTTTTTTTTGGTTTATTGGACCATTTTCATGCTAGGGTAGAAGAAATTACTAGAATTTACATTTAGACCTACTTTTGGTAATAACTGTATATCATAAAAAAACAAAACAAAACAGAATCAACCCAAACCAATAATAATCTATTCATACATTGCCTGGTTTATACTTTGCCAAGCCACTGCCAAGAAATATTAAGAAAAGTAACATTCCCTTGAAAACATCACTTTACTTTAAATTTATAAAATTAGCAGCCCAACTGTACTTGTGCAGTTTGACAGTCTGGGGGGAATAAATCATAGAACTAAAGAGATAGTAAGAGGATCTTTGTGTGTGTGTGTGTGTGAGTGTGTGTCTGCATATGAGAGAAAACAATTATGTTCTAATTCAGGGAACCTGGCCATTTGTAGCCGCAACAGACGGACGGCGGACTTTCACTTGGCTGAAAGCTGTGCCCTCCTTACTGTTGCGCTGCGTTCGAAGAAGCTTTTGCATGACAGTGTCTTAATCTGATGAGCCAGAGGAAAGCAAAGCTTGAGATTCCACATATCTAAAGCATGTTCACTGAGGAAGACAGAGTCATCACCTCTGCAGTCAACCAGATCTGTGTGTCTTATTTTGCCCCTAAAAAGCATGGGGCCCATAACCCTGGGTCAGGCCTTTTTGTCTCCGGCCGTTATGTAATCGAGGGATTGCAGAGAGCCCACTAAAACTGCACGGCCTGCAGCATATTAAAATTGAAAATTACAAAAGCTAATTAGCAGATAAAGCAGACTTATCTCAGAGTAAAACGAGGGCGGCGGTTATGTAATAAAACATTATTATTTGTCCTGCAGAGAAACGGTTTCTCGATTACTGGTGCTCATTTTAGCTGAATGCATGTGGCAGCCTTCAAACATTATGCCTATGCCATCTATACCCTTGGGACCCAGAACCCTGGGCTGTCTTTCAGATCTGTCTTGTTTACACAGATTTGGAGACAGTGGAATAACAGAGATTTCCAACCCCGATCCTTTCTGTCTGCATTACTTCCCTGGGAGTACCTGCAGAAAAAGAAGAAGACGAAAAAAGTAAGGAGTTGGGAATCGTAATAACATGAAGCCAATTTTTAAATGTGCAGCTCTAATTTGAATCAACACCGCTTCCTTATTTGGAACACAATGTCAGCGTTTCTATTGAGGTTTGAAGATGGGCTTGTGCTGATGGAAGCTGAAAAGCCATTAGGGCTAACTGTTTGTACGTGTCTCCTCGTGCTGATTTTGAATGACTGTTGTTATTATTAGGTGTAACTAATGCTTTATTTGTGGTGATGCATTTGTTTTCTTGCTGTCATCAGTCTGAGGAACTGCGAAGAGGAGAGGGGGGCGGCACACGCACTTTGGTGGGATTCTCCTACTTTCATACAATATTATTTTAGCATGTAGACTATAACGGCTGCGTCTCAATAAAAGCATAACTGCTGCTACATGTTTTCCTAAAGGTTTAAGCCTAAGTTTCTCTTGCACCAAGGTCTGGGGAAAGTCAGAAAAGCAATATTAAACTTCCATGAGTTTGTCAATGCCCAGCCCAAAGGACTCTAAATCCTTGGCTAAAGAGTTAAGCTGTCATGTGCAACATGTGTTCCTAAAAGCAATGTTTTGGAGGAGCTGAGTTGAGGACTGATCTTGGCTGAGTCTCAAGTAAGTACCACATGTGTGCGCCAAGGATTGGCAAGAATTTTGGACTCAGAGGACTATCTGGCCTCTCACATGGCTGCCATTCATGGAAATCCAAAGCATCGCAGTCTGTGTCTGTGCAGCACTCTGCTCCACTTGGAAGCTGAACAACTTTACAGTTCTCCCATCTGACTTACTCAACTGGGCATCTCAGCCGACTGGTATCTCTGCACAGGCTGCAAAACTGGCCCATGGTCACCATTACTGACAAAGATAGTCTTTAGCTGTGTTTATTTGTAAGAAATAGTCCATCTAACTGCTTCCACAAGGCAGTTTACTTCTAAATGATCTGAGGTTATGCTGTGGTTGATGCTTTAAAAAAAAAAAAAAAAAAAAAAAAAAACATGGCCAATGTAGGAAAATAACTGAGGGCGCGGTTGTGGGAAAGCTCTCTCAATTACAATATTAGAAGACATCAAATTACGAGCCATGTTTTCCAGTGTATTCTTCTTGGAGCTTACTGGTCAACACAGCTGTCATTCACTGTTAGGGCAACAGAACAGTTTGAAATATCTGTTTCACATTCAAGCACACACAGATTTGCTCTCATGGAGAATGTGAAATTGCATATTGAATACCAAATGCTGGTATGGGTTCTGAAGGTCTGGTATGTTGGTGACTTTTGAAATGGGATTTCAAAATGGTCCCAAACTACTTTGCCATCTTCCAAAACCAAAACCAAAAATTGCCACTTATAAACATGTTCTTTTAAACATGTATGATTATTTTTTTTCTGGAGTAAATGCCCCTGATATAGGGTTAATTACTAATGTAATGTGTGCTGCATGTGTGCCTGTCTCTCTCTCTCTCTCTCTCAACCCAACCGGTCGAGGCAGATGGCCGCCCCCCCTGAGCCTGGTTCTGCTCGAGGTTTCTGCCTCTTAAAGGAGGTTTTTCCTTGCCACTGTTGCCAAGTGCTTGCTCATCGGGGGATCTGTTGGGTCTCTTTAAATAAATGTATAAAGAGTTTGGTCTAGACCTGCTCTATATGTAAAGTGCCTTGATGTAACTTTGTTATGATTTGGCGCTATACAAATAAATCTGATTTGATTTGATTTGATTTTGATAGTTTTAGCACATGCAATGGATGCCAGACTCTTGCGCACCCTTTTTTGTGGCTATGTGTGATTCCTTAACTCGTACCGCAAACTGGAGAACAACCATGCTAACGTTGTTGGCACGGAGACATCAGCACTCACAGACTTTTAAAGTCACTTCAGAAACAGTTACAAAAAAAAACAAAAAAAAAAAGTGTAAATCTTTCCTTCTCATGAGTGAACCCATTTGATGCATGTCTAAAACTACAAGTACTCCCACTGGTACCCACCTGCCGACCCAGGCTATAAGAGGTTGAAAGATTGAGCTTTTACGTCCAGAAATACCTCCTTCCACTGTGCAAACACTGCACTGATTACTCCTGCTGCATTCTGGGAACAAATTGTGCCAAAACAATCACATGCACAAAGTGATTGTTTGCTATTCAAGACATAACAGCGAGGGTAGAGGGATCGCTTTTTAAGTCTTTTTCTTGACAACACGTGTAACCAGTTGAAAGCTGTATTTTATGGAAGGCTAAAGCTGCGGCAGACCTGCCATGAGCAAAATCACTTATGTGAATACAGCACTTTAATTTCAATTGAGGTGAACATCTTAAGGCATTATTCTGCTCATTAGTGTGGTGATAATCAAAGATCTCATGATATCCGCAATCAGGTCACTTCTAAATCCCAGAACCAAGCACCACTTGGCCCCTGATTGATGAAGTAATAACCATATTCTCAGGTAGCTGGAGTCTATAATGGTCCCTGCAGAGCATTTCAACATACTGTATAACATAAATGTGGCCAGTGTACGTGGTTATGGGCGTGTGAGGGTGTGACAGTGAAGATAGATGAGGACGAGTGGGATCCATTTGGGCCTCGGGTGCCAAAAATTCATTTGGTGGCCTTTCAGAAGAGGGTCCCTGGCCATGTTGGCACTAGCAAAACAATTAGCCACAAATGAAGTAGAAAGTTAAATGAAGTAGAAAGGAAATAGAAACTTGATGACCCTGAAATGCACGGCCTCTGGAGGAACTGACAGACAGACAGACAGACAGATAGATCTGGGCTGGGAGAGATCTGCTGGATAATCTAAATTCGGTACATCTACACACGCACAGACACATCGACACTCACAGGTCCAAGATCATCATTGTCGATGGATTAAAAGTCCAGTTTGAATAAGCCCAGCCAAGAGAGTAATAAGCCGTAGTCCACTGGCTCCAATGTCACTTGTTATATGAGTGTGTGTGTGTGTGTGTGTGTGTGAACCGGTGCCAGCAGCCCAGTGCAGTGCACTCAGCAAGATGTTAAAGATAATCAGAGGCAATGGCCCTGCATAAACCCCTGCTAACTGGCAAGCATGCTACAATATGTTGCTTAGTGAGGTAGGCTGGCGTGGGCTCCCTTTCTGTTACACACACACACACACACGCACACACACACACACACAGTCAGGAACACATAGGCTGAGGTATCTGAAATATTTCTGACATATGAGCAGGAGCGGGTCACATGGCTTAAAAGTAAAATCTCTGGAAACACGATTCACTTTTTTGTCCTACTTAAAACAAACTAAAATGACAAAACCCACTTTATTTTTATTTAGTCTTTAATTCCCTTTTGGGATTTGAACAAAACCTCCCCCTTTGGGTTGTTGTGCCAAATTGTAAAAAGTTCTTATTTTGAGTTTTCTTATAAAGTTCTTTGTATGTTCGTATCGCAGAGGAGGATGATGATGTGGCAGATTTCAAGATGAAGACTCCACTTGGCACCTATGGTGTCAGTCACAGAGGGAAATCCTCCGTATAGCTGGGACAGCAAAGGAAAGTCCTAAAATACAAATGATTACAAACCTATTAGAATGATCTAATAGTCAGGATACGACTACACACAATCAAATAAACAATCATTCTATGCCAGCAGTCCGAGGCCTGTTGGATCTCTGATGTGGCCATTGTCTGGAAAGCTTTGTTCTGTAAAGACCAGTTTGTGTTTGCTGCGAAGTGAGTGCTTGCGATGTGAGCTACGCCGAAGTCTTGAAACTTGGGCCTTGCGGCGGGGGTTGATACATCACACCTCAGATGTGTTTGTCTTGTGTTTCTGTTCAGAGCTTTCCCACACCTGCAGCTCTCACTTGCCAGAAGTTGCTTGCTGCCTGACTTGACTTGTCAAAGCTTGTCAGACCTCTGTTTCCATTTTGCACCCAAAATGAAAGTCAGTTCACCCGAGTCCTGCTATTCACAGTTCAGGTGTTTCACCTTGTTACTCATCTGGTAGGGTGTGCTTACCTGAAGCCGTATCCCGAGAAAAAGGATGTGTGAAGTCCTGACCTAAGCATTTATTGGGAACTTAAGGAGATGAAAGCGAGACGCCTGCACATCTACACACTCAACTATCCCGCTTGTTAGGACATTTGATGGATCATACAACTGCTTTTGCCTTGTTCCAAGTAGCATCTGCGAGGTTAAGACCGAATATTTCATCCACATTGCATCTATCCTTCAATGTCCCAAAGTCGAAATCCTGTGATAATCTGGAAAATTGAATAATTCGGGTTAAATTCCCTCTCTTGAATGCCCCTGTGACTGCTTCCTCTCGAGCCTCAGGCTTGCTTTTGCAGTGTGCACTTCCCTACGCCGGTCTACCTGAAATTGAATTCAACCGGTAGTGCTCCAGGTGTTAATTTACTGTTAAAAACTGCTAAAGGGACGGTAGGGATTACAGAACAGAACAGATCCCCGCTGATAAAGATACCAGACCAAAGCAACGTTGGTATTGACCGTCCGCTAACTGCAGTGTGGTTTTCGCATTCTTGGCACTGAAATTGCAGTGCACTGCTGGACTCGCATCACCACATCCTCGCCTCTCCTCCCACCGGGGGGCGCACAGCAAGTCACCGAGACCCGAAACTGACGCGGTGGATGAAATAACCTCAGCGCTCGGCGGGAAAATGGCAGTTCAATGGTGCGCCACTGCGTTTCATGCTGAGTGCCAGCGTGAAAATAGCCTCTCCCTTTTCTGTACTATTGAGCCAAAAGCTGTGATTTAAAGTCATTATTATATGAACTTTTAAACTCGGCCCTACTGCAGTGCTCTGTGCTTTGTTCCCATTTGCATGATCAAGCAACAGGGCTGAGCCTCATGGGAAATGTAGTCCTAAGAGCCATCTGCAATAGGAAACTGCTTCATCTTGAATCTTAAAGAGAATAAATATGATTACGCATGAAGAACGTCTGACTAATAATTAGAACTCATGTCCACACTGTGGCATTGTTCAGTCAGCCTGGGGACTCCTGTGTTTCTCTTTCAAATGCAAATGTTGAAAATACTTGTGGAAGCAGCAGATGTGTACTTTACTTCATTTCCTCACACACCCTACCCATACAATAATACATTTATTTAGAAAACAGCAGTGTGTTCAAGCCGCACAGCTGAGCTGACAGTGAAGGGAAGCCCCTTCCTTAAAGCTAGAGCTAAAATCTAAAATACATGTAAAATCCATTTTCACACATACAGACATTTTTAACACATACGGAAGGGGGGGACAACTGGGACACCAGTTTTTCGCTGTTTAGCCCTCCAATGAAGGACGGTGTCCACCTGATGACCCAAAGACTTTTTCCCCTACTACTACTCAAGAAACCAAGCAAGAAGCTGTGCTGATTTTTCAAGGGATTGTAGCATCAAGTTCTACAAGTTCAGAATACGGTGGACTCTAAATAAAAATTAATCCAACCTTGTCAGACGAACTGCTTTTGTGTATTTTGTGTTCTCCTGGCCAGTGTTTCCACTGCTTTTTCATTCTCTTGTCCTTTCAGTCTTTCTCTCGGATGAAGCCTGGACGGCTCCGCTCACAGCTGTGATAAACTCCCACAGTACTAAAAGTGCAAAAACCTGAATCAGCCACGGTTGAAGGCGTAACAGTGGTGGAGGCAGAGGAGCAGCTACGTGGCTGAAGTGGTATATAGTTGTTGACTTCCTGTGTGTAAGCCAGCGGCGTCTGACACAGAGATCATGGTGTCCTCTGTGCTGCTGAGCTGCATGAATATATGCATGACTTAGTGCCCCATTATGCCAGAGCAGGTATCATAGCTCCCCAACGGATCCCACACTATGTGGATTTAAGTGTGCGAGCACCTCTGTGTGTTTTTGTGTGTGTGTTTGTGCATTCCCAGTGCCACTGTGTCTATGATAGGTCTGCGTCTCTGTTCCCTGTGTTTTACTTTTTTTTTTTTTTTTTTTTTTTTTTTTGCTTTTCCCCATCCCTTCCTGCTCTGTGCTGGTTGTTGTCTTTCATCATCAGTTTCATCCCACCCGCCTGTTTCCAGTACTCACCTGATTCCCACTACTTGACCTCTCCGGTATTTCAACCCGATCTGATTCTTCTGCTCCTCTCTCTATTGTGAAAGAAATAAACGTTTTTGCAATTCTGTCTGCATTGCGGATCGCGTTCATTGCGACTCCCTTAAAGTCTAGAAAATCGCTATGTCATCCCAAGGAACCCGAGCACAGTGCACACGCATCAACCGTTGGCCATTCACATCATGAAATGTTATGGGTGGCAAGGGAATGGCTGGGTGGTTACATGCTTCACAGTGATGCTGTGACAAGAGCTGACTCAGTGATAGAGAGCTGCCTTCTCACCTCAGGTCACGGAGAGGACAGGGTTGGTCAGGTCTAGAACATCCTGTCCCAGTGTGGGACGTGTGGAGGATCACTAATGTCTTTTAGTGACAGTTAAAATGAACACTGAGTTATTTTCAAATAGGATTAATATTCACCCGCATTACAAACATTTTTTTTTCTCTCATGTTGAGGGGCTCACTTTTTGGCTGTTATTTGTCTTGCTTTTGAGAAGTTGGACATTTCTCCCATTTCTGTGCGCTGCAGCAACAGCAAAACTGAGTTATTTGCCTCCATCAACCATTCGAGTTGAAAAACATCTAGTCGGAATCTCCCCTTCCTAAGTTGCATCTTTTGTGAGGCTGAACCTTTGACCCAAAAAGATCAAATTAGTTTCTTTTTCAGTCCAGCCAAATATCTGCGCTAAAGTTGAATTCTTTGAAAATCACTGTGTACTAATCTCTTTGCAGATACAAAGTGTTGATATTTATCATCAAAAATTTAAGCTTTTTTTTTTGCTGCCCATAGCCAGCCTGTGTTTGTCAGTAATTGAAAAGCCACCAAATCAGACATGATGTATACTGAAAGATTTCTAAACAGTTGTTTTTTTTTGTTTTTTTTTTGTCATGCGTTGAAATAAAAGATTCCTGTCAGAGTCCAAAAACATCATGTTTGGGTTAATTGGTGCCTTTAAATTGTCTGTAGGTCTGAGTGTGAGTGTGAGTGGTTGTGGGTCTCTGTCTGTCTCTGTGTGTTGGCCATGTGATGGAGTGGTGACCTGTCCGGTGCCCCTGCCCTCACCCAGAGTGAGCTGGGATTGGCTCCAGCAACCCTTGAGACCTGGAATCGGAGAAGTGGTAGAAGATGAATGAATGAATGAATTAAAAGATCCAGGACTTCTAAGCACACAAAACAGACACACATTAACAAGATCTTGAACCTAATTTCTGTGCCATTCATCCCCCACTGGTATTGCATGCATGAATTTCTCAAAGCTTCAAAAAAAATCTTGTAGCCTCGCACAACTATTGAAGACGAGCAGTCCAAAAACTATATAGTCCACAACCAAGAACACAGATTTAAAACAATTTTGAGAGCAAAGCTTGAGAAAAAGAAGCCTTTTGTGTGCTTAGAAAGAAAATTCTTATATCTTTAATCCAAGCTCATAAAAAATTGAACCAAAAAATGAAGTGAATTTATATTGTGTTTACTGGAAAACCATGGAGCATTTATCAACTCTGGATAGTGAATGCAGGTTTTTCTACCGTGTGGCCCAAATAACCTCCAGCAGTAAATTAGGTCAGCCTGTGCTCCATGACCATGAAGAACTTTCTCTTTTTGTGCTTGGAAGCAGGCTGTCTAGGTTTCCAGTCTGCTGTTGAGTTATACCAACCGGACTACAAGCTGAGGTTGAATGCTGACCTACCAATAATAGCTATTTAACAAATCATCAGACGTATGTGCAGCCCTCATGCATTTATGTGCTTCTAGGACTTTTTTCCCACAGTTTGTCAATTTTCTGTCTCCATACTAGATGCTTGTTACAGAACCTGACAAGTGCGGCTGCTTAATAGACGGCTGCTTTGTATGCTGTTTCTGCTTATGTTGGGATACAAATTACTCCCAGTTTTGCTATATTTAATAGTGCTGAGCCTCGTGGCTGTTCCTCTGCCGCCGCCCCCCCCCCCCCCCCCCCCCCCCCACATCAGATCAATATGTGGAAATACCTCCATCGATCCAGGTACAGGGACTAACCACTGAGAGGCGAAGCAAAATGTCCACTCATGCTCAACTGCACACCACATTGTGTTTATAATATAAGGACAAGGATAAGAGCCATGGCTTTGTTTTGCATGCTCACTTCCGCAGATCATGTAGTCGCAACAGGCTGATCCTGTGGGGTGATCACAGGAGAATCTGAGCAATTCAGTGCAGTTCTCTCCATTATTGATCTGCTATGGAAATATGGGCTGCAGTTGCAAGGCTAATACAAATGCCTCTAGCAAGTTGAGAACGCCTTTGACTTTGATACAAGGTGGAAAAAAAATATTTTAAATGAACACAAAATACTAAAAGCAGGACATCTTGAATGTCTCTTTCTTTCCCCAATAATAGTGATATCAGCTTTTAGCAGGGTATTCAAATACGCATAGACATTTAGTCTATGCCCATTAAGTGGGTTTACTTTGTAAAGCACGTCATCTATATATGTTTGTGACATGTCGGGTGAATGAAAACAAAAACTTCTTGTTTATATATATATATATATATTGTTTTTGAAATAAAATCAACTTTAAAAATATTGATATGTTGAAAATGTAGACTTTGTTTTAGTCCCCTTATCACTGCGATGAGCCATCGATGGGAACTTTTTCTGTTGTCTGTTTTCAATCTAAATGATACATCCTTGGTATCAACACGAGTCAACAGACAAATCAAAGAAAGACAGAAAAGCTGATCTTTCTCTGATCGTGAACGTTTGATCAATATCTCAGTTGGCCTTTGCATTGTTAAGGGATCGAATCTGGGCAGCCAAGACTGAGATTTTCAAATTGGATATCTATGGCCATGTTTTTTTTATAGGCGAACCCATGTTGACAAATATGCACATTTTGAATTGGTGCTTTAAGATTGCTGTAAGAAGTTTGTTAACCTATACACATACCCCACCATGTTCAACTAGGTTTTTATTGACTAGGTCTCTGACTTTCCAGGTCTTATGGAAACTAGATCAATTTCACGGGAATTTTTAACAGATGCATTTACTTACCATTTAAACGACTGCTCGGGACTTTTTCAGACCACCTCACTTCCCCTCACAGACGTCTAAACTCAGTCTTACGGGAAACTGTTCCACGTCTGTCTGTCTCACTGCCAGGCTGTTTTCAGATGCTGTTTCTGTCTGGGACAATGAGGGAATTGGTCTTGCCCTTGCACCAATCTCATTGATTGGCCCTGAGAAATGGTGGCGAAGCGAAAATCTAAGATCATCCCCGGTTTAACATAATTTATGTGGTTAGGCAGGAATGCAGGAGAGCAGAACATAAATATAAAACCTCAAGAGCATTACCAACATCGGGATGAAAGCAGCTGGCTATTATTATTATGGCTATATTATTATCATTATTACTATATAGGACACTGGTGAGTCACATGAAATGTAGCAGCTAATGGGAAACCTAATAGAAAAAAAAAAAAAGGGGAAAATTACATGAAACAAAGAGTCCCACTGTACAGCAGCTGAACTGAGCCCGCATGATTATGCCCCCATATTGGTTTAGCCATCGGGCTTCCGTGTAGCAAATATCTTTCAAAAGAGCAAATAGCAGCTTGAAGGAAAATTTCTTCGAAATCAAAACTGACAGTAAACAATCTCAGCTCTCACTCCTCACAGATTATAACTCGAGCTCTTCAGTTGTCATCATCTATGAACACATTTCTCCTCTTTGACCGCCTGATCAGTGGGTAATGTTCCTAATAATTACCAACCAATCTCAAAGCACTTCCCATAATTTTAATGTATTCCTTTCCTGAGGTTGGTGAATGAAAAAGCCCTTTTCATCAGATATTCCCTGCTAGATATGTCTTGGTATGTAATCGTGATTGATTTTACTGTACGCTCGATTGGAGGTCTGAGGACAGAGGGTGTTGTAAAGATTGTTAAACCCCTTTTGGCACACTTGGGATTTGTGACAATTGCGATTATGCAAGTAAAATTTTACTTGACTCATTTTGTAGGTGCTAAGGGTTTCCACGCGCACATACATAGGAATAAGTGATGGGCCCCCCCCACCCCGTCAGTGGCCTGCAACGTGTACCGTATGTAGGTCTCTTCTATGTTTCAGTCAGCCAACTCAAATTAGATGATCACCTCATTACTTCCCACCGAGAAACGTTAAGCTCAGCACAGGGGGGAGTAGGGAGTGACAAGGCTAATATATTCCCAAGAAAATGCAGTCTGTGTCCAGATTACATTCTACTGTCCACTGTGGTATCGACACTTTCTATACGGTATGCTTCCCTCTGAGCTTGAAACACGTATAAGAGCAACAGCAGCAGCAGCTTATCTGTCACTTTGAAGGCAAGCAGAGTTTATTTATCGTGTGCTTTACATACATCCAGAGAACACACAGAGAAAAGTAAGAACAGGGACAATTTTGTCACCTTCAGACACTTTGAAGGTCAATGCGAGGCTGATGTTTGTTGTTTGGAGTGAAATCTGAAAAAATTTGGTTCAGGCATTTATTTCCTTCTCTGAGTTGATCGTTTGGTTGATTGCTGTTCTATTTATCTAGCATATGCCTGAAAGACACAAGGGTCACTGTAGGTGAGACAACCTTGCACAGCCAGCTTTTTTTTTTTTTTTCATTTCATCTGTGCCTGCATTGGGCAAAAAAATTCAGGGAGACGGGATCAGGTATGCAAAGGTATGAATATTGAATTATTTAAGGAAGAAATATGCTCGATAAAAATGCCTCAAAGAATATACATTTATGTATATATATATATATATTATTTGTAGAAATGTCAGAAAAGAAGAGCTGAGGCTTGGAGGTGTAGGCACACAAGGATGCTGCTGCATTTCTTACTGAGGACTATTGATCCGAGAATATGGATGAATGAACCGCTGGACCTAGATCACTAACATTTGATCTGTCTAGGAAACCCAGCTGAGACTTTTGAATAAAACACAGTACTGTTCATTGGTACTTGATTTTATATGAAAGTCAGATTTTAAGATAAAACTTAATTGATTGCTGAGAGGACATCTTAGGGAGACAGACCAATAGAAAAAAAAAAAAAAAAAAAAAAAGTGGGGGCGGGGGAGGTCACGGATGTGAACTAATTGGGGAAATACGTGAGGAATTTTGAACATTAATTACAGGATCTTCAGGTGTTCACCAGCCACTCAGCTCTCACCCCGTCTACCTCCAGGTGAAATTTCCCTCTCCCTTTGTTTCAAATGTCTTGACTTCCTGCCCTCTGGTTCTCCTCTGTGCTGATTACCGCTGCCCCACCCTGACTGTTTGCACCTCTGTCTCCTTCCCTTTTGTATATAAATCTTGTACTTAGTGTTTGTCCTAGTCCGTTCATATTGTTTGTCTGGTCTTATCCCTTGTGGTTTTTGTATCCTCGCCTGTTTTGGTTTTTTGTTTTTGACTTCCCCAAAACCTTTTTGAAGTCTCTGCCTAATTCCATCTGGTGTTTTGACCCCAGCTTGTCTGACTATGATTTCGGACTGTGTGAATACGCGAGGCTTTTGGAACTGTCCCCGTGTTATATCGAGTGAAGGCTGAGCTCATGACATCCAAATCTCCAGCTGCTGTTCTTCCCATCACCAGCACTGGTATCTCGGCCCTGGTGGAGTTTCCTATCCTGCACTTCACTCCACTTTAATATATAACGTCAAAGACCCCTGTTTTTCACTTCTGTTCTGTCCTGTGTCGCTTGATTGAACACCAATGGTGGAGAGCCTGTTTAAAACACTGGGATGTATAAGAACACAAAACAGTGATTGGTTGAGGGAAAAGCTGTTGAAAACTATTTGATGCCACTGATTACTGACTGAGTAAAATTTCCCTAATCATTTCTCAAATGCAGGACTTTGCTATATTTAAGGTCAAAAACAGGACTTGTTCTTGGAATTTTTTTTTTTTTGTGAAAAATTGAAACACTTCTTCGTCATTTTTTTATCTTGATCATTTTCAAATAGCAAAGCTGTTTAATGACTAACACGATACAGTACAGGCCAAAAGTTTGGACACACCTTCTCATTCAAATACATAGGAAAGTGTGTCCAAACTTTTGGCCTGTACTGTATATAAAAAACAATGTTTACATCCTGTGTGGAAGGTAGCTCAGATCTCTAAAGATTTGCTTGGTAGGTCCATGGTGGCTATGTTTAATAATCTATTTCACTGTCACACCATGCCATATATTCATGTAACCTCAAATGTCATCCCATTTATAGTGAACATTACACTTTATGCACACCCAAAAGGCAACACACAGTTCACATGTTTTGAGTTCTCGTGTTCTTTTCGAGATCTCTTGTGCTGATGGCCTGTTTGAAATCCACAGTGCTTGGTGTTTTTTTGTGAGGCTTTATATTTTACTCCCTGGCTTTTCCCCTTGTTGCCCCTGTAGGTCTCCCTCACCTTGTGTGGAGTGCGTGTCCCCCAGTTTGTTTGTGTGTGTGTGTTTTGTGAGACATGGCTGACCTTCTTCCGCCTCTGCAACACTCACCTCCTGTACGGCTGTCTCATATCACTGATTGCTACAAGTCATCCTGCTCCGTAAAAAATCACAATCCTCTTCAGTCTTTGTGGTTTGTTGTTTCATCCCTCGTGGTTGCGTGCCAGCTCCTGTTTGTGGGCCATTTGCTGCTTAAGTATTTGTCAGTTCCCAGTATTACCTTGTTTTCCTGCATCTAAGGTTTTATTCTCCCACACCTGCACAGACGGCTCTAGTCATCCACATTTCCCCAATCCCTGTTTACCCATTTATTCTGCTACATTTAATTGTGCTGCAAGTAAGACTTAACTATCTTTTTGAGTGTCTGTGTCTCTATTTTCAGGTTCATTTCAGTTTTGACAGCTCTTAACAATTTAAATACAACAACAGTGCTACTAATTTAAATAAATTACAGCAACGTTTAAGATTAACCAGTGGTTTTAAATTCACATAAAGATACCAGCTTGGGTTAGATGCACAACGCTACTGTTTCTTCCCTGGAAAATTTTGCAGCTACATCCAATCTGCTCTCTCCATTTTTCTTTCTAGGCGTGTCAGTCAGTCGATACCGGACTCCTCTAAATGGGTTACTGTGAAAGTCAGCAAGGCAGCTCCTCGGTGGGGTTGTCAGGGTCCAATCGAAGGCAAAAATAAAGAAAAAGTGGTGTTTTGGAGCTTCGGTTACTGTTTTTGGAAAAAGCTCCGTGCTTTGTCTCAAAAACTGTGTCAGAATGTGGTCTGAGTCGTCACGGCCGGGGAACTGTAGAGCACAGCGGTCGGCAAATAGTGAAAGTGTCGGTGCAGCTGTTTTAGTAAAACTTAGCTTATTCCTGTTATTTTGTTTTCAGAGAAAGCTCTTCAGTTTGTGTTGGATGTTATGAAAGAGGCTGAGCTTGATATTGATTGACATGTTGATCTGTGTGCAGATGATGTTATTAAGCTGTATCGGGAGCATGAATCACCATCATTTGGCTGTTCACGAATCTAAAATATTCCAACACCACCTGTGGGATCTCTAACACGCACTTGTCACGTGGGAACCACAAGTGCAGGTCAGAACAATGTGATTTATTTGTAGCTGCTCGGCCGACAATAGAAGCAGAGTCACACAACATGATGTGAGTATATTCAGTTCTCTATGATTTCTCTCTCCTTCTTTACTGTGTTTTATTCAGCAAAATGGCAAATGGTGGCTGTAGATCGCATCATCTGTCGCCAATTACCATTAATGCTATTAGTAATGGATTGACAGGCCAAAATGTGCATTGGCTGTTGTCAGGTTTGTGTTGCTGCTCAGCCAAAGACCATTTGGTGAGAGAGGCAGCAGCACTGAGAAAATTTCTCTGTGATTCCATCAGCTAAAAAAAGAGTAGGGGCCAGAATATCCAGTGTACAAAATGATCCCATTAGGTTGTTTCATTATTGATTATTATTTTTTTTTTAATAATAGTTATATTAAATAACAGCTATTCAAAGTTTGAGCTGTTACATTCAAATGGTATGGTACGCAAAGTGGTGAAATTTGAATTGGCAGCAAAACTTCAGACCAAGTATATATATATAAATAAATAAACACAAGAACACTTGTTCCAAATGGTGACAAATCCCACAAAAGTCAACATTATTGAAAATGGGACCAAGCATTGCTGATGGAGTCAGGAGTTACATTAAACTTTACGTCCCATCGGTCATGCAGGACGCTCAATGTTGTCATTGTTATTTCGACGCTCTTTTAGAGTAAGACCAAGCTCTCACCTTATTACAGAAAGTGGCCTAGCAGTGCACCGCGATGGGGTAGTCTTGGTGCCAGTGGAGAGGAAAAGGTTCCTGCTGTGTGTCTAATGAAGCTTTTTAATCCTGTCGGTTGCCAGATGGCATCCGACATGTCTCCTGGGACTTTAGGCCACTGGGGTGATGTCCAGTGTATCTATAACTGATGGGCAGTGTCTTAGTTAAACCACTGGTCAGACACAGTGTCCTGTGTCTTCCAACACCAGTTACTGTCACTTGCAAGCATGTTGCCTTAGGCCTAAATTAGCAGCCACGATTGCATTCTTGTTGGCTGAGGATAATCAAAGTTTGGGTCATCAGTTTCAGTTTCAAACCTCCCAGTTACCCACCACCGCTGGCCCGTCCGCAAATTTGCCTGCAGCTCTGCTTTCTCTCCCTCACCGAAGGAACGGATGACCTTCTCCAAAGCTTTTGTGTTAACTCACATCTTATTTCTCCAGCCACATATAAAATACCGAATGAATCCCAGGCCTTTGGATGTTTGCTTTTGGCTTTGTCTATAATCCTATTTTTTCCTCTGATGCATTGGTGGTCTGCTGCTGCAGCCACAGTGACTAATCTGGCTCTGACTAATCTGGTTAGCCTTGTTATTTTAGTCTGTTTGCTAATTAATGATGTTCTCTTTACATTCCCCAGGCCACTGGCTTTTCTTTCCGGGTGCTATTACACATAAGGAGTGTGTGTGTCTGTGTGTGTGTGTTTTCATTAAACGGCGGGATTTTGAAATGCTTCTAGTCCGTCTTCTGACTGTCTTGCAGTGTTTGTTTTTACCACAATCCACACAGCTTCTCCACTTCTCTCCCAAGTAAGGGGTCTCCCAATATTAGTATTGCCATCTTGACCAACAATATAATCCCACTCCTTTTATTTATCAGCCTGGAGTGCTCTATTTCAGCCGTCAGTGAACACAAACCTGAAAGTGCCACATCTCTCATCAGAAAATCAAAGGCAAATTCTGCACAGAAACTGTTTTATTGTTGCAGCTGGGACATCATGCTGTGGCTGCTAACTACACTTTATTACCTGTGAAATGAAAAAATTAATAGGCTGGTGTTGACAGGTGTGACATAAAGAACTGCTGGACATTACATCCGGCTGAGCCAAACTGCGGTAGGCGAGATTTGAGTGTGTCAGAGCCCCGTGTTGTCATGAGGAAATCATCTCTTCTTTCACTTTCCTACTGTGAACGTGATAAAACAAGTGTCTTTATACTTTGCCACTGAGACTGTGGGATATTAATTGAAGCTGGCCATTGATGTTACTGGTAAAACGGGGGGGAGCTCAAAATTTTAAGCTGTGGATCAAAAAAAACAAAACAAAAAAAAACAAAAAAAAAACAGGCTGATTGTACCAAGACAGCAGTGAAATAGCTCAACCTATTTTTTTCCAGAGAAAGAGCAAACATGATTGCAGGAGGCAGACAGAGTGCCGCAGGGAAAAGTTACCGCTTTTCTATTTAGCATTAGCATTAAAAGCAAGGGGAAAATGCAGAGAAAACATCTTTCAAAAGACATAAAATGTTTCACAGTATGTGTGTGACTGTGGGTACTATGGCCAGACTGTCCACGATGAATTAAACACGAGCATTAAATAACATCCAGCTGTGCCACAGCAGGAGTCTGACCTCACCCACGGTGCGGCGATGACAGGGCAGCCATGACACCCACCGCTCTGCCTCTGCTCGAGCTGCACCCCCCCCCCCCCAAGACTGAGAAACGAAGCCAGCCGCCATAAACTGCACTTCTTTCAATGGCCGCAAAAATCTGGTGCTCAAAATGAGCTATTCCGCACAGGCTCCCATGTTAAACCGTCTCACTTTACAGCAGATATAAACGTCTACAGCACGGTGCAAAAAAAGTGTTTTGGTTTCCTCTTCAGAAAACCAGTGGTTGACATCAAAATGGCTACATCCATCTTGTCTCACAGCCTACACTTTTGCTACCTTAAAAAAAACAAAGTGTTACAAAGTGTTTATGTTTTCTCATATTTAGCCCTTCATAACTCAACAAGGGATAAATACTTTTCCATTGTGGCCACAATGTTATTAAAATAGCCAGAATGGACAGCTGGCTTCATAGAGGATTTTTTTTTTGTGTGTGTTTTTTTTACATGGTGCAAAGAAAACTGACGGTTCTTTGACACATTTGAAAGGTGACTGGTGTGGTGAAGAGTGTTCAGTTGGTTGCAGTCTGCAATTGTACCGCTAGATGCTACTTAATCCAAGTTTTCCAAGGAAACAAAGAGAACAGCAGGAACTACAACCATGAAAACGATGCAAATGGTACCGAACTGCGACAGTGGAGCTGTTATAAAAGACACATTTGTGTTTACAGAATTTCTTTTAAATGGGAATCGGGGCACTTGCTCCTCTGTCATAGAGATTACAATTACGGCGACGCAGAGACTCACACAAAACAATATATTTTGAGTTACGCTGCCTCTTACATCTCTTCAAACAAACATAATGCCATAAATAATTTCTCATTCTTGTCTCCAAGTCCAAGTCAGAGTAAATGTAGACAATAGCCAAGCGCAACCATTATGAATGACTGAATTGGAATATACATCTGGGTAGTGAATGTAAAGCCCGCTGAGACATTTTCTCCTGTGATATTTTATGATACCGGTGAATTGGACTAAATGTAAACATATATAAAAAAAAATAAATAGATTTTGATCCAGAATCATGGGCCATTATTTTTGTCTAGTGGCTTCGTTAGTTTGTGGGCATTTGCAAATGATACAATTTTAAGCCATGAATTATTTATAAAGGACCCTCCTGCCATTCCTGAAATGTTTAAAAATACATTTGTTTCCCTCTCATGTTATTGCTGTGTAATGTGGCTTAAAATCTACTGACAAGTTGGATGTGCTGCCTCAAAATGACAAGTGCAAACCTTATGTAGAACCCTCGAAGGCAGTATTTCTGTCTAGCAGCAAAGGAATAAACAACAATATTATTACATTCAAAGACAGAGATATTGCCTAGATGTAACTATTGCCCCTTCGAAGCCACACTTAAAGAGCATCACGGTTGCCTGCCAGAAATGGCGAAATTAGTTTCACAATCGCAGCACTACACAGTGTCGACTGCTCTTAAAGCGGTGGATGAGGTCAGCGAGCGACTGGGCCGTTAAAATATACTGTGCGACTGTGGCAAAGGTGCAAACAGATTGCAAGCTACATCCAGTTGGCTGGATCTTTGCCTCCTCTTCCCTGGTGCACCACAGGTTCCACATGGGGATTGTTACTATCCTTCATTTGAAAATAGCCTTGATGAAATCTCATCGATCACCATTTGTGCTCTTCTCTTCATGATACTGTCATACATTAAGCTTTTTGTGTCTCATACTTATCTCTATTATGCCATCAATTCTGACAGTACAAGCACTTGAATTTTGGACGGCCCATCAATAATTTACGGCCTTGTAAATATGAACAGAATAATAAGGGAACAAAGGTTCTTCTTGACTCAGTGTGCCGAAACGCCGAAAACCCTCAGTATTTCCTCTGGGCTCGGGGGCCGACACTAGCTTACTTCTGGTTTGCCTTGTGGTTGTGGTTTGAACCAGGGGCCTTTGTATGCCAAAGCATGGGCGCTACCACTGAGCTATGTCCATGGGAAACACTCTTACATTTCTGAGGAGTGTTGTAGCACATTAGTTTGACAAGTCAAATGTCAAGTGATCCCTGTTACAAGACAAACCCTCAACTCATAATCCAGTATAAATATTCATATTTATATAAGTGATAAGGAAATTAATTTTGACCAAAGTATTGAAACAATACAACATAAATACATATCTTTGATGCGTTGCCATTGCTTCACATTTAATGTCAGAAAAAACTTATTTTACCTCATTTCTATTATCCTGGTGTGGTTTATGAAAACAGCGTTCCGCGCAATGTAATCATTCTCAATTTCCAAATTATATTATATTAGTTGACTTCTTTTTTTTTTTTTTGGTGCACCATTGTACTACGCTTGATCCATTGGGATGGCTCCCTCCTGATGCAACACCATATTGTATTTGTAAACTTACTTTAAAATGCAGAGTATTGCAATGACGAAAATTGCTGTTGTTTGAGTGTGTGTGTGTGTTTTTGCCAGCTGCCGTGGAGTGGAGAAGCTGCTGATTGCTGATCAGTGTAAAGCTAATGCCAGCTGACAGCTTCACCCTATCTTTAAAGCTGAGTGGGGCCACTGCTGATTGTAATGGAGGAGTCCCGCTCTCAGCACTCTGTTTTCACAAGTGGATCAAAGCTGAGTGCTTCTCAACACAGGAGTGCAACTCTTCAGAGGACAGAGGGAGACCGAACACTTCTGGTTGACAGACTGTCTGTGAGCTCTTTAATTTTATTCTGAAAATCTTCTTAAAGGTACAGCAGGCAACTTATTTTGGAATCTGTATGCACACCGGTTTCTAATTTACAGCGGTATAGAAACCCAACTATAGCTCACTTGTTTATTGTGACTTTGACTTATTAAAGTAAGATCTGATTAGATGCAAATCAATTCAAGGACACTTCAGCAAGACTTTGGCAACACATTTTGTGACTGCAATATTGAAGTTTGGAAGATAACGCAGAGGTAATAAACATACGATTGGAAGACGGGGAGCTTGAGATGAAAACTGTTGCATTGCTCTTATTTAAATTTATATCGCGGTTGGACACATAAAATGAAAGAGTTACCTCAGCATACTAATGCTTGGATCTCCTTCTAAGGATTTAGCACAAATGTCTTTGCGAACTGAACCTGGAGATAGTAAAAGAAATTTAAATCAAAATAGGAAACATTAACCTACGCTACGAGCCATGTCACTATGAAGTATCAGCACCTGCATGAGCAGAGCCACAGCAGCCACGGACTCAAGCTTGAAGACGTGGAGTTGGACTCAAGTCAGATTTTTCTTCTTTGGTGAGTTTTTGTGAGTGTTTTGCTCAAACACGGGGGACTTGACACAAACATGAGTTTTAGTGACTCAACTACCACAGTGAATTACGTCCAATGTGTATAGGCACCCGGGCCCCGTTCAAGGCCCTTTGGGGCCCCCAAAAATGCCCTCTTTATACTTTTCCCCTTATTTATTGTTTTTATAAAAAATCCTTCGCATAAATAGCATTGGGATGCCTAATTTTATCAATTACTCATGCATTGATGGTTTTTCTGCCAACCGTGGACCCCCTTCAGTCTGCGATCCATGGACTATTCTACGCTTAGCCCTCCAAGAGCATGTTGCTTTAACTTTCTTTTTCACACCTTCGTCTTCAATTTTCATAATTTCAAAAAATCTATGCTCCTCCCAACACAGAAATGATGGCTCAAAAATAACCTCGCAGAAAATTCTGCTGCTATATTTTGAATGTCTTCAGCCCTTTCTCATGCTGTCGAGCTGCCCTTGCCTTTCCATCCACATCTTTTGAACTGCCTGAACCGCCGCACAAGGGCATAATACAGTGCGGGCACACTTTTGCACGGGGACCTGGTTTTTCATTACAGTTGACATAGCATAGTTCCATAGAAAAGCACTGTAAGCAATGAAGCTGTATATATTATTTAAACGTGTGAAAATAATTGAAAAATTATTTACACATTGTTGGCTTTGATCCATTAACAAGGTGTGTCTAATAATAATGCTCCAACATTATCTGCATTTTCCCATTCTCTCAGCGCTAGCCATGTGCTAATGAACACTCACGGATGAAAGGTTTACAAAATAAACAAAGCAGGTTTTCACTGGTTGCTGTCATGGATATTGGAGTCTTGATCAGGCCCAAGAAAAAGGGCAGCAGTCCTTTCGTTCAAATATCAAAGGTCTTCTTTTAATCAGGGCTGCAGTCTTTCTCTAGCTTTACGCTGGTCCCACAGTAGCAGAGGAAAACTTAGACAGCGTTTGGATTTCAGATTTTCCTTCTTTCCACCAGATTTCAGGCTGATCTGGACTGACCCAGCGTGGCGTCACCCGATGGTTTGTCAACTGCCGTTTTTAAGCCTCCAGTTTCTATTTTGCAGGAGAAGGTGGAGCTGCTGAGTGGTCTGTATTCTATCCTGAGTTAAGAAGTCAGGTGAGAATTAAAGCGCTTTTCACATTCACTTCAATACAATTCAACTTCTTTTGCCACCAGACGGTCCTAAGATGGAATGCAAATTTAAGGCTCATTCTTATAGCCCTAGAGTAACGGCCACACTTTCTGCTCCAGACTGGACCATAATGAGGAGTCTTCTTGTTCTTGTGTGACAAAGTTGATTGGTGACAAAAGACCCTTCCTTTCAATTCCAAGCAAGCAGACATGCATTTTCCCTCCTCTCCTCTCTGCTCCCCTCCTCTCCTCTTCATCCTCTACCAGAAGCTCTTGTCGCAGAGTGTTTTGGCCTTGAACCTGCGGGCTAAAAGCTACACAAAGCTCCATTCCACTGCTGCCAGGAGAGTGTGGGGGAGAGGGGCCACAGTGAGAGCAACGTGGAAAAAAGTCAATGATGTGAGTGCAGTCGCTTTTTCCGTTAGACTTTATGCCAGTTAGATTATATCGATACACCAATTTGTGGCAAAACAAACACTTTTGTACTGATTCTTCACTTTAATTTCTGTGGCACTCTGTTTTTTATGCTTAAATTGAAGGCACAAAAACAGATGGGTAGAAACTGACCTAGTGATCTCAGATCAAATCCAATCTCCGCTCTCTGAAAACACTTTCACTTCCGCTCAACCAAGGACGCTGGAGCTACAGTGAGGATGTTTTTTAAATTGATATTTACTTACAAATCATGTTTGCTTTTCTTCATTTTTATCCATTAGGAGATAAAACATCCAAACCTTAGTACAGAGTTTCTATTGGACAGTTTTCTGCTCACATTAATGCACTGAAAATTAAGTGAGGGACCTGGTAGACTGCAGCTTACTCCTATTTGCAATGATTCAGGTATATGGCCAGAAATATGGCCGTTTTGCTGTGTGCCATTGCCTTGCTCTCTCTCTCTTTTCTTGTTCTTCCTGTTTTTGTCACTGTGGCCATCAAAATAAAACCAAAAACTAAATTTAGGTGAGGATACTTTCAGAAACACATATTTGCTCTGTAAAATGAATTGCACTTAACAATATTTGTCATGTGCAAGTAGTGCGCCGTATGATACATTAACAAATGTAAACCTGATGTGTGCGGCGCTCCACTTCCATTAGTGCATCTATCCCTGCAGAGTTCATGCTTCATGCTGTTGTTGTGTGTATCACTCCATTATCTTTAGTGCGTATCCTCACGGGGGTCACAGGGGTGCTGGAGCCAATCCCAGTTGACATATAGAAACGAGCAACCATTCAATCTCACATTTTCACCCACGGGTCACCAATTAACCTAACATGCACGTCTCTGGACGGGGTGAAACTTTCCCTTTTTTTCTTTCTCAAAAATGCTGGGCCACAGCGAGAGTGGAGGATTAGATCGACGGTGTTCTTTTTTTCTGCAATATGTGAGCCATTAAGCCATGCGAGCCTTTCTGCTCATTCCTCATCCGAAATGTTGGACTTGTAAGTGGCTCAGCAGGGTCTGAATGATCCTTTAATGTGATCAGTTGTTCCTTTCAGCAAACAAGTGGGACTCACAGATCAGAGCATAAATGACAATCCTCACGTCCATATCCCCTATGTAAAATTGTTCCATTCACCATTAAATGTCTTAAATAAAGGAAATTGCTGAAATAAAATAATCCTAAATCACCTCTCACCCTAACTTGTATTGCAATAATACAGTTGTGTAGCTTCAACTCAACAATCATTGATTCAACCTATTGTTAATCAAACAGTCTGCATCGTATCCATCATATCAGCGCCGGGGCGACAGTGACGGAGTGTGTCATTTGTACAAACACGCGCACACACACATACACTAGCATGCTGACAACAGAGTTATCTGCGGAGGCCAGGCGGCAGCAGCAGAGAGCTCCTTCTATCTTCACAGGGAGGCCTGCCGCCTCAGTTGGCAGCTGGCTGCTGATCTCCCACTCCCCTTAAAGGCGGCTCAAACTCCAGAGCGTCTGATGTCGACCAAAAACAAGATGCAGGTGTTTATGGAAGAAACGTTTCCACTCGCTCTGCCAACTTCACCCGCTTCTCCTCTAAATCTGAAGTCTGCGTCTCCGGGGAGAGTCCTGTTTCACACAAACAGGCAGGTGATGAATTAATGAGTGGTCTCTCTGTTCTAACAGAGTTCATAAAGGTGCCCCTTTGCAGCTAAGTCTCTTTCTCTGTAACCCGCAACAGTCCAATCTGAAGCCATCTGGATTGACCGAGTTTTTGGCATGCAACCTCAGGAACTTTCTTTTTTTTAATGAATCCTGCAAGGATTAGTGCCTGGTGTACCTGGACAAAGGGGTCGGGAGGTGGCGTTGTCATAACCACACCCAATGACATCCACTACTCTCATCAAATTAAGGTTTGTTAGTTGCAACCATAGTAATGATCAATACAGTAGCTAGCTCACTATAACACTGAGCTGGAAGTGAATGCGTTCAGAAACCATTGTGTCGTCAAAGGTTAAATGTGAGCACTTATTGTGAGAACGGGGTTTGGGATGGGGAGAGGGTGGCCGTGATCATCATTTGGCAAAAGCTTTCACCATTGTTGTATTTACAGGACATTAGATTATAATCTGTACTCCGCGCAGAGTTCCATCAGAGCGGAATGGACACCAAAGTGAGCTGCTAGTGAAGCGTTACAAGCTGGGCCACGGCTAACTGATTAGCATGCTAACTTTCATTCATTCATTCATCTTCTACCAGCTTATCTGTTTCCGGGTCGTGGGACAGGTCGCCAGTCCATCCCAGGGACAGCATGCAAACTTCAGTTCGATAATACTTAACTGACTACAGAGTTAACGTTGTCAATGTTTCCACCACTGAAATCTGATAAGGAACTCATGTTTCCTGGTGTTTACTGTTGTATCGTGTGGGGTCTATTGTAATTTTGCACCAATCGGTGGCTTATTGTTTAAAATTTGCGGAAACTGGTGGATCTGTGGCATGTGGCCCACAATGCTTAAAGTAGCCATGTCACACAAATAAATAAAGCCAATAAATCAGATCAGATAAATCAACGCATCTACAAATATAAATACTGAGGTCTAAATTTTATTAATCTATACTCTTTTAACGTGGTCGTGTTGAACTTCATGCATTCGTCATCTTGTGAAAAATACAAATCAAACTACACTGAACCCCAGCTGATACCAAGAGTACTTGTACTGCAGTTTGCTTTTTTTTTTTTTAATCTGCACAATGCACAATCCAACATCTCACAGCACCACCACCACCACCCTCTACACACATGTACACACACGGACTGTGTGGTGTACTGCTACTTAAACAGCATAGCCCTCAGCCCTCCTCTTTCCATTAAGTGCTGACTAGAAACTAATAGTTGAGTTTCAGCGTATTGATTGTACCTAACAGATTTATCCACATGCAGGGGGCGTGAAAAAGAGCAATCATGGGCACGTACACACACACTGACCAGAAATAGCACAATAGACACAGCAGTGGAGCTCAGGATGTGCTGTACTGTAACCCTGGAGCTATGGCCAAATTGTTGTCCAGGTCAGGATGGATCCTACCCAGGTCAGCAACATCATTTACAGAAAGCTTTGTGCTGGATGAAATGCTCTGCAGTGCCCAGCTGCACAGTATCACAGAAAATAAGCATTAATCGCTGAAATTTCAGGTTTAGAACAGACTTGGCAAGTAGCCTGTGTACAGCACTCGCAGTCCAGTACATAATCAATGTTGTTATGCACATAAGAAAACAGACTTGAAGGCTAAACACATACTTCAGGTCACAGCAGCTGGGCTTCCAGAGGACAGCTGTATTGATTCAAATTGAAGCGCATCTCTATTCTCAGGCCAAAAACATCATCTACCTCAGAAGGTTTGCACATGGTAGGTCCGCAGTTCACTGCGTTGAGCTTTCGGACTTCAACAAAGTTTGCCGTATGGGGTGAATGTCTGCGCTAAGGAGAAAAAAAAAAAAAATCACAATTCAAGACGTACTGATTTTCGGATATGCAAAAGTTAGCTGTTTGTCTGCGTTATCAAATAGTTTATGACTTCTGCTATTCGTGACAACGTGGGCTCTGGATGGGAAGTTGACAGCTACTTCAACCTGAAATTTGCAAAGATGCTCACACTATGTGTCATGAGAGCAGGTAATTTCAACTGTGATTGTGTTTTAATATAGCTCTAAACACCAATATCAGCTTCACCTCATGGAGGATTTTCAGACCCATGCATTAATTCTTTTGGTATTCGGTCATAAACCAAAGGTTTAGAAAAGGAAAATATCGCATTTTTTGAAGTTTCTAAAGATAGAAACTTCAAAGGAAGAATTTAAGTACTGTACTAAGGTGGCGGAGCATTGTTGCCATCCTCGTAACCAACTAAAAATCAGGCTGAAAATCAGTTTTATGGCCTTGGGTATTATTCTATGATGTTTCTCAGTCAGAGTCAGGTCGGATCAATCGGCGCTCACATCAGGAGCAAAGAGTCAAAAGTTATTCCAAACAGTGTTTTCCAAACGCCATTGCCAGAAAGGGAAGCGCAGCAAGTCATTAAGTTAGAGGATAAATGTTGAAACATACAACCTATTTCCGCACTAAATTGGAACAGGGTAGCTTTCCATGCGCATAGGCTGCTCAGAACTCATTTTGCCTCTGTTTGAGAATGAAACTATCTGGAAGAGCACACTGGCAAACTGCCCTTCCTGTCAAAAGCTGTTTCTGGGAAAAGACAACAAAAAGAAAAGACTGAAAACACTCAAAAGTAATTTGACTGTCACTTTCATTAGGTACAAGAACGGGAACAACACTTGAGTATACATTTTTGGTGTCATTTTTTTTTTTTTTTCTTCTTTTTAAATATATATATTTTATATATATCCTGCAGTTGCATACATCAGATTGGAAATGAAACCAAGGATAACTTATTTGGACAATTAGGGGACGAATGAGTATCTATTGGGACCTGTTTAACTGAGGAAAGACATGTATCTGGGGGAAAGATACGCTTGGGAAAGCCGTTAACTCAGCTCTGGTCGAAGGCTCTTGTTTGCAGCATGTTGTGAAACGACTTCCTCAGCCCATGTGAAACATCGGAGTGTGAGAAATGAATAAATAACACTATTCCAGGTACAAACGCTTTCAGAGGGGATTGAAACACCACTCAGACCAACTCTGCACCAAAATCCCATGGATTCATTACTGTCCCACAGCCATGCTGATTTTGCTGATTTCACACTGTAGATAGTCTCTCAGACTGAGCGGAAATTTAATTTCAGAGCCAGAACGAAACACATAAGTGAAACGTGAACATTTCCGGTACAAGTACAAATGTAATTTAACAAGTCTGAATTTAACATTTTAACAAACCAAAATTAGAGAATAGGTCAGCGCGTGCCAGTGGAACAGCAAGAAATCAATAGCGATTGCGTTGTCTCTCACCTCGCCCCTATTCTGGTGTGCATCCTTGTGTGCACTTGTGAATATTTATTATTCAAGCTAGGCAGGGAGCTGCTTCCGTAAACATCATTCTATACAGCTCCTGAAGGTCAAAAATTCCTCTTCTCTAAAGACAGATCTACAGACTTGTCCCTGCTTCACGACCAGTGTGGTTCTTCATTACACCTCATTACCTTCTCTCACCCAATACAGCACAGACATTTACGCATTCATTTGGTTGGGAGGGTGACAGGAGAGAGACAGTTTTCTCTTTCTGGCAAGCCTTGATGGCCATGTCTGACTGACGTGTATCTTCATTTGAATAATAATAATAATAAGTTGGACAAATGCAAATCCAACATCTGTGTAGTGAAGCTGTGTGGCTGAAGAAGCAGGGCATGCCATTGCACATTACGGTATTAACACCCGCTATTCCTCGAGATGTGTGTCGGAGGTTAAATGGGTTAAATGGGTTAGCCTAAAAAGTGCATTAATTTACTTCTTTGGGGTCCATTCATCATGTGATTATTAGTATTTTCATAGTAATGGTTAGAGGTCAATATACTATCAGTTCTCTGTGAATCTCATTCATAGCTGACTCAAATCTCTATTGTAACTAAAATATCTCTGAATGCATTGACTCTTGCAGCATGGCAGCATCGTGGTTAACGCTGTTGCCCCGCAGTAAGAAGGTCGTGGGTTTGGTTCCCGGCCTGGAGGCTTTCTGTGTCGACTCCAGGTACTCCGGTTTCCTCCCACCGTCCAAAGACATCATGTTTAGTTTAACTGGTGACTCGAAATTGTCCGAAGGTCTGAGTGTTAGTGTGAGCGGTTGTTGGTCTCTCTGTGTTGGCGCTGTGATGGACTGGCGACCTGTCCGGGGTGTATGTTGCCCTTGCCCAGAAGTTAACGAAACAGAACGCAAATAGGTAAAGCGGTTTAAAATGACTGAACGAATCGACTCTCACAAAATCAGTAATTGCATTTATCAAAAATTGAATTGATTTGGGAAATTAGTACCAACACCCAGCCCTAATGATGATTATTATAATCAGTGTGTGATGGCAGAGATTACTATACTTGACTATACGCTGTTGGCCTAGGAATTACGGTGCGGTGTACTTTTCCATTCGCTGTGGGTCATTGAGGATGAGCGTGTGAAATGTAAATGCAACATCTACTGAGGGCACGCTGAAGGGCAGCTGCTGTGATTACGTTGCTGAACGGAAACAGTGGATTGCATTTTTGACTAAATATGCCATTTAATAAAAGAGACGCATAGGAGACGGTCTTTGTCACCTCTGAGAAGGCTTACATCCATTGCCTTTAGGGGGTTTTTGAGGATGTATGAGGCACTGGTATCATAACATAGCGGGATTGATGCCAAAATGGCCGGCAACAATCCTCAAATACTTGACTAAAACTATGAAATGATGAAAACTGCACATAGATTTCGAAGGGTTTAGTCTCGGTGAGCTCACCAGCTCAGAGTGGGCTGCTTCACCGTTGTCATCTTGGTAGCATCTGACTTGAGGCAAAGAGGAGGATCACCTGTGGAGCTGCGGTGATAGCACATGCTCACCTAATGCACTCAGTGAAAGTGGTAACGAGCAACATCGAATAGAATAGAATAAAACCTAACTGGAAAACTGCCTTCGGCTGAACACGACAAATATTAAAAGTAGACGAAGATAAACATTCTACATTAAACACAACAAAAAAGAGGAAAGACAATCCATATCCTTATTGACACATTCATGAAGTTTAAACTGTGCTTTTATTATGGAGGATATTAGCTTTCGACAGCAGGCTGTCACCATGTTTACTCCTGCTGAAATGTGTGGCTTTTCAACATGGCACTCAGAGGGGAGTGACTTATGCAGAAACAAGTGGCCATTAGAGGAACTGCAGTTTTCAGCTCTCGTGTCTTTCAGCCCTTGAGGTAGCCAGTTGGGTATAACCAGTCGAGCCAGAGCGGTTAACAGGCTCAGGGCATTTCATTATCCAACTCTGATGGTTTATCTCATGGCTGAATGTCTGTGTCCAGGATCAAGGGCTGTGTGTCCTGGATGCTCGATAGCCGCTGTCAAGGGAGCAATCAACACACAATCAACACGCATATTAATTATCTTACAGAAATCTTTTTTTTGTTTGTTTGTTTTGTTTTGTTATCGCTGTGATGTGTGATTTTACTGTGTATATGTAGATTTATTTACATATCTGCGAAAATTTTATATGCTTAAAAAAATTGTAATAATATGAAAAATTGCTGTGCACACCCAATTTTAGTTGTACGTGATCGCTTTGCGAAGTGAAATTTCATCATGACAAGGCACCCTAATGGAAATAAGTCTGACTTGGTTGTTCTTATGTTAAGATCACACTGAACTATGCATGATGAAATGACACTGAGGTGAGATTAGTGCACAGCGCATCTACAGAAATACATTGCAACCGCAATCACCTCAGTTTCTGTACCCGTCTTTAGATCTGGCTCCAGTTTGGCTGTCATCACTGTTAAATTTTGGCATAATGATAGAAAGAAGTAAAGACTTTGCATGATCATGTTCTTGTCATCTCAAGAATGTTTTTTTTTTTTTTTTTTTTTTTTTTTTTAACCATGACAAAAAACCTGTATCTTATCAGAGTTTGCCATCCTAAATTCATATTTGTCAAAGAGACATTCACATCTGGTGGCCCTTCTTATCCCTCCAATTTATTAGACCCCAGGGAGTCAACTTGGACAGCAGGGGCTCTTGTTAGAGATCATATTTTTAATCTCCTCACATGAAATGATTGTCCTCCTCATTCAACATTATGGATGAGATCCCATTAAGGAGTGTGCCAGGTTTATGTGTCACCAATGAAGCAATATGAAAGGAGCCAGGCAAGGAACAAATGCTCCACTTCATCACCGCCAGATAAAAGTAAATGGCTCATGTCTCTAATAGTTGGCCTACTTTAAGACAGATTGCTTGTTAAATGATTTGCATGTTGGAGAGAGCAAGAAAGGGACAGAAAACTTTACTCATCTGACAAAAAAAAAAAAGTGTGTGTCAGAAATTATTTGTCTTGAGGTCCTCTCTTTAGCCCTCATTGGGATAAACTTCTGGTGACAAACTTGTGGTTATCTTGTCAGTACAGTTATAGCACAGTGACATGTTTGGAATTTGCTGAATATTTTAATTGATAGTTTGCTATCCTGTCGGCAGGATATCGCATGCTCTCTATAGGATTCCAGCAGTAATGGATATTGATAGCCAGGCTGCCCGCTTTCACTGCCATGATTTAAAACTATCTTCTTTGGTCAACTTGTTTGGCTACCTAATGTACTAGGTGCAGTCCTACTTAGTAGGTTTTAGTTGATATAAAATAAAAGTGAAGCTGTGATTGGCTTGGAGAAAGCCTGATCATGGATTAAAAGTAATATAGGATGATCTGCTAGTTGCATAAGACAGAAATACTACAGAGAAGCTGCAAAATGCCTCTGAGTCCCAAAAAAAAAAACAAAACTATTCCAGGTGTGTGCAACGGTGTCGGATAATGCTTTGGGTATAATGAAGTGTGAAAACATGTCTTATCTGAAAACAGTCCTAGATGCTCATTCTGTCAATAGTTCACACATGGATTCTAAAACTCTGCACATAAGATGACATCTTTTCCATTAGTTATCCTGTGGTCGGGAAAATAGTCTCGGCTCGTAGTTTTCCGTTATTGTTTTTTTTTTTTTTTTTGTCAACAGTCTTCCATTTCACAGTTTCTCTGTTTGCAAATCTTTAATTGAACAGTGCAAACATCCCGCAGTTTGCTAAAACTTTCAGATTCACAATAAATAAATGAAAACAAAGGGAGGGACAACCAGCCTAGACTTTCTGAATCCATTGTTGTTGATGCAAGCTATGTGATGGGAAGCATCAGCGGACCTACTTCAGATGCCTTGGGGCTTGTTGTTTTTGAAAACAGCAATGTTGAGTCTATCCTACAACATGACCACAGACTTATAGGACTTGAATTGGGATTTATAAGTACGACTTATTGGTACCAACTCGCTTTTACTGTGACAGTTTGACAAAATAATTCCTCAGTATTTTTTACTTTTCCCTCAGAATACCTGACCTCAGTCAGTCACGTAGTGGATTCAGTTTACAGAGAGGAAAAGATACTGCATTGAATCGGCTCAAACTGTTTATTACCTTTTGCACAGGTACATTAGAATTCTTTGTGCATTTCTCAGAGTCAGCTTTGTAAAAAAAAAAAAAAAAAAGGTTTAAAAAAGAATAAAAATCGAGCTGTTCTTTCAAGAGAGAAAGGGGAGGCATGGACAGCGTGTTGACTTTCTGTAAAGGGTTAAAGCACGTATCTACTAAATGCAAAAATAAGGCCTGAATGTCTGTGAGTGTGTGTTTGTGTGTGTGTGTGTCTTATTCAGTATCCAGCAAGATAATGAGCAAGCAGCTGACTCGCCCCTTATCAGTATGTTACCTCAGTATAATTACAAGGCACTGATCAACCTGGTTATCGATTCTCCTCGCCTGATCAAATGTCAGAAGGGGGAGGAGCAAGCAGGGGGGCACAGTCATATGGAAGCCGTTCATTTACGTGTTTTCTGTCTCCTGCACAATGAAGACGATCCACAGCCAATACATTCTCCCCGCACTTTATTCTTGTTGTTAAGAGGTTGCACACTACTTGTGCTTGTTTTTCCTCTTCTGCTGCATGTTTTTGCACATTGACTGCGACAGGCAAAAGAGCGTGCAAACTGATTCGGACCGATGAATGTGCTATGTACAGAACAGTGTGGAAGTCTGCGAGACCAAAGAAATCTGGAGCTATATCTGTCCTTTATTCTGATGCTGCGCAACATTCAGTAAGTTTATTATGAGACCTGAACACTTCTTTTGGTAATGGTTTACATTTTTTGCGGTCAAAAGTTGTTGTTTTTTTTTTTTATTCTTTTTCAGGTTACATAACAGTAAAACACTGTACAATGGTTGGGTAGACAACAGCACCGCCTTTATATAAACTCTTTACCCAGCAGCTGAATAAAAATGAAACGCCGCTTTAGTGCAGTCTTTTTGAAAAGAAAGGACCAAGTTTTGACCTCAGCAGTCTGAATCTGAATGGTTGCAATCAAGCTAAGGAAAACCAGTCATTATCCGCAAGCCTCGTCTCCAGCATCTGCTGCTGCTTTCAGCGCTCAGTGGGCCTCTCTTCTCCCTCCAGATTTAGTTGCATTTAAATGATCACATCAGCGCTGAGAAGACTAACCTTAGGTTTTAATCTGCTGTTTATCAGAATGGTAAAAATGATCTGGAAGACTTTTGAAACAAGGGCGCCTTACAAGTAAACTGCAACAGCTACTGCTCCTCATAGTGAACCGTTCAGTTACGTTGTGCGGCAAAAGCGGTTCATATAGCGTCATATTTATTAACAGCGGCGTTGTAACGGCAGCAGGGTACTGTAGGTGTTGGTCGAGGAAGACAGTCAACATTCAAAGTGCTTGGATGTTACACCTGAGGCTGGGGATGACATCAAGAGTCCTGTCTGTGGTTAGGTTGAGGCAACTAAGTCCTTTGATCAGATAAAGGTTGTGGGTTTGGTTAAATAAAAAAACGCTCAAATTTTGATGTTTCCTGACAGTATGTGTTTGTTATGTTGTCTCTGAAAACGCCGGACATCTTAACTTGAGCTGCTACTCCCTGCTTCCATTTTCCGACAGCAAATTAGCGTTCGTTAATGTCAATCAACAATTTAATGTTTGATTCCTGTTGTAAGTTACAGACCATATGTCCTGTCTCCAAGACAAATAATGTTATATTAATGTCAGATTCAGACAGAATCTGGATATTGACAATATAGAGAAAGTACTCAGTGTGTTTGTTTTTGCTGTCATGCATACACTGAAAGTCTAGATGTGAGTGTTTGGATTTTTCTACCTGTCTTGTCTTTGTTTGGAATGTTTGTCCCCGTGTTGTTACCCCAATCTGTTTGTGTGTGTGTGTGTCTGTGTGGGCATGGCAAACCTGCTTCCTCTCACCTGTCTCTGTTCAGCTGCCGGTTTCCTCCCTGTACCCTCCTGGACCCGGACTCACAGATCCAGATCAGCACCCGCCTTTTCTTTAAATCCCCAGTCATCTTGATTTTCTGCTCCCTTTATTAGCAGCGCAAACACTTTGTAAACCGTGACTGACTTAAATCAATCAGGCAGACTCAAGTGGCCACTGGAAAAACTGCAGTTTTTTTTTTTTTTTTTTACAGCTCTGTATGAACCATTCAGTGCTTGAGATGAAACAAAATGCATTCGGTCCGAGGATCAAGTTCAACCTAATTATGGAATGACCCATTCAAAATTTCCAATAAAAGAATATTACCAAAACTATGGAAATGGGAGTTGTCAGACCAGTGAGAACAGGAACATTTCAATTCCAAAAGCCTTCCCAATAAGAGGAAGAAGACTGTACCGGAAGGGCTGACGGTTCAGAACTCAGTGGTCCTAGGAAGTGAAGGGAAATGTTGATTGTGGCTGATGATCGATGGTTCTTATCAGCAGGAGTACGCACACCCCCTCCTGATCGCTGCCCCCTCATTCAGGGCAGGATTAGCCACTGGATACACGGATTATTACACACACTGTGGCCAACCCACATTTTCTCACACATGCAAGGGTACGCACACACATATGCACTTTTCCTGCGCGGGCGCACACACACACACACGCACGCAGTCACTGACATGTACACACACAGCAACATCTGAGAGCGTGAAGCGGATTAAGAAGGAGAAAGGGGTGTGTGTGTATGTGTGCGCGTGCTTGAGGGGGCTGTTGGAGGGAGGAGTGAGTGTGTGTCGAGGAGGATTATGTGAATATAGTTAAGATTTGATGTCAATAGAAATTCTTTATAATTCTCCCTCTTGCCCTCGGAGCACATTTCCATGCTGACTAACTTACAATAGAAAACACAAAGAGGCTTGTCTCCCTGCCTGCAGAGCCCGAAGATTACTGTGCACGCTTGTAATCTATGTATGCTATTGTATGTTGCTAAGGGGCTCTTAAATGGTTTTTCTACATAGATTAGTCTTTGTATGTGTGTGTGTGTCTCTCTCTCTCTGTGTAAATTCACCCATTTGGCTGGTAATGTATGTGTGTGTTCTGCATTGTGCGTCACAGCGTGTTCAATCACTGATCTATAGCTAATCAAGAAGAAGAATATATAGAGAACTAATATAATAACGATGTATAGAACGGCATAGAGCTGGACAGAGTACAGCCACAAAGTTGAACTCAGCATTTTGACATGAAACCTTTTTAAAGTAACTCTACAGTCACGTGGCATTGGATGGACGGGTAGGAAAAGGTCCTACTGAAAAAAAAAAAATAAAAAACTCAGAGTAGCTCAGGCCATCTAGTCTGTCTTGTGCTGTTCTACCTCTCCACAGAGTTAGCAGCTGTGTGAATGGCCCTGAATTACTCTTCGATATAAATGAATCCATGATTTATTTTTGACGGAAAATATCTCAAATATTCCGCTTTCTTCATTTGTCATTTGTCATTGTTCATTTTATCTGTCTGCACATCTGATGGGGCACACAGAACAGTGCAGACATTTTAGTCCCATGCAGGACAAATGCTGTAAAATAGAAGTAGAAGCTGCTTGAACAAGAGACGGGATCACCTCTTGTTCAAGATTCACCATTACGTGACTGAGTTTGGACAGGAAGAAAACTCCGTTGGGACAGAAAGTGCAATTATAAAAAATCTATTGTTATAAGCAGGTTTTGGCTTAGCTTTTTTTTATAATATCATTATAATTACTCTTTAATTAGTAGTTGTGTTTATTATCACTTGCCAAGCCGTAGTTTCATGTAATAACTGCATATGACTGATGCATGCAATTACTTTCGCAGGATTTAGTTAGTCCTGTAGGACTCTGGCTGTATATTTTGGGTAGCTGCCCGAGGCAGAAAGAAACTATAACATATAACACTTGTTCGCATAGGTTAGTTTTTCTTCACATCGCTTTGAGTAGTTGATATTTTAGAGGACTCATAGGTGCAAGACATATACTGCTAATCCAGCAGGAGCAACTAGTCACCCCAAGGCTTCTCATAAGAATTTAAATCTCTGTTAAAATTAGTGTTTAATCCAATAAACGCGTCTGGAATAGCTGAGCAAGGCTATTTGGTAAATCATGTTCTTGATGCCTGGTGGAATACATATAACAGATGAGTAATGCTCACTCACTCCCTCATCTCCGTCCGCTTCATCCGTAGCCGGGTCGCGGGGCTGCTGGCTCAGCTCACATTGGGCGAGGGGCGGGGTACACCCTGGAACGGGTCGCCAATCCATCGCAGGGCCAACACTCAAGGACATACAGAGACAAACAACCACTCACGCTCGCATTCACACCTACGGTCAATTTAGAATCACCATTTAACCTATACATGCATGTCTTTGGACGGTGCGAGAAAGCCGGAGTACCGGGAGGAAACCCACGCAGACAACCTTCTTATTGTGGGGCGAAAGCGCTAACCACTACGCCGCCGTGCTGCCGATAATTAAAAATAAAAGTAAAGAAGCATAGTGCTTTAAATGGAAATTTAAAGCCTTCACGAAATGTGCAGCACAGGACCATGATGAGAATCCTGTAACTTCAAAATTTTTGTATGTTTTGGTTTGTTCAAGGCCAAACTAAAGGTTGCGAATGTGTGTTTTCTGGGTGTAATGGGGAAAGGGATCCTTTTGAAACACTTGTTTAACATAAAGATAGGGGCAGGGGCATATCACTGAGCCTAATAGCTCATATTAATCACAGTTATTTTAGATGAAAATTCATAAATCTTGCACGACAAGCTAATCTTTGAGCTCCACTCCATGCGGGAATTTTGCCCCAAGCTGTGAATGGCTAAGCAGTTTATGCAGGCCATATGGCTCTTAGCATGCACTACATCATACTGTTTATGATCAAGGAAAACACACACTCCCAGTGAGCAGAGCAGCTTCGGCAGCAGCAGCACCAGCAAACGTGGTGTCGACCCCCCCCCCCCAATTGACACTGTCCCCAGTCAGGATTTATCTCACCATGCAAAGCAGTAGGAGTTGAAGACCCATCAGTCAGTGCTATGAAAAAAAACACTCTAAGTAGATAGAGCACTTGGAAACACACACACACACATACACATGCACACAAAATAAGCAGTGAAAAGTGCTTCTAAAGGTAAACTTGTATTTGGGGGCAGTCTCAATTTACTTATCAGAAAAACCCAAATTTCGTCTGAAGAATTACTGAGTGAGCAAAAAGTAACAGATTGTTCTATCACTGTTAACTGACATTGTAGCCTGTTGTGTTTCCTCAGTCCCCTTGTAAACATATATTCAAATATCACTAATGGAGTTTAATGAATCAAAACACTTTATTAGTCCACGGGAGGCAAATAAAAGCACGTACGGAGTAGACATTAAAACACACAAGTTCATAAACGAGAATACACACACAAACAGCGAACGACAAACAGCACAAACACAAGGAGGCAGCACCAGCGCAAAGAAACACACCAGCAAAGAAGGTGCAAAAAAAAAAAAAATAATAATAATAATAAAATAACAACAAACAAATTCAGATTATAATGAGAAGGACCTAACAAGTGGAACTAAAGAACGCAAACACACACAGATTTGTGTCCTACTTTCTACATACTACACTAATATCTATATACTACTGCCTTTCTCGAATAGTTTGTGCTCATGAATTACAAATTTGACAACAGCAATTAGGGAGGGTCAGATGTTTGAGGGCTGTGTCCGTATAATTCTGGCCGCTGACACTATCCCAGCCATCAAAACCGAGTACACACCCGTATTTCTGTTATATCTCCCGAGAGGACACAGGCATGGAGTCCATCCAAATGACAGTCCACTCTTCCCCCCGACTTCTGCAGCCAGCACGCCTGATATCCATCAGCCCAGCAGTATTTCAGCCATGGGGCCAAAGTCACAGTTCAGCAGATTATTCAGTCTACCTGAGCGGTGGCGTCTAAGCTTCTTTAGTTATGTGTGTTCGGTTCCTTGTGATCGATTCAGATTTGAAGCCTCAGACCGACCTCATTCTTTCCTTGCATCTAAGGATTTGTCATCTTGAGCTCCAGTCCCAGTTCCATCCCGTCTGTCCTCCACCAGGAGTCTCCTGTCAGCGCCGCAGCTTCTCCTACTGCCAAACACAGTCAACAGTAAACCCAGTCCAACATCGCCACCGTGGAGCTGTTCTGCTTTTGGATCCAAGAACATTTATCCGGCTATAATATTTCCAATGTGTTTTTCATACAATATGTGGATTGCTCTTTTAAAGGTAGTTTGAAGATATCATTGCCACTGCACCTTATAGTATTTAGACTATCTGAATCCTCCATTGTGACCAAACACACTAACTATTTGTGAGTTTTTTTTGGGGGGGGGTCCTTGACTTGACAGACACAGTAGGAGACAATTGCAAATGATCCAAACATATGATTGCCAATATTAAGATACATTTTTACGATTATGCAGTTAGTAAACTATAAATATTGGTTAGAAAATCTACACAAATGTGGTGTGTTGAATAAAATGGTGAGAAATTTGGGGTCTTTTTTGAGGGGAAGATCAGCTTTTTAGAGCCTTTTTCCCAATGAAAACTGCTACCTGCTGCAGGCAATGAGGTAAAAGCATCAAACCCATGAGCTCTGTAGAAGTGAATGCGTACTGCAGTAGAGGACCTGAACATTTCTTCCACCACAGGCTTCAGGAAAAGACAGGGTTCACCAAAAGGAATTGGTTGGGGTTAACCAGTTCAGTGGATGAGTTAGGTTAGCTACCGCTAGATGGGGGGGGGGGTAAAAAAAGCTGCTGCAAACATAGCCTCCACTGCAACTCAATCAACCAAACTGAACACACCAACAAAGAGAAAGGGAATTTTACTCACTGACATTGCAAGATGTTTGTTTGTTTGTTTGTTTTTTTGTTTTGTTTTGCCACTTCTCTATAAAAATCACCTCGAAACATTTTTGAATGTGATGGTTTTGACTCGCTTCCGCTTTAATGTGCATTTTCCTGAATACACTGCTCATCTCCCATGAGGTATGGCTGGATGATGCTCCTGCTGCAATAAAAGGTGTTATTTGCTAGGGTATTATGCATCCTACTCAGTGTTGTAACACGAGGTCAACTCACAGCAATGTAAATCAACATCCATCCACCTCCCCGACCCTTAATTTGGTATTGTAAGCTTTCTGCTTTGCTAAGCTAATGCAGCAACATTTCAATCTCATATGGCTTCTGGCCCGCAAATGATCCAAGGGTAGAAAAAGCAATATTAGGCAAATTGTTTGTGAAAGATATCCACATCCTTCTCAGATATTCAATAAAGCAATGTCAGCTAGAAGCTGTGTGTATGACAGAATAATTATCAATTTCCATATCATTAGGACACCAGGGTGGGAAACAGCATAACAGGAAACATTTGTTGATGTCCTGGTGATTAGATCAAACGTGCTGCGTGTAGCATTAGGAGAAGCTCATTTCAAATTCACAGACTTGCGCCTTGACTGCAATCATGAAAATGTGATGATGTCCATGAGAATCGCTAGAAATTCCGCGAATTACTATGTAAGACGAGAAAAGTGGGTCCTGCTGCGAAACTGTGCACACAAGCAAATCGAGAGCGGCACTGCAGAGGGAAATATTGTAATCAATGGCAGTGAAGGCCCTGGAGTGAGGTAAACATCAGCCGCCCAGAAAGACTTCTGTTCTTGTAAATGTTTTATTTACAAATAGCTTATGGATGCCCCCTGCATTCGATATTGATATTGTAATGGAAGTGTGATTAGAATAATGAGACATTATAGCATGTGACCTTTGCCTAATGCTTTATTGAAGTGCCTTCCAGGATTGTCATTGTGCATAATTCATGCAAAACAAACTCAACACTCCAATTACTTTGACACTGTAGGTTGTTACGTTTTACTATATTTCCTCAGGGTGTCTGCTAAATCAACAGGCCTCAGGAAACATGTATTATCACAATTGTACTTTGCATGTTAATATTGCATGCCGCCTTAGTGGTGGCGACGGTATGTAAGGTCGTCTCTCTCTATTAGACCAGAACTTTGGTGCACACATACTGTAGTGGGGACTTTAACCAGGAGTGCTTGAAGGGGTGGCTACAGCACAGTGTGATGGCGAGCGCAGATGGGGATCCTTCCTGCAACTGCAGCTCAACTGACTACGGGAGAAAGACTTGTTGCCCGGACTCTGTCGTCCAGGTTAAAAGCAGTTACTCGACCTTTTCATGTCATAAAGATTTAACAGCAAAGTTGCAGCAAAGTTAAGAGCTACCTCGGCTCCTGAAGTAGCTCTTGTTAGTCATAAATGTGGCTTAGCAACCTGCGGTTTCCACTACTGAGGCAGCATGATGGTGTGTATGAGGGCGCCACCGACCCTCGCTGTAACAGTATCTCATCACTGCTGAGTGTATTGGCATGAAACTTTGCACTTTGTTTATTGCACTTATCTTATGCATAGGCTTCTTAACTTTGATGACAGAAACATTGACTGATGCCTCCCAAGCTCAAATTAGTCTTCATCTCAGCCACTTGCTCGTGGTCTCAGCAACATTATATGGACACATAATGTACATTTGGGGAGCGAAAATGCAGCTGTGGTGTTTGTGGGAGGTTTTCCCGCATGAAATATTACAGGTCACACTGAGACATATCCGCAATAAATAAATGATTGTAAACAACTGTATATCTTTTGTTTGGTTTTGCGTTGATAACTCATAATGAAAGATTCAGAGGTGACATAATGGGAACACGTAAACAAATATATACACAAAATATATATACATATGCGTGTGTGTGTGTAGAGAGAGAGTGAGAGAAACTGCATATAAATAGACTAAGTTGCCTCAGACGTGGATAGATCTATCTATCTACTCTTCAGACCAGACTGAAGAGGAAATAGTATAATGAAGTCACTGAGCATTACTTCCCACCTGTCAGTGTCCTGTATTTACTGTACATTCTGCACTGTAGCTGTGCTATATATTTCCCGTCTGCTGGCTGCAGTTAATCCTCAGCTCTGCCTCGGGTCTTTGACTAGCTGCTTTCACACAACACCTTGTTTTGCTGTTGCTGTGGGTTGAAGTAGCTTGGGTTGAAGGGGTTGACTGCTGTGTACCTGCGTGCATGCGTGTATGTGTGTTGTGTGTGTGTCACTAAAGCATGGCGACATCGTGGTTAGCGCTGGCGCTCCGCAATAGGACGGTCACTGATTCTGTTTCTTGGCCTTGAGTCTGTGTGCTCTCCAGTTTCCTCCCACCGTCCAACGTGCATGTTTGGGTTAATTAGTGACTCTAAATAGGTCTGAGTGGTCCGAGTAGTTGTCTGTCTCTCTGCGTTGACCCTGGGATGGACTGGCAACCTGTCCAGGTTGTACCCCGGCCCCGCCCACTGTGAGCTGGGATTGGCTTCGGGAGCCCTGCGACCCGGAAGCGGAAAAGCAGTAGAAGATGGATGGATGGAACTGTGATATCTGATCGCAGAGTGATTAGAATTCACAGACATAGAAAGATTGTTGAAAGGATTAACAATTATTCTGTGTATTTTTTATTTTTTTTTTGTTCAGGAAGGAAGGAAATGCTGCCCAATAACTGTCTGATAAGGTGATTATCAAGGTAGCTATCGCTGTGAATTGGAGGATTAGAGCTCATGCTAGGCTAAAAGATGCACACACACACACACACACACACACACACACCTTGTTTGCTATATTTTCTGGGACCTTTCACTGATCCACTGAGCCGGTATCCAGGCCTTATCTTTACCTTCAAACAACTCGACTGGTGGATGATTCTGACTCAACAAATACACTAGAACAAAAGGCCAGAAAAAGCTTACATATAGACAAAGAACCAAATACATTAAAAATATTTTGAAATACATTTTTTTCCCCTTTTCCTTCAATTTAACTGAATTTGAAGGATTTCTTCTGACTACAAGCAATCATGTTGAAAAAGTCCTGTTTGACTTGTGTCTCAGAGATTGAAAAAAAAAAGAATTAAAAATCGTCTCTGTGTTTTCAATATATGGGACTGTGAGCTATACAGTTCATATAATATATTCTCATGTTAAAAACATTTGTAAGTAAGTCATAAGTGAGAATGAATTAGAAGTTTTTACTGAATTGATTTAAGAAATCCACTTTTTTTTTGAGGCTGTGGCTAGCTTAGCTCAGTATAATGCATTTTAGCAAGGCAAGCAGCTAGGCTGACAGATTGAATTGAATACATCGGTTGCAATCTTTCTTTCTTTTATAAATCAATAACAACTGAGACATAAGAGAAGCACACGCTGCTAATAATCTTTGTATATTTCAAATAAAATCACAATTTTGTCTTGAAAATCTTAAAGTGTTTGCACCCGCTTGACATTGACCAACATGTCTAAAGTCGTGAAGGAAAGTTAACAACCAGAGGTAGGGCTTTATTCTGAATCAATGTGCAAGTGTTTGGAGGGCATTTGACACGATCAGCCCCCCAGCCCCCTCCAGAGAAATCAAGAGTGGTCCCATCAGAGGAGGCTACCAAGCACCGTAGGCTACATTCAATAGAACTTGTGGACCAAACTAATGGGTATATAAATATAGTCTCCACTGAAACTGCCCAGGAATCCAACACAAAGAAGTGCCTGACTTCGAACACCAACCACTGCAACATCTGCCCAGGGCAGTCTCTTCTTTTAAACAGAGTCAGAAAAACTCCTGCCCCATGCTTTTTTATGCTAAGTTAGGTGAACCACATCCTAACCCTCATAATGTACTAAATAAGCACTAATAACCATCTCTTGCTCTCTGAAAGAAGACCAGTAAATAGAATAAAATAATACCCAGAATACAGCATATATAAGATATTTGTATTGGGTGTCACTTATATTGGCACATCAGTACACTGTAATATTGATATTGTATAATAGAGTCGAAGTTAGAACCTTTTATGTCTTTTTGGTGAACTGACCCTTTAATGGCTTGTCATATAAGGTCAGTGTTTTATTGATCAATAGTACAATCAGTGATCAATGATATTCATTATTTCAAAGATGGAATATACCAGCTGGGTTGTCTAATACGGCCAATATTGGCTCAATATATCAGTCGAACCCTAGTACTCCCACTAGCAAGTATGTATATGCATATGTGTGTGTCTGTGTGTGTGTGTGTGTATGTGTGTGAAAGAGAGAGAATCTGCTAATCTCTTTAGCTTCATTAGAACAGATAGAGGCAGATTAGCAGGAGGTGCATGTAAATGAACATAATTCCAGGAGAAATTGAAACAGCGGCAGAGATAAATATGTCATGAGGGAGAGACAAATATAATCAAAATAGCAATTAATTGAATTCCCTTTAGGAAGCATCGCCTGTTATTTGGTGGAATTACAAGCAGCTACAGTGAGTTAATTGGTGAGGCCGACAGTCAGGATTAGCATTGTGTGTCTTCTTCCCCCTCTGTTCTCCACTATCATCTCTGCTCGACGCCCTTCATGTCTGTTTTCTACCCTATAATCGTCCTTTACATCTGTCCTGCATGCGTCCATTTCTTCAATAGTTCTCAAGGTTTTGTTGTCTCCTGTTTCATTTGTCTTTTTCAAGCAATCTCTTTTGATCCGTGAGGGAGATTGTGGGGTCAATGTTGAAATGAAAATGTAATTTATTTACATAAGAACCAATATTATTGTTTTATTGCACACACACATATGTATGACTGTGTGTGTGTGTGTGTGTTAGGAAAGGCATGTGTTCAGCATTAAAAAAAGAATAAATGCACTGAAGGAAAGCAGGTCCCTGATAGGCCACAATTCAAAAAATGCATAATGAAGCAGAAAATACATCTTTTAATCTTTAAAGAAAAAAGATGATCAAAATTCCTAGGTTTGGTTTAAATGTATAATTTATGCTTAATTTCCTTTTTCTCACTACTTGCCCCTGAAACATAAATAGAGAGAGTCATTCATCAAGCAAAAGTTCCTCCTGGTCTTTCGGGTTGTGAAGTTTCGGGAGTGACTGCATTGTATTATACAAACGTCAGATGTCCTCATTCTGTGCAAAAATTGATTTTTGTTTTGTTATTTAAGTTAAAAAGTTATTTTGTGTAGCACCCCTTTAACATGCAGTCAGAGCCAGGTCTGACCTCCCTGGGGCCATTGGCCATGTGAACCATTTTAAAATATTAAATTCTCTATGCACTATGTTTATTGATAGATAGATAGATAGACAGATAGATAGTCTCCCTGTATATTCATTTCAACCACCTACTTAAATTCAATATTTAAAATTGATCCATGGCTTTCCATTTTCATCGTCCACAGTTGTTGCTAAAACCTGAGTTTACTTACAGTATGGTGAGTACTGTCACAGCTATATATTGTCCTATTTCTATTGCTGCATTTCAGGCTTAGGGTTTTTGTCAGGCTGGGGCAAAACCCAAGCACTCATCAAATTCGTCTTTAATCCCCCAAAGCTTGGATTTATATACAAGTATAATGAAGAATAAATGATTTGTGTTTTTGCTTTCAAGGAGACGCTAAATTAAGTGGAGGTAGTTAATTTGACTAGATAGAAATTTGGGCGTGTTGGATATTTGCGACAACAGGACATAATGGTGAATAGTAATGAAAAAGTAATAAAACAGATTTTCCCATCTCAGGAGATGAAGATAGTTTCATTGATGCCACAAAATCATTTAGAATGTCCTGACTATAACGCCAACTATTACAATTATTTTATAAAGTAATTTCAAACAGAGTTCTAACTTTTCATTTGGAATCTAAAACGAATGAATCATAACGTAGACAGGAAGCAAAACAGGTACGTATCAAATATGCACAAACCAGCACTGGGGGAATGCCCACACTATCTCAGGTGTTTCCGTAATGGAAAGGGTTTGTCGCACATTTACGACAATCGGCATCAAGGGGTTAAGCAGTGTTGGGGTGGGTTTGGTATTTATTATGTCTCAGGGATTTAACTGCCTGGAAATATTTTTCCACCTTTGCTCTAATAAACAAACCATGGAAAAAAATGTCATGCCCCAGCCTAGAGGAAGCCAGGGCAAAACATAAAAGTGTGACTCGCCTCTTTCCCAACTCTTTCCCGACTCCCAAGGATGACCCACGTCTGATGCAGTCGAAAAAGTGCCTCCATTTGCAATAAGTGACCACGAAGAAAAGGCGTCCGGGAGGGCAAAGCCAAAATAGCAAAAAATAGTCAATGAGGGTTTGGAATCTAACCTGACAACAAAAAGAAGAAGAAGAAGAAGAAGAAGAAGAAGAAAAAAAAAGGCAACCTCCATCATGAAATATGCTGCCCTAGGCATCTTCATTTGGTCAGATACAGCAAACCCCGCCCATTTTATTTCAACACGCACTGAACAAGACGGGAAAAACGCTGGGTTCAATTAGCGAGTTGATAACTGGCTTTGTGACACCGCTTATCCGGATTGCGGATGGCTGGGTGAGTGCAGCCAGATAACGGAAAGAGATCCAGGGCATGTTAATCCAGCCTGGTGATACAGGTCCCGACGGAGGTGTCAACGCATCTGTTTCAACTTAAACACAGTGTGTAGAGACAAACAACACACAAGCTGACACAAAAAATGGAAGAACACGTAGCCGCTACAACAGCCATACCCCTGTTATTACCCAGAGCTGTCTTTGTGGAGACAAAGTCACTTGTACTACCAAGGCCAAAATAACCAACAAAGACAAGGCCTGGGTAAAAGACAAAATCCAGGAAATATGAATAACCAAAGACTGCAGAAAAACCACCAAAGACACCAGCCTGCAATCCAGACTACACCACAGCTCAATTCAATTCAAGGTCAAGCCTGAATACCAACCTGGATCACAGCCTGCTGCTATTTCCCAAGTCCAACTCACACCACGGCCGACAGTAAGCACCCAAGTCCAACCTGCAGTAAATACCAAACCACAGCATGCTGTGACATTTCAGCAACAACACTTTCTTGTCGGGAATCCCAGCGGTAGATCTGAGGCCAGCACAGACGGGACCAAACAGGGTCTCCTCCCAATTTCTAAGAAACCACCAAATGAGATCATCGAAGAGCCGGTAGAAGAAAGGTTTTGCTTGGCAGCCCACGTAGACACTTTGAAAAAAAAAAAAAAAAAAAAAGATCAAACATCGCACACAATTAGCAAACCGGGAAAAAGGAAGCCCTCTGTGCTGCACTGTCCAAAAAGGAAAAAGAGGAACAGGAGGCTGCCTAACAAAGACACGAGGAAACCAGAGGAAACTCTTCAAGCTGAAAAAGGAAATACAGCAGAGCCGGAGGGACGTCTGGCCATTCAGCTAAAGGAAGCATCCACAGCCCAGTCTGCACTTGCCACCATCACAGGTGACCTGCTAAAATCAAGATGCCGGTGGGAAGAGGAGAGGTCTCATCTCCTGGCTGAACAAGAGCAGACAACTTCCAGATTTAAGGCTGCATTTGGACAAGACCTGCAAGAAAACCCCTAACCCTAAAGAAGTGAATGGGAGGCAGGAAGACCCTGTCTCCTTGAAGAACATCTGCAGGAAACCTCCATGTTCAAGGCGGCATTAATGAAGGCACGGCAAGACCTGGCGATGGCAGCGTGCGGAAGAGTCTCACATCCAGGAGTTTAATGAGCTCCTTGATCAGGCTGTGAAAGACCAGGATGAAGTCAGAGCTGCTGCTACAGATGACAAATCTGGATAAAGAGGTGGAAGAGGCTGAGAAAAAAAAAAAAAAACAAACGAAAAACCAAAGAAGAGGTCCGCACAAAAAAAAAAAAAAAAAAAAAAAACTTCCAAAATGGGTACAAAAATATTATTTTCACAAGTCAAGGCAATTTCCGTGACTAATATTTTTTTCTGAATATTTGGCCAGTTTGTACCACTGATTGTCTTCAAAGAGGACCAATTGAATGATACATGTACAGTTTCAAAAATTCAGTGTGGTTATCAGCTGACAAGTGAGGTTGGTATTTATGGACACACAGACTTAAAACTACTTCTGTGAAAGCGTCCGCGCAGCGTTAATTGCTAATAGCACAAAACAGACAAGTTAATTAAAAAAGCTGTGCAGTCAAATGATGAAAGTTGTCCCTTCTCCAGACTGAAACTGAATTATACAGAGGTTTCAGAGTCATACAGATCCTTTACCTTTTCAGCACAGACTACATTTTGGACAGAGCACAAGTCTTATATTTTGGGTGCTGACAGACCTGTAAGCGTGTCTGGCTTTGTGTGCATGACACAGTTTTTCTCATGCTGATATTGCCAAGGCCCTGAGGTAGTTTTGGCTCAACAGTGTAAAACACTGGATTAAAGTTCCAGTCCCTTTGGGGGTGTGGGTTTGAATCCCACTGCGGCCAGGGTTTTATCATCATGTTTCTGCCAGCAAGGAATGACATCATTAAAAAGACCACCTGCTGCTTATCACTGTCAAACATTAAAGCTAGAGGTGTTTCCACCGGGTGGCATAGTAGTTAGAACGGTTGCATCACAGCACGGAGGATGTGGGTGTGATTTCCGGCTTCGGTTTGGTTTGCATGTTCTCCCAGTGCTTGCATGGCTTTCCTCCCACAGTCCAAAGACCTGCATGTCTACACTGATTGGTGATTTTAAATTGACCTTGAGTGTGAATGGCTGATCATCTCTGTCTGTTTCTGCGTGATGCACTGAGGAGTTCTCCGAGGTGTAACCCTCCCCAGCCCGGAACATGGGCTGGGTGTCAAAGGTGCAGCATGGCCCACTGTTGGGAGTAGGAGGGAGGAGGAGCCACACCCCTACACACATACACAGGGGGGACTCAAGGCAAACAACAATATTGACAAAAGGTCATAACAAAAGAGTAGAAATTTATACTAAGAAGCCAAAACGAAACAAAAAAAAAAAAAAAAAAACTTGAACCGCTAGGTTTTGCAAGTCTGATAAGCTTGACAAAATACTCTACCCTATAAAAGATAACAATCACTGACACTGGCCCTAACAAAAAATGTGCATTTTTGAATTTTGAAATATTACCAGATTAACTTTGTCACTGTAGCAAATAAATTTGTGTTAAAGACTTGATACATCTAAAACTTTCACTGAAAATTAGACATTTGCAAATGAAATTACTGCAGTCAGAGTCAACAGCGCCGGGATCATATCAATGCAATTGGCAAAAGGGAAGCAAAACATTTTATTACATTGAATGTGGATGACACTGACTTGATATTTCTGTAAGTTAAATGACAAACATTTAAATGGATGTCTAAGTTAATGCAGTAATCATATCCTGTTGCTCCCTTTCTTCTTCTTCCTTCCTTAAACTCTTTTCTTCCCTCAGCCCTGTAGACAAACAAAGCTGCAGTCATTTGGTTGATTCACAAGCACGCACACACACACACACAGCCACGCGTCTGTGCTGTGCACTGATTGTAATGCCTTCCTAAACAGCCTCCCGCCGACGGCGCCAACACACTTTTATGAAAGATCCCGCGTTTTTCCTAAAAGCTAATCATGTTAGACATCAAAGAGAGAAGCTGCTGCCTTGATCAAAACACGTCTGAAGACACTGCCTGGTGCACTGCTACTGCTCCTCAGGATTAGGCCTGGCATGTCTCTGTGTACGTGTGTGCGTGTGTGTGTGTGTGTGTGCGTAAGAATAAGTGAAGTGTGAACAGAGTGGAAATGTATGAATTATATTTTGAAAAAGGAGAGGGCTTAAATCAATACAACAGCCTACTTTCGTTTATTTAGTGCTCTCAAGAAGCAGAGTTAGCTGATTGATTTAACCTGTAATATTTCATGATAAACTTCGCTGTGTATAAGTCATGAATTAAACGACAACGTCATATAACAACCTGCATGTGCACTTCTGGAAGAATTCAGACAAGCTCATTTAACTTCTTTCGTGTCTATACAGTTCATAGGAAGTCACAATATTCATCTTCGCTCATGTTATTATATTAATCTGAAAAAACAAACAATAAACACACAAATAAAAACAGAAATAATGTGAAACACCATGCATCTGTCTTTTCGAATCATCAGTTATGTCATCAGTATTCACTCTGCAGACTCATCCGACGAAAAAAGTTTGATCCTCCTAAAAACATCCCATTACAAATGAAATATTGTAACAACTGTTTTCTGATTTAGTTTTGGGACCAATTTGTTGACTTTTAGGCACAAAACTTTATTAAATGTTATAGTGACAAAAAACAGTCACTTAATTTTCAGGGAAAGATTTCTTCTTGAAGCAAACAACTCCATATCCACGGACAGGCTTCTTCTTCTACAGATTTGATCATTTGTCATGGAAATGGTTCAGCTGGAGTCAGCGCAGGACTTACGTCATATGATACTGGAAGGACCTGAATGGATGAAACCGTGCCTCTGTCCAGAGTTGCGTTGTGGTGTCAGATGTGACTGTCCTACTTGAGCTTTTCCCCGGCTGTCCACTGACTCCTGGTAAATAGCCTCTTCACAGATACAACAACTCAGCCAACTCTATGACACACAAGGCATCAAGTCCATTCTAAGACGAGGACTGCAAAATAGAAGCTGTGGATGAAAAAAAAAAAAAAAAAAAAAAAAAAAAAAAGCAGCAAATGCTCCTTCATTTTAGATTATTTCTTCAAAGAAACCGCGAGCACTGACCTGTGTCAAACAAGCAGCCGTCCACCTGGATTTTGTGTCTCTGAGGGTATTTTTGTTGTTGTTTTTTTTTTGGAGGGGATTCTGTTAGTCAAGTTCTGAAGGAGGTGCAAAAATTTTTGCCAGCCATTGTTACAGAAGAGGATGGCAACATCCAACAGGGACAACACACGTGGGTGAGAGCTGAGTTGAGTCCTCTATCGATCACTGTTGTCTCACCGTCCAATCTAGACTTAAAGGCAGATATGAAAAGTATCGCAGTTTCATGTCACCAAACTAGTGTAAGGGATTTATTTATTTATTTATTTATTTTTATGCAACTATCTGACATTGGAGATGCACTCCTTGTTTCCCCTCTATTACTACCTCATCATGTTAAATTGCTTCAGGATGTTTAACTGAAAATTAAAATGATTCCAGTAGCATTTTAATAGAATTGGGACTTGCGCGTGAACTCCCCGGAGGTAGAAGAGATTCCAAATGAAGGGGCCCTCAGACACTTATGCACACACATGCATGGCAATGAGCGTGCTCTCAGGTGACTCTACTCTGAATCCCATTAAAATGTCGGTGGTTATTATTGTCATTTGATTGGACTGTATTTTGACACTTGCATAATATTATAAAGCTAACAGCACATTGTGTTCACAGCCCTCAGAGATAATGCTAAATGAGTTGAGGGAGTATCTGCTGACAGTCCTTGACACACCTTGTTTGCCTTGCATATTGCAAGTATTCATCAAGGGTGTGTCAATAAACACATTCCATTAACAATAAAATTAGTTCTTTTATTTTTTTCCGTGTGGGATATGTACACTCAGTTTGCTGAGATTTGAGGAGATGGTGACATTTCTGTGGTTAAAGTGGGATAGTAAGCGATATCAGATAGCAAAGAGGACTTTAATTTCAAATAAAATTAGAGGTAAAATCTCTGAATGTTTATATCATCCCAAGAATAAAGGACAGATTTTTGTTCCATACAGGATCCATTGTGCGGAAAGCAGTCTTTACTGGGTAGGTTTGCAAGTTGAGGGGTTTTTGCCAGGTGACTAGCAATAGCCGAGGTTAACTCATCAAGCTAGCTATAACATTACAAGTAGTGGTAAAAAGTAAAATTTCAATTAATTGTCTCTGTGCAATCTCTGCAGTCGGTTTGAAACAGGATATTGTTAAAGCAACAGAACAGCTTGTTAGCAAGAAGCAATGTGGCTGTGAACATTGTTCCGGTCCAGACTGAGCCGGGAAAGTGACATGGCAATCAAAGATGCAGACCGTATGGTGGTGTTGCCTGAAGATCAACCCAAGCAGCTAGGAGTCACTGCGATGTCAGTTTAACTGCATGAATAAACCTCTTCCTCGTCTTTTTTTTTTTTTTTTTTTTTTTATTATTATTTTTTACTCTAAAACAGCTTTGACTCGAACAGCATCTGAATCAATTACAGCGGTGCGCAATCTCTGCAAATTGTAATGCCAGCTAATCCTGTAGCTGTTGAGCTATTTCAGTCAGGATGAAAAGTAGCAGGCCGTCCAACTGACAACGTGCCTAACAGTGGAAATGCATTAACCTCGAAACCCGAAAAAAAAAAAAAAAAAAGATTGAGATGTAAATGACATGTTTATTTATTTGAGCCTTTAACCACTCATTTTCCAGCAGGTTTACAGTAAGTTCCTAGTACACCTACATGTATTACATGACTACCATCAACATGGAGGTGGAATGTTTTGTCTTTTTTCTTTTTATCTTGTCCATTTGTATTTCCTACACGCCTTCCATAATAGCCTGGATATGTGCGTATGACAGGACTTTAATTGCCTGAGTTAACAAGGTGAGCTCCACTCCGCCACCTTTGCGCGGCGCAAATCATCGCAAGGATATTCAAATCCAATCTCCTGTAAACCTTTCACCCAAATGGGAAGTGCAAGAGCATAAATCCGGGCAATAACAGCAATATGTGCTGGGATCTAAAGTGGTAAATCCTTAAATGATGTTCTAACGCTCGGCGAGTGACTTCATTGGGGTGAAGTGACCCCACTCTTCAGAGACACAGAGGAAGAAAGAGGGAAAAAAGATAGAAGACCAAAATGAGCGAGAGCGACGGCAGGATTTATAGACTGTAATATAAAACCAGGAACAAATGGATTGAAAATGGAGAAGGAAAAATACTTAACAAGGACATTTCCCTGGCCTTTATTGTATCTATTGATGTGTTATAAAGGCATTTAACAGCATTTCGCACCCAAAATTGTATAAAATGGAGCTTTCATTTCCATTTTATCTTCCCGACATATTTTGAACATAATTGTCTTTCTTTGTTTAGCACTTAAGGATCACTAAAACAAAGTAAATGTGATAATTCCAAAACCCTTTAGAGTCCATCCATATCCATGAGATCAGTGCAAAGATATTATTCTGTACTGCTAGCCATATTCCAGTTAATATGGTCCAGTTTTAAACACAGAGAGCAATGTGTTTTGTTTTGTCTTGTCTTTTTTTTCCCTACCAATTTCACATTTCAATTAACAGCACGGTCGTAGCATGGTCCGCTTCTCCTTTAACAGGAATAGTTTTTGTTTTCTTTTGTTTTTTTTCTTTTCCCTACAGCTCCTACCTCTATCTTAAATAAAACGATAAAAATAATCGCCACATAATAGCCTGAACATTCAGGTCATTGGGGACTTAATATCAATATGAAATTAAATCAGGTGTAATTAAAAGCCAGTTGTTAGAGTGGACAGCAGCCCCCCCCGGTATGTCAGTGCGCAGTGGATATAACTTATTAACACCGATTTTGATACTGGCTCCCCTTTGAAGTTCCAATACAAGTATCATCTGTTGTTATCATGAAATGCGATAACCACAGACTTTCAGACATGTGATATAAGCATCGGGTGTACGGCCCTATCTGCTCAAGGCCCTCGATGGTCAAAGAGGTGGTGCCTTTGCTCAATGCCACTTCAGGATCAAGCGAAAGAGAAATAGATGTTTTTCATTTCTGCAACGTAAGCTATTGAATCGCACTACCTTTATTCCTGTCAGTGTCGACTTTGCTCTGCAGATATGTTTACGAGTTCAATCTGATTCATTTTTAAAACGAGCACTCCCCTTTACTGCGGTGAGAGAAGGAAACCACACGCTAGCAGGTATAATAACCTAAAACTTAGAGAGGAGGAGAGGAGAGTCGAAGCTTGCATTAATAACTTTGTGTATGAAGAATACAGATTGTGTTTTTTAACACTGAAAGGTAAAAAATATGAATTTATGAATTATTACACGTGGTGCTTTGGGCGCTGGTGCTCTCTGAACTGAGGTTAAGCTTATTACAGGCTCCAGATGAGAAATATGCTCATTGCCAAGAGTTAGGACGCTAATCCTTACATCTACTACAAAAACATGTTTCAGGTAACGGTGGGAGACACCGTTTTTTGCACAACAGTTTTTTTTTTTTTCTATTGGTCCAATTCATCAAATTTTGAATCTAATTATGAAATTAGATCACACTGAATGCATTAGATAATCAGTTAGTTGCCAGAGTCATTACTGGCTTCAGACTTTTCTTCCAGCATCACCAGCAGGAGTTGTTTTGGATTGTCTTGATGACTTTGGGATTGATTGCTAAGAAATTGCTAAGAAATTCAAATTCTCATGCGTGTAATTTATTACATGACTGTTCATCTGTCGCCACCATGGTCCGCTGTTTCAGCATGGTGCTGCACCTGCCTCACCGTGGTTCTGATCTGCCTCAGCCACCCACAATGTGGATCGTGTCACAAGGTTTATAAAAACTAAACCTAATAAAAATAATGATTAAATGATAAAGGTGTGCAAAATATTTGAAGAATGTCACAGGGCTTCATGAATGCACAAGGATGAGAAGAAAGTGGAGAAAAACTGACTACAAATGAGATTAGGAAAAAAAAAAAACATACAGAGAGGGCGCCTCAAGATAATTTACAGATAAAACACGTAAAGTGGACACATTGGCTGTTTGGGGTGACTCGTGATGGACTGCACAATGGGTCCATTGGTCAAATCCATGTGAATGGCATGAGGTGATAATTCCTAATTTTTGTCTGACTGCACCTCCAGCCTTGTTAAGAATGCATGAGGGATGGGAGGAGGGCAAAGAGACAGAGGGAAGTGATAATCGAGCTTAAAGATCCTGAGTGCAATAGAGCTCACTTTCAGCTTTTGCTTTCTGTTTAGAAGCAGAAAGCAAGAGATAGATGCCTGGTTTCTGTGACTCCAGACTGAATGGATTGCATTCGCTGGCCAAATTGAAAGTCTTCAGGGCTATGTTGTGTGCCAGTTGTATTTGAAGTGATTATTCCCCAGGCTGTTAAAAAAAAAAAAAAAGAAGTCTAAATTGTGTTTTGTTGGTTCCAAGGTCGATTTTTCTTGTTTTATCTAAAATCATAGAATTTATCATGGCCTAAAAAAACCTCACCAAGATTCTGCAAAGCTTTTTTACTAATACAGCTACATGAGTCCATGAGTGTATTTTTTTTCTCAGCTATACATGTTTCCTTTCACTACTCGTCACCGCTGACTGATGTGCGCATGTGTGTGTGAGTGTCCGAGAGTGTGTTCAGCTGTCTTTATTCCTGATGGCTAAGCAGCTTATGGGAGATTGTTGAAGTCAAGAGTTCTGTAATAAGCAACTTTAAGATGTCAGATAACATAGGAGGATCAGGGAACCTTGTGTGTGTATGTGTGTGTTTATACTTTTAAAGGTGAGTTTCAGATACATAAATCGTCTTTCCACACTTCAAGTACAGTTAAAATGTTCATTACATTCACATTTAAATCCTTTCCTCCAGTGGGTTAAGAATCTTTCTATCATTGATGCATCAGACAATAATGTACAAATTAATATCAACTCATTTGCATCATGAATATTATGATTAAAATAGTTGTTGTTTGGAAACCTGCTGTCTTAGTTGCCCTGAAGTGTCAACACATTGTTTTTGTGCAACTTATTTAATCTTAATTTTCCCTTTCTTTGATTTATTTTTACCATTTACAATTCTTATATATATATATATATATATATGTGTGTGTGTGTGTGTGTGTGTTTGTTTAGTTTTGCTTTTGGAAGCTAAACTTTTTCTCAAAGAAACAAAAAAAAAAACAAAAAGCCAATTAAATTGAAGCTGAAACTAAAGCAGTGAGAGAGAAGCAATAAAGGTTCCTGACCAGCCTTCATTTAAATGTCGTGGTTCATGGTAGCTGTCTTCACCCCTCAGACATTGGTGCAGACCTTCGTGCAGGATTTTGATTAGACGTGAAGCAGTAATGTATCTTCAGCACAGCATTTTGACCCAAACACACTGAGATGAATCTATGCACTTGCCCAGGGGACAGTAGCATGATTAATGAAGGACAACGTGACTGATCTGTGGATCTCCAGGTATTCCCCCTCAGACGGGGACCACTGCAGCTCACACTGTCGGACGTACTGGTGAGCAACTGGCGTCCCCCGCTGACACCTACATTGGCAGGTCACACAATCCTGGTGACCTTGAGGATGCCTAAACTGTATGGAAGTCGGACCAAACCACACTTCATCTCAAGGCCATTTTCCCTTAGAGTTTGGATCTTAAAAATGAGAAAATATAAAAACAAGATTAGAGGCTCAAATCTCTCTTTTCATGTTGTTTATAAATGAACCTTGCAAGATATTGCCTATCTCTCCTTTGCAACAGCTGCCTTGCATTAAGGACTTGACGTAGTAATTAGTTTTGAAGTAATGATAAGTGATTTGCAGGACGATTATTTTGTCAAATCATAAATAATAACCATAACGTTTATACAAGGTTAAGAAGGTGCTTTGCAGGGTGAAAAGCAATAAAACATGATCCAATCATGAAATTGTTAATAATAATGATTATAATAATCCTTATTGTTCACAAGTGTGAAAGTTCGCCTCTGGCTTCACAGTCTACTCACAATAAACACAGTAATACAATTATCATAACATGCACAGTACGAAAAAAAAGTAATGAACATGATTCTTTCTGAATATTATCAACGGAGTTATTGCGTTTGGTATAAAGGACTTTCTGAAATTGTTCTTGGTTGCTATTGTGTCTCTTTATTGTTTTTCCACTGGCACTTTTGTGAATTCTTTAAAAAGTGTGTGTGTGTGTGGGGGGGGGGGGGGGGGGGGGGACAGGATCAAAGAGCTTTCTGATTCACTTGCGTGTGTTTAGAAATAATCATAAAAAAAAGCACAAAATACAAAGCAATTACATAAAACTAAAGAACAGCAATATACACAGTCAGAAAGCGTTCAGTCAGAAAAAAAGCAAGATGTGGAAAGGTAGCATAGAGGATCACAGCTTGATTAAAAATGTGTTTGAGAAAAATATTTAAATTCCGCGATAGATTTAACTACCCTAATTTCCTCTGGGAAATAGTTTCAAAGTCGGGGTACGGTTGTGGCGAACTGCTCTGTCGTCTTTATTTTTCAGTCTGGATTTTGGAGCCACCAGCAGAGCAGCATCGGGAACCTTTAGGGCTTTTCAGGCACATGGGGAGTTAAAAGGTGCAAAATATTGTATGATGCCAAGGCTTCAAACGTAATAAGTAGAGTTTTAAAATCAATTCCAAAAGTAATAGCAATCTCATGCAAACATAATGTCAATTAAAACTCCCAGGTTTCTACACCAAGGAATAAGAGCCAAGTATAACTCTCTGAGTGCGGCAGATAAGTGTCAAGTAAGAGCACTTTTTTTTTTTTTTTGTGCTAAAGGACATTTTATTAGTGGATACATGTCATTGACATTGTTGGGGTCACAGCTGTGATAAAGCAGGGTGTCGTTTCCTTAGAACTCAAATGCCTCCATGTGGAAAACTTGACGTACAAAGTTCCGTACAGCCATTCCAAAACAAATACTTCAGTTTTTCTTCTGTTGTTGTGAAGATGCCGTCCATGAAGTCCCAACGTCCTGCAGATGCTCCAGAGTAAAATCCTATCCAAAAGAAGAAAAAAAAAAAAAAAAAAAACAAAGTGGGAGGAAATAAGGAAATCAAGAAAAGACTATTGCTGTTGACTTTATATTTTAGGGCAGCATGAGATGACTCTCTTGCTGTACTGATGGAAGGGTTAGGGTTAGAGAGACAAAAGGTAAATATGGCACAGGTGTCGACCTTAAATCAACGACAAAGTGAAATTAAAGCAGGCAGCGATGAAGAAACAGTGAGGCTTCTTACCGAAAAACGGTAGTCAATCCCAGCTCATGCTGGGCGAGGGGCGGGGTACAACCTGGACAGGTCACCAGTCCATCACAGGGCCAACACACAGAAACAGACAGAGACCAACATCCACTCACACTCAGACAATTTAGAGTCACCAATTAACCCAAACTTGATGCTTGGACAGTTGTAGAAAACCCACGCACACACGGAGAGAACCGAACCTGCGACACTTTTGTTGTGGGGCAACAGCTCTAACCACTATGCCACACATACACTTCCCACTCAACCATGTGCAGAACAGTGCAGGACACATTTACCTCCAGTGACAAATGACCCAACCCCTTTAACTTTAATTTTCATACTGATGTTCAGAGTTACAAGTTTCTTTTATTTTCTTTTATTATTTTACTTTATTATTGTGAAATAATGTGAGGAGTGAAGATGTGGTATTGTTTAGCTGACATTCAGCGGCGTTTGTATCACACCATTTCATACTAAAGCCTTTCAGAGGGCTTTATACAAAAGCAGCATAAGCCAAAGCATGAGATAGAACAATCCAAAGTAGAAAGTTCTGTAATGCCACAAATTGTGGTTATCTGAAAACTTTCCTTTTCCTACCACATTCATTCATTCTGATGACAAGAGCCAGGTGTTTTCTCATCGTCGAGTTGAGTCTTCTCTTCAGGTAATCTCTTTAAGTCTATTTTTTTCCCTCTACAAGGCTTTGAGGAAAAAAAAAAAATCTTATTTGCATCTAAAATCTTCACCTGATATGCTTTACCTCTCTGTCTGCTCTTTGGCGCTGAGCCGGTAGCGTACAGTGGGAGAGCTATTTCATTGAAAACACCTGACTGCTGACAGCCATGAATGATAATATGATACGATATATGAGTGAGTTTGAGCCGGAGAGCTAACAGCAAGAGATATTGCTGCAGGTGTAAAGCTCCACAAAGCTGAGAGATACATCCAGGTAATACTTCTTTGTGCTTTCGCACAAAGAACTTCTCTTTAGTTCAAATATGGCTGTCTAATTTTTGAGTTTTAATCAATACTAATTGATCAAACGTTGCATCTTGTGTGTGTATGTCCTTTTTTTCCTGGTAATGTGCACTTGAATGAACTTGTGAGGATAGCGAGTTCTGCATTACAGAATAACTAACAACTTGAAATTGGACTTGATGGTTGCCGCACCTTGTGCTGTTAACACACTTCTTTGAATAATTAAAAGGGGAATATGCTGGTACCTGAATGGGTTTTACTTTCCTGTCTTCGACTTTGAAAGAAAAGCCCCAATTTTTCTCCCTCACACACCAATTCTCGCTGGACTAATTGACAACTGTAATCATGTATTTCACTCCAGATAGCTCTTATTTCTGATAATTAATGTCATTGTCACCATGTTTGATTTTAAATATTTAAATGGGTGATTTGAATATTAAGTGCCTCTCCCATCTGTCTCCTTCCATGGCCCAGCCGATAAAGAGCCATGTCTAATTGGCCTGTTACTTTGACAGTTAAAGCAATTAAGATGACAGGTAAAAAGTGTTTAAAGGTTTGCAGCATTTTAACCTGCATTGGCAGCTCCTTCTCTGGCCTCTGCTCCACCTCCTCCCACCTCACTTGCCCCACTCCCCCCCCCCCCGCACTCCTCTCTGCCGGCTCGGCAATTTAGTGGAAAGCAGGAAGCCATGATTGCCATTCTGTCTCACTAGACACAAAACAATTTGGTGGAGTTTTTTGTATTTCGTCTGAATAGGATTCCTGGAGAAGGACTAATAGGCTCAATTTTTCTGTCCAATCAGATCGCCTTATCTCGCAAAGCACGTCCTCGCACCACAAGATATGTTATCAAAATGCATGGTGCCACATTGTTGGATCAGCCAAGAGGCTGTAAGGAGGTGAGGAGGGTGGCTAATGTGTCCACATGATGTTGAAGCATTAGGGCTTCTGCGGTACACTGTTGAGTATGGCGCATTCTTTGGAAAACAAGGACTCTAATAATACTAGTGGAGGGTTTTAAATACACCAATCAGCTTCTTCAGACTGGCTTCAGGACTGAACCAGTTCAGAATTTTTGTTTGTTGACTGAACTAGATATTTAACATTCATGCCACTTTACAGTAATTATTGAATTTCTGCAAAACGTCAGTTTGTCAGTGCATTTGTCAAAAGCCTCTCATCTATCATCAAGATTATTATTGATATTAAAACTGACCAGCTGTCTCATTTATTTTCCCGTGTTTTCCCAATTTTGATCGTGAAGACCCTCGGTTAATAAAGGTATCCCAAGTGGTCTTCTTTGTTGACACATCCTCCAGCTCAGATGATATATACAATCTCTCCAGCGTATACGGAATCTGCTCTGAGGTCTCTTCCCACTTGTTGTGTCCTCCACAAGGTGGGTTAGGGTCAACTCGATCCAATGCTGAATCACTTCAGTACAAAGACAGCAGTGGTTTAACTCAAAGTCGCTTCCGAATTTCTGACTTCAGCGCCCTGTTCCTAAGGGTGACCGCAGCAAAGTGTTGGAATATAAATTGACTGAGAGGGTCGCCTTGAGGCTGCAGCCCTCTTCATCGCGCCAGTACAGTGGTTATGTAACTGCTGACATAACACAAATCTCTTGTGGATCGAATGCACCAACGTATACATACATTGGGCTTTAAGGTGGGCTTTTAGTAGCTTCGGTCAAAGCAGAGCTAATAGTGTAGTGTTTTTAAACACCACTTCATCAGTTTTACTGCCAGACCTGGAGAATTGTGCCATACAGCCCAAACACCCAGGACCTTGTTAATCACAAAGCTTATTAAGTTAGGACTTTGAGATTTAGGGAAATATCACTATTACAGATCATGGTGTTTTAGTTTTTTTTTCCTTCTCTGTGTGATTATTAAGTGAGGAAGCAAAACAACAACACAAAGACAACACTTAGAAGTGATGTGGATGTTCAGATGAGGACAAATAAACACAATGAGAAAGGGAGACTAGGCAAGGCAGAGAAGCAATCATTCCAATGAAAGCCCCTCGGAGGTGTGCGCTTTATTGAATTCGCCATTTTTTCTATTGCTGGCTCATCTGCTGCAGCAATAATAGAGAGAATTTTTTAGTTGATTAGATACCTGCCGTGCAATGGCGATACATAATGCGGAGGGATACACTCCAGACTCAAAACATTCCAAATGGAACTGATTATTGGTAGAGAAATAGGGAAATGTATTTGTTTCACGGCAGCAGAGGCACAGAGAAAGAGGGAAACGAAGGGGGAATTACCAGGAATGAAGGGAGAGAGCGAGGGGAAAGAGTTGAAAAACAAAAAAGGAAACGAGAGGAGGTCTTTGTAGTGCCACGCTGGTGGCTCTTCTCCCTCTGCATTGCCTGGCTGAATTGCGGTGACCTAGAGCGATTCTTGAACAAATAAGATTGCCTTTGTGTGTGCATTATTTTCTGTTGACATTTGCTAAGCGCTAGAGCTCCTGGCCATGGGAGATATATGAGGGCCCTAAAATGTCTCTGTATCTGCCAGTGCCTTTCATGTTACCTTGAGAGCCGTGGTTATATTTGTGTGTGTGTGTGTGTGTGTGTGTGTGTGAGTGCATTTGTGAAAGAGAAAGACAGTAGAACGAGGAGAGGGAGGAAAAGCAATGTGATTGCCGTTCAGTAGAAATCCACTGGAGCTTTGTTTCTGACAGCTAAAGGTAAAGGTTATTGTGCTGCTTTTCTCTCACTGCTGTTGTCTGTTTTTGGTGGCGGGGGGGGTGGGGGCACAGAAATACTCTATTATTCTCTGTAACAACCCATTGAGAGTGCCCTCCCATTGACTTCCATTTATACACCAGATAATAGATGTTAGGCGAAATCTCATATGTATTCACGTGAACGTCAGCCGGGCTTGACCCGCAATCACAACGCAAGCTCCGCCGCGGTTCTGATGTGTTTAGATGCCTCGCATCGCTACAGAGCAAAAGGGGCCGAAGTGAAGTGGTTGCGCAGTTTAATATCAGTCAACATACATTATGTACAAACACATGCAGACATCCAGTTGTGAGATCACCCAATTACGCCCTCTTTAGCTGTATTTAGCTTCAAAGTCGGTCAGGTGTTCTAAATACTGGGCTACACTAACACTGCGTTTCCTGAGCCACGGGTCTCACCTTAACAACTGGTCATCACATGAATCCAAAAAGGTTTGAAAGTTGTAATGAAGATAAAATGCCATAAATAAAATGCATTTGTTCCTTTAATCTACTTGTAGCTATCAAAGGGACCATCGGTAGACATGGCTGTGTTATGGGCTAACAAGGAAAAGGAGGTTTTAGATGACTGCTCTAAATAAAGCTTAAAGAGCAAGACTGATGGGACCTGCTGAATGGCTGTTACTGTCAAAACAAATTCTGCCCCCGTGAAACATACTCTGCACAGCAATTCCCGTCTTATTTTGAAATTGCTTTCCTTATCTGTGTTCTAGTTTGTTTTTGTTTTGTTTTGTTTTTCACTTCCTGTCTTTCTGTTTTCCCTGCCTCACTTCTCTGCCACCTGTGTTCCATTAGTTAATTAGTCCTGAGTGTATTGATTGCCTTGTATTGTGTCTGTTTCGTCCTTTCAGTTGTTAGTGTGTTGTGTGACTCTTCCGCGCCGCTCGGTCCTGCTCACTTGTTGCACTTTTTTTTTTGCCTGTGGTTTCCAGTCTTCCTCTCACCCTCTTGATTTGTTTTTGCCTGTTCAGACTGTATTCCCTGGTTGGACCCTCGCCGGCCTCATCGCCCCGCGAGCTGTTGTTGTTCCTATTACGGTCCCCTTATAATAAATCACAGAGCTTCATTTACTCTGTCTCTGCTTTGTGTCTGCATTTGGGTCCTTTCTCCTTGTGTTGCTGGCATTGGTTGTGACACTAATGTCTCTCAATTCTTTCTGACTTCTCTACTCTGTATCTAGCTCTCAGCCCCAAGCCCATTGGTTCTTACTGAAGACATAAATCCTGAAAATAGAATATCACCAGGCTGGTTTTTTTTATTTGTTTATGTGTCCTCTTTAGCTATAGGATGTGGTAAAGCTGCCTAAATTGTTGCTGCAGACGCAAAATTTGGGATGTATGTATTAGTGTGATGATCGTTTTGATCAACCGGATACATGCGAATACAACATCAACACCCGTTTTAGTTTTAATTTGATCCCCACCACCTTACTGAAAGAAAACATGCAGCTCCTTATCTGCCAAACGATCAGTCGGTGCTAATCTCTGACAATTCAAGATGCCTGTGAGGACATCTAGGTGGATTTCAATTGAGTTTGTCCCATTCATTAGACGTGCAAGAGTCTGATGGGTGAAACGCCGGCTGTGTGGACACACCAGGTAGTGTACATTGGGTTTACCAGAGCTTTCGGACTGGAAACAACTCTCATGTGCTGCTGTCTGTTCATGCTGGGCGCAAGGAAAAGCAGTAAAAATAAAGGTCCCATGCAAACATAACGTGAGAGCAAGCTTCTGAGAAGGAACTGCAGCCCAACCAACCCCCCACCACCACGTGATGGACAGATTCAATATTTGCTGCAGGGCTGACCAGGAATGACTTATTGTCAAATAAAATAAATTGGTCATCACTGTCAACCAATGATCAGCCAACCGTTCTAATAAAATATGGTGCGTGTTTGTATATGGTCACAAGTGCAAGACGGTTTTCTTATTATTACCTCCACCAACGTGGTTACCTTTTTCATCTGTCATCATCATGTGTGTGTTCATTATTTGTCAGCAGGATTGGGTCAAAAGTGCTTCACTGATTTGCATGACGCTTGGTGAAAGGGACAGATGTAGGGTTTCATTTTTATCTTATTTACGTAATGGCTTGTGTCATTTTCCGGAAATTCTCAGATTAACGCTATTAAATCTATGAGTTTGACGCTGATAAAGATATAATCCAGATCCAGCAGAAGAAAATGCTAAATACACATTATTAACATTAACATTGCTCGTGGCACCAGCATTCAACAAGCTGTTAAACTTCTACGTGGCAGTTGTAATAAAACAGTTGCTTTAAACACTGATGTGATTTCACACTATAGCAAATAAAACTATACAGCTGTGTAAGGATTAAAGGCAGGAAATGAACAAATCTTCATGAGAGAAAACAGCGTTTTCTATTCATATACATTTGCATATGAATCATGGTTGTGCGCTCACACAGTGACATCGTAATTGTATTTATTTAAACTATGCCCAAAACATACAATGAAATGCTGCATTCCAGAAAAAACACATCTGTTGTAATGTGACTCTGGTCTATCATACTAGCAGAGACTAGGTTGTAGCCTCACGCCTTATGAGGCAAAAGGCTGGAGAGTTCTTTTGTGATTATCATTTATCTTGGTGGAGAAAACATAGATATTAAAGGATATTCCACAGCCCAAGAATATATAGTTTATATGTATTTTGAGATATAAAGCAAAGCCAGTACATAAACTCATTCTACCCTGGCTTCCTAATTGATATTTATTCCTGTACAATTTGTTCATGACTGCTTTGAACATGAATATCAAATGTGAGGCTTGAATTTAAAGGCTTCATTGGAAAGGAAAACAAGTACTTTCAGCATAAAGTTCCCATTAATCTGAATTTACAGCTCCATGACTCTGTAAGTCTCACAGTTTGTGTTACCCCCAAAACTGGTCTGAACAAGCACTTTGATTGTAATTGTAATTGAGTTCCAATGTGAATGAAAATTCTTTTTTTTATTCTTCAACACCAGATTAATAGGGAGCTGAGAAAAATCTTTTATTTTTTACTCACATGGGAAATCAAAAAAAAAAAAAACAAAACAGATGTTTCACAGCTGCAACATTGGTTTTACAACTGAGAAGCAGGAGTTAGAGAAGTGTAACTGTAACACTGCCGCTCATTGATAGTGTTTAGATGCTGACGTTTTGCAGTTATAATGTTTATAAGGTTAATTTGCCTTGTTAGCATGCAACACTACATCTGCTAATTAGCGTCAAACATGGCTAGGGTAGACTGAGGAGTCATTCATTCGCCAGTTATTCTTTTATGAACCAAAGTGCTGGTCATAGTTTTGAATTTTGATCTGATGATGATGCTACATGAAGATTCCAGCATTTCCCGAGGGGATTGTGAATGTGTGTAGAAGATTTTAATACCAACTGTTTTAGTTGTTGGGGAGTTTTACTCAGACATCATTGTGACATCCTGTTGTCTCAGGATTCATCCTCTGGGGACCATAGAAATCTGCACTATGCTGACTGTTGCAAATTTTGCCACAAACCGTTTCCATTTCGGAAACAGCCAAAATAGCGTGTATGTTCCCCCAATGCTGGTTTGTGCATATTTGACACATACCTGTTTTGTTTTCTGTCAATGTTATGATTCATTCATTTTAAATTTGAAATGAATTTCGTGCTTTGTTTGAATTTACATCATAAAATAGTTGTAATAGTTGGCGTTATGGTCAGGACACTGGAAATGCTTTTGTGGCATCAATAAAACTATCTCCATCTCCTGAGATGGGAAAATCTGTTTTATTACTTTTTCATTACACACTTATGTGTGCTAGTCAAATTAACAGTCTCTCCTTAATTTAGCATCTCCTTGAAAGAAAACCAATCACGAATGATGCAAGTAGCAGAGCTGACTTGCTGTGGCGACTCTGAATAGGGAAAAGCCAAAAGAGGAATAAAATAATAAGAACTAAGGCAGCTGCACTTTTGGTTTAAGCAGATTGTAAAGAAGATCCAGCATTCAGACTTATGGCAGTAACACTGGTATTATGTAGTTCTATAACAGGACTCCTGTGGTTATAGTGTTGCACAATATTTAAGAACAGTAGTCATAATGAATACACAATTGAGTGAATTTACATTTTTCCTTTTTTTTTTTGGATGATATGGGTAGTGTCTTGGGGGAAATAGGTGATCCCACCTCCAGCATCCCTCTCAGTAATTAGCACAGTGTCAGGCTGGTAAGTAGTATTAATGGAACAGCATTAATAGAGGTAAGAAGCAGCAAGGGGGGGGGGGACCTCGCTGACACTGTCGTTTTACTCTGATATTCAATTATATATATTCCTTTTGTGTCATCCTCTCCCAACTTCTTTTCCCCTGGTTCTCCCTTCTCTCTCCATTTATCTTTGTTACTCCTTCCCTCCTTTCTATCTTCTTGACCAAAGAATTAGATTTCCATCCATTTATATCTTTTACACCTCTAGCAGCTCTCTAAAACCCACAGCTTCTCTCCGTTCTCTTACTCTACCTCTCTCAAACAACTGTTTACACACACGATGTGATTTGTAGCATTTGGCCATGCAGACAAATGTGTGTGTGTGTGTGTGTGTGTGTGCGTCACTGCTGCTTTGTACTGTATGAAAAGATTCACCCTGAGTTCATGAAGTCCCTGCAGCATCTGAAGTTGTGATGTGTGGCCCCTTAACCTGCAGGTCCCACATGTACCTACAAGCATCTGTGTGATTAGTAGAACTCAGACATGCACAGCCATGAGACACATGAGGGTGTGTGTGTGTGTGTGTGTGTGTGTGTGCACATAACTCTGTGTGCACATCCAGGATTGCCCTCCAAATCAAAATACATTCACATCATTGTTTTTGCCAGTGAGAGCTTCAGATAGTTGGAGGTGCTTGGGGAAGGATTTCCACAGAAATTGAACTTGAAATATATATCATTCTTTGCTTAACTGGCAACAACCCTTTTGATTTTCATGTTCAACCTTGCAAGAACACTGGATTTGCTGGTTTCCCACTGCGTCCATTGGTTAGTTGACTCGTGTGACTTCATGGCAGTTTTATTCAAATAAGGGAACTGAACACTTCTGCCACCACTGAGTGTCAAAATAAAACCCAAGCCAACAGGCTGATTAAGGCAGAGGTAGACCAGCAGCTAGAGTTCAACTACTAAAAGTATTAAAATTAGGATTCACGACAATGGAGTCCTATGCATTTTTGAGATTGAAAGATCTGGTTACCCGGACTCATCATAGGCACATAAAAAGCAGAGCATGTTAATTATGAGAAACTAATCCTACGTGTGCAAGGATCTGGATGGTTATACCGCAGCTCGGCGTCGTCAGGTGATTTTAGCGCAGGGTAACACAGTGAAAGGCCATGCGTAATGACACTGCGCTCGTTCAAATGCAGTGGGGATCTAATTAACCGGAGGAGGACTTTTTCCTAAATTATAAAGCAGCTGTCGACAACAGATACGGCAGGAATAACCCCCGTTTGTTCACAGATCAGTGCAGGTGGATTTACTCACATTTCGGCTCCAACCACATTATTTCAAACTAGATACTTTGCTGCAGATGTGCTACAACAAAGGATTAATGCGTTAAATATAAATAATATATTTTAATTAAAGCCTCTTGAACCAAAATGGGCACAGAAAATAACATTTAATCTGGCGAAGGCAGGAAAGTTAGTAAATCAGTCTGCGCTGATGAGAGGTTGATTAACGGATATATTTGTGTGTCTGGTGATGGTGTTTGCCTCACATAATGGGTTGGGGGTGGTTGTGGGTAGTAAAAAACCCTGACCCACACATTTATAATTTGTAGGTGGCAGGGCTGATGTGATGTTCAGTCCATGATCTCTAAGGAGTTTGTTACAGACCTCCATGCAGAAGTCAGTCATAACCAGATATTTTGCTTTTTCACAAATGAGTCATGATTGTACGATCATACACTTACCATTGATCATCAAATCTTTTCCAACCTCCTAAATGTCCTTCTATTGTTTATGCATAGAAAAAAAAAAAGATAATTCTGCAGTGAAATCAATGGAGTGTAACATTAATTACATTAGTTACTGCTGAAATTGTGTTGTCATATCTTTCATCTTTCAAAATGGTTTTACCGAAGGATTAAGAAAGTAAATGTATGATGGAAAAGCATACATACAAACAGAAATTAGAATGATGTGATATAAAATTTAGGACAAAAAAAAACAACCTATAAATCAGAATAGGTCCCTAATTTATTAACATTTTGGATTTCTTGGTTGTTCTTCATTTCAAGAAATCTAACATTCATGCTGCACATGAATGCCGCGTGTAAACACGCATGTGACACATGTCTGAGTTTAACTAATCACACACAGACACACTTACACACATGTCGTGCGGGAGTTTCAGTAAATAATCACAATTATCATCCTCTGTATCCCTTTTCATCATCCATTCTCTCTCTCACACACACACACACTCCTGTTGTCTCATTATAAGGGAGCACATCCATTTTGCCTGAGCATGAATATCTAATTGGCTTGCCTCCACAATTCAACCAATTCATCATGTTATATTGGGCTGTTAGTGGTAACCAATATGTCGTCCTGCATGAGGCCTATATAACCATTAGTGCTACAGCCAGAGTTGTCATGTAGCATCATTGGCAATGGTGAATAATCATGGAGATGGTTTGGGTTTTTTTTTCAGGCTATATTTGCAGGCCAAACAGATACTGTAAGGCTCAGATCTTGACAGGAGAATTGGAGCACATTAATAAAAGGAATAACTCAGTGTAAAGCTTCAGCAAACAGGAGCGGTACACGGGCTATGACTTTCTGTTTTAGCCAAATAAGTAAAAATAAAATTCTGAAAATATTTCATGCTTTAAAAGTTGGGTCAGCCCTATAAATTTAATTGTCCCTGACTGACTGATTATACAGTATGACATGATTATAATTATATGTATACTATATAAAGCTGCTTGTAAAAAAGAAAAAAAAAAATAAATAAATAAACTTAAACAGTTCCTTTATATCAAACAGATAATTAATACCCCCGCGACAAGCATAAAAGAGAAAGCTAGATTAAACATATAGCGACAATGCTTAAGGAGGATTTCGGAGCGGATGCAAAGGAAACCGGAAGTCATTGCTCTTTTTTTTTTTTTTATTTAACAACCTTTAACCTGTTTTACTGGGATTTTTTTTCCCTTTGAAATCTTCTCATTGTGCAGGCCAGCACCAACTCTCCAAGGAGTACAGCTCATAAAGACCTGTTAATGTCAGAGGTGAACATTGAACCATTGTCTTTCACGACCGACAGTACCCAGATGGTGCCACTTCGATCCTCGGTAGCCATGGTAACCGAGCACTTATAGATGCAGAGTAAAGTACATCAGCCCAAAAATTCTGCTCCAGATAAAGATGAAGTGAAATTAAGGTCATTACACATGTAGTGTCTTGGCATATATGCTGTAGGTGAAGACTGCGGACTGTCCCTACTCGAAAGTACGAGAGGTGTGTAACATAACGTGTGATGGATGGATGGATGGATGGCCATCAGGCTGTCTTGGATGGGAGACCGTCAACAATTTGTGTCACATTAATGTGATTGTTTGTAATGTGAGTGTTTTGCATAACCGCCTATCCTTGATGCGCTTCCAGCTATGAATAAGCACCTCGTCTGTTTGTGAACTCAAGCTCAGACGTGTTTATTATTACAGCCATTTAATCTTAGGTGCTCAAGGATTAGGTACCTCATTTAACCCAACTTGAGCCATCTAAATCAGACCTAGTTTTCTTTACCTCAATCCAAATCCAACTTTCGCCATTCTACCACCTTTACTGTATGGTAATTATCAGTATGACTGCTCACATATGTGAGCACATACGCGTCTCTTATATGAGCCTTTGGATTGCACTGTTGTCATGACAAATGTCTGGCACACCTGCTGCTGGTTTACTCCTATGGATGGTATCCTGCGTTTTTAACTATAGGTAAGTTTAGTTTGGAGGACCTGCTGCAGATTTAAGCAGCACGGCAATACGATATCTATTATCGCAGCAGGTATTTCATATTTGACGTGGAAATGACTGAAACAGATGTTACTCATCATTCGGATCCAAGACTGTCCATAAATTCTTATGCACACCACGGCCTAAAGCTCCCCCTGTAGAATCAGGGGCTACGATCACTTGTGGGTCTACCTCCAGGTCTCCTCAGGTGGATGTGTAAAGAAAACCAGGGGACTGATGTAGTACAGTGGACGCGCTCTGAGCTCCTTCAGAATGCCCAGACTCCTCCATGTGTGCCAACAGTTGAGTTCACTGTTTCTCTCCACAGTCCAATTTTTTTCGAGACTTCACATTTAAGATGGGGGAAGAGTTGGCGATGATGGTCATGTGGTAAAACCAAAATCTACACAGTGAGGTGCAGTTCTCACATCCGTACTGCAGATGTGTCATCAACCTGCCTGTTGATTTACTGTTTTGTTGGATGTTGAGACAGCCCTGCGCTAAAACAACGCTTCAACTATCCGATCCATCAGTTTGAAGGCTTATCAGAGGAACAAATGCTGCTAAACTGTTTGTGCCATACAATTACATTATTATGAAAGTTATCATGGCTTTGGGTAGTGGATGCATTTTATTGTCTTTTCTCTTAAATTCAATATTTTTTATGATTTTATTTTTTATTTTTTTTAGCAAGTTTGCCATCCCTGTATTTAGTGCATCTGTTATTGTTGGACCGCCATATATGTGCATTACATGAGCAGTGCTGTAGTAGCCTGCAGAAGAACGCTTGGTCCTGCGTAAAAGGTTTAAAGAAAATCCTTTGCTTGGTTGATGCCAACGGAATAGTACCTTTTGACCTGCTCCGGTCCTCCCGGCACTGCCAGTCAGCTTCCTGGGCTCTACGGCGTGACGTGTCGTAGAAAGGAAAGTGAGTGAGTGAGGATGGAGTGTGAAGCTTGATCACACGCTGCTGCTGGACTCAACATTTCCCAATCTTATTGGGGTGTGACAGATATCTGTATGGCCAGATAGGATCAGTCATTTCACCAGCCATACAAATGAATACGCTCCAGAGAACTCCGAGTCATTTATGACTGTATTATTATATGCTGAGGAAGACAAAAAAAAAAAAAACTTAATATGGGCCTATGTCTAGATTCTAGAGTTTTATTAATGCAGTATAACCATCCAATATTGTTTGTGAAAGCCAATATTTAAATAGCACATGTGAGCAATAAACCCAGCAGTGTGTGGAGTAATATTAGTAATAATTGTGCCTCATTTCTTCATTGTCTCACTCTTTTCTTTTTTTTTTGGCCACACCTTCACTCCTCCCACATGTTATTTCTTCTGGGGGAAAAAAAAGGAAATCAGTGAGTTTAAAAGTGAGTAAAAGTGTCTCTTTTCTGTGCCACAACCTCATGTATGGCTGTTAATTTGCCGTGCAGGGAAACATTATGGGGCCATTAGAGGCTCCTAAATTGGATTCAAGCAGGAAAGTCATTATCGTCCACATAAGGAAGATTTCAATTGAGAGTGCTTCATCTAATATTTGATATAACTACCGTATTAGAGGGAAATGTTGGATCGGATTCTCAGGCAAAGATAATTCTCTGCAGCGTCGCTGAATTAACTTTATTTCACTTTAATAACAGTTGTGGCTTCATTCATATCTTATTTCCCTGCTGAAATTGTGCCTATATATTTGTGTCCTTTAAGCAAAGAAATCAGAGTAATGACGTCTTTGGATTTATTATTATATTTATTTCTCTGTCATGGTGCGGGCAGAAGATTCGCTCAACTAGAATGCAGTCTCTCCCTTCAGCGCCCCGCTCATACATTGCTTCAACAAGCTGGAGCTGCCCCCAAATCTCATACATTTTATATGCATTTCATTACCGTGCACATTTTTTAGCCGCAATGCTGAATAGAGGGGAGAGGATACAATGCAAATACCCAAATATCTATTTTATCCAGATGATAGGTTCAATCTTTTTGTTATCTGAATAAGTAGTTCGCTTAGCATGATTATTACAGCTACTGTATTACCACTTTGTCTTTGTACATTCTGCACAACAACAGTGAGGGCGGCTCTTTCCAGATTTCAGCCTGAGCTAGGCTAACCACATCTTGAATGCAGACAAGATTGAGCCCTTGAAAATAAAATACCCTCAGTCGTATGAGCTTTTTTGACTATTATTTGACAAACGGGAGGTGAACTCGCATTGACCTGGCGTCCCTTTTGTTTTAGAGTTTTTCTTTCATGCTGGGTGTCCTGACTTGTGACAAATATCTGTAAAATGCTGAATAATCTTTTTTTTTTAATCTCCTGCAACATTGATGGTGGGTGGGTTGAATCGGATTGTTTCGATATACTCTCAAGCAAAGTTCACTCCTCTATTATCAAGCTTCGGAACAGAGACCAGACCAATTTTAAACGACTGCAATTCAAATATTATTGAGGAGATGTTGTTCTGATTTATTGATTCAATTTATGGTTTCAGTCATTTTTTTTTCTTTATTGTGTCTAATTTTATTTTATTTTATAATTGTCCCTCTGTTCTAGGCCCTTATGTGTTTCCTTTTGCTTGATTACTATCCATCGGCGTATGGATGAATTTCTAAACCGGGAGAGCTAAAATATAAATTGTTTCTGAGGCTTAATTAATCGGAATGATGAGTTGAGTGCAATAAACCTTTATTTAAAGTTTGAATGCCTTTCAGTGTGTTTAACGTGTTGAAATGAATATTTCCTATATATTTTTATGTTATAGATAGTTTCACTTTCATTACAGCATTAGCTGAGTGGAGGCTGCTGATATTTGCATAGAAATCAATTGGCCCAGTATTTACTTTCTTCTCCTACACACATCAAAATTAAAAGACTGCAACAGTAAAAGTATGACTTAGTGAGAGAAAGAGATTCATGACACAATAAGGAGGCTGAAAAGGGAACATGATTGAAAGGAGAAATGTGAATACATAAAAACATATAAATCTGAGTAAGGTTCCGCATCTTAAATATGCTAAAAAGGCCCAATAAAAAAATAAAATGAAATAAAATAAAAAATCTCCTTATGAGGTATATTTATATGGTGATATCTCGTTTACTCCAAGCCTTAATATAATTTAAACAAATTCATTTTTGCATTTTTTGACAGATCCTCCCCTGTATAATTTAAGTCATATCACCCTAATTTCATATCTTTTTTTGTTATTTTCGGAGCTGAGACTTGCTGAGCTCAGATTAGGATAAGCAATTGGCTCCTGTTCAACATGAGACAAATCTGACTTTATTACAATCAAACAACATTCCCTAGTTAAATCTAGTCCTTTGGAAATGAGTTCAAGCCATAGGCTCAATTCAATAACACACACCTAGCCTAATTGCATTATTATTCCATTGAACTAGTGTAAAAATAAATGTTATCTAACTTTAAACCTCCAAATGTCTTTAAATGGATGCATTGCTTTTATTTATTTATATCTCTTTTGGGTGGCAGAATCTCAAACCCCCAAAGCAAGTTCAGGTTTTGGATCTTGGTATTTCAAAAATCCTGCATATGAGTCATAGGCTATTGCTGTGACTCTGTCTCTGACATCCTGAATAGACAGTCTGACTTTTCTAAAGCGCTCTGGGGGTTTTACTCCATCCTTCGTAAGGTAGCTGGCATCAAAAATGCTACATTAATGGCATTCACACCGTTGAAAGGTGCGCCCGGTGGGTGCACTAAGTGCTGCAATGACTGTCCACCATCCTGACGAAAACACCTATGGTGCAGGCATAAGCTCTTACGGGTTGACGCTTGAAAATATGGTCACCCTAGGTTACTGTCTTGGAAGAAAACAAACCACCAAGTTTGCATTTCAAAGTTAAAGCCCTCTGTTCTTGGTCTGTATGGAGCTATGATTTTTGCCCCCTCCCTGTCACAGTGTGAGTGTTACATTCATCTCTTTTCTCCCTGCCATAACTAAAGTGACGGAGTGACAGCATCTCGGTCTGATGTCCCCACGGAATCTGTATTATAATAAAGGTTCAGGTCAGGGTGAAGCATCCGTCACCCACATCCATTAAAAGACAACCTTCTCTTATTGTTTATCACAAACAGCTGCCGTGTTCTAAACAGACGAAGTGCGCAGAGACGGCAACTTACTCCAGATGTCGTTGATAATGAGTAGTGCCAAACCATGATTTACTTCCTGACAATGGTGTTGAGGAAACAGGAGGGAGTCTTTGATCCAGAGAACATGAGCTAATGCAACAACCAACGCTAGTTGTTCGTGTTGGGGGGGAGAGGTGTAAGGGAGAGGGGATGGAGGGGTGCGTGGGTGTTTACGGGGGCAAAAACACACTTGAAAGAGGGGCTGTTTTTTCCCTGTAGTATGTTGCTATCAGACAAGATCTGCCCGCTGCCGAGGGGCCATTCTTCATGTGACCTGACCGTTATCACTGACGGCAGCTTCTTAGCATTAGGCTACATGTTTTTGAACTGCTCCATGCTGCATTTCTTTGAACATCTGCCAATTCTGATTTCTGATCGCCGTGTTGAATTATAATGATGTGTGTGTGTGCACGTGTGGGCATCACAATGCAGTTTAAAGAGATAATCAGGTTGCTGCCACAGGGTTTGTGAAGCTTTACCTAGTCACGTGGTAACTGCTGATTAGATGAAAATTTTGAAAGCGGTGCATTAGCTATATGTGACTGTGTTGCATGCGGGCATGTGCTTTTCACCGGCTGCCTTTCCCCTACGCCAACGAATGTCCCCTCACCAACAGACAGGAGGAGTCAGGGACCACCAGACTTACAACACGCCGGACTTCGGCCCGTCCTGCAGGGAGCACATTGGAAGGAGTTTTTTTTTTTTCAAAAGAAACTTCATGAGAGTGACAACACATGTTTGTAAAATGCCGACCTCTTAAAAAAGTGAAGTAAATCAAGTCCCTTTTTCACCTCACAGGCACAGAGTGGTGCCACTGCAAAAAGAAAGGCTCTATTCTCTTAGCAAAACACAGCACTGTTTAAATCAAACCGAGTGGGAGGTATTTCACTGAGGGAGCAGTTCCATAATGATTATTATTATTCGTTTGGGAAGTCTCATATTACTTTAATGTCTGATCCCAGTCGCTGAAACTTACAACAGACTTACAACTGTCTGTTTGTGGTCTTTCCTTGAGAAAGTTAAATCCAGTTTTGACTGGACTTGGTTAACTTTCTCAAAAAACTATAACCTGGGTGGCTGAGAAACAGGCGCTGATGCCCTCCTGGCCTTTGCTGCAGCCACCCTCAGCTCCCTGATTCTTGTGGATTCTCTTTGCCTTTGGCCCAGTCTGTAGTCAGGCCCAGTTGAGATCGGGTGACTTGGTCAGTCAAGCTTGGTGTACTCTTGATGTCTTTGGCAGCTAATGTTCTGGCTTTGAGTCCCCTTTTCTCCCCAGTTTCTCTTTTAGTCATTTTAGCAATCTGTCCATGGAAGTTTGTTCCAGGTTTCTTTTTCTTTGTTTTTCTGGCATGCCAGAAGACCAGTGAATCTGACTTTCCTTCGGCTAATGAGAAAAGCATTCCAAAGTGATCTACAACAGCACAAGGCCATGTAAGGTCTCACTTCCTCTAGGCAAATGACGGAAATCTGGGGTTGCAGTGGACACAGTTTAACACACCACAACACACAACACACGCGTGGGACAGACATTACCAGAGTAGTAACTATGACAGGGACGAAGGAGGATGTCAGGTGACCTTTCATCTGTCTTTTGGAGTTAATGGGTCAATACAGAAAACAAACACAGTGGACGGATCTCTTGCATGAAGCTAGAGATTAAAATTTCTCTTGTCATGATCATAACCACATTTTGTAACCACTAAGTGCTTCATTAGGAAGCACTTATGATAACTACTTCCCTAAATCCCAACCAAGAAGACTTTGGGCCTAAACGTCACCACAACATTAATGGCTCTTTTTGTCATGTTTTGAGTTCTGTCTGGTTTTGGATTCTGTTGTTAGGTTTTGAGTTCTGTTGTCTGGTTTGAGTTCGCTCTGTTTGTAGTGTTCACGTTCTGTTTTATTTTGAAAATCGTGTTTTTAGTTCTGCTTCCCTCATGTTGATTGCTGTCCTTGCCCTAATGTGGTTCACCTGTGTCCTGTTTAGTTCACTGTGTATTTAAGTTCTGTGTTCTGTTTAGTTGGTGTCAAGTCCTTGATGTCGCGCCGTTTATCGCCTGTCTCTGATGTCGTCTGTTCTTCAGCCTTGGTTTTTGGAAATGAAAAACATTCATTTCCTCACCTAAACCTCAGTCTGCGGCTCCTGCATTTGGGTCCTCATTCCTCACATTCCCATACCACCCCTCAACCTGTGACACTTTTAGTATTCTTTCCATGGCTTTCGGAGTCCACTATCCCTGCCGATATTTTTTCAGTCGTTGCTAAAATCATGTTTTGTTTTTGGTTTTTTATGCTTTTATTTGTATTTCATTGTAAATTATGTGGAATAAAACAAGGAATTAATCGATGAACTTCAGATTGGAAAAGATTTTTCTCAGTCTATGACAACACAACAACTGAAAATACAGTAGCATACAAGATTGTAGATTGATCAAAGCCTTACAATAGACAAGGCAAGACAAATAGTTTTATGAAAATTAGATGAAGAAAGAAATTAAAAGGGGGGGGAATGAGAAAGGACTGTTTACTGGAATGGATGAAATACAGAGGATGAGAGTGAAAGAAGCAAAGTGTAAGAAAAAAACAAAGAGAAACTGAAAGACAGATCATAACACAATTACCAAAAGGCCTGGTAGACCGCCCTTTTTATCTCTCTCTTTTTTTTTGCACTCTATCAGTACATCACCCACCCCCATCCTCTTCTTATTATCCAGCTCTATCAAGGTGGCAGCACTTTCTTTTGTCCAGGCTGAATGTGAAAGGTCAGGCCGGTGATCAAGCCGGTAATTAGACAGACCTGGGAAGAGGAACTAGATCACTGTATGTCACCCTCTTCAAATGAACAGCCAGGCAGCCCGTGTCCCCTTCCTACTGAGCTGCAGATAAAGCCTGCGCCTCTTTTCATTTAAGAGGAAAACGAGAAGAGAACAGCGAGGTGGCTCGCCTTTCTTTCTGCCCTTAATCCACTGCTAGTGGCTTCTAAGCCTATTAGTGTCTGGAAACTTTAAGACAGAGGCTAAAAGAAGGGGACCTCTGAGAGAGTGGAGATGAGGGTAAGCTTTTCATGTTGTGTGCGGGGTGTGTGCGCTTTCGTCTCCTTCTTCTTTAATACACAGGTGGACGCAATAATCTAAACACCCAGGCAGCACAATGCAATAGAACACAGCAGTGCCGAGTTGTGAAGTATTTCACGTTCTGTTTGCTTTACAAAGCCTTTGCCCCAACAGGATGGTGATCTGTGTTTGAAAAGGAAATGAATACAAATAACTACAAAACAGATCACTTTTAAGAATTTTGTTTCTCTCTGGAAAGTCTTTTTCACATCTTTATAGCTATCTAATATTGCTTTCCCTTCAATAACTTTACATCTCGCCGTATGCCTGCCCTGCGCATGTCCCTCATTTACTCAAGTCTTGATCACGGATGTGATGATTATATTGGAAAACACTTCTGTGGCCAGATGGGTTTGTCATCTGGGTCCAGACCTGTTCATGACCCTCTGAACATTTGGATCTCACAGTCAGTGACCAAAACGATCCCGGCTTCATGGCAGAGCTTTTAGGTCATATCAAGACAATAGCTGCTTCATATACAAAAGGAACAAGCAGATTTTGCCAAAACAGCACAGGAATACTCAGGGTGAACAGGAGACAGAGAGTTTGTGTGTGAGACCACAGGCCATTCATAAACTGTAAGTAAGTAAATGTTGTGTTTCTATGAATGAAGATGAACACACTTAATTTTTATCAGATTTAAAGCTGGGACGTACCACTGTCTGGATTTTCTCTGAAGAGTCTATCTGGTGCAATGCTGGTGCCAGAATACAAAGGCCCTCTCTGGGCCAGTTTTGCCAACCTTGGAAGCTCCTCATTAGCTTTCAACCATTGCACTGGGTCTTTATCCGCAAAATGAGATGTGTATGCAGAAAACTTCTGGGATTGCTGTTTGTTTTGTGCTGATTGTTCCTTCTCCTGCTGTTTTCTCATTATCATTTTGAGAATACCAAGCAAGCCCTCTGGGGCCTCAGGCCTGGAGACACCAGTCCATGCTCCTCTTCACGCCCTCCTCCAGCAGAGGACGCCTACGTGAACTGCGGTTTGATTGCATGGCTGGAGTCACACTTCTTCCCTAAAGTTTAACTTGAACTACGGGTCAGGGATTTCATCATTACTGGTGCTCAGAAACCACAAGCACTCATAATCAAGAAGCAAGTTCAAGAATGAATATGAATAAGATATAGTATTTTGGTTGTGAGAGTTCTGAAAGCTTACCCTCGACCCTCTCAAACCTGGATGGATGGAAGGACTGAGCGTCGGCAGTAAGCTTACACCTTATACTGTATGTGTGTCTTCAACACTCTTCAAGAAGATGCGTGACCCAAATGGTGTTCCACCATGATGTCACAGATTGGCCTCCAGCCATCATGGTTTACTGAAACCTAAAAAAAAAAAAAACATATCCAGAGGGGAAGCTGGAGCTGAAGAGCAGTGAGGGCTGGATCTGACCTGCTTGGTACTCTATCCTGATTGGCAGGCAGGTCACCGTGTGGATAGTCAACTACACCGAAGCCACATCCTAATCCAGCCCCTGTTTTAAGGTCTATTTCCTCTAAATGGGGCATCATCGTTTAAAAAAATTACCTATGTTGTATTGAAGAAGTATTAAATCTAGAGACTTAAAACATAAACATTCTTATTCACCGCTGCATTCACAAAGTCCACTGAAACCATTGCTCCCTTTTAATCACTGCTTGGTAATTTCTTAAAATTGATTTTATCATGTTATTTTTATTTTTTTTATGTCAGGTTTTTAATACTTTCAATGTTTTCGATGTTGTTAATCTTTAGTTTTAACTGAATGGTGCTATACAAATAAAGTTGCCTTGCTTTGCCATGCCTGGAGAAATGTTTACTTGTCTAATAAGTCAAGTGGAAAGCGGAGACATTTTCCAGTTGACTTCAATGCAATCTGATTTCTTCAGAGGAGGGACCAAAGAGTTATTAGACACAATACACTTCTCTAAGCAGTCTATTATATACTTTATGATATGCCAGAAGGTCCCTGGTAGTTCTGTCTCCCACGAGAAGATGCCATTGCAGTATGCTGCACCAAAACTGCAAACATAATATGAAATTATGTTACAACAATGTGAATTCCAAATCTAAACTCCAGGGTTGCTGAGTATTATGCAGGAAAATGGATGAAGGTGTGAAGGTATTTTAAGGGGAGATTTATTTTGGCAGCTCCTCCTTTCTGTGCTCTGAGCGGTTAAATCCTTTGTCGACACTCCTGCAGGCCCTGACGGCAATCCGCTCGGTCAATCTTCGGTGCCAAGTGCAAGATTTAAATTAGGACCAAGGCGGCTGATCCAGGCTGATGAGAGGAGGGATTTCAAAGCAGCCTGTATATTGGTGCCAACTAAAGAGGCTGCCTAGCAATAAAGCACAACTGTGGATGACAATGAGCTGCCTGTACGAACAACATATTTTGTTTTGTTTTGTTTTTTTTCTACTGCAGGACCTGCATGTGCGGTGTGTGCATGAAACAATCTTTCTTGATATAATTACATTCATCATCCAAACAATTATCCAATTACTAAATGACATATATGATGGACAGTAGTTCCTGTAATTGAATTTTACCAAGCAATATGAAAGCTCATGAAATGATACATATACTGTGGAATGATACAGTATGTGTGCTGTCACATCTGTGATAAATATTATTTGTGTGAGAAATAGAGAGATCAGTCCCCTTAATAGGTTTCTCCAGATCCATATTTTTCATAGGCTTTCACATCGATATACCCTAGCAGGCAATGATATTGGTAATGTTAATTAGTCATTCAGGAGTTTCATCAACGACAACTTGCTTTCAATCCTCTTGCGGCGCGCAGCTGCCCTGTCATTCCCAAAACAACTAGACAACATAATGTGGGCGCGAAGTATCCTTCAACCACTTTTACTGTTTTCCCTGATACTGAAGTGACGTCAACGCAAGAAGTGATAAATCAAAAGAAGTTCTCTGTTCGATAAAAGTGTGTTCGAAGGGGAACAGCTGGAGAAGATGTGGGATTAAAGGGATTGCCAATAAAGTCAGAGGTGAGTTGAATGAGAAACGGATATCCATCCCTCCGTCCATCCATTTAGCCATCCACAAATCTCTATCACTTATCCTACAATGGTCTGGAGTTCAGGTAAGGCAGACCAGACATTCCTCCTCTCAACAACGTTTTATGGCTCCTCCTTCCTGCAACATATCATTCCAAGGAGCATCCTAATCGAAACCCTGTAAAACCTCGATCGCCCCTTTGATGAAAAGGACCAGAGCCTCTCCTTCAACCTCTCTGGTGACAACAGTGGATGTGCTCAAAAATCTTGTACAGTTTACTTGAAAAGACTTGTTCTAGTTTTATTACTATCATCATTGTTAATTGGTCTCACAAACGGACGCCAGGGGACTGTCGAATGCTCTGAGCTACATCTTTGATGTGCACCTATATTTGAATGGCTAAGCTGTAGGGGACACAATTCAGCGCAGCTAATGAGCTCTGCTCTGCTGAACCCGAGCAAGCTGAAAACTGACAAAGACAGCAAAAGGACAGGCCTGTTATTCCAAAGAAAAATCCGTCCAGCTATTTAAAAACATACGAACGAGCACAAACAGCAACATGTGAGTCAAAGGCATGAATGTGGTAACGGTTTGCTTCAGTTGGACTTTATAAATAAGATTCAGTCATGAATCTATGTGAATTTATGAATGGCATAATCCTTGATACCATTGGTTATGAAATTTCTTAATCAGGTCATTTAAGGTAAGTTACTGTAATTGAACTTGCTGGGATACACGTTTTTATTCGCATCTCCATCTGGACTAGAGGAGTATCAACCCTCAGTCAAATAGAGGGCAGCACAGTAAACAAAGCCAGGCTGTGATCACACGTGACGCAACAGAATAGTGGCGAAGCGCAAAATAAAAGCATCCTAAATGAAATGGCTCATCAAATTTTTGTGTTGTCCCAGAGCGAAGCCTGAGAGAGGAAACTACATTGTGACTGTTCTGTGCAACACCACCTGTGAAATTGATTATTAGCAATAAGATCCACTATTCAGAATGTGAGATGCAGCGGCAAGCCCAGCAGCATAAGCTGACTGCCTCCAACCTGGCCTGACGAGGCGACGATGACATCAGCAGCTTTAAAATGTGGAGGGGAATTTTGCAAGCTCACGTAAGCAACAATCCCCTCTGCTCTAAATGCAGGATACCCGAATGAAAACGTTGCACAGGCTTAAGTCTCCTCAAAAACAAGAAAATAAATCACAAAAGAGCAGCTGGACCTTTTAAATAATGGCTGAATGTTTGACAGATTGAATTATTGTCTCCCACTTCTTTCCAGTTCCTCTAAAGAATGTACAGCACATTTGCTGACATTGTTATGTCATCTGCATTCATTTAATCAAATAAAAGTTGCCCAGTGTTGCAGTTTTCAAGCGTGATTGATCTACCATCCTCCAGTTCCACCCGGATCAGTGGCTTTGGCCTGGACATGTACAATTTGATTATTTTCTTTTCAGTTCTGAACTCTGATGGTGACTTTGCTTATGTTTGACTGTTTAATGCGATTTGTGATTTCCTGCCTCTTCTTCCTCCAGGCTACAAATGTCCCCTACAAAGCCTGTCTTCCTGATTTCGACTGTTCTCTCACCAGGACACATTATTGCCCTCGTCCTGCTCTTTAGATGATTATGGCCCATCTGATCGGCCGCGTTATTGTTTTTGTTGTTGTTGTGGTGGTGGTGAGCAATCTCCGCTGAAAGGCCAGCGTTGGGGCGATCAATAGAGGGGGAGCTCACTTGAAGGTCAGACGCTCTAATGAGAATGCTGTAATTGCGAATATTCATCTTTTGAATGCTTGCTGCTGGGATCAGGTTATCAATTACACATGAACGCAGACATGAAGCTTAGATTAGGCATGCGAGGGAGCTCACAACTTCACTTACCCTTGCTAAAAAAGAAATGCGCGGTCATGATTGGAGATAACAGGAGGGAATAAACTGGTAAGTACGAGACCAACATAGATTCACAGGAATTTGCAATTTCAGATGAAAGTTGCAGATACACTGCATTGATAGCTCCTAAGTATTAAAGTTATCAGACCAGAAGGAGGAGAGCCATTTTCTCCTGTGGATTAATTCACATTGGGTGTATATATCTGGCAGCAGAAAGTAATATGAAGGAGTAAATCAAAATAAATCAACGTTCACACGTGTTCATTATAATGAAGACTGGTGTTAACTTGTTGGAGTCTTAGGTATATTAAAAGTCTTTCTAAATATGCTACCACAATATTTAGCATTTTAAGTTCAATTTATTATTATTATTTTTTGTATTCTGTGCACAGGTTACAAGGATAAGAAGGTTTAATTAGATTAAAATACAGATAAAGAAGGATAAAGTAATAAGTCAGAAGCTGGTGGAGACCATAAACATGAATACAGTATTGGAATTGTTAACCAGGTAGAAACAAACTCAAATGAATTAAAATGGAACTAAGAGGGGACGTTGCACGTTCTGCTGCCTCCAGATGGAACGCATATATTAAAAAAAAAAATAAAAAAGAAAGAAAGAAAAAACAATGTTATTAGATATTAAAGGTGTAAGAGAAGAGAAATTCAATAGACACATTATTCCAACATTTTCTGCCGGATTATTTACCGAAGCTTGAACATAGTGTCCCATTTTAGTCTCATTAGTTCCTTTGGTTTCATAGGTCACCAGTTTGCTTAAATTAATTTAATTCAAACGCTTAAAAATCTGCTGCTGATTTCCATAACTCTGCACATGGCAGGAGAAGACACAGCGATAGAGAGAGAAGGAGAGAGAGAGAGAGTGACTGCCCAGATAAATGAAAAACAATAAATGTAAGTGTAGAGCTAGTGTGTCATATCACGCCGATTCCCCATTATTCAGAGGCAAATGACTGTTGGTGTTTTCTACTGATCTTCAAGAGAGGTGTGGTGCCTGCTGGTTGTTTTATTCTGCTCAACTCAAAGGAAGACAGAAAAAGGGAGGACTTGCAGAATTCATCATTTCCAAAGAGTTGTAAGACTTTTGATATCTGCAACGTTAATTGTATCAAAAAAAAAAAAAAAAAAAAAAAGGGTAAAAAAAAATAAAAGGCAGTTGACAGAGACGCTTAGTTCAACCATTTTGGTAATTTCCTCCCTCTACAAAGAATTATAAAGTCATTACAATTCTTAGTGAGCAGCGTGTGTTGGATGATGGGGGGAGGTTGTGAGTGTGCGTGTGTGTGTGAATGTACGTGTACATTTCACACAAATGTGCACACGCGCGCCGCAATTAATTTCTGTGATTTCCTACCAGTCCTTTTACAGGCTTTTCAAATGTCATCCGCTGCTATGATTGACATGCAAATTTGTGGCTGGCAGAGGGGGCTAAATGGGAAGGCAGGTTGAGCGAACCAGATAAGGGCATTGTTTCCCAGCTATAAGCTTAGGCAGGCGAAGCACTGGCTCTAAGGGGGAGGTTAACCCCTGCCATGCCACCCACAATGCCCCGGGGGTTACACGCATCACACTCACTGTTGGGCTTTGGAATTGCAACAACGGTGGATCCTCCCAGTTTGAGTCAACAGCTTCGGGAGGTGGCAGTCTCTTAAACCTGCTATTAATCCTTTCACGACATTAACGTCGCTGCCACTATTTGCCAACTAGCCACAAGCCACCAATTTCATCTCTGCCGTTGACTGAACTTAGAAAAAGCAGAGTGAGTGAACACGGCGGGGGTTTTTCTTGAGCTTCGAGAATGTAGTAAGACTGAAAATATCTGTGCCTACTGCCATTCTCTGAGATTTAAAGGTGAAAGAGAAAGTAAAAAGGGATCGCTGGTGAGGAGCTCGCCACACAAGAAAGACATTTAATTAGAGAAAGAGGAGCATACAGGGAAGGGGAAAGGCGTGAATAATGGGAATCCCACTTCTACTTAACCTTTTAAAATGTTCATCTAAAATTATTTGTTCAAATGTATTAATCAGTTTATTTATTTATAATGGAACTCTGCTTCAGAAAAAAAAATCACATACAGCAGCCTTTCTACCACACATGTTACTGTTACTGTTTTGGGGTTAGAATATACAATTGTATATTTTCAGCTGCACAGCTGCAGTTATTTTATTTCTACCTTATTTTAAAAGGTAGGTCTAGGATATATTGAAGTTGATTTTGAGTGAGAGATGCACGAGTAATCAAAGTTACCCCCCTTTTTTTTTTTTTGCTGTTATATTTAATATTCCTGTGTGAGGATTTCCCGTCTAATCACGTTTTACCAATAGCCAGGTATAGGGTCTTTATTCACTTGGAGCTGCAGATGTCCAAACCCCCGCAAGAAGGCATTTAGCACACACTTGCACACTTACTCCACGACTGCTTAAGGTAGGGACACAGGATGCTCATGTGTACTCCTCCTGGTTATTTTCCTGATACAGAAAATTAATATCGTACCAACCAATCTCCCAATGGGGAAACAGATGTTGTGCAATCCTCACAAGCTCCAGGAGGACCTTTAAATGTTACAGCTTCATAACTCTGAATGTGAACTTCAGAGTATAATCCCTAATTGTTCTTCAGGACTCCAGCACAATTACAGCCAAAACACAGGACGGTCAGGACACAACGCAATATGGTCTAGTAATAAAAGAATGTATGCAGGGGATAAACAGAAACATACTTTATCTAGCTGATTTAGGAACTGATTTAGGAAAATGAGTTGCAATTTAGATTCACTAAGATTAGATATACAAAAGATACGTAAAGTGAAATTGGAGTAATAGTTTCCATAATTTCCCTTTATCTTATTTCTCTACTTTTCTTTTGACATTACTGTATGTTCCATCAGCATTTGACTCACTGACTGAAAGCATGCGCATGTTGAACATGTTGAATACGCACATCCTAGTTTTGCTCTTATCATAAAAAAAAAAACAATATTCCCCTAATGTCCAACTACTGTGTTCGAAGATCTGAGCTTATCCAACTGACAGAACGTGATCACACAGTTGAAGGTTCGATGGTTGCATACACACATAGAGTTTCTGCAGCTTGTGAGGGAGACACAATATCCGCGGCTGAAAAAAAAAAAAAAAAAAAAAGGAAAAAAAAGTTTAAATTAACAGATCATTCTGCCTGAGGTAAGTGTGATGAAAGTGTGGTTAATGACTTCACTTCATTTATTTCTGTCATAAATATGAGGGTACTGCCAGTTTTCTTAGTCGATGTAAAAAAAAAAAAAAAATTCAAAATTGGATGATTAAGCATGTTTCCATCAATCTTGCAAGCACTGAAATAATAAGAGTGCAGCTTTTCTTTGACTAAGATGACACTAGATGTCAAAAGTTTTAGTTGACTAAAATTTGGTTGAAATAATAATATAAAAAAAAAATAAATAAAAAAAAACTAACAATAATTTTAAAAACAAGTGTCAAATTAACTTGAATAAATGAAATGCATTGAATGATTCCATGCAGAGGATCATGCTTACAGTAACACTATTGTGACAAACAAGGATTAGAAATGAAGCTCAGCGTTCTCAGTGGATGCAATGTACAGATGTTAGTTTGATTTAATTTACAGGGAATTAACAGAGGTGAAAAGAATTAGATGGGAAAACTCAAATCTACTCTCGAGAAATTCATTGAAATTGTCAGACTAAATTGGACTGGATGGGGAAGCTGTTTTGAATGGAGCCATGATGTGTAAATTAACTCTAATTGCCCTAATAGTAAACTCTGACAGGGAAGCTCTTCGCTGAGGAAAACTAACTGATCTGTTGACAGATCTGTTGTGTTGAGATACACAACGCAAAGCTGCTTCTTCACTTAGTTAAGAATATGATTGTATTAATGTTATTATTCTTAATTGACAAGGCTTAACAGACTAATAGTTCAGAAAAGACGGTGTTTTCTTCTTTTCTCGGGTAGTTTGTCAATGTGTGTGTTTTTTTTGCACTTAAAAAGTGCCAATATTGGTCAACGTCTGCACTGCGTGCCCGATATAAAATGTCCCATCTGATTCTGGCTCCATATACAATGGATGGATATATAAAAGAAGGCAAGCATACGCATGGAGAGAGAGACCGGCATCAAGGCAGAAAAAAGAAAAATGTCTTGCACTTTTAGATAGGCGTAAAAGTGCTCGTTCGATAGCAGATGTTGAGAGTGCAGCTTGGCTAAGAGGCTTTTCATTGATCTGACTGCCGCATCTTGAAAGAAAGCAGAAATATGTTGATGTTAGCCTCTGAGGGTGGTGGTGGTGGTGGTGGCGATGGTGATGGTGTGTGTGTGGGGGGGGGGGGGAGCAGGGTGCATGAGGTGGGGGGTTTGCTGAGGCAGGAAAGGCAGAACAAGGCGAGACAGTAAAAGAAGCATCATGCTGGAGCTGAAAAAGGAGAGCTGAGTAAAAGAAGGAGTTTCTCTCCGCTCTGCAAATGCAAAAAAGTCATCCATTCGTCACCTGACGGGCGCCTGTGACTCTGAAGGCCTGCGCTCAGCATCTGGAAACCGCATGAAGCACAGAGAGATGCGAGATACGTGAAGAAGTACAATGGTTAAATTGAGTGTTGCAGCCAAGACACCAATCTCGGGCTTTCTTAGAACACAATCTCTCAAAATAATTCTGGGCAAAATATGTCATTTCCAGAAAAGCAGAAGGAATTGACCTGATCTTGTGTCTTTATTCAGCTGAGCTCCATAAACCACTAGGACTTTTATCTCCTTCTGTGTGTCTGCACTGTGGGTCCAGCTTCTTTTAATAAAGGAATCATAATTTACCCTGCTGCCAAGTCCACTCCTCATTTCACTGCTCTGCTTGCTGACATTGTTTTTCTATTTCATGTATTTCACACAATCATAATAGTCATAATAATACTACTACTACTACTGATAATAATAAAAATGCATTTAACCATTACACTGCCATGTGAGTTTATAGTGCTTTGGTCAACTGTGGTTGTTTTAAAAGCCTTGCACTGTGACTCACTGGCCAAAGAACACATTTGAAAATATCAATGGGTGAAAATGGGACAGCCCAAGGAACTTGTGAATTTTGTAAATTGGGCCCAGTCACTGCGTGTGCAAATAAAAATAACAAAATGATGTTTCCCCAAACCTTAAGATCATAATAGTCCTAATAATAATACTACTACTACTACTGATAATAATAAAAATGCATTTAACCATTACACTGCCATGTGAGTTTATAGTGCTTTGGTCAACTGTGGTTGTTTTAAAAGCCTTGCCCTGTGACTCACTGGCCAAACTTAACACACACTGATATCACACCAAAACCTTCAACTGCATTCTTTTCAGTACATTTCAAGTTTCAGTTGCTTGGATGTCGCCCAAAGTTTTCCGCTGGCATTTGTTGCAGCACTACGAAAGTGGAGTCAGTCGGTTCTGTTAAATTGCACTGCGGCTAATGACTGGAGTAATTTGAGGAATAATGCAAATCAAAGCTGGACAAGACCTATCAACAGAGAGAAAATCGATGTGACCAAAAGCCAGTGTGAGTGAATTCTATTAAAGCAAAGAATATATATTTTTGCACAAGGTAGGATCTGGAGACAAGGCCATGGTCAATCAATAACAAATTAAATAGCCACAGTATGAATTATAAAAAAGCGTATACTGGCTTTAAATACAAGCAGAATGCAAATTGAAAATCTGTCTTTTCTCCAGTCCTGCTGGGCGCGTTTTCTACTTTGCAAAGTTCAAAGTGGACATGATTTGTAAAAATCACTGCAATGTTCAGGGGCAGAGCACAAGTGTCTTTCACTGTAAGGCATTTAGATGGCAATGGCATCTCGTCTGTTTATCTCACACGCGCGCACAAATGCACAGAATCAAGTCCTGCATCATAATCCCTGCTCGGAAAGCACTTTTCAAATGCAACCCGGATGTGGAAGTCTTGCCTCCGAGTTAAACATGTCCTCCGCCTCAAGCGAGCGTACGTTTCTGCTTTGACATCTCCCTTTGGAGTTGTCCGTCTCTTTCACTGACGGGGTTAATGAGATGGCAGCACACAGGCCAGCCACCGCGCTGCTGTTCCATATTTATTCTAAATCTCAATGTACTCATTGTGGCTGGGCATTATTTAACAGTGCGCCCTTGGGCTGCCGCTGAGGCTTTATTCAATCCGCCGAGGTGGCAGGAGGTCAGGGACTGCACCAAGCTTCTGAGTCACACAGTGAGCAGAGGGAGACGCTCCTCCTTCTCCACCATCCATGTCCTCCCTCCTCTTCCCTCATTTCTCACTCCATTTTCTGCCTCTGTTCTTTCAGATAGCGGCTGATAAGGTGTGATTAATGAGGGCGTGTGCCTTGGCAAGAATGAGCACATTTGTCTGTGATTTATTCTTTTTTATTCTATTCTTCTATACAGTTTGGTGGCGCGTGTGTGTGTGTGTGTGTGTGAGACAGAGAGTGTTGGGTGTACTGGTGAGCAGGAGACCACTTGTACACTTTCCCAGTACACATTTCTGAGGATATCACATATAGCTGAGTTCAATGAGATGCAACATGTGAGAAATGGTGCCTACAGAGGAGCTGTCAGAGGAAGTCTCTATTGTTTCCCATGTAAACTCAGCAGACCTTAGTGGCGGTGATGAGAGGAGGCGGGGGAATACACACGCTGCTCTTGCGAAAAATGCACGGCTTTCACGGTGGTTCGACTTCTTTGACTTTCCGCCACCGCTGGCTGTGCGACCATGACCACCGCAGAAAGCACAGTGAGTGTCGTACACAGGTGCTGATCTTACAGGTATCTGAGTCTTCTGAATGGCATTTCTCTTCAGCAGCAGGGGAAAGACAGATCAATGATGACAACATGAACGGCAACCTAAGCATGTTTATAATAAGTAGGCAAACGTTATGGCGTCATCGGTCATCGTGTTGTTAATCGTTGCACCTGATTTATGCTACAGTTGACTTTGTCAGACTTTATCAGTTGCATGTTTTCGTTTAACCTTTTTTTCTGATAGAACTGCCAGAACAGCAAAGTCATCTGGACACGGGATTAAGTCATAGCTATAGTTTGAATTCTGTCAGTAGGCCTGAAATGCAGTGGTTATTGAAGATTTTCTGTTGATGTTTTTTTTTTTTTTTTAAACCTTGACTATTACAGTGAAATAAATGACTTTGAAAAGCAACTGTCCACTAATATCCAAACAACAAATTTCTTTTTCAACTCAAAGCTGTTAAGCTCCAAAAAATGGACCATACACAATCAACGGAATCCGAAGGTGCAGCATGAAAACTCTTACTGGTACCTATGCCACTTAGCCGTGTGGGGTCGCAGGGCGTGTTGCAAAAGCCATTGGGTTGAAGGTGGGTCACACCTTGGACAGGTCAACAGTCTACTGAAGTCTATCAAAAGGCTAAAATAACTATTCACACTCACACTCATATCTATGGGCATCTGGAGTCACACATTTTTTTAACCTGCCTGTTCTTGGACCGTGGGAGGAAGCCGAAACAGAAATGTCCCAAGGTGTTCAACCCCAGAAAACCTGTTGCTGTGAGGCAACAGCGCCAACCACGTGGTTTTTGCCCATGTGGTTGTGGGCTACATTTTCATGAAAAAAGAAAATTTACCTTGATATTGTGACAAAATCTGTGAGGGCTTTTATGGAACATAGCAGTCATGTAGTGCCAATATCAGCACAAGGTGGAACCATTCAGAAAAAGACATTTTTGTTCATCTCCATGGAAACACATAAGGTATTTGGCCATCGCTGATTCCCCTCACAGTCCAAATTCAAAGCGCACGTGATGATGATGAGTCATCTGGACTTATGACACAAGACTGTGAGGGCTCAGTCCACAAATCCAGAGACTGCTCCAAGTTTATTTGTATGTTAAACTACAGTACTAAGATGATGTGATGCGGTCATCTCAAACAGCTCAACAGCTAATTTATGGTCATGTTTTTGACAGATGTGGCATTCAGGCATCTTTGCTTTTCCTCCCAACAAAGCCGAGAATTTCTCCAAGTGTACAACTGTGATACTTCTTTTCTCTGCAATGTCTCGCTGTAAAATTGGCAAATTCCCTGTGCTTTCACTTCAAATGTCCCCTACTGGAAATGAGAGGCATAAATCACATTGCATGTCTGGCACCAATGTGCCCGCTGTGTCACATCAGCTTGAATTTTTTACAACATGGAAGGAAAGCGGCGGGCCCGTTGACACTTTCCAGCCTGGGAGCTACTGTTAGTCAACCACTCATATCCATTTTTAATGAGCTCTCAGCCATGATATAGTGTAATTTCACCTTCAGGACCAAGTGACGCTATTTACTGTTAACGAGAAACAGCACAGCACCGGCCAAATCTTCCTGATTGGAGCGTTTATGAAATTCACAGGTTTATGACTTGGACAGGGTGTTGTGGTTGTGTGTGCATGCAAGTATGCTGCATATGCGTGTGAGCGTGTTTGTCATTATAGCCTTGTGATCCTGGTGTGTCTCTGAAGTTAAGCTTCGTGTTTAGCACAGTCACTTTGTATAGTTCTCTTATGTAGTTCTTTGACCAGGAGGTGTTCTTGTAGAAAAGAGAGGAGGTGCTGAGTGAAGAATCTTACTGAAACTGCCCGGACAATAAGATGATCTTCATTTTTTATTTAAGATGACGCATCTGTTTTGTTTAGTTTTTTTTTTTTCTTTTTCTCTCTCTGTCCTAGCCAGACAAAAAGTGAGAAAAAAAAGAGGAAAAACATTATTCCAAAATAAACTAAAAGGACTTCCAAGGGTTTAAAAATAAATATATTATTACAATTACAGATCTGTTACATAAATGCTATCTTTAACCCCTGGATTCAAACCGCTTCCATTCAGAATGCAGCCAAGATATTGTATTTATTCCGCAAATGCCGGTTTAATCATTAATTAAATTTGTGAGTGTGTATATATACAGTATATACAGTACAGGTAGGTTACAACACTTAATGGCCATGCTCAGACAGAATACAGTTTAGCATAGCTAAACTGTAATTGATGAATAGCTCTATCAAAACCTGGAGTAACAGTGCTAAGTAAAATCTCTTATTGTTATTGCTGCTGTAATTTTGTACAATACACAAGTTCATCTCACAGCATCAAGGTTGTCCTTGCAGCTCTCCGAACATAAGACAAAATTTCTCTCTTGCTGTTTGCAGTTAGCTTTCATACATGCCACAGCTGGCATTTTTTCAACGATGCCAAAAGCTCTACTTGAGGCCAAAACTAATCAAATCTCTAAAGCGCCAACAATGGAGCTGGGCATTAAAACCTCGAAGGACTTCCTCTTTTTGGTAGCCAAGGCCGGCAGGTAAACACTTCTGCTGGAGAAATGAGATGAACTGAGTGGCATGGAGTGTGGAGGATGACTTCAGAAAGCTGAGCCCTGCCTTCAAGCTTCCAAAATGGAGGACAACTTTACACAACACATTCCTGAGCAAGAACTTTCTGGCATTTACTTAACTCTGTCTCTCTGGCTTTCTGTCAGCTGCTGAATAATCTTGCGCCAAGTGGAGAGTTTGGCCAAAGCAAACACATTTTAAGAGCAGTTAGGAATGTGGGGTCAGCACTTAAAACAAAGCAAAAACAAACAAACAAAAAAAAAACAAAAAAACTTTTGTTTTCCGATTTCTTTCATTGCGTTCTAGCTTAGAGGGAGCGGCAGACAAATTGAAGTTTTCTTTTAGCTGAGAAGATAAGGCCGGGCAGACTTTTAATATAGTGGGCAAAGTTTAAAAGTTAATGTGCATCATTGATTTTCAGTAATCTGTCAGTGCATTTCGTATTAGGTGGGCTCCAGAGACATGGAGAGCAGGATTAGCTTATTATTTGAAAAGCACTATCACAGCACTAGAACCAGGAGCTATAGCTGCTCTGAGAGGCCGAACTTACTGGAGGGGCAGCCGAGCTGAATGTTAATGTCAGAATGCTAATACGCTCACACCAGCGATGTTAACACTCTGACCCCACAGTGTTTACTATATTCATTTAGTGTGCTCCCATATTTACAGTTCAATCTAGTTCTTTTTTTTTTTTTTTTTTTAGAACAATAAAAATGGAAATGACATAATTCCCTCTAAACCTGACTCTGAGTCAGACTGACTTTCTCCAATAGTTCAACAAATCAAGACCATAATTGAGCCTCATGTTTGTGTTTCCTTTGGTGTTGTAGCTAAAATCTTAGCATGCACCATGCTTTGGGAATAATGGAACGTTACACTTCAGTCATAACTTCAGTCATAAAATAATAATTTACGTCATAATACTATAATTAGCCTGAAGTTGTTTTGATTTGATTGAATTGATTTCAGTCTAATGTTGCATGCTACTTTTAGTCCAAGACGTCATTTTATTCATTGGAAAAAAAAAAAAAATGAGTGCATTAACTGTCAAAATACTAGTTCCATGCATGAGTAATATGTGCGGCAGATTATTACTAATTAAAAGTTCCCCGAGGTTTCAGGCCTTACAGTCAGTGACTAAGCTCAAGGTGGCACACCAATATGCTGCAATGTGCCATGAAGGTTGTAAGAGGTCCTGCAGTAAAGCAAATAGTTGTGAACAGTGTTAGATTTATAATAGGGAGGAAGTGGAGGGAGATACTGTTAAGTTTGGCTGTACATTTCTGGACGTTGTGATTGACGCAAATTGGGGGAGGCGGGTTGGGGGAAGGGGCGCTTTATATTATTTATTTAAACTCCTTTCAAATTTGAGTTTGAGGGCTTGAAGTTTGAGAGCCTTGATTAAAAAAGAAAAACCTTACAATAATAATAAATGGATAATAACGGATAAAATCAGCTGCTAAAGTAAAACGAGCACATTCAGCAGCAACTACATTAATTAAATCACAGGTGAACTTCAAACAGAGTATTAGATGTAACACTCTTAAATTAGATTTGTTTTAATGAGAACTTCACTTTCAAGTAGTGATTTGATAAAGATACAGCAAAACCAAATACAAAACAACAAAAAAAGCAAAATAATAATTACAATAAAGAATAAATCAAAGCCAAACAAATGACAAAAAGATGCATTAATAATATTTTAGACTTGAATTATATTTTAAGTTCCTTTATTTTTGTTAAATTCCCGTTGCGGGTCAAATTGACCTGGTGCATGTTTAACCATCCGGAAGTAGTTTTACAAATATTTTCCCTCCATAAACATTATCTTTAGCTCAATTAATATCAATTTAATCAATATTTAGTACAATCACTCCACTTCCTTCCAGGTGATGGTTAATTTAATAATACGATAATAATAGGATAATTCACTTGCTTTTTCTGCTTTATTGGGCAAAAACTAGACATTCAACACATTTGTTTCATTCATTCATATTTTACTTAAACGTTTAACACTTAATTAACAATTTCTAAAATAAATTTTTAAAAATAATTTTTACATGTAACTCACGTTTTACAAGTCACTCAACAAGGTCAAGGGATAGTAAAGCATACAAAACTGCAATCTCCCTCTGTGTGTGTGTGTGTGTGTGTCTATGATGTACATGAGTAGCAGAATGCCACCACATGTTTTGTGCAAATACATTTTTTGCACTTGAAGCATGTTGTGCTAATCTTGCTGTCTTCTTCGGGCTCGCAGACTTGATACCTCTTCATCTTTTTACTCCCAGCAGCAACCTAGGAAGATGAAGATGATGATTACTTTATGAGTTTGAAAAGTATACAATCGCATCCTACATACACATGTACACACAAACTTACCTCGGGCACTGGTAGGGTAGGTGGTGCGTCCTCCTCACCACGGACACAGCGGCTGGGCTTTTGCAATGCGTGGAGTCAAGAGCGCTCTCCCAAGTTCCTCAAGGAAGAGCCGTCTCTTGAACAGTTTGGAAGCATCCCAATCTGGGACGATCTCAGTCCAGATAGCATTGTAGGCTGACACGTTCACAATGTTATAAAAGATGACCAAAGACTGCGCACTTTGGTTGAAAAGATGAAAAGTATCTGGGTTTGTGTGTACTTGTGCTTGTGTGTGTGTGTAGGATTAGGCATCCACATTTAGGCCAGTTTTGGTCTAAATTTGATATTTTTACCTGTCATGGCCTTCATGCAGTCAAATTGACCCAAACTGTATGTGTGTCATATAACATGCAGGTGCGGGTTGCAAACACATTAAAATAGTAATTTAATTATCATTTCATTATTTTAAATATTTTTCCTGAAATTTTAAACTTTGACATCGGTCAATTTGACCTGCAACATAACAAGAGGGTTAAAGTATGCATGTCTCTGACCTTAAAAAAATCTGAACAGGTTGTTTCTGATATTTCAGTCTCTCTACGAAAGCAAGGACACCTCTGAATGTACAAGCCACGGCAGTAATGCGGAAATTATATGGTGGTGATCGCACTGGGTAAAAAGAATAACACCTTCGGTAGAGATGAATACAGGATTAATACTTATCAGAATTTTCACCCCCACCTAATAGTTTTAGGATTATAGCGACACTGTGAATGAATGAATGAATACACTTATATGTTTAATTTAAGTGTCAGAGCCTGTTCAAGCTCTACACTGCCAGAAAAGACTGCGACTGAGAAACTCGCCTATATTTCCATATAAATATAGTGAAATGATGTCTATTGGTTGAATTTAATTCTCTTTGCATCAGATTTTTTATAAAATGCATACGTAAATGAATTATACGTAAATAAGTACAGTTTATATATATGGGTTGAATAGAATAGAGGAGAACTTACATAATGCATTTGTCAATTCATATATTTTCTATAGTTTATCCGTTTCTGTTTCTCAGGGGCTGCTGGAGCCGATTGGGTGAGGATGGAGTCACCCTGTACAAGTCTGCAGTCCATCGCAAAGCCAACACACAGAGACAAACAACCACTCACACTCTCACTCAGACCTACGGACAATTTAGAGTCACCAAACATGATGCCTTTGGACAGTGGGAGGAAACTGGGGTACCTGAAGGAAACCCACACAACCACAGGAGAACATGTAAAGTCCACACGGAAAGGCCCCAGGCAGGGAACCAAACCTGTGACCTGCTTGTTGTGGAGATATAGCATTAACCACTATTCCACTGTGCTGTGTTATTTATCTTTATTATTATTATTGTTATTAATAATAATAATAATAATAATAATAATAATAATAATAATAATAATAATAATAATAATAATAATAATAATAATAATAATAATTCACACCATTTTGATATACCCATGGCAAGAATTTAACAAAGACTTAGCTGAATCAAAATTTTTATTTAAACCTACTATTTGAGATCTGCTCTGCTTAAGGATCTTGACTTTGTCTTTCGTTTAATTTGAAAATATTCCCTTGTGTGTCCATTGGCTTTTTGAACTCCTGTCCTTGTCTAGTTTACCCTCTTTGGGGCCATCGGCCCCGCCCTATTGCGTTTTACCTGTATGTAATCAGCCATGACTGCCTTGTATGTTTGGTTTGTCTCCCTGGTGTTTCCGTGTGTTCCTGAGTTTTAGGCCCTTGGATTCCCTTCACGAATGATTGGATTCCTGCTTTAACTTCGAGTAAGACTTTTATCTGTTTAATTATCGGTCTGAACTGAACCAGCTCTGCCTCAAGAGTATGCATTTGTACTGAATGCCTTAACCTTGGCAGCACTGTAATTGAAAAACTACTTGTGGTATTTTGAAAAGACTTGGAGCAAACATTGTCAGGAGAACGTTTAATTTGAGGATTTTGATAATGGGAAGGACTGTAAGGTGTAAAATGCATCATTTTGAGCCTTCTCCAAAAAACCTTTATTAGGCAAAGTCAACATTACTTTCAATTCTTTTAAAATAGGTGGAAAACTGTCTCTGCATTATAAGAGTTGCCTTCAGTTTTTAAATTTAAACCGGTTTGTTGCAGACTTTTGAGCTGTGGCTATCGTCGGCTTTACTCTCTTACTTTAATAATTACAATTTTGGTCATTTTAATTGTCATCTGGAAAAAGATGGTTTCCAGATTTAATGTCACCGTCATCTGAGTATGAGTTTTATTATTCAGGTTCACATGATGCAGCCTTCAATTGTAGCTATTTCACAATGCTTTATTCAAAATGAGAGGCTTAATTTTATGGCAGTTGCATTGTCATATATCTGTTGGTTTTCATTTGATTTGTGGTCTTTCTCCTGCTACATTAGATTGCATGAATGTCTTTGCTTAGATTGCATTTAAAGATTTTGTATTTTGTGCTATGGAGAAAGAAGGAAACAGGTCAGTGTTACCTCCTCAGATGTGATGTTGTTGAAACAAGTTTTGAAAGAAAATATCTTCCAATAATTACACTGAATGTATTAATATTGGTGACATTAGGCTTTCCAGATGGAGAAGTGGCCCCAGAAAATTGCAAAATACAGCCAGAAATGGTGATGAAATTAATTTCAATTAAAAAAAAAAACATCTTAAGCAACAGCTTTTTTTTTTTTGCAGATCATAATTATTGTCATTACTTCTTATGAGCCTCTCATGATCCACTTAATGCTGTATTATGTCTGTAATGTGGTTTCTATTTATCCAAAAGTGTTGAATGCCATGAACGTATTTTAAATGCTATAAAAGTTATCACTCGAGGAGCAATTTTATATTTTGTTTATGAAGATTGTGAGACATAAATGTAGTATTAAAAATGGCATGTGACTCTGCTCTGTAACAAATATCTGCGGTTCGTCATCGCCTTCTGCTGTTTCCGTGTGTCACAGAATTACAGCAATAAACAACAAAGCCCATGAAGTCTTAACAAGTTTTCCTGCTACTTTTAATGTTCAGTCTTATACCAAAGCATAAATAGAAACAATTACCCAGGCACCTCGTCTCTGTTGCTGTGGTTAAAGGGTTGACGTGCACTGGAAATGCCAAAATGCACCAACCTTCAGCAACTTTTGTCACGCAACGATGTGATGCGCTCGCACCCAGCTGCCATGGCAACACTCAGAATACCACCCCACGCCCACTCCCCATTAACCAATCTGGAAATGTACGGTGATTATCAGCAGCTGTTTGGCCCCCCCCCGTCCCCCTCCCCTTCCAAGCACAGCCCACAGTTAAGCCCCACGAACATCACTTCCCACTAATTAAGTTTGTTTATAAGGGATATTAAGTTTAGGAGGTGCGTAGGTGTAAAGAACCTTCACAAAGTACAGATGAGAGGAGAAGACAGAGGCATATCCTGCTCGCTAATGTGTGAAACATGAACGCTGATGTGGAATGAGCATATCTGTGTAAACACTGGGGGAAGGGATGGGAGTGGGGGGACTGAGAAGCTATTTAAGCACATATACGCCCACCGGAAACACCTACAGCACGCCAAACAGATCCAGATGGAGGGAGCTGCTGGCTATTTCGTGCGAAACAATCCTGCATGTTTTTGAAGGGGCGGACATTTAATGAGGGAAGGCGAGGCAACTTTGTACAGTGGTCTTTTACCCCTTCTGTTGTTTTTGTTGTCGTTCACAAAGAGATACCTCATTAATAGGTTTTGATTTGTCGAAGGCACTCCATGAAGCAGTGGCGGTGACGACTGTGTTTATGGGCATGTTAAATTTCGTTCCCCAGATCTGGAGAATTAAGCGGCTGACAGTTCGTCATTGAAGAGCGCAGCCATGCCGCATTAAATGAGATTTCAGCCCAGCGAAGAAGTTTTCGTGATGTCTAATTTCAAGTAGGCTTGTCTCCCCCTGATGAATCTAAGTCCAATAATCACTCAACTTTTACATCATTAACTGCTTAATCTATCGCAACTACTTTCTAATTTTTGTTTTAGTGGGTTTATCAAACTGACGAGAGGTGAAGTCAGGAGGCGCCAAAACAATGAGCAGAGGGAGGTTAAAATGCTCGGCAGCACTGATGATCATTGTCTGTAATTTATATTTGCAGCGGGTTTGAACAGCTTGTCCTGTTTTCTATTAATATAAGTCTACTCTTTATCATTAGCTTATTTATCTGTTTATTCCTTTTTTTTTATTTTATTAATTTTGTGTGTCTACATGTTTGCTCTTCTCTTTTTTTGTCAAAGGAAGGCTTTTTTTAAACTCATAAACTTGATCTTGCCCATGTAGAAAATGAATAGTTCACATCTCTTTTATTGTCAGCCAAAGCTCCATATTTCTCCAATTTCGGGATAGTACAATTCAGAAGCTGACGCACACGCACACACATTCATCAATCTACACTTCGTTGCTTGTTAAAAGTTCTCCAAATGCTCCCTAACTTGTGAACTTGCAGTCTCTTTGCCAGGCTTTGCTGGTATTCACGCCTTTAATTGTTCAGAGATTTGGCTGAGCGGAGCAGAGAGCGGGAAGCGCAGGGCTAAACAACAACACCTGCATCGTGAATGTTTCCAAAGGCCACCCATCGTGGGCGCAGACAGCAGCGTTCCCTTTAGTACCACGATCACGCCACTTCCTCACTCATCTTCATTTAGACCACTTAGAGACTCACTTAGACACCTCGCCCTCCCTTCATCTGTGCATTAGGGAGAGAGAAGGACCGAGGGAAGTTATGTTCTCAGGCTGCTTTGTAAATGAGTGTCACTGATGAGAAGTTGACGTGTTGGCGCCGAGGTCTCCGCTGTAATTGTGTGTGTTAAGCTGAAGTGGTGTTTCCCAGAAGCATCCTTATTTAGCATGATTTCAGAAACAATTGTAGATTAACAAAGGTCTCCTACTTGTAGATGGTTAAGTGGCTCCTGAACAAGGGACTGCAAACTTTTTTTTTTTTTTTTTTTAAATTTTATATTGCATCTGTGCTGTCCTCTGTCCACTATTACTGCAAGTTTCCAGTGTCACCATTGCATTTCCAAAACCCCTTGTCTAGTTTCCATTTCTTTAGCTTTTGCTGTGTATTTATACTGGATGCAGCAGGCTAGCTTTGCATTTTACGCTTTGGCATAATTTTTTTAATTTCATAGGTCTTTTGAGAAAAGTGATGAAAGAAATTGTATCCACAAAGCATATAAAAAAGCATGACTTCCTGATTGTATGTTCAATTTGTATGATTTGACTGACTGAATATCAAGTACAAGTTGGAAGCATGACAAATTTAAATTGTCCTCATAGAATTTACACATTGTCACACCTGTATTTTTGCCACCTGCTTTGGCCTACAACAGTTAAATATATTCAACATTTTCATAAGCAGCGCGGACAGCAATTGTCAAAAAATTCATAACAGTGCAAACATTTGTGCTGTAAATTTAGACTTTAAACAGATTTGACATTAAAGCTTATGAGAAAGAAGGGAACCTGTGCAGTACAGTAACTGACATAATTTATTCAGAATGTTGTATATTTGTGTACAGATTTTCCTCTGGGGATTAATAAAGTATTTCATATTCTGATTTCTGAAAGGAAAGATTGGACCAACTGCAATTAATTAGGAGGGAAATGACATTAGACTGAACTAAACAAGAGAACATGCAAAACAACAAAAAAACATAGAGGTGTTGAGTCTTCTTTAACAATGAACTGGAGCAGACTTGAAAACACTGAGACTCATTAAAATATGGTCCCATCTAAAAATAAAAGTTTTACTTCAAGCAAATAGTCATGACAGTACATTACAAATAAAGCCCTAACTCAAACTTTATTTCATTTGTACTGATGTGGCAGAGTATGGATTACATTGAAGGCCTCCCCCCACAGTGTCACCGAGCTGCATGCTTCCCTGCATGCACTCATCTTAGCCGCTTTTTATACATTGCATGGCCTGTTGCCAGCGTGCATGTAAAACATGCTGCCGGGAGCAGGGAATTAGACGCCCTTGAAAAAGCGCACAGCAAGTGCAATTCTCATTTAGACTGGCTATTGAATAAACTAATGGCAGTGTGTCAGGTCAGAGGTCGGAACCAGCCCGCTATGATTCACTAACAACCGCATCAGGTCCAGAGAGATTATGTAAATCAGAGACTGACTTCTGTCTCCACCACTCTGGGCTTTCAGACTTCTGGGGGAGCCATCTATACTGTATGTAGATGCAGTGCTGACCAGAGCGCACCTTAAAATATGCTCTAGCTCTTTTTTTTTTTTTTTTTCCCCTGATATTCAATAGAATATTTGTAATTGGTCAAATCTGGTTGACTGTATCTTTTGTTTTGCTTTTTAGATTTATGTTTTTTTTTTGTTTTGTTTTTTTTTTTCTTGAAGACTAAATTCTAAAACTATCTAGCTTTAACATCGAACATAAATAGGCAGCAAAGCATGTGTTAGATTCTTTCCAGAACCAGCTTGCTACACTTGGGCCTATTGAGACGAAAACAATTTTTGCAATATTTCGTAGCCATATATCTTCAAGCTGACATGTGAGTAAATGGGATTCCAGTGTTTTTTTTTAACTAATTTGGCCAGCACATTAGTGAAATAAACTACTTCAGTTCAGGTGACACTAATTGCAACCACATTCACAGTGCCATATAATGCAGCTCAGCCAGATGCTTGGCTGACTACTTCTCACAATCTGAGCGCTCTCTATTGTTCGGTGGTCTGTAGATAACTCCAAACTAGCTGCTGCGTTACCTTTCCCCATTGCTAAATGTCAAATGTTATGCAAGGTATTGTACCTGCGCTGACCAGTGCAGTGCAGGACAGTAACGGACTGAACCCATTGTGGCGGCGCTCCCCTGAGGACTCAAATGGTTTCATTGAAATAAATGAGACTGTGCTTTTCAAAGCAGCATTAGCCTTAATCCAGTTTTCACCGGCTCCTGACATGAAGGGCGGATTAGTTCAACGGCATTATTGCGCTACTTTTGCCCATAGTGTGGGTTCATAACTAAGGAAGAAGAGGACAGTTTGAGTTTTGTTCCGGGTAGTCAGCCTCAGAAGAAGGAGAAAACTAAATCCAATTCCCGCGTAGTCTGCAGCAGGAGAGCAGAGAAAACACCCACTACTGCTCACGTCCACACACTTTGATCTTTCAGACACACAAACGTAGATGGCATTCCCGTAAAGGGGAAAAAACAGCCCCGCACGCACACACCCACACACCTCCAAACATGCAGTCAAATCAGTTTAAGTCGAGCCTCTGCCAACGGAGTTACTTACTTTTTGATGTCAATTATTTTCCTTATTTTATTATCCCCTTATCAGGAATTTTAGCGTGTTCATTAACCTTGTGCTCCAGCTGCTAATCATGACCATATGTTCCCCATTTTGACAACACCAATGGGACATCATGCAAATGTCAAACTCAACATTTTTAAGTATGGGCCAGCCTTTGTTGAAACCTGAAATAAATCTGTAATTAGGATTAATTGTTTGCTCTGTCATTCCATAAAGTTGTTGATTGGTTGAGCGTAATCGCATATAAGAAAGAAAAGCGAGATGACAGACTGGCAATGCAGCAAACAACGACTATCCTGTGAAACCCTATTTTGTTGCGACCGGGGGCTTTCAATAGGAACGACAACAGGGAGCCAGTGAAGCAGATGAGGATAACTATCGGTCAATCAAGCCATGGCCATACCCTTTAAAATCAATAAGGCAGATAGACAGGCATGAGGAAACGGGTCCGCCGAGCACTGAGCCCCTCATACTCCGTCCTCATTATGTGGATGAGTAAGTGTGCATTTCCCGCATGATGCCGCCTGATTAACAACAGGCAAAAATAAAGCGGAAAGGCCTATTTGCTCAGTTCACATCTCCATACAAACAGATGCGGGCCTCCACACTTTCTATTCTTGTGTGAGTTAACTGAAGAACGGAGTTCTTTACCCAACAACAAATCATAAAAGAAACATTTCTGACACTTTCCGGTGGTATCTGCCCACGCAAATACACACACTTATCTGCGTTTGATACATCTGTCAGATTTATGCCTCCACTCCAATGCGGTGCAGGGGAATATAATGACTCGGCGTATTCGAAGCCTGAAGCCTGGGCAGCAAAGTCCCCATCACAATGAGTGACAAGCTCAAGCGGCTAGCAGGTGGGAGCTCATGGGGATGTTTGCAGATCATAGGAGCCTGATCATTCAATGCAAGCTGGAAAAATCGTGCCTAAAGCTGACAGGTAACCGGTTTTAACGTGGTGTTTTTGCTCCTCTAGTACAAGTTGCAGCCTTTGGTCTGTGCCACGTCACTCACCGTGTCTCCAAAAGACAAATCCTAGGTTACATGTCCTTAAAAAAAAAAAAAAAAAAACACTGGTAGATGAGCAAACCAGAAGCTGCAGATCCATTTGAAATCCACATCTTTGTATCGGCAAAGCAGGGCATAATCAAACACAGGAAGACCACCAGACATTTGCGTACCTATACAGGAATTGTATTGGTTTAAGTTGGAAGTTAAAATTCAATTGGCCAAGTAAACAAACATTCATTAGCGGATGGATGGTTGTCCATAGGTCTATGAGACCTATGAAAAAATAATATTAGCACTCTACCTAACCCCAGAGCTGAGCCATCAAAACTAAATGCCTCATCCTAAAGCCAATCCTGACTTGAATTTAAACTTCAAACCTGCAAAGAGCTGAAAACTGGCAATCCAATACAGAAGTGTATAATATATAATACAAGTTCCAGTTACTAAATGTGACATGAAAGTCGGTTTATTTTAATTTCAGGGTTTGGGAAATATTGCTGTGTGGGATGGATCAAGTTGAACAATGATAAATAATTCCATAAAGGTTTTTGTGAGGGAATAGAAAAGACCCCTATGAATATCAATTAAATATTTATTATTTTATTAAAAATGCTTTTTAGCAGTTCGGATATTCAGCAGGTATTATGTCCCAACACTTCTTCCCCATTACTGACCAGGGAGCAGGAAGCACCATGACATAATTTTCTTTATCCAGTGAGTTATATTTTCAAGAAAATCATCAGCTCCCAAATACAGATGACTCAATATCACATTGATGTTGCACTCACCACTGAATCAATGACAGTGCCTGTGTGAGAGACTGTATTGATTTGGAGTTACTGTAACAATGTTAACAGATGGAAACAGATCATTTTTGGACCAATCTGCAATGAGCACATGATGAAACGATACTTAATATGTACAAGATTGGATGCGTCAGTCATAAAACCCTGATTAGGCTCTAATATTAACTGCAACCTACTTGGGGGAGAGGGAGGAGGTGAAAAAAAAACAAAAAAAACCAAAAAAAAACCCAACTCTGTGAAGCAGAAGTTTCACACATTGATGCACAGAACACAGAGGGACCCCTGTCCAAAGGAGGGTTGGACAGATGCCACTTGCAGAATTGGGCATCTCAGTCTGGTGAGAAAGTTTGTGTGATACAACCAGTTGCTTCAAAACATCTGCTGTTTTCAAGGTCAGGACTGAGCTTTGAAACTCAACATATTTTGTTTATAACACGGGCAGCAGTCAGCGTCCGTAAGCAAAATTTTAATTGCACGATTGTAAGTCATCCAATGGCACCACAGGAGTTTGCTATTTGCACAACAGCGGAGATATGAAGAGATCATGAGATGCATGCAGAACAGGGGAATTCTCTGAGGACTCTAAATACACATGTTTAATGAGTTTGGAGCCCCTGGTGTGAGTAAGAGACGCACAAACTACCCTCTCCACTATCTAAAATGAGGTGTGAAGGTCAGTCTTGGCGATCTAGTCAAGTGTTTCCTTAAGGACAATTTTTGATCAAAACAAACCGTGTGGACTGTTGGCTTCATGTGAAAGGCCAACATTGGCCTGTGGGAAAGCTCTGTCTTTTGCATCCATCCATCGACACACCTCGGCTTCTTCCTCGTGCTGACTTTGTGAGTTTGGTGGGTGGTGAAGGGATTGGCACGCCGGGGTCTGGGCATTCATTCATTCATCTTCCACTGGAGGGGGCTGGAGCCAATCCCAGCTCACATTGGGCGGGGGAGGGATACACCCTGGACAGACACAGAGACAGACAGAGACAAACAACCACTCACACTCACACTCAGACCTGCGGACAATTTGGAGTCGCCAGCTAACCTGAACATGATGTCTTTGGACGGTGGGAGGAAACCGGAGTTGCTGGAGGAAACCCTCACAGGCACAGGGAGAACATGCAAACTCCACAGGGCTCCAGGCCGGGAACCAAACCCAGGACCTTCTTGTTGTGGTGCCACAGTGCTAAGCAGTATTCCGCTGTGCTGGGCGTCTGAGCAGACAAGTGTAAATAACTTTAGTGTTTCCAGTTACAGCGACGGCTCCTGCAACACGCAGAGCCCACAGGCACAGTAGCATGGAGCCATTGTGATAATTTAGTAGTTCAATTAAATTTTAGATATAAAGGGATGAGATATTGCAGGTCTGTGTCCAGTTTCCATTTACAGTTGAAGTGAACCTGACTCAGGATGCAGTGCGTCGATTCTGGCATGAGCTTTTGACATAGCTGCTCTTTGGCACCTAAAGATGTGTAGTTGTTTCTTACTGGCCCAAAGAAAAAAAAAAAATAAATAAATAATGTATACAACTACACACTTCTGCAAGCTACACAGCCCCTTGGCCACAAAAATAAAATAAAAATAAAATAAAATAACTATAACGAAAGGAAAAGGAGTAAAGCTTTTAAACAAAATTCTTTGTTGTGCTAAAACTGTGTTTGTAGCCAGAATTTAAAAGGCAAACTTTTCACCCAGCGCACTGTACGTAGGCTCAGGGTTGTCAGAGTGATCGGACATGCCTGGTGGGCCAGTGCAGAGAGGTGGAGGAGGAGGAGGAGGCAGCGGCTGACTCAGCAGATGCGTCTTGGCCATGGTTGGCCTGGTGGGCTGGACTGGTGGATGAGGAAGGAAAGCTGACAATCCGTTTTTGACAAATGGACCCTTAACGCTGGCTTTCCAGAGGGGTGGAGATCCCAAGATGCCACACACACACACACACACACACACACACACACGATACTATCTGGTCTTTCAAAAGTACACACGTGAATATTTACAATTTCCAGACCTAGCCCAGCAATGAGCTTCCAAAACACATTGATGTTTCTGCGAGTGATGTGTTCCTTTATTACCATAAACAAACACACTGTAGTATAATTTGTTTGCATAAAAACACCCACTAAAGGAGTAAGGAGTAAATTCATCTGACTACGAAAGTATTCCCCACATTTCCATTTTTGACATATTTTCACTTCATTTTATGGAGTTGGCATCCAACATATTTACATTCAGTGATTGCCTCCTTAGTTTTTATATCGTTTCATGGCAGATTCCACTGCTGTCACATCCGCTCTCTGTGCTCCAGAGCTGTAAAAGTGTTCAAATTACGAAACATAAAGCTCTGTGTAGTTGGGGGGGCTTATTGTGTTTATCACCCTGGTTAACACCAGCCGTGATCATTCATCAAAAATGTGTCTACAAAGCAAGACAAGCATCTGCGGTTCTTCTTGAAATTAGGATATGATTTATCAGGAGCGATTGCAGTGAGATTTCAAGAAACCTTAACAACTCACCATCGCTGAAAGTCGTCAGATAAGAAAAGATTCATTACTCAGAAGCTTTGCAATTCAAAAGGTCTTTAGCACTTACAAAGTTTGTAGTCAATACACCGAAATCCCTGATAAATTCACCACAATTACACACTAAATTCAAAATGGCTGACGTCCTGTTGGGTCTAGATTGATGCTCAAAGAGGCTTTTCTTTGTAGAAAATAATAATATGCACACCGAATTTTAAAACACCAAAGAAATCTACTTGCACCATGTGCTAGATGAGAGCAGATCTTCCTGGTTTGCTTGCACTCTGAGCAGATTAACCAGCTGCTCTTTTCGTTGTGTTCCTGACAAGAGTAGATAATTTGCTGCGCCCAGTGGTCAATAAATGTGCCAACAGAACTAAGCATCCTTTAGATTCAACTGTGAAGTTTCGCAGGATTGATGACCTTACATAAACAAGACCCAAGATTTGTAAATACAAGAAGTATTTGCAGATTTAAATCCAAATGTGCCCACTCAGGACATGTCGAGTCTGTGATCAATCCATCTGTGTCACTGCGACAGCAATTTTTATCCATTTCCATCCTGGTCAGTAGAATAACTCAGGAAATGATATTTGGATTAATTGAATAACAGGCATCATGCTGCCAGAGCCATGTTGCATTTGGATGATGTTGAGTCCAAGCTGTGACTCTCTAACATCCTGTCGTACAGCAACGTTGTCCATAGCGCCCCCACCCCCGCCAAACAGTGAGAAGTTATAGACCTGTGTCAAACTGTTTGAATGTGTTTATCTGAAGTTTATCTTGAGGGGAAGCTCAACAGCAGGTTTCTGATGAAATTAAGCAGACTAATGAATTAAGGCTCAGTGGGACAGAGTGAGCACAGCTGATGGGCCGGTGACAAATGGCCTGGCGATGTTTGAATATTACACGCATGATGGAATCTACACACACACACACACACAAAAACAAAAACAAATAGGCAAATACACTCATGTACTGGAAACGTACACATGCTGATGAAAACCCAGTGACGTGTCACTTTCTTAGGTGCAAATGTTCAACCGCTCAATAACATGAGACGCACACAATCAGCAAATCACGTGGAAGCAACGCCATGCATTGAGCAATACAGACGTCATCAAGGTGAACTTTCCTGATGGCTGCATCTCCATCATTGGTCAACAGATCTCAAACCAGCAGAGCAGCTTTGGAATGGGGTTGAAAAGGAGAACTGCATTATGGATGCGCAGGAGGCAAATGTGTAGCAACTGTTTCGTTCTCTTACTTCAACTTGGATCAAAATCACTGGAGAATATTTCCAATTAAGTGTGCAATGATTACCTCATCTCTATGTAGTCATCATAAAATGTTATCCTCCGGTAGGCTCCATATCTTTTTGTCCATATTGGGTAAAAACTAATAATATGCTGTTAAAAGCGCCCGACGGAGTTTTCTCTTGAAAGAGCAAGACCGTGTTTACATTGTGTGTTTCCCGTCAAGACATATTAAGGGCAAGCTTAAGGTCTGACAATCGCGTGGAACGCATTCCTTTCTGATAAAACATTTGCAAAGGATTTACATCCATGCCTGTCTTCTTCCTCCTCCCAACACTTGCTGTTTCTCCACCTGTTAGTCCAACAAAAATGTCATTGGAGTGGGATCATTGGCAGGGATGTGAATCGTGCCACCATATGCTCAAACCCATAAAAAAAATAAAAAAAATAAAATAAAAAAAGATTCATAGCTCTAATGGGCAGCACAGCAACATAGTGGTTAGCGCTGTTTCCTCACTAGAAGAATGTGACAGGTTCGGTTCCCGACTTGGAGCCTTTGTGTGTGGAGTTTGTATGTTCTCCCTGTGCCTGCACGGGCTTCCTCCGGGTACTCCGGTTTCCTCCCTCCCTCTCTGTCTGTCTCTGTGTGTTGGCCCTGCGATGGACTGGTGACCTGTCCAAGATGTACCCCAGCCTCTACCCAATGCGAGCTGGGGATCGGCTCCAGCGTCCCCGGCGACCTGGAAACAGATTAGTGGTAGAAGATGAATGAATGAATGAATGAATGAATGACAGCTTTAACGGTTGTGTACAATGTGCTGCCTCTGCTTGTCATCTGAAAAGCATCACTATTCTTTATCAACTGTTCCTTCCCCATACAGTTATAATAGCAAGCAGGGGTCACTTTGTCCAGTGCAGTGTGTGCAAAGCGTCCGTACAAAATTGCTTGCAGACATAAAAGTTGCTTGTCAAAGGAGAGTAGCTCCAGAGTAGCTCCAGAAAAATACATCTTTTTAACAAAAAATGCCTCAGTCTGTCAGGTTCAAGGATACCTTGAGGATTGACTCCTACAGTCCACATTTGTTGCAAATTTGTTATAAACAAAAAACATAAATATAAAATGTAAACAAAAAAAAAAAAAAAAAAACTGGCCTCCACAGTGAAAATATTAATATGTGCTTTGCACACAGACAAGTGAGGAGTTTCCAAAAATGTAATTGGAGTGGGATCATTGGCAGGGATGTGAATCCCTATGATGGCGGCATCAGCAGCAGCTAACATTCAGCGGCCTCTACGGCTGAGGCACGAATTTCATTTACATTTGAATGGTTTTGCTCTTTTATTCTCTGGTTGACAGTATAACTGCTTTCAGCTCTTTTATGGTGAATTCAACTTTTTTTTTTTTTTTTTTTTTTTTTAGGCAGTGATATACTGTACAAAAATGACAAATCATATTCCCACAGGAAGTGAACTGAATGCTCGCCATACTTTGAGCAGCGATTACACCCCGGCGCCTTACACTTCAAGTACAATTTCACATGCAAAAAAATGTTCACAAAATGTACAAAGTTGAAAATAAGATGATTGAACTCAACATTAAAGATACACGATGTGATAAAAGTGACAGCACGATGAACAACCTTTTAAGGATTAGGGAACCAAAACCTGAGCGTGTCTTGAAAATAGCCACGTCAAACTTTTTCTGAAAAAAAGTTAACATTCAGCTCACATTGAGCTTTTTATGGCGAAAAAACAAGACCACCAAAAATAAAAAAAACATTCCAAAGTTTAAACTCTGACTTGACCATTGGGTATGGCTGGATAAACAAGCACACTTATGGAAGTTACTGGTCAGTGAGTTGCAATTAAAGCTCAAGATTAAAGTTCTCAAATTATTTTTATTTTATGTTTCTGTTTGCTTCAGAGGTTGATAAATAAAGGTTGTGGCACCAGTTGAATTTGTACCTCTGACCTGCTGTGATAATGGCTCTCACTCCTTCCCCCACCCAGCCTCGGTCTGCTGGTTAGCAGGTGGAGCTCTAGATCTGACTCTTTTATCCGTTAGTTCACTGCTGTATCCTACATCAGGCTTAACCTTTTATGCACCACGGACCGGCTTAATGTCGGACGACATTTCCACGGCTTTTAAGGTGTGGTGGATAAATACAACAAAATAAAATGATATGATCGGCATAAAAACTGTGCTTTTTTCTAAATATCATAATAAACGTGAATCCCCTGTGCACTTGTGTGGAACTTTATTAGCAGCATCCTCGTAACATCGCCAACAACATAACACGAGTAACATCCTCTCTGCCCCCTAACCCCGAACCTAAATGCAGCTTTCTTTTTCATGGAAGTCACAGGCTCTTCTTGTGTCTCCTCACTGGGCCTGGCGAATCATTTTCGCTAGCTTGTGGGTTTAATTTTAGCGGTAATGTATCACGTGACCGAGACAAGCGTCTTGACATGCGTCAAGAGTGAGTCATAGACGGATGTAACAGAGAGAATCCGGTCATTTTTCAAAATAAAACATAGTTCAGATTCAGATAATAAATAAAACATAAATAATGTAAGTTATTTATTCTTTCTGTGTGGCCCGGTTCAACTTAAAAATCTTTACCTGGCTAAAACCAAGAAAATAGGACAAAATACTTTCCCCTTATTGGATTTAGCTTTCCTGCTGTACTGTATATTGTAATTTTATAGGTATATATTGAAATCTGGTCTTAAAGAGTGAAAGTAAAATTCCTTCAAAATGAGAATATCCATTTTTATTAAGTTAAAATTTGGCCACCGTGGATTATGACACCCCATGGTAACCGTTATTTGATAAGCACATTGATAAATGTCAACTTCACATAACAACTACTCTGAAGCATTTCTGTCTTTAAGGTGGTTGCCTGTAAGTCCCTGTTTTTCTCGGCCCGTCCTTTCATAAAGTCTCTCTTTTTCACATCGTCAGGTGAGCGTTCATCACATCTCTCGTGCTGCAGACTACCAGTGTCACAGTGGATAAACTTATCGCCCCATTGCCTAAAGTTGGGAGCTGGCCATTTCCCTCCAAGCCATTCTAAATAGGATGTAATAAATCTTCTCTTTTCCCTCAGATATGTACTTAAATGTCCCTGCTGATAAATGTAGGCCCTCGTCCATGCCCAGATGCATTCCCTCAGAAAGATGAATAGTTGTGAGGTGTGGGAAAGAGCTGGAAAGGTGGGGAAGAATGAATTGCGGGGCGGGTGGGGGTGGGGGGATAAAAAAGGCCATTTTCTAATGTAGATGGGTTTGACAGAGTATCTCCTGGCTGGAACAGCTAACGATGGACGAAATGCATCAAGGGATGTTACATTAACCCGAGATGGGAGAGGAGGAGAAAGAAAAAGAAAGAGAGAAATCCATTTCAATAGTCATTTGTCTTGTCTTGTCTTCATATGGCACCTTGGTTTGGTTTCTCTTATTCTGTCAGCCGAGCTCACTCTCGCTCCACCAGCCCCCTCCCTCTTTTTTTTTTTTTTCTTGAATCCATCTCTCACTCTCCTGATTCCTCCATTCTTACCTTTCGTCTATTTTACGCATACTCTTAGCCCGCCGTCTGATCCCCACTCAAGCACCAGCTCTCTGCTTTTCTTCTCCGTCGTATTTCCATATCTTTTCATCTGGTCTTCCCTCCTTCCTCAGCTGGCCCCGCTCTTCTTTTACCATATTTGCTCTGATCCCCGCAGTCCACTGCCTCTTCCTCTGTTTTATTTTCTTTATGCCCCATCTTTGGCATCACTGAGATGTAAATGAAGCTTGCTGATTTCCATAATCAGCCACTCAGCCCATTTCTCGTTCGAAACAATAATCTAAACACAACTACTGCTATCATGTTTTTATGTTGACCTTTCAAAGAAACAGACTTGACAGACACACATTTCTATTCAATCAGTGGTTTGATGCTACATTGACTTTTCTCTCTGTTTGAGATTTTTTTGTTTTCACTAAGTGGATGTTTAACCTTAGTATAGAATATTGGCAGGGAGAGAGCTAGGGCAGTCACTGCAATAAATTGCAAAATTTTTTGCTGATTTCTTTTATTATAGAGGTCTGATTCCTGATTTTTTCTGGAAGTAGCCAGTTGTTTTGCATCTCATTTTACCTCAGTACAGACAGGGGAGCACGCTGCTTAACAGGCTAATGTAGAGTGAGATGGCAATAAAAAAGAAACGTTTGCACGTTTTTTTGAAATGTGGAGCAGCGCTGGAGGCGTTATGTGTTCAGACTGTCACTTCATTTGTCACATTCTCCTCACGTGATATCTCAGAGACACAAACTTTCACTTAAATTAACTTTGACTTTAGACTTCAGAGGTCAAAGGTCAAAGTTACTGTGATCTCACAGGAAATGCTTTTGGTTGTAATTTGAGAAATTATATGTTAGTTATCAATGCAATTTATTTTATTGGGACAGAATAATTCAGTCATGACACTCTATATGCAAGACTTCAAATCTCAGTTTCACCATGGCATCATAATTTTGAGCTAAAACTGAAGATGAAGACGAAGTGTGAGACTGTAACAAGAGAGTCCAAGACTGACAAACCGTTAGCCTTAAGTAATACAAACAAACTTTGGAGGCTTTGGAGGGTAGAGAAAGTCTGGGGTTTTGCTTAAATATTAATATGCAAGTGTCTGGAGTTACTTTTCTGTGGTCTGACCGTGAGGATCAGAACAAAAATGTAATAATGTCACAGTCAAACTCTATTCTGGCATAATATTACTGCAGCATTCGGTATCACCTTGCCGAACATGTAAATGAATAACTTTTCCTCTTTAGAAAATGTCACCTGGTCATCCAAGATGGACAGTATTGTTAGTAAGGGTGTTAGCAAAGAAATTTTTTCAAAAATTCGAATGCACACACGGTCAAACAGGAGCTTCTGAGTTTCAGGACAGTGGCACATTTTCCCTCTTGGTAACCCAGCCTCGTCGCCATTTATGACCTGATTGACATTATGCAGTTTTGGTCCTGCAAGTATCAGTTGGGCTTACTCTTCTTTTCATTTACCAGTGCCTGTATTCCACTTTAACTCGAAACCATGAGACGTGCTTGATTTCACAGCGTGTGCAAAAGTTTTAGGAAGGAACAGAAAACCACACTATACAAATCCAGACTTTAAGAAATGAAGCAAAAACCTGCACCTACTCAAACACATGTCCACCCCCAACACCAACGCACACATGGAGTGTGCTTCTTGTTGTGTTCTTGCCACTGAGACTGCAGCAGCTGTCAGTGTGTTAGTGTGCGAGATAAAACCAGGACGCTCAGTGATACAGCAGGGATCTGAAGTGCCAATTAATTAGGATGAAGGAAAAGAGTGCATTAGCGCGCTGGAAACCCTCAGCATCAGCACAGATGGGGAAGGCAACATTTCTTAAATGTGAGGGCCACAACAAGCTGGGGTGTTTTCTTTTTTTTCTTTTTTTTCTTTTTTTTGTGTGTAAAAAGATGTATATTTCTACCTTCCATGGTCAAAAACTTTGTTTGCCATCATGATCTGTGGCTAAAATCCTAAAACCCACAGAGAAAATCTATGTCTCATCTTAGCACCTCCTCTGCTCTAAGTGTTTATTCTGACAGCATCATGCGATTTAACAAACCTTAATGAGCACAGCTTTACCTGCACCAGTCTCATTAGTAACAGTAATTACCCCAAAACTAATCATCATGAGCAAAGTGGCCATGTAGAGTATGAATCTCCTGGTTTACATTTGCTGTAATTTGGAACAATTGTTCAGCTCCAAATTTAACATTGTCTGTGTTTTACTGCAGCAGAAGTATTCAGCACTAACCTGCACTAACCAATACAGCGTGCCTCAGAGGCTTTGGCAACGTATTTGCCAGCCTTAATTTGAAAAATACCTGCCTACCGGGGGAATGAAACTTGAGTGAAGAAGACTATTTGTGTTTCACCTGCTCGCAGCACTCATTTATGCAGAACAAATCCAGTGAGGGGAGAGTTTTAGCCTGAGCCAGTCCAACAAAAAAAAAAAAAAAAAAGAAAAAAAAAAAGAAAAAGAGAGAGGAAAAACTCGGAGAACATTTTGAAAAGGTAATACAACGGTTTGTTTTCCAAGTCAAGGTTTAAGTCAAAATTTTTCATTCTTGTAGAGTCAGTGAAATTAATGCAGGCAAAGGAGGATTAAACTTTATTCAACTTTATAATATGGTGTGTGACCTCATGTTGACATTATCTTTTCTAATAATTTTGATCACCACCCACAGTCACAAAGTATTTTGTCCGACCTCTAACTCACACTAAAAGATTTCTTAAGTTTTCTCCTAAGATATCTCCACAAAACTGCCGAGACCAACGTTCACTTCATTGCTGTGCCTGACGTTGGTTTTCATGGACGAGGTGACACCCCGGTGACTGGAAGATGAGAGACAGGTCGTAGCCACTGAAAACACATGCAAAGCATCCCGCAGTAGGACTGAAAAATACGAATTGAACATTCATGGATTAGATGCTGTTTACAAAAGTGCAATTCTGTAATAAATGTTGTGTTGACCTAAGGGAGATTTAGCTTTACAGAAAAAAAACTTACTTTCCAATGAATGAATGGAAAGTAAATAAGAAGTCAACTGTCATCAGGGGCCGAACGAAGCCAACGCCCTAACACCTACTGTTTGGAGCTGAGGTCCCGGCTGTGGGTTGAGGTGACACTGAGCCACTGCCAGCTGGAATATGAAGCAAATCGGTTTCTATGAAGCTCCATCAGTCATGTGTAGATCCATTTTAAGACAACGTCTAGAACTGTTCCAGCACAATCAAATGATTGGTGTGACAACTATAACCTTCCTGTGGTGTTCGGGTCGGCACCGACCCGTTTTCAAGTTTTAAAATGCATTAAAAAACACGTAAATTAGTTTATTGCGTCAAGGCTTTTTGACTTTGTCAAGAACCTCTATTTCAACAAAATAAAACAAAAAACATTTTTTTCACTAAATTATAAAATGCTCTGGTTGAAATTATGACCTTTGTGTTGTTCGGGTCGGTTTCGACCCAGTTATAAAAGTAAGATTATAAATCAATAATTAGAACCAAAACTTAAATCATAAGTGCACTGTCAGCCAAAACACTGACAGCCAGCTCCTCTCCCAATCATGTGAGCTTTAGGGGATTCTCATTTTGCCTTGTTTTCCAGTATACCTGCACAAAAAAAAAACAAACAAAGACGGGCATGTCCAGGGGTATACTGACAAAAAAAAGGCCCAGAGGCCCACACCAAAAATATTAAAACCAATATTTTCATGGATATGGAAGCCTAACAAGGTAACCAAGAGATGAGAAACAAATTGGATGATAGCTAATTGTTTTTAGTGTATTTTACAGCTGATTTAAGACACGGGTCAAAACCGACCCGTTAACATAAGAGATGGTAACAGAAAGTGAACACAAGAGGAAGGATAAACACATCTTCGTCTTGCAGCCGGGCTTTATCCCTCCGTCTATGGCCCAGGTCACGTCTGTTAGACTGGACACAAGAGGAAGCTTTTATTTCTCTCCAGCTGGTGACGTTGTTCTCTGATGGGTAGTCTTTGTAGAACATGTATTTTTTGCTGAAGAGATCAAAGCAGCACTGCGTTATTGTGGCTAGCGCTGTTGCTCCACAATAAGAAAGTCACGAGTTCGGTTCCTGGACAGGGGCCTTTTTGTGCTCCTGCGTGGGTTTCCTCCCACATCATTTTTAGTTTAACTAGTGACTCTAATTTGTCCGTAGGTCTGAATGTGAGTGTGAGTCGTTGTCATTCTCTGTCTGTCTCTGTGTGTGTTGGTCCTGTGATAGACGGGTGACCTGTCCAGGGTGTACCCCGCCATCACCCAATGTGAGCCGGGATTGGCTCCAGCACCCCCCAGTGACCCGGAAAAAGATAAGTAGTGGAAGATGAATGTATGAATAAATGAATGAAGAGATCAGCTTAAAGATTGCTGGGAAATCGCCAAGTTATCAAAATCGTAATGTCCCTTTTTGCCTGTTAGGACATTTAGAAGCTGCTTTTACTTTAAACATACTTTGTGAATATGGGTGAATATGGTGATTATGAATATTCATGTAGGAATGAATAGGGTGTTTAACTATTCACAGTGATTCTGACATTTCATAATGGACATAGAAGAGTAAGGTTGTATTTTAATAAGAAAGCTATTGTCATTTAAAGCGGGGTATATGTCGATACACAGCTTTTATTTAGAGGCTTTAGCAGCTAAAATATGCTTGTATAGGGATGGGGAAAAAAAAAAAAAACTTGACACATGCAGAAGTTGGTATTTATTTTTACATTATGCATGTACATATGTATAAACTACATCGGATTTATATAATACATTGTCGAACAAAACTCTGGCATCAAAGATTAAAGTACGTTTTCAACAAGTGACCTCCACCATCCTAAAAACCTGAGCTCCCTCCAACCACCTCACTGAGGTTACTTAGCATCTGACACACACTCCCATCACAAACTGCGTCTCCAAATTAAATGAGCATTTTCGTAAAAAAAAAACATAACAAAACAATTGCATATATATCAGTGCAAATGTAAAATTCCTTCGTTGACTCGTTGCACAAAAAAGAACGTTTTGGAAAGAAAGAGAATGCTGTTTGTTTTTCATTCATACACTGCTGCAGAAATAAAACCGCAATCAATCAATATAAATTTTGACACATAAAATCTGATTACTTTGAAGGTCATCTTAATATAATCCCAAACATCATCTGGTGCTGGAGCCAATCCCAGCTCACATGGGGTGAGGGGCGGGGTACACCCTGGACAGGTCGCCAGTCCATCACAGGGCCAACACACAGAGACAGACAGAGACCAACAACCACTCAGACCTACGGAAAGTTTGGAGTCACCAGCTAGGAAACCAGAGTACCTGGACGAAACCTACACAGGCACGGGGAGAACACATAAACTCCTCATGGAGCGAATCAAACCCTAAACTTATACCAGCTCATTACTATTTTCATGAACTTTATTCTGCACTGCACAACGTGCCTGATTAAAACTGCTCCAACTCGGATTCTAGAGAGGAGTAGCCGTGTCAAAAATGACTTATATCTTTCACAACTAATAACCAATGGAAAATACTATTGACACCTCTGTATCTGTTCTCAGTACTTAACATTGAGGATAAATCAACTGTAAACACTCGTGTCGTTCCCTCAGGTGAGTTTTTGTCTTGAGCCAAAGATTTGGCTGATTCGGGGAATAGTTTGCTGAAACACTTTTATTTTCAATTATGAACGGCACCAAGCGTACCCTCGCAAGATTGGAGAAATTTAGTTCTGCTGAGTAAGAGAGTTTATGTAATTTGAAATCTGTTTCGACCAAGAGGCCTTTTCCGTTCATTTCTCATGCGATGTGCAATGTGATGATGTCACTCTCTCCGATAACATTTTTTTCGAAATCTTATTTTTGTCCCCGAACATCTGAAATTTGACAACGGTCACCACTGAGTGTTGAGGTGTAGTCAGGTTTTAAAGAGGATCTGAGAGTTAATGGGGGAAAGAAAAATCTTTAAAAAGTTCATCTAGGCTCCAGTTGCTCCTCTAGAGCTTTACAAGATACAGTCGGTACAGGCCAAAAGTTTGGACACACTTTCCTATTCATTTGAATGAGAAGGTCCAAACCTTTGGCCTGTACTGTAGCTGTTGTTAGCTGTCTGCTAATGTTTTGTGCCCTGGGTTTTGCCTTTCAGGCTACATGCAGGTGGTGCTAAACCTCTCAAAGCTGGAGACAGCACCTAGGGAAAAAAAACAAACAAACAAACAAACACACAAATAACTGCCGGAAATGTATTTTTCTTACTGTTTTAAAACATTGCAATTATTGCCAGTTTCTTGATAACGGGTTATTTTCCATATTAGCATTTTGCCTCTGGACGTGTGTGTGTAGTCAGCATTTGCATTCTTATGTTGGAGGATTGCATCAGCTTGATCTCAAGCGAGACAAATATCTTGCTGTTGTTACTTTGTGTTTGGAGAAGCAGCCGCGGGTGGTGCAGACATGGCCAGCATACTCTCACCTCCAGCACACACACATGAACACGCACAAACACACACACACTTGATGTTTAGTACAGAGTACAATAGCCTGGAGTTGTGCTGCAGCTTCCCCGAAGCAGCAGCCCAGTTCACAGTCAGGTTAATTGTGGGTGGTGAAGCGCTGGGAGGTGCGGAGCTGAGAGAGAGGAGTTTATTTGCAGATTAAATTACGAGTTACAAAGCAAAAGAGGAGGACTGAGGTAGAGGGTGCTGCTCAGGTCTTTTATTTCTTTCTTTTTTTTTTTTTATGGTGTAATGGACCGAAGAGACTTCCGGAAAATGTTGGAGTATTTCTAATAGAGGCACATAATTTTGCTCAACTGGTTCAACCCCACATCGAGATCAGCTTGCTCATCAAGGCACATGCAGTTGTTAAGAGATAACCTCGATGATGTAACTGGGTTATCTCGCCCTGCTTGGGTGTGTGTGGTCAAACAGTAAGATGCCATTGGTTGGTTGCATTGTGTGATTATTGCCACCAAAACTACACACAAGCCCGAAGCGCAGGTCTTTGGTTTTAGTCTGGGCGCAGGTGTTCGACCTGGTCACACCTGCGGGGAAATTAATGATTGAAACTAATATGAGGCTCCACCACAAAAAAAGACACTTTACTATGCAATACTGATTTCCACAGACACAGACTGATAAGAGCAAAAATTACAGGCAGGAAACTTTACGGTGACAATGTGCAGGAGTTAGCGCCTTTCAGGACTTTCTTTTCCTCCCTGTGTAATTACACAATATTCCATTTAAAGGATCAGCCTACTGAACTGCAGGGCCACTAATAGTCCCAATCCCTTACAGCCTGCATGTTTCAGCGCCCTTATGGTTCTGGGATCCTGCAGACATAATCATGTACTTTTCTTACTTGCAATAAATGCCTTTGAAAGACCATCACCAACATCTCTTAGACTCTACTCCCTTTTATGTGGCTTTTCAGCTTCAAGACTCCTTCTTTTCATTTCAATCATTGTGCACTGTTGTTTTTTTTAACTACTGTACTTGAATACAAAATTGAATATAACGGTATTAATAGAGTTCAGTGAGTACTTGGGACAATGAAGGACCATATCAGCAATTACTGGTATGACTTTGTGTTTGCACATGTACTTGGTGTCTGGTAGGAAAATAACTGTTAGCTGAAATCTGCACATTCTTTTTTCGTTGACAAGAAGACATCCTCTGATGGCACCTTGCAAAAATGGCCATTGCAAGATAGCTCACCGTCCCAGCCGCGTCAGTCTTTCTCAGTTTCCCGCTCTCTCTCACTTTCTGCCTCTCTCTTCTCCATTTTACTGCTCTTGAAAAAACAAAAGCTTGACCTTTTCAAAATGACAGGGAGTCAGTCTATAAAACTAGCAGTGGAGGCAGTGACTTTCATCTAAACAGGCCCAGCCCGGCATCACACGCTTTCTCTCTCCATTAGGTGTTCCAGTTAAATTTACACTTGTGGGCTCACACATACACACACACACACACGCACACACAGTCAGAGCTCTGAGCTGCCGGCAGGTCAAGGTGGGCGAGACGCTAGGTCCAATCATAAGTGAATCAGTGTATTTTCTGTCCCTTGACTGCCAGTGACAGATTGAACCATTATGTATAGATGAACACTGTCTGCTCTTCTCTTCTCTCTCTTCCTTCGCTTTCTCCCCCCCGTCTTTTATCTATTCTGCTCTGGTTTGTTTTTATTTCTACTGAAGTGTGAATTCATATCAGGCTTACTGCTGCAGGGCTGAATTTTGTTCTGTTCTGAAGCGCAGTATGCACAGCTTCGCTCACATGGGACCAACAGAACCTGAGGACGTCCACTGATTTGTAAAAGCTGTAACGCTTGGTTATTTCAGTCCAGCTGACTGAACCTGCCATGTTTCTGTACAATATGTACCATCAAAACCGTTGCGTGATGAGAAATTGGAAAAGTCTGGGGCCCTGAAAACATTAATACTAAAACCTCATTAATTCCCTTTTACTAAGTTGAACATTTTACCACTCATATTAGAATTGTTTAAGTGTGCAGTTTCATAGACATGCCCTTTGTCTTTGGTTCAACCTTTGTATTATATTCACTTTATGGACCCTTTGATACAGGTCAGGTTATATTGTCTTGGGATATTTTTCTCGAGTTCATTTACATAGAAAGTAGTTGGAACAATTTCTCTCATAAGGCGGGGACTCATTTCCTGTTTTACTTTTAAGTGAGCTCCTTGTGTGTCTGTTGGGTGATTGATTTTCTTTTTTTCTTTTTTTTCTCCGGCTCACATCCGATGTGTTTCACCTGTTCTCAGTTAGCCCTTCCTCCTCTGTAAATTTAATTCTCTGTCTCCGTCTGTTTTATTTGTCCTTGTCTATTGTTGTTTTTTTTTCTCCCCCAGCAATTCTGAGTAGCTTCCTATATTGTAACCTGCTTTTGGAACACTTCCTATCTGCCAGAATGTAAGTTTAGGAAATGAATTTAACGACACACTTTCACATACATAGTCCAGAAATCTCTGAGCTGACCGAATGTGGACATTGCAGAAAAAAGACACTTGTGGAGAAACATTCTATCATTACCCTTGTAGATTTTAAGTTGGCGAATAGAAGAGGAGGGATACTTAATTGGGAATAAAGAGACATGAGCATGTGAGGAAGTGTCCAAGAAGACCTGGTTTAAAGAGCCGTTGCCTGACTGACTGGGGAACTGGAATGTCAAAGTCTCCCCGTCTGTTCCGGATGGCTAGGATTTGGACTGCCAGCCACCAGCCTCTTGGGAAGCCAGTTAACCTCCGACAGCCGAATAGTCTTCCGCTTGACTGCCTCCAGTCTGTCTGACAGTCAGCTAGTCTTCAGCCAGCTAGCCTCAAGCCTCATGCTTCCCAATCAGCCGGTATCAGGCCTGCAAGCGACCTCTATCCAAGCCTGCCAGCCACCAGCTCGTTGGCCTTCAGCCTCCATCCTAGTTTAACTCAGAGCATCCTAGTTAGCTGAATCCCAGCATAGCAGCGAGGCCCCAGTCTTCACATCTGCTTCTGTGTAGGTGGATGTCCTACTTAGTTCAGGCTTTGAGGACCGTAAGCTGTCCCGTTTATCTTCAACATCACCCCCAGATTTCAGTGGTTTGGAGTCCTTGGAAAAAGACAAGAGCCATGGAGATGTTGATCCCTCAAACTGGCCAGCTTTTCTGTTCTCTCAGGTTTGTCAAGAATACAAACGTTTCATTCATCTCATTTCTTTCGGCGTACTTCCCTACTTTTCTGCCTGCGTTTGGATCACTTACATTTAGTTTCTAGCTTGCTGGACTTGTAGGTCTGGTTAGTCAAAATAACATGACTAACCAAGTAATAGTTTTGCGATGTTGAATGATAAAAATGTACTTATTTGTAAAATTTGTAATGCCGCTCCTTATTGAATGTCTTTTTGGACTTTATACTTTATATCACAAGGTGTACAATATATTCATGACATATTTGAGAGAAGATGACAAACTGTCAAGTCCCTATCCAGGGATGATTCAGAATAGAGTGATATACAAAATATTATTTGGCAGGGACTGTAACAGATGCAAAGAATTGAGCAATGGCTTAGTAGGGTTTTGCTTTGTGTCAGTGTGTCAGCTTATTTATTCATGCAAGCTTTTTTTTTTTTATTTTTTTTTTTTTTATTTCAGGTGATTTCAGTTTATTGCGTTTGCCATTTGCAAATGCCATTCAAATAAGATTGTTTGGTAGTTCATCAATTATATGAGGTCTCTTACGACCCTGGTCCTAGGTGAGGAGGACTGCAGAGAGCGTTGGGAGCTTCGTTAATGAACCATGAGTGTAGTCACCCAGAAGAAATAAAATGAAAAAAAAAACTGAAGAAAATGCATTTTTCCGTTAACTTGTTGTTGTTTGTTTTGCTGGTATTGTCTGAAAAACTGATTACATTCTCAGTTGTTTGGCCACTCGGGGGCAGCACCATAAACACTAAACAAAACATATTATAATTTCATGCCGGTGACATGCCATTATTAGCAAAGACTTGCCTAGTTATGCAAAGAAAAAAAAAAATATATCAAAGGCACTTTTGCTCCTTGTTAAAAATTTTGCTGCCTTAATCAAGATTGAGAAATTAGAATATATTCATGCAACACTTTTCTGATCCACTTTGCTTTGCCATTCTTCAGTCCTGTCAGATGATCACATGTATTTTGGACTTTTAATGCGAAAATGTGAACAGGTATTGCCGAGTCTCTATTAAAAGCTTGATACAGTAACACAGTAAAAAGGAGCATACCATGACAAAATGACCTACTCTGATGAAGGCTTGTAATGGTCTGCAGTCCGCATTCTTTAAGGTTTTGAAAACATTCATTTGCCACAGAGCAGCATCAGTTCTCATTTTGAGTTGTGTTTAGTCCGGCGGCTAATATTTACTCCCTCTGTATCTCAGTATTTGGTCTCTACTGGGTTTTAAGCAAAATATCTAGCATTTTAGCAGCTGAATGCTCTGATAATGAATGTTTACCTCTTGGTCTTGAATTGTCTGCCCACTACCTGCTGTAGCAGTGGCTTTATTAAGGCTTTTAACTAACAGCCACCTGCTGGACACAAACACGAAAGCTCTAAGACTGCTGTTCAAGAGTTACATGTTTACAGCACCAATTTGCAGCCAATCCTTTTTCCATATACTGGAGACAACAGGAACAAGGAGGAATGTAGCCGCAGTGCTCAGGTACACTCAAGTACAGCGCTCAGGGTAAATCCAGCCATTTACCTTGTCAGTTCACTTATGCTGATGTCTCTGATGCTTGAGCAACATTCTCTATTGAAATGGCACGATCTAGTTGAACACAGCTGTTCGCCCATCAGGACTGATTGTGTGCTTCTGAGTTGCCATCTCTAAATTTGCGGCACAGAAGGTTTGGTCTTTGGGCAGCAGATAAGATACAAAAGTTGCAACAACAGTAATAATGCACAGCTAATGTGCATTCTAAGTAGGAGTATGGACACACTACACAGAAATATATGAATATAATAATAAGAAGCAGCATTTATGTTACTGCAGCCTCCAAGCCCTGTAGGGTTGTCTGGCTTTTTGGAAAGCAGAGTGGGTGTGTTTGTGCTCTTTCTTAATAATTCATATGCCCTCTGAATTACCAGAACATAATACAGGGGGCAGCTATGTTGCCATCAAAATGAAAAGTAAAACCGTGGATTCGAAAAAAAAAAGAGTAACAAGCTGAAAGAGGCCAAAATGCTCTGAAGGGATGATAAATCTGTGCGGGTTAGTCAGAGAGCAGTTGCTGCTGTATCTTCCTTTAGTTGTCATCGAAGATGTATCGGGCGTAGCATCACTGTGCTTGTATAGAGATCAAAACCTTTCTCTCAACCTGCGCATGAAGTGCTAAGCAAGTGTCTCCACAGTTGAAGGGGAGTTATTTGGTACATGTATTCCATAACAAACTGTAATTTAGGTGTGTCTACGTGGTTTTTGAACTTTGGAGCCAGGCTGGCTTTATGCTAAGCTAGGCTAACTGCATCCTGGCTTCAGACCTGTGTTGCTGAAATGATGGTGATGCTTTTTCCAATAACAAACTGTTGATGTTGGCCCCATGCTCGTCTTTGTTTCTCCACAAAGTAACAGATTTGAAAGTAGGCTGGTTGGCCACGCAATCTAATCAAGAAGCTGCATGGATCATCTCTTGCCTTAATGCATTATGGGTAGATCTGGCTGGAATTAAGAGCAAATGGAAGCCTCTGCTATCTGTAAGAGCCACCCTAGGGGAAGAACTGGGGTGTGTCTTCTATCATGAGATGAGCAAACTCTCCCAGGAACTCACCACAGACTGGAAGAGTGACTGCCCAAACTCCTCATTATGTTTTCTCATACACCATATGGAGCTGTGGTTTGCTGACTTCTCATTATCATATAGTTTGAGTCTCACTCACAGAGAAATGATCTGGATGGATTATAGATTTCTTGTAAAGATGGCACATGTTTAAGAGTAAGCTTTAACCTGTGTTCATAAACACTTATGAGGCCAATATTAGTTCCTGAAGGAAAATAGAAACACTCAGAACCTCTTTTCAATCTTTATTTGAAAACTAAGACATATTCAAGCAAGTGTTGCAATTTATATCATTAATAAATTTATCGAGGCAGTCAGTGCTTTAAAAGGTGAATTAATACAATTCAATGAAAAAGTGTCAGTTACGCAAATACAGTGGATGAAAAGAAATCAAATCAAATGTATTCAATGAATACGCCTTGATAATCCCACTATAATGCCAGGAAATACATTTTTGTTTTCGCCTTGGTGTGGTTTACATTGTGTGTGTATGTGTGTGCGCTGGTTCAATAGTTTGAAGAATTGTCACCTTGTAGTTAAAGAGTGAGGAAGCTGCTGTTGTATTTACATTAGATGTATATACATCAGTATAACAAATATAACAGTTGTTGTATGTTAAACCCTTGAAAAGTCTTTTTTGTCAAAAAAAGGACTCTCATGAGGTTCTCCTTTATATAGCAATTACAGCTCCGAGGCGGCGGTGCTTTGAAAACCAATAAAATTTGGTGTGCTGTCTTCTACACCCTGAAACAACATTCATATTATTGAAGTTAAGGTTTTTGATCCATTCGATCCAGATTAACACGCATGATAAGTGAGTTAGGATCTCACCTTAAGCGGCGTCTCCACTCCACAGTCAGTTGATTAAGGGATGGCCTTTGCAGAGACCTAAAGGCAGTACATATATAGTCCCACACCTCATATTCCAGCAGCCAGCACCTCAGAAACTCCTCTCTGATTCACACTGATTAGCTTGGACAAGCTATCCCTGAGTGATCCTTTAATTCCCTCACACCCAAAGACAACAGCATGTACGTGTGCTGAAAAGGTCAGAAGACTCAGGGCCTTACGATACCAAAAACCACCGGAGCTTCAATATTCTCCCACTCCCGGCAACTGAAAACACAAGCAAAAGATGAAATGCATGTTCTCCTTGAAACACCATGATTTATCAAGCCATAGTCTAAACTCACTGACATTAACTAGGACTCTTTTTTCTTTCTTTTTCTATTTTCTCTCCAATTTGTGCGAGAAGCTCTACCTCAAGTGTCTGTCCGGTGTACCAGTCTAATGTTTGAGATGTGACTGACATAAGGTGGTACGGCTATAGCGATTGTTTTAAATAACATCTAAAGCGTAATTTACTTTGCCTCAGATGAAGTGTCAGTTTTTGATCCATCACTCAGTTCTTGATTGGTATGGTTTAAATTTAAGTTTTTGATGGTCTAAACTTCGCTAGTTTATCACTTAGAAAGGTATTATTTAAGTTTTTCTGTTTTTTCTGCTGGACTTGGCAAAATAGGGTGTTTTAAAGTTTTCATCTGCAACATAGAAACACATTGGGTACCTTTGTTGATTTGTATATGAGTCTCCATCATGGTTCTTCCTTGGATTTCTGCATATCAGTACCTTTTAGTTTAGTAATTCTTGTTAAATCAGTTACTAGTTGTTTCCTCATTTTAATGATACTGTAAAAACATAAATATGTAGACACTGGATGCTTAAAAGAACAGCGTTAAAAGTGTCATATAGCACATAACTGGTTCCTCACCTTGTGGTGGTTAATTTAAAAAATGATTATTAGAAGGAGCACACTTTGAAGGTAATGTTAGCCGTACATCTTTTTGAACCCCTGTCTCTTCAGCAACTGCTTAGAGCCTGCTAGCTTTGGCGAGGGTTACTCTGTCGTCCAAATGGGTCGTGGCGGCTCGATGGTCTATTCGTGTCAACAGGATAACATTGGTGCAGGGGCAGGGAAGTGTAGGTAAAATGTGAGAAGGAGCCTCAGTGAGCCCATAAGCAGTTGCAAAGTATTTAAGGGATGGTCATGATCCTGATCCTGAGGCGTCTGCATGTCCAGATGGGCAGACAGTATTGAACAAAGCTCAGCTGTTTTGAAGCTGTTTTGAGATTTGTAATTTGCCTGTTGCCATTTTATCCTTTCAGAGGAGCAATGAGGAATGGATCTGACCATCTCTATAAGTTCACCAGCAGGCCCCTGTGTGCAGGGCAGTCTGTGATTTAATTTTTTTTATGATAATTTTTTTTCCCAACTTTCCAATTTTCCACTAAATGGGACCATCATTCAAAAAAAATGAACATCATTTTTGTGTTGACGACGTGAAACTAGAGACTGAGACTATATGTTCAGGAAAATGTTGACTGAGCTGACAAATCAAATGAGAGGTAAGGGCATTTTTCCATTGACTTAAATACATTCTGACTTTCTTTTACAACTATTGGAGCCCCTCCCCCTTGGATGGTCATGAGATAGAATGCAGGTTAAGTCATTTCAGCATTTGCTTCACTGTTCTGCGCCCAATTCCATGCAGTCTGGTCGTAGTTTAATGCTGAGATGTGACTTCCATAGCTGTTGACCTGTCCAGGATGTACCCCACGCTCACCCAATGCAACTTCCAGAATGACTGTTTTCAAAAGATCCATTACAAATCCTAGCTAGATCACTCCACTGTTACTTATTTACGTTTTTATGTGTAAAATAATTAAAAATGCAGAACATGAAAGTACATCTCCATCTTCCATCTGTGAATTGGAAAATGCCTTACTGCCACTGGACCAATCTGGCAGGCGGTCTGAATTCTCTTTCAGTGTGAGCTCTACATCAAGGCTGCCCAGGTGAGCTTTGTCAAGATCACCTGGGCACAGCGAGTACACCAGACCGGTTGTCAGATTGACAAAGTAACACTTGCTAGTTGTGCAGAAAAGGCTGATTTCCACTCCAGGGTTCGCATGGGTGTCGGGGCCTGGCATGCACAATGTTCCCTGAAAAATATGTCATGCGCAGGTGTTCAATATGTTACCAAGAAAGAGACAAAATGAAAAGAAGCAGCACTTGTGTACTTCTGTGTTCGTGCGTGTGTGTGTGTGTACAGATGTGCGCGGCGCGAAGGCTCAGTGTACACATTTGTTAGTTAGTTCGTCAGCCTGTCTTTTTAATTAGCCTGGCGTTTATCACAGCCCTGTGATTGCTTTTGTAATGATGTCACTGGTGCATAATGAGTAAGGAGGCGTCACGCTGCGAACATGACAGGCGCTCGGCTTCTCTCTCCGTGGACACATTTGACGGGTGGAGGACGGAGGGAGGGGGGCAGGGAGAGAGGGAGGGAAAGGAAAGAAAACACCAGCAGGAAAAAAAAAAAAATGTAAATAGAACAGAGGGGCGTTATTAGAAATGCCAGGGGGCCTGCAGTTGTCAACACTCAGCTGTCACAAGTTGAAATGTTTTGGGAACGATGTCTCTGTTCACCTCCTCTTGCAGCACCATTTTCTGGCATCGGGGCAGGTTGTTTTATTGTTTTGTTGTTTTTTTTTTGTTTGTTTTTTTTTGTTTTTTTTCTGTCTGTTCCGAGCTCACAGATAACCTTGTTGAGGAGCTCATAAATAAGGCTGCTGTGTGCAAACGTAACCTTGTTCACGTTCCAAGAATTAGGTATGACAATGCTTGCTGATTTGCTGCCAAGAAATTACACAAAAGGTTTGTCTGCGTTTTAATGACGAGGTCTATATCATGGCACGCATGATCGCACGAGCAAAATGCAGAAGGGGTGCAGCCACTGAAACAGAGCATGAAAACGACACCTTCACTGGCGGAGCTCTGTCTGTGTGTGTGTGTGTGTGTGTGTGTCTGACAGAAAGGGAGGAAAAAATAATGCTGCCCACTTCAGTTAATGAATCTGAAAGCCAGAGTGAGGAAAGTAGCTGCAGCCTGTTGCATGCAGTTGCTGCAGGTAATAAAAATGACGCACAATGAACAGGAGCTTGCCAAGTGGTGACCTTTTACCTTTGATCATAATAACCTCTTGTCCATGGAAAAAAAAAATATATATATATATATATATGTGACTGCGTGGATGCTGTTGCGTGGGTGTTCATATAAGCATGAAACAGGATGTTCCTATGGTCATTCATTCATTCGTTTTCTACTGGTTATCTGTTTCATACAACGAGACGAACAACCACTCACACTCGGACCTACAAACAATTTCGAGTCACCGCTTAACCCAAGCATGATATCTTTGGACGTTGGGAGGAAACCGGAGTAACCGGAGGAAACCCATGCAGGCACGGGGAGAACTCTGCACAGATAGGCCCCAGGCTCGGGAATCGAGTCCACAACCTTCTTGTTGTGAGGCAACAGTGCTAAACACTATGCGGCAATGCTGCCAATGTTCCTATGTGTGCTGTTAAAACGTATGTATACTGTATTATAGCTAGTATACCTGGTGCTGATGCCACTTTGGGTGTGTGCGTATGTGTGTGTGTGTTTGGGTGGGGGGGGGGGGGGGGGGTGGTATTGTTGCTGTATTTTATTTTGCAGTGGATATTGTTTCTGAAGCTCTTCAGTAGTTATAAAATCTGTCCAATAAAGTCTGACTGATATCAAGATGGACAACTCGCTCGCAAAATCCCAGTCCCTGGCTTTACAGCGTTGATGCTGCCGTTGATATCAGTTATAGTTGCGCTGGTTATGTCTGCTTTATTGTGCTGTTTTGATTGGCTGTTGATGCCAGCCTCCACGGCCAAAACCATATGTTGTTTTTCTTATGGTCACTCCGATGCCTGTCAAGGGGCCCATAACAGAGGCGTTGTCAATGAACCTAGTCTTGTCATTGTGTATTTACTGCTTGATTAAGATGCTGCCATTGGCATGAGAAAAAACTGGCACTGCACCCAATCACATAAACACACACTCACACCGTTGTAATATACTCTGGCTCTTCTCTACCAAATGCATCAAGACTGACAGCTGCTCGCATAAGCTCTCCACACTGCCGCCCCTCAGAATGTGTTTATGTGAACTTTGCTTGTCTTGCCGAGATATTTGTGCATATGTTCAGCCTGCCGTGTGATACCCCCCCACCCCCACACCCCTCCACCCCCCACCTCCTGTGTCCCTCACTCCCTGTCTTATCCAAAGCCAGCCGTTCTCTACCTCTTGACATTTGTAGATGCCAGATAGCTGTCTGATATATTGTTGCAGCTATTGGCTTATGGGGTGGGGAGGGGTTGTAGCGGGGGGTGGGGCTGGCAGGGGGATGGCGGGGGGCATGAAATAGCAGCTGATATCTGACTAAACAAGAATCATATTATTCTTTATTGTGTGCTAGAAGCTAAGCTCCTTCAGATTGTTGCCGGGCCTCTTTTCTCGGGGGAAGAAGAGATAAAAGAAAGTACTTAATGTCAATATGAATGAGGCAGCATGCCCCTACACCAAATACACACACATAGGCACACACACACACACACTCCTCCCTTAACTGTAGGGATGTTTTTGCTTAATTTTTCTTAATATCCTGTGTACACTGCAATAAATCAATAAATGAACAGTCAAAAAAACATCTTGTTTCTTTAAAACAAATGCGAAACCTCAACTGCAGTCAGATAAGCGAAGTCGAAATAATCTCGCAACACTATAATTGACCACATTAAATAAGATTACATAGGGAAGGACACAGCACGAGGCAACGTTGAAGGATACCAGCTGATTGTACAAAGCTCTGTAAACAAGAGCAGACGAAGTGATAGATATGGTGCTCAGTTGTAAAGGAGCTGAAGAATCCCACTCACCATTATTCACCATCAAGTCCTCCAGCCCCTATAAAGGTCATTTGTGAGGCATTGTACCAGCAGACGGCCCAGCCATTGTCATGGCAACAATAATAAACATGTGGTTAATATTACGGAAGGAGCTCCGTTTGCTTTAGTTTAGGCACAAAAACCGATGATTGAAACAATTGTGGTTGTGGTCAAAATAAGTCATCGTCACGGTTACAGTAGTAAACACGCTAGTTGAGGTTGTGAAACGGTTGAGGATTTCAAAAGAAGCAATAGAAAGGGCAAATGATTGACGGCCTTGTCCCAGCCTCCTCTTGATGCAGAGTTTGTTGTTGATTACATCACCTACGTAACCTGCTCCTTTGCTCCCATCAAAATGACCGCTGCCAGGCGAGGCCACATAAAACGTAACTGTCGATCGTAACACGCTGCTTGGAAAGACGACTCTTTTTTTTTTTTTTTACAGTAGGACAGTCTGGTCCCTCGCAGCATCCTTGCAATATATATTTTTATGGAGTGTATAACAGTTGATCTGAAGTCAGAGTTGGGCATGGAATACAACTTTCTCACTCTTTAAAGGCTAAAATGAGTAAAGTGGGTCTGTTTTCTGTTAACCTATGTTTCATTTGATTCTGTTACTGCAACATCATCTCAATAACTGCGGAGCAACGTTGCTGGTTGTCTGAAGTGAATTGGTGGTTGGAACAGCTGTTGGAACCGACACTCCGCATGGACGTAACCAGGTTGAAGGTTTGTGTGTGTGTGTGTGTGTGTGTCTGTGTGTGCGTGCGTACAATAGCAGGAAACACAATTGTCTCTTGTTGCAATATATTGTAAATGTAAAATTTGAACTCTTATAGACAAATCGTTTAACAGTTTGATTGATTGCCACCTTCTACAGTGGCTTTGTATCAAATTGGATGTCAGAGAAGTAGGTAGCAGTTGGTTGTTTTTTTTTTTTTAGATCTATGGTTGTTTTCAATACCTTTTACTGCACAACTGTTTCTTGTGTGGATTAACTGAGGTGGTTATTAAGATCTGGAAGATCTGGGTTTCTGAGTATCATCACCGCCTGAAAGAGAGAATGCATACATGACTGTTAATTAGCTCACAGAGGCCGTGCATTCAGAACAAAAGATGAGTTTGGGGGGGGTTGGGCTGGGATGGTGGTGTTAATTAGAACTAATGTTCTGTTTAGTAAAGGAAAAAAAAAAAGAAAGGGTTGGGTCAGGCATACAGACGCTTAAAGACACACAACGCCATCTTGGTCTCACTATCTTTCAGCAGTTGGATGTATCTTCACTCCCCCACCTCCTCTCCTTCCTCTTTACCTCTGACAAGTACATTTTTTCCTCACGTTGTTCCAATTACCCACCTGTTAGATCCCCATATTGATACATGGTAGCAGATCCGTGTGTGTGTGTGTGTGTGTGTGCAGTGTCAGTGCAGGCTAATTACCAAATCTCCAGATGAATGTCAGTATGAGACAAAGTCAGGGCGGAGTATGGCATCAGCCACATCAGCTGCAGCGGTGGCAAGTGTACCTGGAATAGATCAAGGTGCCGACAGGCCTCGTTAACCTCCACTCACTGCTCGGGGTTGTGCGCGTGTGTGTGGCAATGCGATGAGACTTCACACGTATAATTGGAGACCAAGCCACTTACACACCGGCAGGGACTTGAGTCACGTCGGGTGTGATTTTCATAGGGAGTTTTCATATTGCCTTCAGCAACATAACAACAAGCAGGTGTGTTTTTGGTGATTGGTGTTGGAGAGAAGTGGTGTTTGAAATGAGATGAGCTGTGCTTCCAATCACGTGACTTCACTCAGAGTGCCATGTCACACACCTCCATATGGCCTCATCATAGACTTCATGCACGTGTAAGACTGCCATATTAACTTAGATAGTTTGTACTCATGTGAAGTTTCTACGGTGGCCCTGTGTAAAACTGGGGTATTTAAATAGGCCTTATCCAGAATTGTAAGACGAAAGATGATCTGCTTGGCCAGAGATTGCTCAGTAAGATGGTTTTATCTAAGTAATCTGTATGAAAAAAATACACATCTTCAATGCAGTGTGATTTGTACCATATATGTCCTGCAGAGAGCCTGTTTGTTAGCCTGTTAGGTCACATTTTTCAGGACTTCCACTTCTCCATTTTTGTGTGCTAGCCAAGCTGTTGTAACAGTATTATCAACACAGCAAATGCTGTGGCGTTTAAAGAGGGAAAACACCACTTGAATCTGTGACAGAATGCCACAGAGGCTAGATCTTTTCCTCTATGAAAATGATTCATTCAAGCACGGCAAAAAAAGAAAAAAAAAAGCAGCGGTTTTCAATTTGTCAGGTGAAAAGAATGGCTGCTCTACCATCAGCAGCACTCTGATCTGTGTTGTGGCTCGTGGTAATGAAGGGACATTTTCGTGCACCGTTTTATTTGCCACAGAAAGACACAGAAATAATTCCCTGCAATTTGCTGGATGTTTGAGGCACACAACTTTTTTGTCTTTGCCTTTTTGAGCCATGTTCAAAATGATTTAAAAAAAATAATAATAATAAATAAAAAGTATAATTACATAATACTACGAAGACTGTAGTTTTTAGCAATACATGTGTTGGGATTGGCTCCAGCACCCCCGAGACCCGGAAACAGATAAGCAGTAGAAGATGAATGAAGGAATTAACTATACTTTGGTGCTTGAATTGTTTTTCTGATATTTATTTTTCTCTTTATTCACTTCTACATGCTCCCCTCTGAAAAATGAAAGGACTTTATCTGCATAACTTATCAGGTGGATAGGAAGCACAAAATTCAGGCACAAATCAACCACAAACTGTTCACAAGTGGACCAATGTCTGAACAATGTGCGTCAGGCGGGGGTAATCAAAGAGAATATCACACATACAGTATGTTACAAAAGCACCAATGTCGTGCGTTACTTATGTCACACACACACTCACACACCCTCAGCCTTAGGAAAACTCCTAATTAACAGCGTAGTTAATTAACTGACAATATCAGCATTTTCTGCCAGGAGCTAAAGGGTCAAATTCTCTTATGATTTACATCATTAAACAAAAAGTAGCAAGAGAAACAGAATTCAGGATAATGTCACATCCATAAAAATGTGGTGCTTGTTCTGTACCTAATTTGTTGATATATTTCCATTTAACCCCTTAAAATTTATATTCCCATACCTGCATCCATTCTTAGATTTGGCTCAGTGTGTGCATGTGATACACATGTGGTAGAGAAAATATCCAAGCCCATGTGTACTTTTTATTATAATCAGAGTCCCTGTGCCTCTCGATCACCACTTCCCAAGCCACCCACTGTCACCACAGGAACCTTGCTGCTGTGCTCTATGAAATCTCAAACACTCAGAGCAAGATGATCGTGAACGTTAACCACAACATAGGAAGTTTAGCTGAATCTTAAAAGTCACTGGCTGGGTTTTATTGACATTGTCTCTATGTTGTGGCTGAAAGCTATCAAAAAGTAACATGTTCACCTTGAGCTGAAGCATTTGTGCTAACTTGAAGCATGGCATAGATTAATCCACACAGAGGAGCATCCACAAGAGAGGTAAACCAGGTTAGTCTTTGGGGCCCACAAGGGGGTAAAGGGTCAGCGACAAACTCCTGATCAAGACCAAGACTCTTTCTGCCCGCAAAACTGATTTTCCGAGTGGGCCAATATACAATGACATTATAAAGCATAATAAAGACCATAGTAGAATGAAATATTACATATAAATGGCATAATAGCTGAGAAAATGCATGCTTACCATCTTACTTTCCTGTGTTAACATGCTAACATCTAATAATATTTGCACCTGTTACCAACTGCAACATTTCTGATACATTTGGCCATAGGCCGAAACGTTACAATACAAATGAAAAGCATGGACCTGATGTTAATCAGGAACGTCAAGGGATCACAAATGAGAGCATCCTGTAGCACTCAAGCACGTTTCACGCTGGGACACGAGTGTTTAAATGTCCATCCAAGAATTGGGGTGAAGAATTTCAGTCAGAAAACAAAGATGGTGGCTTGTCTCTACTGTGAAGCACAAATGGTGGAACAAACTTCAATTATGTAAGATTTCAAAAATGTCCGAAAAATGTCAAAGTAGTGTGTGTGTTTCTATATCTATATATATATATATATATAGACACACACACACTTAGCTTCCACTTCTATTAACCCATTTTTTACATTTCAACAATCCCCACTGAGTGTAATGACTGAACACTTTAAAGTGGACCAATTTAAATGGAGATAAACGCAAATGGAAAAAGGGACATTTCTACTAACTGTAATATCTGATCTCTACTAAGATATGATATCACAGTTTCCGAATGTTGACCTACAGTGAATATAATTTCATTTGCTCATTAATCAATTTAAAACATTTTTAAAGTTCTGACAAGACTTGGAGAGTCCACAAGGACCATCCAAGGTCACACAGTCATTGAAATGAGATGTGACATAGTTTTGCAGCCAGAATATTATTTTTTTTTCTTTCAGCCAAATGTTTAACAGTGAGCATTTAAGCATTTATAGTGAGCTAGTAAGTGACGACTGCAAGTATTAAATGTAAAATAGATTGTTGCGGATGCATGTCATACGGGGAATGTATCTATTTTTAAACCAGTCCAATGTATTGAATGATTGATGAGTAAAAGGTGAGGAAGATCTTTCTGGAAGGGGGTCGAACTGACTGCTTTGGAGGAATAATGTTATTTATTTATAACATGTACCCTCTGAATTGTTAATATTTATGTATAATGTAAGTGGTAATGGACTGATGAATGTGGGAATAATCAGACTGAACAAAATTACATTTCACATTTGCTAATCTTATTACAATAATATTACCAGGGGCTGAACATTATTAAGCACATTTACTGTGTATTAAAGTGCAGCTTTTAGGTACTTGCACTTTACTTCAGTGTTTTCATTTTATGTTATCACTTCTTCTCATTTTCAGAAGGAAGTAACTGTACTTCCTAATCCACGACATTTATTTTTCAACTTTAGTTAAACAAGCAAGAAAGTCTAACAACCACAATACTGCCGCTGTGCACATGCTCTTACTGGGCCTGGGACTGAAAAAGTTGACTTTTTACTTTCAATTCCTCCGACTACATAAAATTGTTATTTAACCACGCCGCCTATATCTTGTGTGCATTCTATTCAAGTCAATCGCAGAAGTTACCAGATTTTCATTTAAACTGTCCTTGAGCTGTCCTCTTCTCTCTTTTATCTTTATCTCTTTTGTAACAATCAAAATGCCTCTAACATTGAACATTTATTGCTGTGGCCACACATACAAGATCTAGATATAGATACAGATCTATATCTAGATCTGTATCTATATATAAGATACAGTCATTTTAAGCTGACTTAAATTCGCCGTCAAATAAATAATAAAGGACATTAAATATGCCAATAAATAATTACATTTCCACAAATGGTTTTGAATAATGTTTTTCCAATTCAAGTGATTTAAATTCATGTTTAAATCAACCTTTGGTTTTAATTTCAACTATAACCACTTAAATTAACCTCATAAATTCCAATCAAGGTAGAAGGTTTATAAAAGGAAACATCAAATATCTAAAACCACATGCTGCTGTCCCGACCGTGGCCTGGATGACTGTGAATCCTGAGACAATATAACTAAACTTTGAATAAAAAAACAAAAACAAAAAACAAACGTGTCTAATGCCAGCGAGTAATGAGCCGAGGTCATAGGTCATCACAGGCCATCATACACCTTTGGTAAAAATCAACTTTGCTCTCCAAAAGAACATGGTATGACTCCATAAGTAGCTGATGCATCTGAATACCCCTGCTGTGTTAATAGTGTTAAAATGTGATATGAAACACGATTTATTTATGCGATTAAGCCCCATTTTAGTTCTCCGTATATGTATTTAGTAGGCTTATTTCAATTTCCACCAGATAATCAATGCTTTCTCATCTGTATTCATAGATCTTCATACATGTGCTTTAAGAGTCATTTGCAGCTAAAAACAATCACAGTACCTTTAATGTGATGATTTTTTTTCTCTCCCATGTCATGGAAATAAGTTTGGATAGACAATCACAGGGGGAGGAAAAGAGGCAGTCAGTTTGCTAAAATGAGAGAGAGATGTTGCTAATTGGCTACTAATTACTCAGTAAATTGTCTAATTACGCTGGCAGTTAATTAGGGCTGGTTTGCACAGTAGTCTTTGGAAAGTTTAATTCATGTTTCAGGGTCAGAGGAAAGACGTGGGAGTAGAGGTTTGACAGCGAGGAAATGTGGACAGGTAAAGTGGTAAAATAGTACTATATGCCCGGTGTGCAGTTATTGTGTAGTTCGCCTTAGTCACACATGCACGTACTTCATTCAAATTCCAACTAGCAGGGCTACTACCAGTGTCAGAATCAAAAAAAAAAGAGAAGAAGCAAAGACCATGTATCTGCTGGCGTGCTACTTTTTTTTTTCGTGAGCCGAATTGCCACGTTATTCCACGAGAAGCAAAAATAAATAAATAAATAAATAAAAAAGGAAAAGAAAGAAAAACCTCATGAGAGCTAATAATAGCAACAGGTTTGGAGAAGTGATCTACGGTATTACCAGTGTGTCCTGCGTCTCCGCTAAGGGACTACAACCTGGAAACAGATAATAAAATCCTCCAAAATTAGTTATCTAAGCTATTTTGAAACACTATTTTAGGGGGTTGTAATTTCCAACTAATTTCGCTGAAACTCGCCTGGGTAGGCACATAATTCGGTTGCATTTTACTCAAAAAATTAGAATTTTCTTCAAAGCTGAGTTCAATTTGAAATATAGCCATCTTGTACTTAGACATCAGTGCTATTGCAGGTATGCACAAAATACAAAATAAAATACAGATACATCCACCCCCTGAAAAGAACAAAACAAACAATATGAATGATGATGACGGTGATAATAATAATAATAATAATAATAGATCTATCTATTTTTATTATTGTTACGTACCATCCTAATGATTATCATTGATGATCATACAGACATGTATGTATGTCCCCAATTTGCATTCAAACTTAGTTGATACATTTACACATTAAACGTCATTTTGGTTTACAGTCATTTTGTACCTATTTTGGTTTATTTTGTTTTTTTTGGGGGGGCCTCCAAACAAAATTCTGCTTAGGACCCCAATTTGGCCCTGCTAGGATGAACTTGTTTATAAGAGTGCGGCGGATTATCATTGTGGCAACGTCTGCCACCTTATCATGGAAACGCTGCGCTGCTCGCTAGCCAGAGCTGCTTCAGTGTGGCAGTAAATGGGTCTCACATGTCATGCATATAAAAACTGCCCACATGTGTTTGACGGAGGGAACAGAAACACTCCTTGAGCGGTACACCTTCCTCACAAAGACCCATTTGTGTTGTGCGAGCGAACAGCACAATGTCATCCTGGAGAGACAGCATTTCTCTGTGAGTGGTGGAACTTTAAACTACACAATGCTTTATCGCTGTTTTTTTGAAAATGTGACACACTGCGTTCTGATGTCATTAGCGGAAAAAAAGTATGTCATATCACAATTCCACTAGGGGAATTGTTAAGGACACTGTGTAGAGCACAGGTGTGACTCTCAGACTTTATACGGGAGACATTTTGACTTAAAAAGCTCAGGAGGGAGCAATAACACTAACAATAGCTCTGTTCCATTCACATCCCAGGAGGCCTTTCCTGTCAGCTATTATGCACATACTAGGACCAAGGAGCTGGATCTCCTAAGCCTTCATCAAGACCATGAAGTAAATTCAGTGTGCCACAGAGTCAACAGGGTTGGGCTAAAGGGAGGATGGCTTTACCAGGAATCTCTGAATCTCTTAAATCTCGTAAATTTCCAATCTCAAAAAGAGAGACCAAGTAATCGAGCTTAAGTATCAGTCATGTGCAGCAGCAAAGGAAACTTGTGGAAGTTAAAATCTAGTTGAGAGAGTAAATTCCTCAATTTACTTTCGACAATACGACAAATACCATTGTCTGGCAGACTCCCGCCTCACAGGGACAGCAGTCAAGGCGCTAGACTCAGACATACCAAAATTATGGGCAGATTGTGAGCATTCAAAATATAATCCTTTGATTGCTACATCATCAAAGCATTGTGTTTTTCTGTTCAGTATTACTGCATATATCGAGCAATAACAGACTAAAGAAACGCTGCCACCCTACTTCAGACACAGTTTACGGAAGTTTTGCTGAACCACGGCCCCTGTTGCTGCAAATGGAGGATGCACGGTAATGTCACTTTCAGCCGTTTTAAAGTAGCTACGCACATCTTAGAGAGGATGCATATAAAATCCACTGTGACCTACCTCCACCTACAGGTCTACAGGGACCAGGTTGGAGACCAAAACATGAGCCAGAGAAGAATGTGTTAAAACAATTTAAAGTAACATAGGAATCAAAAAGAAGTAAGTAAAGTAAAGAAATAAAGAAACTATTACAAGGAAATAATAAAAGTGAAATGACCCGTGAGGTGTACCAGCTAACATCAGCGTCTGTAAGTTCCTGGTTATACAAGATCAAATAATGATGGGGAAAAAAAAAAAAAAAAAATCTGCATATATATATATATATATATATGAAGTATATGGACAGGTTTTATTGCTGTTGCATTCAGCTTTTTTCGTTGAAAGAGGCCTCTTCTTTCACAGTCGCATGGACTTACTTTCCCAAGCACTTATGAACTGATGGCTGACTGATTTAACCTTGCTTAGCAAAGCACAAATCAAATGTCGCTTAAGTGGAAAAAAGAGGCAAATCTCAGGCTCAGTACATTTGTGCATTTCAGTTCAAACATTTAAGTCATTCGCACTCACTGTCAAACTTTGTTGACAATTGAATGCAACATTAGGTAGATGGGGGGGGAGGGGTTATCTAAGCGGCCTGTTCACACAAGCCGTTCAAGCAGTTCATATAACTGTTTATATAACTGCCAAATCAGAGCCTATACTTCATCCCGCCTGTGGATGAGGAGGAGGGGATCTGCACACTGTGGGCTCATTATCTCTCCAGTTACATGTTTACCGTTTCTAAATACACCTAATTGGGAGATCAAAGACTCGGTGACTACCTCTCCCCACGGCTGAGAGGGCAGTCATCTACAGATCTACTCGATGGCTCGCTAATTTGATCAAATTCACCCTCGCCTCGTCGCATCACGTCACCCATTGTGAGTTCACTCTGGTGTAACTTGGTGTGAGCCGCTTTGATATACGTTTTAGAAATTGTTGTTCTTTTTTCTTTCTTTTTTTTTCATTGTTGCTTTTTTAGGAGTATAAAAAAGACAGCTTGAAATGAAACATTTGGTTTTATTGTGGGTTTTGTCTTGGACACTGGCTTTTGACTTTTTCTCGGCTGAATGAAGAAGCAATGATCTTTAGAGTCCGTAACAGTTTGCTGATGCACCTCAAAGAGTTATTTCTTTTCCACTGAGTGCACATACCCTGAAATGGTAGCGGAGGAAGAAGAAAAATCTACCATTCATTTCATTTTATTTAGATCAGAGTCAAAGATCCTCAAAGTCAAGTCCAAAAGTTAATGAAGTTAATATTTTTGAAATATTATCTGGTTGACTGAAATGTTTCAGAATAACCATTGAATCCTTGGCAGAGTTTAAATCTGCAGCTAATTATTAGCATTTTCTGTTAATGATTAATTTTTACAGTTAAATAATTTTGCACTACTTACTTCACCTCAATATTCTCTCTATTAAAAACTGTTTTTAATGCAGTCAGACCACTTTGGTAACTTTTGCTACGTCATAGGAGTGAAGGGTCAGTGCGGCATCATTGATAAAGTGTTTTTGGGAAGTCCTTTCTTTCCTTGTTGTAGAAGACGTCTGCATTTTGGGCTTCCCCGACATGAAAAACCAGGTACATGAAAGGTATCTGGCCAGGAGGACCGTGAAGAGATGGACTCAGGTGATGAAAGAATCGCAGATCATCAGAAGATGTTGTGGACTTCTTAACAGAGAGGTGCAAACGCTAACATGTGCATTCGCACTGGGAAGTCTGCAGGATGTGTAAATTACCTTCACAGTAGATTTGCCTTGTATTTCTTCCATAGAGGTCGAGTTCATACACTCATTGCCAAAAAGCGTGTCCCTGAACTGCAGCTGGAATGTTTCCTTAATGTTACACTGGCTCTTTATCTCACGCTCCAGTTCTGCCACATGTGAAGGAATGCCAGTAGGAAACACAAAACTGGCCATATTCAAAATCTCTTGTTTAAAGTTTGTTAATTAAGAAGACGTGTGTGTTCTGCGCCTGTGAGACGCAATTGTGTCATAAACGTTGGCTTTAAAGTCAAAAACTAAAAACCACTTCATTTTTCCTCAAATGTTGCATTAATATGAACAAGTCTCTCAGAGACGGGATCTTTAGAAGGACACAACAGGCATTTGAGTACACAGTTTTCTGAGCGATTTTGGTTGGTTTTAGTCACATGAAATCAATTTAAAATGAATTAAAAGAGCATTCTAAGTTCTAAAAGTGCAGGGGCCGCTTTAATAAACACACAGGAAACGACAGTTACAGCTATAACACCTTTGTTTTAATCTAAAATGCTTGAGTATTTGGGACATACCCAAGGGGCACGCCTTACAAGGCCACATTCACACTCTGTTGGCAGCCTGAATTACTGCAAAAGATAAACGGAAACAAAGGTGTTAATTGTACTAGCAAAAACATTAGAATTTAAAAATCATCATTATGCCAGGCTTTGTCACTTGCAGGTTGTACAGATTTATATTTTACATCATGTGAATGTATTTCAAATTGAAGGGAAAAAAAAAAAACAAAACAAAACAAAACAAAAAAAAACTCACCATGAAAACATGAGCCTTCTGTGCAAGAGCCAACCCCAAACTGTAATTTATAACCAATCTGTAACAGCTGCAAGCAGTGCAAAGGAGAACTTCGACTCCAAAAATATATTTCTCTGAACATAAACTGTACATGGGTAAGTAGTCGTGCTTCTATTATAGACATTATTATATCTGAGATAGAAAAGGATACCTGTTTTCTGATCTGAAAATGCACAGCGAGATTAAATACTTAAGTTTTAAGTAGGGCTGCGGACAGCTGCAGTACCACACACACGCAGATAAAAAGCACGCCTCACATCTGTTAAACTTTAAAGTAACGTGGTGGATGAACTCTAACTCTGTCAATTGGGAGAAAAAAAAAAACAAAACAAAAGTTGATCAACAGATGTTAAGAATGAGAATAACAATAAGAATGCATTGACTTAATCTGTAACAGCAACGAAGAAAATGACATTGTGCTTTGAAAAATGAAACTGTTCAAAGCATTTAAAAAAGGTTTCATTAAAAGGCCGCATCACGCACTCAATAATATTATGAATATTATAAGAAATGAATGAAAAAGACACACAAGTGGATCAGCAGAGCATGCAGCACCATCACCATTAAGCTACGTGCCTATCCTTTCAAGGGCAGCGTTTAGCAGCATAAAGCCATGCTAAACTTATCGAGTGCAGCGTTAGCTATAAAGCTACAAACGTGAACACGCTGCACGCACAGGGAATGCAAATAACACTATATATACTGACGCTTTCACCAGTTTAAAATCGGAAAAGAATGCAATAACAGCAGCACAGTGTGATTGAAGTTTGATACATCGATGGCGTCCGCACCTTATTTTTACCTCAGAGATGGACGCGGAAGTCGGCCTAGCAATTAAATAGCGCTGACTGAATGACCGCACAGATTGTCTCCAACGTTCATAAAGCTTTACACAGCGGATAATAACACATAAGTTACTTTTAAAATAGTTTAAGACATCCATACTTGCCGAGGTGGGGTCATCTTCTTCTTTCCATAATGCATTGCGTCGCGCTTAAAAATTTAAGTTGATGTGATTGAATTGCTTCAGTCCAACATGGCAGACTAAACTGAATACGTTTATGTATCTTTACTGCACATCATGTTGAGTTGATACTATCATACTTAGTCTCAGAACATGATGCAGTTGTGCTGAATGAAGAGAAGATGATTAAGTAAATTCTGCTGTACAGGAATCTAATTTATAACCACCATGCCTTTGGACTTTGGACTAGAGAAAAAGGAACCCAGAAACTTCTTGTTATGAGGTGACAGCTCTAACATCTTTACCAGCGTGCCACCGAACTGCTTCATGCAAGTTCTTATTTTTTATCCATTTGGGTGAAACAGCACTGAGCGGCTTTAACTGTGCAGGAAACTCTACTTGCTTGAACATCAACACTCGCAGTGAAGCCTGGACAGACATGAATCACCTCCCCGCAGTCAGTGACAGTGATGAACGTCGCCAGCAGCTTCACGCTCGCTCTCCTCTCTGCACCTGGATAATAGCTGCCACTGCCAAAGGACTCACTAAGTGAAGTCTGTTTTTCGCCTTAGCGGCACCTCTCCTCTTCCTCAGACCTCATCTTATTCTGTACCGTGATTAAATCTCAGATGCCTAACAAGGTTTGTACCGTTGCCACAGTACCTCACAGTCCTCCTACACGCGTCACTTACGGCATGGCTTCTGTTGTGAAAACTAAAAAAGTCTCACGCAAGACAACATTTACATTCAGCTGTCACTGCTAACACAGTTCATTATTTTTACGCATTTATGGGACCATCTTTTGCATGTTATAATTTTCTTGTGTGCCACACATGCACACCATATCTGTGAGTTTAATCAATCAGCTAATATGAGAATTGATCCTTGAACAGAAAGAGTAATTTAATATATATTTAATATATCACATGAATTTGCAAGGATATTCTCTATATGGCTCTACCAGTATTAAATGCGATGTCGCTCCTTGCTGGCTTAGTGGGAAACAGTTGAAACATCAGTCTTCCAACTTCAATGACAATACTCAATCCTATAGGACCCATTGGACATTTTTTCATAGTGCTTCCACTATAACTTAACATCAATGTAATTGACGTGTGAGATTTTCAAAATGTATTAAAGAAAAGTGTGAGTAATTGGTAGTCGTAGGTAGGATCACACACAAACTGTGGAAAATGGAAACAAAAAAAAAACCTCAACTAAATGATCTTCCTTGAACGTGTGGAGCAAGCGTTAATATGTGCTGTATCAGGAAAAAACAGATGAGTGATTAGACGAGAGGAGGTGTGAATGAAGGTCTGGATGCTGAGGACGAATAATGGCTGAATCTGACACTCAATATCCTACTTCATTTATCACCACCTACTAATATCAGACCGTACACACACACACACACACACACACACACACTGTTATCGCCTGCGCTCCGATGCTCATTTATTTAGTCTCCTGCAGAGACACTTTGTCACTCGTTCAAATCGCAGCGGAGCAACTACAGTACGACTGTGTGTGCACAGGTGTCATGTTACACCAGTGGGTCCCTCCCACACACACATTGTGATGGTATTATTTCACTAATTGTTGCAAGTCTCAGTCTGTATAGCACGAATGAGGCCAAAACAGTGGACTCTATTGCAATGCAATATTTTGATTGTTTATTTTAAATTAAATCGATATGCTGTCCTGTATGGAAGTTTTAGTAATAACTGATGCAGGTACAGTTTTATAAGCAAGTGACAAAGAGCAGCAAAGGATGTTAATATGTAGAATTGACAGATAAGTACCAGTTGTCAAAAACGTTTTATTCAGATTCTGTTTTATTGGTTAGACGTTTCACACCAGACACAGAGAGGATCAGTACTGGCAGTGTTATCTTCATCATCTGGAAGGATCAGAAGCAGGCCCGCACTCACATACATTTGTTCGGTGAATAAGTCAACTCTAAATAGTTGTCTTAAGGGTCAAACATCCATCCATCTGGGGTCGGATCACGGAGGGTCAAACATGAACCAAAAAAAAAAAAAAAAACACCTCTCCAAAAAGTTCGCTTAACTTGAAATGAGGTTTCCCCAGAGTGACCCCCAACATTAGAGCAAGCGAAACGCTGCATTTGTGCGCGGTAGCATAAAAGCTGTACACTAAAAGTGGCGTGTGGAAACTGAACTACTCACTGAGCTTGTGTGTTTACATTCCCTTTGAATCAGGCGAGTCGTAATCATTTCTCCAAAATGAGGCAGGTCTCATACAATGCGTGACTGAGGAGACAGCTGAAGCAGTTTTATGAACAACTAAGATGACTGCCACCAACACAGTAAAAGGACAGTAGACTGTGGAAAGGACAGAAAACTACATGTAGTGTGTTTGTTGAGCCTATAAATAAATAAATAAATAAATAAATAAATAAATAAATAAATAAAATGTGTGAGCTGTTCTGGTGAAATTATCTTTTTTTTTTTTTTTACCAACTGGCCCTGCTCTGTGCTCCTGCACATGAAGGAGAGACAGTGATTTAGAAGAATACAACCCAAAGCAGATGCATCATCTTCACATGATGGAGGAAAATCCCCAAGCTTGAAATGGAAATTGACACGAGAATGACGTAACCCAAAACACACGAAGAGGACATTGCGGGATAACTGAAATCTGAAGGATTAAAGATTGACCTGCACCTCTGCATGTTGCTGGCGACCTTAACGGTTATACACAGGTGCTGCTGCAAGGCTACGTCTAATCTCTGAGATGCGGAGAATGGAAAGCCATCCTACTGTGGCACAATATCGTTCAAAGTCTCTTACAGTTTTTCAAGAATGGTATGATTTTGGGAGCCACAGCATCAATAAGCCAAAACCCAGCTCAGGCCTTTTGCTCTCTCCCCAAACTTTCCAGTCTCTCCTGTCACTTCTCTGTCACAACAAATTTGATGACTGAGTCAATATCTGCAAAAAGACGGCAGGCAACTTGGCCCGGTTTAATAGCGGCAAATTAATTCAAAGGTACATTTTCTTCAGAGGTTCACACAATTAAAGAAAGGAAGAAACAAAACCAACAAAAAAAAAAAAAAACTGTGCAAGCTCCCATCAGCAGTCTGCCCGACAAAGGAGGGTTACAGGCCTCCTTATCAGAATTTGTCCTCACTCCCCTCAGCACTTGTGTTCCTGACCTCCCAAAGAGGGACATAAATGTGCTCCTCCTGAGCAAACTACATGAAAGGCCTGAGATCAATGAGTATTAGAACTGGAAGCCAGCTATCAACCTGGACAGCGACCACAACAAAGCAACCTGGACATCGCGATTGGAGCTGGAGGATCATCCCCCACCGGTCAGCTTCCACGATAACACGTGCATCGCGTCACCGAATCATTGGTGATGTGGAAGAAGACAAGCCCTAGCTGGATGCTTGATAAGTGGAACATTCCTGGAGCAGCGGGAAAAGGCACGGGAGCATCTGCCCCACATGTCAGCCTCTGCCATGTTTGTGGGAGCTGCACAACAAGCTGCATCTTGTCCTGATCCAGCAGAGGAAGGACCGTATAGTGGCAGACTTTTGTCTTGCATCTATTATTTTTTTTTATTTTTTTCTTGTTTGTTGTTGTTGTTTGCGCACCTTGTGAGTGGGAGCAGTGGTTCATTATATGAAACGTATATCACCATGCTGCCAAAAAAAGAAAAAAAAAGTTCAAGTGTGCAACTGTTGCAAACTTTTGTCAGGCAGCAGCAGTTCTCTCAGGGTGGAATCCATCTCGGCAGCCTCCAGTCTGTTCTCTTTAGGCCGAACCAGCGGTTCAGACCAACCAACGTCCTTCTTGTTGGGTTGTGTCAACCTTGCTCTCGTACGACGTCATATCACAGACAGATGGCTCATCCAATCACCTGCATTTTTTCTTTTTTTTTTTTTTTTCTTTTTCTAAGTGGCTGCCCTTTTCCGAACAGTTTCCAACAAAGCCTTTCCAGATGGTTCCCAGTAACAAACCATCTGTTGTGTCAGGTTAATTGTTTCTCTTCGATAAAAATGCATTCAAATATTATTCCCCATCCATTTTTACAGCTTTCTTATGCATGCGCTGTCTTTGGTTATAAATATTATTCACACCTGTGCACCACTTTGAGTAATAATGAAGATCACTTAAAAAAATACAATAAAAAAATGGTGCTGTTGACTGATTGAATCCAGTCTTTGTGCATTTAAAGAAAGCCGAATCTTCATGTTGGCCATTATAATGCAATTCTGCTTCTCTCTGACTCTGGTTTGGTGAAGGTGGATAATTTTTAACCTTTAGAGCGTTAAAGGGGCCGCTAGTACATTTTTCTCCACCTCTGAGCAATTGTTGTATTTATCATAGAAGACATTAAACTGCGCCCTCTGAGCATCATTGCATCTGGCAGGGAAGGCTGCATTAGAGAGTGAGAAGCTGAGCTTGGGCAACATGCTAGCTGAAAAGAGATGTGGGCAGGTATTGCATGTACGATGTAGAAACATTTATGAAAAGCTACACGGCATTTTACATTGCTAGAAACAGCTGCGGGAGAGGAAAAAAAAAAAATAATCTGTGCATTACGCCGTTATAAAAAGCATTTGCCCTTTTCAGTGAGGACAAAACCAAACACTTGTATATTTTTATTTATTCGAATGCCACGATGTGTTTATAGAATCTTAAAATAATCTAGCAAGATCGTTTTCTAAACAACAGACCAGTTTACTCCACGGAACTGCATGAGGACATAATTAACTGAGTTTATCATGTTTTTAGTATTCATCTGCACAGGAATTAATTAAAACGTTCACCTACTCCCCACAAATAATGTTGACATACAGAAATTCGTTATGGGATTTTCTATAATAAAGCTACAGTACCTCACTGTGATTTCATTCATTGAAATTCCTTCCTAAAACTGAATTTTTCCTCCCTGCTGTCAACACAGACAGCAGGCAACACTGTTTCTACTGTTACCTCCATCTGATGAACGTCCATTGTTTACTATGATTGCTCACTACTATGAACCGTGGTCCTGGAAATTACACCACAAGCACGTTTTTCAAAGGTCCACTTTCTACTAAAGATTTTGTCGTCTTTTCTTCTTCTATGTGTTTGACTCTCACGCAGTGCTGCCAGTGGAGCTGAGCCACCTACGCTTCACACCACAAGGAGAGACAAAAAGGGTTGCTGTTAGTCACTCAGCAGCTTATTATAAGACATTTGTTCATGTGCGCACAAGATGTCAGCATGGATATGAATTTATCCTTTCAGATACACACTGTCACACGTTTCTTTGATTAGAATAGAAAGTTTGTTACCAAACTGCATGTAACCACACTTTTTCATTTTGTGTTTGGGCACGAACGCTGTTGTTTGAATCAATCTTATCTGTGTGTGGTGAATGTTTTCAAAATGTATTTATTTTTTGAAGTAAAGGCGTCGCGATTTTGAGGTGAAAAGAATGATTTTGTGAAGTCTTTGTGAAGTCTCCCAACTGTTTCTGAGTATAAGAAAACATGATTTTTATAGCTGTTCAATGAATATAGTTTTGTTTTTCGTACATCACATAGTCATCACATAGCAGGCACATCGATTTTGTGTAATGTTAAAATCAACAAGTAAAGTGATTGAAAATTGCTCGTGTAATTCATCCTAATCAAGCACGTGCATTGTTAATTACATTGGTAATGCAGTTAAATTTCTAACTATGTCTAACGTCATGCCTTATAATGGCAATGTGAAACAAGCCTGTGTGCCATGTTAAATATATTTGACAATTTGATATCGTGTACCGAATGAGTTTGAAGCTAATTCGTATCTGCTGTCCCTCCACAGGCCGCATTCAAAAACGCGCTCTTCAAGACAGATCACAATTTAACACACAGATACGATTACGTTACAGACAGTTGTAAAGCACACACATATACCATACTGGAAAACAATTGTATCTAAGAGCAGTTAAAAGCAATATTATGGAATGTGTATACAAAGCAAAACCAAATAATTACAAGATTTATTTTATTTATTTTTTTTTTTAAGTCACTCATTGCTTACAGCTGATTAGCTTTTAGCAGAGGAACAAGCTGCTCTTTTCTTTTGGGGGCCCAGATGCAGACTGAAATGCTGATACAGAGCAGAGCTTTGTGGAGTTTCCTTTTTGGTTCCTTCCTTTCAAAATCAGATTTGCCGACCAGGGGCCTATTAACACTAATTCCTTTCTTCAAGAATAACCTTTAATGGCATTTTAGTGAGTTCTCTCTGAGCCTATGGGTTTTCACAAGCATTCTTCATGGCCAAAGCGATACAGATTTACCCCTACCTCCCTCTGCACCATTTCCCCCATCTCTCCTCTTCTTCTCTGCTTTCCTGTGCCCTGTACGTTAGCACCCGCTGCTGTTGATTGGCTGAAATTGGGCCCCGTTGCTCTGGCTGACCAACTTTGTCTCCCATTTTCGGATTTGTGGTTTTTCCCTCGGTGCATACACAGAACAGTCAGCTAGCTCGTTGTGAGGAGGTATTCACAAATTAAAAACAAAAAAAAAAATAAATAAATAAATAAAGGCTGTTGGATTAGAAATGCCGACTGTGCTTGAAACAGTAAAATAAACTTAAACATCTTTTGGGCTTGATTTATTCTGGAATCTTATGTGATAAACTATCGTGGCAGGCCCGTCATTGTTTAGGACACACATTCTCACAAACTGTCAGGAGCTTTACTGCTGTATGTGTATGTATGTTTGTGTGAAAGAGGTAGCCTATATCCAGATTGTTGTGTGTGTGTGGTGAGGCAGAGCAACCCACATCATCATTTCATGATGGCTTAGCAAACGCTACATGTACGTTCGACAGAGATGAATGATACTCCTGGCTCATAGAAACTGCTGCATGACGCTTCTCTCTCTCTCCCACTCCGAAGATCTACAATCAGCAAGCTGGAGCATCTTTGTCCATCGGGGTGAGTATGGCAGAGAGCAGAGCTATAGGAGCCAAGTCTTTGATTTTCCTGTCACGGCTGCTTATAATGATTAATGCCTGGACTTTGGGGCCACTCTGTGTGATTGTGGGACCCACAAGCTCTTGTCCTGCTAACTGTGATGTCTTCAAATATGTATGTGCACGCACGGACACTATGCTTATGCATGAAAAAGATATGGTTGGCCCTGAAAATGTTATGCACATTTCTGCCATGAGGTTAAGGAAAAAAAGACTCCCGAAATTACATTACAAGATGGATCATTTGCCCTTGTCCCTAAATACGCAGTCAAATTGAAAAATAGATAAATCAGTCTGTTGTGTTATGTCTGTATGTTATGATGTGACACTTCTATTGTCAATGTTGGTAAACTTGCACCATCGGCACAATAATAAACACTTTATTAGGGCTGAGGATAAACACTTATAATAAGGTTTACTTGATCAGTATGAATAATATTGTTTATTCAATCTTTTATAAAACTATTTTGGAAGCATATGGTCTTGTCTTGGGCAGCATAGTGGTTAGCGCTGTTGCCCCACAACAAGAAGGTTGAGGGTTTGATTCCTGGGCCTGGGGCCTTTCTGTGAAGGAAGAGCGCAATTGGTGACTCTAAATTGTCTATAGTTCTGTCTGTGAGTGTGAGTGGTTGTTGGTCTCTGTCTGTTTCTCATATATCAAAATGAGGCACAGGGACACAACCACAGTTTTTTTTTTTTTTTTACCATGCAGAGGGTAGGTTCAGTGTTGGTATCAGCTCAAGGACCAGCATTGTTTGGACGTGCACTGTCAGGTGTCGGTCCTGGATGATTGAAGAGTTGGAGACAGTTTGCAGAGCGTCGCAATGGAAACCAGCAATCCTGTGCAGTGAAATGCACCTGGCAATTTAAACATAAAATACGAAACTGTAGAAAAGTAAAAGGAGAGATTCATTTCTGCGGCTCTATGCGATGCCGTGTCTATTCAAATGTAGAACCACAACTGAGACACCAGAAGCATCAACCTCCTCCTGCTAGATCATTGAAGATTGTCTGAAAATCAGCTATCCAACAGGAGATTAACTCGCCACCCTCCAAATATAATATAATGTGCGTCTTGCTCAATGGGACTATATTTTGCACGGTCTAACTACAGCCTCAAAGGTAGAGAAAAGTAAAAAGAAATGTGGGCAAATGCTGAGTTTATCACTTGAAAAGTCTTGCAAAAGGTTCAGTTGCATGAACCAAAATTGGTGCCAAAAGCTTCAGAACATCGGCGCTAATGTTTGTTGTTAAAAGCTGATAGTTTTTTTTTTCTTTCTTCAAAACAAAAAAAAAAAATAATAATAATCTCTATTTCTCCTTAAAGAAGACGTCTTTAGCTAATGAACACGTCAGAGTGTGGACACAGCTAGTAAACGCTCATTAAATGCACTGAGATCAGCTATTTCATTCAAGCCACAATGCTCTGTACAGTACAGCCATGCTGTCTCATTGTGACTGACAAAGGCTTGGCGAGCGGCTGCCCGCGATAGTGATCAGCAGCAGTCAGCCATGCCTCTCCGGCAGAAAATACCTTACTATTTGATCTGGCATTAGCAGCCTTCACAGGCTTTAATATGTAGGATTATCTCCTCTTCACTTCTATGTAACGCTCTTGACCTCCCCTGATCACCAAGAGTAAGGGAGAACGAGGAAGAAAAGGCAAGAGACGGGTAGGAGATGGGTGGGGAGGGGACGGAGCAGGGAACAGAGGCAGGATATCAAGAAAGAAAAAAAAAAAAAAAGGACTAAATGAGAAAGCGGAAGGGAAGGCGGGAGGAGAGAGTGGCAGAGGTACAGTAATTAAGGACACGATGAAGACAGGAGGAGAAGAGCGGGAGAGGACGAGCACATGGTGGCGAGAAAAATCCGCCGCAGCTGTAGGTGGCATAAGAGATGACAAAAAAAGAGAAGAACTATGTGACGTGTCATTTTAACTTGGTCGTGTGAGGTAAAGCGCCCTATTAAGGCAGTACAGCCTACTCTTCCACTTTTGAGTGTGCTGTTTTCACCAATGGGGGTCTTGCCTGTGACTCCACTGTTGTCGAACTGATCCCAGACTGACAGTGACTTTATTTGCTGTAGATTGCTTTGTCAGCTTTCAAAGCCTGGGACACATGCTACAGACACTCACACTCATGCCTGTTTAAAAATGAAGTGAATTCTAATATGTTAGTTATTTGGTTAGAGAGACTTGCAGTGTTTCTCATTAACACATTTATGTTTACAATTGTTATCTACCTTGTTGAAATATTTACAGCAGCAGGCTTATAAATTGTCAAAATAATTTGTGTAATGTGCTTCGGTGGAGCTAATTCACTTCTACCTCAGTCTGTCCTCCTGGCTTTCGACTGGTTGATTAAGACACGTGAGGCATGACTAGGAAGTGTGTAGGCAGAAAATTGTTGTGAAGCTGCTGAAGTGAAGTAAAGTGCTGCTCGAGAAAGTATCCAACCCCGTCCTGCTGTTTATTCTAATCTAGAGATACGATCATAACACGTCATGATCATTAGCTCCAAAAACGAAATAAAATCTGTAAGTATGACTATAATTCAGTTCAAGAACATTTAGCAACATATTTATTTAGGTATTCCAAAGGAATACTTACTATACATGACTAAATGGAAACTCCAATTACCAAGATTTATCCTCTGGGAACCCTGACAACAGATTTCATTGCAATCCATCCACTAGTTCTCTGTATAGATCTCTGTATGGACCAGTAATACAACACAATTAAAGACAGGCTCTGATTGTAGTTTTGTATTTAATGGTAAATTAGTGGTATCTAAACCAGTGACAAATGGTAAACCCGCAATGGAAATAGATTGGATAAAATGTTAAAAAGATAAAATGCTTCCGTTTACCGGTCTCTGTTTCATGAAACCCCTCGTCCTTGTCAGGACGCCGTAGAAAGGTTGACTCATTTGTCTGTAGTTGTGTTGCTGGCACCTTTTAATCTGATCAAGGCGAGCAAGGCGAACCTATACTCCACAGCAGGTTGGCCGGTCAGCATAGGTTACCATGGTGATCTATCATGGTCAAAAGCGAGCCAGCTTTGCGATATGGAAAAAACCCGAGTTAAGCCCGGAGATAGTTGAGTAACTGGTCTTGCTTCATGGTACGTGCTCCTGAAGACGCTCACCCCACCAGTCTCTGTCCATCACCGGTCCAAAACTGCATGAAGATGCAAAAAAGACTTTCATCACAGTGCATGTTTATTCAATTTATTCATCGAACAGAGGAATGAGAGAGCATATTTTCAGAGACATAGGCAACTACGCAGGGCTGAAAAAAAAAAAAAAAAAAGTTTTCCTGCGATTGGCCTGATTGGTGACGCAAGTTTTATGTCAATGCTCTAACCCAATTTTTGAGTGTGATGGAGATTTCCTGTAACGGCAGAATTTTTTTTGAAGAGAGCTGGCAGGCGATGATTGTCCACTTGCTCCATCCACTGAAGGGGACGGCGAGGCCCAGAAATGATACAGCCAAATCTAAGAACTCAGAGCATCCCTTCAATAAGCCGCATATAGATACTTTCCTGAGGAGAAGTAGAAGAAAAAGAAAAAGAAAAAAAAAAAAAAAGTGGTAGCATGCACACCTCACACTTGGCAGTTTGCAGTTAAGCAACACAAGTGTGTTGTGTATGTGGTTTTATCAGCACCACCCAGCGCTCTAATCCCCGGTAGTACATTGAACCTTTTCAGACACTGACACATGCAGGGAATACTAATGCAAACGCTGTGGTCTGCACTGTCACAAACTCGCACACCTGCCTGCTTGCATGCAAAAAAAAAACCAAAAAAAAAAAAACAAACAAACAAACCACAACCTGCTTGCGCACACACATACTCTACTGTGTTACACGTGCTATGATCAGCTGACCGCGTGCCGTACAGTATCGCTTCGGCAAACGCCACTTAAATTTCAGGCTGAAGTTTTACCTGCATTCAAACTCAGCTCACTCCACAATGCCGAGACTACAGCCCACACTTCAACTCCTTCTGTTGCCTCAGCCGGTGAGTAGGCACCATGTCACCAAGGACACACAAATGAGCTCCACTGTGCCACTTTCTGCTGTGACTGGGGTTCTAAAATGAGACGAAGTGAGAGTCTTATGGGCTAAGACGTTCAATGCCCATTATTTCCCACAAAATGCACATGAAGTGTCCCCAGCTTTGTGCTGACCACATGTATTATGGCATATTTTGATCTTTTAGTTGTTTTAATTTATTTATTATGGATTTGGAAAACCCCTTCCAACCACTAACCCCCCCCCCCCTCTCCCTCCTCTCGCTTCCTAATGCACACATCCATGCTCACCCGCCGTTACATGCAAAGGTCCTTGTATCAAAGTGACTGCCACGCAATCTTGCCAGCTAGAGAGATCAGGACAAATCTAATTTGTTTTGGATGTTCAGTCGTCAGGAGGTGGAGGGGGTGATGAGAAGCAGGGAGGGAGACAAAGAGCGCGATCCGAGTTAGAGGGGGTGAGAAGGAAAAGATGGAGAGAAAGCCAAACAACAAGCGACGCCACTTAGCCGAGCGCATACCTTCACCAAGTCTAGACAATCCTACACATAAAACATCTGATAAGGGCATTACGCAATCCACTGATAACTATTAAATCATCTTTCTACGGCTGTGGCCTTGCATCTGGTCGGAGGCTTTTAATAATCACATTTCATATGTCTACAAGTTTGACGGGTTCCGCCTAACTTTGAGTTTGTTTTAATTTAGGTTAACTATGGAACTATAGAGCTAAACCCAGTGTTGGGCAGTTGCGTCATCACAGTAGCGGACGTTTGTAGTTTAACATTTCTCAGTAGCTTGGTGGTAGCTTCGCTTTTTTCTGAATCAAGTAACTTCTTGGAAGTTAAGCTCTTTTATTGATCACGTAGCACGGTAGCGTCCGCACAAGCTACATTTACAAAATCGTTCATGAAGCTCAAATGAGCTGGAGATTTCTGTTACGGACTGAAATAAAAGTGGCACTCCTACCACACAGAGGCACTAAAATGAATATTCGTTTTTTTCTGTTGTTTATTTTGTATGTTTAGAATATATGTCTCATTTCAGAACAAATTATTTACACTTAAAAAAAAATACTTCAAACAAACATTCATTTGAAATAAGTAGAAAAAAATCTGTTTTTTTTTTCTTGTAATAAGGAAAAAAAAAACAAACTTGCCCCAATGGACAGGTTTTTTAATTATTTCAAGTGTAATAAGAATTGTTTTGACTAGAAATAAACATTCTTGGTTTTGAGATTTTGAGTTTTTGCAGTGTACAGTGTACAATTAAATAACTTGTTATGTACCACAGAAAATATTATTCTTGCAGATGCTCCTCTTTCATACTTTTCTAGTATTTGTCTGACAATTTGTTTATGGTAAGGTAGTTTTGAATAATTCATCCATCACTTCAGACTGAATGCTTATTCATTTACACATTCACCAGAAATCATAAAAAAAATAAATAAATAAACGTTTCAAAACAGCTTGAAAATGATCATAAGTTATTAAAAAAAAACGCACGTTCAATAAACACTCATTTTGTTGGACCGTTTTTGTTTATCAGTGTGTGTGTTCTATGAAATAATGTGTGTGTCTTACATAAAGTCTTTGTAGTGAGAATGTTCCCGAGTGTGAATGTGTCTTAACACTGTGAAATAGAGCAGTCAGCTTCAGGCTCCATCAGTTGCTCAGTCAACCTTCGCGAACAAACAGAGATGAGGTTCAGAAACCTTGATGGTGAGATCAACAAAACAAACTATGACAAGGCCTCCAGCAGACCTTGAGTTGTTGATGTACTGCAGACAGGTATGTGTATATTGTACTCTATTTCAGAAAGTATACTAATAAAAGTTACAGTTGCTACACTGACATTGGAGCACTGAACTCAAGTTAAAGCATTCATACTTCAAAATGTTCAGAAGTCACATGATGTGAAAACCTGCAGCGGCAGATTCGTGTTATTCCTCTGTAAAGATAGGGGACTGGCAATAGACAGACAAAGCTAAAGCAGAGAAGGCCAAGATGTCCTGAGTTTATAGCCAGAGAATGAGTGAATCGTTAAAAACGGCTTTATGTAATCCCCCGTGATGTAAGTCAAGAATGTCTCCTCATTAGAGCTTTCCACGCGTTACAACAAAAGGTGAGAGGTGAGACAGTACGTTGAAAAATGCGCAAGGGCATGTCAAAAAAAAAAAAAAAAAAAAAAAAAAGATGAAAAGGTGTGCACTGAGGTGGCCCTGAGAGCTTAACCCAATGCAACTTGAAAAAATACAACAGATAGCCACAAACAAAGTCTCTACTGCAGGATCTACTCAGCTCCTGCGTTCGTCCAGTCACCAACTGCACATTCGAAATATTGAGTTTTATGTCATTTTTAGCCCTGCGATGGACTGGTGACCTGTCCAGGGTGTACCCCGCCCTCACCCAATGTGAGCCGGGATTGGCTCCAGCAACCCCTCACGGCCCGGAAAACAGATAAGCGGTAGGAGATGAATTAATTATTATAGTCGTTTTTAGTCAGTATTTCGCACATTTTGTTTGTTTGAATACAAATCAGAGCAAGTGCAGATATGACTTTGTGCGTTTCCTTTTTCTTTTTTTCCTTTTTTTCATGTAATCATTTTGTTTTTATTTCCAACAGCAATTGTTGGAAATAAAGGAGGTAAGAGAATGACCTGGAGCATAGGTCCTTCAGCCAGATTTGAACCTGGGATGCTGCAATTACATGGCATGCTCGCTAACCACTCGACCACCCATGCTGTCACTGTGCTTAATGTGAAAGTATTTCACATTGCTGAGGGCTGCTATTCAGAGGGTCCGACTCTCCTGGATGTGTTTATTCTGATTATTGAATATTACAGGTCGTCAGAATATACGTGGTACACTGTTAGGGATACACTAATATTATTGTAGGCCAAAGTGGGTAACCTTGAAATATAATAAAAATATGTAATTTGTCCAGGATTATATGACTTCTACACCCAACAGAATTTACCTTCCACTGATATGTGCACTTTTACATTATTGAGTGCAAGCATATCTGATCTTTTATTTTCTTTTACTTTTTTTCCCATTCCGGTCTCTACCTTTTTTTTTGGGATGGCGTTCTGTAAATTGACAGTGTTATGCAGACTAAATGTTAAATTGCATGCCCTCTGATAACAAAAATTCTCAAGCTAGAATGTGGAGCAAGATTTGGGGTTTCCGCACCAATTATGTCTGCTTATGAAACAGTTTGAAGGCCAGTGTATTTATATAACCTTTCCACAACCGAATAGGAAAAGGACAGAATTAAGCAGTTTGTTTATTCCAACACAAGCCGTAATTGTTCATTTGTGTCTACAAACTCCAAGATGTCACCGCACACAGCTAAGAAATAGTTTCAACACATAGCTGTCAGGGCTTAATTGTAACAGCACAGATAAGCAACACCAGAATCTGGACACGAAATACAGGCTGGAATAGTGAAGTTGCTTTCGTAAAGACAACAGGGTCACAGCAAAACCAGTGAGCAAGCAGGCTGACAGGCGGCCGGGTTGGCAGGGAGGTACAGGCGACAGGATTTCAGAACACAGGTACCAGATATTCAGGAAAACACCATGGGGCCTGAAGAGGAACATGAGCTGGAACGAAAACAGAGACGAACCGTCGCTGGCTGGAAACACAGAGCTGGCGCAGCGTTGCCTTCATTTGGATTTGTGAGCTTGCCTACATGGCATGCTTCGAGTTCAAGTTTAAGTTGTGAAAACATAGTAGATGCAATAAAGACGTTCACAGACTCAAGGCAGGCATGTTACATAATGTCAGAATTGGTATAAAGGCAGGTTGACGTCAACCTCTTCCTCTCTGTGTATATATATATATATATATATATATATATATATATATATATATATATATATGTGGAAAAAAGAAAACAAGAATTCAAATATTGATTTATTTATTAATTCATAAGTTAACGTTCATGGTCTCTGTCGCTTCTGACTACAGCTTTTTCACAATTCAGTGGCTGCATCCTCCAAGGGGACCATTTAACATATGCCTGGCTTCCATTGCCGCTGTAGACTACAAAGGCATTTTGAAATGAGATCATCTGATCTGAGGATTTTTGCCTGAGTCAGTATCTGCTTCCATTATGTGACCAAACATGGCTCCTTTTGCCCAGCAAATACTTTTTTTTTTTTTTGCACAGCTAAAACTAAATGTTTTAAAAGTGTAATCCTCGGGTTCTCAGGCTCTTTTTTTCTGCTGCCATGTTATTATAATTACCTGAATCTTGCGATCGGCTGGGCTGTGAAGGATCAGCCTATCGGAAGCTAGGGAAAGGAGACTTTTAGTCTGCCCTGTGTGGTGGAGCTTTTGAAATTGCAGCAAGTGATGCAGCAGAAAAGAAAAAAAGAAATAAAAATAAAGGAACAAAAGTGGGGAGACTTTATTGAACAAAAGGAGAATGGAGTGAAAAGGAGCTGGCAACAAAGGGGTACTGAAGCCACAGACTGGGACAATAACTCCCAGCACAGCCACAATTTGTGTTTACTTTAGTTTCTGTGCAGATTAAACAAACCAGATATGACATGGACACGACCAGTCAAAAGTTTGGACGCATTTCCCCATTCAAATGAACAGGAAAGTGTGACTTTTGACTGGTTCGTCTGGAAGCTTTGGAGTTCATTACCTTTTGACAGAACCAGGTTACTGAGACTGTTACCATTACTCACAATTGCTTTCCCATTCTCGGTTACAAATTCAAGGCACTTATGCCAAAACACACCAGAGACAAATTGTGATGGATTGCAAAAGCTAGATTTATCAAAGCCAGACACCTCATGAAAGCCTGACTAAGCTGAATTTAGTAGTGATGCATCTCGCACAATGCAAGACAATGCCTCCCAACATCAGTCCCAAAGGAACATCACAAAGGAGCTGCTAGACAGTCTGAAACAAATCTTTTATTTGTCCTCCAGTAAATTTGAGGTCAGAGAAACCTCGTGTTTAAAAAACAAAAAAGAATGGGGGGGGGGGGGGGGGGCAATTATCATTATAAAGCTGCTATGGATATTAGTTGGCGGATGCAAATGCTGATATAAATAGTATTTCCCACATGCCATGAAAGATATAGCTCACTCACACAAGTGTGAACAAATTAAAGCTGATCCATTGATACAATATCTCAGACACGGTGCATAGACTGCCTGCCAAAGCACAAATGAGGCACCATGTTTCCAGATAAAGGCCCAAACTCACACTGAACTCACACTGTGGCCGTGCTGTGCCTTATCATAGACATGCAAATGAGTACTAATTAGGACTAATTATGGCTCCCTGCGTTCAGAGTTGTGTAAAAATGTTTAAGAATCACTGTTTTTTTTTTTTTTCTTTTTTGTTGTTTTTTTCACCAGTTATCTCAACAAGGCTTTGTAAATACACATGTGCTTGGCATTTGAAAGTTGTTGACAGGAACATTTATCTTGCAGAAAACTACTAGGATCTTCTCTATGAAATTGTTAAAATGCATAAATTAACATTTTTTCTTCCCATTTTATTGACGCAAGCGTGCTTTCACTGATGCTACGATCACGAACTCTCGTGTGTAGTGACCAGAAAAACGAGATCTACCTTCTCCACAACACCCCTGAGCTCACGCGCAGAGACAGGGTGACTTCTGACATCATGGCGTCCGATCAGAGTGTCCCCTCACTGTGAGCCTATTCTGGGGTACATCCAACTGGGAGGAGACCCCAGTGCACTGCTGGAACACGCTAAGGTTAAGCTGCTAACCAAGAATACCCAAGAGGAAGCCATCTATCCTCCTGAGACCCAGTGGAAAAAAAAGGTTTTCATTTGGATTTTTTGGGGCGTGTGTTGGGGGGGGGGGGTTGTCACTGTGTCAGGTGCATCGGGTGTGTCCGAAAGTGTTAAAGGAATCAAGTAAAAACGAATGTCTACAAGAGAGGGCAAAAATGAATTGAGGTAAGTGAGAAGTAAGGCCATTTTCCCGTTGACTTCAATAAACCCTTACTTTTTTTTCATCCCCTGGATGGACATTAGACAGAAAGAAGGTTTCATGCTCTTCCTTATCAGCTGCACCAACGTCCACTTTCGTATATACAATGCTACAGCAGTCTGTGGGAATACCCAGGATCCAACAGGAGGAGGTTAAAAAAAAAAAAAAAAAAGAGTTAGCTTACACCCTTACACATTTTGGGTAGTCAGTGCCAAAAGTGGAAGTGATTGACTTCACAAAATTACTAAAATTACCACATACACTGACTTAAGATGGTGCTGCTGTGAGTCTAATGTGCTGCTTTCATCCTTCTGGCTGTGAGTCTACTGTCAGTGGTACATCTAAAGAAACATTCTGCAGAAAACTGCAAATTACTGCTTACAGCCTTTGTGGGCGCAAAATTTATCAACAAGACTGGCCACTAGGGGCCTTTTCCCTTTTCGTGTGTTTGAGCGAGTTGGTGCTTTATTAAATAAAAACCATTTTAAACATAAGCTGACTTTCCTCTCAGTGTGTTTGAATGCGGGGGGGAACTTCTTTGAAGGTCAGCCTCTAAGTCACCTTACATTGAAACGATGGGCGCAGAGAGTTTGCATCAGGTGTTTTCGTAAAATATGAGCGCTCTTCTATGTTTTATGGTGTTCTGAGGAGAAATAATGAAATAGAAAGCCCATAATGTCCTGGTTTTAGGGCCTCCTTGGCTGAGATCCATTTAACAAGACCACTCATTGCCTCAGGGTTTACTCCTACCAGATCCTACATTTATCATCCTGTATGTAGGTGTAATTATTATATTTAGGGAGCAGAGCCACTGGGACAAAGCTGTGCAGAGAGCTGGCAAAGGTCATATAAAGAATTACTCAGACAGAGACCGGAGAAATATGTTTGTGGAGGTGCCTTTCATATGAGACACTGTACAGGGATACCAATGTGAAGCTGCCAACAGGGGAGCTGACTTGCAGGTACAGGGTGAGAGCAGCGGAGAAATAATGTTTTTATCGTGGAAAAAATCCTTCTCAGTCAGACAGTTTTAAATAGATTCAGTGTCACTCGCTTCAGTAAGAAACACTTGTGGTGTGGGGGATCATCTTGCACACGTTTTCAATTGTTAGACTTGACTTTTAACACTGGCCTTAGATTGAGCCAAAACCTTCTTCTGGGTTCTCTGGAGTCGTTGGTGACCATTTGTTTGGTTTTGTTTGCAACATATTTCATGTTGAGGATACTGAACAATATGATTTTATTTTTGATATCTGTTATGCTCCAACGGACTAGTTAAGGTAGTAGTAAATTATTATTTGATACATTTTGAATTGAAGTAAATCTTCCGTATTTGGTTTATTTAATTGTTCTTTTTACAGTACAGGCCAAAAGTTTGGACGCATTCAGTTGACGGAGAAGGTGTGTCCACACTTTTGACACGTACTGTACATAATTGAAAACTTTAGTCTACACAGCATTTTATTTATAATACTCTGAATAAATCAAATAAAACTAATGAAAATATGAATTTAACTTCAGAGACGCAAACCTTTCCTCCAAGTTTCTTTCTTTGAATGTCATTAAATACATTTACAAGTACAGATATGCAATGTGTTTGATGAAAGTGCAAAGGGTCAAAAATCCACTCTTAAGTAACATATAAAGGCTGTTTGCCCCCAAGTAGCACAGCCACACTGAAAACTGCTAATTACAGTTACAGACTATAATTATTTGGACAGTTATATATGTTTTCTTCTCCGGGCTTTAGGCCTCAGCACATTATTCTTGAAATAAAATAATGGATGCGAGGCTACATTAAACTGCCTTGTATTGGCTTTAATTTTAGTAGATTTAAATTAGCAGAAAAACATTCTCACCTGAATGGGATCCTAATATAGCAGTCATACAGGTTACAGCCACACTTTAATTTATTTTTCATTACTTATTATTCAAAGAGGGCTCGTATTTCTGTGCCAGGATAGGAACCATTTGCGTCACTGCCAGAAGCAAAGCAGTGAAACACACTAAGCAAACAGAGATCAATGGGGTTGAGTTTATGTCTGTATGTTTTTTTCTGGCGATTCTTTTTTTTTTTTTTTTTTTTTTGTCACAGCTGAGGAATAAATTACTCCTGGTTCAGTTTGTTTGGCTAAGTCATGTCATGCTTTTCACAATAAACCCTGCTTGTCTAAGCAGATTTTATGAAACGCATCTCTGGTGGATTAAACTGAAATGTCAACAGCGAATTTCTGCCTTTTTACCTTGTGGTTGTTGCAATACAAGACAGAGTTGCTGCTTGTGCAATAATATTCCAAAGATGTAAAATCCTGGCTCTGAGAATTATTATAATATGCTCGGCAGGGCTTTACTGTGTGCGAAGGTATATAAAACCTTTAATTTTGTATCAATATGGAACTCAGACTTGTATTGGTTCAAACTACTTCAAGCTTTTGCTGGTTCTGGTGATATTAAATAACATAAAGGACCAGTGTTTCAAATTCCAGGGAATTTATTGGCAGAAATTTAATATTCATAGTTTTTTATGTTTTGAATTCAGCTGAAGCCAAAAAGTGCAGCCAAACACAAGTTGCAAGTCATTTGCACTGATGCTTGTTGGTCAGCGGTGAAAGGAGAAGTTGTGACATCAATGTTACTGTAGTAAAAAAAAAAAAAAAAGAGCTGTGAAATGCAGCAACATCACTCAAGGACAATTCAGAATAAAAGAAAAAATAAAACACTTTGAAGTTCATAAGGAATAATACTGTCAGGGTTAAACTGCAGGGAAGAAAAATAAAAATTTAGCAGTGTTGATAAAAAGTAATAGCCATTTAAACTAACTTTATATAAATATCTACTCTACATCTAAACGCAGCAAAGTCCCAAACCTCCCTAATTGTTTTGTTGCTCCTCCTGATGGAAATATTGTAATAATGAAAATAATTGTAATGGTAACAGGTCAGGCCATTCCAACACTAGAAAATGTTTTCAATATGTTGTATCTTCTAATGAAAGCAGGCTTTTTTTTTTTTTATTTATTGTGTTGGGGTTTGTTTGTTTTTGTTTTTTTTTTTACATTAGCTTAAGCTTGACAAAACCTAATAACAGGCACATTTAAATTTCATCTGAACCAGAATTTGTTTTTCTGCTCTTTCTAAAGATAAGCGTACGACTGTGTATCAGAGAGGCAATTGATTTTTTCCTCTCGGCTGTCTGCTGTTAATGAGCATCAGCAACATAATGCCTGTGATATCTTCCATTTACTACGGCAGCGAGAGTGCTACTTTGTCAGACTGGAGACATGAAAGAGCTGTGGTTTTCAGATCAGCCTGCAAGCCTGTTCCCTTTCCCTGCCACCTTCTCATACACTCTTAAAGGAAGCAGGACAAAGAGCTGGGTGTGCCATTTCCTTGTAAATTAGCAGCCTTTGGATGTCTCTCATTCGAACACAAAGCGCATGGGGTGCTATGAACTAAGGCTGACTGTTGTGTGCATGTGTGCGTGTGTGTTAAGCAGGAGCAGCCTACTTCATACCTTTACTGGGGGAATGGAAGGTGAATAGAAGTCTGACAACACGGAATATGTCTGTCATGTTCAGTACAGCTCTCCAATCCGACGTATGATACAGCCACTTGTGTGTGTTTGCAGCAGTATCCACAAGATCTATTCAGCCTGAGGTTCGAAACTTTCTGTTTCTTTAACTTTCTATGATGAAAGCTAAAAGCTCCAAAGCTATACCTTCATCAGAGACCAAGCAGCATCTTGTTTCATCATGGGTACACAACATGGTAAATGCTGCCGTGGTGAGGAATTGGAGGGACATCTGTGAATCTAGCTGTGTCTGTTGCGCAGAAATACAACGCTACGGTAAAATAATCCAGATTTCATCCCCAATGTCGATGGCTTTCAGACTTGCAGAGGTGGTAGGCTTGCTAGTTTTAGGAAGCACGGTTGGTCAAGTTACCATCAACAAATGTGGTATTAAACTGCTAATTGTGCATCTATATTCTACACCAAGTGAGTTTCTGCATGCCATCTTGATTGGATGTTTACAGCGTCCCACCCATAAACCAGCAACAGCCACTGCTATCATCAAATGTTACCAAAAAGAATGCAGACCCTGGACCCTTAATATTTTCTTCACGATCACACTCATACAACCCTAAACAAGACCACCTTTATTCAGTTTTTGGATCATACCCGAGACAGGACTCACAGACAATCAGTCCTGAGTACCGACTGCTGGTCCTTTTCACTGAGCTGCTTTTGCTGCTGTTTCCGGAAACCAGACTGATGAGAGCGCTGAGTGAAGCAAAACAATAAAGTTGTGGGCTGTAAAACAAAAATTATGAGCTGACAGAGGGCAAAATATCTGCTGAACTAAAGGGAAGTGCACAGACTGTCTGTCTGTCCTTCACAATGAGCATCTCTCCTCGCGCTGCACACAGTGATTTGATCCATTATTGACAAAACATGTTAATACATTAACGTCCATATTTCACTTCCATGAACTTAAGATCGGCCAGACTTCACAAAACAATGAGCTCAGAGCCAAAACAGGTCACCAGTTTTGCTGCCCTGTCCCTCAAAAATCCGCCTTTGGGAATTGAAAGGATTTGATTCCTCCCTGGACAGTGAAACAATTTCCACATTGTGCAGTCAGTTTTCTGTGCTTTGGCGAGGACTGCTGAGGATGTTTAACAGATGGGGTGAGTGCCACCTCTCAATTATAGTAAAAGGGGAAAATGACAGGAAGACACTGTGCTAATCATTTTTGCAGATTACTCTTCAATATCGGCTGACAGATTAGCTGAAAGAGGCACAAATAGTACCAATTGTGGCTGTCTGCACTGCAAAATGTGTAGTCATTACCTCTGAGGCTAGAGAGCGGAGCAATACACAATTTTCTCTCTGTCTGTCTCTGTGTGTGTGTGTGTGTGTGTGTGTCTGCGTGTGTACCTTAGCAGGCCTCAACGATTGTGCACATTTTGCCCACATGAGAGTTTGTGCAAGTGCGCGATTGTGTGGACGTGAAATGGCCTTAAATTGTCTTCCCGGCCATCAGGCATCGCAGTCATGGTTTCCAGGTGATGTCCAGCTATCTCCATGGAGACGTGTCGTTAAGGGAAGTCGTTAGGTTGCTGTTAGCCAAGGTATCGCTGAGGAGATGATGAGATTCGGGCTGACATGACAGCCTGGATGGTCTAATCTAGTGTTTCTCAACTGGCTGAGACCCAAAGAGGGTCGAGTGAAGCCTCAGAGGGTCAAACATGAGAACCAACACAAGATTTACAAAGTATTCCAGGGTCCAGTTTTAGTTTTACCCCAGCATGCCACAAAACTCTGCACAAGTGTTGCTTTTATTTTTTTTTTGTTTTGTTTGTTTCAAATAGTCATGCATCAGTTTCAGTTTTGTGACAGAGCATCGTTCAAACTGCGGGTTCATTTCTTTGAAAATAAAATATTCTTGCCTTGAAGTGCTCCAATTGCACAAGCACTTGTGTGCTGAAACAGTTAAATCAACTGATCAGTTTCTGTGGAACCCAGTAAACAGTGTCCTGTGAGTCCATGAGGAAGGCTCCCTCCATTTACCACATTATGTGAATGCAACTAGAAAGCGAGAGAGAGGAAAATGGCCAAATGCTACCATATTTTCAATATTAGAAAGTTTCAGTGGGCAGATGAGTCAGTACTGAATGTGTAAAATTGTTCACTGCTTGACAAGCTTTTTGTTTGGCCTGTGTAACTGTCCTTTGCAGCTCAAGTTGTTTATCTTGTGATTAAGAGCCGTCAAAAACTAAAAGCAGCGAGAATTTAATATGGCAGCTCTTTTCAGGGTGTCCTTAGACAAGACGAGCTGAATGCAAATGCCCATGTACGAGGAGGACATCACAAAACTAGTGTTCATTTGTAGAAACAGGAATTCAAGCAGATGCTAACGTCAAAATAGCTAATTAAATTAAAATAAAACAGAAACAAACTAGTTTTCCGGTCATTAAGCAAAATAAAACTCCATGACTATATTTAGCAAAGATGCGATTCACATGATTTCAGCCACATTGCGTAAATAACTGAGCGTCCATCTCCATTTGAAAGTTAAAGTCTTGCATCAGGCTGGTTTTTTCTATGCTCCTCATTGCTTACAGGTGTGTCTTCATATTTGATAAGCACCTGTATTGTTTCTTCATCAAGATGCATAATTGATCAAGTTTTAACAGAGGAAGGTAAACTGAAACTTTGTCGTCATTCGGTTGAGGTTGAGGAATAGTCTGGGTTTAGTTTGGTTTGGCTTTAAAAACCGCTTGTTCAGGTTATGTCATGATCATGCGGTTAACGTTGTAGAATGGCCGCGGATAAACGGGGTTGCACCGCCCATTGATTTCACACCGGAAAGCAACAGTGCTCTCCTGTGTGAAAGTCCTGTCACGTAACTCGCTCCTTTGCTCCCGCCATGATCGGGGGTCACCAATAAGCTAATTGCGGAAAGAACACATGGTGACATGGACAACCTCGCTCATACAGTCACAGCTCACAGCGTGAAAGACACACTGCCACAATGGAAATTGGAAAAAAGGCAAGGTCAATCTCAGTCTCCTGCTGTGCCAGGAATTATTCTATACAGTAATGGTAACAGAGCAGCTGAATACTGGCTCTTGACCAGATGTGCATCAGTGAATAGGATAATGAAAAGAATAAAAATGAATTTATCCAAATACAAGTGAGTAAAAAAAAAAGAAAAGGAAAAAAAAATTGTGTATAAAATTTTGCAAATTTAACATAACACCCACCACATGCTTATATTCTCTGGGTGACCATACTAATTCATTGTTTAAATATAAATGTTGCATGTTGGCATGCTTGTGGGTTTGGTTGAAAGGTCACGGGAGACGATCCATGTGGAGATTCCCAGAGCTTCAATTAGGTGGAAAACTGCTGTCAATCATTTGTGAAGTTGCTGAAACACACCCCGTCCGCCTGAAGAGAACGGCGACATTTGCAATTGTGAAAAACATCACTTTATGTTTAGTGACTGGATGATGATATATTGTGCTAAAACCGATCTCCCAACAGCAATATCCTGACAGGTCATCAGAAAATGAAGTATCCAGTCAATCATTGCCGCCTTTCAGCTTTCAGGATATGCATTAAATCTGCGTGAGGAAACAGATTATTTTGGAGAGGTCAGTTTCATTTCCAGCCGAGTTTTGTTTCAAGTCGCCTCAGCTGTTTCCCACTTTGTGTCTGTCATTTTCTGGCTCAGTGTCAAAGTGTCTTGTGAGAATTAATAGACGAAGACTACGTGTGAATAAAAGCATGATTTGTGACGGCAGAAAAAGACTAGCAGCCCTCATTTAAGTTCAGCTATTGATCTTGCTCGATGTATGAAGCTAAAACTAAAATAAATAAATAATACATTTTGAAACCCAAGGATGACCCCCCCCTCCCCCAAACAATACTTTACAAAAATTAATGTTTCTATCAGGAATATTACCAAGTTACAACCACTAGATAGATGCTCTCCATTGGCTGTGCTCTCTCCCATGATTCCCTGCTCTCTCCCAGTGGGAGCTATCCACCCACCTCTATCCGTGTGCAAACACTGTTCATACATCACAGTCCATTTTATTTATGTCATTACTTAAAACCAGCCAGTGATATTAAGAAGAAGGGCCTATATAACCTCTTTTACAGCGAAGCTTATTATATGGCTGGGAGGAGAAAGTGGGAATTAGAGAGAGGGGGAGGGAGGAAAGAAAGGAAGAGGGAGATAAGAGAAAAACAGGACCTTTAATCCAGTCGGGGCTCCCAGCAAATACCTGTCTCTGTGATGTTTTTATTGTTTTAATAACACCAGCATTGCAGCGGATTTGTCCTGATCTTGTAAAATTATAAATATTGATTTTTTTTGATGGGAGAGGGGAAGGGGGAAGCCATGATAACAGATCCTGCTTTATAATGTACTGAGCTGTCATGCTGATGGAAGCTTGGATCAGTGTGGATGCTGAATTTTCTCGTCGCCCCATGAGAAGGAAGCTATTGAGCCTTCTCCGTTTTAATGTCTTCCTCTGACTTTTGTCTTTCTTATCTCCCGCTCACTGATAGCACTGCTGTGACTGTTGTCATTGTAATTGCATAAATTCAGAGGTATCCAGATTTACTTCATGCACGAAAATGAACACTCCTTCGAGGCGCTTTTGGTAAATATGCTATTTTGCTTTATTTCCAAGTATGAGAAGATTTATATCATTCCTTTCTGTCAGTAAATACTAAGTTGGCACTTGATTATCTTAGCTTAGCAGATCAACATACAAAATCTAACTCTCTCCCGGGAAGGAGGAAGATGTCATCTTTACTAGACTCTTATTTTAATAGAAAATAATTTCAAGTTCCTCTTTAGGCATGATCCTCAAAAAATCCTCAAAAAAAAAAAATAAAAAAAATCAGGCCTTATGCCCCGCCTAGCATTGCTGCTCTGACAGATTGACCAGTGAAATAAACTCTTTGTTGTGAACAAAATCTGAGCAACTTGCAACTCGTCGTGTATCGTGTTGGAGATGTCATTAGCTTTCAAGCGGCAGTAGCATGCAGTTGCCTGTGCTAATGCAAACCCTCAGTCTCCGCCCAATTTTGTTGCCTGATGAAAGAGCAGAGAGTATCCAAGCGTTTTGTATTCTAGTGACTCACCTATGTGTTTGAGCCTCGGTCTGTCGACCGCTAACGGATGTATCAGAAAGGTTAGCCTGATAGGCATCTTGTATTTGTTTATCTGGTTTATTCATTTGTAACTCGCAGTGGCTGACACCGTGCCATTGTCTGTGCTGATGCAAATTCTCCATTGCTTTACTTACTAGGTTTGGATTTTGTTTTGTCTGCATCTGATCCCCCAAAGTTGATGGCATTGATTCCTTAGGTTTATGATGTATGTCCTGGCTCTAGTTCTAGATAAAAATTTACACTCATAACTTTGCTTTAGCTTTTTTCATTCATTGTGTGTCTTGTGAACACCTTGCAGATGGAAGGTTAACAAACGGATCTTGGTCAGAGGGGTCTTTATGAAAATAGGCAGAACTTCTGAGGGCAAGGATAAAATGTTACCTAAAGGCATAGCTGTGGTGGAGCTATATGCAAGTGCTCCCCCCCTGGCTGCATGTTCCTGGAAATTTAGACTTCTGAATGCAATGCAATTCAGAACAGGACCATTGTCGTGAATTTATTCCTACTCACCGGAGCGCATTTCTTGATAATGTATTTTTCATACCCAGACTTTCATACAAATGAACCTTATTCCAACAACTTCATTGTTGCATTCATCAAAGCTTCATCAAGTGATTTTTTTTCTTCTTTTTTTTTTCCTGCCATTTGGGACTGGCAAAACAAACTCAAAACCAAAAATGAACATATCATCATATTCCAAGAGTCAGATAGTCAGTGAGGTTGAACAAAATTTAAATAGTAAATAGATAATTTATACGGTTTGGTTTCCTAAGAAAACATCTAGCTTCTTTGCATTTTCACAGCTCATATTCCCCTTTGCTCATAAGATGTATTTTAATGGAATGCGCAAACTGTCTACTGCATAGATTAATGAGGACAAATCCACTTGGGAAATGTGGTCATCCTATTATGGTCAAGAAGGAGAAGGAGAGTGAATAGATGGAGGTATTTAAAGGCACTGTTAGGCTTATAACAGAAAATCCACCCCGCCCCCCAGTGTGGCCATTGGTAACATATTGGTAACAATTGTACTACATGTCATTTTAAGAAAAATAAGACCTCAAAAGAGATCCCATGAGGCCTAAAGCCAATTGGAAAAGAAAATGTGTTTGGATTTATTATGCTAATAATCAATTTGCTTTAAAAGGTGCAGTTAAATGACAGTAACAGCATCAAATTGAGTTTCAGAAAAAAAAAATAGATTTGTCTCGCTAATGTCTGTTTCTCTTCCGAGTGCAGGAAGAAGTCTTACATCAATGTCGAAATGCTTTATCAACATAACCTGCCGTATAAAAGGCTGTGTGAAAAAGCACAAACTCAGGCTCTTCAGCGTTTTGCCTTTGGTGTGCTTTTTCTTTTTTTGGGGGGGTCGGGGGGGTTCTTTGGTGGGCCTGTGCTTTTCTTCGACGTAGGGGTATGCATGGCCAACTTGACCTGTAGTCTTGGAGGCCATTGCTACTCAGAAGCACCCAAATATTGAAACAGCAGGATGTAATCCCAGATTTGGAATGGAATACATTTAGTTAAATGTTTGTCCAGCCACAAATCGTGTAGGGCGTTTCCAAGTGGCACCGAAACAGATGATACCACTGGGCTGGAACAATGAGACAGAGGGAGAGTAGTGGGGCATTTGGATGAGAGGGCTGGGTAGACAGAGTGAGAGGAATGAGGCAGTGGCTGCTGAAAAGAGTCATTCATGGGAGGTTGGATCAGTGGGCAGGCCAAGCACAGCCATGGAGAGATCGTTGGAGCGGCTTTCAGGGCCAGACGTTTTCTGGCTGGGCCCATATGTGCTCTCACGGGGGCTCCAGAAGCCTTCAGGCTGTCTCCCAAAAAGCCCTCAAACTCATCCCCCAGTACCGCACACTGTGACAAGGACAAGGTGGCTCAGCCACCTGCACCACAGACACCTGGGCCGATGCCAAAACGGTACTCCAAAGCCAACAGTCTATGTCGCTGTAAACTATTCCATTTTCCTATCATTCAAAAGATTCCTTGTAATCTCTTAGTGAGTATGGGGTTGTTGTTTTTTTTTTCCTTTAAAGATTACAATATCTGTAATAATGACTTATGCTGTGTAATTTTCCCCTTAATTTACATTACCCTAAACTTGCAAATAGATGCAGTAAGTTAGTATCCAGCAAAACATAGTTTATTTAAAACAAGTTGGACGTAAGAACAGCAACCTGATGTGAAGCGAGGTTTGAAGAGATGGCTCTGAAATCGTTAAAGGTTATTTTCAGTTTATTATAAGGACATTTCTCTTTGCCCCCCAATTAGTAATGGTACACAACAGGCTGATTGCTAAACTATGGAAATGTGGCAACATAAGTAGGAAGTGGGAAATTTGTCTTTATCTTCATGCTTACTTTCTTTCATTCGTTCATGCCTGTGCTTGTGTGTATAAGCCATTTTTAGAGCACATTTCAAAAGTACGAAAAAAACAAAACAAAACTGCTGCGCTGAAAGAATACAAACTTCAAGCAGAAAGTCGCAAATATTCAAGTTGTGCTTACGCAGATAGTGTCTCCGTGTGACATTGAGTGTAAATTGTCAGTAAAGGCCCCTCATCGCTTATGCATCGCTTATTGCACACAGGGCTAAAGGCTGGACTGAGACTGGTATTTTTTGGCACAGGGAGAGCCCGCTCATACAGAATTACCCCTTAGCCGACAATTTAGAAAAACATTATGATGACACGGTATGGACAGCAGCGTCGGCTTCGCCAACGTGACGCTCACAGTGTAAGCTTATGCCCAGTTGATGTTAAATAGTCAACAAAATTGCGACTGCATATAGTTCCATAAACAATGCCCAATGGCTTCTCATGCACTACTGGATGCTGAGTGAGTGAGTAGGGGACGGTCTAACACGATAGCACCACAATATTATCTTATCTTATTACCATCCTCCCCTATGAGTCCCTGTTAATCATACATGTACTTCATGCCTATTGCTTGGATGGTGCTCTCCTCCTCATATTGTCCTTCCTCCCCCGTCAGTCTCACTCGTCTGCCTCTTCCCTGGCTCCATCGCCCGGCAGCCGCCATGTCAGGCCACTTCTTCCTCAAATTCCAGCTGCTGCTGTTGCTGCTGTAAAGGGTTGAAGCTGACACCCCGGCAGCAAATAGGTCTGGGGCCAGTTGAATAAATGATGCGTACAAACTAAAGCCAAGCATACTGCCACGGTCCGCTCATGAATTGGTTATTTATGAACATGGAATGTGCGATGGGTCTGAGTGCTCTTTCTTTTGAGAACGCATTTTTTGAGAGATCCAACTTTTAGCCATTGAAATGAAAATGCAAAATAAAGAGGGGACAGAATTCGACATCGAAGAAAATTGCTTCACAGAGCGGCATTCTTTATTATGATCAGAAGTTTTGCCGAGGCAAAAACTATTTGAGAATTCAGGAACGGAAATAATTGTTTCTCCACTGAATTGTTTATTGTTTGATGTTGCATTATTGTTTATTGGAAGTCATTCCGTAAAGCATGTTGATACTATAACAATATTTAATCTGATTTTAGGTGTCTGTCTGTAGCCAAAAAGTCTCTGGTCCCGATAAATAAAGTTCAATGTAAAACAGGATTTTAACAATCAGGGTTCTCAATAATAATCCAACTACTGATCAAACGGCGTTTTGTGTGTTATGCCAGAGCATTTGGGGCACAGTCAGTGTGTTTGGATACAAAAGCACGGGTTAAGGGAGTATCTGTATCACTTATTCTTAATTGTCCAGTTGGAAATGTAGTCGATGAACATGCAAACACTCCAGTCAAGAGGCTCAATATACGTATTTCAGCAGCTACCTTTCACTTTCATGTAACATAAAAGCGATGCGTTTATTTTCACATTTTCATCAATCCAATATCAAATTTTTGGCTTTGCGGAGAAATATGGAGGACTGAGGAGGGGGGATTCTACTAACGGAAGTAACTAATTTACATAAAACTAATGCACCTAAAATTAAATTTTGGTGCATCTTACGACTGGGAAAATGCCAGAATACCAGTCCAGCCCTGCCAATTTAGCGGGGAGCTTTCAATGGCTGCAAAATGCATTAGTCGCCTCAAAGTGAAAGCCTGAATGCAGCCTACCAACAGCTGTGAGTGACATATGCATCCTATATCAGTATTAAATTACATGTAGATGGCTTTCAAAAAAGGACTTGTGTTAAATCAGCATGTTGCAATCATCCAGCTATAGATTTGGTTCGGATAACTCAAACGAAAAAAGGTCAGATTTACTTAGAATAAAGGTCAATAAGACATCACATGATTGTTTGGTCGGTCCAATCTGACCTGAGTAGTTTGCATTAAATATACAGTTTACTCATTTAAAACATTTTAAAGAATGCAGAGGACAGATGATGACAGAGAAAAATGACACACTGTTTACTCCTGCCTCCGTAGCTCAGAAAAATGCTCCTTCATTCATGCATCACAAGCTTATTTGATTTGTAGATAATAGCTACAGAGTGAAAGTATGCTTAATTCTGTTTGTGTGCATTGTACACTAATTAAAAATGGCTTAGAACAGTTTGTCTCGTCTTCTCTCTAAAATCTATCGGGTCTTCAAATGCGTTATCTCCAACAGGGCTTGTATTTCCTATGATCAATTAGCAGTGAGCTCTTCCAGTCCATTCCCAGCAGTCCTAGTAAAACCTGCAGCCATCCCAGACATAGTCTTCCCCCGGCTGAAGAGGATCTGAGACACGGCGCCCTCTGAATACTAAACCAAGCTGAGAGCGGCCGGCCGGTGTGCATTAATCAGATCCGACTTGCATATCTGAGCTGCTTAATTGCATGGAGGGAAATGTCAGAAAGCAAATGAGTCTAACATGTCAATGTGTTAATTCTGCTATCGATTTCATTGATGCGCCATTCGCTCTCTCAGCTCATTAAAGCCGACCTGTCAGACCACACGCACACACACACACAGAAAGAGTTGCATAAGGACTCCTTTTTGTAGAAACGGTCTGACTAATTTTAATGTTGTCATTCATTCCTGCCATGCACATTGACCTTGTTTATACTTCTGGAGGCTTGCTAGTATTTATCGAGGTAAATGCATTTATGACTAATTTATTTAAGAAAATAGCTAAACCCTCAGCAGTGGAACCTGACATGGCCTGTTCACAGCTCACTAACTAACATATTGTTTTACCTCATAGACAATTTCTCCATCCACCAATCACTGACGCTGAAGTAAGTGAGCTCTGTAATGAAAGATGATATTGATAGTGTCACCTGGTCCGCTCTTGGTCACTCCAGTATTTCTAAGATATATTTAAACTGAATAGTAATTGCTATGAAGAGCCCGCCCTGGTACTGTAACTTTGCCACACATGCATCACACTTATGTCACAGCATGTAATGTGTGTGTTATTAATAACAGTACATGAAATGCATTCTTGATAAAAATGAACTTAAACTTCATAAACCAAACATCACACACTGTCTAAAAGACAAAATTCTTGGATTTTACATCTACTTTGGTCGTGACACAGGATCATTTGGATCCTTGAGCAAATTTAACGCTTTTCATGAAGTGGCTAAGTGTTTAATCACTTTTGTAGAAATGAACATTAAACACTTCATTTGCTGGTTATTAAGGCTTAAGCAGCTGAAGGAAGTAACTATCTCCATCATTTGCTCTTTATCAGCTGTGTTTAGGATCAGGGATTTGAACCTTGGACATTATCTGTTGTGGATGAGATATGGTGAGCCTTCTTCCTGTACTTACCAGCATTATGTCACCAATACGCCTAAAAGCTATGGCAGTGAGTCTATATGTACGTGTGTGTGCAAGGGGGGTGGGGTTAACGCTCGGTCTCCCAGAATTCAACTACTGCAACTACTAGAATGAACATAGCAGTCAATTTGACTGCTCAGACATTATCTGCATATGATTTGGATAATCAATAAAAAGATCTAAGAATAAATTAATGGCACAGATTAAAAAAAAACAAAAAAAAAAAACAGATAAGGACACAAAATGAAAAACAGAATGAATATGATTTTTACTTATTTAATTGGTACCAACACATGCAAGCTGGTACGGAATTCATTTCCTTTGTGAAATAAAAAACGATTTTACACTGCCTTCATAATAGGTTAGTGTCATCATAAGACTTCATAGGACACTGACGATGAAAATTCAGCGGTTTGCTGAACAATGTTGCCAAGGCAATGCAACAAATTGTTGTGTTTCACTATAAAACAGAAACTTGATTGCCTATCAGCAGAACTCCACTGAGTTTGTATGATGAGTGCCCTGTCAGACACGTACACAGTCAGAGGCCACTGGAGGAATTATTAACGTTCCCAAAAGCCGTGATGGCTGCCAGCCAGCTGAAGACACTCTGCTGTTAGGGTGCCAAGTTGTTTTGCTTATGGCTTAAAATCACTCACAGTCAACACAGGTAACCTGTGCCTTCCTTGTGCAACTTCCACGCGCTACCTTGTGACATTTGACTTGGAACTGCTTTCTCCTCTCCATCTTTTGCTGCTCCAACTGGGGTTCTCGCACCACCATTTGTCTGGCTTTTGCTGTCATGTGTGCGGAGTTCATTTGCGAGTTGCACTATGAAGCTCCTCTGTGACGTCATCTGATTGGTGCATTTGTTGAACTGGATGGAAGCATTTATTTGCAGCCAAGCATTTATTTGATTAAGCACATCTACTCCACCATTGGTTCTGTTGTAGTATGTAACAATCTCCGGTTTTAGCCTTGCAGCCACTTCTGATGGCAGGCGCTGTGTGGACAGTGCTTTGGTTTTCCTGGCCTTTAGTGCCTTGGAAAGTTCAAGGGAAGTAAAGAAGTTATCGGTGGTGATGGTTTTCCCCTTCCCCAGGAAAGACTCAGCCAATTCCAACACCACATTGTCTCCCAGTCGCTATCCTGGCCTCCATGGCGCAGCATTCAGCATGTATTTGGTATCAATGTAAGCAGCAAGCCAGAACTACTGGGTGGAGCTGCACCTTGCTTTTGTTGGGAAGAGCTGCTCATCAACAGTTATCTGAAGCAAGGCCACAGTCTCCATATCGTTCGTTCGCCTTCTCGTTGTCATTTTTGCCTCTCTTTGGCTTTGAGTGAAGCGATGGCTAGATTCTAGTTTAACAGATCATAAGAAACAAAACAAATAGAGCAGGAGAAAGAGTGGGAAAATGTAGCAACTAGTGAAATATGACACCCCTTGTAAAAAGCATGCAGTCAATTTTGCTGCTATAGTTATAGTGATACTCAGACCTTTTTTGTGTTTTGAAATTTTAATGATAAAACAATGTTGGAAAGTATATGGGAAAGGTCAGGGTCCTGTTGGTACGTTGGTTTTATTGAAACAAAGTTATGACGTTGCAAATTTTGAAAGCAGCCAAAATGACTGCCCAGCGTAGTTGGAGTGTTGAAGAGAAATGGAGAAAAAGCCTGGTTGTCATAGCAACTCAGTTTTTCAAGGAGAGTCAACCATTCATTTCCACACTGCAAGGGAACACTTAACTTTGTTCTTCACCTAGGGATACTACTTTAAAAGCACCCCACACCCCCACCACTAGACCCCCCTCGACCCTCCACCACCCCAACCCCCCAATCCCCCACACCCTCTCCCTGTCTCTCTCCCTCGCTCACCCTCACTGAAGTGTCAATCTGAAGTGAAACATTCCAGCTTTCGCCTGCCAATCCAGGCCGCCAGCTCTTTGGTTCTCTTGCTGTTTCTCTCCTTTTTCTTGTAATGTCTGTCACCACGTCTCCTGCCATCTCTTTTAATTGAAATCTCTTAAGAGAGCTGAAACCTGTGACATCAAAGGGTATCGACATCGGGTCGTTTTTTTTTTTTTTTTTTTTCTTAATTTTTGTTAATTGCTACTCTTAATCAAAACCACATGTGCCAAAGTCCCCAACAGCGAGCTGTTTGATTCTTCGCTGTTCGGAGGAACGTAATTATTATATTATGGCCATTCACCTGGTCACCGCTTGTGCAGGCTGTGCACAGACTGACAGGTGACACCTTTAACTACATGACCTACAACGTCTACTGTTGCTTTTTGCGCCTAAGAATGGAAAGGAAATATTTCAGCTCCATGCCACTAGAAGGAAATAAAAACTTACAGCCGTCCCTCTGCACTCTTGTGGAAATATTGGAAGACCGGTATGTTTGAAAAGGCAGCATGGGACAAATAATGAGAGCAAATTCTGCATGCTCTTGGAAAACGGCAGCTTTGCTCACTCCTGGCTGCGAGCGAGTGTCCCCCGGTGAAGGTGCTCAGCGCGGAGATAAAGATAGAACAGGAGATTGACGGGCAGGCTGGTGAAGTGTCAGCAGTAAGTAATTGTATTGGACTGTTGTGATGGAGAGGACACTAACCCTGAAGGCTGGCTGCCTTCACTGGCAACCATGATCCTCGGGAAGTGCTTCAAGAACACAATCACTGACACAAGTGGCCAAAATGAGTGTCCTTTGCCTGGTGGAAAGACTCACCCGGCAGGCACGCTAATTTTATTGATGCTTTATGTTGTGTTAAGTCAGACTAGACATCTTATTTGGCCTTTCTGCATGGAGACAACCTGCAACTTTTATGCTTGCAGCGTACAGACTAAGCCACAAGCTCATAACTGAAGACAAGCACAAAATCACTTATGTCAAATGAAAGTTGTATCTGCAATGGTGCGCAAAGAAAACAAAACAAACAACAACAATGACAAAAAAAGTGAAAAGAGGCATTGCTTTCTACAACATTGGAGTTCCACTGTTAATAAAAAGTAAGTGAGATGCTGTACATGCAGAACCCATCTGATCTTCCAGGAACCGGATCGTTCAGGAGCCAGAAAGACCGTCTCACACTGCAGGTCAAATGACAACCAATCTGTAAGAAATTCAGCGACCGAGTTCAAGCGGAATTGAAGCTGAAAGCTGGAGAATGTGTACTCTGCTCCAGAGACAGCCGAGCTCAGAAGTCGGGAAGGAAGCCAATGTAGAGCCACTGCTTGTTTGCATTGAAAGCAGCCAGTCGAGATGTGTTGGGTGGCAGGATATTGGAGGGGCCCAGAAAACTTGGCCTTAGTAGAATCCAGCAGTGAACTAGCAGAACGTGCTAGGCAATGGATTACACCAGCGGTCCCCAACCTTTTCTGCGGCACGGACCGGTTAAATGGCATTTCCACGGCCTTGAAGGTGTGGTGGATAAATGCAACAAAATAAAATGATACAATCGGCATAAAAACTGAGCTATTTTCTAAATATCATAACAAACGTGAATCCACTGTGCACTTGTGTGGAACTTTATCAGCAGCATCCTCGTAACATCGCCAACAACATAACATGAGTAACATCCTCTCTCACAGGCTCTTCTTGTGTCTCCTCACTGGGCCTTTTCCCCTTCACAAAGAAACTGTCCTTTTTTAATCATTCTGTTAGCTTGTGGGCTAAATTTTAGCGGTAACGTATCACGTGACCGAGACAAGCGTCTTGACATGCGTCTAGAGTGAGTCATAGACGGCTATAAAGGAGAGAATCTGGTCATTTTTCAAAATAAAACATAGTTCAGATAAATAAAACATAAATAATGTAAGTTATTTATTCTTTCTGCGCGGCTTGGTTCAAAACACCCACAAGGCCCAGGGTTTGGGGACCACTGGATTAGACTGTTCTGGTATATAAGAAGTGGGTCGGAAAAGGGATGCAGAGATATTGACAGGGATCTTCACCTATGGCAGCTGCTTCCAGGTAGCCCCGGCTGGAAGCCCTGAATGGATTAAGAAGTGTTCATAATCAAATGCTTGCACAGCAGTTCCTCCATCTAGTCCCAAAGTGTGCAGACCTGTGAGTGAAAAGAACAGGAAAGTGTTCCTCATGTTGGAAAACATAACCATATTCTGCTCAGGTTGACACGTTTCCTTTGACCCTAGCTGTCCACTATGACGGAAAACCTTCATTTACATGGTATCTAACAGAACTTTTTTTTTTTTTTAAAGGGCTTTGTAATGAAAGAGTGGATCAGAGTAAATGTAAGAAACCTAAAAAAAATATATATATAATTGGTAAAATTCTGGTTCAAAGCTGATGAACCTCACTGTCAGCCTCAGCTATACCCTTTGACATAAATTATGTCTAACACGTTAAATATTGTACCTGCGAAATATTATACTAGCCTCCAGTTTTACAAGCACGTGTGTGTGCATTGTGTGGTTAAAAAGTTGTTGTTTTGTAAATATGTGGTAATAAGAAATGTGTGGTTTTGAGTGTTAATGCATATAATCATTTCATGCTTCCCTTCCCTTTAATGTTTTGGAATCAACTATTCGCAACACAAGTAAAAGAGACAAGGCCGTACAATTTAAAGTGGGTGACCAATGGAAACCAAAGCTATGTAAATGGTGATTTGTTGTTTTTCCTTTGCTTCCACTTGTGGTTGCACCGTGTTCTACTTACAAATGCCCGTCACATACACAACACAAACCAAACAGCAGATTATTACTATTGAGGCATTTCACAGTGCTACAGTTCACCTCTAGCATTCGCATCAAAACCAGGTGTGCTTAAAGTGAAGATATAGAGCGCATTTGAAGTCAGCGGCTCCGCCAAAAATTAAAGCATAATGAAGTGCATGCACACATACGCACACACTTATGCACAACACGGGGCTGAGCAGGCATGGCAAGGCAAGATGTGTCAAAGACGGGCAACTACACACGTTTACAAATGGATTCCATTGTGCTTGCCAGATGATCTTTGGTATATTTCTGTGAAGTTATACCTATTGTTACTTTCCGACAAAAGATCAGCTACTAAAAGTTCTGTTTGTCTGCATATCGTTGTTACACCAAGGTTCTTACACACAGCACTCTCAAATGTTCCCAGGATTCAAATGTTCCCTGACTTTCCTTATAACTATGTGAACTTATAAATCTTACGCCCTATGCTGATCTTAGGTTTTACATCAAACCCATACAGCTGCTTTTGTTGTAAGATCACAGACTGTGCTGTACTGTACTGCTTTGGAGTAATAAAAATTATATGTTCAGTAGAGGACATATTGTCCTGCTTATCACAACACATTTTTACCTCTACAGAGCGATGTTTTATGGAGATATGCATAAAAGCCAATAAAACTCTTCTCATTGACCTGCACTGGCAGGACGTGGCTGCCAAAATCAAATTCAAGTCACTTATTAAACCACGTTGTATAGCTTTGTGCTGCTTCTCGGCCACCTCCTTCCTCAGAGGAGTGATGTCTGCCATCGCCATCCACTCCTGTCAGTCCAGACTGTTCCGGCCTACGGTGCCTTGACAGTGGAATGAACAGCTAAATACTGCGAGAGCTGGGACATCCCTCTCTACATTCAATAATCTATTAAACACTCACCTCCTAAGAGCGCCTCGTCTCCAAAAACCTCTAACCCTAATATGCCTAATGAACACTTACTGTATACTTTTGGTCCATTTATATAAAAAAAAATGTAGTGCTAAGTACTTACTACTGCACCAAAGCTGTGCAGCGGTTTTAGCATTGCAGAAGACCAGACAAAGATACCGCTGAGAGATGATTGAGAAGAAGAAGAAGTGCATCACGAATGAGAAAAGAAAAGTACGTGTCCTCTCTCAAGGACACACACAAAGTGTTTAAAAGAGAAACCCAAAAAAGTAAATTCTCCATTTTCTGAGTTTACAAGATGGTGGACGTGATTAAATATGGAAAAAAAAAAAAATAAAGAAAGAATCCAGTTTTGGCCATGAAGCAAGCGGCAACCCCTTCCTTATTTAACAATCGGCATTCTTAAATTAAATAATGTGCATAAAATTAACCATGAGCCACTGATAATGCTTAAGTTACCAGTAGAAAATAGTAGAAAAAATTGTGCAGGTGTTAAAAATATAATATTTGATAAATTTGATTTCAACAGCAGTTCCTCCAGGGGCACGAGGGTCATTAATACTTAATGCTTCCATCACGTTGCAAGTCTGCCCTGAGGTGTCTCCCAGTTGGACACCTTGGGAATATCTTCACAGGCAGGCGGTGTGTCCATTGGATTCCGATGTATGTCAACTGGATCATTTCAACATAAAGTAGCGAGAGCTCTGCCCTTTATTTCTCTCACCCAAATGAAAACCTACATGTTACAACAGCTGCTTAAAGCTGCCTGGTTTCGTGTTGGTTCGGCTTTTTAAATCCACCGCAACTCCCGTATAATTGTTTTACTGGAAGCAACAACTTGCAAAATCATTGTGATAGCATTTTTTTCCTGCAAAACAATAGTTTGTGAACTAACCACAACTTCCACTTCGGCTAATAACAAAGCAGCTCCTTTGATTTCTGCAGCTTATGGATGCATACACAATACCAGGATAGAGTATCAAGGAAACCAGGAACAGTAAAACACGGGTCATCAACCAGTAAATTGGAAGTTCTGTCTTTGCTTTGGGCTTTTTCTTCCCTCAATCCTCATTTCCCATTTCTATTGCTTTGAATCTGACTTAACTCATGGCTGTACATATCGTGGACTCCTCAGCCCCATTTGTTCTGCTTTTGTTTACAAGCCTTATGTTCCTGTTACAGTGTCTTCCCTAGGGCTTCATGCAGCTGTATGCTAGATTGATAGTGCAACATGTCTTGATGGAGAAGAAAACTTTTCTCACTTAAGTTTGTTGATCAACTTAGCTTTGAGCCTCGGGGGGGGGGGGGGGGGGGGGACTGGAGTATTCTTGAAAGATGTTGAGACTTGCTCCAAATTGGTCGATTCAAAATAAACTCAGTAAAAATGTTTGTGTTCTTGAAAGGCTTTAAACAGCCAATTTCATTATGACAATTTAATATCAACAAGCAACTCACTTCTACATACAAATAGAAAAAGAAATACTGCTGAAAATTGGCTCTTGTGTAAGACACTTCTTCAAATAAGAAAACGGACGATTTACCAAGTTTTTCATACATCTACAAACGCATAAATGCATCAGAAAATGGAATAAAAATAGAAAGAAATAGATTTATTTTTATTTTTCATTTTATTTTTTAACTGGGACAATTCATGAACTGTGAGAGAGTTATATTAAAGAGGCAGCACAATTTTCCATTGTTGGCGGCAAAATAAATTTGTCTCCACTGCGTTCAGGTAATTGTAATTCTTCATCATAGATAATATCTCACACTTGTTCTTTCTCTGTCTTGCAGTGCTAAAAACTTGGCTCGGTCATGAACTGGCTTGATGTATGTTGGATAGCTACAGCAGCTAGTATCTCTGCACAGCACTGTACAGCAGGGTGATTGACTTTAACAGGCATTGACTGAATTTGAGTCTCATATCGGCTGTGGGGCATAATAAAAAGCCCCTTACATTGAATTAAAAGTTCAAACCGTACATGCTAGAGGAAATATAATAAACGACATATTTTTCTCTTAATTAGTACATGGCGATGAATCAAAAATTAATCTGAGTTTTAAAAGAACTTAATCTGAGCATTTCCACTAATCATTGGCTAAAAGTAGAACATACATCACCTTTGGGAGAGCGAATATTCCAATTTCAATTATATAAGCAGTCCACTGGCCCGCTGTTATTTTTCCAGAACATCAGAACGGCGAGGTTACATAGTTTCTTCAATAAATTATGATCGAGCGAAGCTGGTTGAATGACTGTGGTTTTTGAGTAATAATTCAAGTTAATGCACTGCTGCTGATTTATAAGAAGTAAGGGTGAAGAGAATCCAAGACTTTCGGGTAAAATGTTACTCGAAAACTCATTGTTGACAACGTGCAATGTGTTTTATGAGATTATTTGATATTACCTGGGTTTCCTGCAATGTAATGTATGTATGTATGTAGAAAAAATAACACAAAATATGGTAGAACTAGTTTTGTTACTATCAAACAGAAGGTTGAGAAAGTTCCCTTGAAATTTGGGAACATTTTGCAGAGATGTTTATTATTATTATTATTATTATTATTATTATTATTATTATTATTATCTACATTTACCTTCTGGCCCTTTTTGTCTTTCCTTCCTTCCTGTAATTGCTTACCTTTTGATCCAAGGTGCATTGGGAAATAATCAATCAATGAATTAGTGCGTTTGCACATGCACATTATTGTGCACACGAATGACAACTAAAAACACTTGGCCCAATCGTCACACGCTATTGCACTGCCCACAACAACAGCCTAGGTGTATTTCAACGCAGTTACAGATAGTCCCGAACACCTCCAGTGGTAAAGATCTACTCAGTAACTCCCTTCAGAGTGACTCGGGGTCTGCAAGCAGCTCTTCTCAACCACTGCATTCATCAAGGCAGTGGGGATCTGGCGTCGCCATCCCCATACACCAAGGTCCTTTGCTGCATTGAATCGTTAGTTATGTCCCTAACTTGTATCTTTATACATGAGTGTCTTCCAAATAACTAAATATAGATGTAATGTAAACGCAGTCTTGTGTTCAGCATAACCATGCTCTCTCTACAGTTATCTTTTGCCCATGGTTGGTTAAGTTGCCAACTAAACACCGGATTCATTAGCCAGATACGACCGAGTAGCTGTCAGTATCAGTTTGCATGAATAAACTCTACTTCATAGTGTCTGCTAATAAACTGTACGTACTAGTATATCCCAACTGCCGTCTGTGTAGAAGTAATCTTTCCAAAATAAACAAATGTTATCCATGTGGGACCAAGTTTGATCAACAAAACCACAATCATTTCAAATGAAGAACCATGTTTTAAGTGCACACTGTTTGCCAAGAAGTCAATGACAGATAAGGAATCTGTGTTGTTCTGAATTCTGATGGTACTTAAAGTGAGTTTATTGTAGGTGAAAACGAACTGAGTGCGAGCTATGTAGAAATTCAACATCAGTCACATATGTAGCGTTTAAAAAATCAATTGTTTTACATCTGAAGGCTCAAATAGAGTTTATGTGTCATGTTTCAGGTCGAAATTCTATTTGTAAGCACTCTTTAAAAAAAGAAAAAGAAAAGTAGCAGCCTGAATAGTTTGACATTAACACCAAGCTGAACATTAAGCTATTTTTGAAAACAATACATTATCGCAATATGATGCATTTATGAGAACCACTTATTTTCATGTTTTTTTGTTGTAGTTCTCATCTCACTCATCATCCACTGTTTATGCATTTCCGGGTCACGGGGGTTGCTGGAGCCAATCCCAGCTCACGCTGGGTGAGGGCGGGTGACACCCTGGACAGGTTGTCAGTCCATCGCAGGGCTGCAGCAGTATAGATGTGTTGTCAAATATCAGATGCGATGAAAAATTGTTTTTTCATACGGGCTGTACTTGTCTCGCTGTGAGGCGAGACCTCTTTGGGTTTGACTCTCAGGGTTGAGACCTGAGACCTGTCCGGAGTACACTAATCTTCTTCAGATTCCAAAACATTAAACTGACATCACGATTATCTAGCTCAACACTGTCAACTACGTGAATTTAGTTGAGGATGCTTGATTTGATTGAACTAAGTTGCTCGGTTTATGTTTTAATGCTTTCAAACTTGAACATGCAATGTTTCTAAGCCGACACTCCGCATCCGTAAATGAATTTGTTTGTGCGATTGAACCCACATTGAAGCCTTTTGTTTTTAGATGATTTGAGCTCTATTCCTGACTGAGAGCCTCTCCACGACCGTGTGCACTTCTAATGCTGTACGGGGCTACGGTCTTCCTCCCCCAAGAGGAGTGCAGTCACTCGTGGTACTCTACCTCCGTGCACTCTGCAGTTAAATCAGCTGTGAATACAAGAGCGCAGTGAAACTATCAGCCACGTGAGTTGCAACGTTTTTTACAGACAACACTCCACTCCACAGGAGGACCTGTACTCCTACCGCCCCTTCTTCTGCGATGAAAAAAAAAAAAAAAACATTTAATTGAGTCACCCAGCAAATCTAATAATGCTCAGAAGATAATCCGCTGGCCGTGCAGCGAGCCAGCACTCCCCTTGCACCATCGGCTTTGATTCTGAAGCAAATGGAGTGTTTGCCAGGCCAGTCCGCTTTTGTTATTGTCAGATGCTTTGTAATGTGTGAGTTATTGCTTCACCAGTTGATATGAATCATGATGCGGTAATCGAGCAAGGTCTTCATCACCGCATTTCCTACTAAATCGGAGGGAAAAACAAAAAAATGTCTTTTCTTTTTGGCGGCCTTTGACAACAGTGAAATTATAAACGCACATTTAAGATGAAGCTGGGACATTTGGCAGCCCTTTCCACCCACTTTTTCAACTTTGATGACCACCACCATCAGTTTGCATAAAAGCCCTAGTGCACATCATCTCAGTCTATACGATAAACAACTTTAATGATGTGGAGAAGTTGAACACATTATTTAAAGTGCTGTGAAAGAGTATTATCCTCCTTACCGATTTCTTATTTTTTGCACCTTTGTCACTCTTGCCATTTCAGATCAAGCGAACTTAAACAAGTTTATAAGATAACTCACAAGTAAACAAAAATAAATAAATGAATAAATAAAAATGTGGTTTTAAGTGGCAATTTTATTTATTAAGGGAAAAACCTACATGGCCCATGTGAAAAAGTCATTGCCCCCTAAACCTAATAACTGGTTGAACCACCCTTAGCAGCAACAGCTGCAGTCAAGTGTTGCGATAAGTGGCAGTGAGTCTTTCACGTCGCTGTGGAGGAATTTTGCCCACTCTTCTTTGCAGAATTGTTTAAAATCAGCCACATTTGAGGGTTTCCGAGCATGAACCGCCTTTTTAAGGTCATGCCGCAGCATCTCAATTGGATTCAGCTCTGGACTTTGACGAGGCCACTCCAAAACCCTCATTTTGTTTTAAGCCATTCAGAAGTGGACTTGCTGGTGTGCTTTGGATCATTGTCCTGCTGCAGAACCAAAGTGCACCAACTGATGGCTGGGCATTCTCCTTCAGGATTTGTTGGCAGAGAGCAGAGTTCGTGGTTCCTTCAATCACAGCAAGTCATCCAGGTCCTGAAGCAGCAAAGCAGCCCCAAGCCATGACACTACCACCACCATGTTTCACTGTCGGCATGATGTTCTTTTTAATCAAATGCTGTGTTCATTTTACACCAGATGTAACGGGATGCACTCCTTCCAAGAAGTTCAGCTTTTGTTTCATCAGTCCACAGAATAAGATGTTTTTTGGCAAAAGTGAGACCAGCCTTTATGCTCTTTTGTCAGCAGTGGCTTTCGCCTCGTAACTCTGCCATGCATGCCATTTGGCCTAGTCTCGTTCTTATGGTTGAGTCATGAACACGGACCTTTTCTGAGGCAAGTGAGGCCTGCAGTTGTTCAGATGTTGTTCCGGGTTCCTTTGTGACCTCTTGGATCAGTCGTCGCCGTGCCGTGCCATGCCATGTACCATGCTTTTTCCATTTGTGGATAATGGCTCTCACCGTGGTTTTCTAGAGTCCCAAAGACTTAGAAATGGTTTTGTAACCTTTTCCAGACTGACACGTCAATTACTTTTCTTCTCCTCTTCTCCTGAATTTCTTTGGATCGCAGCATGATGTCCTGGGTTCAGTACGGGCTACTTCACCTTGTCAGACAGGTTCTATTTAAGTGATCTCTTGATTTGAAAGGTCTGGGTGTGGCTATGAAATTGAGCTCAGCTTTCCACAATAATATGATTAATCACAGTTATCTGATCATTTAACAAGGGGGGCATTTACTTTTTCAGACAGGATCATGTAGGGTTGGGTAGTATTTTTCTCCTAACAAATAAAATCATCACAGAAAAACTGCATTTTATGTTTACTTGGGTTATTTTTGTTTAATATTTAAATTTGTTTTTGAGTGTGACACACATGCAAAAAAGTAAGAAATCAGGAAGGGGGCAAATACTTTTTTCACAGCACTGTAGCTTTTAAGCTCACGTGTAATGGTCTTCAAACTAGAAATAGAAGCTTCCACATATCTAATGATGAAGCTTGGGTGAAATGATCAACGGATTGATGGAGATCTATATGCTAATAATGACCATTTCATCCAATCAGAAGCTCCTCAATACAGACGTTTCAGCTTATTTGGTCAAAAATAGAATTCCTGTTTTATGCTATTAAGCTTACTTTAAGACATACATAAAAACAATTAGGTCAGTCTTAGCTTCGTCCTCTCCTTTTTAGTAAATATTTAAAACATTTTAAAATTTCTCTTGCCATGAAAATGTGTCATCCTGGCACATGTGGCTTTGGTTTTAATTCCAGGAAGAGAAAGAATTTGGAAAATACACATGCAACCACCACACGCCCACAAAGAGACATCAGCTAAAATTACCCACAGGACCATATCCAGCAACGGGGCAAACAGAGAAATCCACAGAATCAATCTTGCCATCTTGACTGTCATTTCCGGGAATGAACTGTTGGTGTTTTGTTTTGTTTTTTCAGACGAGAGAGGAGGCACAGAGACAAAGCTATTTTCTCTCACAAGGGTGCCTGTAAATTTTCTGAGTTATGTTTCGCTCTTTGCCTGAGCTTTCTCAGCTGTAAGACAAAAAGCTAATCAAAGGCTCCTGCCTTTGGGGCAGGTAACCCCAGCATGAACTAAAAGAGAGAGCAATATCATTCCATCACTCAGTGTGCCACATGCTTGCTCCCCCACTTCTCTCCCTTGCTCTGAGAAAACATTAGTTCTCGTTATATGGAAATTGGAGGAAAATTCCCTTTTAATGGCCTATTAACACGTAGTCTCATCTCTCATCTCTCTCTCTCACTCTGATTGTCAGCTTGCTCACTTGCGCTATCTATCAGGTTGTGGGGTTTCGGGTCGAGGAAGATATCACATTTACAAACATGTTATGAGCTCTCCTGCAACATGTAATTTTGTGCAAGGTTAGGGCTCATTTTCTCAGCCAGCCAGGTGTTGCGGAGCACAGTGAAGACAGCCACTAAATGCTCAACAAAAAGCCCGACTGAATGATTTTACCCTGTGGACATGAAGAAGGAGAAACAGGAAAAACAACAACAACAACAACAACAACAACAACAACAACAAAAAACAATATATAGCCACAGCCTTTAACCTACATTATCTCTGCTGCTTGGCAGTAATACTAGCAACAGCTAGCAACATTTTCCAAACACTTTTGAAATATCCGTAGCAGTAAATTAGATTATGTAATCCCGCTACCGTTCATGTGCTCGTGACTCAAGCTGTAGCCTTTTAGCCTTTTAGTATCTCAGTAGTAGAGTAGTTTCACTCACGTACATGCCAATGTTTGTTTTCATTTCAATTCATTCATCCATTTAAATATGATCAGTTTTCCGTGAAAACTATTACATGCGATATAACTGTCGACAAATGAAAAATATTTATCTAAACTACATGTAATAGTTCGAAGTTAATCACTTTTGATTAAGTTCGAGTGCCTAACAGTTAAATAGTGTCCCTTACTGATGGTATCTGACCTTATCGGTGTCTGATTTACGCAGAGGGAAATGAAAAACCTGAGAGAAGTGAGCTCAGTACAACAACAAGAAACAAACGAGCAACAAAGGGACAGCCTCACCGAACTTTCTGTTTCCTGCAGCGTCCAGTTGAGTTTTGTCTCTGAAGCGACTCCACTTCAGGGCCACAATATTGAAGTTACCAGCAATTAAACAGAATATACTGTCATATTGTTATTTATCTATTTACAACAATAGTCTAGTCAACGGAGTATGAGGGTTTCAGCTGAAGTCATTTAATCACTGATCTGTTTGTTACCCTGACACACTTGGCCTATTTAATATTTATTTGCATGCATACTTCTTCCTGGTTGAACACACATACAAGAACACACAGAAATAATAACTAGAGTAATAAAATTGTATAAACTGACAGTCATTGGCAATGGACTGAAGCTACATCCAGACTGATACTTTTTCATTTTGAAGTCATGCCGCTTTAAACCAAAATGCGTTTACGCCAGGTTAACACAACCTGAAAACACGAATCACATGACGGATCACATAGAGCACGCAAGCACACGCTTGGCATATACAGGAAGCAGACTGCTCGATCGGTGAAGTCATGGGAAAAAAAAAAACCACTACAATACGAACGCAGACTGGGCATTTAAATGCATAATTTAACTGCACAACAGCAACAACAGCACAGAAGCTGCATGGTCAGTAACAACAGAACTCTCTGATTTAGCTGGTCGGTGGAGAAAATGTAGAAAAGTGATCTGTTTTTGGACAGAGACGCTGGAGTGTGGGTGAATATCCTCCACAGAGAACACAATAAGTCCCGTTTCTTCCGTGATAAGCATATTAATGGACATCCACCTCTGCCCCCCGCCCTTTTTGTCTTATTTTCCAAAAGCTGGGATCAATTCAGATTTATATGACGAGACACTACATACCACCACCTTTCAGGATGAATGCAGAATCTTTTTTTTTTTTTTTTTTTTACAACCATCCTTTAAGCCTATTCACTCTCTAAAGGCTGATATTTCTTCCAGTATATACCCTGCTTATTTTCTTCCTGGACAGAGGAATCCCTCTGTTCCTCTGTTCTGTTCCATCACTCTATCTCCTCCTCCCCCTCCTCCCTACACTCCCCCCCCCCCCCCCCCCCCACCATCCCCAACCCCCTGCTTCCTCCTCTCCTTTCCTTCAATTCACAAATTAAAACCCCTCTGGCTGTGCTCCAGCCTTCCCAAATGGGTTTGTGGGAGGGGGGGGGGGGGGGTGACAAGTAGCTTCCATCAACCCCACACTCACCCCTCCCCAATCTCTAACAAACACACGGGCACTGTATACACACAGCCGTAACCGTGTACACACTGCGGCAGTCCTCAGCTGAGATTGTGACCCAGGTGTGTGCGTGTGTGTGTGTGTCTGTCTGTGCGTATGTGATACCTGGTGTTAAACCGACAGTAAGCCCTTTCTTCCTTGCCTGTATACCTCTGTCGGCAGCATGGCCTCAGTGGACCTCAGCCCACCACAACCCTGTCTGGGGCTAATCCTGACGCGCGTGCGCACACACACACACACACACACACACACACAAACACACACCTTCTTGTCTCTCTCATATTTCCCTACACTCACACACACACACACACATTCACATTCGTGGTCCGTCTGTCAACTCACTTGACATGTCCATTCATTTTTACCTCTGCCTCCCTCCCTACAGGCACATTCTTACACACACAAACACATTTTAACTCATAGTGTATAACACATGGAAATGACATGTACATGCACACGTATACTGTCATTGCCACCTTCCCTGCCTACACACAAATTGTTAATATACAGACACACACACACACACACACGTGTGCACACTTAGTATCCCCAGTGAAGATGTATGACACTGAAGACAATGTTAATTCTCCCTGTGACACCAGCCCAGACTGCTAGTCAACACTTTTATGTATGCTGTCATACATTACCGTGTGTGTAAGTGTGTGTGCATTTCAATGCCTGCTGCTTTTTTGGTGACATGAAGCATGAACTGTTACACATAATGTTACTGTGGCACACAGTACAATGCATAGCTCATTCAAAGCCAGACAAAGACCATCTTCTTCCTCTCGCTCTCTTTTTTTCAAGATCAAGAACCCTCCAAAAAATGCTACATCAGCAGTGGCAAGAAATGTGATGATCAACTGGATCAAACCCAAAACTTGAATGCGCAGCTCAAATCAAGCCATCTGATTGGGCCGTCTATGAGCACTATATTGTGCCAATAGTATTGACAGCTGAGTAATAAAGGTTGCAGACAGTTCAACAGTTATCTTCATGGTTGCTAGGCTGATAGCGTTCTGCTTTTTGACGCTGTATAGGTTACAATTCAGCAGATGTGACTTAAGTTATTATAAATACAAGTGTCATCAGCAACAGAAATCTGATATTGTTTTATTTGCTTTTATGGATACATTTTTTTTTTTTTTGACCTGGGAATGGTAGTAGGTGTTTTCGATAGCCTGCAGGGGCTGGGGATTGCACTCTGTAGACCTCAGTACAGTATTTGCAAAGGCAGGGCCGTGTCTGTGATGTACTAAGTGAGTTCAATGTGAGTTATTCCGTATATTTATCACAAGCTTGAAAGTAATCAAGGTTAAAGTGACTAAAACAACAAACAACGGCACGATACAGTGGCATGGTAGATGAAGTGAAAATCAATTCATTTCTAATAAAGAGACATTTATTGAAGTCACTATTTCACAAAAAGTAAACACTTCATCATGAAGAGTCTGTTCTGCCTTACTTTCTCTTAGTCTCTTTGTTAATAATACAACTGAACTTTAAGGCAGAGGATTTTCAGATAATCATTTAAGCTGTTTATTATCAGGTCTGATAAAAAAAAAAAAAGAAGAAGACAAAAAAAATCTTCTCGATTGTTAAATTTTAAGCTGACCTTTTCAGTGTAAGAAAACACTGTCTCTGTTTGTGTCTGTAATTTGTTTCAAATACAAAACACAGAAACAAGTCTGAAACAGGATGCACACCCAGACTAATGCCTTCCATTTTAAACCTCGCGCTTCCTTCCTCCCCAGCATCGCATCTCTCTGAACCCCCGAAAAGCAATGCTCTCCCAATCTCAGAATCGCACTCAATACACAACGGCAGTTTTTCTTCGTCTTTGACCTGGATGGAGCAGAGGAAATGTTTTACTCTTGGGGCTCCTCAATCATTCTTTTTTATTTCCTTCTTCCTTTTACAAATCAATATGCCACTAATGGAGCAAAAACAAATGCTAACCTTTCGCCATGAAAAGGAGTTATTTTCTTTAAAAAAAAAAAGGGGATAGAAGGACTGAAGACAAGAAAAACAAACACACACACACACACACACACACATTGATTTGTGGTGTTACATAGATAAAAGGACAGAATTTTGCTTTTATTAAGATTCAGGCAGTCAGTGTCATCCTCGGAAATAATGGATTCCGTGTTTTTGTAGCTTTTGTATCCATGTACTTTTTCATATTTATTCACTCATTCAATCAATGCCTGCGGCCAACATACCTTTGTTATCCCTCAGCAAATCCCTCGAGTCAACAAATAGTCTAATTTATAGATACAAAATACTTTTTTTTTTAAGACAAATGTAAATAGTGGTCTCCTTTACTGGATCAAGAGTTTTTTTAACTAACCACCCTCAGCAAGTTTTGAGTAACGGTATTTTGCTGTTCAAATTTGATGACGTCAGGGCAAATGTTGGTCTGTTCCTGAAAGATAATGGCGCCTGTGAGGAGGAGGAGGAGGCTTTCCACAGCCAGGCCGCTGTTTACTTCAGGACTGGTGCCAGCAGAGTAAAACTGCAAACCAATGTGGCCAAAACAGAAGAACTTGCAGGAGTAAAATCAAGGGGATCCAGTAACATCTGCGCCGCTATATTCAGTAACCAGCTGAACTCAGAAGAGTTGAAGTACTTCATTAATAAGCACCTAACTTTTTAATGAGAGCTCTGAGAGCATATTTAAAGGAAGCTAACCAACAATTGTTTTTAATCCGGCAGCAGAGGAGCTTTGGAGAGAGCCACCAAATACTTGAGATGGTATGAAGGAGTCTGGTTGAAAGGCTCTTTTTACATAACACAACGGCTTGAGTCCAACAAGCAAAAAGGAAGCATTTCTATAAACTGTATATCATAAACAAGGCATCCCTCTGTTGTAAGGGCACTGGAAATTCAATCATCACATGAGGCTTTGCTGCTACCAGCTCAATTGCTCTATTGTGTTGTAGATATTACTGTTTTGGATGTTTTTACTCAACTTTGAGAAATTCCTGATAGGCTGCTGAGGTGACCTTGATGTTAGGTCTTTTATCAATCAAGCAAATGTAGTGTCATTACTGTAACTTTTACTGTGATTTTTTTTTTTTCTTTTGAAGCACTTAGCAATTTGCCAAGTTGTTTTCTTTTTAGGAGAAGTTAACACTGTTTGAAGGTGGAGGAGGATTAATGTGGCTAACCGCCCTCAAGAGCATGTTCGCAACGGACTATGTAATGTGATGAAGACAGAAAGACAGCAAGCTGGAGTTTGATGTTGACAGTATGATTAATTACTAAGCCTGTTCTAATTTGAACAGGACTTAGCAGACTCTGGAATATGATGAGAGCAGGTAACCTTCAGGAATGATTATATAAATAACCCCATTCATGACATTTTGCACCACAGGTATCCAACCCAGCTTTATTTCCCACTGCTAGTAGGAAATAATGCTTATGCACTCAAACAGCCTTGTGCCATTATAAAATGGAAAAGAGGCATTTTTTTTGCTCAAAGCAATACATTTGAGCAAATCAAGTTCATATAGGGGGCACCACGGTGGCATAATGGTTAGCGCTATTGCCCCACAACAAGAAGGTCGCAGATTCGGTTCCCAGCCTTGGGCCTTTCCGTGCTTCTTCTCGATATTCCGGTTTCCTCCCACCATCCAAAGATATGCATGTTTGGGTTAATTGGTGACTGTAAATTGTTAGGAAGTCTGAGTGGTTGTCTGTCTCTGTATGATGAATGGACTGGCGACTTGGCCATCACCTAGCCCAGTGCGATCTGGGATTGGCTCCAGCACCCCCATGACCCCGAAAAACAGATAAACAGTTGAAAATGAATGAAGAAGTTCAGGAACATAAAAACATACTAGCTGCTAGCTTAAAAGGGCAATGCTTAAGAAGCATGTCTGTGCAAAGTTTCAGTTTGAAGTCTAAAGGAATTGGCTTTGTCGGGAATCTGTTTCTGAAGGTTTTTGGAATTTTTATTTGTCAGTGCCTTTTTAAGAGTCTACAAAACTTTATGAAGTCATTCATGAGGCCTTGCATCCTCAGATCTGCCACCGCCAGTTGTGTTGGGTACGTTTTGGCTCACGAAATGCTTTGCTAAAGCGTGAAGATGACGGTGCTCGCAGCAAGGTAAAGATCATGTGTCTCGGCTCTCCGTATCTCCAAGGTGAGATCCTCGCGGTGTATTGTCACCATGTCTCTTTAACCTGTGTTCCTGACAGACAGCGGTCAAATCTCACGCAGTCACTTATCAGGAGGTGCATAAAAAAAAGAGGCAATGCTGTCATTTTTCTTTAGAGGTTGATTTTGTCTCCAGGGGATGAACCCCAAAGACAATGACTGGTGATCTCCTGGCTTTTCCCCTGACCACCATTACGTTGACATTTGGGTTTCAGAGTGAAATTAGCACTCATGTGTTATCCATTCTCTATTTCACTCTGCCCATTTTAATATGTATTTATATTTTGTCGCATGTTGAGGGTTTGTATTTATTTCAATATTTTTTAATCAGCTTCATCAATGGAATAAGAAGATTCTGCTCTGCTGCTTTTTGATTCATGAGCCTGAATAGCAGTTACATGCTAATGCGAAGTGCCACGCTGTAGCACCCTGCATAATTTTGGATAGACGTTTATTTTTTATGTATGAAAAAGCTGCGAAATTAAACAGGGTCAGCATTTGTAATTATTAAGCTGGCCTAGTTATCACTTTTGAAAGACGATGCTGGAAATAAAAGCAGCAGGTGAGGAGGGTGACATTACCATTATTTCTCCCTAATGCAATCCTGCAGTCACTGATGAATATACGAATTGCCAAGGAAGTGCCAATTATTTAACATGGGCTTGCAAATGAGGCCTAACTTTGACAGGGGTTTGGGGGGGGGCTTGTGGTGCAGTTACATCTCATTCTCAACTTCAATTTTTTTTTGGTAAACTAAGTGTAGACACTTGTCTAAAAATGTTAGTGTCTGCGTTATTGGGTAAGAGGCAGAGGAACGTTTATAACTTACAGTAATGCGCCAGCCTTACTGCAATTTGGGATTGCCTTGATAAAATGCTACTTTTCACCCACATTTCTAATGCACTTTAGGAGGACTAGGGTCAAGCAGGGACAAAACAGAAGCAGAGAGGAAAAAAAATTGATGTTGTTCAACACGGAGAATGAATTTCTAGGAAAAAAAAAAAAAAATATATATATATATAAGAAAATTGGGTTTCACTAATTGGGATTTCTCCCGAATACCAATGAATTGCAAATTTGCATTTAAACTTTGGCACAGAGATGTTCACATTAACTAACACTTTGATCCAGATAAACTTTTAATGAGTATAGCAGAATCATTTTCACTCCCTAGTTTACAAGCAATCAGTAATAAGGAGGTCAAAGCTATTAGAGCCATCGTCTCCTGACAGTAGCAAATATCCATATGTAGCTTCCTGGAATGATCAGGGAAAGAGGTGCTCCAGAAACAAGAGTTAGATTAGAGAGTATTTTATACTTAGAGACCATCAGAGGGTAAATAAGGTTCTGTTCAGATCTCAAAGGCAACTCCGACACTAAAGAGGAACAGGCCTGTGTCTTCTTTGTGACACTGTACAGGGATATACATTCGCGCTGTCAGCAAAACTTCCCCAACACTAAAAATTTAAAAATACAGCTCCAATCGTGTTTAATGTGATTTATGTCATAATTTATGTCATCGTTATATAATTTGCCAATTATCATTATGACATATGCTAATAGAAATATAGTGAAGTCATTTTCTTTTCTTTTCTCTTTTCTTTTGTTGATGATGGAAATAAGATGTATGGTTAACACAAGCTCAAAACATCGTCTCATCTAATTTTGTAATTCTTGTCATTACTTTTTCAAAGCTTTTTACATCTCCTAAAGAAAACAAATTGCCATTCATTTATTCATTCATTCATCTTCTAGAGCTTATCCGTTAGGGCCTCGGGAGGTGCAGGAGTCAGTCAGAGCTCACAGTAGGCGAAGGTACACCCCGGACAGGTCGCCACGTGATGTCGTTGGACGTCACAGGGAGAAAATGCAAACTCCACACAGAAAGGCCACAGGAACCACAGGAACCAAACCCGTGACCCTGTTGTTGTGGGGCAACAGTGCTAACCACTAAAAGTAAGGAAAGCAGTAAAAGGACGGGAGAAGAACAGCTTCCAGTCCATCCAAAACTGAATGCGACTGAAGAGTATGATGCTAAAAGACGAGGTACCTAAATTTATACAAGATCTAACTGATCCACACAAGTGTGGCTTGACTAATGTAGATTATTTGAAAAAAAAAAAGAATTGATAAACAGTAATAATATCACTGTAAACTGAAGCTGACCCCCCTTGTTTTCCCACAAAGCCGCTCACATCTCTATTTTACCAGACAGGCTCCACAGGATAGATTCAATCTTTTTTGTTGTTGTTGTTGTTGTTTTGTTTTTTTTTTTTATAGTGCTTACACGCAATTCGTGTTGGAGACTGTATTGTCCTGGGAGTCCATTGTTTGTTGATGTGAGAAGACTCCATACAGTATCTGGCCTAACTTTAGCCAGTGTTGCACAATGTTGATGCTGTAGCACAGAGAAAGAGAAGGATCAAGGGAAAGCACTCAGGTGTGTATTGTCAGGAATTCCCCAGAGAATGTGTCAAAAGCCTGATTAGTTCCCCAACATTCCTCCACGGTCTTACATACTGCACCTTTAAGTTTTTTTTTTTTTTTTTTTTACTCTTTCTAGAGCTGTGGTATCACACTTTCACGGTATCCATTGATTTTATTATTATTGTTTGTTTTGCTGTCATTGTTGTGTTGTCCCACGATGCAGAGTTAGAGAGTAACATCTGTCACTGGGCATAACAGGCTGTCACCGTCCACAGCTTTGCCAAAATCACTCCTAATGTCACCATAGAATCCGCACAGCCAAGGCAACATATGACAGCACAAATACACACAAGTACTCAACTGTATTCAGTTGAGTGCGGGATGTGCGGTACAAACCCACATAACACTTCACCGTTTCACTGTCCTCTCAGCGTTTACGTGAGGAGTATGTTTTATTTACATGACAGAGAGCCGAATGATTTCTTAAATGTCTTTGAGTCATGCTGAAAAAGGGACAGATGCAGCCATTGGGCTGCAACAGCGTCACTTGGCAGCTCCAGCAGAAATGACAAGCACCTAAACAGGCACCCCGCAGGACTACATAGAAGCTCACAGCCTCTGGCTCGCTTTCCTCCCCCTGTCCACGTGCCCAGTCCTGGGCCCGGTCTGCTGTCCAGTTCGGTGCCAGTTAAAAACCCCCCCACTGCTAACAGTTAAACGCTGTGGCTCTGCTCCATACCAGCCCCTCTGCCCCTTGTGCTCAGTCATGTGCCAAATCATTTCCCTTTGCTAACAGCTAAATATTTTCAGTGATGTTTTCTTGCCCAGATCCGTTCTCATCAGTTTGTCAGCGCACTAACACATGAAACTGAACTGGGTTCAACTTCTAAACTTTATGTAGCCTGAAAGCAGTGGAGCTGATGCTGGTTTTGGGTCCTAAGCCACAGTGACCTGGAAAACTGAAACTACTCATGCTTGATTTCCAACATTATGGTTTTTATATAATATTGTTTATCCATGCTAATAATGTGAAAATAATGCCAAAAGCTTGTGCTCCTTTCTTGAGGTTCTCTGGCAGGGGCAGAATAGAAACTCCAATTGAAACCCATTGACTATATTTTGTGAAGCACATCATGGTTTATGAAATGTTATTGGATGGTAAATAAACAATGGGCTTGCTGAAATTAAACCATTCATGGGTAATCTCTATAACGTGTCTGCTACTTTCTTCTGTATGTTGTTTGTCTGTGGCCTGCACTGTTTTGCAAATTCCAACTTTTGCACTGACAAGGTTTCGTATTTTTATATAACCCTCCTCTAACTGAAAGTTGCATCACATTACAAACATAAGTGGTTAATTCTGTTTGTAAAAAAAAATCCTTTTAATGAGGTTAAGAGCAGACGTACATATTTAATGATCAACATGAGTTAATTCCATGTCTTCATAAACTTGTTCTTCTTGTTGTTTTGTGAGCCCAGTGCTCAAACTTCCATGTTCCCAAAGGCCTGTTTGTTTCTTTTCACCGTCCAACACTCGCTGACTATTTTCTATTTTTTTCCCTCAACAGTAATACTCCCCCTCTCTCTCCACAGGTGGTGCAGATGGCGTGACGAGAACAAACACCGTGGCGAGCCTGATAGGACTGAAGGCAGACGGTACACCCTGGCCGGGTGTCACCATTCCAAGCACACCACATATGGCTGAGCCACTCTGGTGAGTGTTGTCTGAATTGCCACTATACCGCTACCAACGCTACCAGCGAACCGGAGCTGCAACAGAACTTCTCCTAGGACCCGCGGAGTCAGATTGGTGGGGATGGCAGTGGAAGAGATGGTGCTGGTAAGTTAGGAAAGGAAGGAAAAAAAAAAAAAAAAACATGAGTTTGTTATACGCGTTTGATGGTCTGAGGAAGTGATGCAGGTCGGTTTCTCTAATAGCACTGACAGATGGAACAGATTTGGTCTAAAAGTGGTCCTAATCTCTTCTTTTCTCTGGGGTGAAACGGCGCAAAGTGGATGAGACAACTTCCAGTCAGTGGCTGGAAACCGCCTGGAAATAAAAGTGCATTGGAGCCTTTTGTCTGATTTCCTTTCGCACTCAGACATTTACCAAGTAGAACAAAGTCTGCTGACTCTGGTTTATGTTTGCTGTGTACAGAAATAATGTTTGAGAACGTTTAGAAGAAGTCAGGGAATGGAGAAAAAAAACAACAAGCAATAAGTCCAATGAAGGGGGACTAGATCTGACTGGCAGTGTGGTAGCTGGAACATGATGTGGGTCTGAGCCAAACAACAATGACACTGCAAAATAACAAGTCCAGACAAAGACCAACAATGTGGACTTAAATACCCGCAAAAAAAAAAAAAAAAAAGTTTTTCGGCACCAAAGTACAAAATGAAATGTGAAAAAATGTCAAATGATGTAAAAAAACAAGAGCGTTATGTACCTCTGCACAAGGTCATCACTATTACTGCAGTTAAGTACTCCGGTAGGTTTTAGATTTTTGAGCGTCCTCTTGGATGGGTTTAGATATGGATCTAATTGTGCTGGAACTCCGAGGCACCAACAACTCTCATATTTTTTACACCGAAAAGGGAGCAGCTTATTATGCCACATGCTTGGATGGGTTTCCTCCCACCGTCCAAAGACATGCAAGTTTGGGCTTATTGCCGGCTCTAAATTGTCCGTAGGTCTGAGTGTGAGTGTGAGTGGTTGTTGGTCTCTGTCTGTCTCTGTGTGTCGGCCCTGTGACGGACTGCTGACCTGCCCAGGGTGTACCCTGCTTTCACCCACCGTGAGCTGGGATTGGCTCCAGCAACCCACGTGACCCAGAAATGGATAAGCGATAGAACACTTTCATCTTCCGGTGTATATCTTTCCCATCTAAAACCACTTGCGTGCTGAGAGTGAAGTGAACCGGAGCCAAAATCCTTGTTTGTGCACACAAACTTTGCCGTTAAAGACGATTCTGATTCTGATGATCCCCGGGTAACCAAGGGAGCTCGTGATATCAGGAGAAAGCATTAGCCACGTGAGCATAAGTTACCCTCAGCACAGAACGTGGGACAGCCGACTTCTTCTCTGTGTGAAGCACATCATTGGGATAATTACAGACATTAGAAAGAGTGCCACCGAGTAGTGTGGACAGGCTCAGGAGTCCAAATGCAAAAAAAATCTCCCTGCCGTGACATGAAAATAGGGACCGCTCCCTGGATTTCGCTTCATTCTTCTCAGTCGCGTTGACGTGGCAGCGTCTGAAACAAAGCCGATGCGGTTGCCATGGTTTATTGACGTGCAGCAGTGAAAGAGAGGCACTGTATAAAAGGCAAAGCCCATTGACTGTTCAGTCGATGATAAGGACACAGTGACTTCAAGGCTTTTCTGGAAAAAAAAAAAAAAAAAACTTCAGGTGAATTTTATATGACAGCTGTTTCTCTCTGACTTTTTGTCAGGTATTCATCACTTGAAGAAAGATTCTTGTTCTGTCATTACACGACATGGTATCGAGCTAATGATTGCTAAAGGAGCATTTACAGCTGATGGGATATTTGTCTGTCAGGTAAAAAAAAAAAAAAAAAAATATATATATATATATATATATATATATATGTATCATCCTGGACAGTGGCAAACAACTAAAACAATAACTGCAGAGTCTCTGGAGATTTTTTATTTTTTTTTATTATTTCTATAAGGAGACGCAAATGCAGACAGTTTTGCCTGCCAATCTCCAGCCTGGCCAGCCAGCTTTTCCTTTCACTGAACAACAAAAATACTATCCTCCTGCTGCTTTTGATACAGCGGTGTCAATAATTCATAGACGCACTCCATTCTTTTCCCCAACATAACGCCCATCCCCAGTTCACACCAGGAGCAGGGCTGCTGCAGCTCTGATGCATTCTTAATGCTATTTATGAGTTTTCTGTGACAGCGGTGTCGGTGTGAGGGCGGCAGTCTGGGGTCGGCTACAGGGTCCTGAAGAAACTTACCGCTTTTTTTTTTTTTTTTTTTTTTTCTCTTTCTCTCATTCAGCTTTTCCCACTTTCGTCTTTTTTTTTAATTATTATTATTATCTATATTTTTCCCCATCGCCTCCTGCTTTGGTTCCTGTCGTTGTTTTCATGGTTTTAGCTCATTTTCTCCTTTGCTTTTAATTAGCTCTCTGCCGTCTCAGTTGTCGTCTTCAACTTTCTTCATCCCACAGCCCTTATTCTGTATCCCGGCAGCAGGGCAGGAAGAGGAGAGAATGGTCTTATAGCGGGGAGACAGAGGACATCAAATATTGATGAGGCAGCTATTGCAGCACTATTTTATGTAAGCAAACCCGCTTGGTGTTATTTTTTCAGCAGGGCAGCCCAGCTGACAAACACCACCGGGCTACTGAACCTGGATACCGCAACTAGGCGTCGACTTTCTGCCTGTTACAATTAAGCCAAGTCAGCTGGCTTGCGTTGGATGTTATTTTCTCTACCTGGCTAGTACTATTTACATACACACATATGTATTTATATATATGGCTCAGCAGAGAGGTAGAACATAAAAAATGATAAAACCCTGACTCGTCTGCTTTCATCTCAACACAATACACTTTCATTTGCTGCTCACTATTACTCTGCATATGCCAAAGAGCACGCTGTCAATTTCTTTGGCAGAGAGTAAATCTGATGAAAGCACTGAACTGAACTGAACTCCCATCACACACTGCTTCAATGAAATAATATAAGACAACATTTACCAAAGACCAAAATACAAACAAAATGCATCGCATACATGTTTACATCAGAAACTGGAAGTAATTGGCTGCTGTGCAATCAATTTGACGTCAGTGCTTGATCTATGCGGCTACACCAAGGCCCATGGAGAACACAGGCAGTTTGACAGAGTGAGGAACAACATATTTCTTCAGCCTAACAGTCTAGCCTGCAGGACTCTAAATCTTCTAGACGGACAATAGCTGATATTCTTCAAATAAAGTATGAGAGGACTCTGACAGCTCTAAGTGCAGGTGTGAACGCACCCAAGATGCATTGAGGATGAATTTGATATCTGATCACTCAGACCACATTCGGACGTGATCGAAAAGTAAATTCATCTCAGGCCACGTGGACAGGCTAACCCTAACCCATCCCGTGCCTCAGTTTCAAGATAAAGCAAAAGTACTTTATTATTTCGAAAAGGATGAAACCTCATTTAATTGTCAAGCTGTCAGCAGCGCATTGATTTGTTGCTCTAGCCTTCTTTGCTCTGCTGTCTCACACGCACAAAAACACACTGACAACAGAACCTTCCGAATGGCTAAAAACAATGAGGCATAAGTGCACATTTGCATATAAAGCGAGGCTGTGAGATCACTTAGAGGTGCATTTTAATGCCATTCACAATCTTATGCACCTCGGAGCTGTCCATAGATCACCTGAGCAACATTTTGGTACCAGACCTCAGCTTGGTCAAAGCGTTTGCTGGTTTGAAACCAACACAATTCTCATTTACTCGTGTAGCAACCTGGCTGTTTAAATGGCAAATAGACTTTTACCCCATTCTGAGCAACTGCTGTAGCACTTCTCAGAGTAGATCTGCACATTTCTACTGTGAGTCAGTAGAACATAATTGTGGGCCTGAGTACCACAGATATCAGTTGTGCAGTGTTTTTGTTATTAATTTAAGACTGAGTTATTCAAATGCACTTCAGATGTTTGTACAAGTCAAATGGAACGTTAGAATAGAGCCTCAGGAGGTCGGTGCGGCCTTTGTGGGACATTGTGTGTTGCATGCGTTACGGGTTCTCCTGGGTCGCTGGAGAGAAGCACTCTTCCTTTCTACCTGGTAAATCTGCTGCAGCGTTTCCCATTCATCACCTAAATTTGTTCACAGTTTCATAACAAACTGAAAATATATTCACACTTCTCACCACATAATACAAAATATGTCTAATGTCGTGATTTATGCCTTTGCTTCTCTCTAGAGCTGTGCGAAGCACATTGATTTGCTCAGCCCTTCCTCCCCCCTCATGATGCTCAAAGCTGCTGCCCGACCGTACTGGGACCAAGCTCACTGGGTGGTGGCAATGCGTAATCACCTCGATTACATATTGAATAATATAATGTATAATGCTGTGTGCAGGTGGAAGCATGTTTTGATTTTGAAGTGTAGAGGAAGTATATTTTGAATTTCTCATTTCTCAAACTTTCAACACGGCACCACAGAGCGTACGGATGTGGGCTGCTGCATGTGTGTGTTGTTTTCAAGCTCTATCAACTATTGCTTGTTTGAGCACATATAAGCGCATTCATTCATTCGTCTTTTAATGCTTATCCATTTCCGGCTCACGGAGTGTGCTCGAGCCAACCTCAGCTCTCATTAGGCAGGGTGCACCCTGGACAGGTCGCCAGTCCATCACAGCGCCAACACACAGAGACAGACCAACAACCACTCACACTCACACTCAGACCTATGGACAATTTAGTCAGCAATTAACCCAAACATCGGGGATGAGCAAGTACGCCACTATCCATATCCGTATCTGTTCAACCATCTACATGATCTGTACCCGTATTCATACTTGTTAGGGGCGGGACTTAAACCGGAAGTGGGCGTGGTTTACGCAAAAGTTGTATTTTTAAGCCTGAAATTGATATGGGTTGGTCAGAAGTTGCGCTATTTATGGTAACCCTCATTATATTTGTATTTACAGCTTAATTTACATCCAAGGTAAGAAGAGGGAGCCGACAGGAAAAAAAAAAAAACTGACTCGGTGAGGAAACGGTGAGAATGAGAAACGCGATGCTGTCCCGTCACCACTTCAGTTTATTCTTTTTGGTGGACATAACTCGCTGCTGACTTCGCCCACTCAAATTGACAAACTCACTCCCCACACCATAGAGCCATACATTACGATAACTGCATAGTACATCACAATCACATGAAGGTTAAAGAGCAGTTTGCTTTGCACAGCTATTACAACAAAGAGCCACAGCTGCCGATCTATCCCAAACAATCAAATAATGGCCCTTACTGCTGTTTTGCAGCATCCACAATAATAGCGACAAAAATGAACATGGCAATGCAAGTTGGATTCACCAGCACATTTTTGTTTTGTTTGTTGTTGTGACCTCGCTCACCTGGACATTAATTCGAGCTCCCTCATTTGGAAAATTGTGACTGCATGAATAAATCATTACATTTGATCAGTGGCTGATGCCCCAAAATTTGGATTTGAGGAAGATGAGTTTATCTCACGTTGGCCCCCGTGAGCCTCAATTTCCCCTGGATGCAAAATAAAAACTGATAGTAAATAAGCAGAAGCGGTTTCCTTGTGTTCCAGATAACACTGTGACTCCATCACATTTCTGTCACGGTTAAAGTGTGTTGAGGCTCCAGTCGACACATTTCGCCATTGTTTAGAGTTGCTTTACAACGTTTGAGTATGAAATACCCTCAGAGTTTATTTTTTAAGTCAATAAAAGACTGCAGTTATAATAAAAGCCATGTAACCTTGGTTATTTTAATGAAGAGTTTACCATATTAATGAATCAATGCTGTTTACTAAGTGTTAGAGATTATTATATTATTAATTAATATCACTTCACTGGTTCTATTGTATAATTAGTTGCAGGACTTTTGTTTCCTACTTGTCATTGTTCATAGGCGTGATGTGACAAGCTTTGGCATGCGCACGTGCTGCTAAGAGGGAAGAAGAAAGTTGTGTCAACAGTCCTGTCGTGTTTGTGATTATAGAAGACTGCTGAAAGAAAATTGTTGTCTTGTCACCGAAAGCCCAGAGAGCCTGGAGAACGCTTAAACAGACCAACCAAGGGATCAGGGTGACAGGTCGATGCAAAATCATTCTTGAAATGGTTTATATATTAGATTCAAGCAAAGTGTCAATAAATATTCTCCTCGACCTGATGTGTACACCTGAAGGTAGGAAAGAGCAATGCAGGAGCCATAAATACTTAAATCACGCCTCAGTACTCCCAACACGGCCAACTTTCTTACCCGAGCTACAAGAATATTAATCTATCATGTGCATTTATGTTTAATGACGGATCTAAGAGTGTTTAATGCCACACACAGACACAAGCTCTCAGCACGTGTTTACCAGTTTTCTACCAAAGCCAAACAGACACAAATGTCAAGCTATGTGTTTTGAAGCAGGTTTGCGTATAAAGTCTGACATTTCGACAGGGAGAACACTTCTTCCTTTGAGATGTATATTTCATGCTCTTCCTCAAGATGTTTGTACTCCCCCGTCCCCCCCCCGCCCCCAACCCCCCGCTTCTGTTTACTCCACAGTTGGGTCTTTCCTATTATTTCTTCAACTTAGTCACTTTAAAACCAGTGAGTCAGACAGGCAGACAGACTAGACGTTTGATCAGTCTGCCTTGGAGATGCTCTCTGCATAGACTTCACGAAATACAGATGCTGTAGCTGTCTGTCAGGTTTTGTTGTTTTTTACAAAGGTTGTGAAAGGTTGTACTGCTCAGGTTTTAACAGCATGTTTACATATTCTGTGAAGCCTGTGGTTAAATTCAAATAAATGTGTCTGAATGCACGATCCCAAGAGCACGAACCCGACACGTTGAGATTCAGATGACTTGTTCATATTGTTATGTCACAAGCATAACACCACACTGAGCCTATTAGTTGTGATGCGATTCGAATATTTGTTGCCCAAACTGATAAACGAAACCACTGAAACTTTGTCTCTCACACCACCACAAGGACAGTATCACAGGTACACAAGTGTCAATGTAATACACAGGACGTGTTTATTTGTATTCCAAGTTTTTTGTATTCCATTTAATTTGGACAATCTACTTGAAGGCACCAGAGTTCCCTCTTGAGTCTAATACTTGCGAATAAATTGTCTTTCCCCAACTACAACCAATGATTTGGTTTACAAAAGTACCTGTGTTTGCTTTAAAAAAATGCTAACAGGACCTAAGCTCAGAATTCTGCACTAACTCTGATTTTGACTTGCAATAAGACTGGCCTCGTTTGAGTAGCAACTAGGCGACAGATGGGGAAAACACCATAACAACGTATTTTAAGTTACTTTACATCAGCAGTGATCATGTTAGTCTATGCAAGGTGATGGCCAGTTAGTCGTTTTGCAGTGGCCCATAGAGGTCATTGCACTGTAGCTTCAGAGAGAACACGCAATCCTTTCATCCAACTGACAGCACATTGGCTGCAAAAGCTCACAACACAACCAAATACAGAATGCGGGCTGCAAGTAGCACAGATAACAATGGAAGTGTTGCCAGGGGACAGTTAAAAGCAAGGGACCTGGCTGTCAAGTAGCTTCTGCCAAAGTGCTTTACAGCTTAATGTGCACCTCAGTCTGGGTTCTTCACATTTTTCTAGAGCTGAAAGCAGGTTGTCTGTGCGCCGTGTCATCTGACTGCATATTTTGTAAAGCAGCAGTGCACTGAGCTCTCCGAGTTAATGTAAAAAACGAAATAAATAAATTTAAAAAAATAAAATAAAATAAAAATAAAAAACACAGCAAGACCAACACTGCAAATGAATGTTAGTTTTGTTTTGTGTCTAATAGATGTGGTCATATAAAATATGGAGAAAAAAGTTAATATTGTAAACCAACTTGGCACAACAGTTAAAAAAAAATAAAAATATAAGACACAGAAGAGTAAAATATATCAGTGATATCGGTCACACACACATTACTTGTTGTCTTTACTCAGATCTTTACTGAGATGTGATTGGTTCAGCCAGAGGATAGCGTTCAGATTAATTTTGGACAGAACTGGGCAACAATGTTTTTAGTCTTGCAGCTGTTCAGGAGAACAGCAACAATAAAAAGGGGCGTCGTAAAAATCAGATTTCAGCTGTTTTAACAGGATTTATACAACACGGGAAAATGAAAATGTGATCAAAAACATGACACGCTTGTTTAAACATTATATGTCTTGGAGCTGCACAGACACAAACAGAACCTCTCACAGCGGCACAATCCGTCAGAATACATCAGAGCATCGAGTCTTAGATGGAAAATGGCAGCTTCTTCCATTTGCATTTTGATGTGTCTGTCTGAAGGAGGCCCTCAAAACTCCTATTACAGCTCATCTCCTGTTAAAGTTGCAACACTCAAACACACACACACACACACATACATATATATAAACTGTGCAGACAAACATACAGCAGCAATAACAATTTTACTTCAAAATCCACCAGGGCCCATATTGTGAAAAATATAAAACCACACTTACATGCACATACTCACAAGTATAAACACAAAAGCACAGAAACATTCATCATTGCAACAATGGATTACAACAGTGACACATCTAAAAACTCCCATGTTTACTTCCAAACACACGAATGTGTTGCATAAATGCACACCATGCTTCATTTTAATGAAGAAGTGAGACTTTCCTTCCAAGCTGACTGGACAGGCATCGCCCAAAGAAAATGTTATTCCACGGGACGAAATGTGGGTGTGTGAAAAACAAATGTATAAATATATTAACAAATGCAAAAAGAAGAGTCACACGCAGGCAACACTCAGTAATTGTTAATAAAAATTGGTGGGCGTAAACAAGGCAGCTGAAGTTCAATTCAGATGACTAGAATTTCAAATCCATGTCTGTTACTGTAAGATATTGCTACAGTGGAGTATAAAAGCTAAATGTCAAATTCAGGATGTGAACATGTTAAAAAAATTACCCTTGAAGACAATGTTGCTGTCCTAGTTCGCTGTGTTAGCATGCCAACAACGGTTCATTAATTTTGCATATATTCAATCATGAATCATTACATTACATCACATGGGTATGTCTCTACCAAATGTCATGGTAATCCATAATAGTTGTGGAAAATACAAACAAAAAAATGATATTTTGGGCAAAAGTAATGGGATCACCAAAGCCAAGTGGATTTATCTCGATATAATGAACGTTGGTGTGAAAAATAATGGCAATTTTTAAAAGAATACTCACGAGAGTAATTTCTGTGGTGAGTTTTAAGTTTATATTTGAGCTGCATTCATAGGACTTCAACCCAAAACCATGCAGAGCCACTGATTTGAGCTAATAACAACAATAATGATGATACAGTTATTAATAAATATATTTTCTTAACAGAGTGCCTTGAAAATGATAGTAAAATCAGAAAAAAAAGAAAAAAAGAAAGAAAGGCCAGACAGAGTGAGCATGATGAGACGAATAGAACATATAAAGATCAGGCTGATCGGATCGACATTATGCATTATCCAACACTGTCCAACAGTAAGTGAAAATGGGCAATAAATAAATAAATAAATAAATAAATCACCAATGGCTCAAACAAAGAAGTATGGTTGAAGATTTGATTTGAAGGAGGTTAAAGAGTTAAAATGATTTAAGAGGCCCAGCGTGTCTGGGCTCTAAGAGTGACCAGCAGGCTTCCTTCCATTGCATGCAGGACTGAAATTATATCAGAATAGTAAAAATAAATGTTTAAAATCATATTCAATGCAAACTTTAGAAAATTGCTCTGCCAAAGGGAGAGCGATACACACTGCGGGCAAAGCTGTGGGAGTAATTGAATTAGCAAATTAGCTCTTTCATCCCAATCGACGTGAATTTCCTTCGGTGTGTTATTACTTTTGAGAGTAAAATCCAAATGTAGACGTTAGTTTGCTGTCATGCTCAGTGCAACATTCCTGAACGACATTTTGGTTCATCCTGTTAACTTGACAACTATTTCTTTGTTTCTTTTCTCTCTTTTTTTACAGATTTTGAGCCATTAGCGTTTCGCTATCCTTCTTAATTCATCTCACTGCGATTGTCCTTGCCAAATTTCACGTGTTAATTATGAATCAATGAGTAATAAGTCATTTTAATTTTTCATGTTAAGGAGTTCATATGTGTATTTATTTATTTAAATTCCAAGCAGACTGGATTTGTATGTGTATAAACGTATATAACATTAGATATGGGAATATAAGAAACATGCAAAGACAGCCCATAGCCAGGTGGAACTTAAGTGACACCCACAAGTGCATTAGCCAGAGCTGCGTATTAACTCAGTTTATAGATGAAGAAAAATATTCAGCCCGACTGAATCTCCTCAGCAACTAAAGGCAACCTCAAAATGCCCCTTAGTTCTGGAAATAGATGTAAATAGAGGACAGATTTCTGCAGGAGAAGTCAGGCACTAGACCAACAATCATTGATCCACTGGAGAAAGAATGAAGACCCGCTTCCTTGAGATTGCTCTGAGCGTGTCAGATCCAAGGAATTAAAATCCGTCAATGAGGTTTGACGGAGAAGCTGGCGAGCAAAAAAAGAAATCAGTCGAAGAAATGGAGAAAACACTGACTCATCAGGTGTCAACGATCTTGAACGTTTCTGGTATCTCAACAAAACGATCCAGGTGGAAAATGTTATGAAAGGGACATTTTTTAACTTAAATACGCCGCAGCTACATGGTTGATGTCACCTTAAAAAAAAAAAAAAAACAACATGAATATGACATTTTTATTTATTACTGTTGCATGCGGTAATTTGAAAATTGTTACAGTATAATCATGCACATCTGTCTTAGTTTTCCGTCTCCTCGGCAACAAGTCACGTTGAAGCCGTAGAGGACGTCACGCTTGCGTGTCAAGTCACTAGTTTATTACGACGGTGCTGTTTTTCAGTGCTATGTTTATACTTCAAAACAGATCAAAATGAGCGTGACTGCAAGTATAACATCATTCACGTATCGTTGAATCGTCCTTTCTTGACAGTTTCGATGCCATGTCGTTTTTTTGGGGTTTTTTTTCACCACTGTTTGCTCAGCTGTGGCTCACTAACGCAAGCAGCATTGTGTTTTCCTCCTTCCACTATTAGAATCTCACTGACGTCCGTTTGGAACAATGGAAAACAGGCTGGTCCGTGTTGGTTTCGTTGCTCTTTGCTGTACAGTACGACCCTCTGCTAATTAACAGATGCTGCACCAGCCAACTGGTTCAAAAGGGTTGTCTTTTAATTAATCAATCTCTTGAATAATCATGAGAGCGTTTTGGCCCTTATGATGCAATAAATCCCATCTACTCTCCCCCTCAAAAGCCAGATGCACTTTCACCGCGGTGGACAGTTTTTATATTTGTGTGTCCTATAAAATTTGTTTCTATTTGTGGCTGATCAGTGAGTCCAGTTCCAGCAGCTCTGTGCACTGAAGTAAGAGCTTTAATGATGACACAAATTACAACAGTAAACATATCTTATGCTGTATTATGAGAAGTGTCAACACGATCCTGGGCCATTATCGAACTATGGTGGAGCACATTTCATTGTCAAACACTGCGTGGGACTTATTGTATTGTAAGAAAAATCGGTGATGCGTAACGTTTAAGAGACTCTTGACACATCATCGTGTCATGCAACACAATGTACCGCAAGGTATACGCCGTCTCTCTGTATTGTAATTTTCACTGCTTGCACATGACCAGCAGAGTTTTGTTCTCTTGATAACATTCCTTTAAAACAGCGGGAAATACAACGCAACAATGACTCTCTGTTGTTTCAAGGTCACAATGTGTCGAACTGCACCTCATTGTAAGACTGCAGCATACAAAGCAAGTTCATTTACAATAAATATTTATTGTAAATGTAAATAACATGAGCGCTTGGCCGGAAAATGAGAACAAACTTGTGAATCAAGCTAAAATGTGAAATATTTTTAGGGTTTGTTTGCTTTTGACTAAATTTCTCTAAGCAGAGACAAGATGAAAACTTCATCTGAGTTTTTAAACCGCAGCTTTTACCTTGAGGGTGATGAAAATCTTTTTTTTTTTTTTTATGTTTTTTTATGTTTTTCTTGTTCCTTTTGTGCGATCTACATTAACATTCTTGAGCTTTCATTTTATGTGTTCGAATACCATCGTTTTACAACTTATCATAGATGGGAAGTGGATCGCCTAATTACGCTGAGTCTATTGTACAAGTAACTATGACTGCAGCTGTTGACAGAAAACACTTGTTTGTTAGAATGCAAGGCAGAAGAAAAAAAAAACAAACAAACAAACAAACAAACAAAAAAAAAAAAACATCATCTTCGGATGGAGCCAGAAGTCAGAATTCTCCATCCAGAACATGTTACCGCTGTGTGCGAAAACACATTCTTGGAAGTTGAGAACAGTTCTTGAAACAAATGGAGAGCAAAGTGTTCCGCTTACTGTGATTTTATAGGCATTCACGCAAATATAATAGTTATTGTGAAAAATGAAAAGTTCTCTGCACATGTCGTTCTGAAAGAGACTGAGTTGAGTTGAGTCAGTGGGATGATGGGATATCACAGTACAGGCCAAAAGTTTGCGAACACCTTCTCATTCAAATGAACAGGAAAGTGTGTCCAAACTTTTGTCCTGCACTGTATGACCTCTTCTTGTGTCGGTCTGTCTGTGCCAGCAGCCGACTCCACTGGTTTTAAGCAGGCTGTGTTGAAGCCTATCGGAAAATGGCCCTACTTCTTTTCTTTTCATTTGTAACTCAGATAAACATTTTCCTCATGTTTTGCCAGTAACTCGCTTTTTTCTTCCTCATTACAACATGGTGGTAATTTTTTAAATAGACCGTGAAAGCAGCGGATGCGTAACAGCGTGGCTACTGCGTGAGTGATACTGTAGCACACACACCTTGCCTGATGAACTCGAATCCTTCTCCTCATCTCCACCTTTTCCATATAAGTTTTGGAAAAAATTGCAATGTGACGTCACAGTGGGTTGCCACTTGACTGCAAACTGTAGTTACATTTGTGTGTAAAGCAGCCTCTAATGATTGCTCCGTTTCTGGCGAGGCCATAGTGCTAAGTCAAGTAACGTAGCAAGTGGATCAACAAAGTCCTCGTTCGGAGGCGTTTGTGTGGGTGCATGGGTCAATGAATTGGACTTTCACACAGGAAATGTTGTGATTGTTCTCTGAGAAAGTTGAATCTCAGGCAACTGGACTTAGCTGCAGATTTTGAGTTCTTTTTTTTTTTTATTTATTTTTTTTTTTTCTCAACAAATCTACTTCAGTTCTGTGATTGCACAGTACAGGTCAAAAGTTTGGGCACACTTTCCTATTCATTTGAATGAGAAGGTGTGTCCAAACTTTTGGCCTGTACTGTATGCTTTGATATAGCCAAGTCTAGAAGCTCAACTGGATGTTTGTGAGCGTAACCCTGTGCTCTAAGATCACAGCAGTCCACGTTGCTACACACTGTCTGTAACCTTGCTCATGTATTCATTATTGTCAGCATAACAATGTCAGTTCTGTGTTGCCGGTACACTCCAAGGAGTTGCATCAGAGTTTATGACAGGTCGCTCCATTGCCTGAAATATACCTGATTACGAAAAAAAGAAAAAAAGAAAAAAGCAAGGTCATACTGTCTCACACTCCCACAGCAGAACTATTCTATTCTTCAGCCAAAGATACTCGACTGTAATCTGTGCTGCTACTTCATTTCATCCTCTGTTATATTCTGGATTGAATTTGGGTTTAAACTTCAACGGGTGGTTGGGAAGAAATTGCCAGCTCCAATTACAGGAAGTAGACGAACCATCAACAACCGAAGACAAAACTATTTTTGGGGACGATGAGATTTTTAGCTGTACTGCTACTTTTATTGATACTGTTTATTGATCCGGTATGAGCACTCTTATCTGTGCACATTTTTGTTCAAGAATAGAACTAATATTGCTCTATACACAAAATTGATATATTGACACCTGAAACTGTTTTAAAAAATGGTTTGTTTTTTGAGTTATTATTTTAATCATGCAAGCGTCAGACAAGAGGTTTAAGTGATATTGAATTTCTGAACCACAGCTCAGCCAAGTAAAGAAACTACTTTTTATCAACCCATGTTGGTTTTTGTGTGTGAAGGACCTTCTCTGGGTGTTTGGAGTCATAAGAGCAGGATTTGATTGTTTGTGTGCTTTTTGGCTCTACCCTTCACACACACACACACACACACACAGGGTCAGAGAGAGATGCAGGTCAGATGGAGTTCCGTATTGTGAGCAGCGAGAAACGGCAAGCAAATTTCTTAATCAATAGTGAAATAGGATGTGGAAGAGAACATCTATTTCGCAATGAAAATAGATTTCCTGAATTTCTCTCCTACAGCGATGAAGTCAGAGCTCGATACGGTTTGTTATGGTTTTTAAAAGCTTGTCTATGAACACTACGTCAGCAATTTGTCTATTCAAAATCTCTGACTGATGTTGCGATTTCTTTATACGGAACACTGCTGCAAAACAGAGTAAATCACTCATTGGTACATTATACATCCAGGATGCAGAGATAACTTCATGGCTGAAGGTATATGCGTTCTTTTTTATTGCGGAGTTATTTGTGGTACAACTCCAGCCTCCAGGACTTGAAGCTCATCCCTCCGCTCAACTGTACCCTGAGTGTGTGAGCGAGGCTAGCCGCTAAGCAGGGACAGAAGGCAGTAAGCTGTTGGGGGGAATCAACTTAGCTGACTTCCGCGCAACCGAAGGGTGAGCTCCCACCAACTGCAGCTCACAGCCGCACACAGATCAGACAGAGCAAACACGCCGCTTTGGATGGACATGACTACGCAGCTCCCATCTTCGCTCAGCTCAGATGTGCCTCAGATGATTTTGCAAACTTTTGAATTACTTTTTTGACTTCTGCGATATCAATACCCCATTCCTTGTTTCCGGCCAATCCAATCCAGAATGGGACAGACTGAAACCTGACACCTGGCAACCCATGGCCATTTGAAGTAAGTCATTTCTCATCCGCTTGAGTTCCATCGCACAGCCTGATTATCCTTCTTAGGCCAAATTCTTTTCCTAATAGATTGTGTTCGCTATTACCTCTCCGAAACAAAAGACAATTACAGTCCAGACTGTCCTGAGTTGAGGTTCCTTGATAGTGGATTTGCTCTTGAATGCTATAAGAATCTCATAAAGATGTGTTTCCTCCATCCAACACCCTCACATGCCTCACAAGGACTATAATATGCACTTTCTTGCCTGATCTTGTTCTATTTATTTATTAACTATTTTACTCAGTACTTACACCTCACTTCTAAGTCACTTTGGGTAGAAGCTTCTGTGAGTAAATGAATAAATGCAATGCAATGAGTGAAATGACAGAGAGAAGCCGTCTTTCACAGTTTTCGGCAAGGGATATTTTAAGGATCTTCCACACCCCTTCACACTGCTCCAGAAAGTCCTCCACAAATTGAAAGACACTTACTCCATCAATAAAAATACCTCTAGGTTTCCTATGTGCACAAGAAAACAGCTCAACCAAAAGGGTTTTTACTAACTAATCTGGGAGATTTTGAATGGACATGTTAGGCAGAACTCTCCAGCACCATCATTAAAACACCAAGTGTTGGAAAACCTTGGCGTTCATCCATCCAGGAGTATAAAAAAAAACTGGAGAGTAAAATTCTGATGAGCATTGAAGCTACATGTGAGTTACCTTCAACATTCAAAATATTTTCTTTTCCTTTCATATGAAGTTTATTATGATGAAGTGAAATGTTCAGTTTTACTTTTTAAGAGCAGATACTCTCCGTTTATATCTGTTTAGATCTTGGTTCATAATCAACCATATCATATAAATCTAAATCTAACAACAGTCCGATTCTGCAGTTGCATATTTCCCACTGCTAGTGAGACATGTAATGAAATTCTGCTACTAGAATTTGTTCAGTTAAAGAACTAGTCAGTTGTTAAATAATCCTTTTACAATAGTTAATCTTCCGACCTGCATTGTGTTAAAGGTGAGTGACACCATCTAAATGACATGAAATTTAAAACTTCTGAAAACTTAAAAATAAATCAATAAATAAAATGAGGCAATGGATTGAAGAGGAACGGTATTTTCCTGTTTTGTTTTGCTTTGTTTTTCTCTCCCTCTGTTGTATTTTTTGCTACCTCTCTCTGCTCCCTGCCCTACCCCCACACTGCTGGTGAATACACTTAAAATCTCTTCGATTCTGTAGGGCTCTGCCTTCAGATGTTTTGAAAAGCACTGGATAGTATATCTAGCATTCCAGCCTCTTTTGGAAGGTAATAGATTTCCCAATAGAAGGTCCCAGTCTCAGTCAAAGTACTATCCACAAAATTGCAAATGCAGCTTGTCACAACAACGGATTTGTATTTTGAAAAACGTTCTCTGTAATGCCTGGCCCACAGGAACTGAGTGGCTTTTCGGTTTTCCTCTTTCTTAAATTGTGAGAAGAGAAAATGAACTAAATCTCAGGTCAGGTTGTGGGGGGATTAGGTGGTTGACACAGTGGCACTCTGCAAGAAGGTTCTGGTTTCAAATCCTGAGTCTGCAGCATTTCCGCTTGCGTGTTCTCTCTGTGCCTTGCGTGGGTTCCCATCCAGGTTCTCCGGCCTCCTCGTGCATATTTAGGTTAATGGGTGACTCTAAATTGCCCACAGGCATGAGTGTGAGTGGAAGTGGTTATTTGTCGTCAGGCCTGCAATTGACTTGGTGACCTTGGGAAACCCAGCCCTCGACCAGTTTGATTGGCTCCCACCTTCCTGTGATGCTGCACGATTAAGCGGTATAGATGAACGACTAATGCAGCGCTGACTTCATTTCTAGGGCCACTCTTCATTCACACACGTATCCATCCATCCATCCAGCCAGCGTACACTGAACCAAAGCTCAGGCATACACTTAGAGACTCACGGCACTGATCAGCAGCCCACACTTTCGGGTTGGTCAAAAGAAAAAAAAAAGGTAATAAATGAAAGTTTTTTTTTTATTTTCAGATGCATTATTTTCGGTCTCCAAGTGTCATTAGATGTGTGCATGTAAATGTCAAGTAATGTATTTTTTCCACCAAATACAGCTTTGAAGTCAAGAAAAGAAGCCATTTCCTGTCTTTGTTGTCTCTAAGGAAACTGGCTCCTGATAAGTCAAAAACCTTCACAATCCGCCTCCCACCTGGTTTTGAATCTTTAAATACACTGTGCTGTTTCTCTCAGACTTTAAGTAAAAACATGCTTCTCACTAGCATGGCAGCATATTATTTAGCGCTGTTGCCCCACAATAAGAAGGTTGCGGGTTCGGTTCCCAGGCCTGGGGCCTTTCTGTGCGGAGTTTGCATTTTCTCCCCGTGCTTGCATGGGTTTCCTCCTGGGCCCAGTACTAGCCCCAGGACCAGATTTAGATCAGTACAGCTCTGAGAGCCAACGGCAAGGCACCAGGGAGGCAGTACGGTGGATGATGATGAGGTTCATTAGGCTCAACCTGAACACGAAAGAGAGAGAGCATGTTACTCCCGTTTTATCCCCACTGCACTGGCTGCCCATCCATTTTACAATTCATTTTAAAGTTCTTTTTTCCAATCAGCTGATCGGTTGCTCCTGGACCTTCTGGGGACACCGCGGAGTCTCAGAGGGAACAGGGCTTTTTATTGTTGTGGCCCCAAAATTATGGAGCACTTTGCCAGTCGTCCTAACTGCCCATTTTTAAATCTTGTCTAAACACTAATTTCTTCTCATTGGCCTTCGACCCAGCCTGAGTTTTGATTTTCTCTATTTATTTCTTTCAAATAGTCCTCAGCACATTTGTCAGCAACTGGCGTTTTTAAATTGCTCTTTAAATCAAGTTGATGATGATGATGTGCTTTTTGGCCATATCACAAAAGCCAAAACAGTTCAGTATAATTGTCCCTGTTTTTTTTTGTTTGTTTGATTGCCTTGTTGACTAACTAGAGGTCAGGTATTTTTTCTGGGTTTAGACTTTTCTCAATTGGCGGTCTAATAAGCAGGTGAGGTGGCAGTTAGGTGAGGCCTGATCGCCGGATAGCCGGCTTTTTTTACATAGCTCATCTGATGTGTGTTTCTCAAGCTTACTTTTCACACATTGATGTCAGCAGTCAGTTATCCAAGCACTCAGTCTTGTTTTGCAGAATGTATTGTGTGACAACAGATGCACACAAGACCGTATCTCCGAGGGCCCCTGAGGGCCGGCGCCAAAGCCCCGAGGACATCCGTGGCAAAGTGTGAAGAAGAACAGTTTAATAAATGAGATATTCTATATATTGTTCCGCATATGTTAAAAAGGGCATTTAGTTTTTATTTGATATAAATATAAATAAATATAGATTTCTGAGTGAAATAACTCCCGCCTCTAATGTGCACAAAGTGAACGGCTCTGCAAACTTTCTGAAGCGCCTGCGAGTGCTGCGCTCACATAACCAGTCAGAGCTCTACAGAGCAAAGAAGGAAGAGCGCTGTTTACACTGTCCCACTATATCACACAGCAACGACAAACACCGGAGCCGTACGGATCAATGAGGACAGTCGATAAAGAAAGCTGAACGTGTGCACTCAATATGCAGAGAAAGACTCTGAGGGGAGACAGCAGCGTATGCGTGCGTTTGCTGTACTCGTGTTAGTGGTATGCACGTGGTTCCAAGGTGTCTGTATAACACACCCTGGTTCTATTCATATTCAAACCAGTTGAAAATATTCATAGGCATGGCTGGTTTCCCATATTCCACGTTTCATGCTCATCCTTCCAGAACGTATTCTAGCCATGCAATCACTAAAGTAGCCCACATCATTTATAGATGCACTACATACTCGTGCTCTCTTCGAGCACTCGCTACACACTGTAGCATATCACTGCACTCCACTGTCAGAAGCAACATGGCTGCCAGCTTTGGTGCATTTGCAAATAAGCTCGTGCACGCGCATAAATATGTGCGTTGGACATGCGTTGCGCGTTATGCGAGGCAGCCGTCAGACAGTAATGTCACCCTTGGGTTGAGTTATTGTATATTGCTAAGACAGATGACGCTTCTGATTCTACAGAAGAAGCATTCCGCCGCAGCCGGTCACGCTCATTCACTCTGAGCCCGCTCCAACCGCTGCGTCGTGATTGGCTGAAGGGTTCTTGTGCTGCATGAAGACAAACCTCCGACTTTCCCAATTATGGAATCAAGTTGGTTAGTCAAACAATCTTCAATTTAGTTCTTGCGAGGTCAGATATGATAAGTGATAAAGAGGCAAGATCCGTGTGGAGGCAGCGGGGTCATACGTGGGGTGTCCTGGCATATCAGTGATATGAGAAGCCATTTCAAAGAATGCCCAGCTGCCCCTACAAGAGCTCAGTACATTACATGATTGCATTAAATACAGGATCAAATGAAGGCATCAGATCTTTTACGAGATAGAAAGCTGCTGAGAGATCAAATGTAAAGATTTATGTATTTTCCATTTTCACTATCTTTCTTACTAATGCGCTTCGCTTTAACTGGTTCTCCACCCAGAGGTATTTTGACTTTGCCTGGATATTCTGTATTTATTAAGTGTTTATATATATAACAATAGCCTTTAAGTGCTTGTAATAATTTTTCACTTTTACACCCTCAGTCTTTTTAATGTTTTGCAATTGCTGCATCCTTGATACGTTGAGTAAATTTTATTTATTGTCCCACCCACTTCATAACATAAGGTGAGAGAATCGAGATGGATCACAGCAACGGCCCAAATCAACCAGCTTTGTCCTCACAAAATAAAGGCACAGGGGAATATTGTCCAAATCTAAGAGAAAAGAGGCCCAACAACTTTAAATATAAACCACAGTTTTGATCTTTAATGATGACTAGCTCCAACAAAACTTTTAGAACTGGTCAAGGAATAGCTTCAATAATGGATGAACATTTTTATCTTCTCGCATAAAAAAAAAAAAAAAAAAAAAAATGCATTCCTTTGATTTTCAATTCTATGAGTTATTTTCTCTCAAGCTTGACTCCATGTTTTGTCAGTAAGAGCTCCTCTCTGTGGTGTTTTTTCCTGCCAATGCCAGAGATGTGTTGTCAGTCAAGCAGCGTGACGAGCAGCATGACGTCAGCCTCCTTGGACTTCAGACAGAGATGCTCTCACTGTCACTTTGACCATCTGCTTTAGTTTATTTTCTAACTTCTGCTCTGAGCCACTGTTTAGATCGATGATAATTCACCGCGTGCTCTTCTCCGATACGAGGAGCTAGAGGATGAACATCAAGGAAAACGATCAGATCTGACTTTACCTGGTGCGTACCAAAGTATTACCTGTTAAAAAAAAACACTTTGCGATTTTCCGCATTTAGTCGTTTCTTTCTTAAAAATATTCTGATCCAATATGAGAATCCCAGCAGGCTGCCCTTTGAATGGCTCCTGAGCTCTCAGGAGTCTAATGGCAGTCTATGAATGGACTATCTGCTGTAATCCAACAGTAGCTTTTCATCCCTGAGCAGCTGCTGAAAGGAGAAAACACACCAAATCCTCCTGCTACTCTATGCTGTACTGTTCTCTCATTGCAGCTTCTGGTGTGTGTGTGTGTGTGTGTGTCGAATTATTCAATAGAGGGGCTGCTGGTTTTACGTGCAGCGACTGCTGAAGGAGGAGGAGCTGGACATACACACACGCATGCATCAATATCAAAACACTGTCAAAACAACTTGGCAATCATGAAACCCCAAAGATTGATCCATTCTGTGAGTTATGTCAAGTGTGTGTGTTTCTCACTGTGGTTTCACACAGAACATATTGTGTCTGTTTGCTCAGACACCTAATTGACTATCAGCTATTGGCCAATCAGTGTCATTCACCTTAGACATCAAGTCACTTTCTTCCTTTTTTTAAAGGAGGCATTCTATTAACTGTACAACACGGTGGTTCAGCACTCTTTAGCTGTATTGTGTTTTGTGTTACCTGTATTATGCCTTGCGTTAGAAATGGACCATGATGATGTTCTAATAATAACAAAGAAAAAATAACTCCAGTCAAGGAACGCAGTTTAATAAACAGACAGAGCACTTCACGATAGATAAAATAGCGAAAATCATGAATCTGTGTTTGCAAACTGAAACATGCTTCCAAATTAGAACCAAGTCTAATTTAAAAGATAGCAAAGATAATTGAATTTCTGCTTATGTGTTGCTAATTCTGATGACCCTTTACCACAGAAATGGAGAAAGGAGAACAGAAGAAGAAGAAGGTAAAGAGAGGTTGTACTGTATTTAGGAGCTAACTGAAGGCGCTTTTTGGAAACATTTGTCTTTGTAAAATGTGACGCCTCTGAAAGTGAATCCATCTCTACAGCCCTCCATATTTGTCCAAGTGCTTTACTTTCAAATGTGTCACTACAAATTGCAGTCTGCTTGAGCAGCCTGTGTTTAGTATTCCTTCACTCAGAAGAGAGTTCATTGTACATTGCATTACATGCGTTATTTCTCTGTCACTGCACCAAACACACAACCCTGCAAATGCCCAGGAATGCCGCATCTTTGTGTGCGTATGTTGTGTTTTTTCTTTTTTTTTTTTGTTTTTTTTGTTTTTAGGGGATGCTTGTTGATGATTCTTTATCATTTGGCCTCAGATTGAACTATGTGCTGCGTCAAATCTGCATCAAGATGCCTCCTTTATCAAAAACTCTCGACTCTTTCAAACCCTCTCTCCATTCTTAGTCGAATAACATTAATGCAAATTCTCTCTGTAAATTGAATCTCAAACTATGATTCTGTGAATGTGTAATGAGACGTCATTGCACGCTGCTTGAATTGCATGCATTTAATTTATGCATTAAATGGATAATAATCGAAAATCCCAAACCTGTGAAATAATTCACTAATCTTTGTAAAACATCTTTTTTTTTTCACACTCAAACACGCAAAAGCAAAAATTATTTCACAACGATTTGGAAACGCCACATTTATAGTCAAGCTGTTGGCAACATGTGAAGATGTTTCTGCCTGTTGCTTTAGGATGGAAAGTGGAAGAAATGAAAAAAAGTAAAGAACATTTTGAGATTGAACATCAAGCCAGCATGAATATATTTATCTCCAGCAAGAGAGAAGCTGGAAGAAATGAAATTTCATCACGATGAAACGATTTTTTCATTTGATTTATGAAATCATTATTGTTTTTCTTAGATCTATCACTTCTGACAATTCCAGATAGAGCTGGTGTATGTTATTATGTATTATGTCTTCCGTTTAGAAAAATCAAGACTCACGGCCACCAGCTAATCATATCAATCAATTGATCAACTTCAAGCCTCTGCACCAAACATTCACTGAGACTTGAAAGCTAAACCTGGAAGAACAATGAGAAGATAATCAAAGGCGCTGATCTGAAAGCTAGTGTTGCAACAAGGTTTTGATAGGTCATATTGTACTTGTGAGCATGATATGTCTGTATTGTGTTGAGAGATTTTCTTCAAATCTGGCACAGATGTCCGAATGAAGGATCAGCTGATTTGATTTTGATTTAGGCTGTGTGAACACCGCGAGGCTGGCAGGGCCGGTCAGGGCTAAACGGTCCAATCCAGTCAACAATAAATGGGATAACTCTTACAGTTATCGCTTACAGCTTGAGGGAATTTCTTCAAATCTTTTACTGAAGTTCACTTGGACTCAAGGACAGGCTAGATTTTTGTGCTAAAAAGTTCAATATCACCGCAACCTCATTAAACACTTTGTGCCCATTACTCAAGACTTCACGTGGCAATTATGAGTACATTTCACACAAATGGTTCATATTTTTAATGACCCCAAATGAAGAGAGATTTAATCTAAAACTCGTCTGAATGGTCAGCCATAAAACTACGAGAAGGTCGTTCTAGTTGATGCAGTTTACTATAGCGGGCAGTGCTAATAGCGGCTATTTAATTACACTATAGTGGACATTCAGAAATAAATGGGTCAGTGGTGGTGGTGGTGGTCGGGGGGAGTTGTGGTTTAGTTGGTAGAAGGTTAGTCGTTTGATTCCTGTATCCTCAAATTGAAATTTCCCCTATATCTAATGGATGTATGTGTGTGGTAGTAAAAGTACCAGACGTGTAGAAAAGGTGCTGTGTGATAGTATGACTTAAAGGGGGAAGGTGACTTGAAATGTAGTGTGCTTTGAGTTGCCTAAAAAACTAGAAAAACAAAGTAATATTTTTTTATTATTACATTCAGATCCATTTTTTTCCCATTAACCCCTAAAGTGCATTTTTAGTGTTCAGTACTTCACAAGGCATCGAATAATTAACATTTTAGGTGAAAAAAGGTGTCTAGAAACCTAAATCTGAAGAGGTCTATCAAATCTCATCGCCTCAGTAAAGCAGCAAATTCTCCTGTGCCGTGTGTGTGTGAATGGGTGTCAGTCAGCATGTGAGTGTGTTTCTGTCAGTCACAGGGTGAGACTGAGTGCTGGCTGGCTGGCTCTTTGTGATGTGAAGGACAAGCGACATGGCGTGAAACAGTGAACACTGGCGTCCATGTTGTCGAGCCGTCTTTACAGCCTGCAGCTCTGCCCCACATCTGACTGTACATATCAGTCACGTAAAAGCAGGTGTTATGACCTGGACAGGTGTTTGCTGCTGCACCAATTTGTGTATGTGTGTGTGTGTGTGTGTGCGTGTGCATGTTGGTGTGTGGATATCTGTCTGTATGTGTGTGTGTCCAAGCATGCCTAACTCAATCAAAAGCTCCAGTAGCTCTTCACACTGACTCGGTGTTGTTGAAATAACTGATTTACTGGAGCGATTAAATTCTCCAACCACCGTGTGTGTTGGTGGGTGTTTGTGTGGGTGAGAGTTAGGCACTATTTTCCATGGTTCGTTCATTTATGCATCACCTGCAACATCACACCTACCACCAACAGGATCGAACTAAATTTAGGAGAAATAGGATGGGAAGGCCAATACCTCATGTGCTTTGTATGTAAAATGTTTCTTTCAAATGATTCCATTAAATGTATAATAATAATAATAATAACATTAATAAATTCTCCCACAAATTCCAAAACTAATGGCCTCTCACTTAACGCTGAATCTGTGTGACCACATTTTCAGCAACCGTCGATCATTTTGAGTCAGTCCATACACCAGGAGGGGGGAAAAGAAATAAATTGTCCACACCATCAGCAGCAGTTGCAGTCCTCCCACGGTGTCTATAATGCCCAATCAATGCTGTAGCACCTATCAGCTGAGAGGAAATACAGTGATGACTAAAGAGATCCTTCAGGACACAGTCACTGTATAATCATACGGCACAATCTGGCGAGTGGCTGGGTGGCTGACTTTATTGATTGAGACTGAGGCATATTTGTGCAACATCGGCTGGATGTTGTAGATTTGCAGCCAAATTAGGCGAGGCGAGTTTGAAACAGGCAGCTATGAGACTGAATGAAGACCAAATGGGGTGGCGACTGCAGCTCAGGAGGTAGAGCAGGTCGTCACGACTTCCTCCTTTCCAAATGTACAAATGTCCCTGGCAGGGGAAGTGAAGCCCACGCTGCGGTTACAGCTCACCGCCATCGGTGCGCAAATTGTAGAAATAACAAAAAAGGTTGGGTGTGGAAAACTCCAAAAAACAAATTTAAATAGAGCTGGCCACATTAAAATTGAGCCCAACAGAGCAAACACCTCCCATTCAGTGCCACTGATACCCTGTGCGACGACCATCATAGTTACTTTGGGTGAACGGTTCTTAAAGGATAACAGTAAATTTCCCCTAATGTCACATTACTGACCAAAATTGTGATTTTAATTTAGAGAGGGATTGTCATCATTCCATATTTTCATGTAAAACGAAGCATGTTTGATGAACACGATGTGGTTGTTAAATGGCAAAGACAAAACCGCCCTCAAATCGCAAATTTTAGAGGCAATAACACCTAATCACACTGATGCATTTTCAACACTGGATTTCTCTCCAGAGGGCTTTTGAAAGCCATTTAGCCTCTCAGGTTCAAGGGGAAACAAAATTCACACACGTCTAATTAAACTGTTACCTGAGTAAATAATAAGCAATCTAGTGTTGTGTAGCTTCAGAGGAAATGTAGTTAATACATAAAAAGTGACTTTATCCACAAAAGAACCAACTTCGTGGATCTTTTGAAGCTCCAAGGAAAATGACTATTAGTTAGAGTCCTAACATGGATATTGTAGGGATATTGGAGATAGGCATAATGAAACCCCGGTGACTATTTGATTGGCAGCTTTCGGCTAATTAGCCCCAGTCTTGATGTTAAAGAAAAGAATGTTTTACATTTGATGAAGCTAAACTAACAGATTCCTCCTGCTTCATTAAGCTAACCACATTTAAGATTTGCGCTGAAATCAACGAGCACATATTCTGAAATGCCAGATTGTCTCTTTAAATATGCAAGAAAGCATTTGCATGCGTTATACCCGTGGTGTATTGTGCACTCCCTCCTCAGGCGAAGTTGCCTGTGATTGGCCCTGAGTGGATTAAGAGGCTGGAGGTGACAGAGATGTGTGCTTTGTGAATGGCTGCAGCACTCCACGCTGGGTCCCACCTGATAAAGCCGTCCCCACCACGGAGAGAAGGGGAGGACAAGAGGAAGTCAAAAGTGGGGGGGGGGGGGGTGGAGTGATAGAGAGAGTCACCAAAGGGAAAAGAGACGGGGATGAAAAGATGAGTCCAGCGGCGCTGCGAAGGGATTAAGATGGAGGAATGAGACGAGAGCGAGAGGAGCGAATGTCAGGGGAGGGGAGGAGAGAGATAAACATGTGAATAAAGCTGAGCAAGATGGAAGAAGAGAAGGCAAATACAGATTACAGAATGTGCAAACCGGTGTGGTGAGTGACGCGGGGGGGGGGTGGATTAGACTGGGGCAACCTTTCACACACTGACTGATAAGTTGTTTCATACCCAATAAAACACATGCTTTTCTGTCGCTACTCCCTTCCCATTTCTTCTCTGCAGCCGCACAGAAGAATGGTGCAAGTCATTTCAGCACAATCTAACACTACAACATCCAATGGGGCTTAAACACAGCACAGCTATCAGACTGACACAAAAGCCCTCCCTCTGCTTCAGCTAATTTCAGATACAAAAGACTTTCAACACCTGCGAGCAGAAATACACAAAACTTGCGCTAAATCGCCCTAACCCATTTCCCGTGTAAGTCAGTGCACTTTTGATGTTGATTGTGTATCTTCAAGAGAGGCAAATCAGGAAAATTCTCAGGGCCCTCAAAAGGGCTAACAAATGCCTCCTCCTTTTTTTTTTTTTTTTTATGAATCTTACAACTACAAACCCTTTTACATAAGATAATAACATACATACATGTTCTTGTCCCAAATCACTTGCCCCTAAACTGGGCCCCTGGTGATCTGTGTTTCTCAGACTGAATGTAAAATTGGATGTAGACATCTGTAAAGTGAAGCCAATACCGAAGAGCCTTGAACCTCCATTCTATTAAATAACCCTCAGGAGGTGACTCCATTCATTCATTCATTCATTCATCTACTACCACAGACAGAGACCAACAACCACTCACACTCACACTCAGACCTACAGACAATTTAGTTGACCAATTAACCCAAACATGATGTCTTTGGACGGTGGGAGGAAACCTGCACAGGCACAGGGAGAACATGCAAACTCCACACAGAAAGGCCCCAGGCCGGGAACCAAACCCACAACCTTCTTGTGGGCAACAGCGCTAACCACTATGCCGCCGTTCTGCCCCTCCTGGTGATTTCTTCTGGTTCTAAAACCGATAATAATAAAAATGAAGACAGCCACCTTCAAGTTTTAGGCTTCAAAATGCCAGTTCCGGAGTCCAGGTTCATCACTGGTGACTTCTCAGCATATCTGTGAACAGCACACTGCAGAAAACATGTGTTGCCATCTTTATTCTCACCTAAACATGCACCAACGCCAGTGTCATTTGGTGTGAATGACTGTTAAAGTCAATTTTGCTTCATCAGAACTAATTATCAATCAGGAACTGACCAAAGATCCGTTCCAGTGATGAAAATTGGCCAGTTTGCGAAAACTGTAACAACATATTGGGTTTGCTACCAATTGTTGCCAAGCTATTGTTGGCTGCAGTCAGCATTCATTTAATTTCTTTAACTTTCCCAAAGCAAGTCAAATTTTAAAAAATGTGTTTTTGTGAAACTCAGTGTTCTCCGCCCCCACCCCCGTTTCTTCATAAACTTCAACAACAATATCAGCAGCAGATTGATAACCTTATCAAAACAGTGTCATCACATTCTTACTCTCCAGCACGTCATACCACTGAGCTCAATTTTCCCCTACACTGATCAGACAGGCAGGAATCACACCTCCAGGTTAGTTAAACCTCCTTTTGGCAAAGGAAAAATTAAAACCCAGTCAGCATGTAGTCACTTTTTCATTCAACTTTGGGCTATTATACTTCAGATATTTGCATCTGCACAGTTGCTTTTTCATCCTTCATTTGTTAAATCTGGATAAATAAATAACGCTTGTTGTCGACCTGTCTGCTCGTGTTGCACACTTATTTCCAGTAATGTCATCATGTTCCCAGACCTCAGCAATTACCTTGATGAGTAAATTGATGGAAATAATTTGCAAAGCTAAGAAAGCACGGCCCCAGATGGAATAAAACAGGGCTGTCTTTTGGTAGTACTTGTTTACCCTCTTTTAACCTCCAGGCTTCTGCCACATAGGAGTAAACTCAAAGTGAAAAAGGAAGAAACAGAAAAGAGAGAAAGTGCCGTGTGTGGTGTCTGGTCTGCTAAGTGCTCAGGTGAAATATGTGGAGAAACTTCCATGCTGACACACAATTCATCTCCCCCGGTATTTGATTCACATTATTTAAGCTTGGCCAAGGAGGAAATGATCTCTCTTTCAGACACACACACACACACACATTGCAGATGCAGATTCCTTGCATCTTTTTTCTTTTTCTTTTTCCATCCTTCCTGTTCTCTTCCTTCCTCCTCCTCTCTCTGTCTCTGTCTATCTGCGTGTCGTTTGGCCGGTAAAGGACGTTAGTTAGATATCAGGAAACTAAATAAGCGCTGACAATGTCTGGCTGTGATCAATGAAGGCAGAGGCTGGCGGCGTGGGCAGGTTACATCTAATGTGATCAACTGCCACACACACACACACACACACACACACATACACACACACGCACTATCACCCTGGTTAAACGCAAGGTGATGAAGTAGTCTGGCTGGCTGATGTGATAGAAGAAGAGCTTTTAATTCATGCCAGACAGTGATGTTTAGTGCAGGAGGTAAATAGATTGAGACTCTCGCTCAGTCTGAGTTCTACCACAGTCGTGGAGAAACATATCCACACGGTTTACCTGTACAACTGACACTCCTTCAGGAAGGAAACAAATAAATACATCTTTAAAAGTTGCGGTTCCGTCATAATTCCCTGTAATCACTGTGTCACGTGGTAGATCTCACCCATCCATTATCTATACTGCTTATCCATCAGAGCCTCAGGGGGTATGGAGCTGATCCTAGCTGACAGTCTATTGCAGGGCCGACAAACAGAGACAAACATTCATTTATGCTCGCAACTAGGGATGATTTATGGCCACATTTAGTTAGTTATCGCATGAAGATATTATGTTTTAATATGCGTACGACGAATATGACCATATACACAGGTGAAGGGCACGATCACTTAGAAACATTAGAGATTTGAGTTCAGATCTACTCAAAGTGTTGCCAGATTTCTTATTAGGCGTTCAACAGAAAAGCACCTAAAAAAAAAAAAAGAAAAAAAATCTCAAATGTAACAATGAAGTTGTTGCAATAATTATGCTCTCAGTGTCTAGGAAAATGAATTCATGTTGAGAGCACTGTGACTTTATTTATGAATTCTGAAAGACGTAGTTGATATTCAATTCGACTGTAGTTGACCAAAATTCAGGGCAGCACGGTCTCTGGTTTCCTCCCACCGTCCAAAGACATGCATGTATAGGGTAAGTGGAGACTCTAAATTGACCGTAGGTGTGAATGCGACCCTATTCAGGGTCCACCCCCTCCCCTGATGTGAGCTGGGATTGGCTCCAGCAGCCCTGCGACCCGGATACGGATAAAGCGGATGAAGATGAGTGTGAGTGAGTGAAATTCAATTTCAAGACTACATAATGTCGAAAAAACCCAAAGTCTTGTGCCGATGACGCCACGAATTATGTCAACAATCTGGTTGTGAGGAAAAGACAACATATGGTACGTCACATACAGCAGTCAGAAACAAACCAGCTAGTATTTACAAAAAGTAAATACCCATCGCGGCTTCCAGACCCACTTCCTGTTTCCACTCTGACCTGCTGCGGTCACGTGCACACATTATCATCTGTGCAATGAGGCGTTCTTACTGATAATGCAAAGATACTCTTTTTGACCCGCAAGTTGGTTTTCAACATCTTTGGCACTGTAGATTGTAATATTATGTATATGGCAAAACTTTTAGGTTTTCCATATAAGCTTCATCACGGAGCTCCTCTGAGATTCTTAATTCATTTTATTCTTTTTTTTTTTTTTTTCATAATTTCTACTGATATAAATGAACATAAAACACCTGTATAGCTCCTAAGTGTGTCATCAGCTTGATGGATATTGATGGGGTCAGATGCCACACACAGACAGAATAACTCACATTCGGACTATTCGGGCCCAGCACCTGTGCAACGTCCAGGGGTTAGGAAGTACTGCTCGAGATTATCTGGATGCTCTGTTTAAATCAGGTCCGACTGCTTCTGTTTTCCACCTCCTCTGACTCTCACTGCCGTCTCAGATACAGCAACAGAGTCTTAGAATTGTTTCATAAGAAGACGGCCAGAGGCTACAGGAAGGAAGCCCAACATGCAATAAACCTGAATGACCTTAAAGAGTTGTGTGCTTCAACACTAAATGGCCCTTCTCCACGATACTGCTCATGGCCTGGTCACAGTTCTCTCAGGTTATCTAGCACTGGCCACCTCCTTGTTCCAAAAATTGGTTATTTTGCTCCCGGGCTCAAATAACACAGCAAATGACCTCAGTTGTGCCCCAACATTGACCTCCTAAATTTTCTCCTTGAGCAATGATTTCCCAGCTTTGTGATGAGAGAGTGCTTGTGTTTGTGGAAAATGGATGAGCTTTTTATTTTCATATATTTATCTTTGTTCAATGTCGATAAGGTATTTTCACTTTACTCATGCCTGAAATGTGCTGCATAAATATCTCACGATCGTCGTCAATATCAACACACCGGCTCTGTATACTTATGGAGAGCTGATGGTAGCTATGAAACAGCATCTATGACCCCTGTTATACTCAGCACAAATCTCAAGAAATAGCAAGGCCACCTAGTTTACTCCAGTGTGAATACTTTTGATTGTGTAGTACATAAAAGCACACAGGTGCTCTCCTAAAGTAGACATTTACCGCACATTTAAAGTGTGGCGCACCATCAAACCAGGGAGTGCTAACCGGGCGTGTGGGGGGGGGGGGGGGGACACCCTGGACTAGTTGCCAGTACATCAGAGGGCCGACACATAAAGACACACAGAGACAAACAACCACTCACACTTGCATTAGTGCTCAAGCCATTAAAGCTAAAATTCAGTTAGAACAATACCAAAGTGGAAGTGGTATCTCTCCCCCCCTCAGCCCAGTTTTAATCATTTCTTCTCCGATTCAGTGGTGGTTTTGGACGTTAGCAGAAGGCTACATCAGCCTACACATGATCCATTGCCACAGTGAAGACGCCATTACAAATGATGTCACAGTGGCGTTCTGTCGCATTTAGGATATCAACACTATGTATCCATCGTACTTGCCACTTGTTGTTCAGGATTGTATTTTCCCTTCATTGTCACTCCTTCAAGCGGGCATTTTCGCGGGGAGTGCCATATCCCTTTCACAAAGGCTGGATGTTAGCAATGAGATGTGGGAGCAGAATTTTTTTCGGACATTTTGCACATTGAGCGTCGTCCGAACCAGCTCTTCTTTGACTAGCTGTGTTCAGCTCCGCTCTGCTTACCGCTGCAGAAAGTCACTGCACACCACAGCATATGGACAAGATCTCGAAAGTGAACACAAGTGGACGTTTGCGGCGGTGACAGAGGATGGTGTATTGCATGGGAGAGTGATTGTCACCACAAGGGGGCCAGTTTGATGAGTGTAGCGCTAGCTGGGGCCATGAAATGGGTGGCTGTTGTCAATAAAGGTCATTTAAGTAGTTGATCTCAAACCTTCAGTCTTCGCGCCTTTCAGCAGACATTCACTTAGTCTTTCAGCTGCTGAAGCTAAGTTTCCTCAGAGCAGCATTAGACAAAGTCATAGTCATTATATAAAATAATGCTTCACCATTCTTAAGTTATGGACTATAATAAATATGTCCAGCACAGTTTTTCTGCTGAAATGTGAATATATACGGTATTAAAGGCCAGAGTTGCTTTGTTGTTATCGTAAATATCTCTTCACAACTGAAAAAAAAAAACCCAAAACAATCACTTCATCCCTTTAACATGAACTTGTGCAAATGCTCTTCATCTGTATCCATTTATGACACATTTTTTTTTATCTCCTGCTCTTTCCAAATGAAGCTTCTCTGTCAACTGCTTTCCCAATTAAGTGGAACTTTAAGTGAAAATGAGCAGAAGCAAGCCCGTAATGGAAATACTCTGTCGCTCTTCCACTCCCTGTGACGGAAAGAACAGAAAGATGCATGGAGTAATGAATAAGAATGAACTTTCATCTTTGTAGGTTCAATCCAAACGCTGATCCGTCCAGCAGAGGAAAATCTCCCAAATACAGGAGCAAATATTAGCCAAACTGAAGCATGTCGCCTAAGACCTGAGAGGAACTGCTACAGGGGAACGGGTAAGCACCTACAGAGAGAATGGGAACAATACGTTGCACAAAACAAAGAAATGTGAGAAAATTAGCCGGTAAAAAGTGAGCGAGAAATGAGCCCAATTACTACATAAACAGTTGAAGCCATCTACTAATAGCTACTTTCTGAGAGACGACTACCCAGTCCAGACACCCAAAGGCTGGGGCGAGGGGGTGGCTGTGACTGTGAGGGGGGAGTTGCAGGCAGGGGGGCATAGAGGAAGAGCGTTACACAGTTAACATCGTCTCAACTCCAAAGACTTTTAGTGTGAGAAGGCATTACTGTTTCCTTTTCTCAACATCAATCAGTAAAATTTCTCTTTCCACTTTTCAAACTCATCAGGATTAGAGTGAACTCTGTTGCTTAGCAACATCAAGTTATACAAGAAGGGGCAGAAATGATGTTTAAAGCAGGCAAATGGGAGCGAAAATTCAATGGTGATATGTACAAATTAATGACAAATGTCATCCACAGATGAAATGCAATATGTGGTACAAGTGGTACCTGAAAGACCTGTTGTGTTAACATGGCCGTAAATTTCAATTCTGGGCCCCCTCGCGCATTTCATCGTGGTCTTGTGAAAGGTTCTTCGCAGTGTTTACATTAAATGTGCTGGTCTGTTGAATTACATAGTAACCTTGGCAAATATTGCCAGAAAGCAGAGATGAAAATCCGTTTTTGCATTAACTGGCATGATATTAAAATGATACCCTCAGCTCAGGATCCTCACATTATAGGCAGCCATCTGTTTTCAAAGACTGAATCTATCATGAGAAACCCTTCTGTGTCAGTATGAAGAGGAACTGGAAAGATGTCAAACTGCTTACTGTTGTCTCTTTGTTTTAAATGTTGTTGTTTTTTGTTTTTTGTTTTTTTTGATCTCTTGTCATGTTGGATCTTCTTTTTCCTTTGTTTCGGGGGGTGATAAAAACATTCTCGCTCTGCTATCATCATATATACTTCATGCCCACAAGCATTTTTCAGAGATAAGAATGGGGGAGCTCATGCTGGGGTCCAGGCTGTGAACACCATGGCTTGGACTTGATTCCCATCTGCCATCTCAATTTCCACTGCAGCCATGTTACACCCATTGTACAGCTACAGCAAGGAGGACGCTCACTGCTGAGTGTCTTTTTGCGTGTGTGTGTGTGTGTGTGTGTGTGTGTGTGTGTGGCACGCTTGTGTGCTACTGGGACCAGTAATTGAACTTCTTTATTGGAATGTGTCAAAGTCTCTAAGCTGGAAAGTATTTTTCTAAGTTCACTGCTTCTTTAGTGGTTTGTGCCAAGGGAGTAATCAGTTTTGAAATCAGCATGCAAATTGAATCACATCCTGTGAATAAATGTGTTCGCTCTTTGTTTTCTTTTTCTCCTTCAGTGATTTAATATTTTTGGTATTGCCGCCTTTACCTGTTCGCCTCATAAAATCCCTCGACACGGGATCATTAGCAATGGAGGCAAAGACTCCTTGATTTAATGAAATCACTTTAATTACAGGATAAAAGAAAATTTTTGCTTGATCAAATCAGAATGCCTTCAGTTTCTGTGGGGGCTGAGAGGCATTTGTTTGTATTTCTTCCTTTCACTTTTTTTATTCTCTTTTTTATCCCTGATTTCAAAGCTTGACAAAAGACCATGATTTGTTTTTGCATATGATCGGATTAAGACTATTTGCTGGAGGAGTCTTTTTAAATTGCTTGGATGATCCCATTGTTTAATAGCAGTAAAGTGGATATTACTGAAAATGTATACAGGAAAACCACAAACTATTTTTAGTATATGAAAAACTATCTAAACAGCTGTCATAAAAAAAAGATTATTTAAGTTTCAGGTTCTAGTTCAAAAGGGTAAAAAGGCAGCAATAATTACTATAGTGACCAATGAATTTTAAAGAAGTTGATGGATCAATATCTTTCAGCTTTACGTAAATACCTGTTGGCTGCTTATGGGATAGCCTTCAAGCTAAGCTAAAGTGTCAAGGCTGTAGCTCCACATTAGAAATATATGAGAGACATGAGATAAAAAAAATAAAAAAAATAAATAAAAAGTATGTTTTCCAAAATGTGTTGCCTCATAATCATCACCATCACCAACAGGAGACAACAGCTGACGTCCATGCGGATCAGGAAAACTGACCCCAGCCCTGAGTAAACACCCAGACCTGAAGCAACTGAGTCTGCATCGGGGAAAAAAAAATCACATCAACGCAGATTTTAAAAAAAGAAGAAATGTGCAGGGTCAAAAAACATGTATCATTTATTCAGACTAAGAAAAGTCGATTAAAATTAAAGATGGCATTGGTCCACGTTTTCACTATAGAGAGTCGGGTTGTGGGATAAAAAAATAAAGTAAAGAGAAAATGCTTTCAGGTTCAATTCTGCCCAGCGTGGTGTATGAACACGATGTTATCCTGCCTTTTTGATTTTTTCTTTCTCTTTTGCAAAACCTTGTAATATTTTAATTATACTTTTACTCACATCTGTTCTGACATTAACATGAAAATAACTGAGTGAATAAATGTTGGAACATCCTCTGCCTAGCCAATAGCGGACATACATCTGGGGGGGGGGGGGTGGGGGGATTTGTTTGTACGAAGCTGAGATCATTGTGTGACAACGTGGTGAACAATCGGTTGGCACACCTGCTGTTGTTGTTTCTTTTTTTCTTTTTTTGTCCCTGCCTTAACAGTAACTGTACTCTTGTATGAAGATGCAGGGGGAGGCCATTGATTCCATTCAATCCAATAATGTTGTAATCTCGGTTGTTACATTCAGCACCTTCTTGTCCTTCAGGCTGTGATAGCTCTTGGCTGGTATTGAACAGCACTGAAAGATAGAATTACATCCCAAGGATGTTTGCTTTCAGCTCTGAGGCAACGAGGAGATGGAGGGCTGCATCGTGCCACATCCCCTCTCTAAAGAAACTGTAATGAAGCCCATTCATGGTTGCGCTGGAGCTGGTCTCCTCCCCTCTGCCGACTGATAGCAATGATGTTGAGGGTGATCAGAGCTTGTTTCAGAGCACAGATAAAACAGCCTCGCTTCATTAGTTCAACACAAATCTTTCCCATATCGCACGATGAACAGCTTTAGTATAATGTACAAAAATGCGTGTGCCGATGTTATCCACGGCTAAATAAATATAAAAGCCCTTTGAATTTTAAATTTTCATGATAAGTCATGGACAATATTTACATTAATCACCTCATTAACTTTTTGTCCTCCATCTATTTCCTCGAGGACGTAGGACAGGGTTTATTATATCCATTTAATTGTCATACGGGGAAAAAAAATCAACCAAACCAACCTATGATCTTTTTACAGTCAGCTGATTTATTGCTTTCCCATTAACTTTCCAAAAGCAAGTACTAGTCTTTTTTTTGTGGCTCACACAGGAACAATAACTAGAACTTGTGGTTATGTACTTCCACCAACCAGCCAAGTTGAATTTGATACGGTCACAATACTTTACCACTGACCCTTTAATTTTACGAGAGACATTTGATTTCAATCGTGTCATAATTCCTGTGTGAATTTGTGATTTAGGGTATGTTTGCTTAGTGATGTCACATTGACTTTGACCTTTGACTTTTGACAATCCCTCCAGTTATCTGAAGTACTAACCCAGACATAGTTTCCGGCAACGTATAAAGTATTCCAGCCACACAAGTTCAGGAAGTTGCTTCTCAGCCAGTCAGTTATCTAAGTGCATTAAGTTCAGTGGTATTTTACCAAATAATGAAAGGGATTCAGCAATGTTCCAAATTTAAGCTCTCGTCACAACAACAGTGAATCATTGTTGTGACAGTCTTCTCTCATTGTTGTTGATAATTGGGACTTTTAAAATTCACAGGTATGGACAAGCCATTTCAACCTGTGTGGGTCAACTTGTGTGTATATCATCAGTATGTAAACTTCTGATCATAGCCCTGGAGTGATTCCACCGGTCAAAATGATTTAAATAGTGCAAACACAAATGTCTGATAGTAAATGGCCTCTCTTTACCATTAACCATGAATTAAGGAAAGGCTTTTTTTTTTTTTTTTGCATGATCTATCATACTTTCTTAGAAAATGCATATACTTCACAAATTCTGCCAGGATATATAAACCCGGGAGCTCAACTATATTTTTACTTTTAACCATAACTGTGTGCATTCTATATCCTGAACTTTTGTTATTTTGATGACACAGGTTGGGAAAAGCAACTCAATTTAACACATTTAGGTCTCCCGGGATCAGTTCTAAGCTCTTCCATCTCTAAATGAAATGGTGGGTTTTCCCTGTTTCTTGTGGGTCAATGGCTAAAGTCCTTTGATCAGTTGACATCGCTGGTCATGACACTGATGTAGAGATGTGAAATATTATCAAGAGTTTGTGCAGTTTTTTTTTTTTTTTTTTGCGGCGTTCACCAAAGACCTGCTCCTGCCTTCCCTCCGAAATCACAACCACTGCACTGTGCTCTGGCTGTGACACATTAGTGTTTGTTCTGGCTAAAAACAAAAACAAAACCTCTCTACTGCAGATGAAGTGTGTTTTTTTTTCGTGTGCATGTTAAAGTTTAAAAACTGGGCTACAGTGAAAATAACTTGACTAGAAGCCACTTAAACAAGCTGACCGCCTGCTCAGTGTGTAGTGATATTGATTTGCTAGAAAGAAAAGACCCCGGCTTTCACCCCACCACTGACGAAAAACTCAGAGCAAAACAGACTATTGTCTGTCCACTTGTGTTCATCCTGTGAATGTGTTCTGTTGACAGTAGTAATTGCTCATATTCAGTGACTCATGAAATGTATTTGCCTGCCCTGCAGTCACTGTGTTTCTACCTGTGGAATAAGACAAAATATCACTGGGCTGTGTGGCGTGGCATCCTCAAGGCATTTTGTTGTGTGAGGTAAAAGAGAGGAGACGTGAGGTTCAGAGGTCTGGAGGAGTTCACTCCAGCAGCACAGCAGCTATCTGATTCTCTGCTCTGAAGATGCAGTGGAGTAAATGTCAGAGTGAATATGTGAATACCCCCCCCCCTCCCAATACACATACTTTTTTTTACATTCAAAATCTTTAATGTCATTTTTAAAAGTTTTAACATTTATACACCACTGCCATTCTGGTTCATTCAAAGAAGCTCTCCACACTTAAAAAGGAAGAAAAAAAAAACATTATTTCTAATTTGCTTCCAGAACTGTTTCAAATGACATTTGATAAACCTCAATAGGAAGAGTTAAGGTTTATGACGTTAACCGTTATCAGCGTGTGATATTTTCTTTCAGCAATATCAAGATGCAAGTTATTTTTTTGACACTTTTATTTGCTGATTTAGAAATTGTACAGCCGAAGAGTCAAAGCTGGGAAAACGTGGTCTATTTTGAAAACAGTTTTTTTGATGATCCCATGTACTGTTATTCATGAGAATGGCCTCGCCCTTTCAGCAACACAATCTTCATTAAAAATGACCTGTCCACCTTTACTGTTCTGAGGGGGGGGGGGTATTTTTGAAGTCACAACAAACCAACACTGCTGTGAAAGTTTCTTAGGGACAATACTCATCTGTGTAGCTTTTCTGAAGCTGTGCGAATCCTTTTCTCATGTAAAAATAAGTCCAGCAGAACATAAATCCCACATTTGTGCATCATTCACATCGCCTCTCGCGTCGTCATCATCAGTGGCAGCAACAATCCTTGGCTGCTTTGCAGTTAATTCGTAAAATGATCTATTCCTGCTGCAAAAGACACCAGGAAATGTGTCATTTTCACTCAAATGTATTCCCTGTGTGGCATCGTGACTGTCTGGCAATCAAATATAAGATAACCACCACTGTTAAAAGCAAAACCTGGCCCAGATAGTCTTATTACCAGCTGATTATTCACATGAACCAAGCAATAGTGCAGGAACAAATGGAAATGATCAATACTTCCCTAATAACTAAAAAATATTTCACGAGTGATATTATTATCCATATTAGCATGAAGGACTAAAGCAAAACATAACAAAACACAATTTTTTCAACACCAGTACAAAAAACTATTGCCGCAATAAACAGGTGATGAAAGCAAATCAAAACCAACAAATACAAATTTTAATAATAATAAATAAAAACTATGACCACTGTTTTGAATAAATGAGCATATTTTTGAGTACTAAAAGTCACGAGACACACGAGTGAGTGTCTGACTCAATTACGCTCCTCTGATTTCCTCATTTTGCATTTTATGTGAGAATAAATTAGGACCCACCTTTTGTCAGACCCAACTCAGGCAAGGCATCGCATAAACCAAAGCAAGGCACTTCTGCCTGCTGTCATCTGTGAAATTAAACAGAAAACAAGGCAGACTTCATTGTCAAGTCAATCTAGTCATAAAGCAGAATTAAAAACAAAAGGTGATGAAAGTTAGTGGCGACCACGATGAGTCACATTCGCACACAGATTCTTAATACTGGAGTCTGATAAGCGGTTGACCGGAGTCTCAGCCACCTACAAGTACCTTTGAGAAGAAGAAGAGGAAAAGAAAAAAAAAAAAGAAGAAAATCGGAACAAAACGCACAATAAAACTGTATGAACTCTGAATTCCCCATATGTCCCTGTCAACGCCCTGGAATTGTGTTAGTATTAGCAGGATTAGTGGCCCTAGCTCTGCAGGTGTTTCAGCAAAATCCAAAAAACTGGAGTCAAAATTATTCACGCTGTATCTCATGATTGATGTTCAACCCCTAATTCTTCCTAAGAAAATATTGGAAAGGTACTTTGAGTGACTTATTCAAGGCACCTTGTCCACAAATACATTTAAAGTGACTTTCAACGCTGACAGTTATATCCATACCGTTCCTTTTTTTGCCATGGAAACAATTTAAGACCAGGAACAGGATCTTTCATGAAGAATATATACATTTCATATGTTGTCATAAATCTTTGGTACCTACGCCGATATGGCACAGTGACATGATGAGGAGTAGTTGATCTGTTGACCTCGGGACTGTGTTTCCACGTTTTGCTGATGACCAAGTGCTTCTTTCAACATCAGGCAAGCATGGAGATAGTTTGTAGCCACGTGTGAAGCGGCGTAGATTAAAGTTCAGCACCTCGGTGTCCGAGCCCGTCGTGGTTTCCCTTTGGGATTCGAGTTAGTTGATACTCTTTTAAAATCAGCTTTGTTTCATCAAAATGATGAGTCACCCCCCTCCCATGTGTTTGAGCACTGCACACAGCTATTGAAGCTGGATCTGGAGAAATCTACAAGACATTCAGTGGAATTTTGATTGAATTGAGCTAACCATGTTGAACATTGAGAGTAAATATGATCAATAAGAAGTGTGACCTGGACTCCCAGTGATGACTTGTTATTTCTGACAGAGGCTTCATTAGGAACTTCTTTCTTCTTTCCCTATTAGTTTCTTGCTTCTGTCCTACATACATCTGACCTATGTGTCGACTGAATAATTTACTAAGGCTTTTTATGATGTACGTTCTTCTGGGTTTCTTTTTCTTCATTCTTTTATGTAGGCCCAATGCATTTCAAGACTTAGAAATTCTGTAAGTATATCTGGTACTTGATCTCCAAGAAATCCAAGAAGAGAGTTTTGGGAGACAGAAAGAATGAATTCAAGGCTTAAATGAATTGTTATCCTTAAGAACTGGCTGAGGAGCCCACTTATCTGTAAGGAGCTTGAAATTGAAAAGTTTCACCTTCGTATTGAAATTAATCAGCTGAGGTCATCAGACTTGTTTACAATGATTCCAGGATGCTTCCTGAAAGGAAACCTAGAACAAACTGAACGGACTCATTGTAGATACTGTAAATGGAGAAATACGTTGAGCTCACCGAAAAATAGCTGGAGGAGAGAAAAGGCTTTCTTTTTTCTTGCAATCAAGCTTCAATAATGAGATGGACCATGGGTCACTGTCATTGATTTAATTATGTTTATGCTGAGGGTGCCAGACCTTTTTGAGGATGACATTTCCAACAGAAGGGGTTGCTAAAGACGACAAAAAAAAAAACAAAACATTAATATAAGAAGAGAAATAAGAAACACATTCAAGAACTTGAACAGTAAACACGAGTGAACTTGGTTTTACCTGCCATCAGCTTCTGAGACACCAGCTGCGGTGGCCTTGCAGCTGCCGCTTACCTCACATACCTCGGCTTCCAAACAGACGCTTCTTTAAAATAGACAGATAAGAAGGCATACGACAAGCGCTGGCTTGACATCTCGATCGAGTGAGGGGGATGGACAGCTGGACTATCAGAGCACTTCCATTGTGCTGGGAGGAAAGTCGAACACAGCAGGTTTTAATAAAAGGCAAATGAGGAGCCTGGAATATTTGCAAAGCGTTTAACCACAGCTCTAAAAGCAGCGTATATGTGAGAGAGAGCGATGGCAATTGAGAGAGACTGAGAAGCCGCACAGAAAGCACAGGGGAATCTAAAAGCATCAGACGAGATCTCAGGCAGAGCTGAATCAATGTGTAGTGCCAGTTTTCTGAGACAATAAAACAAGCCTGCTGTCTCACTGGTCTGGGAACTGCTTAGAAATTCTCACTTCGATTTATTTGAGGAGCCTGGACACATCAAGACTAAATGCAGTGAGCCAGGACATCTGTGTCTATAAGATGATGAAATAGACTTATAGACACCCCCCTCCCCCCCTCCCTCCCTTTTGCAGCAATGAATGAACCCACAAACATCGAAGGAATAAATTAAATGGTTATTAGCGTGGATATTGTTATAGCAAAGAGCTGCACAGTGGCTGGTTAGATCAGTAACTCAAAATAAGAAGCTGAATTAGCAAAACACCGGCTTAAGTGGGTAATTGTGCAGCTGTGGCTGAATCCAACTGTCCATCTCGTGGACCGGGCCCTTGTGGGCTTTGGCAGCACGATTTTACCAATGCTACTTCAAGTCTGAAAGGTTTATGAGCCAAGAGAGGAAGTGTACAATGGGACCTCTAATGCCTATTGTTGCCACAAACATGAATATTGCGGCAATCTTGACCATGTGTAAATGGAGTATGAGTGAATTGGATCTCGTGCCTCTTGCGCAGCGTCTCACACCACTGAAGTCTCAAACAGAGATCACATCACTTCACTTCCTTCTAACTCCACATCACAGAATTTATTCGATTTCAAACTTGTCGTCCTCAGCCAACCCCGCCCAGATGACTTCTCTCAGACTTCACACGGCTTGCTCTGGAGTAACACTGGTTACAACCTTTTTTTGTGTTTTAACCTGTAACTCCTGGAAACATGGAGCTGGGCTTTTGGGACATCCAGCCAGAGTCTTCAAGGCAGAAGGATTCAGCCAAACCATTCAGCACATCCAGATCTGGTATACCTGAATTTATAAGCTCAATTAAAGGGACTGCAGTGGAATGAAGTATGATGTCGTCATGACAATAAATGTGGCATCAGTGAAGCAGAAAGGAACCTGGACCAAAGGCTGAATGAACAGAAGTAACAGCTGTAACACCAAGCACCCACAACTTCCGCTGTTAAGATTTCACAGGTCAGCAACCAGGAGATTCACATCTGACACCAAGGAGGTCCTCATTCACATCTATTTCGAACCACCTGTCATCACCAAGCATTGAAATCATCACCAAACAACGTGTGATCACGTGAAGTAAGCCATCAAGCTAAAAATGAAGCAAACAATGCATGTGACAGAATTTTCAGCAAATCAATTCAGCTATCATTTTATTTTGATAGAGTGCCTAACATAGGGACAGTAAAATACAACAATCTTAGGGATTAGCATTCACTTAACAATCTAAGAGACATGCTGATTCGGCTTTGTGTCCATCCTGTAGTCTGTAGCGTGCAGTGCTGTCGAGTCGTACGGTGGTGTTTCATGCATTTACCCAATGTGTCGGGCACAATGTTGAATTTCCTGTTTTGTGTGTTCAAGATGCAGGCATTTGTGTTGGCACATTTTGTGAGGTAATCAGCTCTTCCCTTCACAGGACTCAGACAAAACATGATGATTGAAAGCTCCAGTTTCAGCTCCTCGACCGACGTTGTGTTGAGATTATTTTCACTTCGGCAGAATAGAAGCCACAGGTGGTAGACAGCCGAGCCACATCTATTCCAACACTGACGATAAACGACGGTGTAAAAATGGCGACTGGAAGCAGGGAAATACGCCACATTACCTGTGCTACATTTGGGAGCATTTATCAAAAAAAAAAAAAAAAAAAAAAAAAGAAAGAATCTGAAACCTGAGAAGCAATAAAAGCTGAATACACCATTTATTTCGTTTTTAATAAACTGAACAGGGAAAGTTAGTGAGCAGGCGCTCCAGTGTACTTTGTGTCGTTATATAAGAGGAAGGTCCCGCAAGTGATTTTTCTTTGCTCAAAAACAATAGATTGACTGATTAAACGCAAATATCAGCATGGAGCATCGCAACCCATGTCCTGTTTCCTGCTGTCTTTTGTTGAGAGGAATGCTGCAGCTTTCCTCTGTGAATAATCTCCACTGAACTGTTTGAACTATCCTCTGTGTCTCTCGCCAACTGCCAAAACTCACAGCGGATGTAAAAATATCCAACATTAGCGAACCTCACTCTTACTTGTCCATATTCTCAGGCACATTAAAATCTGCCATCATTCTTTTCTGAGCCATTAAATTGTTTTCCAGCTGTAACCTCTGTGTCCTGACTGATGTGCATAACTCCGTTCTGCAGCTGATTTCCATGTTATTTGTAATGAGGGGACATGTAGAGACAGACAGACAGCTCTGTTTCGCTAACAGGCCCAGCGGTAACAAGCACTATGCTAATCGGAGTCCTAATGAAAGCATATCTCCGGGCCCGATTCAGTTGGAGAATAAATGCCTTCATTTAACTCAGCATGGGGGCCCTGGCACTGGGAAAATGCGCTTTTTAAATACACCAACGGCACGGCACAGCTTGGTTTTTCTACAAGGGAAAACAATTTGTTGTGACTGTCAGTGGGCAAGGTAAAACAACGCCGCTGCCCTGCCTGCGACACGAGAAGAGCGCGAACGCTCAGTGTTAGTCGAAAGCTTGATTTTCCCGCCAGGCAGGTGAATGTAGGAAACCCAACACAGGTGGCTTCCTGTCATGTTTGAAATATGTTGAGCTGTTTTTTTTTTTTTTGTTGTTGTTGTTGTTGTTGTTGTTTTTGTTGCTGTTGTTTTTACACTAATCCTCTAGTAACAGCAGCCTCTCTCACTCACATTAGTGGAGCGATGTGTCTTCCGGAGATGGCTTCCCCAGATACCTTTGTACACTCGTGTGATTTTTGGATGATAGGCACATCTTATCTCACTCGGTCCAACACTCACCTCAGTGAGTGTGTGCAGTAAGTGTGTAACGTGTGGGAGACACAAACACGGAAAAGACAAAGATTCCCAGTGTGTAATGCAGATCTGATAGTCTTACCACAAAGATAAGCCCGATGAATGGCTTTCACAGTGAACAGTCTATGCTGAATATTTGCCTGTGTTTGTGTGTGCATGTGTGTGTTAGCTCAGAGTGACTCTCCAGGTCCCCAGATAAGCCTTATTCCATCTGAGTAACCTTTAATTAACTGAAAGGAATAGTTAATGAATGGTAGAAAGAGGGCATTGATAATGTGTCTGTGTGTATAATGAAGTGGAAGTGTGTTTTACTTCTTCCTCCATAGTTCATTACATTTCCTTCATATATTATATTGCCAAGTGTCTGTGTTGAGAATGGTGTATATGTATTATTACACCTTTGATAAAATACTGTTTCCTCATATCTATGAATAAAAGATGTACGTGTGTGTGTCGTGCATATATATTATCGGGGACATCTGTGGGATCTTTAAAATTGACAAAATAATATATGAATATTATGTTCAGTAATATGTACAATATGTTTGAAATGAATCATAAACGGACATATAATCGTCTAAATCTACTATAAAACACAAAGGTTCAATGATTTGATAACACTGAGTTTTTATTCATCCATTATGTTTTCCAGTCTTTTTTGTCCATATACGCATTCAGTCCAGTGGCATTATTTACATATCTGAAGGTGCAGGCATTGAGGTTCCCACAATTGACACAAATTTTTCGACTCCAGGTAAAGGTTTAATCACAAGAGGAAACAGTCAAAGAGTTCAGCTTGGCTTGTTACCTAAACTCTTTTAACTCTGTCTCTTAAAATAAACAACATCTGAATTCAATACGAATGATGAATATAGCTTCCCTTTTTAAATGTACTCCCTCCCTGAGAGTAAATTAATCACATATTTCCCTCTGCTGGAGGAAAGACCTATCTCATCAGCTTCCAAAAGCAGCTCACCGTACGCCCCAATCTGAAGATCATGTGCTGCTCAGACGGAGTACCACAACATCTCCCATGTATCATCAAGGCAACGGTGGCCCAAACCCCGAATCAGAATCAGAATAATCTTGAGCACATGTTAAAATTTAGCGGCATGTTCTGTTTCTGTGATGACTTAACATTATAGTTTAAGTTTTGCTCGATGGAATATAAAAACTTCACTGGACATTGTCTCGGAACTGCTCAGGAACGTACATAGAAGCCTTTGGACCCAAAAGGGACGTGTGGTCAAGTAACAATTAACACCACCTACTCCCAGCAAAGGCTGTCTCTGGCAACAGAGAAAACTTAAATCTTACAGCTGACAGTGTGGCCCACATTGACTTATCCCTTTTTGAGTCATTGTCACTACCTATTGGACAAGACCAATAGAACTGCAAATGGGTAAGAGCGTGGAAATGAATAGGTGGGTCGACGGAGGCTATTGTACCACAGGTAAATAGCAGGGTTGAGCTGGATACTGTGCTGAGACGAGTATCTGGCACGGATATAGCAATTTTGACGAGTGCGAGTACCATTTGAGAAATAAGAGTCAATATTAATATCCGGAAAATCCTTGTCAGGGTCCTTTAATATGTCCATGTCCTTTAATAGGAAAGAGCGTAATGTGTTATACAATTGGCAGCACAATTTAAAAAAACACTTTCCAGTACTTCTCTAAAAACGTTATTAGAGTGTTTTAACATGCTAGCTGTACCGGGGGGGCGGTAAAATGAAAAACTCACATCTGTGGGTCTTTCTCCTTGTCTCCTTGGTATGCCCTGGACAGGTCGCCAGTCCTTCGCAGGGCCTACACAAATACAAACAAACGAACAACCACTCACGCTCACATTCACACCTACGGTCAATTTAGAATCACCGGTTAACCTAGACATGCATGTCTTTGGACAGTGGGAGGAAACAGGAGTACCCAGAAAAAAAATCCAAACCCGCGGCCTTCTTGTGCTGCCCAGTGCAAAGTAAGCCATAAATAAAAATATATTGAGGCTTACAATAAATATCGCAACTTCTGACCAACCCACATCGATTTCAGGCTTAAAAATGCAACTTTCGTATAAACCACGCCCACTTTTGGTTTAAGTCGTGCCCCTTCCGAGTATCAATACGGATGCAGATAATGTAGATGGTTGCACAGATATGGATAGTGCTGTACTTGCTCATCCCTAGTAAATAGTGAGTAGATTGATTAATTTGTCACCTTTACGTTGGTTTGCATTTTAGCAAATCCTAGACAATCGCCAGAGCCTTGTGGATATTAGTAGAGGAAGCATGATGGGCTATCCAGCAAATGAAGAACAGCTGCACATTTTTTACCGTTGAAAAATGGTGACGCAGCAGCATTTCGGACATGCCCATTGAGCTGGGAGAAGTAATTAGCTACTAAAATGATGGGGAATAATGGCTGTCTGGTGGGACTAAGCACAGTGAACTGTCTTTGTAACCACAAGGAAGTGCAGCAGTCACCTTCATTTATTATCACTTCATTTATGCAAAGTGTTTTCAGTCTTTTGTTGAGACGTGAATCAAAAGTTTTCCATCATTTACCCCCAAATCTTAGCTAATTTAAGTGTCATTCTTACCCCAACACCTAATCTTGAACATATTCAGTGTCAGTTTTTTTTATCCATTTTTCACCCACAGAGAACTCCACAAATGGCTCCTCCCGAGTCCATTCAGCCTTTTTTCTTTCCAGCCCGCTGATATAAGTTTTCCTTTGGAGGAAAAGTAAAGAAAGTGTGTCCTACCCCGGGTGATTGTGATATCCCAAGCTTGCAATGGTAGGCAGGTCAGGGAGACTGTCTTTTCTTGTCAGTATGGATTGATAAAAAAAAAAAAAAAAAAAACGTGACCACTGTTTTTCCACGAAAGATTTGTTCAAAACCAAGTTTAATCTTTCAAGCACAAAGAGTGACAATTCTGTTTCATACTTGATAATCTGGAAAATATGCAATCCAGGCGGCATCAGGTCGCTTCAAACACTGATATAATAATAGCTGATAATTTTCAGAAAACTAGCAGTGCTGTTAAGGTGTAGCACTTTGGATATCGTTCTAATACTGTATAAATTATTCTACGCTGTAGTCTGCTGGGGAGGTGGATGCACTGACAGGGACAGGCGCAGGATTGACAAACTGGTTTCGCTCTGTGCTGGGTTTTCGTCTGGAGGCTGCAGTGGAGGTGGGTGAGAGGAGGATGTTGCAAAAACTAACATCCCTCTTAGACAACCCCTCTCACCCCCTGTATGAGGCTGTGGGTGTTCCCAGCAGCCCCTTCAGTCAGAGACTCATACATCCGGGCTGTAGGAGGCAGCACTTTCGTAGATCCCTCATCCCAACAGCAGTTAAACTGTACAATAACATGTAAACCCTGTTGTCGGTCCCTTCAAAGCACTCTTTTTCATCATTGATGCACTTAATATATACATACACAAATATATATCAATATATGTTTATGTATTTACTTATTTAGATAGAAACCATATCACACACTTTTTTCTGCTGCACAGTCATCCGTAGTTCTCTGTACTTTCCGTTTTTCTCTGTTTTGTATAGTGTTCATTCTTTCATTTGTAATTATATTTCATTTTATTTTGTTTCTATTCTGTCTGCACAAGGCTGTGGTAACAAGCAAATTTCCCAGAGTGGGATCAATAAAGTCTCATTTTATCTAATCTCTCATCTTAATATATCCAATCTGCATGTTTGAATTGTCATATTTCCTCCTGTTTTGGTAGTGACTGTGACAATTCTGGAAATACGAGCCGCTGCTCGGTGCTATGCAGGAATTTTTGAAGGCCTGATGTGTTTTTGTTCCCACTCAGTGGACTCAATTCAATTTCCAATGCCGTGTACTCAAGAACATTTAAGCAAACGCTTGAAATCAATTTGATTCAAATCAAAAGCAAAAAGTCTTTATAATAAAACATCCTTTTTTCTAACTGAATCTGAAAACATTTTCAATTCTCAGACTGTTTGTGGCTCTCATGTAAAAGGCCAAGCATGCCAGTGATGAATGGTATGCGACTGAAAAGTCTTCGCTCTGTGGAAACTTGTTTGTTGTTGCTTTACTTTGAAATAGAACATCAATCATATGAGGAGTGAAAAGGATTTACACAAGCACAGTCTTAATCTAATGCTCTGCCGCGCAAGGCTATGAAGAAATCTCAAACCAAATTTGACAAAGCCAATTGTCAAAACATTTCCTTCTTGTAGTACTGGCTTGCTCCACATTGTGAAACTCAGCTGCAAGTCTCCAACAGTGGAATGAAGCCAAATATAAATGGAAAGCAGAATAAAATCAAAGGAATGTTGGTGGGGGGGGGGGGGGGGTATGTACACTCTTTCAACCATTCAAATTCGAGGTTTTTATCGGATCAAATGCGCCCCGGCTTACACAGCAGTGCATACACAAACACACAGAGAGAGCTTTCCATTGTGTTTATGGCAGAGCTTACAGCAGTTATATGTTAATACTAAATGAGTAGAGCGTAAGGGAGGAGGAAAGGAAATAAAGCGAAAGAATTAAGCAAGGCTGGGAGGGAGGGATATCAGAGGAGTGATAAGTAGAAATAATTCTCTCCTCTGCGGCGCTGCACAGACTGACATTGTCAAACAAATTGTCTGCGGCTTTAACTGTGAAAGGAACTTTTATTTTCAAAGCCTCAGAGGAGAAGGGGAAGTGGGGAGGAATGGAATGAGGGAAAATAAAGTCAGAAACATATTCATAAGGTTGATATTAGATGATCAGATGCAGACCAGTTAATCATTTACATCCGATTAAGCTGACACTCAGATTCATTAGCAGATTAGAAGAATATATAAATCACAACACTTTTGAATATAATATTATAATTTTACAGACATTTCACACAATTACAGTTGACATTTTGTTTCTCCCCATTATAATAATACTAATAATAAACCTGTATTAGTATTGTAGAGTAAATGTTATATCAAAGGCTTTCTTACTCACCACACAGTGCAGTTTGGAGGGAAGATGCTTTCGAACTTGTGTAATTAACACAGAGCCACAATAATGGTAAGACGTTGTTGTTTTTTCCAGAACTTATATTTCACTGCTGTTAATCATTAGTTATACTAACTACACCTCCCGACTCAGCCAAGAACTCACCTGATGTGCACATCTGCTTACATGCATGCATAGAAAGTCTTGGTCTAGTTTGGCCCCATGGGAAATAGTGAAGCGAAACTCTTTTCCCCTAACCTACAATCGGAAACATTTCTTTCATTAGAAAAGCTCAATAACCCTTTAATGGCAGCGGGAAAGATAACCAGACACGCATTTTCTAATCGAACCACTTGGTCCTCATTCGTAGAGGAGCATTCAGTCAGTCTAGTAAGTCCGGTGTTTGTTTAAGTTACATCGATGGCAGCTATTTCAGAATTTTTGGGAATGGCTATAATACTTTAATTGAGTTTTTCTGAGCTTAGAGAGGCTCATTAGTGTCAGGTCATTGCACTGGCTTTTGTCCATGGTAATTTTAGATTTTAATTGGTATTAAAGTCTTTGAATACTTTCTGGTGGAGACCTCAGCACAATCAGAGGCCATGATGTTAACAAAGTCAACAAAAAAAACAAATTATATAAAGAGTGCGTCATTATTTAATGTATCATGAAGTTAGTTTGTTGCCCGCAGACTGAAATACAGTTTGGGTTGCTACAATTCCATGGTGTTGGATAATCAGACATTGAAAAGTTTGAAAATACTAAACAACAGGGTTTAATTCATTCCACATTGCACTAGAACAGGATTTGTGGCCTTCTAAATTGGAACCAACAGCCAATTTGATTGGGTCCAGCACCTCCTTTGTCATTACTAGGTTTAGTTTAATATTTCAAGTGGACCATTCTGTTTTTTTTTTATTACCCAATGAGTTTACTACTTCGTCTATTTTGATTATGGTGAGTTGCCAGCAAGTTTAAAACTATTGCTGAGCTGTTGTTTCACGAGCAGCGATTCATTCATTCGTTCATCTTCTGGGGGTGGTCCTGTAACCAAACCCAGCTCACATTGGATGAGGGCGGGGTACACCCTGGACAGGTCGCCAGTCCATCAGAGGGCCAACAGACAGAGAAAGATACAGACCAACAACCACTCATACTCACTCAGACCTACAGACAATTTAGAGCCACCGGTTAACCCAAACATAATGTCTTTGGATGGTGGGATGAAAGTACCGGGAGGAAACCATGCATACACGGGGAGAACATACAAACTCCACACAGGAAGGCCCCAGGCCGGGAACTGAACCTGCGACTTTCTTATTGTTGGGCAATAGCGCTAATCACTTTGCCGCCATACTGTCCTTGAGCAATCATCATTGTTCTTATTCTTCTTATCATCATCATCATCATTATTATTATTATTATTAAATGTGCACAGATAATGCAGCTTTGTTTAGTTCTAATAGCTAGTCCCTAATATGCTCCAGGCGCTGGATTTTGCAATGCGCTTAGTGACGTTGCCCTGAACTGCCAGAAGAGCAGCCCCTCTGTCCTGACACAAAATCTGTTCACTTTGGGACCTATTTTCTTTCAAAACCTGATTTGTATAATCAAGTCTTGACAGGGTCCCTTTTTCTGAGGCTTCTCCGCAAAAGCAATGTTCCCTCAAAGATCTGACAAGTTGATTTTGGCTGTGTCACTGAAAATCACTGCCCCTTCCCTTCTCCTCTGTTTCAAAGGTGTGATGTAATCTTCTATTCTTTGTTTGCCAGAATAAAGCATCATATAAGCTTCAAACACAAAAGTACACAAGCTAGTCCTTGCAAATATCACATAACCAAGTTGGAAAACAATCTTTGTTCTTCTTCAGCAAGAGCTCTAGGGTACCTTGCTGGCCTTGGCCACTCACCAGCGCATTTCTTTCAGGGAACAGAAAAACATACATGCAGCATACAACGACAAGGTAATGAATAGAAATTCCAGCAGCAGTGGAAGAAGAAAGCTCAAATCTTACGTAAGATATTAGCTTTCCGTCTGGGCATGCAATGTAATTGAACAGGCCACGTTAGGCTTGCCGGCCACGGCAGTAGGTGTGTGCATGTCACATGCAGAGGGCATGACAATAGAAGCATCAATTCTGCACTAAGTAGGATAGGAGGGAATCCTAATAAGCTGGTCAGATGGGAGGGCAGTCCAAGTCAGCACCTGGGTTTGTGTCTTTTCTTTTTTCTCAGGATTTCTCTCTCACCCCTCAACCCCCTCCCCAACGTCAAACACACACACACACACACATACACAACCACCTCTCAGTCAACAAAATAAAGCCCTGCATTTCCTGTTGCCAGGAACTGAGCTGGACTGTTGACCTATAGCCGTAACAGGCCTTAAGGGGAGCTGTGATTGCTTTGCTCTTTGAAGGTTGGACTCTTGCCTTTGTCTTGATTATACAGTAGGAGGCATTTCAACTCAGTGTTACGAGGGAAACATCCTGGGGTTTGTCTCTTCTGTGCATCTGAAAGGCTGTCATACAGTCACAGTTTGTTAGGTTTGAGTGATATTTCACTGAGGTGGCCCGAAACAGCCCGCCGTGAAGCACCAAAATTCAATTACTCAAAGGTCATATTAAATTGTAATGATACCAAATAACAACAGAAACCTCACAATGAGCGTGTGTACAGTTATGCTGGATGTTTTTATCAAAATAGTCCAAAAAAAGGGAGCTTGTCCTGAAGAGAACCAGCCAATAGTCTATCTGTCAGCAGGTTGTTTGGATTCATAGTTCAGTTTTGTTGCCAGGCAACTTCTAGTGGATTATACCAGGAAAAAAAATGGAAAAGTGAAGTGACATAGTTAACAGTAAAGATGGATTCCACATCAGTAGGAGGTTAAAGAAAATGGATGGGTCAGCAAAACACAGGACGGGGACACAGGCTTGGTGGAAAACAATGCAGGCAACTGCTGAAGACAAACCGACTGGTCAGGGCTTCAGTCCAAACGAAAGATATTAACCTGAAGCAAGAAACCTGCCTGATGTTTGATTTCCATTGTGGAGTGGTTCATAAGAACAGCTGGAGGAGTAAGACATTCAACAACTTCTGACCAGTCGTATTTACGCAATTTACTTGCATAGGCAGGTGTGAGTGTCTGTGTGTGTGTGTGTGTGTGTGTGCGCGCGTATCATTTCCAAACATTGGAGCCCGGTCTATTCTTGGCAGGCTAGTGTGTCAAGCAGCTCAGATAGGCAGTGACAGCTCACCTGCGGTGCATAGGGCACCGCTGGCCCCCAGGCAGACAGCGGAGGGAGGAGATGGGGGCCGGTGGAGTGGTGGTGGAGATGACATGAAGCCAGCATGACTCGCCCACGTACACACACACAGCAGGGGTTAACACGATCGCATTACTTACTGCGTAGCACAGGTGGGGGTTGGAGGTGGCGGCAGTGGTGGGAACAGTGGCCTTTGATGATAAAGGATGGAAGGCTAGAGAGGAGACCGGAGGGAGGAGGGGTGCCCAAGTGGAGGCAGATGGGTGGAGACAGGTCTCCACTGAGAGGGGGACATTTCAGAGCTTGAGGCAAGCTCCATCACATATAATACAGTATTGTATACAAAATGACAAAGGTTCTCTCTGAGCATCAGACTGTGTTTCCACTTTGATGCAGCAGAGGAAGCAGAAAGGCAGCCTGTGTTTTGGAAATGGGAGCATATCCCGAAAGTGTTCAGGTGCAGGTTACACAACAGCAGGTGATATTTGAAGCAACCTCTGTCCTGTCTTGGCTATTCAAAATGTCGAATCATCTCTTTTCTTTCTTTCTTTCTTTCTTTCTTTACTTAGTTCGTGTTAGTTTGTTTTCTTTTTCCTTTTTTTGAATGTTTTAAATCTCCTTATTGGATTTTGCTTTCTTAATTCGCTGTGAATTAATCTCTCCAAGTTGAATTTATTAATATGGACAGAAAATTCAGTTATGTCATCTATGTCAACATTTCATAAGGGGTATTGAAAAAAAAAAAAAAAAAAAAGGCCAGGGGAAAATGAGCTAAACAAAGAGCTGTGGGCTTTTGACGGTGGGTGTTGTTGCCACCTTCATGTTTTGCTGACACCTCCTCATTTTGGCAGTTGCTTTTCGCACTGCAGACTTACCTGCGTTGCTCTAATATTTTAGAAAAATCTTAGTTTAAACAAGTTCTACGCTCAAAGGAGCAGCCAAAATCTTTATATGAACTTTATATATATTTATGGGTGTTAAATGGTGTTAAACTTTGCAGTAATTTGTGTTAATTGGGAGACAGGTTGGGGAAGTGTAGAGGGGTGGGAGAGTGGGTGGTGGAGGAGAAGATAGAAATTTGGATGCTGTTCTTACCTGGTCAGAGTGCATCTGGTCTGAATAATGAATTTGTTTCACATAGCCTTGTTTTTAGGACTGATGTTGCCACGCATCACCTAAAAATATATATTGGATGATATGTCGTGGCCTTATATGTTGACAATATATAAACAAAATGCATATAAATTAATTAATTTTAAACATGCCCGCTTTTGGAAAGCGGTCTCAGACTTTTGAACCTTACTGTGTATAATATCAATGTATATTCATCTGCTTTGAGATAAATAAAATAATTATCTGTACATAAACATACATATTAGTACAGGCTAACCTTATAAGTCAATCTTTGAAATAGTTCCAATTAATTTTGTAGTGTTTTTAACTATGCTTATGCCCTATGTGGACATTTCCAATATGTATAACACATGCATTCGGGTTTCTAAATATTTGTGGACAAATAGAGACACAGAGGATTTTTACTTTGTGAATATACTTCTCAGTCTACAGTATGAATACAGGGAGTAAACTCTCCTCGCAAATAGTACCGACATGTTGCATAGTGTGTGTCTGTTTATGTGTGTGTGTATTCCAGTGAGCCCCATGTTTCTCAGTATGATGCACACTTTTATTGAGCTGTTCAAGGGCCTCCCAGATCTCTGGGTGCGTGTTTGTCCAGGAGCCCCTGCTGCTGGGCACTGCGGCGACCAAATGGCACACACGAACCCACACGGCTGACTGGTCCCTGACCGTATCAGAACAGCCCGGCTTTCTGCTGAGCAGAGTCCTCCTCGGTCCCGAGGTACAGTCAGGAGAGGAGGAGGAAACACATTACATGCTCGACAGAAAAGACAGAGAACGAGGGAGGATGGAGGAAAGCACTGAGAGGGGGGAAGGAAGGGGAAGCGGGGAGCAGAGGGCAGGAAAAGTTTTGGGGTAGGAAGAGGAGATGTGTTTGAATGAGGGAACCGTTGGAGGAAGGAGAGGAGATCAAAGTCTCATATAGCCGTTTGTCCCGTCTGCTGCTTGGCAGGCCAGCAGCGCTAATGAAGACTTCAGAGCAGGCAGACTGTCCAACACTGCTGGAGTCCTAAGGCCGAGAGAGGGAGCGAGAGAGGAAAACAAAGAGGTGGGAGGGTGATAATGAGACAAACTGAAAGCTCGGCTAGAGCTGAGCTAGTTTTGGACACGCTGCTTTGTGGGTTTTTTTTTTTTTTTTTTTTTTGGCACAGTGTCTGCTGTGTGTCAGGTGGTCAGGTCATAAAGATGTAAAAGTGGAGAACACACTCGAGTCATCACAACATCAGCCTCAAGGTGATAGAAGTACAACTTTGATAGAGAACAACTGAAAACGAATTTTAAACAATGCTTCACCTCACAGGTTCATACATAAGTAAAGTACTGATTATCTGTCAGTGTCACGGAGGCAGCACTGAAGACAAAATGAAGTTTGCTTCAGATTAATACAAAGGTAAGGAAGTCCAGAGTTCAATGTGTTATAAATGATCAATTCAGTAGATGTGAACATAATTATTCGACTCTACACAATGAGCACACTGTACTTCATGATGAAAGCAGAGATACAGTGGTCATTGATAAAAGTAAATTTTATCACAATATTTTTTTTTCACCCTTTTAAAAATATTTCCTCAATGGCAAGCCAGAGTAGTTCTCTTGTATAAATGTGTTTCTTTTGATATATTTTTTAAACTCATGAACTGTGTCTTGAAAACATCCACTCCATCTTCCATGTAATTAGTAGACGCTTTAATCTGATGTCTTCAAAAGTTCAACAGAAATGATGAAGGTTTAGTGTCTCTATAAAATGCTGTGGATCTTTCTTTAGTAAAAAATGAGCCAAAGATGCTGTCATTTCAAAATTATTAGTAATAAAAAAAAAAACAAAAAAAAACTACTATTAATTTTCCACTGTATATTGTGGCCATCTTTTTTATTGTCAGCTGACCAACATCAGTTATCATGGGTTGAGAATCGTCCCAAAACATGTTTTTTATTCATGATAACGCTCATCTACATCTGAAGTTTGATCCAATTTAGGTCCTTTTTCTGTCTTTTTTCAACCATGTTGAGATGCCACACTGTTTTTCAGCGTTGGATCATATCAGCTGCATCGATGAACTCTCCAAGGCAAAAGCTGCCATGAAGACAGCTGTTGAGCTCATTCAGTTCTGCATACAAAGAGAGAAGGTGATTGTTGCATGAATGCAGTTCATGAAGTGCAAAATCAGCAAGAGAGGGTGTGTAGTTTAAATGTTGCCTACTCACTTTCCTTTTTTATTCTAAATTCTTTTTTTTTTTTTTTCATATTTTTTGTATGGTTTCTACTGCAGTCTATCCATTGTATTGATACATGCTTGTTTCACTCTGTGTCCCTTTTGTGCAAACAAGGACCCAGGCCGGGAACTGAACCCATGATCATCCTGTTTTCGGGCAATCCTGCCATCAGTTACAGTTATATATCTATGCAACTGTGTTCGCTATATTATTGTTTCCATAATCTTCATAGATAAAGACATGTACAACCTTCTTGTTGTGAGGCAACAGCGCTAACTACTATGCCGCCGTGCTCCCCCCTTCATATATATATATATATATATATGAAGGGGGGAGCACGGCGGCATATATATATATATATTCTAAGGTTTTTGCAATTTTTTTTCTTTCATAAGGCAATATTACAAAACACATTCATTTAATTTAAAACAAGCTAGTATTCCTTTCTCAGAAAGAAGCGAGCTTAGAGTTACTGTTAACAAAGTAGTAGAAAGAAAACACAATTTTATTTATAAAAATATTTGTGCTACTCCCCGAATTTCCCCAATTATGAATTGTGTTTACTTCTTGTACTTATGTATGTATTTCACATTCATGTCGAAAAATGTAAAAGGAAAGGGGTGGATAACCACGTTGATTTTCTTGCCTTCTTCCAAATTATGACACATCAAAGTTGCTAATCGAGAGCAATACGCGTCCATTACATTTAATGGGATAGACATGGAGTGTGAATACTTTTTTTCCTTTGGATGGCAAATGTAGAAGATTCAGCTCACATCATCCTAATATAGTTTGTCTGGTGTAGTCTGAGAGTGAGAGAGAGGGAGAGAGGGGAAGGGAAAGTTATTTGGCCTGAGAGTCTCTGGGGCCTGCTATGAGTCTATTTAATGAAACACCCCATAGAGGAACCCCAGATAGCCATGGTAATAACTGTTCATCTTGACTGTGGTTGGGGCTAATCGGTGGGAGGACAGAACCAGCTCCTGTTTCTGTCCCGGCATCACCAATCACCGTTGGCTTGAATGATGTGAAGAATATTAGAGGAGGCTCCAAAGAGTAATTTATTGTTTTAATTCTACCAGCTTAAATCACCTGTTCAGGCTTCACATCTTCTCCTGTCTACAGATTTATATGGGTTGCGCGATCTGTTTCTAGCATCCCTGTGATCATTGGGAAAAAATAAATAAATAAATAAAAATAAAACCCAGCTATGACACATTCTGGAAATATTAATGATGGTGAGTTGTCTCACCAGAAAAACAAAGGTGTTCATTTGAAACACCATTAAGGGACTTATTATTGCTTTCCTGACAAGTGATCTTGCGAGGATGATTTGTCTTAAGTGCTAATTAACAAATGTTAGCATACCCAATTAAGATGGTGACCAATAGAAAACCTGCAAAACACTGAGGACCCTCCCGCTTGAGAATTTGTCATGTTCGGTGGTCTAACTTTGAAAAACAGCATCTAAATAACAGAGGTTAGGCAAAAGTTAAAAGAGATGAGGAAGAAAAACAAAGGATTAGTCAGAGAAAACCCCAGATCTAAAAAGGCAATATGGAGTTCAATATGTTGCCAAAAGAAATTTTACACATGAGAAGATGACAGCGAAACTCCAGAGCCACAGCCAGCTGAGTTGGTGCGTCAAGGAAGCTAAATGAAAGAAAATGAAAGCGAGAGCAATAGCGCCGAAATAGGACTTCGCTAGGTTGACACAACCTAGCAGCCGACCAGTTAAATTGGAGCAGGAGCCAATCCCAGCCAACATACCGGGCGGGCGCACCACACAAAGAGAAACAACCACTCGTGCTTGCATTCAGACATTTTAGAGTCACCAATTGACCCAAACGTGATGATCCACTCAGGTACAGGGAGAACATGCAAACTCCACACAGAAAGGCCCCAGGCCAGTAACAGAAGCTAACAGCACAGTTTGAATCAAACTGAAAAAAAGTGTCACGTGACTGCGACGTCATAACCAAACCCTGGTGTAGAACGATATATCCCCAAGCACACGCTGTCCACCCAGCCACAGCATCTTGATGGACGTGATCAGGGAGTGTCGGCCCTGCTTCATCGATCTGTCCCAGGCCTAACTAGCATACATAAAACGGCATGATGCAGACAGTGTGTCATGTACAAGGACTAAACAAAGTGCACATAAATAATGGGCTGCGTTGTTAACACCCTGATTAATGGCATTCCTGCGATGCGGATTTTCTGTCGGTTACCAGCAAAAGAAGACAGAGGAGGACATTCTTTGTAATATATGGCTAAACTCTGCAGAGCACACCACCTTTAAATACCAGAGAAGGCAGCTCAGAGAAAACTTTCTTTTTTTAAAGAAAGACATAAACATGTCTCTTTAACACTTTAGCTTTTAACTCCCTAAGACTTCCCTGATACGGGTCTGATATTTTGCCCTCCGCACTGTAGCACTTCTTTTAAAATGCTGTTAAAGGTGTCAGAGGCTGCTTGATCAATTTGGCAGAAGTGTGTCTTTGTGTATTTGTGCGAGCTTGTGTATATGCGTGTGTTACCTCCAGTAACAACACTGAGGAGGATTGTTTTTTTGTTTGTTTTTTTTTCTAGGGCATTTTTGGAATTGTGCCACAGATAAAGCACACGGAGAGATCGCACCCATAGGGAAAATGTTTTGGGGCAGCTAATTTTGTAGCATCTTTGTATTTCTATTTGATTATTACCATGACACCGTGTTCAGTTTCTCTGCATAGCCTAGCACGTAGCCTCTGTGATGTCCCGACTCTGACTTACTCGTGACTAATACAAACATTTCCGAAGTGGAGGCGCCCATGTGGAGCGTTCCCACCTCTCACTCGAATGCAGAAACTTAAGCTGGAGCAACATTTAAATGAGCATCTTCCTAAATAGAGCGAATAACGAAATGGATTTAGAGCCCAGGTCTTTGAGTGAAGTGCAGCCACTGCTGAAGAGTTTTAAAACTTTGCGCTATCTAATAGCCATCAGGGGGCGAGTCCACTGGTTGTAAAAAGCGGTGATATTGTATTGAAGTCGACAGGAAAATGGCCCCTACTTCTTCCTCTCCTCACTTGATTTATTAGCTCAGTAGAACAATTTTCAAATGGGTTTGTGGTTTTTATGTTTCCAAACAGTATTTCTTTTTAAATGATGGTCCCTTTTCCAGGAATATAGACTGTAGAGCAGGGCTTTCAGTAGGACGACGGTACCATGTGGTTGAAAAAGCTTTTTTGGGTGGGGGGTTCCTAGCCGTAAAACTTGTTTCTGCTATAAACATTATCATTTTTAACAGTGATGCGATAGGCCACAGCTAGTTAGCCAGCAGACTAACTTGAGTGGAAGAAAAAATGTGATACAAGTAAGAGGCCAAATGTGTGGCACTTTTCACTTTCCCCCCCTTTTCACAGGCCAATATTTCACTCCTGTCCATTGAAAAGATGGAAATCTTAAATCCTGCAATGTCATGAGGTATCATTTCTATTGTTTTTTGAATATATCTCGTCCTTTTCTGACTCCCACCATCATGCTTATCCATTTCCAGGTTGCAGGAGAGGAAATGGAGCCAATCCCAGCTCACATTGGATGAAGGCGGGGTACACCCCGGGCAGGTCGCCAGTCCATCACGAGGCTAACATACAGAGACAACAACAACTCACACTCAGACCTACGGACAATGCAGAGCCACCAATTAACCGAAACACGATGTCTTTGGATGGTGTTAGGAAACCGGAGTACCTGGAGGAAACCCATGCAGGCACAGGGATAACATGCAAACGCCACACAGAAAGGCCCCAGGCCGGGAAATGAACCCGCAACCTTCTTATTGTGGGGCAATCCTACCATTATTTATAGTTATTTATCTCTGCAAGTTGTGCATTTACTGTATAATTCTTATATCCATGTAGCGTATCATCCCCTTGTACTCTGGATGACAGATTTTTTTTTCTTCTGATTATTTGATAGCAGAATATGTTTATTTAAGTTGCTTTCATTGAAATCATTATTCATCAGACTGTAGGTGGCTCACTCTGCCCCCATGCCGCTCAGCTCATCTCTGTTTAAAGAGAATCTTAATCTTCATCTCTGCTGCAGCATCAGTTCAGTTGCTTTGACTTAATAGATGTTTGAAAACAAAGAAAAAAAAAAAAAAAAAAAACAAGTTCTACCTGATAATTCAGATTATTCTTTGCTCCAGTGATGTCTAGGTTACCAACCGGCTCAGTTTACTTGTTTGTTAAATTGCTTGTTAAATATTTCAGTCTCGGAGTTTTTCTGCAATTCAATCACTGATTCTTTTTATTTATTTATTTTTTTTTTTTAAGTCTAAAAGTTACAAGAAGGGTGACCAAAATTTTGACATCGCATACTTCTCTGGATGGTTATCAAGATTTTATTTTTTTTTTTTTCATAGTATCATATTTAATTGGCAGTTAGGTCTGGGTGCTTTGTTTTTCTTTCTTTCTTTTTTTTTTTGGTCCATTGCCTAAAATTGAGACTCCAGTAATGACTTTTCTTTTTTCTCTCTTTTTTTTTTTTTTTTTTTTTTGGAATTAAAGTGAATGCTGACAGTTCCTTTGAACCTTTCATTCTGATCCAGGTTCCTGGATGCTCCTGGAATTTTCTTTCCCCCTCCCCTCCCAACTTTTAGCGATGTGGTGGGCGCTGACAGGACCTGAGCAGCCTGCTTGACAGACAACAAGCTGTAGCACAGCTTGCTGCATAATTTATGAAGGCAGATGTACAAGGCGGGTTATTAGCTCCCCATGCTACGCTGCTCCCCTGATTTACAGTTTAAGGAAGCAAGTATAACAAATAGAACACATAAACAAATCAAACTGGTGACAAGTTGCTTTGTCTGCCGGTGGAAACGTGCAAAAACGAAAGGAGACACGAAGGATGGAAGGGAGAAGAAAAATACACAGCGGCCAATTAGTGGATGTCGGCATGATTGTTAATGACGCAGAGGCAACTCTGCATTCTGGGTGGGAGAGGCGTCACCTCTGCTACCTCTCATTATAGGAGATGAATCACACAAGTTTGCAGTGGCTGGAGCTATTAGGCAACAAATAGGTGGCTATCATGCAGGACATGAGACCAAGAGCGCTCCGTCTTAATGAGAGTCTTTCTTATCCTTAATGAGCCTAACTGACTCTCTCTCTCTTTCTCTCGGTCTCCCTCTATCTCTCTCTCCCTCTGAGGATTTCATTCAGCTGTCTCCATCCCTCTCTGTGGGCCCTGCGGTTTATGATGATGGAGCTCTGAGGGTAATATACATTTTAATGCTCTGTAATGGGAGGGGATGGAGGGATGGTGGAGGAGGGGAAAGTGGGAGAAAAGACAACAAGAGGAACAGTGGGCGGATTAGAAAAGGCCTCCTCTCTGAATGTCTCAGCTTTAAATTAATGAGGAGGCTGAGCGCACCACGATAAATTTTGCTTTTCATGTTTAATTATGCTATGACTGCGGTAGTTCAGTGAGGATAAATCACACAATTATTATGCTCCTCACCCATCGCCTGTGTTGTTTTCTCCCCCTCTTTTTCTGCTTTTCTCCTCCCATGTATTTGTTGTTGCTGTTGTTGTTTATTCATAAGTTAATGTCTTTTCTCAATAGTGTGTGCATGAGAGGAAAGAGGCCTAATGCTTCAATCATACTGGGTGAAACTCCTTCTGTCAGACAGAGGACAACAAATTTGGCAGAAAAAGTAAAAAAAAAAAAGAGAACAGAGCATCTACGAGGAGAGACAGAGTTAGGTAAGTCTGCCGTTTTTTGGGAGCAATCGGGAGCAATGTTTAGCGCTGTTGCGCCACAATAAGAAGGTCGCGGGTTTTGTCTGGAGTTTGCATGTTCTCCCCGTGTCTGCATGGATTTGTTCCACTTAGTCCGGTTTCCTCCCACCGTCCAAAGACATGCATGTTTAGGTTAATTGGTGACTCTAAATTGCCCGTAGTACTGAGTGTGAGCATGAGTGGTTGTTGGTCTCTGTCTGTCTCTGTGTGTTGGCCCTGTGATGGACTGACAACCCGTCCAGGGTGTACCCCACCCTCACCCAGTGTGAGCTGGGATTGGCTCCCCACAACCCAGAAACAGATAAGTGGCAGAAGATGAATGAATTAATATATATTTATACATGCATAAGATACTGACATGAGAAAAGGAACAAGACGTTGCATCAAAAGGGTGCAGTTGCAGTTCTGCGAGGCTTGAGAATAGTCACCTTCTTCACAGTGCATGACAGCACGCTAATGTTCGCAAATTATCATGTCGGAGTGTCGTTAGTTATTTGGTCATATGTCAGATAACTAATGGTCATAACCAACGAAGCCAGTAAACCAAAATATGCACCTAATGGTGGCACTGGAGGAAAGACAGAGGGTGAATTAAGCTAATTGCGGTAAGTCATCCTGAGGAAGACTTTAAAGTGTTAAGTTTTAAGGTAAGCTATCTACATAGTTGAAAAAACACTGAAATATCAATGCGCAGGGAGAATAAATATATAAAAAACCTCCAAAGTCATGAGGAAGTCAGACTTTAGCGCCCGTGGAGGTTGTGGAGGATCTCTATTCAGCCTACGTCAGACATCGTTCTCTGCACCAACTTTCACGGCAATCAATTTAAAAGTTTGATATTTGAGGTTTAGATTGAAATGGTAGAGTGGGAGTCCGGTGCTTTAATTACATTAGCATATCACGGAAGCTCACAGGTTAAGCACTTGTGCTTTGTAACAAGAAGGTTAAAGGTTTAAATCAGTCCAAGCTTGACTGTCACTGTGTCAAAGTCAAGAAATAATAAAGTCTCTTCCACAGAGGAGGCAAAGAGCTCTAAATAATCAAATAAATGTCACTTTATCTAGTCTCAAGGGTCCTGGTACTCTGCATTCATTCCCACTGTCATGCCACTTATAGAGCCACTATGGAGGTAACTCATAACACGTGTGCCTCTCTTATTATGAAAAGTATGAAATACTTTCTAGGGAGAGTGACTGTTTTAGCTTTTTAATCTTTTAAGAGCTGTGGTCATTGGATTAAAAATTATTTAAGACCGATGAGACTTTAGACTGGATCACTTCGATTTAATATTCCAGTCTCATCTCTGCTAATCGTTCAAACTTTTTCCGTGAAAAGCACAACGATGCAACATGCACCTACTTGTATATGCCGGTGTGGCGATAAAAGCTATGACCATCTGTAGCAACCTCCCTGCCTGTCCCTGTTCCCTTCCCTCTCAGTGAGCGCGCGGTTTGCTCAAACAGATGTGAATGAGGCTGAGCAAGTGTGTTACAGTTGGTGTGAGTATCTGAAAATGCCAAAGTACAGGTGCTGTAGTGATGTAAATCTCCCCGATCTGCACTAATCCCAGATTTCTCTCTGAATGCCAGATGAGCAGCTTTGCACAGCAGGCTCCATGGTACTGAGAGTGCTCCTCCTCTGGACCCGTCAGCTCTGGGCTTTGAATAATGTGCAAGGCGCTTGACAGAATATCTCATCTTGAAGTTTGATCAGTTACATGTGACATCATTTATACGTACAGCTGTTCTGCTGTAGTCAGTGGAGGGTGTACAAACAAGAAATAACAAAGTCATAAGAATGTGGTTTCAAAATGAATTAGAAGTCAGAAACACAGAATTTATGAGATGTCACAGCTTATTTGTCCGACCCTGCTTTGTTTACTGAACATTGTACCTTGTTGTGTGTTAAAAAAATAAATAAATAAATAAATAAAAAGCGCACTGTTTAGGGAAGTTACCTGGAGGCGTGAGTGACAGTGTGAATGGTTGCTATATGTGGTCTATATGTTGGCCCTGGAAACCTGTCCAAGTTGCATCCTGCTTTCACTTATTGTCAGCAGAGATTGGTTGCAGCTCCCATGATCCTCCATGGGAACGTATGGACGCACAAAATGCTGATGCAAATAAAACACACAAACAAACAAACAAACAAAGAACGTATGTGATGATATATACCACTATACTTGGGCTTGAATACAATCTTATATTTTGGATTTCACCCAATCCGCCCTGAAAACTTTATTTCACATAATTTCTTATTTGCATTAACAGTAATTATTAACAGTATTAACAGTAATATTTTAATAATTATTAGATACAGCTTAGCCCAAGTGAAAAGTATTTTGCGAGTCTGGTTTATGAGTGGAACTCTGGTAGGTAAAGCTCCAGAAACTGCCTTTTCGGTTTTGCTTTTGGTGTTGTAAGCAGAAAAACACACATAAGTTCATACTAAAATGATTATCAAACTAAATCTCTCGCAGTAAACTCACCTTGGCACCAATGGGTTTGTTTGGAGCCAGGAATCACCAAACGAGCAGAAGTACAAAGCAAATGGAAATATTGTCGAACAAATTTGCAACTGCCTTTCAATATGTACTATCTTAGAAATTGGACTGAATGCAAAACCAAAACAAATGATGTTCCACAGAACGACACGCATATTAGACAACTGAGCGGAAGTATCATTCCTGCCTTGCACTGTCTTCCAGTGACCTGAGATACATAAGTCTGCAACAATTATGACGTATGGAATTGAGATGAGATGAGTTATATGTGGTGACTAGACAATTGTCTGTGTCGCCGTTCTCTCTCTTCAGAAATAAGGATTTGCATCTGCTGCTCAAACTGTGAAACAATTTCCCAGTCATTTATATTCCAGTTAGGCCAGACTGTGCAAGTGCGAATATAATCTGGAGTGAAGTGTGACTGTAGACCTGTCCTCACCTATTCAGGGTTGAATATGATGTCACTGATTTCAAAATGACACAAGCGGCATCTGATTTTACTTAATCCTTTAATTTCAACAACCATAGTTCCCTAAACCTGATCCAAAGGTTTTAAAGAACTGTCCAAAACCAACATCCGTGTCTAACTATAAGTTTGAAAGTAGCCACGTGTTTCTCTGCTGTCTCAAATTCTGACCTTTAATTTATTGCTGGTCTGCAGCTATTTTAACACAAGGAGCATCTTTCCTGCCTCCCGGGCTCAATGCTGCACAAGAAGCCCAGTCTTGACTTTGACCTGTCTACTCAGTGCTGGAGACCTCTACTTGTACAAGACCATGGGAGAGATGGTCAGAAGTCATGCAGAACCGCTTTAATTATTCGTCTTTAATTGGAGTGCTGTTTATTAATCATTAATTGATTTAAGGGTCAGCGCCACAAAACTAACAACCGTTTCTCTAGGTGATCAGTCAAGAGCGCCTGTAATGCACAGCTCAACTTTTTATGAACCAATTATCTTAAACTCGGCCAGAACACGCAAGAAAGCATACGCAAAGTGGATGACGGTAAATTAGTGGAAACCTCTCTTCCTGCACACTTCTAGCAAACACTAAATACAAAATGACGATAGACTGAATGAACAGGAGGATGCAATACCAGAGTATGACTGGGAAGACTGAAACAAGATTCAACTGAGACTGGAAACAAAAGTGGTGGTAAATGTAAAACCGTATATGGATAAATAAAGCGGGTGTTTTTCTGGATCCAACGGGATGCAGAGAGGAAGGCACTTGTATAGTCTATTCTATTTAAGTTTTACGCAAGGAAAGCTGGAAGGCAGACATTCAGAGAGGCATCTGGCGAATACTGTTGCACTGAGAAGGAGATGGATGCACAGAAAATCTTGACTTTTATTTCCGAGCAGAGTCAGAAAGGCAAGTTGTCGGTAAATGTAAAAGAAACGATGCAGCTTTGGAAATCTCCCTTTTGAACTCTAAACCCAGTATTGTGTGTAAGTTGTTAAGCTACTATGAGACAAGTGCATCATCTGAGGGGGACATGTTCATAGCTCCGATGTCAGTTGTTGACATAGCATCAAGCATCAAAGTCATTTCCATTAGACCTTGACCCTCTCAAAGCAGCTTTACAGCACTCTCTCCCTCTCTCTGAATCCGAGTTCTCCGATATACATTTTAAAACACACACTGCGCTATCTTCTCCCTCTGCACAGCTCCTTGATAATTGCTTGTCTCCCAACAGATCAGGTTTTACGGTGTATACCTTGTATTTTGTTCGACTGCTTCTCATTGTCAAATTTCCCCTTGCTTCACGTTAGTTTCAATTTTTTTATTTTTTTTTGTTTTGTTTTTCCTTGGAGGCAAATCAATGTTGATGCTTTTGACCATCTTGGTCTTACCCAATTTCCTTTGGCCAATTTTGAGATTTGCAGTTTCAAATGAATTGGGGGACCCCTGTTGGAGCTGACTGATTGCATTTCCACAGAGCCTCAGCGGCATGTTGTGCCTGAGATCAACTTGGCATCCTGGCATGAAGGCAATTTCCATAAAACGCAAAACTACCCCCATGTCTCTCAGTGTGTACTACACAAAGTGTCATGCCAGTGCAGTTACACAAATTTACACTACCGTTTCCAGTCTCTCTCTGTGCATCCAGACACACACACACACACACACACACACACACACACAATCAGAAACATGTCCAAGGCGTTCTGGCTGTACTCAGCTGTGTGCAGCAATCTGGGGTAGTGGCATGTGCAATCCTCTCCTGACTGCCATCAATATGCTAATCTGGGGGAATTAACAAGTGAGGGGTAGCTTCTCCACTTAAACACACACCAAGCGCAGAGCACAGGCCTGTGGAGGTCCACTCGCTCAACACACACACATCAGGTGAACATGCACTGATGTGTGCAAAAAGACTTTGATTTATTCCACTACAGCCATCCTACATCCAACCCATAGTAATGACTTAAGCATTCCCAATGATTTTGTCGAACAACAAAATGTATTTTCTGAAATCATTTCTATTGGTTCTATTGGCAGAGGCTGGTATCAGTCAGTCCTTTGTGTCCATTATGAAGAATATTAATCGTGTGAATTCAATTTTGGCAATATTGATTATAAAACCCTAATGCTGATGCAGAATAAGTTTGGAAAAATGTCATGTTAAGGACTACTTGCGACCTTACCCCCACCTTTTTATAGAGCTTTAAGAAGAACTTCATCAGCAAATTAAACCTAGTGTTGTCTGCTGTAGTCATAAAAGTAAGTTGGTTTTTTTTGGGGGGGGGGTGTTTGTTTTTTTATTTCACAGTCAACCAGATCAGGCCAAGCCATCTTATAATAAATAATGTGTGTGTGTATTTTACATATGAGTATATTTGTATTGTAAGAGCATGACCCCGTATCTTCATATTGACAGTCTTAGGATGCAAAAGGAGCAATTTCTACTTCCAAAGAAAATGGAGCAGTGAAGCAGCTTGACTTCTACAAAGTCACACATTCTGGAGTGTTGAACAACAGCATTGTACAGTGGCTGAGTGCAACGTCAGCGAGCGCAGCACCAATAGTGCACATAAGTGACTGATGGAATGATTGCATTACTCTTATTACTGCTGTAGCTGTGCAAAAGACAATGTAAAAACACGAAACATCATTTACCATGCAGGGAGTCCTGTTGGGAAAATCCACGCTTCCAATATGCATTAAGAATTAGGGTAATTTTCACATAGACTTCAAGATGACTCTCCTTTTTACAACCAGTGGAGACGGCCCCTTAGTGTCATTGGATAGTAATAATATGAATGCAGGTTTAAGGCTCATCAGCGTGAGCTTAGCTACGCCAGCATGCATTGCTACCTGGTTGCTACATGATGAGTAATGATCAAAACATGCTGCGACACCATATTTTAACCTGAGACCCAAACTTTGATTTGGTATGCGTGTTGGTGGGACTTCTTGGCCATTGTTATTGTACACTGATCATTATAATGCGCTTTCGTAAAGATTGCTGCGTTGACGCAAATTAAAAGATAAAGTCTGTAAAAAACGAAAGTCTTGCGATCATTTTTTCAATGTAGTTTTAGCCATGCATATGGCGCAGAAGCCCCGGTGTTTGTTGCGACAGAGATAATAATTAAGCATAATTATGCAGCAATTTAACATCCAATTAATGTCCAAAGCATCGACTCGTCTCCTTGGGAGTCCTCTATGTGGCAAACATAATGTATAGTGAGTGGGTGAGCGAGTGAGTGGATGACACACACACACAAAACATCAGAAACTGTCTTTGTCCTTTGTCCTGTTGCATGCTGGGAGGTTTTGCCCTTCAAAACCTACTCCGTGACATTGTCAAAAACAAAACATGCACAGGATTCATACACTATGATAAACGTATAAAAATATAGAATTCAAACGCGATAGCTTATTCTAACTTTGTTTTCCTGCATTTGTGATAAAATACTGTAGGTACACTGCAGCTCATTTTGAAAGTAAACACTTTCACCCTTTAATTACACACATGCTAGTTCCATGGTCTGTCTGCTTGTGTCTCATACGCTCGGGTAATTAGAGTGTGCAGAGTTAAATTCCACCTCACATCAGCATTTCATTTGGAAATCCTCACAAAGTGATGTCCTCAGGCAGCAAACAGCAGGTTTTCAGCTGATGGGAGCTTTGCAGCACATTATGAATACACCTCCTGCACTGCTTTTTATCAGCACAGCCTTGCCTCCACCAGCTCTGTCGTGGATATGATAATGTATTCAATAACATGCTTTCCCCTCTCAGATGATATTTCCCCCAGAAACAATCAGACATACTATTTTATTTTCTTCCACTTGCTGGAAAACGTTAGGCAGTTTTCACTGAAACAAAAATAGCCCACATCCAGACAAGCTGTTAAGTGCTGGAGGTAATGCTCTCATATTCTGTATCACCTGTGCTGCAAAAGTAAAAGCTTCTGACATCTTAAAAAAAAAAAAAAAAAAAACTAGAAAGCAAAAGAGAAGAAGAAATGCTCAAGTGGGATATCTGGCTGGCAGAATCCATTTGGAGTGAGCAAGCAATTGCTGCTCATTGACATGGCAATGTCTTAAGCCTGGTTGGTGAATGAATATTTTTGCAAATATATTGCATGATTTTACAGTAGAGGGCCCGCAGCAGATACAAACAAAAGTAAAAAAAAAAAAAAGAAAAAAAAGAAAAGAAAAAAGCAAGACAATAATCTGTGAGGGAGGCACAGTATGTGACTGTGATCAGCTCTTATTTCACTTTCAGGAGCCCAAACAGTTTGTTTTATTTATTTATTTATTTATTTATTTATTTATTTATTTATTTATTTTTATATCAAATCTTGACGCATGATAACACGGAGTGAGGAAGAATGCAGGTCAGAGCTGCAGAGGCTACAGCTGCAGTGAAATGTTTTCGTATGGCACACAATTCTGAGAGCGGGATGCTGAGGTAGATTACCGCCTCTTTACCCCCTCCTCTGCCGTGTCTGCTGCGGAAAGTAAACCTCTGCAGACACTGTGTACGCTTTTAAATGAAGAGATACTATGTAACTAAAAGCTTATTAGCTCATCAAAGCCTTTTGGAGTCCCCCCCCCCCCCCCCCCCCAACACACTCCGCTTTCCCCGCTCGCCATGCTCAAAGTATCAATGTTAGCAAAGAGGATCTCATTAATTTTTGGTGGATGAAGAACAGTGGCCACTACTCCAGAGTAAACAGCAAGGTTTTAATAATAATGGGCCGACAGCTGGGGCTCTTTGTCTCTCTCGCTGTCTGCTGTCCTCTGACGGCATAATAAGAAGCGTGCTGCTGCTGTTGCTCTCTAGAGAAGAGGAGAAGAGGCTCCGGAAAGCAAGGGGAGGCAGTCTTTTTGACGAGAATGAACCCCGAGGAACACAGTGACAGAGTAAAAGAGATCGCTCCTCAACAACACCTTCACAAACTAGACCAATTTAGGCCTATCACTTATCTACCGCTGCTAAACGAGGAGAGTCAAAGATAGAGAATTTCAGGTAACAGCCTCCACCTTGTCGGTCTCAATCACAGTGTGCATCTCCAGCGCTGCTTTCAAAATGGAGTAAGTTGCGCGCATGGGAAGAAGAGAAGGCGGTTCATTTCTATCCACTGAGGTAGATATGAAGTCTGAAGCACCAAAAGATGAAGTACATGCTGGACAGGTCACCATGACAGTACTGTACTGTGAAAGTACTGTGATTTTAACTCCTGCCAAAACGACTTTTATTCAGTGTCCTCTGAGGATTTACAAACTCTCAGAGTGCTGAGTGAGGCACAACAGCTTTTTCCTCTTGTGATGAGGTGGTCAGCTGACAAACAGAACAGCAGGAAGGTGAAAGCTCAGAAGACGAATTAGCACGTAAGTGGATACTGCTAAAGTGATGAAATCTGCTTTTGCTACCCAATCAGAGAAGTAGAATACAAAAATATGCATCCTCTCTTGTACATACTATAATTTACACACAGCTCTGAGTGGATGATTGTCACTTTTTAAAGTTGTGAAATCGTTTCCCACTGTGGAGTCCCTCGTTGCCACGAACTGCAGCAAATTGTCACATTCTCAATGTTTCAGCTCTCGCGCGCTCATAAAGACAAATATTGTATTAAATGTTTGAAACTGTATTATTGTTTTTATCATTTACTGTTACTCTGGAGTCTACTGTAAGTACGATATAAAATCCAATTTCCCTTCGAGTAAACACATACACTAATGGCTAATCAAAGTAAATCACATTTGGGCAGTCACATATCAGGACCAAACTTAGAGTGGGGGGTTTTAAATTGGTGTTGGAAAGTTTCCTGACTTGAAAGGTGCTAAATTGCATGTGTGAAGGTCTGCATGATAACTAATTAAGTCGGAGTCTCGCCTGCTCCCCATGAATTTTGGAGAAGGTTAACGTCGCAGGCATATCCTCAGCAGATGCAGCCAGAAATAAGCAAAATTTCCTGAAAGTCATCCCTCATCCCCCCTAGTGAGAATCACTCTGTGAAGATCACAGGGCAACACATATATTAAAGCATTCATCTGGGCCCCTCTGCAGCTAAATAAATGTCCCCTGCAATCTATCAGGGGCCTGGAGATGAAGTAGACGGGGCCGTGTGTGTTTTATCAGTCTGGTAATTGTTCATTCTGACACACATTCTCTTTGAGAGGATGGGATGGTGAGAGGCATCCCCCTTATTAATGGCTTCTAATAAAGACAGGCATTCATCAGGCATTATATGGCACTGTCAGGGGGCGCACACACGTTTGCTCTTACGCGCGCACGCAGGAAGGACATTGTTTCTGTCCAGCTGCAGCTCGCCTCATTTGGTAAAATTGAGCGCTTTCAGAATTGCAGCATTCAAAATTTTTTATGTATATTATAAAGTGAGCCCGTTCTCTGTTTACAGGTGGTCTCGAGTCTCAGATGTTAACTTCCGCCAATCCTCGGCCTCTTCCTGGAAGATCCCGTGAGTGCTTTTGGTCTGGTGTTCATTTTTTGTGTCAAATCGGTAATTTACCAACATGTTTTGGTTCAGACCACCAAACCAGCCATGACATGTCGCGCTGAGGTACTGCTCCTCAACTGCCTAACGAAACCAAACGTGAACATAAAATGCAAATCAGCAGTGATCGCCAGCCAAAAAATGAAATCCTTTATTGTGACTACACAACACGACTATTCTGCAGGAAGACAAAGGGGCCATGTGGAGAGGAGATGTCACCCTTAACAGTCCTCAGGCTGTGAGAGGAAAATGAGCGTGTCCAACTCCTCTCCTCTCTCTCGCTCCTCAGGTTCCCTTTTTCTGCCAGGATGTTAATTAAAATCAGTTGCTTCAGTCCGGATGGAGAAAACAGGTAAGAGGAGCAAGAGAGGGAACAAAACAGCGTCTAATTGTGCCAATGTGGGGCAGCGTGTAACTCTCCAACTTAGAGACACTGAAATTTCAGTTCCTCGCTAATAGTTCAAAAACAACAGGATCTTCTGTTTTTGTAATCCATTTGGATGTGAATAGAAATCAATATTCACATTCAGATGGCATGCGCCACACACTGTATACTACGCAAAAATTCATTCGTAAAGTCTCATTTAGTGACTTGTCGGTATTGACCTAATCAGAAAATAAGGATTCATTAAATACGAGAACGCACCTGAGTCACATTTTGTGCGCTGTATCGTCTGTGTCCTCACCTCAGGTTTTTTTTTGTTTTTTTTTTTTCAGTTGAAAATGAACATTTATGTGGTGTCCTTGAAGTAATATTCTCTCAGCTTCATGTTGGCTTTGTTCTATATAAAGATGGCAGTGTGTATGTATGGAAAGAAGTCTTTCCGCTCGATGGTCCCTGGATTCTAGTTTATATACTTGCAATAAAACTAAAAATAAAATCAATATCATGCTGCCTGTTGATATTCATACATGCATAATACAGGCTGCCGGGCTGCATAATGTGCTTTATTGGAGGTAGAGGATGATTTTTCTTTAGTTTTTTTTTTTTTTTTTTTCCGCGCAGCCTGCTGCTTGTGTAACTGGCCTTGAGTGATGTAAGTGGACTCAGCGTCCTCTGCAGCCACAGCTTCTTTTACGTCTCTGTGGACATTCTTGCGACGGCCAGGATAATTATTTTAAAAGCCTTTTCCCTTTCTCCTTGACGCTTCTATTCTTCTTTTCTGTCTCATTCTGTAGCTCTTTCGCCCCCTTCCCGTCCTGTATTTATGCTACAGTTGGTCTTCGGTACTTTCTCTCCGATTCTCTTCATTTCTGTCTCAGGTGCTCCTGCCTGTCTTCCTCTCAGCTCTTCCTAATGGGGGCCATTTTGTACTATATGTATGTTCTGTTTTACTTTTTAATTTCAGCTTGCCGTCGTCGGATATTTATTTTATTTAATATATGAGTCAATCCTTATCTGCATAGCCTACTTTTTATAAACCGCTCCCGGTGTACTTGACATTGAATGAAGTCTTTTGTCACATTTCTGAGCTATCACATGTGAAGCCCAATAAGATATTAACACATCTCCTGCTCTCTCTGTGGTTACGTTGGTTTCATCCCTTCTAAGTGTGAAATCTCTTCTTTCCTCATCCTCTACTTTTCCATTTCTCCTCATCTCTGACCTTCTTTGTGTCTGTCTCTTCCTTAGTCTCATGCCCCCCCACCCGCCACCCCTTTCCTATTTTTCCCTTCTCGACTTATCCACACTTTCACAATTTTTTCCCCTCCATCTGGCCCATCTGGCCCAACCCTAGAGGAGACTGACAACTGTCCTGGCTCTGTTTGAGTGTCTGCATCATCCAGCTCCTCTGGACAATTTTCAGCACTGGCTTAACCCTGTCAGTCTCCTGCAGCCAGAAGATGGATGGAACAAGGGACATAAGAGATGGACACAAGACACAGATAAACAGTATAAAATAGAGGTGAGCAGGAGCAGGTTGAGAACAAAATGTCAGCCAAACAGCACCAATTCGTCGTAAAAAGTGTGCAGTTGCCTCATAAAATTCATCTCAGCCGTGACTGGCTGCTGCTGGTGAGCTATCTGTGTCCTTATTAAAGCAATCCAGTGTTCACCGCTCAAAGCTACACATATCTGGATTGTCTTAGACTAGCAACGGGTCCAATTAGTGTTCTTGTCTTGTTTCGTGTTTCCAGCAAATGCAGACAACAGATATTGAGCTATCGAAGTAGCGTCAGCAAAAGGGTGGTGAGCGTGGTGGAGCTGGACATGTCTGCAAAAGATGTTTTTGTTGTTGAGATGTTTCATTCAGGGCCCGATTGGCGGCCTGCCTGACTAGGTTTTTGTCATTTTTAGGACCACTGCAGTAGCGTAACTATTCTCCCATACCCATACCATGCCTTTCCTTTGTGGTGCACAGCGGCTTTGGCTGAGGGCAGAGGTCACAGTGCACCTTCAACACAGACAAACAACCATTCACACCAAGAAGCGATTTAAGGGTCAGCGGTCAACCGAACAAGCATGGTCTTGTACTGTGGGAGGAAGGTAGGAGTACCCCGAGGGAAACCACGGCGGCACAATGAGAACCACCAAACTCCGCTCGGAGAAGCCCTGGGTTCGACCCCACAATGTCTTCAGCTATGTGACTGTTCCACCTGTTGCTCAGTTGGTGTCATGCAAGGTCTAATGCTGCAAGCACAGAGAAAAAAACACAATGCAAATCTTTTAGGGGACTTTAAAAAAAAAAAAAAAAAAAAGGATTTCTCCAATATCAGTGCAGCAGACAATATAATTGGCTACTCAAGAAACCATATATACATGTCTAATGACACAGCCTACATGTATTTCTGTCCACTTGAAAATTTCCTTCAAGGGAACTGTCTCCATTTTTCCCATACTTGCCTTTGGGAAGTATTTATCACTTTATTAAGAAGTGTAAACTTTACTCTGTAACATTTTCTTTGGTTTCAGAGGGATCTATGCAATAATTGTTCTCAAGTGGTGTCACTTGAATCAGAATAAGAAATTTCTAAAGGCCACACCTTCGAGAATGAGGGTGCAGTTGCATAGTGCGGCCGCCAAGTTTTTACCACGATAAAGGGAGTATATGATAAACAACCTGATAGCTCCAATTCTGCTGCGTTCTACAAAAAAAAAAAAAAACACTATTCAAGTACGTAAGGAAGAATAAGTAATTTGTTGGGGGAATAATTGCCTTCATAACAATAACCCTACAACACACCCCCACAGCCCACCCTTCCCTCCCAACAGCCAATTATCCAGGAATAATCGGATGGAAACACTAACTAGATATTTCTGCACAGCGAGAATGACGAGTTGTTGCTTTTCTTCTTGTGTCTTTTCGTTTTTTCACCTCTCGGCCTTTCTGCCCTTCGATCCATCTCATGCTCTCTCCGGGCCATAGTAATGATAGTCAAGGGGGCTAGGGGGGTAATGGGTGTTTATGCAGCACACTGAAATGTCCTCATGATTTTCCTTTTGACAAGGGGAGTACTCCCTAAGAAGTGTAGAGATGACAGCAGATGGACCACGCCCCGCCGCATTAAAAACGGACATTACGGTCGCCAGGAAATCATCAGAAGGACGAGGGCTGATTATGAAGAGAGAGATATGTCTGTTATTTTATTCCATCATTGATTGGCAGCACAAGCCTCTACTGCCTTTGCCTTTTGTGCCTGTCGTCCTTATGCTCAAATCCCAAAAGAGTAGAACTTTATTATTATTCACCATCTCGATTACCATGAGCTTGAATGAGTTGGAAACATGAGACCTTGCCCAATAAAAGGAAATTATGTGCAAATGCTTCTCAGGAAAGATGAGTCACATTGACCCGAAAGCAGTGTTGTAATTAAGGAACAAAATCATTATTTTGGAGACAATGTCTAATTTAGTTAAAACTCAACATAACAAGTTCAGCTCAATGTCCATCTATCCATCCATTATCTGCAGGGCTTTCCTTATAAGGTTGAGGAGCAGGCTGAAGTCAATCTGATGCTGGGTGAAGACAGGTTACACCCTGGACAGGTAAAAAAAAAACAAAAAAAAAAAAAAACAACTAAAATCTATATAGCATTACAAGCTAAACATATGCCACAAATGTAGACCTCAAAATGTGGTGACAGACTCATTTGGTGTGATGTGAAGGCAAGAACTAAACAAACCCTGCAACGTTGCTGTGATTTGTGCATTTGGGTGTAGACTATTCCTCATCATCTGGCATCATAAGAATTGCCACAAACTCCAGCAAAGCGGACATGCATCTTGGCGCCATGACTGAAAAAGAAAATCTGCTGCCAGATTGGCCTTATAGTGGCACAACAAATTACTTTCACAAAGAGAATCAACTCCGGGGTTTTTACGATGATATGTATCGTTCCTGTTGTGTCTCTTTCAGCATATTAGGACAATGGTCGAACTCCCTCTTCAGATTTTTCACGTGGAGGTGTTGCAGAGGGATCAGCGGATGACTGACTCATAACATGCCCAGCAGGAAATAATCAACAAGTTAGCCCATGAAAAAAAAAAATGTAAATACCAACTAGTTACTAAAAAGTGATAAAAGTTTAGGTTCTAAGTTACTCAGCGGTGAATTCCTGTATAAAGAAACAACCCAATGTTGCCTTACATACAAATATCTACTTGATAAGTGAGGGGCTATCAACTTCCCTTTTGAGTGTAATATTCATTTAACAAAGCTACCTTCCCTGTTGCCATTCATACTTATTTTTGCAAAAAAAAAAAAAGAAAAAAAGAAAAAAGTTAAGAAATTCTCATTGTCCTTCTCCACAAATCCACTGAAGGAGTAGGGTAATCAAATTGTGCAAAAAAATAAATAAATAAAAAATAAAAATCTGTACATAAAGCAAAATAGTTCCCTCACAATTTATTTGGATATATTTCATATATTTGTTTTTAACATATGATGAATGACTATGTTGTTTCGCTTGGTCTGTTGAGTTACCTCTCTTAGAATCAATTTTTACCAACTTTGAATGATATTAAGAGGAGAGATCTGCTAATAATTCATACTTCATAGTTTTTATTCTTGACTTTGTTGTATTTTAACCAATATACCTGTGTATTTTAGATCAACCCTCTTAAACGGTGATGACCCGCTAATTAAATGGTTTTCAAGTATTTCCATTTCACTTTTTTGACTATGAAATCCCAATGGCCAAAAAAATACAAGTCACAAGTCATCAATACGGTAGACAGGAAAACATTCTATTCAAAATGCTTCCTACACATCTGTGATTGGTGTTACAACTTCTTTAAACAGAATCAGAGTGGTGGAAGTGAGTTTGCCCCACTTTGACAGACCTAACACCCATTTCTCTTGCGAATGTAAGTTTGGGTGAATGAGCTGCTTCTTCCCGTTGAGCGCAAAAATAGGGCTGAACTTGCCTATCGCTGCTTGCAATGTCTCCATCTTCTAACACCTGGAGAGGTTGTATCTGTGAAATATCTCAGTGAGCTCCTTCCCTTCGCGGTAATCAGCTATTTGCCACGCCTCGGTAAGCTTGTTTAAACAGCTGATCAAACTCCCATGTTGAGCTGCCAATCTTAACACCTTCCTCCAGTTTGTATCCACGCCCTAACCACCACCAAAACCACCCCCACACCTTGCCACGCTTTCCACGCTTAATCTCGCAAAATCAATGTCAATTACATACTAATTATGTTTAGTGCACCTCACCATTTGTCTTGATTTAGGAGCCATGTAAGTGTGGAAATCAGCAATCCATGTACGTGCCGGTGGATATCGAGGGTGCGGGTGGGGGGTGTTGTGGTGCCACAGTACAGTATTGTAACTTTAAAGGTCATGTTTGACTGTTTCTGCATCATTAGATATGAAGAGTAGTTCTGATTTACTGGGAAACACAGAAAGGTCAAGCGTGACCACTCTCCCTCTCCCTCTCTCTCAGGTCGGTGGTGTGCTTAGGTTCCATGTCACACTGAGAAGACAAAATGGCAGCAGCCGAAGGGCCAGAGCAACATACGCTGCAGCCAGCGCAGCGGGCACCTGTCCGAATCTTGTCCAAACGTCACTATGCTTTTGCGTTGCCATTTCATGTTCTGTGCAGGTTGAAACGTGCTGACTTCTCTGAGTCTAAAAAAAAAAAAAAAAAGAAAAAGTACTCAGTGCACTTGTTTTGGTGATGAAGGTTATGTGATCTTCATGAGGTATATTAACTGTGCTTGTAGCGCTGAAGCTTTGCTAAATGAACATGAAATAACACCCAGCATGAAACTAATGAATGCAATCTCAGGCAAATGCAGCCTCTAATCCACTATGGTTTACTGGTAGTGTTACTCTTGGTAGTAATCAGGATAACAACATTTCTGCTCTTTTAATGTCATCATTTCGCCTGCAATGGTGTGATTTTATAATGCAACTGACATTCAGATTTTTGGCTGCTTTTGCAAATTAGCCGACATGAAAATAGTCGTTTTCAGATCGGGCTTCGGTCTCTCGGCTGTGATTCCTGAGGTTTAAAATATATACGAATTAAAATGTGAACTATATATTAGGGTACCGTTTTGCCTATCAAACCCAGAAAGCAGACATTGCATTATAGGTACAAAATGAATAAGACATACATCACAATGTATGGTCCGCATGCATTTCACACCTAAAACAGCATACATGTACAAATAGACATGTGCAGCTAAATTTACCTAAACTGAGTAATAAAACATATTTCGGAACAAGTGTATCATAGCAAAACCAATTTTCCTGTCACAATTTTTAATTTGTTTTAAATAAAACTTATTTATACACAAGATATTTCTATTTTTAATCGAAGTTGCCAAGGAAAAAAAAGAAGATGGCATTGGCCAAGCACAAGCATGTTTGTTTGCGCAATGTGAATAACAGATACCCACACAGTTGAATCACTAATCCTTACTTTTAAATTCTTTATCTGTAGGACGATCTTACTTTGAAGGTTAGTCAACCTGACAAACTTCATGATTGGCAGATTTTATCAGCTGTTCTTATCAATTTCTCAACAAATCCCATGAAAGGAATTTGAAAGGATTTGCTTGCAGATGATCTGTAAAAAAGGAAGGAAGCACTTTGGAGTGAGAGAGTGCAATAGAGCACGGAGGTTTGTGAACCCGGTGAGACTCCGGAGACACTCCGCCAGGAGTCTCCCCTGCAGAACACAGTCGCTCCATGCATCAGGACAGCTCAACCCCGGCTGTGAAGCTCAGAGGCAACATCAGCAGCACATGAAACGGCCACAACCGCCGGGAATGGCACCAGTTTGACGGAGATGTGCCCGATATTACTGAGGCCACAGCCAAGGGAGATGATGACAGTCACCCCCAAGGTGGACCTTATGGTAAAAAGAGTGAAAGAAGCCTCAGTACAGAGACTCCAGAGATCTGAAACCATCAGCTGGAATATAGGAATTGATGGGCGGCTAAATCTTATAAAGGAGTTGAGAAATCCAGACCACACAACAAGGCTAAAGGTGATCATCATCTGTGATCATACTTGAACTCACAGTGACCTATAAGGAAGCCAAAAGGCTGCCAAACATCTCCTCTGAAAGTCGATGGAGTGTCCACACATTCACACTTGCTTGTTTCTCCGTCTTGTTCCCCCTTCGTGTTGATACGTCGCTTGTTCTGTTTGCCTGCAAACAAAGAAAGCGTTTTCGACACCAAAAATAAAAGCCATCAACAGTCTCTTCAGATAAATCAAATCAAATGTATTTATACAGAGCCAAATCATATCAAAGCTACATCAAGGCACTTTACCCAACACACCCCTCCAAGAGCAAGCATTTGGCAACAGTGGCAAGGAAAAACTTCCTTTAAGAGGCAAAAACGTCAGGCAGAACCGGGCTCAGGGAGGACAGCCATCTGCCTTGATCGCTTAGGTAGAGAGGGAGAGATGGGGGGGCAGAGAGAGAAGCGGAGAGGAGGGTGGGACACGGCAGAGGGATTGAGAGAAAACAAGAAAAGGAGAAGCTTCATTCATTCATCTTCTACCTGTTTCTGGGTCGCAGGGCTGCTGGAGCCAATCCCAGCTCACACTGGGCGAGGGTGGGGTACACCCTGGACAGGTCACCAGTCCATCACAGGGCCAACACACAGAGACAGACAGACACCAACACTGTGCTGCCCGAGATGAGCAAAACATACAGAAAGTAGGGGAGAAGAAGAGGTTACAATGGGAAGTAAATTGGAGTGAGTAATGATCACTAAAGGTAACTGTAGGCTTTATCAAAAATGTCTTGAAAGCTTCACCAGAGTCCTCCTCCCAGACCAATACTGGAAGTTGGTTCCATAAATCACCACTACACTCATTTTCATCGATTGCATCACAGTCCCATGACAGCGAAGAGGCATTTTGACTATTGCAATGCTGGGAAATTTGGTGATATTGTTACATCTATAGTGGTTTCATAGGGGAAGCTGGGCTTGCTCATCCTTTCTGAATTCGGAAGACCTGAAACACGTGAGCACATTACACAAGTTATGTTATATCTACAAAATATATCTTGCATCATACTTACCTGGCAGAAACTTTTATCTAAAGATTTAGAAATTGAGAGAGCTTGGGGATGAGTGTCTTGCCTAAGTAGAGGATGATCTAACCACCAACCATGCGTTCAAGTATATGCGAGCTTTATGTTTATTAACTTATTAACTAATATTTATTAACGGACTGTCTGTCCGTGTTGTTTTTGTCCTCCTGGGCTACACTATTGCTACACTATTGCGCCCTGTCAACAATATTATTTTCTTCAGTCAGACAACCTGATCCACACAAAACAAACAGTGACAGAAGAAAATGTGATATTTAGCCACCTAGCAGGAATGATAAAGAGATTGAGAGCAAATGAAGGAATGGAGGGATCAAGAGAGCAAAGAATTGTGCAAATGTTTACTTTTACATTTGCTGAAAAAAGGCAATGGATAATTAGAATGGCATTTAGGGTAGCCAACGGTTTCCAGCAGGGTTGTCCAGCGCCGGCGTTGTCCTTCTTTCGGCAGCACATCATTAAATATCAACATGACATCAATCTAAGGACTGCGGCCATGAACTCCAAGCCAAACAAACGCTCATCAGCGGTATCGGCGATGGCAGGAGAGCCGGAGGTGGGTGGAGTATCACCGGCTTCCCTTGGCTCCCAAATGAGGTGAAACTGATGCTTTCCACTAATATGTAGCTGACCCTTGACAGGCACCATCTCCCGGTTCAAGCTATGCAGAGAAACCCAGGAGGTCACATTAGCGTGCTAGTTATAACAGAGTGTCAGATGTCCGTCAGCGCATCCTTGGCTAAAAGGCTGTAGTCGCACGACGAGTTGTCATCTATCCGAGGTTTAATAACTGACGCCGTTGGATCACTCATAATGTATGGGCAGCCATTAGTGAGGAGGACAACAGGGCCTACACACGACATGATCCCTATCTGCTATTATTTCTCTCTCTCTTCCTCCCCACACTTGAATTAATGACACAAGCACCCAGGAGAGGAAGAGCTCCAATGCTCTCTACCATGTTATTTAAATTGAGTTCTAACCTCTTTTCCAATGAGGGCGTGGGCAGGAGGAGTGAGGGTCAAACCTAGCAGAGCAATGAGAGCAATACACGCGAGAACATGGCTTTAACATAAGGGCCCAAGTGACTGCTGTGTATGTTTTCGCATTAATGCAGATGGGCATATTGATCCCAGATGCTGACTCTGGAATGAAGCCAGCGAGTTCAAACAAAGCTCATTAGACCCCATGTATCTCAGCCGCAACAAGCAACAGAAACAGCGCTCAGACAATAGAGAAAGGCACAACACAAGCAGCGCAGAAGTCAGGTCACGTACACATATGTCTGAAAGCTATGGAAATGCTCATGTAAGGGAGAGCCTTCGTGAATATGTAGCTGCACCTAAACTCTGTCACAGGAGCCTCCAGATCCCTCAGCTCTCTATTGGTAACTGTATGGAAGTAAAAGTGAGAAACGAGTGATATAGACTTGTACACAGAGGCAGATCTAGACTGCTGGGGCCATGAATTTGCCCGGATTTCTTTTTTTCTTAGGTAATTTCAGTTTAGTGGAATCACTTGATGATGTGATGCCCTCAGTCACATCAGTTTTGCGAAACAAATCTCTTAATGTAAAGCTTAATACAGCTGCAAACACCCTAGAATTAACGTGTCTGCTCCATCAAGCAGCTTCTCATTCAGCAGCAGCTCTAAGACTGTACCCCAAGTTTAACAGTTCGGAAAATTGGCCTCAAACTAATCGAATATAAAAGCTACAGTAAAGCATGGCGAGTGTTATTGTTTCTTAAGTGCAATTAAATCAGCAGATGTGTGTGAAAAAAACATAAACAAGCAAAAACATCACATCCTTCTTTTTTTTTTTGCAGCATATAGAGGATAGTATTTTAACAACGTTAACGTTCAGGCCCTTTGTGAACTACAGGGACCAAACATGATTTTAGATCACATATGCAATCATAACTTGTTTATAAAGATTATTGTGGCACAGCTGCATGAGAGGCATTAAACTTTCCAAGCAAATATGCTTCAATATGCGTGTTTCCCTTAATCTTTATAGCATGGCACATGCTGTTGATTCACAATTGGCACATTTAATGAAAGAGCCAGCATTTCTCTTTAAAGTGCAAAAACCATTACATTTCACACTCAGTCCTGTGCCCGATGTAATGACGACAGGTCAGTTAGAAAGAGAAGCTAACACCCTCTGGTTGGCAGAGGAGAGATTGGTCCGTATTGGTGCATTTAATTGGTACAGAGTAACCAATATAATTCGGTGTAAATGAATTATATCTGTGAACCCTCAGCTGCTAGCGTTGTTTCTAACTATCCCGTAGTTCCACTGTGTGGGTATAATCCGACACAATGTTCTATGGAAACTAAGGTCTTTGGCACTAACGAACTGGTGGGGTCTGACCGCTTCATCTTCTTCTTTTCCTTCTTCTATTTACTTTACATTTTTTCATATCAAACATATAATATGGCATGGTAGAGAAATGTTAGCCTATAAAAATTAGTTGAGATGGTGTAAACAACCAAAACATGCACGACATTTGATCAATAATGGACAAACATAGAGATAATACCAGAGAGCTGGTATAATAATGCATGAGGTGATATATTGTAAGAGTCAGGGAGGGGAGATTAGTTTAGATTAAATCATTAAATTGCCTGAGTGTGTGTGTGTGAGTGTTTTGTTGCATCACATCAATAATTACTAAATAATATGTTAGTAATAAAAGTACAATGATCTTGATTAAATGGTATTCAATATATTAGTCGCTATTCTAGTAATTAATATTGAGGTGTGAGTGCAGACTAGGCCACTGATGAGGCAAGTAGTATTTTACTCCATCAGGCCCCCCCAGCATTACCTGCAGAGGCCTCAGTGTGAGACAGCCAGGCCCATAAAGAGCCTCTCCTTCCACATCCTTACTATTATCATTATTGTTATGTATATTCTTCTCTCTTCTTATTTTGCCATGAAGTGTGGAAAGTTTGAAAAGGGTCTTGCTTTGGCTCATTTCAGACCACTTGGGAGGTACAGTCTGTTCATAGAGGAGAGTGACCGCTGCCGGGAGACAATTGGTTAGAGGAGAGAAAACACAAAAGCAGCAGGTGTCATCTCAGCAACACAATAAAGTGGGCTACAACAGGTATATGCTCAGTCAGATTATCACCCACATCGAGATCTGTGAGAAATCACAAATCGTGCAATCTGTCAAACTGAAGGCTCTTCCTGTTTATCTAACACCCGCATAATGCGCTGATAAAATTGTCATATAAACTGCAGTTTTGCATGTTTGTTCTCTGTTTGTGGTCATGCATATTCTCCTCACATGCATGTGTTTCTTATCTCTTTGCTCATATGGGATGATTGAGGGCTGCCGCAGAGAGAGAGAGAGAAAAAAAAAAAAAAAAAAAAAAAAAGGAACACCAAGCCCAGAGATCACCTCAATCCACCAAAGTCCATTATAAAATGTCTGCGTCATGTATTGCAGTGACTGACAACATCTGTGCTCCCGAAAAAAATGAAAAAAAAAAAAAAAAATAGACCGCAATGTGATTCCCAAACCTCCAAAGGTCATGGAGGGAACTGTAAAAATCACATGGGGGAGTAACAGCATGTAGAAATAGAATAGCCTCAAATAGCAAGCTCCAAGGTTTTTAGTCTCATTACTGGGGAGATTTGTGCACAGCCAGCTTCGCCGCCTTGTTTGAAAAGAGCACATCAATGAATGTTGTTGTCATGGTTTCCTTTGTTCCCGCTTGCTTGAAAGAGTCACTTTGGATCGCTGTAAACTTGCGCTTGCAAAAGAAAGAGCGCCTGTAAACGACGGCCGGCAAAAGCTGCACACAGCAGGCTGTGGACGGTGCTGTGCGCGAGAGGTGACACGAGGACAGAGGGTCCGCCGCGCACCCAGTGAAAGCTTCGCTAACCTTTACAGAGGGAGAGAAAGGGACAAAGACAAAGGAAAACGTTGTCTGTTTGAGGTTATGTCCGGCTGTTGCTGAATTCCAATTTCCGGAGCATCCCTCCTCTCTCTCTCTCTCTCTCTCTCTCCTTCTCTTTTTTAAACTGTTGCTATAGTAACACACCTCTTAAATTGAGCAAAATATTTCACTTCAACTTACCCTTGTGGCCTCTGACTGATTGAACAAATGAATAGACCAACCCCGGATGCGTTATTATTTTTGTATGAAAGCAATTATTTCATTTAAGCTCAGAAAGGTGAAGCCAGAACGGCCAAGAAATGGATTAGCTTGTTTTTTTTTTTTTTTTGTTTTTTTTTTCCACCAGAAGCATCAAAGTCCGACTTCTCACTGACTCCTTTGTGTCGACACTGTGAGCGGTCAGTCATATCATCTCAGCTGGTGAGCCGGAGCGTCGTTCTTTTTACGTAGTCAAACACTCATCATGGCTCTATATTTTGTGGCTTATTTATTATCTTTCTAAGATTTGCAAGTTTGCAAATGGTCGGCACAGTTTGAGAAGGCATGCCTACTGAGGAGGAGGGTGAAATAACCAAAAAAAGGAAAAAGAGGAATTTGAAATCAGGAGGAAGGAAGTACAGAAAATGGTCCGTGAAAGGTCCTGAGCATGAATGCTGTCATGAATAACAGCGTAATCGATGCAACAAACACTTACAACCAAAACCAAACTCTTCTGATTACTGGACTATAAAAATAATAAGTAAATAAATAAATAAACAACTATATTTTTGTCTTTCTCTCTCCTTTAAAAAACAAGGCAAATATAAACCAAACGGCAAAATATAAATCATTACGAATAAGAAAAAGCTCAGTTGTTTTGTCCCTATGTCATAATATTGTTGAGGTATGACAAAATTTTCTTTCCATTGGCTAAATAGAAAAAAAGCAGTTTCTCTCCAACTCACGTATTGATGGGTGTCCCTCTTTCTCGAAACGCTGCATCAGATTGCCACAATTACTTGTAGTTGATACGTAAAAAAAAAAAAAAAAAAAAAGACAAAGAAACGTTTCTGTTATGCTTCTTGCACGGTGAGTCGGTGGCAGCCAAAGTGAATATCTAAAAGTGGAGCAAAGTGACTGTAGTGTCTTCTATTTGCTCGGGTGAGTGTTGGTGCTTTAGCTCACAGTTAAACAGTAGTTTATCCAGTCAGAAAGGCTCAGTTCAAGATGAAAGAACTCACAGGGGCCTAGACATATTTCAATAATAACACAAAACTGAGACGAAACTGTGTTAAAAGCTGTTGGTTTGTCAGCCGTAAAAAGAAGCAAACACCGCGATTTGCTATTTCTTGACGGGAGCTTGATTTGCCCACAGGTGGCTGCTTGCGAGATGCCTCCTTATAGCTCCCTCTCCTACATTGTGAGGTCAGCAGGTGAACGAGGAGGCAGAGGGCATGGGCGGAACATAATGTTGATGTGCCCCGCAAAAGCATCCTAATATTCCATGATGTGGATATATTTGAAGGTCTGGTAGTGGGCACACTGAGGCAGCAGAACAAACACTCACACTTCCCGGAGCTACGCCCTAATCCGCCCAGTTTGTGTGATTTTTCAGATGTGTGTAGGAGGTGGTGACAAGCTGAGAGGCAAAGTTTCCCTTTAAAGAAACATGATAGTGTTTTTTGTTTTTTTTTATGTTAATGTTAATACTGAGTTGCCTCAGTTGTACTGACTTTCCAAAGCGAAGTGTTTTAATTAGACCAAGAAAAATTGTAAACAAACTAAAAACTGTACGATGCTTTGAACCACAAAAGTGAACAAAACAAGTCAAGGGATCAGATGCGGAGTTCCTCCCGTTTCATTTTGAACAACTGTCTACACGGACATGTGGTCTCATCACCTGAAGTCCGCCGCCTCTGTGGCATTTGAAATAATCTCATCTCAAAGACCCAAAATTGACTTCAGCGCTGCCTCCCATGAAAGACTCATCGGTTTGAAGTTTTCAGGCTGTCATCCTTAAAATTCTGCCTGGAAGTCTGTCACAGGGGCAGTGGGGGAAAAAAGCAACAGGGCCGGTTGACAAGTGTGGAGAATGATGGAAACTTTCTTTGCTGATGGGTAGCAGGCCTGTCGACAGTGACAGGGGGGACTGAAATCTATTTGTTGAAACTATCTGAGCCCGCAAGTCATTTATCTGGTGGACTGAAATGAACAAAAGCACTATCTCAGAACTTTTTGTCCGTCGTTCGATACCGTATCTGTCCTCTGTCGCTATCTAGTTAGTGGCGCTCTGAGGGATCGCCCTGTCTGACATTTGGGACTTGTCACACCCTGTGATGGATGATTGAGGGGGTTGTGGTAACACATCTACCTAAACACTCTCTCTGCTAAGGGATTCTTCCCTTTTAACAGGTTCTTCTAGACATGACCACTGGCTCTGGGATTTCACCCGCAAGCTACCAGTACAAAGCTCTGATTCCAACCATAATTCACGAGTCTTTGCCCCAAAAGTAAACTTGAACGAGAGAAAAGGGGGCCAAATGTTTCAGTAATTCATCACAGCTGACAGTGTGGCAAATGTAGGGTCAGATAAAATTTCAGTCACACATTGTATTGTATTGTATTGTGTATGTGTATTTTAATATGTGTATATTTTTTAGATATTTTTTAACAATTAACATGGCATTACATTATCTTTGCAACCACCTCAGGCTTAGGAGATCCTGTGTGATAATCTTTAAATATCTTTAACTTAAAATAAAAAACCATGCCTGTGTTTGTGTGCGTGTCGTCCAGAGCAACACTGTGGCCCGTTGATGCAATTTTGGTAGTTTTTGGACGTCAACGTAGCTGTTGTAGCTGAATAATGCTGGGGATATCAGGCTTTGGTTACATGCACAGTGCATTACCAGGATGCAGCCGCAATCTGTCTCCACATGAAAGTTGTGCGCGGCAAAATATCACTTCATCAATATACCAAATAAAAGCAGCAGAAGTATTCAATATTTCTTCATAACACCTGTCATAATTCATTCTTTAATGCTGTAATGAAGACTGGGTCAACGGTAAATGCTCTCTGTCTCTATCTCTCACACACCAAACACACACACACACACACACACACACACACACACACACACACAGACTCCCATGTTGCCTGGTGTAATAGCAGAGCAGGTCTGGGGAAAAGAGCTTTACCATGCATGGATGATAGGCTCTGTTCTCCCTTTTACATTCACAAAGCCAATTCCCCAACCTTCATTTCTCAGAATCCCTCCCCCCCGCAACCCCAAACCCCCTGACACTCACACACACACACACTTACACACACACACACAGAGAGAGAGAGAGCTGCCTCCCTTAGCTTTCCCTCTCTGATTGCAATTAGTGAATTAGTGAATTATGCACTTGGACTCCGGCCAACTATGCAGGATTAAATTATTCATAAATGTTAATAGGAACTTTCTACACCTCTCTCTCTCTCTCTCTCTTTCTCTCTCTCTCTCTCTCACTCTCATCCCTCCAATCCTCCTCCTGGTCCCCAGCTCATATAGCTCATGCTGGAGAGATAATATTGACCTTTTCATTGGGGCATGTTATTAGGAGCTGCTCTCTATTAAAACAAATGATGACATTGTCTGTAAAGCACAATACAATAAGTCATTTCAATGGGATTACTTTAGCTCCTGCCTGGTGAGAGCAAGAGTAAACTCAATACAGCTCTGGAAAGTCAAACTAAAATGAACAATGATGAATGGAGTAAACAGAGACTGGAATAATAATAAAACAAAAAACAAACAAAAAAAAAACAATCGTACGTTAGGAACTTTGCGATGCACCCTTATTGTTTACTAGAGGAGCATGTATTTGCATGCAGCAGCAAACAGTACATGACCCCATTCATTAATTACCGTCTGAAAAAAAAAAAAAAAAATCCTTCTATCTCCAATTACTATCTCCAAGTACATCTTGCTTAGGAGTCATTACTCTAAACAAGTAAATGCTTTTATCCTTACGCGTTAACAATCAAGTGTTTCAATCGTTGGTTCTGCACTTTTAGTCCTCACATCAGGACCAATCATCTCCTCCAACACTTAAACTCACTGATGCTCAGATCTACTAAACACAGACCTTGTTTGGTGTAAGAGGAAGCAGTAATAAAAGAGGAGTTTAGGATGGATATAAAGAAGCGTGAAAACATCTCATTTAATCTTACTGCCCTTAATGGGGCACTCGAGTGGTTACATTGTTATATATTAATGCTAGCATTAAACAAACCGTTGTTGTTTGGAGTTGCAAAAGTGAGATTATAATCTATTTGGTAGAAATTAAATGTCAACAATCAAATTTAGGCCCTGAAAACTGAGATTTTCTCACCACTTTCATCTGCAGAACTTCGTAAAAAAGTTTTACAGCGCAAACCTGGCAACCAACTGTTGACACAGACCCTGAACCATCGCGAGCAGCGGCTGAGACGACCTTGTAATGGGATTATTTTGTCAACAAAACTATTTTTGGTTGAATTTTGTCGACATGTTGCATCCTCTGCAATCCTAATTAGGAATAAACAGTTTGGAAGTCATCCTTGTGCCGTCCTCCCTCTGTATTCTAGAAAAAAAAAAAAAAAAAAAAAAAAACTGTGAAAACCCCTTCTTTGTTTGTGAAACAGCACGAGCTTTTTGCTTTGTGCCAAAATGCAGTGGGGAGTGCCGAAGAAGCGTCGAAAGATTTTGGAAAAAGAAACAGAGACAGACAGGTCAATCCCACAAAAATATAAAAAGTGCATTTTATATTGGTGCTAATGCTCTTCTTTTCCAGCTGAAATAAAACCCATTTATCAAGCTTCAGGTTGCTGTGCAACATTATACAAACACACAGTGTATGTTCCTTTTTTTTGGGGGGGGGGGGTTGATGGTAATTAATGTTGATTCCAGTGATTATATCAGAAAAGCACCACATTTGGGTTGGAAAGTATTTTTGATGTGCTGCCTTTTTTTTTGTTTTTTTAACTTTTCATCTTTCAATAGCCAAAGTTAAGCACCGTTTGTTTGGTAATTTTTTTTTTCTGCTATATCAGCTGTAGACCTACATTATATTATTATATTATTATATTCTCTGTGTGTTAACATGCTACCTGAAGCTTGAGTGCATTTTTCTTTTACACTTGGCCGCTACCTTAAATGCATGCTTTGGTGTGAATATGAAGGCAATCGCTTTTCCTCACCGCTTTGTGAGATATGTAACAGACTGACTAAGCTGCCGATGGTCATTATCCATGTTGAAAGAGCGGACAGCTTCACAGCTCAATCCATCTGACTCCTGTCAATCACTCTTTAGTCCAACATTCAGTAAAAGGGGGCGATGTGCACATCGCGCTGCACAAAAAGGATGAGTTTGATGGATAGGAAGAGAAAGACTAAAGATTAAAGCAGAAATCCCTGTATAGTTGTCTGGGCCTTTTTCTTCCCATATAGCGCAAGCCTTCAAAGAACAAATCCTCTTTCAAGGAGTGTATGATTTGGAATAGAAGTGCCTCTGAGTTTTGTTGGTTTTTACTGAATCAATGGCTTCCAGTTCCCTGTCTTTAAATATTGACATGAGTCACACTGACATGAGCTCATGACACAGGTGGTGCGAATAACCAAAGTACTAGAAACTGCATCTAACTTGGTCCCTTTTAGGGACTAGGTATCCTTCTGCAACTTTGTGATATCACAACGAAAGACCTCTACCTTGGCCACCACCTCATCTTGCGGGATTTGGCTTCTCTAAGTGAAATTTGAGGACTCTTGTTAATATTTTGTCCAGCCTCCTCTTCTGTCTTTTCAGCTTTTCATCTTCGTAGCACTACTACTGCGCTGCTTGTTGGTTTGTTTGTTTTCATAAGTCACACTGAAAAACCAGTTACTGTGGCTGTGCGGAATACAAACTTGCTTGCGCACAGTTAGGGGATGACTACACCTGGAGCTGAAGCCATTTGATGTGCTCTGTCTCCGTGGAAGCTACCCAGAGAAGACATATTTCCATTGTTCCTTCTCCCTCTCCTGGTAATCCATTTGCCACATTCCACTCTGTCCGCCCCAGCTGCCCGATCACCTGCCTCTCTTGTGTCGCAGATGGTCTTAGATTCTGTGGCCATGCACACTCCCATTGCTGGTCTTTCGTGCACTCTGGCACTGCCCACGGGCTTTAGCAGCTGAACATAATGAGTTGGAGGCAAGGTTAGTGAGCTCGACCACTCCTGCGTTAGACCTCGATGCCAAAACGCTGTGGATGGTCCCCTCCCCAAAGCTGCCAGACGATCAAACGGTTTGTAGCAGAACCAGGCCTAAGCCCCTGGTGTATAGCTCCACACCAGATCCAACTGGAGCGTTGTAGCCCATATTTAAGACTCTGTTCATCATTTGAGCTCCGCCTGCCCAGTGTCATAGCAGGAGAGTTTTTCCAGACTACAGCAGTAGGTTACATCGCCTCACCTGCTACTGGTTCAACCTTGCATCAGCCAGAGAATTGTTTTGACCTGACCATAGGAGATATGGTCAGGTCATCCAACTTTCAAAAAACTGTCAACCTGTGAAGACACAAAAGCTGTCAAGTGGAGTGTACAATCAGAAAGTTTTGCACTGAGCGCCCCTCTCTCTATCGAGCCACCCCCTCGCCATTCCTCCCTCTCACTGCCTCTGCTTTTCTCTCGTCCCTCTTCCTCTTTCCCTTTCTTGCTTTCTCTATCCCTCTCTCTCAACCCACCCGGTCGAGGCGAGATGGCTGTCCTCCCCAGGCCCGGTTCTGCCTCATAAAGGAAGTTTTTCCTTACCACTGTCCCCAGGTGCTTGCTTTACAGGGGACTTGTTGGGCCTCTTTAACAACTCCATAAAGAGTTTGGTTTAGACCTGCTCTACGTGTGCCTTGATGTAACGTAGTTATATCTGGCACTATACAAAATATATTTGATTTAATTTAATTTCGTTTCATTTCATTTGTGAACCAAATGTAATGAAATCAAATTTCTATAGTGCCAAATCATAACAAAGTTAAGGTTATGGGAGAAGTGCTGCGTCGAATTTAGACATGGAAGAGGAAGAAGAGTACCACAACAAGTGAGAGTCTGCATTGATCACTGCTAAGATCTGGACTACATTTCTCAAGCACACGGGATTACAGGTGAGGGTGAAACCTGTTTTGAGATAAGAGTGCAAAATGGGGTGCGTTTGTGTGTGTGTAACACCTATGGAGTAGGTGTGCCCGGTTACACCTGATCAGGATTCCTGATGAGGTCAGAGAGAGCGCCCAGTGGGCATCAGAGGAGCAGAGAAAGATCACAGTGGTTTTTTCTTCCTTTCGTACCTTTGCTCAAGGTTACATTACATTACTTTGCGATTACTTTAAAGCTCCTTTCAGCGAAACTGTACCACACTTGACCCAAAAAAAAAAGGATACAGTAATCGCGGCTCCGGCACTTTTCTGCTGTACAATTCCCGTGCCACGTCAGCAGGTTGATCACAGGTGTAATAAATAACAAGTGACTTAAATTCATAGGCATCTTCGGGCTACTGCAGTTGCTCATGTGTTATTGTTATTTTATTGTTAAAGGTGCTATTTGTAAGTTTTCTTGACCTAAAAACATGATTTCTTGCCAGGAACAGGCAGCGCTTTGGCCATCACCATTGTGAGGTTACATTGAAGAGCTATCAGAACATTACAACAGGCCTGGGCTAATGTTAGCATGCTAATTTCAGCGAAAGAGAAGACATGACATATACAAGCGTAAACACTGGTGTTGCCTTAAACTGTTGATGGCTATTGGAAAGTGAAGGAATGAAGTTTCTTATAGACGAATGAGTAAACTGTTGATGCTAACATTAGCTTCTTATAAGGAAATCAGAATAGGAGTCAGAATGCGCCAGTACAATGAAATGAATGACAGACAGCAGATATACCGCACCGTTAGCAAATGCATAGTACAGACAAAAATAAATAATATAAACAAGTAAAGGCAGATTATACCCAAAGTGTTTCAAACATTTTGGGACTGAACATTTTGACGGATAATGCTCTTGTCAGTCACTGTCTTTGTCAGTCAGTGTCTTTGAGCCAGTTGTCAGTGGATGTGTTCAAACATGACAATCATCCATGAGCTATTTGCTCTTAGATGTATTCGTTTCTCAACCACCAGAGCACATTCACGCCCATTTACTGTATTCTACCGGCTATCCGGCTTCAGCTGCTGAAATACCTCCAGTGGCCTTCAGTACTGACATTTAAGAAAGAGCAAAAAGCAGACGCCAAACTGTTATTGTTTGATTATCCTTCCAAAGAAGACTACAAACTTTAACTTACTGCCTTTATTATAAATCAGTGGTGAAAGACTGCGGGCAAAGTCTGACATTTTGATGGCGACATCCTTGCTTGTGATAACATGCAAATTCAAATGATGCTGCCAAGGCTAGAGCATACCTCATAGTGCTGGGACCATTTTCCCTTTCAATTTGACATCTTTCAGTTTCTTAAGGGCAATGATGTCGCTGATCTGCTACAATGCTCTGAGCGTATATTCATACGTTGTGGGGGAGCTGGCTATTTTCATCATAACATGATTTTCTGCTGTCTGTTTGAGATGAGGGGCTTACATGAAGATAAGCAGCATTATGGGTGGTGATGAATTTCAATTATGTCTTTATTATTTGTATTTGTTCTGGGTTTTTGTTTTTTTTCTGTCATGATGGGGGCTTGAGGTGGGACTCCTATCTGTTTAAGGCAGCTGCAAGCTGCTGTGATACTGCCTGTGTGCTCTCGGGAATTTTTTTGAGAACTGAAAAAAATGGCATCGAAAATTATCTTTTGACACAAGTTGTGATAAATTATTCTTGAGACGTCATTGTTATTTGATTGCTAAATACCTTCCTTCTAAATTGCCCTCCCTTGTTTATAAAGATGCAGCAGGCTTATGAATTTAGAGAGATGAGTTTTGAAAGTATTTCTTCTGATGTCTATCTAAATAGGCCACAGTTAATAATTTCCAAATGATATCTCTCTATTGAAATGGCATTTGCTTTGAATTCCTTAGACCTGTACAAGTGCTGTTCTTGATTCAAACTCAGTATACTAGCTTTGAAATAAATTCAAGGATTGCCATTCAACATTTAAAAACCTTGAGCTCACAGTGACATTGCTACACACATGCATGCATGCACACACACACACACACACACACACACACACACACAAATGCACACATACCAAAGCCTTGGTTATACAATTCCGTTAAAGAATAAAAGCCAAGCCACAGTAATCACTGAGGTAGATTAGCATAACGATACAAAGCAACGGACCACGCTTTGGCTGCTACTCAATGCAAAACCATCACCTCCTATAATTACAACAGGCAGGAGGTGTCCAAAGCGTTTTTCAGGGTGTGTGTGTGTGTGCGTGTGTCTTTGTGATTGCCCCTCACACAGGGGCATAAATGAAATGTGAAATCACAAAGTGTTATCACTGTCTGAAAATGTGATGAGCTTGTTTGATGGCAACCGCCTGACGAAATATCAGGGACAGAAAGGGGCCGAGCTCATAGAAGGACATAGCGTTTTTAATTGCTAAACAAATAAAAAACATGAATTTCAGCAAAAATATGTTAATACACACACACATATATATTTATATGTATCTTATGCATATAATGTGTTGTAGTGATTTTGGCAAATTTGGTTGGAGCCAAAACCCCATTTTCCTTTTTGCCCACAAGGCCAATCCATTCTTCTACAACCAACTGTTGGTAGGGGCTGAAAGAATATCATAAGATTTGCAAAATACATTATTCGGAGGCCGCATCATTCGGAGGCTGCAGCTGAAGACTGATTGCATCACTGTAGTGCGACGAGACTGTCCCTGCTCAAAGACCCCTTCTTCAGCGCCCTAGTAAAAAATAATATGGCAGCAGCGTTCAGAAATGAAATAAATGGATGCTGATATATTTTTGCTGTAAGGACTTGAAGTTTTAAAGGCATTGGATTTAAAAAATAAAATGCATAGGAAATCTTCAACAATCATGGTTCATTCTGAAATGAATGAGAAAATTGGCATTAGTTTTTACTTTATCATGAATATATTTATCCTTTGCAATGTTGCACACATAGATTCAGACATCCGGTCACCTGTTTTTGGCCACTTCTTTTACAGAACAGTCTTGTTCGACATATAGCAGTTGAGAAGCAATGCAGGATTCATGCCTGCCTGCTGCCTAATAGGTGGTTGATGCAAGTGAACTTAAAGGTTTGTGAAACTGAGACAATGGGTTGAAAGAAATAGAAGCTCTTTAGAGCTGTGAGGGACTGCTGGGTTGGTCCCTTTATCAGAATTTCAGTGCGACAGCGAGCCGTATCAGTATCGCATCAGGCTGCACAATTAATTTGCTTCCGTTATGACAACAAAGCCTATGTGAAGTGGGAACATTTCTCAAGCGTATGGAGATGCTGCATGTCAATCCAATAGCACTCCAGCAGACTTTGCTGTTCCAAGATGTACAGAAAGGTTCAAAATAGCTTTGCAGTGTAGTGCCAGTGCACCAAACGGCAGTTACTAAAATGTTCACTCCATGTTCATTCATATAATTTTTGTGATTTTAGTGTTTTGAGCGATTGTACTAAATATACACTTATATTTTGGGAGGACATCATCTGATTATGATGTGTCCTCTCAGAGACACAGAAGACGCTAGCATTTGATTGGCTAAAAGGGCAGTGAAAATCACGCAGAAGATATGAACAAGAAGCAGATGGCAGCATCCGTGTGCAAGGATGATTCATCAGTCAGTCGGTCAGTCCAGACCTCTGACATGGGTGAAAGTTTTATGTGTCGGGGAACCTCTGTCAGTGCTGACACACTTTATAGTTTGTAGCTGTCCAGCTTCCGAAACAAGGGACTTCAGGCAATTCATACATAGCTAACTGACAAGCTAACAGCCACATCGATTTGAAATTAAAAACGTGCTGGGAAAGTTGGAAAACTGGACAAGCTGGATGTAAGTTGGAAGTAAGAAATGCATAATTAAGGGAAAGGAAAGACTGCTGATTATGAAAGTGTTGGAAACTATTTAGTTTTTCCTCTTTTCAAAAATATATTTCCTAAAATTAGATTTTTCAATTGTTGTTTGTCTATAAAAGTCAATGCAGATCCTATACAGTAGGTTAATTAAACATTCAGCTGACAGCGTCAGTCTTTTTTGTAGAGGACCATTGCTTGTTCGGTTTAGATTTGTGACCCCAATTCTAATTTCTATGAAAATGACATGTTCAACAGGCGACACGAATCCGACAATGGTGATGAAATATAAAAGTTGATTTCTAGCTTGTGGAAGCAGACTCTCTGTTACCAAGGATCACTGGTTTGGCTAATGTGCAGCGATTGTCTGCTCCTTCCTTGATGAGAGGAAGAAACAGAACGTTTTAAAGCTGTATTAGGATCTTTGAGGCCCAGAGGGACCCAGATTGTCTGTGTGGCAATTACTCTGTGGTAATTTGATTCATAACAAATGTGTTTGGTGATATGCACCAGTAAAGCACATTTAAAAACTGAAATGGTATCATGGCGGTTTCCTTTTCAGCCAATCTAGGAGCTTTGTCTTGAGCAAATACAGTTTTGCCTTTAATGATTCACTCGATATATCACTTATATGGTACATATCTTCAAGCAGAATTGAGCTGCTTCATATTGTCACACCTGCCTGCAGCACACCAAGAACAGTGAGGTGTTTTAGTGTGGAAATGCTGTTTGTTGCTCTGTGTAAAATGGGCCAAGGGGATATGTGCATTGAGTGCGAGTCTTATTAGGGCCCAAATTATTTTTTGCTGTTGAGTCCTTTAGTAGGTTAATCCAGGTCCTGCCTGTGAATAATGTGATAATGATCACCAGGTGCAGTTTTGTTGTTGTTGTTGTTGTTGTTGTTTTGTTTTTTATACTGTATGTTTAAAGTTCATTTTCTACAATGAAATCTGTTTGGGTTAGGGTAAGGGAAAGCACCATCAGACTATTAATCAAAAATACTGAATTACATGTTCTCACCTCAGTGAAGTGGTTTTTATGTGAAATATCTGCCGAGTGATCGTGCGAATATATAACAAAAGCATTTGAATTCCTCACCACAGGTATGTGTGTGTGCGCTTCTATACTTCTTGTTCCATGCCCATCACGCATGCAACAGTCAGTCATGCCACTTAGCTTCCACAGTCCAAAAGTCCATATTATTTTTGATTAATCTGATCAGTGTTTACCTCTGGGACAGGAAAAGAGGACGGCCAAAACAGAAATGTCAAAGGAAATGTAAGGGAGGTTTCTCCTGTCCACCTATTTATGACCGACTCAGGGTCAGAGGTCGCTGTGAGGCATAGATCTGACTTCACAGCTTCTGCGTTAAATCTTGAGGTCTTGACACACTCGGGCAGATCCTCCAGACACAGCTGCAGTTTTCTGCCGATACCACTGGAGCCAGAGCTCATAAATGCAGACTCTGGATGGTCTCTAAAAGGTGGCTCAGTTTCCTCAGAATGTGGAGACAATTTTTCCAGTTTTCCTGATTATGGTTACGGAACCAATTGCGTAGTCACACACACCTCTCCAACCTCTTCTCCGGGTGTTTGCCCAATCTAGGAGGATGAACTATCTATATAGTCCCTTCTGAGTATATAACATCATCCACAGGCGTTGCTAGGGCAGAGTGGAGCTAACGTCCCTGCATTGATGCGCAAACATTGTTGAATCCTCCATCAACTTTGATTATTCAAGATTTAATAAACCTCCTGAGCGTAAGACATCGTGGACTCCACTGCTCTTCATTTTTCACTTAAAATAAGAAATTCCACATCAGACATGTTTGAGTTCACTTAAATTCAGCGAAGCTGTCACATTGTGTAGCAACAACAACAACAACTTTGTCATTAAACACGCTCTGGATTCACAATTACCTAAAAATTAGGGGGAATCTTCAGTAACACTGCACCCCTTTTGATGTGCAGCATCACAACTGGAATCATGTGCAGATGCGAGGGATACAGAGTGACTTAGACTTAAAGTTAGCGGAGCATGTAGGTTATGGCGGCTGGATTCATCAATAAAACATCAGACCGTAAAACTCGTAAGCCAGTACAGTCGACTGGGGCCGTTCTATCTTTTTCCTGCCATTGGAAAATGGTTTCCTCCTTGCTGCTGCAGTTCATCCTGCTTCTACACCTTAACATTGGTGAAGCTATTGTGCTTTTTGTCTCCAACTATGCTTTACAATACCTGATGTTGAAATTGAAGCCACTGGAGCCTCCCTTCATAATTCTGTACAGGTTGGGTTTTTTTGTTTTTTTGGTTTTTTTGCTTGTGGGAATTTTAAGGTGTCAATTGTTTTCCAAAATTGCTGACATTTTGCAGATGGCTAATGTTACACTCTTTACCAGAAATCAATTCTTATTCCGCGCTCTAAGGCAGTAGTTGCTGTTGGTTGCACAGCCTAACTTCCTGTGCAGGTTTGGTGAAGAAGAATTGATTTCTGGTAAATAGCATGACGTTTAAATGAATGCTAGCCATTAGCAGAATGTCAACAATTACAAATTACATGGACCTGCCAACTTGCTGACATCCAGTCCTGTAGTTCAGGCAGTGCTGCTGGAATTGCCAGGATTAGTATTAGGAACAGAACTGCTCAGCTCTGTCGACAGAACTCATTCCCAAGTTGGTACCAAAGTGCCTCCGTGTGAGGCACTTTGGTCAGTCATTGTTTCATCCCTAGGCATTGTGTACATGCTGGTGTGTCTGATTTAACCACACGTGACAGATGTGTTTGTGCTATAAAAGAGCTCACATCACAGAAAATGGGCAAAATTTGTTTGTTTGTTTGTTTGCGTATCAATGGTGATCGCAGCTGAAACCAACAAATACCTGAGAGTCATTTGATCTAGGTGTCTTTGTCGCAGGTGTGTCCCAGGCTGAATGCCTTAGCAGGTTTTCTAACCGGGGTAAAAGGGACTTTTGACTTTTCAGGATTCCCAGGACTCTGGCCAAATATATTATATCCACTGTAAGTCAGTTAAAATACCGGCTAGGCCTATTTATAGTCTTTCAACTTTCTGCTAGATCATGAGCATAAATATTTTGAACAATAAGATATATGCTGAGGGAAGGTAACATATGAAAAGAGACTTAGTGGGAATCCTGGTCTTGGAGGGTCTTTTAATATCCATCTATATGAGAATGGGTGTCACTTTATGAGAGAAATGTCTGTATCAAAACGTCCACCCTTCAGCTGCATCTACAGGGGAATATTAAAGTGCAATACAGCTGAACTTCACCGTCTGTCAAGTCGTCACTTTGAGATATTCATATTGGCACACTGCTTGCTAGTTAAATTCCTATTCTCACTTCCACCACCACCACCACCACCACCACCGCTATCATCAACCCACCGAAGTCCCTCCTCAGAAATTATCCCTGTCGGCTGAGGACATGTGGCTGAGCCAGTTAGGCTAAATCCAAATCAATTCCTCTCCAATGGCCCCAGAAAAGTACCAAATCGAGTTTATGCTCTGCTAATACAATCAGCCTGTGGGCGGGGAGAGGATGACTGTGCCATCATGTCTTTCCTAATTTCATTTCTCTAGGCAGGCAGGCAGACGGGCAGGCCTGCTCGGTGGGGTTGGTGCTGGAGGGATGCCCACTGCTACCAGGCAAGGAGGGATGAGCTCAGCATCAAATACCGTGCCTGTCAAAGGTTTCATAGAGGAAAACACCAGGCCAAAGTCCTTGGGCTGGAGGGACAGGGGGAGAGATACGTAGAGCTGAGGTAAGACAGAGTTGAAAGATGGGAAAACAAAGCGACAAAATCAAAAAGAAGTATGTAAATTATGAAGCAGTGTGTTATAGTGCAAACAGCCTGAACTGCGGTACCTAAAACCACTGAGTGTAAAGACAAACAACCACAAACTGATAGTGTTAGAGGGTTATTTATGAGAGGACCAAGTTCAACAAGGATTTGTTTTTCGCACTGGCCAAAAGCTGAAATTGAGTCACTGAATCAAATGACTGTGACAGCTGGATGAGAGTAATTATATAATTATTTTAGCATATCTATTTATTAGTGAGCAAGTTCTGAAAAAATAAAAAAAAAGGGAAAGATATTTTTGAAGCCTCAAGTTTGTAAATTTGCCATTTAGTTTTTTTGGAAACAGAAAATAACAGGGAGGAGTGAGGGCTGGACCTGCTATGTACTGTAGCTTGATAGTTAGGCAGGGTGCTGTGTGTTGTACAGTGTGTCAATCATACATTGGGTAAAGGCGATCATCATTTAAAAAATGGGACGTTGAAGAAGACTTGAAACTAGAGACGGAGACCAATGCGAGCAGGATATGGATTAAGAGTTCAAGTAAGGCCATTTTCCCATTGAGTTTAATACAATCTTACAAAATTTCTCAACCAGTGGAGCCACATTATGATGTTTATAAGACAGAAACAGAGTTAAAAGGAAGAGTTGATTTTCAGCTTCAGTTCATCAGGTGCTGCCCCAAACAAATCAGACAGGGATCCTGGCTTTGTGACTTTTTGGACTTTGGAGAGAATCTGCTATTGTTTTATGACGAGGCTAAGAAAATTCTAAAGGGTTCACAAACTTTGAAGCAGTAGAGTAATCATTCCCAATAAAGTTGTTTGCCTTCCAGCATACCTCCATCAAATCATATCCCTCAGAGCAAATCTAATTGTCAATGATTCGCTGATATGTAACATTTTTTTATGAAGAGTATCAGCAAACAAACAGAATATCAGTGGAACCAAATGCTGGTCCATGGCACCACAGGAAAGGAGAAAAAGCCTTTTAGACACTAGTATCCTGATGTGGCCCAAAAGCCATCAATTAATACTCATGGAGCCTTGGCACTCTTTCGTGGAGCCATAGAGCCAAGAGGGTCTCTTTCTGTTCCTCTCTCTACTGGAACATTTTACCTTTTACCGAGTGGATGCCTGCATAAAGCAGATGTCAGTAAAGTGGTCCCTCGGTAGGCTACACTGATGAACGCTAATGGAAGTGGTTACCTCACCGGCAAAATGGACTACTCAGTGACGTTGGTGGCACGGTCCATTTGTACACAGGGAGAGCAGGTGGATTGACTTGAATGAGGGGAGCACTGATTATTTACTCCCTTGGCCCGACACCATGGTTTGCTTGGCTGAAAAGGCAAACACTTTTTGGAAATTTTAAGTTATCAGAGCTGGATGTCTGGGGTTATTGGGTTACAGTCAACGCCTCCATCCCAATATGGCCTGTTCCTTCTCTTTTGAATTGAACATTTTTCCATTCTTCAGCCATTCAGTCATTCAGTGTCAAAAGGCAGCCTGGTCCTCTTTCCTAATTATTTTTAGTTAGTTTAGTTAGATAGTTTAGGCGATTTGCTGCCTGATACAGTAAATGTGGTTGTGCTTGCGTTTAGTCAATAGGGTATTCCAGTGGTCCAGAAACTTGGTTCATCAAAGGAAACTGATGTTTAATAGGAAGATAAAGAGCATCCACAGGATATATCAAGTTAAGTCAAGTGAAAACATTTTATTTATCCCCAAGGGACCCATGGAGGCACATGGAGTAGCATAAACTTGAATCACAATACAATGATGTAGACATCTACCCTCACTGGCCACTTTATTAGGTACACCCTGCTATTAAAAGGTTGGACCCCCTTTTGCCTTAAGAACTGCCTTAATTCTTACTGCATACTTTCAACAAGATGTTGGAAACATTCCTCAGAGATTTTGGTCCATATTGACATGATAGCATCACACGGTTGCTGCAGATTTGTCGGCTGCACGTCTATGATGCGAATCTCCCGTTCCACCGCATCCCAAAGGTGCTCTATTGGACTGAGATCTGGTGACTGTGAAGGCCACTGGAGTACAGTGAACTCATTGTCATGTTCCAGAAGCCAGTTTGAGATGATATGAGCTTTGTGACATTGTGCATTATCCTGCTGGAAGTATCCATCGGAGGATGGGTACACTGTGGTCATCAAGGGATGGACGCGGCCAACAACAATACTCAGGTAGGCTGCGGTATTTAAACAATGCTCAATGGGTACTAAGGGGCCTAAAGTAAAAGTAATTTTGAATAGTGATATGATATATTTTGGAGATGTATGGACAAAATTCATGAAACTAATTTGAAACACTCTTTGCTCTTTTTTCTGCCAGAAATCTAGATCCATCATGCCAGGCTGGGTTTTGCTGTCTTCAGCTGCCAGTGTTGGTGAGTCTGTGTCCTCTACAGAAGCAAGTTTCTTTTCTAGGCTACGGGAAGATGAATCTCATAGCTTCTTCTGCTATTGTAGCTCATTTACCTCCAGGTTTGCTGTATTGTTGGGAAAAAATCTCTGAAGGCCATCAAATACAATCTTGCCACAGTCAATGTAACTGACATTTTTTGCACTTTCTGGCTTTTAAGTAAAGACGGTTGTGACTCAATTTGAGGCGCAAGACATTGTGATGCAGCTCAGGTAAATAACTTGATACATTTAAAGTAAGAATTTGGAAACACAAATGCCGTGATATCAGTATGTGTGGTTGTGTGTGTAGTATTTGTGTGCTTGTGCCTTGTATTTGAGCCTCAGACCCTTTCTACCTTCATCTTTTCTGCTCTGAGCGGTAATGTGTGTGTGTTCCTTCCTGCCTTTATGTCTACACCCTTCTCCCCCAGCTCGAAGTGTGTGTGCATGTGTGCGTAGACAGAGGAGAGCGGGCCTAGTGGAGTGGAGCTGGCCAATGTAGTGTGCAAAGAGCTGCAGTCAATGCTGTGGAGTCAATGACCCCTGAGCTGGTGGGGAACCCTCCAGGAAGAAACTCCACAAGTACCCAGCATCCAGTGAGCACTGCTGGAGGCTGCTGCAACGCCACACTCCACTCATCCTGCTACGCTCTCAGTGCAGGAGGGGGGAAAAATGAGAAAAAAACCTGTCTCCTTAGGTGAGGCTTTCTGACAGTGTTCAACAACTAATGTCAGGATTAAGATTAGTCACGCAGAAGGCGTTTTTATATATAGGTGCTTTACTAATTCAGATCCTGTTAGCGAATTCATTTGCAGTAATTTATCAAATCGTATGCATATTTAATGAATTTAGTGTGTTGTGTATTTTATAACCATATCAATTGTTTAGCTTGTGAATTCCTAATCTTCACAGACACAGGGCACTAGCATTTAAAGATAAGCACAGTAAAGTGAAATAAAGTTAGAAAATAATTGACCTCGAATCGTAATAAAGTGCATTGTTGACTGTAAGCACTTGGTTTCCTTTCAAATCTATATCTTGAAAATATTCCAGAAATATTTGAAAGAATGAATTACTTCCACTGACTCTGATTTGAGCTCCAAGAAGGCAAAGAAATTGTTACAGAATGAATCCAATATATATCCAATATATATGCAAAACTATTCTCTGATGATTGTGAACCCCTGCACATGACAGAGTCCTGATCTGTTCCCGTGTTCCTGGAGAGTCTGGGTCTGTATGCACCCTGGCCGTCAGACTAACAATCCAAATATACAAATATTTCATCTTTAATGAGCACATAATAAAACAACTTTTACATTTTTATTTTTTTTTAACTGGGCTTTAAACTAATTTCAACAAAACTGGTCCGGTTAGTAGCTGTTTGGAGACCTTGACACAGTCTTTATTAGCTGCTGGATGTACTTCAATTGCAAGGCATTCGTGATGTTTTAGGCAATTTTTGAATATGGCACTCTCTTGACATTAGCGAACTCTATCTGCTGACAAAAATCTTGTGATATGATTGAAAGGTCTGGAAACAACAGCGAATAGCCACAAGGAGGTAGTTGTGTGAAGTCACGTACGTAGAAAATGCCTTAAAATTTCAGACCCTGCACAACAAAGTGACTGATTTCTATACTTAATTAACATGAAGGCAAAGCAGGCAGCAGAAGCACAGCCGTGAAAGAAAGAGTCATTTGTTCCTCTCTCCCTCGGAGAGAGAGGGAGCCAGAGAGAGAGAGGGAGAGAGTTAGGAGATCAGACCATGGCTGATGGGAAATGAGACAGAAACGGGGAGCTGGAGATGATGTGTGTCATGCTGGTTGATCCATCCCTCCCTGCAGGCGCGTGGAGTACTGCAGAGATTATCCCTCCCCTCCCTCCTCTCGTCATGAACACAGAACCGCACATTCACCATCTCAGAGAGCTCTCCTACAGCTGTGGCCATGTTGATGCACAGAGCGCTGACAAAATACCAAAACAGCTCTGCATCCCCTGAGCCATCGCGACCAGCAGGAAGTAAAGACAATATGTTACATAGGCTATTTACCATATTGAGGGCCGTGGACAGTAGAGTAAGCATTATGTGGTATCCACTGCCGTCTTACCTTTGAACCTACTGTGCTCCACTTCCAAAGTAAAAGAAATTTTCATATTGAACACTGCAAATAGATGAGCTGTCAGCAGCTGCACAAACCAACAACAAACTGTGGCAAAAAAAATGGATTGAGCGTAAAATCAGTACAATAGTAAACTTTGAACACTTTGAAAGACTAAGGTGATGCCAGATTGAGATGTGTGTATCAGCACATTTGAAATGGCCCGAATTTCCACCGTATCAGATAGCCTCTCTCTATAATGCATTGAATCACAGACGGTGAAGTTTTTGATATGTCCTCATAAGAGTTACTTATCCTATTTTTCACGCTGAATCCAGGAGCATTGACTTTCACAGTGAATGTGCATCAGTCATATGCTATGCAGAATCTGTAGCGATATCTGATCCCATATTCTCATCCTTCAATAACCTTCTTCTGTCTTTATCGTGTCTATTCATGGAAGGAAAAGATCTTTTCCTCTAACAGCTGTGGGACTTTGCATTGAGTTCCCTCTTTTCTTCCTTTCGGCAGATCAATCCATCTGCCCTTCCTCTGTAGAACAAAGATGCCGCATCTGAAACGGAGATAAAACAAACAGAACAAATGTGCTACCTCCGGAGCATGGCTTCACATATATTGGTAAATCTATGATAAAGTCACAAAAGGAATCCCTCTCCCTTGAAGACTTGGAGATAGCCTCCCCTCCCGGTGTCTATCGGGTTGAGCAGACAAAGAGAATAAATCGTCCCCATTCATGTGGCAGACAAGCTTTGAAAATTCACATTTCCCTCCTGCCAACAAACACTGCTCAGATAGAAGCTGTTTGGGGAGGAGTGTTTGCAGGTAGTTCTCCAAAGCCCATATGGCTCTGAAAACATGGAAGACGCAGAAACATTCATTCATTCATTCATCTTCAACCGTTCATCCCTTTCCGGGTTGTGCGGGGGTGCCGATCCCAGCTCACACTGGGGTCACCAGTCCATCACATGGCCACCACACTGATACAGACAGAGACCAACAACAACAACACGCACTCACACTCAGAACTATGAACGATTTAGAGTCACCAGTTCAACTAAACACGATCTCTTTGGATGGTGGGAGGAAACCCATGCAGGCAAACTTGAGCTGAACCCATGACCTTCTTACTGGGGGGGGCAACGCTAACCACTATGCTGCCATGCTGCCCGATGCAGAAACAGTGTCATATGAGCTTCCTAACTTCCAAAATTCAAAATTTTTGACTCCCAAAGTGCATATCAGATGGTTGGATAGCTTCCTTCCAGTCAGATAAAGGCTGAAGTGAGCCATCTGTGTGACTTTCAGAAAGCAATGATCCATCATTCAAACCCACTCCTTGTTGTGATTAACCAGCTGTATGAGGGTGAAATATTCATTCAGACATTGTGCTCCTCTATCTCGCTATTGGACCCTAATGTATTTGTGGTGGAACACTGACTTTCTGTCTGAAAATGCTATTATATGGCCTTGTTGCCCCACCTCCTCACCATATCTTCAGAATGCGTTCTGACAGACCATAAACCAACCCTTGAGTTTAGGTCACACCAGTAGAGGTTCTTTGCAAACTATTTGGTGCAAGAATATAGTAGGCAGTGAGGTCCCAGTCCTGTTTTTTTTATTTTATGTATTTGATGATATGCACATATATATTACGATATCCTATATATTGGATACTAAACCATGACGTTTTTGAGGATCATCTTGAGGTAAGGGTCGGGCTCTCTGCGTTTCCAGAGTCACATCTCAGGGAGGAAGTTCTTTTATCGCACTTGCTCAGGGATGTCGTCTTGGTCCACTCGTTTTCTCTCAGAGTACGCTCACTGTAAGGAAGTTTTCTAAAGTGTCCGCCGAACCCAAAGGAAGTGAGGGTTCAGTGAAACACCCCTGACAGTCAATCCTACAGGAGGAGACGTGATGGGAGCTCTCGCAGCAACAGCTATGTCCATCCACCTGATAAGTGGAGATCGTGCTGCCTCAGATTGAGACCTTCAGTGAGGAGCAAAAGGCAGTGACTGTCCACCTTGGCCTGCACCTAAACTAGTGTGCACCATCTTCACTAATTCTGGTTGACAGACCAATAGCCTCAGTTGCCTGAACCATGACGACAAAACCTCCCTAACCGTGACTTTAGGCGACATTAAGTAAGTCATGAGGTTGATATTGACAATGTAGCCCAACCACCGGTATGGGAGCAGCAAAAAAAAAACAAAAAACTATTGGACAAACATCAAACTAAATGAAAACAAAACTTAAATAGTTCTAGTTGGCCCCAAAGATAAGAGTCTCTTATCTCAGAGTGTCCACTCTTATCCTCTGTGAACTTAATCATCTTGCCCCAGAGGTTAAACCTAATGTTACATCCACGGATAGATGGAGGAAAGCTATTTCCAACTGAGTAGATTACTGCAATTTTCTGTTAAATGGTATTCCAAACCAGTTTATTTGAAGAGTTTGAACACAAATAATAATAAGAAGCGTGTTACCCTGGTTTTCACTGTACTCCACCAGCTCCCAGTTTCTTTTAAGATGGATTTCAAGGTCCTTTTGTTCATAAATTGGCGATTCTCTGTTGCTCTCAGATTGTCTGCAGCCAGGCTTTTAAATAAATGCACAAGAAAACAGGAGACTGAGCTTTTTTTCTTTTTTTTTTTTTTTTGGTGTCTCGACTAAGCTCCAAAACTATGTTTTGTTTTTTTTTTTTAACCACAGCATTTTATTTTATTTTTCTCATTTTACTGTCCTTACCAATTCAAGTTTTTATACCTATTTATATATATTTTTTTTATTGTAAAGCACTTGTGAGCTGGGATTAGCTCCAGTATCCCCCTGACCCGGAAATGGATAAGCAGTAAAACATGAATGAATGTAAAGCACTTAGAGCTACATCTCTGTAAGTGAAGAAACGAGCTCTGTAAATAAAGTTTATTATCATCTGAGCTCAAATTGCCCTCTGTTCTTAAGTAAAACTACCACTCTAAATGACATTGTTAAACTTCTAAGTGCTCTTTCTTCATGTTGATGAACCCGACTTGCCGTCAGATGTCCAATCAAAAGAGTGAAAAGCGACTTTGCTCTCCTCTCTAATGAGATGAAGAACTGCTGCTGTCATGATTTACCGGGAGGTCAGAGTTGATGTGCTTCATGTGGGACGATTAAGGCGGCTGAGAGTGTTAATTGAGATTTTCTGCCTGTTGACTTGTTTCAACGCCTCCTAAAAAAAAGTGATGCAAGTCCTACCGTAGTTGGTGGAGCTGGCTCGAGGAAGATGCTAGTTAATTGTGAAGCTGTCTCATTTGTAGATGCCCTGCTGGTAAAGGTCTCCCAGACTCACCTTCTCCCCTGTCAAACATCCCAAATGGTAATTATGGACTAATTACAGACACACACACACACACAAAACACACAGCAAAGGCATGCGGTGAAGCTCGGAGCAACCGATACACACTTCTCTGGAAAACATTTATGTTGATACATCTAGTAGATTCTGAGAAAATGCCACAGATTTGGGTATTTCACATTTAATTATATCTGCTTAAAATATGTTTGAATCCTGTAATTCATAAGTCATTCCAACATAAAGGCAAATAGTCTCACTCCTCACTGTTTCTCTTCGCTCAGCCAACAACAGCTAGCGTTACAACATCTGTCTCACTGTTGTTGTTTTTGTTAATATATTTACAGGATATATTTGTGACGGGCGAGCCAATCTTTTCCTGCACTTTGCATGAGCGAATATTTGTTTCTGCCATTTTGTAACATTCCCTCCAATTCTGAGTGGCCTATGAGCCAACGGTTGTCGATGATGCCTCTTCAGTGATGCTTCTTCTCTGGGTAGTGGTAGTTAGCGCTGTTTTCCCACGACATGAAGGTTTCGATTGCCAGCCTGGGGCCTTTCTGGGGGCATGTTCTCCCCATTGCTGTGTGGGCTCCAGCAACACCCCCCCGATCGGATCGGATGGGTCTGTCCAATGTCTAGTGTGTGATCATAAATAATTGAGCTGGGCACACCTGAAATATGAAATGATTTTTTATATCATATATTATATATACATGATATATTATATTATATGATATATTAGACTGGACTGTGGTTGAGTTCTAATTAGCCCAGTTGACCAGGTGGTCCTTCAGTTTGACCCAGGACACACTTTAGTTCTGAGAAGATCTCAACGTGTGGCTGAATGTGGTCTAAGTGATGTCAATTTCATATTTGGCGCCTCTGAAGTGCATTCAAACGTGCACTTTTGTGATTGGATCACCAGGGCTGATGTCATTTCAGAAGAAAAACAAAAATATATTGGAAAACAGAAGCCACTGAAAACATAATGCTAAACTGACACATTAACCTTTTCACTTATTAGTGCGGCAAATTGCGTGGTAGCTCTTTATTGCGTTCCAATTTCAGAGGAGCATCTATTTCTGTGTGCAGTGCACTGAGATTCAACACACATTTAAGACCTCTCAGTTTTCTGCAATGATACGTTATATCAAAGGTTAACAAAACTGACAGGCAGCTATGATAAAAAATAAAAAAAAAAGCATGTAAGATCAAACAAATCGGAAAAAGAACAAATTCTGCAAGTTAGCGACCAAAATACGCATCAAAGCTTTCATCATTTCCTCCCTTCACTTTGAGAAATGATTGTTTTCCTGACAGTATTTTGAACCCTGACTAATTAAAGCAACTGTAAGTGTCGGTTTTAAACAGATCAACTTTTCTTATCTGCCATCAAGCCGTTTCCTCGGCGATTCTCGCTGGCTCCGTCACGCAGTCACTGTCACAGTTCATTTGTCATTCAGAGATGCAACAACTGTTTCTCAGTCAAATCCAACAGCCGACAACTCCTCAGGCTCCTCAGCCAGACTACAAAATGACGATCGCCCAATTAACAGTTGGCCCTTCTTCCAACTGCAAATCAAAAGTCAATTTCCATTTACATTGGAGTAAAACCAAAACATTGTTGAGCAGACTTGTGCTTACTGTAAACCAACAGTGTGTTGCCTTAGTTTCAGTCTCAGAACTAAGTGATGGTTACACACATTGCAGTTTTTGATGGATTTCCTTGATATTTCATTTCCACAATGAATTCCCCTCAGCATGAAGAGTTACCTTGAAAGAGAATGAAGACATGCTGTCCAACAGGAACGGCAGCAGCCATCATTTGTTCAGATGTACAGTACACTGCAGAGAAATGGCTGAGTCAGGATGGATAAATTGTAATATTGGTTTACTTTAACGTAAAGTTGTCAACATTTCTCAACCTTATTCAGAGGATTTTACTGCAACTGTGCTATACTATCTTACTCATCTAACGTGTAAATCCACGACACAAACAGGGGAAGCACCGACGAGATTTTGGGTCATCAAAGGTGAAGGTCACCTGATTGTCTCAGCAGCATACTTTTTGCCTTGAGGCAGTATTTTTGAAGACAATGACAAAAATTCTTGTGAGGAAAAACATCTGACTGAAAAGAAAGTTTGAACCTCTTTCCTGCTTTTGGGAGAGCGTTGGGTAAAGCACAAACACAATCCCGCGACAGGGTTCACTTACAGACCTCTGGTGAACAGTGCTGGCTCAACTTGACGTGACTTTCTCGACTATTTTTCCATATGGCATGAGCTGCGATTATTGGCATCACCCCTCCCGAGGGTGCCAGCAAAGTAGAGGTGATAATAGCAAGTGACGAGAAAAAAACACTTCTAATGGTTTTTTGGTCAGTGAGTATCAACTCAGCACGAATTTCAGACCGAACAGTTAGAGCAATCGAAGCATAATCAAAATCACAATATGACCAAGTACAATTTCCAGATTGCAATATTTTTTTTTTTTTTTAATCAAGGCCAAATATGTCTCAAATACCAGACAAAAATCATATAATAATTTTGCATTATTCCCGTGAAAACTAAATTGAGATGACAACAACTTAGTTAACATATAACAATAATAATATTAAAAAAAATCTGCCAAAATAACAACAAGATGATTTTTAGCACATATTGTGCAGCCTGAGGATTCACACAAATTTTCACGTACGAATATATTTTCAGCGGCACGGCAATGGTGCTTGATCAGCCGAGGAAGTAGAGATGTTTTGGTGTCGGTGTGCTCTTCGACACCTCCTGAGCATAATCAGTAGCTGTTTTTTGGAGCTGCTTGTCATATTATATATTCAATGAAGTTGCCCAGTTGTCATGGAAATTGTGTCGAGATTGTTTCCTCGACGCTGAGAGTTTGGAAGGCAATAACAAATGAAAACAAAACCAACACAGAGTTGTCGGTTTTGGCAGAGTGCGGCTCACACTTCCAGAGACTTTGTTATGATGCCCCTACACAAAAGCGTGACTCATTACGAGGAGTCAGCTGCAGCATTTAGCCAGCTGACACTTCCTAAACTAGCTTGTAGTTTTGGGAAAGAAAAAAAAAAAAAAAAAAAGTTTTCAAAGAAATAAATCAGGTGGATAAAAGGAAGGGTTTTCAACGGTTTGCTCGTGAGAAAATCTGGTTTATTTCTTATATTTAATTCATTGCTTCCTGTTCTTAAATTTCTCCTTCTCTGCTCGTCTTGGTAAACAGTTCTGCCTTCGTGTTTTGGCGGCGCTCCACTGCGATCAGCGGTTGGTTTTACTTTTGAGTCATCAATCAAATAAATCAGAATTCAACCCACACGTAGAAACTCGTGCTATTGTCAAACCTGCCTTCCAGTCATCTAATAAATATACTGAAACATTAACATTTTGCACTATTATTCAAATTGTTAAATTGCCTTAAATGAAATTACAATTCCAAGAAAAGTATAATTATATTTTAGAGTCATCAGTGTAGAATTTGGCTAAAGAAGACCAAAGAAGCGACCAGACTTGTGGTTCTGGTTGCAATTCAGACTCTGAATCAGCTACAGAAGACTACAATTAAAAATTGTTCAGAATTTTCGCCACCGAAATGCAAACAAACAAACAAACGAGATGGATTTACAATTAGTTACAAAGTTATCTCACTGATTCTGAAGGAGGGGAATGCCTTTGTTTCTCATTGCCACCATCTGGCTGAGCAGGTTATTTTTATTCATTTTCAATTTTTTTTTTCTGTTGTGATGCGGATTAGAAGGTTATTTATTGAACATGACTGCACTGACATGAGGTATTTAGCAGTAAAGCCCGTCTCTGGCTGTGGGCTTGAAAAAACCCGCAAAAGAAATGAAATCCTTCCAATCTGTAGTTACCTTTTAATTCGTGCATTTCAACACTATTCCTTTAGAGGAAACATTGGCTTTGACAAGCTCACACTGGCATAATGAAAACGGTTTTCTGACTACAAGAGGGATAAAAGGGGACTGCTTATGAATCCAAAAAAATTTGCAACAGAGTCTCAGCACAGCAGGAAGGGGGTCTTTGTGTTTGAGATGGTCTGAAAGGTTCAATAAGCCATACTGGCAGGAAAACAAACACATCTAATCCAGTTTTGTAAAATGCCAGGAATATCAAGTATCTGGCAGAGGTTTCTTGTTAGTTATTATTATTATTATTATTATTTTATTGTTGTTGTTGTTGTTGCCATAAAATACTTTTGTACAAAAGTCAGGATCAGTGATTTATAAAGTTTTATCAATTTTTTTTTTTACACAGTTTCAAAAGAATGACATTTCTCACCTCTCACATCCATGAACTTGGAACTGATTGACAATTGGCTACAGGGCGGTGAAATCACCCACTGCTTTGTAAACCGCCGTGCTGAAGCCACCGTTTTAAACGTTTTTTGTGGCCCTCTCGGTCGTTTGAAACCAGAGGAAACCGTATTTAAAGGTGGAGCTGACCTGCTCTGTACTCTGTGCTGATTGTAAGGCAGGCCTCTGCGTGTGGTACAATCTGTTAATCACACAGTAGCTGCGCCCTAATGAATAAGCTCGCCAGGTAAACATTTGCTGAACTAAAGAATCAAGTGAGAGGTAGAGCCTTTTTCCCATAGACTTCAATGAGATTGTTTTATTTACTTTTAAAACCAGTGGACAGGATGCAAGTTGAAGCCTCCTCAGCATTGGCTTCAGACTATGTCCACTGTTATAGACAGTCTGCGGCTCTACTGAATAAAAGGTAGCTAACATCCTGAAATTTTCCTCCTTGTACAGAGACCAACCAGTTTTCAGACCAGGCTGTAAATGTGTATTTCAGCTGTAAACCTGGAGTGACAGTCACCAGGGGCCGACTCCCTGAAGGAGCCAGACTGAAGTGTTCACTGGAGGAACTGTAGCTTTTGACTTCATTTCATTTCTCATTCCTGGAGATTGTCACATGAGCGACAAAGACGGATGACAGAGACGATAAAAACTGAACGTGAGATGTTTCTCATTTAATAATAGTGGAACAACAGGCCAAGCAGTCAAATCAACAGCTTGAACAGTTTGAAGCTGGAAGTGCGCGATCCAGCAGATGCCTGCAGGTTGTTGAATAAGCCTTCATATTAATGTTACACTTAGTCCATCACACTTAAACTCATGTTTGCTGTCAACAGCGTACAGAAAATGAAGGAAAAGGGCATAAACATTACACTTCAGCCACCAAGTCAACTAATTACCGAACGTTGGAGTGGCTCTATGATCGATTCATGAACATTAATGTGTCTGTGCTCTTTAAAGTCCAGTTTGTCCCTGAGGGTGTCTATACATGTTAGTGTCCCATCACTTTAATACCATTTCAAAGGCTCACCCTGTGTGCCAGCTCAAGATCAGATCCTTGGGGAAACCGTTGATTCTATGTTACTTTTTGTTGCAATTTCCAAGCATGGGCAGGGTTGATTTTAATTGTGCAGGGGAACAAATGTCAGCTATCTTTGAAGCTAAACCACTGGAAGATTGTGAGCTTTAAATAGCCGCTCTAGTTGTATTTCCGATAGAACGTGCCAGAGATGTGCACTCGTCTCGAGCAACACTTCCGTAACCCCGTGATGGCCACGTTTTATTTTTAGCGCTGCTGACGGATGATAATGAGCATGTAAATGTTTGGTTTCCTCCCAGCAAGCCAGGCTCTTTCCCCGCGTACAGATTTCTCTGGTTAAATCATCCCAATTAGCCAACAAACCCAGACGGTGTCTCTGGGGAACATGCTCCCTGCAGGAGGGCCAGATGAAATGAATCAGACTGTGCAGCGACGACTGTGCCGCCCCCCCCCCCCAAAAAAGAAGAAGTTAATTTATGCTTTCCAAACTCTTTGATTCCAGGCTGAATGGATTTCAAACAGATACATATTTAATAACTGCATTTTCCACACCTTCATGACTCCATATAGGGATCTGATTTATGAACTCTGATGGAACATTTTTATGTCATGCAGTCCCCATGTGTTACGCTCATAAGTCTAACCTGATGTACAATGAGGATCCCCACGCTCAACCAACAATCGCACACTATTAAAGTCACAGTGCAGAGCTTGAAATCCTTTTGCTAGCTGCTAAGTACTGCCTTAATATCTTGTTGCAAGTGGAAGACTTTCCTTAATTTGAGCTTTTGTTCCACTTGAAAGTCAGCGAGTATCATCAGAGGAAGCTCAGACTCTGACATTACAGTCATATCAAATGCTCCTGCAGGATCCCTTTCGCTTACTTTTGATTTCTAAGAAGGTTTCATATCTCGTGCTGAACAGCTTTAATCGCGGTGCTCTTTCCGTCCGTCTGAGCCTAGTGACAGCTCCGGCATGGAGACTATACCGCAACTACTTCCTCATTCATTTCTCAGCACGACCCCATCTATTCTAAATTATGCTCAAATATTACAATTTTTCTTTTCCCCAAATTATGTTGTTTTGGCAAACTTAACCACTGACTGTATTTTGTTCTAAGGCAGAGCAATGATCTTTCTATCCCAACAGCAGAGGCATTTTCTCGGAAGTATAACTGCAGACAGATTTCTGATTGATGCCAATGTCTGCATTTGACTAGTTGCAAATGTGTTTCTACACATCAATAGAAAATTCACAGACAGGAATTTTGTTTTCTGGTCTAAAAATGTTGTAAATATTCCAATAGAAAATGCCTATACAGTAACTACAGCATTAACGCATGTGTTTATACGTATCGACAACCACAGTACTGAGTTCAGGGAAACAAAATGTTTGGAGATGTTTAGTGATGAGACACATTTTCATTTACAAACCCAGATATCTTCCAAACTTTAACCAGTGTTTTGGTTGACACCTGTGACACTTTTCTCTGTATACAGGATAATCCAATCTATTGTTTATAGATTGTTTATTATGAAAACATGGTGGTTAATTTTTTTTTTAACTAAAACATTCCCTTCCATCATTGGAATCTCCAGTATGTAACCACGACTCTCAATAAAAACACGACTAATTTTTTTTTGCCACCACAACTGATACAATCAGATATTTTCTGTTGTTGATTAAAAAAAAAAAAATCTAAATCAAAACTTAAAAAGTTCTCGTTAGTCCGTGAAGGCAAAATGCCGCTTTCAGGTACTCTTGTAAAAACACACTTTTCAAAATATCTTTCCCTGGAGCCTGAAAACCCCTGAAGACCATTTTTTTGTTTGTTTTTTTTGTTTATTTGTTTGTTTGTTTTTAAGCGCTATCATTGAAATTGTTTTAATAATGCATGTTGTCTGTGATTGTCCTGTTTCTTCCCGAACACCGTGTTGCTCAGTCTTTTCTGGCCCCTTTTTTGGGAGCCTGTTTTCAGGTTTCGGTTGCCGAGTCTTAATGTGCAATCGGTCACACTTTTATTTACGCTCCGCTATTCTAACATTTATTTTTGTGCAGATGAGTAAATCAAAATGAAAGCAGCGGGTTCGAAAAGATGGGCTTGGCGTGCATGTTAAACACGAACTGGAGACAACAGGTTTTTTTGTCTAATTCTTCACTCCTGATCACAAACTGGTGGTTATTGCCATTCAGTTTTCTTTGCCTCTGCCTTGCTTTGTCTCATTACGGAAACATTAACATCACTTCCTCTACCTCATCCTTCTGTCAACGAAGCATCTGCTTTCTGTCTAGAAGCAACAGCCACTGGTTTAATCCAAGAATGGGATTGTTATTGCTATTGATTCTTTTGGGCTAATTTCTGACTCTACAAACTAACAAGCGCATTTCACAATGCATAAATTGAAAGTCTTCCAGTGCATGTTGTGTCCACATGACTTCAACTTCCATCTGACCATATTCCTCTATAATAAAGATAAATAAATAAATAAAGAACGGTGCTCATTAGAGAACAAAATATGTTGATTCTCTGTGCAGATTTAGAGGTCTGGGCAACAGAAAATTGAAAATCAAGTCACACCACGCTAAGTAAAATGACAGACTTTCCCTTTGATCAATCTCTTTCTCTAATATTCCCTTTGCAGCTTCATTAGCAAAATGTATTCTTCATTTAATTTCTCGCAAAAGCCCTGGGAGAATACAAGACCCCTCAGAGCTATAATAAAGGCACCCGAGCATGTGCCTGAAATAAACTTATTAACCAGCGCCAATTAGGCCGACATTTTGTTTTGGATTCTATTGCCGAGGAGACCTTGTTAAGGCATCGCCATACGAGCGCAGAAACAGAAGGCCTTTAGTGTGTGGACTGCAAGAGAAGCTCCAAGAGCTGCGGAAGTGAGAACTAGACTCAGACCAAAATATTTATTGGCTCCATATTACATATTTACTGTTTCTATGGTAAAGGGAACCCTGACTATAATAAGAACTGGATCAAATTCTGCATCATTATACATTAAAGGATTTAGTAACACCTAGTGGCAGCTATAGGAAACTACCAGGTTTCCAAATTCAGGCTGTCATCTGCATCCCCATAAGAAAATTAAGCTCCATCTACTTTAGGTAATAATTTTCAATTGGCAATTCAACATGATATACATATATATATATATATATATATAAGTGTGTGTGTGTGTGTGTGTGTGTGTGTGTGTGTGTGTGTGTGTGTATACATATCTATGGAGAGAGAGAAGGAAAGCAAGAATGTGGGATAATACTGTGATTTCTCCATTTAAAGTAAAGAAAAGAAAAGAATTCAAACAATGAAGTAAACTTCTAGCAGTGCATTTTAGTTTTGGGCCTCCTGGCCTAATGAAGTTGTTCACTGAGTAGCCTAAAAGAAAGGGGTTGTTTGACATGATACTAAAAGCTGTGAAAGCATTCAAAAAAGTAAATGTGCACTTTAGCTGATTTAGCTGTGGATATTTCTTAGCCATCTACAGCAGCTCATCACTCAGCTCATGCTGCTTGTCTGAACCGGCAGCGCTGATCTGAATCCACCGAAGCTAAATACCGCTGACTGGAGATTTAAATCTCATCCAGCAAACTGTAACTTTAACGCTAAGCGGAGTAAATTAGTAGCTTGGTCCACTTGTGTAGGGTAAAAATTATGGTCTTTTGTGGCTCGGGTAATGGGGTGCAAAGAAATACTTAGAAGTGAGTGTTAATTGATTTTCACTTTCAAAAAAGAATGGCATAAACAAGAAACACAATTAACCCTATAGGGAAGAAATTCACATGTATTAATTCCCTACAGAGGCCAGTTAGGGGACTGCTGAAGCTTTGACAGGTTTAACGAGGCTGTATTGAAGCAGATTTGACACATCTGAATGTGCGCCGCTGCGTGTCATCAGACTCCATTTTAAATGAATAGCATCAGTCATCCAAAAGTCTAAACCCTGGTGCGAAATAACCCCGTCAGCTGACCTGTTTCAAACAGCAGGCAAAGCCACGCACATCGCTTTAATGAGGACCGCGCTGCAAAGTTTCACACTTATGTAACGGTCAGATGTATGTGGGTAACTGTTAACGTTGTGAAATCACCTCTTTGTTTGTCGCATGTTCACAGGATAGCAGTTTATCAGCCTGGAGCACACAGCTCCGTGCACCCAACGCTCCACTGATAAATAATGAAGCAGCAGCTATCCTCCACATCGTGGTTATGGATCCAATTAGAACAGCAGTGCAGTTAGATGGAGAGAAATATTAAAATGTGATAACATCAGCGACGTCTGCCTGTGCGACTGCCGCTGCTTTTTTTTTTTTTTTCTTTTTTTTTTTTTTGTGTGTTGGCCTCAGTAACACCTCTCCACAGCAAGGTACATATCCTGGCTCTAAGACACAGGAAATTAAACTTGTTTTCGTTCCCCTGATAGTTCCTGCCAGGAGATTAGATCACCATGGTGAACTCACCTCATTCACTGATGCAAACCCCTCCAGTGTCAGTCTGTCCCTCAGAGGCCACCGTAGAGGCCCCATGGCCACATGTCTTTCCTGCCAATAATCACCCCATTAAAATGAATGATTTTTGCCCAGACCTTGTACTGTACATAATCGTCAATTAGCTGCTGGCGTCGAGATGGCACCTCCGCTAACCTCTAAAAGTCTGCTGGAGCCTCATTATGGGGAGTGTGACTCACTCATGATCACAACCGGTCTCTGGGCAATAATGGGAATTGAAACAGCAGCTTCATGTTCATGGGTTTCACACAGAGCAATGAAATGAACTGTGTGCAGCATCTTCTTGCTGCTTGATCATCTAAATGAGAGGAGGCTTCGTTAGATTTGGTTCGTTTTTTAATGACACAATTAGGAAATCAAGGTCAAGGCTAACAGAGAGAGACAAGATGTCTGCTTTAAGGCTTTTTTTTTTTTTTTTTTTTTTTCCCCGTGTATCAATATCCTGTCTGCCATATTTTGATCTCGTGCATATCTGACATAACTAATCAGCGTCGGTTTTAATCATTGTCATCATTGTCTTTACCTTGGCTTGTTTCCAACACACTACAACAAAGCAAAGAGCAGTGAAGCCAATTAATTTGGTAAGTGTTTGACTAGACTATAACGAAAGTTTCAGATCAATGACACCACAAACAAACCTTCACTTCACTTGAATTTCAGGCTTGTACTTTCTTAGAACATTTTGTAACACTGCCTTTATTTTTTATGTCAGATTTGATCCGACTGGTCGAACATGACACCAGACTCAGACGATTCTTAAGAGAGATGGTCTGCTTTTCCTCAGATTTATTCTTTTGAGCTGTTCTGTTCCAGAAGAATATTGTTTTGTTATGCACCTAAGGTATGATGTTGTTTAGGTCATATTTCTTGTCCATTTTCTTTTTCAGATGAGCTTCCTTAGACTCCTTCATTCGTCCTTTTGTGAAAAACTTGGATCCATCGTGCCTTTAAATATATAAATATCATCCTCCCACCTCCTCTGCACTTATGATATCACACATGGCGCTCATGTGCGATATGTGATATCACTCCTACTTCCACGTTTTGGGGGTCAAACACCAAGTTTTTTTGGATAGCCTTGGTCAGCCACACACCAATTACACTTAACTACATTTGAACTATAATATTTAATTTGGCTTCCTTTAATTTGGATGAAGCAAGAGCCACTGAAAGTATAGTTTTACAGGTTTTTGCCATTTTCGTCCAATGTGGACATCTTGACTTCATACGATGTCTCCGAAATTTTCTGATCAGTCAAGGAGGCACAGATTTCCCAAGATAATCCCTAAACAAACGTATTCCTGACAGTAAAACGGTGAGATAGACGTTTGAATGATTGTTGAAATGGGTTAGATGGGCCAGAGCATGTTGAACCACCAGTACAGTGATTAAGTGCTGACCGCTCTATGGCACCCTGCCTCATTGGAGGGGAAAAAAAAAAAAAAAAAGCATGAACCATCTATCAATTTCTCAGCCATCCCAAAATAAGAACTGGCTCTGGGTTCAGCGCCATGAATGTTTTGGTTTGAAGAGGCAAAAGGCCGCTGGGCACACAGCAGAGCTGAAAAACCAAGTGATCGTACTGACGGAGGTCCACTGCTGCTGATATGCTGCTTCCAGTACAGTGAAGGCCTTAATCTTACCGTGCCTCTGTTAATCTGAATTTTTTATTTTATTTTTTTCATATTTAATTGGCCTGTATACATGTGTTTGGTGTTTTTCTGACTGTTGAAACTCTTTAAAGGCTGAATCAAGACAAGGTATATAAACATGTTTATTTGCGGGGCCTCCTTTTAAAGGCATTTGGGCATTCAACTGGCCACCGTTACCTCCCTCGGAAGCTGCAGGAGAAAATGCAGAGTTGCACTTTCGACATTGCCTCCATTAAGGCGAATAAACTAGATTTATTACATGTGCTATTATGGCGAAGGAAGCATAGGTATAATTAAGCCGAAAACACGCTGAGGAAAAGAGAGTAATTGAATGGGAAGAAGAGAGAGAGAGAGAGAGAGAGGCCGTTGGTTAAAGTTAAGATTGAAAAAAAAAAAAAAACTGCAGAGCTGAATAGCACGTCAACAACAGAAACCTCAGCAACCAGAAATGAGACAATTATCTTACTGCAGTGCATCAGTAGAACGAACAAAGCCCCGTTAAAAAGGCTTTCTGTCCAGTGAAGCTCTAGAGATTTAGAGATAGATTAGATCTGAAATGGTTAGAGGAAGTTTTAACTTGCCGAGGGACTGCAGATGTGAACCAGCTTTAAGCTAAATCCAGTACAATGCATTAAATGATAAAGCTTATGCTATTGTTGTGTGTGGCCCCTTTACAAATAAACTAATAAAAAAAAAAAAAACTTTGTATAAATACATAATTTAATAGAATTGGATCAAAGTGAGTATTATAAGATAAAGTGTCCGGACACTGTGGGAATATGATAACTCAGTCAGTCATATGTCACAGAGTTAGTTCAAGTCATTTTATATCCTTGACGCTCTTGTGACTTTTCCTAATTCAATGAGAACAAAACTCGGTGACTGATGTTTTCTTTCCATAGTGTCAGAAGATTGGCCTTCTGGAGTCGTTACCTGAGTGACAACCACAATGGTTGATGGTAATTTCTTTAAACCCATCAGATTAGAAGGTATTCAGGAAGATGCTCTGTGTAAGTGTAAGCAGGTGATCTTGTTTCAGTAGTTAGTAGTTGATGCGCACGTATAATTCATTTCTGTTCACCAGTATTGTAAATGAGCAAAACCAGCGTGTTATAGTCACCCCATTTTATTCAAAAACAACAACAATAACAACAACATCAAAAGGGTTTTTCAGAAAAGTATTCAAAGTTGGAAATATTGTCATGAGATTGGAGACTGTGAGATACAAGAGCTGTGTCCATTCGTTTACCGGCTACAAAATGGAGGTGTCATTATGAAGGTCCAGTCAGATTTCACTGTAGGAGGCCTGAGCGAAGACACTGAGCGCAAGCTAGGACTTGAGACACAATCCCAATCATTATGAACGGAAAAATACATGAATAAAAAATAGGGCTGGGCCAACTGGTTGTGAGACAGATGAGAAAAACAAGGCTTTGGGAAATACTTTGGCATGAGTTAAAGCAAGGTTTTCCACAGTTCCAAAGAACTGGGAAAATTAAAATACAGCATTTGGAAATATTAGTATTTAGAAATGGGTAAATCTAAAATTATGAAATAATTGGAATAAAGAAAGTATTTATTTATGTATATTTATATGATAATTTAGATATTCCCAAGTGCTTATTAGCTGTATAACATTATTAGTGTATGCATTTATTTATTTATTATTATTAATACCATTTATTATTACCATTTATTGAAATATGATAACACAAAGGCATCGTTTACATATCGATCTATTTATTTACAGATAAAGCAGTGGGGTCTATGGAGATCTATACAGTCACACATAAGGAACTGTAAAGCTACACCGAGCTCAAGGACTTTACTTCGCTTTCCCACTTGATATCATTGAAATTGATATCAAGACCCAATGGAGGGAATTCGTTCTTGACATAATATTCATAAATATTTCTGACTTTATCCTGATACGCTTTTTTTTTTTTTTTTTGTCTGCCTTTGCTGTTGCTTCAGGCTAAGAGTTTGCTCCTCAGCTCAGCCACAGACCCTCTCTTCTGTGCAGAGGTAGCTAGAGCGCACCTACCCAAGGCCACAGCCCTCAATTAACACCCATAGAAAGATACTATTTCTTCTTGTGCTTGAATGTACACCTTTTTTGAAAACAGGAAAGAGTCGCTGCTGCATCTCACAGTCTCTTTCACAAAACATATACATTCCCAACGGCTCTTGTAGGCATCCAAAGCTGTTTGCCGAGAAAAGGAGCTTTCTATAGCTGCTATGCCCATTTTTATATGTGAACTGATCCTTTAAGACCCTTGTATATATCTCAAGGACATTGTGTTGTTTCCAAGATTATCCATGTATGCCAGGGACATTTCCACTATAAAACACAAACTGTCGTTTTAATTAAAACCTGATGTGTTAGTTAGGGTTCAATTCTGGTCAGCTCTTGCAGGTTTTGTTTTTTTTTTTTTTTTTCCGCAAAACACCCAGATTCTCTAATCCGGTGTCTGTCTGTTTATGCGAGATACACAGCAGCCATTCGGCCACTTCTTCTCTTTCTCTTTCTCCCCAGTGAGGGCAGATGGCTCAACCCTCCCTGAGCCTGGTGCTGTTCAAGGTTCCTGCCTCTTACAGGACGTTTTTCTCTCCAGCGCTCGCTGATGGAGGGATCTGTTGGGTCTCTAAATAATTCCAGAAAGAGTTTGGTCTACAGTTGCTTGCTACAAAGTTCTGAGCTCAGTGTGACTGAGAGCCCCTTGCTGCAAGATGTGTAATAAACAAAGACCAAGACACCAAAGTCTCCTAATATTATTCTCACAAGAAGAGTTTTGTGGTTTTTGCCTCTGCCACAATTGGCTGAGAGCTGGGTGGAAGACTGAGTCAGGTTAGCTCTGATGTTTGCAATGGAGTAAACCGCAAATAGGCACTTTCTGGTCATCCCAGAAAGTGGAATAGTAATCCCGAACCTATTGCGACAGTGGTCGGGGCAAGGGACAAAGAGGTGATACATTTTAACGCTACAGCTGACTGAGCCTTTCCAGATTTTAATTTTTTTTTTCTCCAGGGTGGCTGGGATCCTTCAGCAGCACTCCCCGCTAACTGAAGCGCTGAGTTAGCAGGGAGACAGCGATGTGATGAGGCCGTGTGACAATCACCAGAAACTGGAGCTGCTCTTATTCAGATCAACCAACAGTAGACTGACAGCTCAGGTATTGAAGACGCTAGTCGCAGCTGATAAGACGCAAGAAATGACAACAAACAGAGGCAGTGGGGGAGATGAAATTACCAGCAGCCGCCTGATGTCTCTATGTATGACATTCAGCGGGACAGAGCCTGGAGGAACCTGCTGCGCATGATCGTCACTGTACTTGACGGCAAAAAGGAGAGAAAGGAGGAGGCACCAGCTCACAGAGAGGAAAATATGAAATAAAAAAAAAAAAAATCAAGAAAGAGCGCAATAAGCTATGAATGTTGGCGCCCAACTCTACCACTTGAAGGTAGAAGAGAAAATGAAATGAAAGATAAAGGAAAAGGTAGATGAAGTAATTTTTCTCCTTTATAGTATAACTGGGTTATTTGAGACATGGGGGGAAAAAAAAAACAAAAACACTTCTACTCCTCTAAAAAAAAAAAAATCATATAAATGATTCAAAAAGGCTGGGAGAGTCATTTGCATATAGATAAAAGTCAGTTTAATATTGTAAATTACCTTTTTTAGATGGCAATCTGGAAGATTTGGCTTTAATCTCTCAATAAATGTCTCGTGTGTGTATTTTTTTTTTTTCCCCTTTCCTACCTGAGTGAGAGTGGTTGAGGAGGTGGAGGGAGGTGATGAAGTGGGGAGTGGAGGGATGGGAAGTGGAAGGCGGGGGTGGAATAGAGATATCACACAGGAAAAGGTTCCCCATTCGTTTTGCTGCCTCGCCTTTAATTAATAGATTATGTACACATGCACACTCCTGTCAGTCTCTCTCTGAGTTTCCCCATTACCACTGTGACCTCTCTCTCTGCTGCCCAGCAACCCCTAACACACACACACACACGCATATATTTCAGACACAACCACGTGGCCGATGAATGGGTGGGTGAACAAGGGATTGGGAAGTAAATGTAGGAAGTAAAGAGGTATAATCAATGAGCTCGAAAGAGAAACCGTAAGTGTTGCGTTTGAAAGACGTCTGAAATTCAAAAATCAACTTTTCAAATGAAAGATGTATTTAAATAGTACGGTTCTCAAACAAGCAATGACACATGACAGATAAAAAAAAATAAATAAATAAAAAGAACTTGGTGTAGAGTCCACATGATTCCATTTTGCCATTATATTTAGTTCGTATTGAAGGCTGAAGCTATGGCTGTAGCCTGCGTGACGTCACCTGTAAGAAGGTTCAGAAATAACTGCTCTGCTGTCGCCATCTTGGCAGTGTCTGGCCTCGCTGAATCCCGCTGATAATGTAAAACTGGGCAAACATGCAGGGTGTATGTGGAGTTTATACTTTGGTGCATTGGTTTCTGGCAAATATACGCTCAGCCACCTGTCGCTCAAAGCGACGCACACGTAATTATTCAGAACGTTTTTAAAAGTCTCAATAAAATGCAAACGGGTCAGCTGTCATGACAAAATTAGCAGTCAAGACTCTGTAAGTTGTGCCTGGCAGTAAAAATGTTTATTTCTACTGTACAATTGGATATATTAACATGGACGTCTATGGGGACATAATGTTATGAACATTTAGGGAACTGCAGATTTTGACACTTCACTGTTTGTCAGCCTTAGAGTTTCCATTTTGCTGTTTACATAAAACACAATCCCTTTCTTTCCTGGAAGCCCTTTAGAGAAATCTACGCAGCAGGGGTTTGAGTTTCCTTAAAAGTGGAACACCAAACACTCACTATTTCTGCTTAGAATTTCTTTGTGAGTAAAAACTTTTTCTTTTTTTTTTTTTTTTTTTCACTTGTAGGCAAGATTAAATGTTTTTCTCATCTTTATTAGTCCCTTTCCGTACAAAGCTAATTTCTTGTACCAAATTTGTCAAAGCAACAGACTTTCAGCATTTTTTTCACACAACCAAAATAATGAACATCACGCTGTAATGAGAGGGAATGTGAAAAGAAGAAGATGTCTTACTTAAATATCATAGAATATCATCTAAAATAGAGGCAGTTACAAAAATAAAGGTCTGCCTAAATCCCCTGAGCAGAAGTTGAGAAGCGTCAGAATGTGCGAATGTTTGATGATGCTCGGATGATTGTGTGATTTATGTGATGATGCAAGGGCCAGGAGATACTCACTGCAGGACGTCCTGTCTGCAGAGGATTTATCGTAGAAGTTACTTTCGGCTTAACTGCACATTTTCAGACAGCAACTCCAAGTTCAGTGACAGGAATAGTCATGCAACGATTGAAAAAGATAAAAAGGTGCTCTCAACAACTCTCACGCCGAAAGGCTCTGCGAGCTTAACTTCTGTTATTGATGAGCAGCTAAGAAACACAACAAGACAACTGGGAAATTAAGCACATTGCATTGCGAAGGGGAGCCAGCATGTGGGTAACAGTGGAATTTTAGAATGTTTTTCAAGGCTAAAAATCATCATAATTTTTTACCACTGACTGACAGGTGCACATGAATAAGTAAACAGTGCTTTTGAATTAATGATTCCTTGCTCTGCAATTACTGAATTAATAACACGGGGTTACCACATGGCTTTTGGCCTGTTTCTCCTACCGGTTTGATGCCTCATTGGACATGGTTCCCCTTTCATTATCATTGCAGTAGAACAGACACTTAGAATAGACTTGACATGACATGTTGTGTTGAGCATTACAACTTGGAAAGTTGGAATTTTTGAAACACTGTACAGCGTAATGTTTTGTCTTTTTTTCTGAAGTTGGTGGCGGGGAAGCTCACACTGCAAACGGCCAGGGGCATCCTAGCAGACCCCAGTACGTGGGTGAGCTGTCAGAGCCTCTTCATGTCACAAGGAATCAGCAGTTACCGCAAAGCATCACAGCATCTAACAAATTAGGTCCACCTTAAAGACAGGACGTCCCCTGAGAGGAAGAGGAAGATGAAGGCAGGACCGCTGTGTGGCATTGACATGACTTCACAACAGTCGCTGATGTCAGGGAAACAAGAACGGATCCGGACAAGGCGACTAAATGAAGACCGAAGACAGACCACGTTGGGTGTTGGGCAAACATTGACCTACAAATGCTCAGCAAAGCCAAGGGAGAGGTCAAAGGTCATTGGCAAGATGTACAGTAAGTGGGTGACTTGCCACAAAGTAGACCTTTACATTACATACAGTATGCAGTCCTGACAGGCGTGATGAGTCAGACTTCATCAATTCTAAGTAGAAAAGTGCTGTTGATGGTAAATCCGAAGAAATAAATCACTTTGCCGGGCTAATTTTCACTCTCTCTATTGTAGTTGATACTCAGTGAGACTGTTGATCCAACCTTGGACCAACTCTTGCTCTTTTTCTGGTGCTCTCCCTCCTCTATCTGTTTCCTCCTGTAGGACTTCAGCCCCCAAAGAATGTTGAGGTAGTAGTTTTTGTTTTGGTTGAGTAGCTTTTCCACATTAAGCACTTTAGGTTTGTTACTAGTGGGGCTTTTTTGGGGGGACCGAAGGAAATTGTTATATTCCATCAGGAATTTCTCTGGTCATCTGTGCTCTCCTGCCACTTTAGGCCCCAAATCTCTCATGGGTCATGTCAGAATTGCCTGATGCTGGAGCTTGTCACTTTTTGACTCTCTTGTCTCGCTCTGTTCCTGTATATATGGCAATATCTGAAACACGCCAATCCCCAGCACTTAATTCTGCCTATGGCAAGTCACATCTGGCAGTAGAGAAAATATACAAACAGCCCAAAGGAACAAACGACCTTCGTGGTTATTCAGCATGAAGAACTTAATGTGTTGATTCATTCATCTCTTACTGCTTATCATGTCTTGGAATGGCCAGTTCCAAGACATGGGTGCGGGGCAGATTCAAAGGTTAGGTTTAGGGTTCGTGACCAATGTGCAGCACACACTAACAGACTAAAACTGTGCTCTTTGTGATGAAGATGGACATATGGACATGAGGGGTTAGGGTTGGGGTAAATGTTTTCAATTTCCTATTTTTTACGGTACTTGTATAGCCGCAGGTTAATGAGAGGAAGCAACCAAAGGCCAGCTGATTAAAGCATCGGGTTTAGTGGGCTGAATTTTGCAAAAACAATCCATCTTCAACCGCTTTTCCGTTTCTGGGTTGCGGAGGTGCTGGCGCCAATCCCAGCTCACACTGGGCGAGGGAGGGGGTCACCCTGGACAGGTCACCCGGCCATCACAGGGCCAACATACAGAGACAGACAACCGCTCACAGTCACACTCAGACCTACGGACCACGTAGACTCACCAGTTAACCCCAAAAATGTCTTTGGACGGTGATAGGAAACCAGAGTACCTGGATTAAACCCACACAGGCACATGCAAACTCCACACAGATAGGCCCCAGAATGGGAACCAAACCTGCAACCTTTTTGTTGTAGGGCAACAGCGCTAACCACCATGCTGCCATGCTGCCAGCATGAAGAAGAAGAACCTGTTGAAGAGAAAACTTTCGCTTTCTGTGGTCTTAGCTCCTTGAATGATGTCATCTCCTCTCCTGAAACGCTTTAATGGCGCTGACTGGATAATTAGCTCCAACACGTCTATCTCAGTGTACCAGCTCCTTATAGCATTGGTGGACGCGCTAATGAATTTAAATTTACAGTAAATGGCTTCCTTTCAAATGGAAGCAAGGAACAGACTGAAGAAAAGCAATTACACTATCTTCACCATTTGTAGGTGTTTAGTAAAATGTCTTTTTGGAGGTGATGTCCTGAGAGGCCCTCGCATCTTGGACATATGAGATTTTGCCGAGAGGGTCCATTCATTCTGTCTATAAGAAGATGGAAAGACCTTTTGTTGATTTTCTATTAAAATTACAGTTGAATTTGCATGAAAACTCAACACAAGAAAGGTTGTGATACAAAGAAAGAAAAGACACAAGTTCTGGGAGACGAGGAGTGACATTCTTTTTCTCTGCGTGACTTCTAACTGCTATCCTTTATCTGAGTTTTTCAGTGTGTGGAGCAGCTGGAATCAGATAGAGAAGGAGATGTGAATCAGTTGCCTTTCTTTCCATGTCCCGTGGCAGTGGGGGGAGGTGAAAATGTCCGGGTGATAATGTACTCCGCACGATAATGGTGGTACACCTTGATGATCAATGTAAGTCATAAAAGGCACTGTGACATAAAGAAGTGATAAATCTCCCAGGTCCTCAGTGAAGCAAGACACATAAAAGCAAGCGGCTGCGGGTTTCCATGGCTATTGCTGGATTTCTCTCCTCACCTCGGGGGTGAAAAAATGCAAATAAAATACAGATTATAAAAAAAGGATAATGTGTGGGCTTTGGAAGATGAGGAATGAAAATATCAGCGAGCTTCTTCTTGATTTGTATGTCCAGAGGCAACACTTGAGATGAACGAACCATGTCTTAAATTACCATGTAATAAAATTTTTACCTCAGAAGGTGGGGTGCCTCGCACAAAAAACAGCATTGGCAGTTTAATGGTGCCAGAAAGTGTGAAAAAAAAAAAGAAAAAAGAAGACCATCATATTTCCCCATCTGTGACAAATCCTATTAGTAATGTGGCATGTAAAGATGGAAGTGTGCTGATGTTATGTCTAGTGGACATCTTATTCTGTTGATCTGATAATGTAGATTGATGGGAACATAAAAGCGAGCAATCTGCATTAAGTTTGGCTTGTTCCTCTTGCTGCGAGTGTGCTTGGCTGACTTAATCACAGGACGGGCCTCCGTGCTGGCAGCGACTCTATTTGTCATGCAGTAGAGACACAACCATCCCTAATAAATGCTAATTTTCTTTAATTTTATGCTCATTGTCCAATAGATAAAATTGTGTGTTTATGTGCAATTTGCAGGTCATCTAAATCTATAAAGTCTCTGCTTTATTAAAAAATAATAATAATTTGGACTTTGAGTCATTTCCAGCTACCAAAGTGTATGTGCTCCTCAGAGGTATTTCGTGTGTGTGGGCGGACAAATTTGGAAAGATTAATAAATTAATAATAGTTAAAAAAAAATACATAAACACTCCCCTGTAAATGTAAACTTCATTCATATATTATATCCTGAAGCAGGTCTGGATATATATTTATATATAAATGGGGAATGCAGGGTCAACATAAATTTTAAGACGTGAAATTAAACTTGCTTTTTCATTTGGTATTGCACTGCAATCGTGGCACACTCCAACTATTTGGCCATGCTTGTGCTCATTATTTTACACTTTATTTTGGACAGTTCTAAATGAAAACTTTTTTTTTTTTTTTTTTTTGCATCATAAATTATTTCCACCATTTGGAGACAAAGCCATCAGGTAGCAGGAAAGCTCGATAGAGTAGTTCATGTCTTCACGCCTTTGACTGTTTTCCAGTGTGTACGCTGCGATAATCACCAAGTAACTTCCTCATGTGAGTTAGCTATGTCGCTTGTGAATATCAACAAGTAAGTTTGATAGATCTACTGCAGAAAATTAAGGCGGGAGCTTCGGAAAGAGGTGATTGGACTTCCACGTGGCATGCTAGAAGCTAGTTTGCTTATGAATTCATTGTTTAGAGATGGTTTGAATTCATGCTCATACATTTTGGTACTGCACACGTGACACATATTGCATATCAATGAAGATTTGGAGGAATGTAATGCACATTTTTGGGCATGTGAAGTGCAACCTGACTTAAAAATTTGGGACGTCACAGTAGCCACAATAACAGCCAAAAAAAAAAAAAGTTTAAATTTAATCTGTGTGATTCATGCTTAGTCATTTCAAGTTTTATAGGATTTGTGAATTGGACTGAGCTAAAACATATGGAGACGTACTGTGCTTTTAAATTGAAAATACTGGACAAATAGGAGCTGAACAATGGACAGGGAACAGAGGCCTTATCCCATAGAGGGAGCACAATGTTTATTGTCATGTTAATGTGCAAATTCAGATTAAGAGAACAATGCTGGAACATAAACAGGGTCGTTGGTCTCTTCATTCCATTAAGAGTTTTGATCCGCTTTTTTTTTTTTGTTTGTTTGTTTTGTTTTGTTTTTTAAGGCCTTCAGTATTTGGGACCGGTTACACATTGCTGATGTTTTATGTGGAGGGCAATGATGCTTCAAATGAGTTACATGATTGCAAAGTCAACCCCAGGTCAGCGGTTGTCAGATTGGTTACCAGGCAACATAAAGAAAAACCTAATATATTTAACAGTAAGGGCCATCCACTAGCTCTCCACCGACTGTGATGCTTCACAAGTGGACTTCTCACTTGACTTTGACAGCGGTAGCCGAACATTAAACGGCTCCATATAAAGATTAACAGCATCGTCACAGTTATAAGTTATAAAGACATTTATAGAAAGTGAGTTTAAGTTGTTGGCTGAATCTCTGTTAGATCCAGACGCATCTCACAAGAGTCTGCTACATCCAAAACTGAAAAAAAAAAACAAAAAACAAACAAACGCAGGAAACCGCTCTACACATCACACATGCAGGAATTCACATGTACACACATCTTACATAACGATTAAACGTATATGCATGTGAACATCATATAATGTAGCCTCCTTTAACTTGGCCAAACAAAAAGTCTGCAAAGTAATGATGATAACGACCACTTGGGGATTTCCTAGTTGATATTAAACTGTGCCTCTGCCCGGTTGCCACACTGCAGTTCTCATAATGGCGGGGTTCAGCTAAAGCCAAAAGCACTTGAAAAAGGGCTGCTGTATAAAGTCTTAACACAACAGCATCTTGTGTACGACTTGATATAACGGTTTTCACTTAATTGTCCTGAATGAATGAATGAATGTCTTAATAGCAGTGTTGTTTGTGGTCTGTCTGCTAGTTGTAAAGCAAAGCTATACCTGAAGGTTTTACCATCGTTGTTGATTGCTGCACACTTGCACACTTGCACACTGGGTCTCCTGCCCCAGAACACATGTGGTGACAGCCACTGGGTCAGAGTGGTGGCCAGCTGGCGCCAGTCTTCCAGGGATGAGTCGGGGTGAGGAGGGGGAGGAGAGCAGTCAGGGCCATTGTGGTCAGCAAACAAGCCATGCATCGAACAACACGGTCCTGGAAAGACAGAAGAAGAAGAGACTGGATGAGTGCATGTGTGGCATACAGAAAGAAGAAGGTAAACCTCCTCAGTGAAAGGATCTCGTGGCAGCGTTTTACCAGTCCCGCTTGTCTCCAGAGGGATGATTTCAAATGTATATCACAGCAGGACTTTTTCTTAGATATTATTTTGGCTGGGGCAGCACGGCGGCGTTGTGGCGGCGCTCCAAAATAAGGTTATAGGTTCGGTTCCCAGCCTGGGGCCTGTGAGTTTGCATGTTCCTCCAGGTACTCCAGTTTCCTCCCAGCATCCAAAGACGTCGTGTTTGGGTTAATTGGTGAAATGGTCTGTAGGTCTGAGTGTGACTGTGAGCGGTTGTTTGTCTCTGTGTGTTGGCCCTGTGATGGCCTGGTGACCTCACCCAGCGTGAGCTGACATTGGCTCCAGCAACACCATGACCCGAAAAATGGAAAAGCGGCAGAAGACGGATGGATGGACTGTTTTGGCAAAACCCTGCTCACTAAACCCGATGCTCCCTCCATTTATGATTAAAGAACCCACCCATAATAATCAGCTGACCTTTGTTTGCTTCCGATCATTAACCCGCGGCCATGCAAGCACTGTAAAAAGTAGGAAATTGGAAACATTTACCCCAACCCTAACCCCTCATGTCCATATGTCCATCATCGTCACAAAGAGCATGGTTTCAGTCTGTTATTGTGTGTTGCACATTGGTCACTTACTCTAAACCTAACTTTTGGATCTGCCCCACCGACATGTCTTGGAATTGGCCATTTATTTCTAAAGTTTATATTGCCATCTTTAAAAAGTGGCTCAGTTTAATAGCAGGTTCCGCTACCTAGTGCTGTTTGTTAGTGATTTTGCCTTAAAAGAAGAATTTGAGTGATTTCTAAAAATCAAATGAATGAGCAGTGATTAAGAAAATAATGGAAAATTGGGACCATAAAGCACAGAAATATCCACTCCATGTTAAATTTAATTACATTGTGTATTCCTTAGGCTATCATGGTGCTACCTCTGACAGTAGGAAAAATACAACAATAAACCTGTACCTTAACAGTGAGACCCTGTAGGTCTGAGCCCCTGATGACTGCAGCAAACCACTGAGGTTCAATTTGTGTTGCACTCCAAATGACCGAAAATGATGAAGTTGCTGCCGATGTGTTGATGTAAGCAGCCGTTGCTCCATCAGGGACCGGGCCCATCGGCATGACTTTGTGATGATGGAGATCCTGTCAGGCATTGTCTGATGAAGATGACGCTCCGCACTCAGACCCTGGGACCCGGCAGATGACCTGATCCATCATCACGTAGACGCGCTGCTCCATACTACCAATGCATGGGGGCTTTTATTTTGCAAGCTTTCAGTGGAAGTTCTCGCGTCCTGGGTCCTGCTCTGCAAACAAAGATGAGATGATGTATCAAGGCAGAAGGGCAGAGCCAGTCAATAGCCAGTCTGGCCAATGCATCACCAGGGCAGGCACACTGTGGTCCTACTCTCCATCACTCTGTTCATAGAGGATAGGGCAAAGACTTTATTCTCATGGGTTTAACTCCCTCGTGGGTTTTCCTTGGCCTGTTAACGACTAAAACACACTACTCGCTTTTTAAGCGATGAATCACTTGTGTTTGAATTTGGTCCAACTGTGAATCTCCACTTCTTTTATTAGTGCCATGTATATTTTCTATTTCACTCAATCCTGTGATACATAAGCGTAGTATTTCACAGATTGGCCAGATCTATTTTCTATATTTCAATTCACAACTTTCTAAAGAACCCAAACTCACACTCAACTGGTCAGGTCCTGTCAGCTCATCTAATGTTACCTCTACTTTATCTATCACAACAATTTAAAGTGATAACTTGATTTAAAACAAAGATCAAAAAACACATTTTAAACTGCTCACACTTTTATATATTAAAAAGAGGGCGGAAATCACAATATTCAGTAAATGAAAGAAACACGCCTTAAATGATAAAATGCTGTTGTTAGTCGAGGTGAAGCTTCATAAGTGGTGCCAGAAGTGAAGTACTTTTTCTATAGTTGACATCATATACCATTCGTATCTTGTTAACATATCAGCTTTTTGGTGTATATACAGAAACACTATATTTGCAACTGTAACCGATGTCACCCACAGCAAGTATCTCCGTATAATCAAATTGGTGCCATTTGCAAAATTTTTGTTGAAATGCAGTTTATAGATGATAGATATGGATATCGCAAACAAATTTGAACTCCGCTTTCAATAATACTAAATAAATCTATAAACTCGGAGTCAGTATGAAAGCTGTGCAGCTGTTCTGTAACAAGGACTGGTTGGAAAGGAGCGCTGCAGCAGGAGATTTGTGGAATTTAAAGCGACACTGACAGTGGATCGGAATCCGATGATGGTGAGGCAGGGTGTTCGGTTTAAAGAAGCGAAACGGATGTGAGACACAACTGCAAAGAATGAATTTTACGATTGAGCGAGGTGTGCTTAATGTGTGTTCCCTTTTGTGTCACACTCATGGTACATCAAGAAGTGGATTGTGAGAGCACAGCTGCCAGCATTTAGCAGTTCAAAATGGCGGAATTCAACACCTTCCCTGCGGCCTGTGATGGGGTAGCCCTTTCCCCTTTTGTCTTGTCTTGCATACCTTTGCTGGAAAATTCCAATGCTTGTCTTTTTTTTTTTTTTTTGGCTCAAAATAAAGGCACGATTTCCGTATTGATCTCTGTTTTCAACTGCAAGCTCACAAAAACATTACAGGAGTAAATGACAACAGCGACTGACAGATAGCGGAGCAGAAAAGACTAAATTTGAATTTACAAATGCAAATGATGAGCAGGCCCATTATCAGCCCACAACAAGGCAGGCAAGTGTGAAATTATGAGGTGCACTCCTAAAATCTTTATCCTGCATAGGTGTGAGACTGTGAGAGCTGGTGCACTGTACTCATTTAAAATTATAACTCCAAAAAAAAAATAAATAAATAAAAGAAATTGTTAAGGGGACAGCGAAGTAATCCGTCAACAGCAAAAGCAAACAGGAGTGAGAAGTGATGAGAGTGGATAATAAACACAGGAGCCGCCATCTCATCTGTGCTCCCTGCAGACAACTCTCTGAGTAGATACAGAATTCTCTCACATTCCACCAAATGTTAACACGTCTGAATGCAGCCGGTACATTCGGCCTCCTGGGCTTCATGCTACAGTATGCTGAGGGGATCTCACTCTCCTTCCTCTCGCTTAATTTTTCGGCACACATAAAAGGAAAACGTCTGCCGCTTCCCTCGGAGAAGGAATCAAATCAGCCGACAGCTTCCTGTCAGTGTCTGACAACCTGAAATATGAAAAGCAACATTGGAAATTCAGGGGATTTTTTTTTTTCTTTCTTTCTTTCTTTTTTGAGACTGCTGTGGGTTAAAACACCGAGATTTCATTTCCTGGGTTTGCATTACTTTCTCTCCGCTCACCGAACATACAGCAGGCATGAAGCTACTAGATGAAGAGCTTTCTGTTTTAAGTACATAAAGAAACACGGCCGAGCTTGTACCAATAAGCTTGCTTTCATTTGTGAAAAGTAATTGCACAAACCAATCAGTCCATTTAATAATGGGATATTAAATAAGGTGAGACGGAAACAAGGAAACAAATGGTCAATGGCTCTGTGTTATGAATAAGTAACTACTCTTATTAAAAATGAGTGCACTCGACCTGGTGGACGAGAGCATCAATGAAAAAGAAAGCTGCACACTGACATTCACTTCATTTATTCTATACTCCGTTCTGTGGGGTAAGTGGACACGTCGCCAGCAAGACATTTAATTTGAAGCCAAACTCAGTTTCCATAGACAAACTTTTTATATTCGCTGATTTTTAGCCAGCTTTCAGCAGTGCAGCGATAAAATCATTGATGTGTCGAAACAAGAAAAATGGTTCAGTGGGAGGATGTGATTGACTGACAAGGACCAAACTGTGACTCCTGGGTGAAAGCATCTCCAACACTGCAGCTCTCGGCTTGCAGGGGTCAACACCTATCAGAAGCAGTTCAAGGAAGGACAAACACTGAGCCGCGGGGGGGGGGGGGGGGGGGGGTTATTGGCAGCCAAGGGCTCACAGATGCATGATGGGTCAAAAACCGGATCCAACAGGAAAACTGCTGTAGAGGTTCATGCTACATCTGATAGAAAGTTGTCAGAAGATGGAGCATCGGTTTGTTGCGTACGGGGCTGCGTGGCTGAAGATCAGCCAGGGTGTCCATGTTGATACCTGTCCATCACCCTTTCGTGGAAACAGGACTCAACGTTTCGGAAACAAACGACAAGTTTAAGGTGTTGACTCCTAATTCCCCAGATCTCAGTCCAGGTTCAGCATCTGTGGGTTGAACTGGAAAAACAAATATGATCCACCGAGGCTCCACCTCCCAATGGCCAGGACTGAATGGATCCGCTTGGCCCGGATACCAAAGCTTCAGAGGTCAGAGGCTGCAAAAGGGCCTTCAAACATCAGATATTACACAGGTGGTAATAATGTTATTGCTGATCAGTGTATACCAATAGAGTGAAAACAGACATGGGCCGCAGCTGTTGCTTATGGGAAATAAAATCCAACTCTAAAAGGAATGAGTGTATACCATATGCTAATGCACCGGTAAGTTTCATTTTTCCCTACGTGCTGTGCGGAAAAGCAGTACCTTAAAAGGTGAAAGGGTCATTTTTCATTACTCTGTCATTCCATTTGCATTAATTATTGATTAATTTATGTCGGTGCTGCAGGACCTGCCACGAGCAGCGACTAAACCCATCAACGCCACATGGCTGATTAGCTTAAACACCTTCATTGGCTACAGGCTGGTGCAATTAATGATCACCATTATTCTCAGCCATCATAGGAGTTCATATTTGACTGCTTTATCATGTATCACTGCCATCTTTATCACTCTACACTACCACTGTATTTAATTCTCAATACCCAGCTAGCACAGTGACTTTGATGTGTATTTATAGGAGTCAACTTTATTAAGAGTCTCATTAGATGTAACGTCCGAGGTTTACTTTACAGACCCAAAAGGATCCCAGTAAGGCTTAAAAAAAAAAAAAAAAAAAACCCTCAAATACAAGGGGTTTCCATTTATTGTCTACAACCATATTATAGTCTAATGCAGCCCTAAAATCTGAATGACAAGGCAGGAAAGACTCCTGCAGTCTTTGGTGGATCGTCCCAGTGAAACCTGGCATGCAGAACGATATGCTGAAGTAGATGACGGTGGATCGGTGGATGTCAGTGGGTTGTGGAAAGTGTGAGATGTTGGCAATTAAATCATGGATGAAGCCAACCCTTAGTTTCAGACATGCAAAGATTTTATTTATATTTGATTCCTGAATAAGAGTTTCATTAGATTCGAGTCAAAACATAAAGGTGGATCCAGGTTGATATATTTCAGAAACACTGAGGTAAAAAAAACAAATAATATATGGTCTTTTTCTTTTTAACACCACACCTGCCTAAATTGAGCACAGTGGAACTCAAACAAAACTTCCATCAAACTATTTGGGTGTGCTAGTAGCAGCTAAAGTAGCCTGGAGCATAAAGCCTCAAGCAGATCAGGGGAGCAGGCTACTACTTTCAAACTTCACACCACCTGATATTGTTGTTTGCACACCTGCAGTCTTCTAAAACAATCAGCATCACTTTCACATTCATATCATAGACAGTCATTTGTCGCATTGCCTGCAGCGAAGGTTCAGCTATCCACCCACCCATTAGATATTCCCAGTTATCCATGAGGATTGTGGGGGTGGTGGAGCTGAAATTAAATTGGGTGAGAGGTCATGTACACGCTGGACAAGCATCTCCTCACAACTACTGACAATTCAAAGATTCCATTAAACCTGCTCTTTGAGTCTTCAGACAGGATGAGGACACTCAAAGTCCCAGAGATAAAGCGCAAAGGCACGGACAGAATATATCAACTCCAAACCGAAAGGCTCAAGCTGTCGGCCAGGTTCACTGCGATGGGGTAACAATGCTAACCGCTAGGCCTTTGCGACATGCAGCACTCAAATACTGGCATCAGCCCAAGGGTTTTTAAATTGAGGCACATGAACACATCCCAGGTCCCCCAAACGATGCAGAAATATCAAATATGGCTCCCTTCACCAGGGTGGGGTATGTGTTTAAATGGAAGATACTGCCAGTGTCTCTCCTTTAGTTGTGTATATCAGTTTTCTAAAATCATAGATAAATTCATCACAGCATAGACAGAATTATTACAAGCTGGAATGTAGATATAACATAAGAACATCTATTACTGCAGTTTTGTTTTTTTTTTTTTGTTTTTTTTTAAAGGACTGAATGGTAGTTAAAACCAGACGTTTAAATTTTTTACAGACCACCATTGTGACAAGAACACCTTAGAGTTTGAGGAATCCCATCCTGATGCTCAGGAATTCTTTAGCAGGCTTTTGTTGCATTAACGCATCCTGTTATCTATAATACTACCTAGAAAAGCGATGTGGCTCCAACGTGGGTATTAGCATAACATGCAGAAAGCTGGGAAAAATGACAACGGAGGCCATTTATGTAATTGATAAAAGGTGTGAGAGCAAGTTGATAGATCAGAAAGATTGTCTGGAGAGCAGAGGGCTTTAGAGACTGATTAGGCATCTACCAGAGGAGAGAAGAGCAAGACATCAGAGGAATAGATTGTGTCAGTTGGCAGGGTGGGAAACGCAACAAGAAAATGTACTTCTTGTCCTATGAATTAGCACCATCAGAGGGCTCAATCTGGCTTATTAGAGCTTGTTTTCAAGTGTCTCCAAAATGGATTTTGGCTTCCTTCCCACCCTGGGACTGAGGTGGTTTCAGGAGTGAGCGGAACGGACAGAACAGAGGAGAGAGACAGAGGAGGTGAATGCAGAGCTACAGAAGAGTTTTATTAGGCATGCTACAGAGGTAATGCAGTGTACACGAAAAGACCACGTGAGAGGGAAAACTCAAAAATCAGGAAACCAAGTCGCACCTCCTCTTGTTAGAAAATAATCCAACCTTTAATTGTGCCTGTTCAAAACTATACCAAATCGTTACATTTTGAGTTGTATAAAATCAGACTGAGAGGAAAAAATATATATAACTATTATTTATTTCTGAGTAAACACCTCAAGTCGAGGTTTTATTGTATCAAAAAAAAAAAAAAAAAAAAAAAAGTGGGAATCAACTCAACACTTAACATTCTGGGCATTTTTTTCCTGAAATGCAACATCTCATTGTTTCCAAATGCTTGCTTTTTTTTTGTTAAAATGAATTAAAGGAACACTAAAGGCACAGAAACTTTGGTCCAACTGAGTAGCCCTCTCCAGTAAACTGTCACATGACAATGAAATCACAGTGGACTCATCTTTTATCTGCTTTCACAGCATGCAACACTTTCTGATGTGAGATCCTATTGTCACTATACATGCTTAGAAAAACCTTTGTCACTGACAATTACATCTCACTGATATGAAAAAGCATGAAAGTCTTCAAAAAACACAGATAACGAAATACTTTGCCGTGAGCCACGTTATGATAGTTCAACTTAAGCATGAATTGTGAAGCCCAAATTGGGGGAGTTCAATCTTATGCTGAACGTACTTGTGGAATAATGGAATTCAAGTTAGACCGCCTGTAATAGGCTGCTGTAAAAACCCTTAAATATTTCCTCAGGAATATTCCTCTCTCCTGCTGCTAAACTAAAAAGGAAAATCTTATGAATCTAAAACTCTGAAAACAAAAAACTATGCCTGGATGGTGGCAGAACTTGAAAAACTGTCTAGAGAATAGCAAATAGCTGTATTCTCACCAGCCACCAAAAATATTCAATACCAATGTGCCTCAAAGCATAGCAGGAGTACTAATGAAGATGTCCATCTGTATAAACAGTTGATAATGTCAAGTAAGGCACATAAGTACTTTATCTTTTCGACTAAAGAATCCAGAAAGATCAAGAATTAAACATTGATCTACATCAAACTATTATACAGGAAAACAATCAATCATGTCAATATTTTTGACATAAAAATACAGAGGTACGGTAAGAATATCTGGGAGGATCCAGTATCTCCAATTGTTTTCTTAAAAAAACGATGCAAAGGTTTCAGTCTCTCAGGAATGACAGGATCAACAAAACCCCAACAACAAAGCTGATGATATCAAGGTGACCCCCCACCCAGTGTCCGGACACAGTCTGAAAGGTTGCTGACCGGTTCAAAGACAGTACACCCTGAACTCTCAGGAGTTTGTGAGTCACATTCTCAAATGGTGGACTTGGAGAAGGAGACTCTCAGGTGCTGGTTGCCCCCCATGTTGTAGTTGTGGAGATCAATCAAGGCCTGGATCGCTTCCTCCACTGTTGACATCTGGATCAGAGCCATTTTGCGATCCCTGGAAAATGTAACATATCAGTTAAGGGCCACAGAAAACTAACTTTCTTGGGACATGAAAAATAAAAAAAAGTTTCATGTGGTTTATCTTATAAGGTTTACATACTGGAAAAATTTGAATGCTTTCACAGTGCCTCCAGCGTTGGAGAAGAGCAGGCGCAGGTCATCCTCTGTCACATCTTGCCTGTTAAAATGAAGAACACATTACTGAAAAGGCTTTCAGGCTGCCATGGTACACTCGCCTTCACTCTTAAGTTTTCATAGGGATGCCTACTTTGGCATTTGGTTTACATAAAACATAAAAACTGACAGTAAGATCTTAATTATTTAGCACAGAAAAACACAATATCCTTGATAGTAAATGCTGGTGTTAATTTTGTTGTAACTTGTCAATCAACACTAACCCTTTTAAATCAAAGTTCCAAATGTATATGTATGTTCTAAAATGATAGTTTTGATTCTATAAGATCTGGACTAATCAAACCAAACATCATGCTGTCTGGCCTAAGCACTTACGGGATGTTGGAGAGATGAAGGGTTGCAGATGGTGGGAAGATATTCTGGAAATTTTTGGATCCAGGTTTCTTGAAGCGATGAAGTGGGGAATTGGCATAGTCTTTGGTCAGACCCTGGTCGTCCAGGCCGTCACGAGGCAGCGCTACCGTCTGGTGTTTGGACAACGTCACTCGGATTATCTTCCCGTACATCTTTTGGCCATTCAGGTGGCTCATAGCTTTGACCATGGCAAAGAAGAGAAAGGTTAGTGATGAAGGGTCTTCAGACTGTGATGTTGTATTCCCTGGCTGTTTTTACCGTTCTAGCTCCATAAAGTAACACCTAATCTGCTTGTAACACAGACAACAATTTCCATATAGCTACTAAGCAGATATACTGCAACTGTTGTTGATGGAAAGCAGACACTGATATAAGATGCATGAGTTGCTAATCTTATGTGGTGCAAATGATCATCCATTGACTATAACTGAGTTACTCATTTTGTTATTGGACAATTTGTTTAGATTATGGACCATGAAAGTATCCTCAGTACCAAGCTGTTTGGATCTGTGAGTAGGAGATATAACAAATATGCTTAATGACACACAGCTATCACAGCTTGTTCGAGGTTGGTTTTAGTAAATTACTATAGCAAACATTCAGTAGAAATTTTTACATAATGGTCTGCTGTTGTGAAATTTAATTCTTTCATTTCGTCACTCTCTTCTGGCTGTCACCCTCACAGACAACACACTTACCCAGCCATCCAGAATAATCACCTGGGTGTGTGTGTGTGTGTGTGTGTGTGTGTGTGTGTGTGTGTGTGTGTGTGTGTGTGTGTGTGTGTGTGAGACATAGGCGTGTACCTTCTTTTGTAGAGAGCAAAACAACTGAAGCCTATATATGTACAGGAATAGTAGCTGAAGATGGAGGCGGACAAATTGGTTCAGGAAACAAACAGCAGTGGGTTTGTTTCTATAACTCTCTGAGGAAGCTGTAGACGTGACTAAAAACAGGTACTTACAGAATGTGATAAAGAGTACGAGCTTTAAGATGCATGACTCAGGCTGTTTAACTGCACTTTTACTGTAGAGTTAGAGACTTAAGAGTTAAAACATGCATTTTTGAAGGGCTAAAAGGAAATTTCAAAATATCAAGATATAGTGTGTGTCACAATGTCAAGCCCTACTCGGATTAAAGACTGCTCCAATCTGAATGACAGCATTTGGTTCAGTATGACATCATCTTACCTAGTTGGGCCTGGTTGGCATCTGACATCTGAATGAGAGCGCTGTCCTTCTTATTGTAAAGAATTTTCACCCTCTGGACATCACCATATACTCCTGCATTAAAGCCGCAGGCAGGAGAAGAGGTGAGGTGGAGAGAAAGCAGACGGTTAGACAATTAAAAAGGCAGCACTTGAGAGAAGGATATTCTCAGACAAGAAGCAAAGAAGAGAGAAGAGCGTACACACAAGAAATTTACAGTAGACTTTAGAGAAGAGGTGTGTAGAAAGAACAGGTAAAGAAAGAAGAGACACCCTCTAAACAGATAAGTTGTCAAGCTGTGTCAGATGGCTATAAATAAAAACAACATGCAAAAATATTAATAATTTACCATAAATTAACAGATTACTGGAATTTTAGGGAATGGAGATTAACTCAAACCAATAAACAGGGGAAAAAAGCTACAAGCTACTTTGTGCAAATAAATATAGATAATGATGATATCAATAATAATAGTAATAATAAATAAATTATATAATAATAATAATAATGACAAATGTTTCAAAGATAGAATGGAAATAGAACATACAGGTGGTAGAAGAGCGCAAGAGAAAGAGAGAGAGAGGTCGAGATAAAGAGTGAGAGTGAGAGAGAGCTAACGATAACATACCGAAGAGGGTAAACAGACTTTGGGGCGTAACCATCTTTAGAGGGAGAGAAGAGCAACAAGCAGCGTGAGACAGGTAGAGAGGTAGAAGAGTCGGAGCGGAGCGGAGGTAGAGATGGACAGATCGATCCAGAACGGAGGTAGGTAGGAGGAATGGTGGTTTTTGTTTTCCCCCCGGAGAGTGATGGAGGTGGTGGGTCATGGAGGAGGGGAGCAGGTGGCAGAAGAGTCATGGTGAGGGGGGATTAGGAGAGGGGACGGGTTTGGTTAATGTGGGAGGAGGTGGTGTAAGGAGTGATTTGAGGGGTTAAAAATTACCCAGCAGTACATGAAGGGAGGGGGCAAGATGAATGAATGGGACAAGGAGAGGTGGGAGAAGAGAGAGGGGGTAGATGAAGAGGGAAGCAAATGCAAATTGGGGGATAAAATAAAAAATAAAAAGTGAGGAGGGGTGGGGGGGACAAAAAATAAAATATAGGTCAGTACACTGGAATAATGCAGGTAGTTCGGTCAGAGATAATGGCTTGGATAAATGTTTTCTTTAGTCAAAATACAGCAATAACCTGTGCCAAAATGTATTTCACCCTGGACAAGCATGGGGCAAAGGTACATTCTTATCAAAATCATAATAAAATCAACAATATTAAGTCATAACCATGGGAGAAAAACAACATGCAAGCAGTCAGACATCTGAAGACCTACAAACTTTCAGCAAGGGAGAATGGTTCTACAACAACATGAGAAGCTTTGGGGAGAAAATTAGTTCAGATACCATGCAGGCAAAATTTTGTTTAGCAGTATAATTTGGCATGCAAGAGTTGATGTGAAGGCCACTCGAGTAAATTGTGGCATTCACATTCAAGTCCAGGAAGCAAAAAGAAAGCTTAAGCACAGTATCTTCACATCACCGATTCAATTTGATTGGTTTAGATACTGTCACAGGTTCCAGGGTGGCACATTCATTCACAGCCAGAGTACAGACTGACGAGTAAACAGAGGCATTAGGTGGGAAAAATTAGATGCTATATAGGTCACAATTAAAAAAAATAAAATAATAAAAAAATAAATTCTGAGGAACAGGGAGAAAAGACAGCAAGCAATTCAGAGAGAAAGGAATTTGTTACTAGAACTGAAACACAGGATAGAAGACCACAGAATGATTTCATATGAGCTTTCATATGAGCTGAGGAGAGGTGAGCAGAGCTTAGACAGAAAACAGAGACAGTTAGCTGAGTTAGATACAGTTTGACAAAAGAAGGGAAGGGCAGAACATCGGAGGAGGAAAGAAGGGAAGGTTTCGATGTGGTGACAGTAACAACAAATCCCCCTCTTACAGGGACTTAATGAGTCCTGACCAAAAAGGGAAAAAAGCAACAGCAAGACCCTGGGCATGTAAAGGACGCTAGAAGATACAGCAAAGAAAAGGTTAGACAAAAAATCTTGCTTCATATTTAAAATAAATAATAAGATTAATTAAATAAATAGTAAAATTTAAATTAAAAAGGTTTGCTTTCCAAACAGTTCAGTGATTAGTGACTATCAGAGCAGAGACTATCAATAAATGTGCAGCACACAGACTGAGCACTATCAGCCTGACTGATTTTGTAGAATTTAAAAACACCTTTAGAAACCCATAGAAAGAGCTTTCATAACTTGTATACTCAATTTTACTTGTGTAAATGCGTAAAATTATGCTGTTTAGTTTCACTGACTTCTCAGGTAAAATATGTACAGAATATCCCACCATGGACCTCCTTAATGCATCCTGAATGGCAGACACAAGACCACAAAAATGGTAGCACAAGGAGGACAACTGGTCATAACCAGCAAAATAAAGAGAGAACAGAAAGATGGGGGTGGTAGGTAGGAGTGGTGGAGCTCAAGCCTTTGATGGTCCATTTTACTGGTGGTGTTTGGACGTGTGTTACTGACCTCCTCGTTTAGGTTGCTGACCAGCAGGACCCCGCTGGACCCCGTCTGTCCAGCCAGGGCCACCCTCCCTGCAGCAGCAGCAGCTGCTGCAGCAGCGCTAAGAGGGTTCAGGGCTCCTGACAGGAAGGACACAAAACAATCATGGAATGGAGAGCAGCACTTCCATTTAACAGCGGCATTAGAACATTGAGGATGCAACTTTTAAAACAAGTTAAAATAACCAGCTCGCATGTAGCTTATTATTTCAATCATTTAAAACTACAGTGCTTACAATCATTAAATCTAGACTATGTGAAATCTAATCATTCATGTTGTTTTGCTGAAGCCTCAAACTTGTGGAAAATAATAAGAAATAAAAAAAAAAAAAGATAAAAAGAGGAAATATAAAAGTGTGATCTACCTGGGATCTTACCGAGGAGGGAGTTGGAATCTTTGCTGAAGGCGGCAGCCACCGTGGGATCAATGCTAGGCTGGCCGTCACCAGCAGGAAGCTCAGGGCGTGTGTAGTCACGACTCTTGTCATTGTTATACTTGACATTTAGGTTAACCAGCTTGGAAAAGTCGATACGAAGTGTGCAACATGAGTTGTAGATGTTCTGGCCATCCAATGCCTAGAATGGAGGGGGAGGAAATCTATTTTTAACAGTTTTATTTGGTAACGAATACCCATAAAAATTGTTAACTTGATGTTAGGCAATGAGTAATATAGCTGCATAACTTGACTGGAAGCTGCAGGTAAGTGATCACTCACCAATTTGGCCTGCTGTGCATTGACAGGATCACTAAACTGCAGGAGAGCCTGGAACTGATTGTTCTTGGTAAATGTGATTATCTTCATGACTGTGCCAAACTTGGAGAAAATCTGCCAAAAAGGCAAAGAAAATCCAAACTTGCACTGATTATCTGTAATATGCGAAATTAACTACTGCTTACTGTGTGGCAGCAAAACTGTTGCCTACCTGTTGGAGTACATCCAGCGTTACAGGGTAAAACATGTTGTCGATGATGATCCGCAGCACTGGACTGGAGGTTGCAGCGAGAGCCTCCTGGACATCTGAGCTTGGTGACCCACCGGATTGGACTGCTGAGACCGCCTGCAGAACTGCTTGGGTCCGCTATGGCCAAAGACAAATGGTCCATCAAAAGTTAAGCATGCCAAATGTGAAGATATCCCATATTCACACCTAATGCATAAAAAAAAATATCTCAAGCACAAACTCCCATTGTCCTGGGAACGATAAAAACAGGATCATAGAGGATGCACATTCATTTTGAGACAGCTCTGAGAGTTGGAGAAAATAACCCTGCTGACAATATAATAAGCTGTAATGACAATGAAAATGAGTGCACATTTGTTTAGTGCCTATAGTTCCCATTAAAGCTCCTTGCAACTAATGTACACACAAATGTCACTCGTGGTATTGACTATCAGACTGATACTGGTGTTTCATCGTAGGATACGGCAATATTTTACATAATTATTTGTTTACTTGATTTCCTGCTTATGAGTCAGAACAGAGTTGAAATGTGGTGATATAATTTAGCATTTTCAGTTTGCATAAATACAGGGTGTGGTCATGAGGCCACTAAGTTTATTGGTTATTCTACATAGAAAGCACTATCATTTGAGTCAAAAAACTACTACATTCTAAATACTATTTCAATCTTCTCTGTGACTGGAAGTGTTCTGATTCATGAATCACTGCAGAGTTGGATTCCAATGAAAACCTGCAAACTCTGTTTAATTTCTTTGAACAGTGGTCCATTAATCAGGCTCCACTTATCTAACTGTGGACCTGCAATGATTAGTCATAATTAACAGAATTATGGATTCCTCTGGATTCCAGGTATACCAGTTTCCTCCCATCGTCCACAGACATGCATGATTGGGTTAATTGGGGACTCTAAATTGTCCATAGGTCTGAGTGGTTGTTGGTCTCTGTGTTTTAGCCCTGTGATGGACTGGTGACCTGTCCAGGGTGTACCATGCTTTTGCCCAATGTGAGCTGGGTTAGGGTGTTTGGCTGCAGCACCCCACACGACCCAGAAATGAATTATTAGTAGAAGATAGATGGATGGATGGATGAATGTCAATCTGGGTGCAAATTTTTCATCATTTTACAAACTAAACAATGAACTCTAACTGGAAATGTAAAGACAACCGTCAGAACAATGAGGATTGAGGTCCATAGTTAGACTCCTACCTGATTGCCAGCATCAGTTTTGAGTTCTTTGTGATTGGAGTATTGTATAAAGACAGGGACATTGCGGATATGAGGAGTTACTGTGGTGTAGTAGTTAACCATAGTGATCGCTGCCTCCTCTGTCCCCATCTCCAAGAATGCCTGGAAGTAGAGAAACAAAACTCAAAAAGAAAGTACCTAATGATTTAAAAAATGCACCACCTGTTTCAAGTTGATATTTGGTATTATGTGCCAGAAATAAACCTGTTAAACATCTGATACAAAACCTCTATGCCAGAGTTATTTTTTTCTTTTTTCCCCCCGCAATATTCCCTGAGTGGATTGCAATTCATTAGAGTGATGTCTGCACAAACATTATCAGAACACAGAAAAATTTTGCCTGAATTTTGGGATGAAACTGTCAACACAGAGACACCACCATGTTACTGTGAGGAGAACAAAGTAGCTCCACTTGACAGAAATCTAGTAGAAATGCCAAGTATGTCCTACAGCCCTCCTCGGCAGAAAGACAATAGGCTTTGGGCCAGATGAAACTGTGGACATGTCTCAGATATCAAGACCAACTGTGTCCAGTGATTGTGTGCTACAGCAAGATGTCAGCTGACACTGACAGGTCAAGTTGAGAAAAATTTTGCCACTATTGTTCAGGAACAAAACAAAAATGTCTCTTGTCGTTTTCAAATAAATTATCTAAAGTGTTCATACCCACTTAGATGTCCTCACATGTATGTATATATATATATTCATCTGTGATTTCAAACTGCTGCTCAACAACTGTTTTGTAAAGGAAACTCTACAAATGTACCCTATTATCAATTATTTCCACTCACCTGGTTCTTTCCTTTTAGTGTTAGAATATTGGTAACTTTGCCAAAAGGCAAGCCAAGGGCAATGACTTCAGTCTCTGAAGCCTCGTTGGGCAGCTTCCTGATGTGGAGCACGCGAGACGGAGGGGCCTCCTCCACCTTGAGTTTTTTACTGTCACTGCCATTGGAAGCCCCATCTACAATTTTAGCATAAGCACAGATTAAGAATATCGATCAATACACTGGCAGCCCCATTTAAAGAGTAAAACTAATCGTATTAGGTAATCTAGATTGTGTCAAAGAAACCCCTTTCCCTTGACCCATTTAATTTTCTGCCCAAAAGGACAAAGCCAACAGTCTTTAGTCTGTCTCTCTCCCCATACTTGAACTTCTTTCCTCTGTATGTGGCCCTCAGCTCTAAGTCTGCTGGTTTCTACTGAAAGCATACATTTTTAAGTCTGAGTTACACTTGCATTCAAGAAATATCCAAATGAACTGGTCGTTATAATTTTAGCAAAAATCCATCAAAAAGGAGGAATCAGTGTACTTGGTGGGGGCTTGTTTCAGTGGTAAACAAATACAAATTTGGCACTCAGGGTAGAATTTCTGGCAGTGGGACGGTGTATATTTAATTGAGTCAAAATTCAGTGTGTGTATATGGTAATGAAGAAATATTTGAACAGTAGAGCTCCATGGCACTGAAGAATAAGATGTATCAGACTGCAAATACACATACATGCACGACAGTAGTGTACAAAATAAATTAATTGTTGGTTTGGCTCTCACATGGTATTTGGTGACAGAAACAAAACTTGTGTGCATTAACTGCTATAAGAGGAACAGGAGCTTTGGGAAATTGCTCTTTAGGTTAAACACAAGGTGCAAGTTTTAATCTTTACAGGTTTTGTGACTGAAATCTTGTGACTGGTTAATCAAACAGGCAACCATCAAAACTGTGATTATTTTGGTTATACAAGAAGTCAAAAAAGTTCCATGACAAGTCGATGTACAACATAACTATAGCCGAAATAATGCTGTCCAATATGGATGAAAATTGTTGCTCTTCTGCAGAATTTCTACTGATATTACGATTCATTCAGTGGAGTGGGAACATCACTTGAAGCCCAGCTCTCAACAGTGCGTTTTGTCTTCGCCTTCTTCCATTCACCTGCCTTCTTAAAAAGTTACAATACAAAGATAAAATATTATTAATTTATCTGCAGGACAATACAAACTTTTATAAGGCATTTTCCTGGGTTGAGCTGCCATGTGTTGTAATGGTAGATTGGAACTTTGATTAAAGAGCCAATCTCCCAAAGCCCATGTGTATGTCTTTACCACTGTTCTCATTTTGTGTTTGATAGACACATTTTATTCACCTTCTCTTTGTAGTAATGTGAACAGCTCTTTCAGTCATCCTTAGTTCTGCAATTTTCTCTGAGACGCATGTGATATAATCTATTGAGTGTCCATTAAAATGCAGTGGTATTCACCATGACTGTTCTAGTCACATGCTGTGGTGTGTGAGTGCCCTCCTACTGACGAGCGTGATGTTATTTAGACACTAAAACGCTCCCAAGAGAGAATAGTTCTGCTCTCACAGCCTGCTTCACTTTTCAAACACCTATTAATCCTTTGATTCCTCTTAATGCTGTCTATCACTACCGATCAAATGGCTTTATGCAAATTCTGTCAATCCAGTCCCTAATTCAGGGGTGTTCGGAACGAACTCACCACTGATACTGCTCATGCCAGAGTTGGGACTGTTGTACATACTCAGCTCGTCTGATCCTCTCTGTGGAAAAAAAATTACAAAGAGACAGTCAGACACAGCTGTAAAATAATGGGAAGAACTATTTTCATTTTTCAGACCGGCCCTCAAAGACAACAATAAAACTGAGCTCTCTGAAGACAGTTTAAAGAAACAAAGGGAGGGAGGGAGAAGGTGGAAAGGGACATAAAACAGAAGAAGAGTGGTCTGACTCCTCCTCTGCTGGTGTGGGTTTAATCTTGCTGAATTTAAGATGTCAAGATGTGTCATTTCATCCTGAGCTATACTAGGTCCCCGAAGGCTTGCTGGAGCTGACAGGCGCCTTGTGCTCTTAAACCTGACTGATGGGATGACGAAGAACCTGGCTAGGGACCCATTACACACACAACTTTATAATAGCTTCATACACCCTCTCCTTGTTTCTGTCTGACTGAATTTGAACCAATTGTTCTTCTGTCACTAACATTCTTTATGGTTACGATAAACTAGATGTTGTAGGCCCTGCTACAGCAGCATGTCACAAATAAATTGAAAGGGGTAATAAAGTTGTCTGAATTAGGTCAAAATGTGAGCATGCAGTGCACAAGCTACAAGGATCGCAGGACGTGATTTCTCGCCTAACAGCTGGTAACCCTCTCTGTTTTGTTTTTGACATTGAAATATTGATGAAATAAAAAGGACAGCAAAGCCCACCATATCAGAGGAATCACTATCAGTATTTTTATCACTGTTCCGTTTCCCTTCAAAAGAGGATTTTAACATTGTTTTGTGCTGACAAATATGCAGCTGGCACTCAACAAATCTAGTTATTTAGCTAGAACAACAGCGCAGTTACAGAGGGAAACAGGTTTGTTCAGTGATCAGCAGGGACACAATCCTGGCCCATTTCATTACATTCACTTTAATACTATAAAAGCTGAAAAACAAATATTTTTAGGAAATCAAATTGCTCTGGTGTTAACATGTGGTTACAGTGTTGAGAAAAGGAATTGAATTGAAATGAAATGTGATATAATCTTCATCAAATGTCCCTTAATATTAGTTTCTTGGATGTTAGTTGAAAAGAGCAGATGTTTAAAATATAGCAAAAACCCAAAGATGAGCTGTTTGTCTTTCTATTATTCTGTAGAATCTACTGTAGGTTTTATGACAGCCTCTAGTCCCACCAATTAACATGTCAAAAATATTAACTCAGATGCAGGAAAGGCAGATACCATTGTGGCAAAGTAAACTCAAGAATGGTTTCTCGCTGTGCAGGAAATGTTGGATTGAATATTTGGAGTGTTCATGTGACGATTATCAGCTTTAATTATTAATTAATGTTAAAAGATGTTGATATATCATTTTTTTTTTGTTTCATTTGACAGTAAATCAATTACAGCTGGAACTGATAATAATTTTCCACCTTGGGATCAAGTAACCCATAGGTCTATTTATATACATACACAAAATACCAATACCTTGTCTGACAAGGACCATACCACAAAATTAGCTGTGGTGGAAGAAGAGAATGGCAATTGAAATGCAGGGCAGCATGAAAAAAGAATAGGCTTAGAAATTTCCGCCAGGATGTGTACTGAGTACAGTTTAGACACTGCTTCTCTAATTGAAACCTGCACGACAGGCTTGTATATCTGGTGTCTAATCTTGAGGAGTACACACAGTGTCCAAATCGGCTCAAGTGATTTGTTTAAGGAAAACAAACAAAAGAGCAAAACTCACCTTCACTCCAACCGCAACATCACCGATGCTAAATGAAAGAAAATTATCATTCAGTTAAAACAGAAAAATAAGAAAGCATTTCACTATCTGGTAGACAAGCATGTAAGGTCAGCAATTCTTTTTCAAACCATTATGTTCCACTACAGATTTAGGTTTCTGAGACCAATTCAGAATCTGTGGGTGCCAATTTCACGTAAAATTATATGTAAATTATGTAAAATGCGTATAATGCAATTTAAACTGATTCTTGCTCCATTAAGTCAGACTGCAATGACATTTTTAAAACTGAATCCAGTTATGCAACTCAAATCACAACAGTATTCATCTCGCTGATAACCAAATGTGTTTCTCAATTATATAATGTTCACGGACTAATTATCAATTATTACAAGTCCAGCCTCTGAACAGAATACCGTGATGGTTATCAGGAAACAACTTCACACGCCCCCTGATATATTGCAGTGTACTGATCAACAGCAGAATATGTAACGTGTATAATGTCTGTAAAACTCCTCAACTGTGGAACTATCTGATATGAAGTTATTCAAAGGGCTCATCCTTCAGTGTAAGACTGAGATCATGCTTCATTCAACCCGGGTGGGTGTTCAGCCAACATTCTTCAATGACACACCCTAGTACAGTCTGTAGTATTAAACATTATGGCCAACCCACCACGATTGCTATTTAAGTAACAGCAACCGATAGCTGCCATTCTGCGAGTTACATCATTTTACCGATATCTTTTGGCAGACGAGGGTAGTTCACACATTGAATTGGAAGCAGATGTACGATATACTCTCTAAAATGTTGTGGTTGGAGCCACTGGAGCTGCTCGGCCAGCTAAGCTAATCTAGCTCGCTACAACACAAAGGATCGATAGCACTGTACAATCGTTAGCATAACGGTTTGCTAAGCATCACTAGCTTCGTTAGCACGTAGATATTAAAGAAAAAATAATAAATCAATTGCAGAACGCAAATGAGTGACTGGGTTACAATGATACGCCCCACCAAGGAAGTCGGCGCATGCACCAAGTATTTGTTTTCATCAAATATGAGTTACAACTCAGTTAATGTAAACAGGGAGTGGGGCTGTTAGCAAAGTTATGCTAGCATGCTAACATTAGGCACTTCCTTTACGACCGAGAGCGCGTGGCTATGGAAACAAGCTAACGCAAGCTTCTCACTTCTTCCTCGCGCTCACAAAATGACGCATTCGCGTCGTCACGGCCCAGTGCTGCCTTAAACACAACAAGATGCAGCTCAAATGAGCGACAATTAAAAAAAAACATTACCCGTCCATTTCTGTAGAGACTTCTCAACGCGTCCGTGTTAGGGTCCTGTTTTCTCTCCAGTTTACACCTACACTGCGCACGAACACATACACATCCAGAGCAAAATGGAGGCAACGCGTAGCGTCGGCGGAAACGACCGAAAGTTTCCGAAACTGCAGAGCGCGCCAGCGGGCTACAGCCACTGGAAGGCACTTTGCAATACATCCGTGATTTTTTAGTCTGCCGAGGAAACAATCGCTGTTAGTTCGTAAAGAATATGGTTTTTAATCTCGGGTTATTTATTTTTATTTTTTTATTACATTTTGACAGCTCAGAGAATAAGGCATACCCGACCCCCCGCCAGCTATAATCATCAATTCCCACAGGAAGTACCTAATTTACTCGAATTTTAAATTACAGTCTTTAGGTGCCATAACATCTGAATAAAAGATACAACTTTATGAAAACGTAAACTGTATTTAAAAAAAGATGGAATATGGCAAGGATTACAATGAAAATGCCCTTCTCCCGCATGACAGCAAACAACACAAAGACCAGAGAAACTGAAGATCGAAAACATAGTCGGTATAAAATTTACAGATGAATTTATCCGAATGTGATTATTAATTGTTATCAAAATAAAATCAAAACAGAAATTGTTACTCTACTTGGTTGCATATTTCAGGGTTTTTTTTTTCTGAATTTAGCTACTTCCATTTTAGAGCTTCGTGATCAACATTAAAAGACTGCAATGAAAGTGTCTGCAACATCAAGATAATGTACTGCACCTATTGGTGTTATTGTGAGCATTTTTGAGTGTAACTGGAGTTACATATAATGAGGGAAATGGGCTATAACCAAGACAACGAGAGGCTTTTCTACAATAACAACGGTCTAGCCTTCTGGAGGTGTTGTGGGCCTAACTCGATGAAACACCGGTGAAAGGAGGTTCCCACCTGATGACCCCGAAGACATGATAGCTACCACCGCTCACTGGCCTAGTTGGATATCATCTGTAGGGAGCATAGAGCAGTGTGAAAATTTGTTGGTAGGAGGGTGTTCACTGAGTCTGGTCCATTTTTTTGTCGCACAAGTTTCTTGTGTTTCTCTAAAAAAATAAGCATAGCTTCATTGCTTGCTTTATCACCCCGTGACTCGTGAATACGTCACACCCATGCGGCGCGTGCCTCGGTAAACACGCGTTGTGGCCCCCTTTAAAATGATCAATGAAATTTCATGAGTAAGTCTTTTTTTTTTCCAACCACAGAATAATATGGGCGTGGCGGACGGCTTCTGTAACGCGCAGGACCTCGGTGAGTGTCGCAGCTGGCGACACCCAGCGCGCGAAATTCAAATCCAAACACTGCTATTGCCACGCTGTCACTGTGTGTGGCCTGGACTCCTGCAGGCGTGGACATAACAAAGTTCTCCAAAAACAGAGGCGACTAGGACAGAGAAAACATGGAAATGAGATAAAGAGAGAGAGATTAAGTAGTTTTTGCTTGTGCACTGCGCCAGATTTTAATGGGAATTATTATATTATGATGATATATGATGATGATATATAGGGAGAGAGTCCAGATAAAGTAGCTAGCTTAGCCACAGGAGTTAGCACGCTGACATACGTCACTCAGTCGGCTGGGAAATTTATTTGGCTGTTTTTATTTTTAGATTGAGGTAACAACAACATACACTTGATAATAAGGCAGGCCTACACACAGGCGTACTTCCTCCTGTCTTTTAACATCAAACTGGAACAATGAACAAAACTGCCTATACCAGATTATAATAAGATTGTTCCGCAGTATTTGCGTTATCTAACCAGAATGTGAGTGGGAATGGGAATAATGTGTATTCATGGTGTATTGCCACGAGTGAACACACACAATGAAACAGGAAAACTCCCCTATCAATTGTGAGACTGTGAGAGATCATTCAGCGTTTTGTCTGCATACCTGACTGTGCCCCCCCAAAAACTGCAGGCCCAGCAACGCCCCTGGTCACACCCTGATCGTTTTCTTGTGAAAAACATCTGGCTCTACTAAATTCTTGACTTTGGAGATACATTTTTTGATGAATTTGGAATAAAAGTAATTCTAGAAGTTGGTCACAATTTCCAAGCGCTTCGCTTTCAGTTCACACATTTTAGATTAAGATTTAGATTAACCATGATAATTTATGGAACTGTTTACTTAGCATAATGTAAGCAAATGGAAACATTTAATTATTATTTATACAATTCAATAACAGATTTTGTAATTCTATTCTCTTAATTTGTATTATATTACACCCCATAACTAATACAAGATACCTGCAGTCTAAAGAAAAAGACTGTAAATTAAAACTGACAAGTTAATGAAAAATGTATATAAATAAGTAAGCTTAGGTGTTCACTGCTTTTCAATTTGCACTGTCATAAAATCCATTCCTTCTTTTTCTTTTTCTTTTTTTTTTTTCATTCTAAATAATCTTTAGTGATTCAGGACTTTTCTTTCTCCTTTTCTAATATGGACAAAATATTCTCACATAGACTTAAATTTAATGAAAAGAATTTCTGCTCAGCACTTCTGGTGTGAAACTTGAATGGTGTCTTGGCTCTGTGGTGAGCTCACTCTGTTGCACTGCATGTCCTCTTTGTGGTCTGCAGTTACTACTGCCAGATGTACAAGTATTTGAAACATTTAAACTTCTCTGAATTGAAACTTTTCTGAGATGCGACAGATGTGAGGGAGCCATCCAAGCATCCATCAACCATCCATACTTGATGGGAATGATCATCATTACACAGCGCCGCTGTCCTTCTCCCTCTTGCTCTCTTGCTCCCTCCCTGCAGAGTTTGTGATAATTTTCTTGCCATGCAATAACCTCTTTCAAAGTGCACATAGTCATTTGGTACAGTATAAAAGCTCAACCTAAAAATAACTGATCAACATAAGGTGTTCTCAGAGTATAATGGAGCTCTATTAAATAGTGTTCAATTACAACTTCCTGGAAATGCCTGATTAACTCCACCAAACGCAGTCCCAGAATATCTGGGGAACCAAACACAATAACACCTAGAGACTGGTAATTTAGTCAGTTCAGATGACATTTTTTTAGAAGGGCAGTTAGGGATTCCTCCATGGAAAGGTAAAGGAAAAGAAGGAAAAACAGGGCAGTTTTTGCATAGTGATTAATCTTGACAGACATACGTCATGCTCCTGGGCTCCTGAAAACGTCACACCCTGGGTGAAATTAACGCCTAACTGCTTATCTTAAAGGACCTGGGATTTAATTAAAAATGACATTTCCCCAAAGACATGCGCTTCTGAAGCTGCCATGTTGAAATTAGCTGATGAGGGGGCCTCTGAGCCAAAGGGAAATAAGCAAACTGTCAAACGCTCAGCAAATCACTGCCGTTTATCAGTCCTGCTTGCTGCTCAGGAAATAACAGTGGACTGACATCCTGCATGGTGCCCACTGCACCACTGATAGAATAACAAATTGTTATTAACCAAGAAGGAGGATGACAAAAAAAAACAAGCCTGTCAAATGTGATAGGGAAACAAACAATGTGGTTGAGCTAAATACGGGAATAGGTTGCTGAATTAAGCCCTTAAGTCAACACAGACATATTTTGCCTCTGACAAAAGGCAGTCAATGACTTGAAATTTCTGTATTCTGTAATGAATGCCACTCAAACAAGGAGTCCTCAACAGAATTAAACAAAATAGAGAAGGAAGATGAAATGCTGCTAAACTGACATGGGACACCGCCTCCAGTCTTGAGAATTGTGCTAAAGGTGAAACTACAATCTCAGAAGCTGGAGTTGATGAAGCTTTAATGCTGACCTTCAGTAAAAGACAGACAGAAAGAACGAAGCATTGCTGTTTTTGTCAGCTGCATAGAGGAAATTATGTTGACATTTTGAAATTGTGAGCTGAAGTTAGTCAGGGTTTAAGTCATATTTACAGTAAGCTTTATATAAAAGACAAATTTGCTGGGCGGATCAGTGGCTGGGTGAGCCCAAGGCTTTGCAATTAGGCAGACCGAAGTATTTGCAAAAGAGTATATTTGAAGTGAAAGGATAAAATAGAAATTCATTTTTCTAAATTAAATGAAACTAGGAAACATTAAAATGTTGAAAAACTCTCTTCCTTGTAGTTTTTTCCTCATATTTCTCACAATCCTACCGCTAAGACCACCTTTCTGGGAGACTACATTGCTACATTGGACCATCAAAATGGACAGCAAGTAAACAAAAATTTAAAGCAAAGAGTCAATAGTCTGATGGTGAATCGACAACTTAAAATTGAGCTTCTTACTTGTTTCCCCTGCTTTCAGTTCCGTTCACAATCCTCAATTGATTGTATTTAAAGTTAATTGCACTGAAAGCCCATTACATAGCCTTCATATTGTTCTGTGGTCAGATGTTGACACTACCGTTTGAGATTTTGAAGTTAGCCATGAGTTTTGAAATGTGACAGCACCTATCTCATTATGATTATGATTGTGATGTTATGATTATGTTTCATAAATGATGTTCCAATAAGCCCTTTGCAAAAGGAATCAGGCAACAGAAGGACACAGACGGTGCAGGACTTTGATGCCTGGTTTTGCCTTCTGGAGTCTAGTTAAGATTATGGAAAACATGATACTGTCAGTAAAATGAAAACCCCTGTTTCATCCCTCATATCAGTTTGAACATTTTTATTCAGTATCAAAGGGGGGAGCACTATTTTATTTTATTTATATATTTATTTAAAATGAAATTTTATAATTATTTATTTGGTGAATATCTCCTTGGGAATCAATAAAGTTCTATCTATCTATCTATTGCTCCCTAAAGTGCGATATATTATGATTGGGCATTACACCGATGCAAACCTTGTGAGAAATGGCTAGTAAACGTTTTGTCAGGATTATTAGTCTTCCTAACATTTTGTGTTATGTAATTGCAAGAGAGAGAATGTGCTCTTCTTTTCATTTGATGAAAATTAAAAAAGTAAAAGCTAAAAGTAAAGATACATTTTAGTAAGCTCAGTGTCAACAAAGATGATGTTGTCTCCCTCCGAATGTACCTGTATGTCTGTCTGAACTCCATCTCTGGGCTATTTCTTGACATCAGCAGAAGTAAGAGTCATTACTAAGGTGAAAGAAGTTAATAGAAACCCTTTACCTCTCTAGAAGGGAACAAAATGTAGCACTCTCTGAGTATTTAGCCACTCAGGGAAGCTAATCTGCTCTCAGGGTGTCTGGCAAAAATAGGAAACAGAACCAATGGCAGTATAAGCTTTAAAGGTTAATTCCGATAACATGGACTTTCTAGTGAAAAATAGGGTTTTATTTGAAGTCTATAAATGAAGACTTTTTGTTTGTGAGTGTTTCTAATGCTCATGCAAACACCCAGCTTTCATCTCATTGACAGAGGTGTCACGGTGAAGGCGTCATTGACAGCATTGTGACAGGTTCAGTCAGAGGTGATGCCATCTCAGCGTGACCTGAGAGGACAGGGGCACTGCGATCCCATCAGGCTGTCTCTGCCGTTGCAGGGTCGTGGGACTGTATGTGTTGCTGGAGGTGTGAAATGTGTGTCACTGGGTGTCGCCTCCAATATCTCCCTCACTTTTAATCAGCCACATTAGTTTTGAGTGTGAGCTGATAGGGACGCTGCTGCTTCTGCAGGACTGGGAGCGCACGCAAAAAACATTAACTCACGCACAGAAAGTAGGATACAATGGAGCTTCCTGTGGAAGCCATCATGGCTGAGGCACAGTGAGTATTTCAGGCCGGTAATTTAGTTTTGTAATTGAAACATTTAGTCAGAGAACAGGAATGTCATCAAATGTCATTTGTGTCATGGCAACCAGCACAGAGATAAAATATCATCTTGTCTGAGAATGAATATTTCTGCAGTGTGGAGGAACTGATTTATTAAAATTCTGGCACCTCTTTGCTAAATAGATGGTATTCTGTGTCATGTCTCACAGAGACCCTCCAGCTTGACATTTTGATTTCTCTCATTTTGTCCTTTAAATTTTTGTCTCAGAGCGACAGCATCAATGCCTCTTCATGTGTGTGCGCGTGCAAACAAGTGTTTATGTGCGCCATAGAACAAAAGCCACACATAAGAAAAGGCAGGAAAAAAATGAATGTCAGAAGTGTCAGGATGCCAACGTGGCCGCAGTTGACATAGTAGGGAATGGCAGTTGTGGCAGATGTGCCAGGCATCCTTGGAAGAGCATGTCCCCACTGCTACTGAAGACTTCACTCTCGTGATGCTTGACCTCTTCTCCGCTGCCTCCCAGTGGAAGTTTTGCAGCTGGGACCTCTTAGAGACGACTCAAAGAAGACCAGGAAAATATCGACTCCTTTCAAAGCACATTTCCCTATGTCTACATGCACTTGAACAATCCATCATTTGCTGACAACAGTGGTTGGAGGAATGTCAATTTGATATTATGCAGATGTATTCAAGAGAATATCACCAACATTCATGCATTGTGGTGCGTTGCGGAATGTGAATTTTATGTGCTTTGGCATTGTGCTGAATAACTAATGACGTGGGACTGATCTGTTTGCTTGAATGCCTGTCATGAGAAAAACTGCAGTCTAAGCTGCAGAATGTGAGAAGAGAATGGCTGCAGGCTTTCCCACTTTATTTGATCAAACCCGTAAGTTACTGTCAAAGCAAACTCGTTCATTTTGACAGGGAAAGCGCCTCTCAGACCACTTCTGACTGATACTGGCTTTGTGAAGGGCTGATTCAAACACCTATTTCTTTTGCAGCTGAAGCTGCTGATGCTGGATAATTTGTGCTGATAAAGACTTCCTCAAAATTAAATGAGTAAAAAAAAAAAAAAAACTGATCTAAATCTGATCATTCAAAGCAAGCCCTTTTGAAATATGAACAACAGCATAGATAGTGGAAATGAAAATATCGGCATCCATGTGGAATTAAATCTTTGTTAATCTGATGAATGTCAGTCTAATTGTCACTTTCCTTTGGCTCTGTTTTTGGTCTGCTCCAACTCCTGAGAAAAGCAGCCATCGCTTGGCCGGAATCAAAATACAATGGTATATCTGTCTTAAGTCGTCTCAAAAAGGCTGCTGCTGGAAACACATGACTGAACAGCTGTGTGTCATAAATCCGAAACATTGAGCAAAAGGACGGAAGAACGGCATATAAAGCTCAATGGAAGAGCAAAGTTGGTGATGATGGCCTGTGATTTTATGCATGGAAGCCACTCTGTTCCCACTAGATTATATATGCTATATATGTTATATATGTATATATGTCTACAGAGGATTATTGCTGTGCGTTACCAGTTGTGGTATCTCACCATCCTCACCATTGAATGAAAAACCGCTGACCCTGCTGCCTCGCCGTGTTGACAGCGAGTACATTTATTTCATGAACACCAGAGATTTTCAGAGCCTTTTTTTTAATAGTTGCACTGCTACCTGAAGTCCACTACTTTGTGCAAATGCATTCCTCATGCTCAGTATTATTTTTTCCTTTGTTTAGTTGTTCGCTGCTATCATGTTATCTTCGTTATTGGCATGGAAAGATGGTGACGTATCCACTCTTTGGATCCTTTGCTCCCCAGGAAAAATGGGACACATTGCTCAGCAGAAGAACAGCTTTCAATAAAATGTATAACAAAATTAAAACCATATTGCTTTGTACTGTAGTCATCCTCATGTAAACACAACATACCTGCATACATCTGGTGCCTCCAGCTTGCCATTCTGGCTTCGATATTAAAATACGTGGCTATAAAGATGTATTAATTTCCAGATTGACTACTTCAAAGTTCCTTGTCTCTCTGCAGGGATAGAGACTCGGGGAGAACAGTTTTTTTTTTTTTTCCCTTCCATACTGTAACTGAATAGATGTGTCGCTATCCAGGCAATAGCTTCAATATTCTCCCCTGCTCTGTTTCCAATTTGGTGCTTGATTGGAGACATCATTCTTCAGTTGTCCTTACAGAGAGTAGCTGTCAGTGGGGACGTTAGTCTATCCACTGGCCAGCGGGCTGTGGAGGTGGCACAGCATTTGTATTGTGAGTGCATGCAGGGCCTCTGGGTATTGAAGCATCCTGCTTGCTCTTATGTTATTGTCTTCGCAGTTTCTTATCTTTACCGTGGTCACAAAAAAATTGATTTCTACCTTTGAAATATAAAGATATAAAGAAGATTGTGAGATCTACAATTGCAATTGTAAATACCCCCCCCCCAAAAGACTGTAAGGATTTATCCTACAATTTTAGCTTTTGCTTTGGATGCTTAAAAAACTTTTGCTTCTTTATCTGCTGAGTGATGCAAAAACTCAACAGTTAAAATGGCAGGATTTGTGTGTGACAGTAGATTTTGTTAATCTACCCATGTACTGTTATCAGTTATTCACTCTCCCTCATTTTCTATCACTTATTTGTTTGTGGGTCACGTCTTGAAGCCATCAACCAAAGTTCCGGGTGAGGGCAGGTACACCCTGACAGGTCAGGACAGATCACCAGTCCATCACAGGGCCAGCACACAGAGACAGACAGAGAGACGAACAATCACTCACATTCAGACCGTCAGTCAACTCGTCAACCTAGACATGCATGCCTTCGGACTGTGGGCAACCAAAGAATCGAACCCTTGACCAACATCCCTAACCACTATTCCACCCTGCTGCCCGTGTCAGTTATTCAACCTCGACATAATATTACTGTTTTTAAAACTTCCATAACTCTACTATGATCCATATATAAACCCCACCCATGAAGGTGTTCAAGGTGAGCTGCAATCTAAAGAGCTTCCGCAAAAGTTGGGAGAGGAAATGTGTTTCATTGCACCTGAAGGACATTGGGTATGAGAAGCTTTTCCAAAAATGTACTATTCCAAGAGACAATATTTGGAGCATTATAAGAGAATTAAAAACACAGCGGCAAATCTGCCCAGCCTCGAGAGGAAACCCCACTTCTAATCAATAACGCTCTGCAACTTAACTGGAACAGCTAAGCTGAGCATTAAATGTTCTACTTTTGCCCCAAAAGAACAACAAAAGTTGACCAGACTATGCAAGGAGAATTTAACTCATTATCTTCTTTAATATCACATCTCTTTTGGTATAGTTTCAAGTTGCAGCATGCCGTTGATAAACCAACAGTGCACAGATACAGTTGTGGACAAGCTGGTTGAATTAGTGGAGCGTTTGCAGCTGAAAAGCCACATATTTTTGAAGGAGTTGGTGGAGACTAAATCGCTTGAGTTCACTAAATTCACTTTCTTGATTTACGTCTGACTGATATTTGACTCAGTCATTGGACTTGAAATCACACGGAACATCACCTCTGGATTAGCAAAAAACAAAAAATGTGGTTGAAAATTATATAAAAACTCTCTCTTGGCTGGATGTTTAAATAGATAACTGCGTGTCATAACAACAAGTAACAGAAAAAAAGCTTTCTAATAATAATGGTTCATAGTTTTTATTGTCATTTGCATGTTTGCACATGGAATGAAATTTGTACTCTGGTCAGCGGGTGTACGATATAATAAGTCAAAAATAATCTATAAAATTATTTATAATAGTCCTGAGCTAAGTGTCAAAAGGAGTTCAGCAGTCTCAGTAAACAACAAGGTTCAAATGAATCCGTAGCTTCTTGCCCAAGGGAAGGGGTTCATTCTATGGGCGGGATGGGTAAGGTCCCCCATGATCCAGGCTGCATTGCTCCTGCATCTAATGATATAAATGTCCTTGTTGGAAGCAACGCTGCCCCGGGTGATCTCCTGGGTGGTTTTCTCCCCCCTCTGCAGCGCCTTCCTGTCATCAGCAGAGCAGTGCCTTACTAGCTTGTGATGGAGGAGGTGAGTGTACTCTCCTTCACTCACCTGTAGAGAGCTGCCAACTCTGAGGTGTTGAGGCCAGCCTCAGCCTCAGCCTCAGCCTCCTGAGGAAAAGGGGTCGGAGAGCCCTCTATACCATGTTGGAGGTGTTAATTGTCGACTTCAAGTCCCTGGAAATGTGGACTCCCAGGTACTCAAAGCTGTGGACCATTCCCACAGCTGCTCCACCTAAAATCCACGACCAGCTCCTTCAACTTCCCCACTGGGTGCTTGAAAAAATGTCCAGAAGAAGAAAACTTGTTAAGTATTTTGAAGCTGCAGCTGGAAGTGGGACTGTTAGGTTCAAGACGAGCCATCAAACAGAAAAGTTGGTTGCATTGCACTGAAAGTGGTGCTCATAAGGCATTACATGGGATAATAACCACATAATGATAATTAGTGCATTAAGATATAATAAACACAATGTGAAAAACTGTAAGAATCTGAACAGTTTATGGGAAAACTGTTTAGTTAATGACATTATATTAAAGTGAATGTGATTCTCTGATGTTGCTGATGATGTTCTCCCTGATGTGTGATGAAAGTTGATCTTTGCCTCTAATGCTTTTATAATCTGCTGGTAAGACATCAGAGTGCACTTAACATAAAATGTTGCCCAAAGCTTCTTGCTTTGGATTCATACATCATGAATAAGTGTTGCCGCTAATTGTTTTTCCACTAACAAGTATAGTGTGTGTATATCCAAATCCTAATATACTGTTATTCCTCTGTGCCACAAAGCTCCACTGTTGTCAAAGAACTATTCAAAAAGCATCAGTTGCATCTCATGAACACATGATCCGGTCAAAACTGTTTCACAAAAGGAAAAAAAAAAAAAAAGAAAAAAGAAATTTTAAATCAACAGGAATCAACTTTTCTGTTAGATGGAGTAGAATTTGTGTCCAATGTGTTATAGCCAGTAAGTTAATAAAAATAAAACAACCACTGTCAGACAGTTGAGGAGGTGATACAAATAAAATCTGCACAAGTCGTTCACAAGTTGGATAAAGTTGCTGGAAACTATTTAGATTTTTTTTTTTTATCCATGAACTCTTATGTATTCCAGAAATATAATAAATATAAATTATAAAGGCACTGAAAGACAACTTGACTTCCTGAGCAAATGCCGGAAGTCACCAGTCAATCAATGGTTACAATCATTTTGATAAATATGAATGAACTGTACTTTTTGTGCTCTGAATTATTGAAAATTTGATTGAACTGTTGGAATGCGGAAACTCAAATTGGTCCAAAATTATGCCAAAGGATTCAGTATTTACAGCTTTGTAACACCCCCCATGTCAATTCCCAACAGCCCAGCCCTCAGCTCAACAAGCTCATGTCATTAAAAAAAAAAAAAAAAACAGAAAAAATTCAGGAAATCTGTTCTGATGCGTACAGTATTTGGTGATGCATGTGCATCAGTGAGGGAACGTGCTTGTGAGTATCTGTGCTGAGGGTTGCTGCATTTCATATTCCTTGTGTCGCTCTAATTTTTTTTTTTATTAGATTGTTTACCAGTGGAACTGAATACAGAGCAGTCAGGGGGTAATGAATGAAACGTGAGGGTGGGTGAGCTGGGGTGTGCCTGTGTGTGCGTGTGTGTGTGTGTGTGTGTGTGTGTGTGTTCGAATTGAGAGCCATTTTTCAAAATTTGATCCAATTTCTGTAATTCTCAAGCCTCCTGTTTTCAAAGGTCCCTCCACTCTCCTTCCCAGCCTGTGACAGGCAGAGAAGCCCAAGCGCCGAGGCTTATAAAGTAATGTAATCACCCAGCAGCCCACCTACCACCCACCCTGCCCAATCACCACCCACACACACTGACGTGGGGCCTATTCACGCAATATTGGCACAGCTGCAGCACCCAGGGTGTCTTATGATTATGAAGATGAGGGGAAACAGAGAACGGCAAGCTGTCTGCCGTCTCTCGGGGACCATCATCACCTCTCTCTCTCATTCGCTCCCCCTCCCGCTCTCTCTCTCAGAGCTGCAGGTAAATCTCCACCATTTCACCTGATGCTTGTTTTCGTTTTTTTGTTTTTTCCCCCAACCCAACGCTGTGTACTTATTGTTGTATTGTTTTCATTGCTCCCCCCCCCCCCCCCTTTTCTCACAACGTGTTACCCCTCAGTATAGAGAAAAATCTCCAACTCAAACTTTGCCTCAGCCAACGGAACGGACGGTTGTAGGCTAAAACTGCTCCTGCAACTTAAACTAGGTCTTATCAGCCTGAGATGGAAAGCGATTTTGAGGTCCAGCTTGTCTGGATACCTGACCCGCAGGGGAGCGAGGGAAGCAAGATCACAACGAAAATGAACATTCATTGACCCTATCCCTGCACTAGGATCGCTGCGAAAATGGAAAGCCATCTCACCCCTCCCATCAATGGACTGATTTTAATGAATGAATCTGCAGTTGAAATCACGTTTTTGAAGACGTTAGCCTCATCGTGAAAGACAAGGAAAATTGAAAAAAGAAGGAAAGCAAATGAAGTATAAATAAACCAAAGTTTTCCTCTTTCTGTGTGACACCTAAGAAGCTGCCAAGATTTATTATCTACATTCATCGCTGTCGGCGTAGAATATTTATTGAGTGTATGAACACTGGCTACACAAAGCAAACAGTAGTAAAAACTGATTTCATTTATTTAACTGAGTAAAATGGGATTCGTAAAGCGAGGCAAAGCACCACGCAAGACACAGACACACACCATGTGACAGCTGAGCTCCGGTTGTGCTGATCATTGAGCCCAAGGATCCCGCTGAGGCTCCCTGGGTCTCCTGTGATGGCGGAGCCTCAGGGGCACAGCTGGCCACAGCAGTCGCTGTGAGCCAGCGGAGCCTGGTGACGGCGTGCAGACAGGCTTTTGCAGGAGCAACCAAAGTAAATTGAATGTGCCTAACCAAGTCACACCAGATGCAGTATCATGCTACCGTTCCTGGCATCCTTGTGTGTGACACATTTTGACAACTACGCATTTATATTAGGATGACGACAATGTGCAATGGTGGACTTCGGCTCACAGGACAGCTCGAAATGTGCACGCCAAGCTCTACCAATGTTGTTTATTTGTTTTTAGGAAGAGCTTTGTTTTTTCTCTATTCCTGTTTCCTTTTAAAATGTAACTTATTTTAAATAATATTCTTTGTTTTTCCCTCCCCCATTTTCTATCAGGCAATGTATGAAGTGAACAAAATTAGAATCCGTAGTTACCTGTGGAAAGCTGTTTATGACAAAACTTGAATGTCTGACAGTAACACAAAACAAAACGATACAATCTAACAGCAAAGGCTGAATTCCCATCCCTCTGGTGAGGTACTACGTTTCACGTACTGTGGCACAATTATCCACGAAGTTCAGGAAACAGATCACTGTGCTAAACTTCTTGTCTGCGCTCAGGTGGGGCCACTGACCTTCATGTGTTTCGTCCATGTCCTGCACAAAATGATGAACAGTCATTCCTTCCTTCACTCCATCAAAACTGTCTGTGTTGCGGTATTCATGTTTGACAGCAACACAACATAACAACAGCCAATGTCTCAAATGAAGCACATCACCAACACAATTCATGAAGTGTGTGTCACACTCTCCTCTGTTTTTAGTTGTTTTAACACATCAATAAATAGCCAGTAACTTAGTAACGTCATGTGGAGTTTAAGTTGTTTATGCCGCTCTGTAGTTTCAGCTACTTTGTTCTTCTGTTTATTCTGGCTTAATATTTGCTGCATTAACTCTGCGTGCACCTACTGTGGTGTCCTGGTGTTTTAATGATTTTGTCCCAGTTGTATCACTGAAGGCAAGCTCAACAGAAACACCTCTCTGCATAATGAAAAACAGCCCAAACAAACCAAAAGCCCACATCTAATTCTAATACAATAAGGGAAGGTTTATTGCAAGACTGATTAGACTACATTAGTTTTATCTCGATATACCTGATAAACTACCAGTGTACGTATTTGTACTTGATTTCAATACCGCTCTCACTTTTATGTTGGTATCAAATAACAATACATACATGGCTGCTAGTCTGAAGACGTTCTTCTAACTAAATACATTTATCAAATGACCGTCATCATAATCACAATGCAGGATTTTTTTTTTATTTTTTTTTTTTTTACCACTGCATGTTCTCAACGTGCCTGCGTGGGTTTCCTCCCACTGTCCAAAATCATGCACGTCTTGGTTAACTGCTGACTCTAAATTGTCCGTAGGTCTGAGTGTGGTGTGAGTGGTTGTTGGTCTCTGTCTGTCTCTGTGTCTGACAGTTCGGTGATTGAAAGCGGAATGAAAAAAAAATAAGTTATTTTCTCTTCAGTCACTTTGATGCTGTTATTTTATCACACTGCCGGACCTGAGTAAGAAATCTTACCTATTTTATGTGAAGGCATGTTTCGAATGACAAAAATCTTGAAGCTTGAAGTGCAATTTTCTTTTACTCACTTTCCACGCCTGTTTCTCACATAGGCAAATTCTATAATAAACACACAGTCTTATTAAACAAATGTCATCATATCCTTCATATTGAAGCTGAATGTCGCAATATTTCTCATAAATGACTTTTATTATCAGAGGTCTTATTGACTATCCAGAATTTAATCTACCTCTTACCGACTTACTTTCACATGCTCACTGCACTCTGTTTGACAGTCTATTTGAGTTTCTGGGATGACACACTATTGCAGGAAAGACCTGATAATAGCATTTTCTGTGTGTTTTAGCTTATGATGTACTTTGAGGGAGTCTCAGAGGACTTTTACATCCACACATTCCTCCATTATTTGATTTCTTGTCACAGCCATAAAGGGGAGGACTTGGCTGTATGTTAAAACAGCTAGCATACCTCCAAAATTCAATTCAAATCCTGTGGTATTCTGTGCTCCTGCTCTTAAAACCCATCAGTGCAACATTTAACCCTATCATTCTGGGGATGTCTGTGGCACACACACACACACACACACACACACACACACACACACACAATTAATAGTCATTAAGCTTATTTCCATATGTTTTCTACGCAGATGCATCCAATTGTCAATTGAGGAATCATCAGTGCAACTGCAGATTGGAGGTTTGAATTCCTCGATGAACAGCGTGCCGTGCGCTAATGAGAGGTGAAGGGTAAAAATTGAATAATGCCAAAAAGAATTTCCTCGGCATCCGACAGAGAGTTGGGAGGGAGGAGGGGAAAACATTCATGCATAAACATTTGTCACTGTGCTGAAAATCATCACGAGCTCCGTCAGTACAATTAGTTTCTCCTCAAGTGTACTGCGGTGTAATAGGGCATACTGTAAGGCTGATGGCTCCACTTGCAGTTAAAGGGATGTTTGTATCGAGGGCTGTGTTTTTGCTTCTTTTTTTTTTTGTTGTTTGTTTTAAATAAGGGCAATCTGAGGCAGCACGGTGGCATGGTGGTTAGCGTTGCTGCCCCACAATAAGAAGGTCATGGGTTCGGTTCCAGGGCCTGGGGGCTTTCTGTGTGGAGTTTGCATGTTCTCCTGCATTGGTTTCCTCCCAGCATCTAAAGACATTATGTTTGGGTTAATTGGTGACTTTTAATTGTCTGTAGGTGTGAGTGGTTGTTGGTCTCTGAGTGTTGGCCCCCATGTGATGAACTGGTGACCTGTTCAGGGTGTACCATGCCCCTCATCCACGCCCAGATTGGCTCCAGCACCCCTGCGACCCTGAAACCGATAAGTGATAGAAGATGAGAGACTGCGTGACGGCAATCTGTTAAGAAGCAAGTGAGCCTGCACAATATAAACTTTCTGAAGTGGAATTAGCATCTTTACCCAAGGGCGATTTCCTCCCCCTGTTTCTCTGCCCAGTGCAGTTAGGGATCCTTCATCTGAATTTGAAGGAAGCACATCTAAATCCCAGCACAGCAATATGTAGCTCCCCCCATGGCAAGATGCCACCAGAACTGTTTGTATTCCTGTTCATACTGCCATTAAGCGCTTTTAGCAAAACAAATCTTTTCCTGTACTGTGAAAACTCTTGCCTCCATTTACATTCACGCTCAACACCTGCAGCCCATTATACCCATCATGGTGAAAACTAAACACCAAACATGGCATGGAAACTAGTTCCACACTGAAAGCTCCGGATTTCTACCCTGTACTGTATCTTAATGATAGTTAATAATAAGCAGCATAATGCCAAGAGTATAAGTATCTAAGGCCATTTTTTTCATCTGATAGTTCAAGGTATTAAGACCAAGAATTAAAGGTTGAAACACATTTGAAAGAATAATAGAAGGAGCTATTTTCTCTGTGGAGTCATGGCGTGCTGAGTTGAGAACAAAGTCACACTGCCTCTGGGAAATTCTCTGTTCCTCATTCCGGTGATTGCCTACACATGAGATGTCACAGTGCAGTTAGCATTGTTCAGGTGAAAGTGACCTTGGGAAATTTCCTCCAATGAAATAAGGCAAGACGAAAAGGAGAATAAAAGAAATATATACTTGTGTGTGTGTGTGTGTGTGTGTGTTTACCAGCTTTGGCAATGTCACTGGTGCAACCCGGTTTTCATCTGATAATTCTGAAGTTGAATTTCTTTCCCAGTTCAAATCGTGAATTCACACTCTCTATTTCTTTTTCTCTGTTAAGTTGATGCTACATTTATGTTTTCATTATGTTTCACAGTCGCATGATAATGTTAGCCAACCTGCTGCCAATTATGTTCATCATATGTTGCTATTGCAAGCTGGCTAACTGAGCATATCAAAGCGATGCTAGTGTGGGCTACTGGTCATGGTTTTTGTTGGCTCTTGTGTTCATTCATTCATCTTGTCTGTTTCTGAGTCGCGGGGTATGCTGGAGCCAATCCCAGCTCACATTGGGCCATGTCCTGGGGCAACAGTACTAACCACCATGCCACCGTGGTGTCCTTCAAACATAATTAGAGCAGAGGAAACAAACACAATGCGCTCAAAAGAAAAAGGTTGTATCAAATATAAAAGACAAAGAAAACCCAGTCAATGTCAACGTATCTGAGTGCAAGACAAGCATTAAATCATTAGTTCAGTTAACATAAACCAATGTAACATGCAGGTGTCTAAGGACTGAATTTGAGCCAAAAATAGTGCAATCGTCCCATTTTGGCACCGACACATCAATGCTATCCCCATGTTTTGCTTTGTTTTCGCCCTGCAAAAAACCGCTTTCTCATATCGCTGCCTAAAGCTGGCTTGCGAAACCTTTGCTATGGAGTAGATGCAGGACGCCGGAGTTGTGATGTCTAATAAATCTTCCAGGGCAGCTGTGATGCATAGATTATTTACAACTCAGCGAGTGTTTATCCAATAGGCCACAGGGACGGGTTAACCAGACGCTATTTCTCTCATTGTCCTGTGACATTTCACTTATTGATAATTTATGTGCAAAAAGCATTGTGCTCAGATTATCGGTGGAGGGTGTAATCACAATTTATGGTCTTAAAAGGGCAAACCATCAAGCAGTACAGGATAAAGAAAAATGCCTTGTGGCAGAGTGATCACAAACACTGAGATTTCTTTATCAGACAGGAAATGGTGGTGGCAGTCGTCTTCTCGCTGTAATCTTGCTTAAATATATTTTTCAAGACTAATCAAAACTCTGTTGCACATGTTGGTCTTGTTTTATTGAGTCCGAACTGTCTGCTATGCATTCCCTATTTTTTAGAAAAGACTGCTAGTCTGCTGATACCATGTCTGCTGCAGCTCTCCTTTATCACACAGCCACAGTTCATCGTGTTTCTGTAGGAGAACGGCTGAAGTTGCAGCGGGAGGCTCAGCAGATGAAATGAAACATCCCTTCTCCTTTGGACCACACGCTGACAGACCAAAGCTCAAACTACATCAAACTCCACTTGTCAACACAGGTTTGATGTCAGGCTGTGAGAGGGTGTAGTGTTAAATTATTATTATTGTTGTCATCCATTCAATTTGATAGCGAAAGAATCGAGAATGTTTAAGACAGAGAGAATTTACTGTAAAAATTAAACGTCAACGCATTGAAGAAAAGTGTCTTTTAATTAGCCTTAATCTTTTATAGAAGACATATTTGTTGAGAAATTCCAGGTTTACATTCAGCCGATTTCAATTTGCCAGGCTATGGGTTACACTTGAAAACTTTGTGTAGTCACATAAAGGAATATTTTGTCGTTTTCAGAAATGCTGTGGGGTTTGTTCCATTTTGATAACACTTTATATCAGTAACAGTGACGTTTGCTTGATGGCAGACGGTTTTTCTTGGGCTCTATGGCCAGCTCTGGACAGCCGGAGGCGTGGAAGGTTGACGTGAACAGTATTAAAATCCAACAGTGTTCACAAACTATTCTCACAACTGTCCACCTACTGTAGTCTGTTTTCATTGAGACTCTCAGGAAGCCACCAGGCAATACTCTGAGTATTCAGTCTTCTTTTTACATTTCCGTCTGCTGCTGTGTGGGGGTAATAAATCATGTCTCCATCTCGTCTTTGAAGTCCCCAGACACTTTAATCATCCTGTATTCTTGTGTGTTTAGCCATAATAATTTGACTCTATCATGCAAGGACAGTCCTGCTTGTGATTTATGTGCAAGAGTGAGAGAGCGAGGGAGAGAGAGAGAGAGAGAGAGAGAGCGACGGGAAGGAAGGAGGCTGAGTCGGAGAACAGCTTCTCTGCTGCCGCTGTTTGGCTTATGTTTTTCACTCCCTCTAATCTTTCATCCCGGTTTTCTACTATATATCGGTTCATTTTCTCTTTCCGTTCACCCCCCCTCCTGTCTCTGCCAAGCAGGCGTCCATATGTTGCTCTTTATTAAGGCTGGAGGAGACTGCGGAGGATTGAGGCTGAACAAGTGAGATTTTCTGGTCCGTGTGCTTCACACTACACTGCAATTTTACAGACAATAAAACGCATCAGTCAATACAGGAAAATGCAAACTGCAAAGGAGAGGGATTGCTCCAAATTCACAATACGTGGTTTATGAAGTGACGCAATCACCGTTCAGTTAAAAGTTCACTGCCATTATTATCTTTCTGCAACTTACAGACTGTCTTTGTCTAGTCAGCCATTCTATCTTTTATTTGTAAAGCAGCCAGTGTATGAAGAGCACCTATATATATATATATATATATATATATATATATATATACACCCCAAGTGTGTAGTATGTAAAATTGCTACATTTTGGTGGACCAACTGTAGCAGCTGATGTAACTTTAATGGGAGAGAAAACGATGAAATGATGGCTTTTATTTATTTTTTCTCCAATCAATGATTGGTTTTCTAGAAACCATAGGGGGAATTTTTTGTTCGTGCCTTTGAGAGTTTTCTGTCCATTCATTACGTTCTTGTGAACAAGACACCTCATTAATGTCACCACAGAACGCCTTTCAATTTGGTGTCAGTTCAAGGATTACTTCTGAAATTGCATTTCGGTGGTCAAAGATCGAAGGGACGTTATGAGCATGATATCCCGGCCTTCTTCACATTAGCCAAACAGGACAAAAAGACGCGGTTGGTGGTGGTGGTTGTAATTGATAAATGGTGTCAGTGCTTTGTAGAGGAACCTTTTAGCAATTACAGCATGAAGTCTCTTCAAGAATCCTCCTGGACTTTGACAGTTCATTTCATTCTTCAGGGCACATCCTGTCATACTTCATCAGACCAGATGGGCGTCTATGAGTGCCTATTGTTCCTGTAGCACTATGAGGTTTTTTTTTTTTTTCTTTCTAAAAATGTAAAGTGCGTTCTAAATGAAAGGCATCATTATTGTAATTATTATTATGAACTGCCACCTTCAGGTCTGTCCACTGGGCTTCTAAAGGTTTAACTCTTAAAGTGCGCAAAAAACGAAGGAGTCTGAGCACTTGAAGCAGTGTACGCTCGAGATTTTTTTCCCCACTTGTGGCAGAAAAAAAATTGAGAGACGGAATTTAAACCTTTGGCTTCAGAAAAAAACAGCTTATCAAAGTGAAAACTTCTTTAAGTGTGCTTTTGCATGCGTCTGTAATTACAACGAGCACGTGCTTTGTCGGGTTCGCTTTGCCTGTCACCGTCATATTTCTTCTGTAGAGCTGGCTGCAAGCAAAAATTCTCACGGGTCAACAAACATCACCGCTTTTCTGGCAGCTGCAAGCACAGCGTGTCGAGACAACGCTAATATCTGGAGTCGGTGAGCGCCATCCTGGCACGAGCCAATGAGGGTTCAGCTTAGTCGGGAAATAAACAGTCAGGTGAGACAGGGAGGACATCCAATCAGGCTGCCTCCTCTGCCAGCTGATTAGGTGTTGCTGCCTCATTAATCACAAACAACAGCTTTGGTGCACAGTAATTAATTAATCTATTTTAATCAAATCAAAACAAGGTCCTATTGTTTGGAGAGGAGTGTGGCTGCTGGTGATGGGAGAAATTACAGGACTTCAGTGTGAGACTTGTCTTGGAAAGCTCTAATTGAGATATTGGCAGTGTCTGACTGAACCAGATGGGTCGAAAGAAGGAAGAGATGACTGGCGCCAAACGGAACGGGCCGACTGACTTCTTCATTAACACACTTCCACTAACAGGGGAAGTTAGGCCTGAGTGGCAGCGCTAACCAGAGACTACTAATGCACACTAATCCAACTCCGTCGGTCCTGCTGGCAACTTGGGAAGCGTTGGAGTCCAGCATATTTCTTGTTTTAGGATCATCCAGTGAAAATGACTTGGCAGTGCCCGAAATGCACCGAGGTTTTCCATCAGTCTGGAGTCCAACACAGGACACCATCACCTCTGACAAAAAGCAGATAGCCTTCATCAGAAATTGTGTGTGTGTGTGTGTGTGTGTGTGTGTGCGCGGCTGTTGTGTGGCGTGTTTTATGAAGTATAAAATGTCTTCTCTTGGATTCCAGCTTTTAGTTTTTACAAGAGGTGGTGATATGTTTCCCTCCCCTCCAATATAACCTTTATCTTCCTCTTAAAATTGCACATAAATAGTGCTCCCTGAAAAGCAGAGGAAATTTCTCTCAATATGCAAACCTGTATTCACGGGCCCCTTTATGGCTGTCCTGTGATGTATTTTTGAGATATGCAAATATGACATTTCTCTACTGTGATTGCTCTTCAATCCCCGCTCTCCCTCCCTTTCTCCCTTTTCCTTCTACGAGACATCACCTGTTCAGCTGTTCAAAACATTACAGCAGATTGCAGCATCTGTTTGGTCAAAACTAAAAAGAATTGTGCTGCCACTCTGCCCCCTTTTCACTTCATGGAGCCTCTAAGTGTCTATTTTAGTCAGTTTTTTTAGTTTCTATTTTTTTCTAAAGGAGTATATTGGTTTAAGTCTAATCTCCTCACTCATCACATCAGTAAAACTGTTGCAAAAGCTATGCCACACAACTTTAATGTAAACAGGCTCCTCTTGGGGAAAACAAATTTCAAGCAATTTGTGACATCATGAGTTTAAGGAAAACGTTAGGCCTCTGTGTTTTGCTGTTTTCCCTCTCCTTCAGGTGGATGTGTCTGTCTCTGCCCTGTCTGTTTGTTGAAGTTAGGCAAAATCACGGAGCCGGTTCGCTGATCATCCTCACCTGCAGTTCGTCACTCTGCTGCTGATGCAGTGCAATCAAGGCGCCGGCGCTGCTGCAGGATAAAAAGGACGGGCCCATTCCTCCGTTCTCCGCCCAATCGTCTGTTATCCACCACTGCTAAACTGCTAAAACTGCTTCTCTGATTCTCCATCCAGCTGGAAACCTCCTCACCTTCCCTCACACCGGGAAAATGTTGCTTCTCGTGTTGCAAATGTTGCAAAGCCCAACTTAGGAGATGTCAAGATTCAGACTAAACCCGTTTTTTACTCAATTACTTCAGTGCACATTTGCTGCTGTACGCAAATTTTCCCGTTGTTCTGCATTGCGGTCCATTCGAAACACAGACTTGATGTTAAAGTAAAATTAAATAACAAATTAAAATGCATTCATTTAAGATCTAACATTGCCAAATTTCAATCCCAATAATTTCATAACTGTCAACACACATTATGCACTTGAGCACACTGGACAATGAAAATATTTGTCTATTCATTCAGGCAACAGTGCAGTGTATTCTCTATTCTCTATTTAACGTTCAACTTCATTTATACACTTGGAAGTTTACAATCTCTAGCTTTGTTTGGGATTTATATTTTGATATTTTTGTGATTTTGTTGTTTCATTTATGTGTGTTTTGTGAATGCGCAAAGTGAAAATTCCATTTTTAAAAATGGAAATGTAACGTGCAGTTTTAATTTACGATACATTAACAATAACGGGTTATTCGTTTCATGTTTTCTGTGGTTTTGCCGTTTGCGCAAGACAACAGGACCACACAATAACAGATATATTCTCGTGATACTTCTGTAACTCTGATGCATGCCCCCATTCTCAAACATGTTGAGGTCACCAAAAGAGGACGGTTCAGTGTTTCAAATGCAGCCTGTTGTCGTGGGAAATACCTCACAGGGTCTTGGGAGTCCAGAAAGCCGTACCCTGTCAGAGTTTTAAACAATACCATGTTCGTGTGGCACATGCTCACCTCGATCTCCTTTCCCCTTTGATGGGAATACATATAGGGAGGATAAACAAATGCTTAGTTTAACTGAATGGCCTTTTACAGGGGGCTCAGTGCCCGTCTTTGTTTTAAATTTTTTCTCCGTTTCCTGAAATGTCAACTCTCTTCCGTGTGCTATTTATCTAAGCATCTAATTTCTGTCACAAAGAGAGAGGCAGTGAAAGACAGACGGGTTACCAGCCTCTGTGCTTTTTTTTTTTTTTTTAATAGAGCAGTTATGGAGGGGTTGCCCTTTTTGGGAGTTTGAACAATGTTCTGGGCGCACTCTGTCATTTCTCACTCTGACTTTTAGGAGCTTATGACGGATGGTTTACCGCCTCCTGCCTCTCCCACATTAAACTGAGAATGGTATCACTCAAAGTGGGCCTGTAATGCACAAATAACCGGCAGCCATTTTAGAATAAATGCATGGCTGTGCCAGCAGGATGCGGCCGACCTTTAGGTGAACCCCAAATGGAGCCTTCTGTTTCCTATTTAGCCAATGCCTGTGATCTGTCACATATACATATATAGAGACTGCTCTCTAGCCACTCTGCAGCTGAGAGCTGTTTCTAATGCTCGTGGAGAAAACAGCTAGTCTCATCTCGTATTACGTCAATATAGTGGCTTGCTCATGCGCATGATCAACACAAGAGTTTTATTAAACGTTCCACACTGTAAAAAGTAATATTTCTCTGTCTTGTTTCATTATGAATCAGCTTTAGATTTTGTGTTAGTACAACGGTAGTATCAAAAAGCTCAGTTCATAGAGAAATGTGCACAGCCAGTATTTAAAAACTGAGCCTTAAATATGCTGCTTGGACTTCTTCACTTTGTGATGTCACAACGAAGCACTATCCTGAGTTGTGCCCCAAGTCCCGCCCACTTTAACTCACAATGCAGCCTTGTAGAATTTAGTTTACCTGAAATCTGCTACATTTTTATTTGACCAGAAAAGCCAGAGAGAGGCTCTTTTCTGATTGGTTGACTGACCTGTTGTTACTAGAGCTCCAGAGGGAAACCTGAGAGAGGGGATGTAAAAATAAAATCTCTCTCTCCCCGTCATGGGGGAGCCAATCCCAGCCAACATTCCAGGCGAGGGCAGGGTACACCCCGGACAGGTTGCAAATCCATTCACCCCTCACTCACACCTACAAACAATTTGGAGTCACCAGCCAACCTAAACATGCATGTCTTTGGACGGTGAGAGGAAACTGAAGTACCCGGAGGAAGCCTAAGCAAGCACGGGGACAACATACAAAGCCCATCCAGAAAGGCCCCAGGCCCAGGAATCAAACCCATGTCCTTCCTGCTGCGAGGCAACTGCGCTAATCGCTGCCAAAAAATACACTAAAACCACAAATATGTCTTCTTGTGGATGTCAACATTTCAGATAAAACTCAAACAGTTACAGTTACAGCAAGCAGATTTATTCAGTTCATAAGTGAATTCGAAGGAGGATGTGTTTTGACTCGTCTGTTTCTTCCTGTCTGTCTCTCTGTGCATTTATTGGTGAGACTTGTCAAAAAGTTACAAACAGACTTGGCTGATATGTGGTGGAGAGAGCTCTCAGCGCAAAGATCAGTTTATTCTCGTTTGGTCAAAAGCCAGATCTGGGATAGCTGCCATTATAAACTGTTTTGTTTTTTTTATTTTTTTCCTGTATTCTCTCAGCACTATTCTGAAGAAGTTTGTGGAGGTTTTCCCTGCCTGAATAAAATATGGAGCGTTTTTTTGGCAAATGCAAACCAGTTAACTCTTTCAATGAACTGTTACTCCTAACACCCTTTTCTAGATGGATCATAGAAATGTTTACATGTCCAATATGACATAATGCAAAATGCAGAGATTCAATTTTACACACAAAGAGGCAAACATACACGGTTTTGCTCTAGACAAGAGCAAAGACAATTATTTCCCTCTAGTCAGGGACTTCTCTTGCATTTCATTCCCCATCTCTCTTTTTCTCTTTTACTGAGAGAAGGGGTAGAGAAGAAAGACGCAACTGGAGTTCCTGGTACATTATGAAATCTGTCTCTCTGAACTGTCTTGCACACGTACACATTTCACACACACACATTGACTAAAGGCAAAAACATTCTTGAAAGTCAGTGTCAGAAAATCAGCAGTGAGCTGTAAGGACATATAGGGACTGTGGGGGCATCCGGAATGAAACCAGGGAATAAAGTCTTTAACAGAACATTTTGCCAGAGTTAAATAAAAATGAATTTTCAACTCGCACACACAGCTCAAACAAAGTCTTCTCCTTTGCTGGTACTTGCTATGCATTCATCCTGGCAACTGTTAACATCCCCTGCAGGCAGCGAGAGGATGGTTCAGATGTGACTGTAACAAAGCTGCAGGACTCTATCGAGGGGAAAGTATTGCTTGGAGTCATTACAGCCTTTTCTGGTCTTGTCTGGTATGATAAAAGCTAACATGTTTCTGAGGAATAGAATATATCCCTTTGCACTTGCTGTATTAAATCTTTTATGAAGGAAAAATATTGAAACAGAATGAGAAAAAAAAGGGAACTAGTCTAAACCAGAACAAACTATAGCTTTATTATCACAGTTTGCTGATAAGTGACCTCTTGTGGCTGTGTGTTCGGCTTCTTTTAGCCATCACCACAATCTCTGCAGCCTCCACAAGCACAAGCAACGAAGCTTTGACTGCCACAAACCTAACCCCAATCAAAGTGGACAGAAGGGAAAATTTGTCATTAATTAATTTGTCAGCAATTAGACTAATGACTTCTTTGTTAGTATTATGAGTCAATTTTAGAAGGAATTAACATGATTAAACATTTAGTCAAGGGCCTGTTGAGTTTATAGCAGTTATTCCAAATTAAATTAATCATTCTTTTATTTTCTGTGATTTCTGAAGTGTGTTCCAGGTCTGAGGCTTTAGCTGGACCACATCATGCACCTGTGCCCTCTCATACGACTTAACTTTTTTCATTTCTAAAAAAATAATTCAATTGTGAAGGCACAGTAAGTAGGTTTAAAATATAAAATTGAGCAAAAACTCATTGAGAAGAGGTGCTTACGGGAATAACCATGGTCAGAGTCATGACTGGAAACAGTAAATGAACAGCAGTTTCACATGTTAGAGTCCCATCTAAACGCCTCCCTCTGTGGGCTGCTTCATCATTTACATACAAACAACAACAACAAAAAAAGAGCCTGTATTTACCATTCACCGTCTTTGACTCCAATGAGCCTCCAATAAGGTCTACCAGAGTAAACATCAGACAATCGATAACAAAGTGTTGTGATATATTAGTTCATATATGTTATATATCTGTATTATTGCCCTATGTACATGAAAAAGCAAGGGGTAACCTCAGAGACGGAAAAATGAAGTCAACCACACTTCCTCCCGTTTTGTCACACCCCGCAGACTTCCATATTTAACATACCTGACTTCAACAGATAGTTAATTAAAGGCTTATAGCTGGGCACAAAAATTGTTTGAATGTGTTGTCCATCTCTGTCACACTTCATCACGACTGCTCATTTTTGAATGAGCCAGAAAGAGGAACTGCCAAGATGGCGACGGGTGTGCCGCCCAATCTGACTAACGAAGAAATTTATGGGTGATGTCACAGAGACTTTGACCATCTGCTATGATGACTTTTCACGTATTGGTAACTTCCTATTGTTTCCTAATATTTCCTTCACTGTACTGGAAGCTAAGGTTTGATCTCCGATCACTCCTGACCTTTTCCATCGTTAAATGCTATGTTCTCCCCTCTAGATAATTTATATATATATGCATTTCATGTTGTAGATTATGACACCCAAGTGACTGATACAAACACTCATAAGAAAACCAGTTTCTTAAAACTACTTAGACTATTCCTGTTTATAATACTGACAGGGACCAAAGAGGTCATCTTTTCTGGTTTCAGCAACATGGCTAATTTAAAGTTTTATCTACAGAGGAAAACCCATTTGATGATTTTTTTTTTTTTTTTTTTGTTTTCAAGCACTGAACATAGATCTGCTTCGTGTTATCTAAAAGTCTCCAGCAGTGGGTGGAAACTGGCTCTGATCACTACTGCTTATTAGGCATCAGTGGACAGCGCTGTGGATGCAACGTGACGCGCTACGAGCTGAGCTGCCTGAGGGGTGATTGATACATGTTATCCAGGCTAGATAGAAGGAAATTGCTTTTGTCCATCTCATTTGCACTCATTGATCCATCTGGCTGTAGGGAGGGGAGGAAGGAAGGGAGAGAGAGAGAGAGAGAGAGAGAGAGAGAGAGAGAGAGAGGAAGAGTTGATGTTGTCATACTGGATGAAAGTGGAAGCCAGCAGCTTCTTTTTATTTAAGTATGGCTCCACTGTAATTCAACACTATATGTTTGGGACAAGCTAAAACTCTGGAAGAGTCGCATTTTGACATCCACATATCTGTATAAGAGTATGAGTTTCTTTCACAAAGACGTGCTGCATCTTAAGGTACATACTCAGTGATACTTATTTCAAAGTTACTGTATAAACATTAAAAGCTGGTCTCTGGGTCGCTGGGGCCTTTCTGTGTGGAGTTTGCATGTTCTCCCTTTGCCTGTGTGGGTTTCCTCCGGGTACTCCGGTTTCCTCCCACCATCCAAAGACATCATGTTTGGGTTAACTGGTGACTCTAAACCATCCGTAGGTGTGAGTGTGAGTGTGAGTGGTTGTTGGTCTCTGTCTCTGTGTGTTGGCCCTGTGATGGACTGGTGACCTGTCCATGGTGTACTGCGAGCGGCTGGGGTTTGGACTCAGACTTACGCCTTTGTGACTGGAGCAAAGCCATAATGTTATGTGCTCTTCCAGGTGAGCTACCTGTCTAAGGTACCTTGCCCATATCATCGGCTGCTGATTTGGATCCAAATCCTTGGGGTCAGATAACGAGAAAATGGATATAGCTTTGCTTGGATCGTCCTCCAAGGGGTTTATAGGGACATAAATGAAAAGGATGGTCATTCATACATTTCTCACACAGGGACTCATGTCAGTTCATATTTCACCATAGGATTGCAGTTTCATTTTTTATTAAACTCCTCCCTTCATAGCTGGTAATCCTGTCAACGAGTCTGTTATGGTCCTGCTATTAGCCATAGCTACAAAAAAAACTATTGAAGTGATTTGTGGATGGGGGTCAGGGCTCTCAAAGAAGCACCCAAGAAAACCCCCCCAAAACCGAAAGAAAATTGTTTTCCCATGAATCATCCTGTTTTTAGTTCACATTAGTATATAGAATATACCAACAGGCATCTGTAGGCCTTAAACTAATAAACATCACAATTCAAAATCAGATGAAGCCAAAATATTTGTTTCTTGATCACATGAGACCATCTCCGTAATCGTCTTCTAAATTCAGCATCTGCATCTTGCATAATCGGCAAAATAGGAAAAAAAAAGAAAGAACGAAAGAAATGTTTTCTTTTTATTGGAACTTTTATGGTCCTCTAAGATAAGTGAGACAATTCCTGGCCTAATGGCAGTGACAAGCCAGCAGCAGGGGGAGGGGAGTTTGTCGACAATGCCCCCAAAGTACCCCTAAGAAAGGCATGGCGTGCCAGCAGGACGCCCGTCTCATTACAAAGGGCCTTACATGGGATGTTAAGTTCTCCACAGCCTCGCCCCCATCTCATCTTTCTCTACTTGTGTAATCTCCCTAAAGCTCCCCTGTAGAACAGTGGGCGCAATATTTTGTGACAGAATCTCTCAGACTATTAGGCACCCAGAGGCACCTCTGGGAGTCCTCTCTCTCTCCCCTCTCTCTCGTCTGTATCTACCACACTCTCTCTTTTTGACTGTCCTCCTCTCTCTGGCTCCCTCTCAATCTCTCTCCAGGCAAAACAGCTGTTATCTCTCGGAGATGAACCCACATGCTCACACACACACAGACTAATTCGTCCCTCTCTAAGCATAATAAGACACACTACGAGACGCAGCGTCTTCGGCATCAGTAAACTTGTCCTTGCTTCATTCTGCGATTCTTCACTACAGCAGCTACAGCGGAAGAACCGGGGTGATGCATATTAATGAGACGTAGAGACACATGCAGAGGGGAAGAGAAGGAGACCCTATCACAAGATTTATTACACTTTCCTGCTGAATTGTGATGTGTATCTTCATATCAATATCAGTGAAGCAAAACTTTTGCATAAGACATGACATGAATACTGGTGAAGAAGTATTCAAGTAGAGTCATTTCAGCCAAATTGCAAGCAATCAGGGACAAACAACATACCTGGTGTTTAGTCGTACCTTTAAATCTGCTTCTCATCTTTGCCTCCACTTCAGTAAAATACCAACTTTTTTCTTTGTCTGTTTCACTGATGTCATTCGATATGATCCTCACAATCTTTATACAGTACAGGCCAAAAGTTTGGAGACACTTTCCTATTCATTAGAATGAGGACGTGTGTCCAAACTTTTGGCCTGTACTATATATTTGAGCAAAACATTTCGCTGCCTGCTTTTAAAGCTTGTTCTGTGGATGCCCTGTAAGAAATTGAATGGAAAGCTGTGTGTTCGTGTGTACAATGGTCGCGGTGGCCACACTGCAGAGGCGTGACAATGATCTCCTGAATCACTTACCCTTCACATGTAGAGTGAGGATACAAAGCAACCAGCAGAAGATGCTGTGCCCGCCCACTGGTCACAAAATAGTATTTCCATCAAACCATCTTTTTTTTTCATTTGTGTTTTCCTACAGATTAAAAAAGACTAAATTTCACCATGGTGATCATGTTGTTGCTCCCGGCAGCTCTGTTTATAGAATAATTCAATGTTCTTTGTTAAGAATATGTTACATTGTGGTTAAAACACAATGTTTTTTGTGTGACATAGACAGCTGCTGTGAAAGACGTCAGCAATACGACTTTCCACAGGTCACAGGTGAAAGAAAAGTAAGGGTTCTCTAGATCACGTGACACACCGTGAGGCGTCAGGAGCTCCTGTCACGTAGTTACAGTCTCCTCTAACCTTTTGGTGCCAAAACTTCCCACGTGGCCTATGTCTTCAAAGTCCAATCTTTAGAGATTTGGGTGAACTGATCCTTTAAAGGCTTTGCATAATTTGCTTCTATTTTACTGCCACTGGGTAAACATTTTGACTATACCATTTCTTTCACACGACTGACTGTTTCAAATAGAAAAGGGTAGAAAAGGTAACAGTGTTTCTCATCTGTCCAGACGTTGGACTAAATGCACATTGGACCTTTGTTTGTGCTGCATCTTCAAAGCTCCTGGTGCCTTAGCGGCAGCACAGCGAGAAGACGAGGCGGCACTCTGTGATCCACAGAGGGGCTGCAGAATAGCGCGCCTATAAATGATGTGCCGGTGGAGTCAAATCCCATTATCCTGCTACTGAGGGATGGGGAAAAGCACACATGTGTTGATGTGCTGGCAAAGGTGAGTGTTACTGCTACACAATTTTCACCTCTGTCTGAACTCACCCAAGGGACTGTGGACGAGTAAATTTGTTTGCTGTATTGGATAATAATGAGTCAAAAACAGAGTTGAGTTGAGTTGTTTTCCAAATTAAAGGAAATCGTCTCCACTTCAACCAACTACACGTTTAAATGCTTAAATTCATCTCCGATGATCGTCCAAAAATATTCAAATCACAGTTTCCTTTTAAAATGATATCTAGCTTCAATACTGACAGACTGCTATTCTGGCTACTCTGCTTCATCCAATCAGCCAATCCCACGTCTGACTTTCAATACTTGCTGATTTCCCCGGCTGTGGCCGTGGCTCGGTGCCCACTGGTCAATCGGAGGACATACCGAAACTATTTTCATCTGCGGATTGATCCACATTAAGGGCCCAGCCTCACACCAACACGTGTATTTGCTAGTTTCAGGGCACAGTAGTATTGATAGGAAATAAACTTGTGCCTCTCCGAGCACCCGTGGGCGTGTTGATTGTGCAATGAGGTGTGGTCAGGCAGGTGCACGGTTGAAAGTGTGCCACAGTGTTTCCCCTTTCATCAGATTTCTTTTGCACACACAGCCACAATAGGCGGTCGTGTTTCTTTCACTGTGCAATACAGCAGCTGTTTGTTATGACCGAAGCAACAAGCAGCACGGTGCAAACAGCTCACTGCTGTAACTCAACACAACAGAGAGACATGCACACACACACACACAAATCAATGTCAGTGACCTCCAATCATGTCCTCACACCTTCAGGGATGGGAACTTCATAAACTAATGGATGAATTGCCTCGCTTATTTTTCCCCTCCTCATCTTCTTTTTCTGGCTCGCCTCCTCACAATTAAGTTGCCTGGAGCCGAGCACAGCTTGAATTTATCAGGCGGCTTTCTCTCTCCTTTGTACCTCCGTATATAAGGCTGTTGATTTACTTGGCTGAATATATGCTGTATGTTGCAGGCAGAAAATTAGTGCATGGCTTATTAATCTCTGCTCGTTAGAAGACTGGCTGGTTAGTTTGAAGTCATTGCCAGAATCAGAAACCAAACTTTTATGACATCCTGTCACTTTTATTATTCATAGTCCATTATTGACTCATTATTGACTCATAAAAAATCTTTTTACCACAGATTTTCACGATTCGCTAAAAGACAAAACATTAAGCTGGAGCTTTGCAGTTTAATACTTGCAGAGAGCTTGGTTAAAGTAGACCAAAGCTCAGTTCTGAGGGGATTACTGAAGATTAATTATTTGTAATTACTATTTCCTAATTTGAATCCAGTCAGCTGATCATGTCAGTGATTCTCCTCCTCAACCACGGTTTTAATTTCAGCCCCAAATGCCTCCTGTTATTTGGCTGACTCCGAGGTGGTCTGATAACTGTGCGGTCGCGCTAACGGAGGCTCCTTTGGGTTTCAGCTCATTTTCACATGCTTTACTCACCTATCGTGCGACGTCCCCAGTGGCTGCCAGTACACTGTTTCATAATGTCTGGAAAAGTAAAGGCAGTTGACATGTGAAGAATAATTGTCTGTATTTTCAACCTTTCTTTTTTTATTGTTAGCAAGAAAATTGATTTTGCTGGAAAAAAAAAATGTCATTGTATTATGCAGTGTTTTGTTTCTGCCCTTGAAGTGCTCTTCTGTATTATCCACTTAAGGGCCAAAACAAGCCGAAGCAATTTAACAAAAAAAAGTCACTATTTTGACAACGCAAACATCCAGATTGCAGTTAGACACGTTGAGTCAATAGGCACCAGATATTTGTCCCGGAGCCCAATTCATTTGGAGCAACAATTGGTTGTTATATTGCATGTCAAATGTCACAGCACAAGACAACTGACAAAGCCTGAGTCCCAACAAAAAAGGTGAGTCTGTCAGAAGATTTTTCGATGATAAGTATCCAGCAACTCTTCCCACTATAGTTGGAAACCTGACAAAAATGATATTTTCACAGATAATCATGAAAGCAGCTACCTAAAGTTGGTTAACATTTGCCTCCTTAAGCTGCTGCTCTCATCAGTCCAAGTGAAACTGCACATGCAAGATATCTAAGTGTATTACTATTTCATTTCAATTTTCAATTGTTTAAAAAGATGGAGATTTGAATATCATTTCCCAGTTATTTTAAGAAGCATATCAGGATTTATTCGGACCCTTGGATCTACTCCAGCAGGAGTTCAGTCACATGCTGGGGCCACCCAAGCTGGAGTGGAGGCTGTCAAAGTGTAATCCATTCAGCAGGGGGGTTAGGCAGGGGGGTTAGGGGTACAGCCAGTTTGCCTTTAGCTACATCAGACCAATATACAGTCATAATGTCAGCGGGCTGATAGCGGGGCTGTATGTTGTTTGACTACTTTTCTTCATTGATATGTACATTTAAATATACTGACAGATGTTTTTATCCAGAGAGATTTCCAATAAGGGACAGCCATAAAGCTTCCAAGCTAGAATGCCAACATTTATAATTAAATACAGCACAAAGAGGCTGAGGCTGATTAGAAAATTCATTTTGAACGTTGAGGTGTTTGCGTAGAAAAGGATGGATTAGAAAATGTTCAACTTAGATTCGATTATGAAAAAGGCATTACCACTGTGATGTCAGTCCAGCCTAAGGTGGGCATGGATAAACCTCAGTGAAAGGTTCGCTATGTATAAAAACCTTCATTGTGAAAAAACCAAATGATGGAATGATTTGGAAGAATATTGCTCATCTGCCGAGCAGAGTCCCACACATTTGGTGTAATTATGACAAGGTGCAAGCACTGCAGCTCTTCTTGAGGTTTGTGATGCTTGCTAACAGGCTTTATGCACCTGTTTTCCTAAAACTGCTCTGAACTGAATTTCACGATAATCAGTCCAGTTAGAACTTTTAACTAAAGACTGGTGCTGGACAGATGGACAGACCAACTTTGGGCTTTGCTTTTAGGAGTGCAAAAGCCTGACTATGTGTTAAGCGATACTCTAGCCCAGTCTTATAACTCCTAATGCCAGCGGCCAACTTTTACGCTCAGGCACGAAATGAACGTCCTCATGTTTTAAATCCCCACTCCTGTAACATCCGCATAAATGTAGCATTTATGCTTCAGTGGAATGATGCTGTTTGCTGCACATGGTCTGTTTTAATGTGGCAGCAAATAAATATAATATAAATAATAATCCTAATTGAACAACTCCATGCATTAGGAGTAAATTGGGGTGTTGGACTGGGTTCACAAAATCCAGGACTCTCTCTTCAAAGGGCTGTTTATTGCCCTTTGAAAACAACAGCCATCAGTCTTTGGAAATCTTTACACGAAGGCGGGGCCAAACCCAAAACAGAACTTTGCTTTGCATCCAGTTATACTGTTAGCCGTTGGAGAACTAATACATCCCTACAAGGCGTTCCTGTTGGTGCTGTTTGATGTCATATAATATATTTTTAGTTTGTCCATGAAGGATCAATCCATCGGGTGCCCCCCAAAAAAAAGGAAGCTTGTGTGTTCTTTCATTGTAACCACGACAACAAAAGTCTGAGATTCAGAAAGAGCTTATTTTAACCCAAATAAAGATCTTTCCTTTTAAACAGATTTTATTTTGCGTGTGTGCGTCTGTGTGTGTGTTGTTTAGGTAGTTTAACCACAGGCTTATTATAGTAACCATGATGATGGTCCAGTCCATCTGCTGCTCCAGAGAGCCCACTGGGACTCCCCTTTGGGTAACATGTTAGTATGAAACAACACCTTCAAGATGCTCATGTGGTCAACAAGTTCGAGCGGAGACAAAGCAACAAGTGCTTTGGTACCATTAGACTGTCTTTTGCCTCACGTCTTACTGACAGTCATCATCACAACAGGACCGGGCGATAACAGGTTAGGGATCACAACTTCAGCAAAGCATTAGCATGTCTCCACCACCCCCGTCTTCTGATGTAATTCACCAGGCGCGAGAAGGAGCGGCGGGGGTGGGGTACAAAGAATGAGAGAGAGATGGACAGATAGGAGGAGGATAAGAAAAGCAGTGTAACATAAGAGAAGAGCAGGCGCGGGGGGGGGTTGGGGGTGGGTACTTGCATATCCTCCAGTCAAGCAGGCTCTGGAGGTTTAAATGATTGTCATGGGGCCGACGTCTGCTGCAGTCATATTAAACAACAGCTTGTCTGCAGAAATAAGCTGCAGGGCTATTGGTTTACTCTCCATCTTCCTCCCTCACTTATTCTGCTGCCCCCTTTTGCTCTGTGTGTGTCAGTGTGCAGAAATAACGGGTGTATGTTTGCCTGTGGATCTGTGTGCTATTGCAAGTGTATATATCTCGGCGTGTGTGGTTATTTTGGTGTTTCTTGTGCATTTAGTGGGCATGTGTAGGCCTGGAAATACCTCTCCCTGTCTCTCTCTCTCTCTCTCTCTATCTTTCTGTGTGTGTGTGTGTGTGTGTGTTTGTCTTATGGGCTTTTTCCAAATACACACAGTGACTCCCATGTGCCCAGCTATTGATTTAGAAATGACTGGCCTGCTCACTCACACCATCTGCTCTGCTAACGAAGAACGACAGAGAGAGAGGAAGAGAGAGAGAACGGGATCAAAAGACTGCAGTGAAAAGACAGAGTGAATGAGATATTATCCCAGTTGCTTTCCATCATCTACACAGCATTTTAAAAGAAAAAAAAAAAAAGAAAGGAAAAAAAAAAAGAGTTGAACTGAAGTAGTGGCTCCTGTTATGTGATATGTGGTTGCGTATGTGTGTGTGTGTGTACACCAGTCTGTGTCTTTACCTGCACACTAATATCAGTGTAACTGCATTTTTATTTTTATTTTAGAAGGTTTAACTGCTTCATCTGGCTATCAAGCATCCCTCTCTAATGACACACGCGCTCCTACTCTCAGTTCTGACTCACACAGCTGAACTGCAAAGGAATACAGGGCACAGGAAGACAGTAGTTCAAAAGCTTGAAAGCTGTTGTTCCAAAGGAAAGGGCTGTTTGTCGGTAAGATAAGGCAGTGAAAATCAATTTAGATTATGTGGAATATTTATATTGATGTTAGCTGACTAAATGAGCTGACTGAAACATTTTTGCCAACGGGCCCATCCACCTTAGATCACAACACAGTGCCCCTGGCTGCTTTTCTAAACTCCTGAATATACTTCAGGAAGCGCGCTGACTACAGATAAGTACCTCACACAACCCTGCTTCAAATAACCTGAACTATCACTTTAAGATAGACCCTGCAAAATACGATCCTTTCCCTAAACCGAAATGGATTCGGGAAATACTGGAAAGATGAGTTTGCATTAACACAAACAAACAAATAATCAACACATTAAATGGTAGCAGATCAGCCACCAAGGCTCTTCGTACTAAGCATAGTAAAACATAGAGATTTGGGATGAAGAGCCTGTCTCTACTAATCTCCACTAGCCTCAGAAAAAGCTGCTGTTCTGTCTAGCTGCAGTGTTGCTTCCCGTTCCCCGTAGACTTCCAGTGTAGAGTCTTAAACTTTGTAGCCCGATAAATCAGCGTAATCCCAGCTGTAAACTCAGGTGCTGCTGTGGCCCCCTCTGGTCCATATTAGAGACAGTTCCACATCTGGCAACACTATTATTTAGAAGATAAAAAGAGCTGTGAGTGGATGTGCTGTGTGGTTAGTATTTGTGCAGACATTCCCGCATCAGCGCGTATGCGTGTATACCAACAGAGATACATAGCGGTTGGAAAAGTACATTTTATCCCTTTTGACAGGCTGTGTTAATATTACATGCATCCCATGCTGTTAGCTGTTAAAAACTGACAGTATGTTGCATGTAATATTCATTTAGCAGAGTCTGGACAGGATCAGCAGCACAGACCATAATAAGCTTTATATTCACCTCCATTCATACTCACTATGAGCTAATACACAAGTGCGATGAAAGATGCATTAGCAGCACAAGCCGCAACGTTGAATGTTAATGGTGGGACGCACGCGTTCAGAGGAAACCTGCAATACACACAATGCACACTGGGAACATCAAGCAGCGTGTCAGTTGTTTGTTTCGTCTCCGTCTCTTGCCCCCCTCACCCTTCCCCGAGTCTTCTCTGCCACCCCTCTCCTCCCCCAGTGGACATCTGTCTGCAGCTTGTTATCCGTTGGCGTGAGGCGGAGTGTGACAGTGTGATAATCCATTCTGATGTGTGCTGCTGACCCTGTGATGTGCTGCAAGACCTTCCTGCCTGCCTGCCTGCCTGCCTGCCTGCCTGCCTCTGTATGTGTGTGTGTGTGTAGGAGGGGGGTGTCTTTGCCGCTTTTAACAGCTTTTCCCCGTTGCTTGAATACTTGTTTGTTCATTGTGTGTGTCTACTGTTGCGCGCACGTGTGTGTGTGTGTGTGTGTTCGCACATTCTGATGCTTCTTTTCTCTTGTTGCTTATCAGACGTGTGGGGCAATGCATATGCTGCTTCAATCATCCAGGATGCGAGAGAGGCTTGCTGTTTGATATCCCGTATAAGCAGTGTGAGACTTTGCAGAGGCGTCTTTCACATTTAGCACCGTTCACACATGCAGAGATCTTACCATCATCTTTAGCACGTGGCTTAGTCCACCACAGGGTAAGTGGAGGGCGCCACTTCACTCAGTGAAATATATCATTTTGCTGACACAGTGGCCTTATCACTCATGGAACTTTTGAGTTGGTGAGAAATGTCAGAGCCTTCGAAATAAATAAAAAATAAATAAGCACGACCATGATGTTTGTCCACTAGCTAGAGCTGAGCGATGTGGTCAAACGGGTAATCCTGAGAAAGAGAGTTTCAAATTTGTTGATATGTAATTTCATAACATATTTTTAATAAAGACCAGAGGAAAGAAGCATGCTACTGTATAGGTTTTGCCCTTGCAGTGGGTGTGTGTTGTCATATGTTGTCGTTGTAGAGCGCCTGCTCGTTGCGGGTTGGGTCTCACGATTTAGTAGACGTTTTTGATCAAGCAGCAACCGGTGTGTCTCAAAAAAAAAAAAAAAAAAAGTAACGCTTGCAGTTCAAAGTTGAATTTAACCTACAATCCTCATTTACAGGTAGTTATGACTGTTTTGGACACTGTTTGGTCACGAAACAAAGAGTGAAGTTACTGGTGTCTTCTCCTTTCCTTCGAGTTTACATGGTCATTGAACATTTTGATCCGATGTCCGAAGGACAATCACAGGATCAGTGAGGGAAGCAGCGTGCGAACGTTCGTTGATCACCAAGCCTCCATTTGTTTGCCGATTTTGGTGTGTTGTAAATAAAGATACATTGTGGGAACTCGAATTAAGAGTCGCACACGGAGGCTTCCCGAGCGTGCTAGCATGATCTTGGCAGTCAACTTCAAAGGAAAACTTGTGCTCGAAAATGTTTCAGCATTTAATGACTCAATGGTTGGCTTGGCAAGATGGAGGAAAAGTATTTTGTTGATGTCTTCTAACAATTTGACACCAACAGTTTTACCTAGTGCCGACGCAGCAGCAGACAGCTGAACCTGTCATCCTTCATACTGTGTGGATAATTACAACATTTCTTCGTCTCAGAAATATCAAATAGAAAATTTGCCTTTAAAACCAGTCAAAGGTAACAGGCTCCATTTAAACTCTTTCATTCATTAATATTCTGTTATTGAGTTTCTTGTGTGTTGGATTGGTTTCTTGCCGGCGAATAGATACCACATTTTTGCGTGTAGAATTGACCTCCTGCTCTCTGACTAAAACACCCTCTTGGGTTACACATGCACGTCTTTGGAATTAATCATTCGGAAGAATACTAATTGAACTCGCCTCTGTTTTCCACCCTATTACGACTTTCCACTCACGGCTCTCCTTTCTGGAAACCTCTTGAAATCTATCTGAATTATCTGGTTCGCACTCACTGATTGCGTTCTTCTAAGCGTTATTTGGACCAAAAAGAGGACGTTTCGTTGTGTTTAAGATCTCAACAGGAGGACGAGTTATATCAAGTCACTTGTAGTTCAAAAATCACCAAATTATGGGCCAAACTGTGTCATCTTGATAACAACATAATGTATTCAATTAATTAGCATAGTGAATCCTCATTTGATTGAATTCTCTTATTTTGAACCAATGTATTTAGTTTTTTTACTATGGTAAATTCTCTTAATTTTATATTCAATTAGTTAAAAAGGCCCGTGGTTTATTTAGACACATGGGGTCAGGATTTCCATACAAGTCAATGCATTTGATTTTATTCTTATAATTTATCCTCTCATCAGCTGCAAGAAGGAATTCTGTTGCATTTTTGACTTGATCCTTTTAACAACAACATGGCAGTTGTTGGCAAGCAACACATAAAAAAAAAAAAAAAAGACCACAATCATTTCACTTTTTATGGATTAATATCCAACCTCACACGCTTAAGCCTGATGATTTAATTAGATTTGAAAACCCATCATTACAGTGCAGTTAATTAGGATAACCTGGACACTCACAAATAGGCACTCACACAGAACATGCGCATGGAGCAAACTGAACCAGAATTAAAAAAAAAAAACAATCTGGTAATGGTTATTATCGTCATGGAAACCAGCTGATGACAAACGGAGCATCAAGCAACTACCCCCCCCCAAACACCACCAACACCACCCCCTCCTCTCTCTTTCGCTCAGGGCTGCTGGGAGAATTGGCCAAAAGTAAAGGCATTACTGTGTTGGACTGGTTCTGAGCACCCACCCTTCCCTCACACTAACACACACACACACACACACACACACACACACACACACACACAAACACACACACACACAAGCAGCACAGCATGTTGAAATTTCCATAAAGTCATGCACACACATGCTTGCGCACACATACGCATACACATGGAGACATAGTTTTAGGTTCACAACACACAAATACACAAGCGGTCCACTTTACCATTCCTGCCGGCGTGTGTATAGCCAGAGCTCCCTCTGCTGGTGACACATGAAGCTGCACACACCAAGCGGACTTAACACACCATCACCATCATCATTATCAACGTTAGAATATGAATGGTCGAAAAATAAATATTTTTCCCTCTTTGTAGCCCACTTTTTCCAATCATTTCCATATATTTTTCCTCCGACTCACCCGAATATCTTGAATAAGAGCAAGAGAAAAAAATGCATCGCAACATTACACACCAATACAGTCATAACGTTTTGCTTTTGGATTCCACTTCTGGTCTTAGCTCCACTTCTCAGATTTAAAAAAAAAGAAAAAAAAAAAAAACAAGATGAACGCTTAAGTGGAAACAAGAAGGTTTCATGCAACCTGTGACAGTAATTTTGAAGTGCAATTGATTTACACTGTAATCTGAACTCTGTGTGATACAGTATCAAGGCGCTGCGAGAATAAAGAGACGGCAAGGGGAGGGGGGGGCAGTCTTAGTTCCAGAAAATAGATCTGAAAGCGCACACACAGTACTGCTGCTCACACTGATACCAACACAATTACCCAACATGAAAAACAGCTAGGCACACACATACTGTACACACACCTGGCAGTAACAGCATCTCCTACTCTTCATTAGCGTCTGGTCAGAAATTGGGCCCAGATGAGGGAGCTGTTAATTAAATGTACTCACATCGGCTCCTCGTGGCCTAACGCCATTCACTCGCAACCGGCTCTTATCCCGCACAGTTGTCAAACAACACAAGACACATGGTTAAACCCTGAGCGACATCACGCCGGCTGCAGACAAACTACAGTCTGAGCCCCGAGTTTTACATCTCAGACGTTCAAGCAGATGCCCGGATATCCAGGCAGGCTTACGTTAAAGAGACTGGAAATTTCCTTTGTAAATGCCTGCTGAAGAGAAACCACAGATTGTAACGAGTGTTGTGTGAACCCAGATGCAGTACAATGAGACAGGCAGGCAGATCGGTCGAAAAGCCTCTGATTTTATCAGAACATCTCTGACAGCCGAACGGGAACCAGGAAGGCAAAGGCAGAACTCGTGGTCAGGGACAAAGGGCAGGGATGATTTACCCGGAGGCAGACCAAACAAGCCAGTCAAAGATAGGCGGAGTCGGTACTGGGAAACCAGGCAGAAAAACGCTGGCGAGTCTTGCATGAGGGCTAAGAACAATCTGGCAACTGGGTGAGTGTGAGGCTGGAGTCGATACACATGGCTAAACTGGTGGAGATGGGGTGCTGCAGGTGAGTGAAGACAGGTGTGAGGAGTAAACTGATGAGGGGGGTGTGGCGAATGTAAAAAGTACAAGTCCAAGCTGAGGAACAGGAAGACTGTGACACAGATGATGATTTGGAGTTTGGCTGAGACACTGAGACAAAAATAGCTGAAGTGATGAAAAGAGCTGGAACGTATCATTAAGTATCAAGAGTATATAAAGAATTTGGCCAGCCAAGGGCTTAAATTAGCCCTGTTAGCCTTAAAAAGGATCAAACATTTGCTTTCACTTTCTGTATCTTGTCACACCGTACTGAAGCGTTTTTCTCCGAACCACCAAACCAGACAACGGCTGCTTCTTTTGAGCTGCTTTTAGCAGTGATTTGAATTCATTGGATAGCTGCAGTGTTGATGAATCTATGAAAATAAAGACAGTAAATCATCTCAATGGATTAAAGGACAAATAAAAAGTAAAAAAATAAATAAATCAATCAATTTTCATCTTGTTTTCTCAAAGTCACGCCTTGAGCCAAACAGGAACTTAGTCATCGGAAAGTCTGGTGATTTTATCATCAGCACAATTTGGACAACCACTTTTCTGAATCAACCCGAATGGTGTTACATTCAGATTGATGTTCAGTTTCACCGTCATTAATGAAAGATGCATTAGGAGCAGGATGACAGAGAGGAGTCGTGTTCTGCGTGGTCGCCTCTTAGAACGGACTGAATCAACACAGCTCCATTTTAACTGCTCTTAACTCCTCCATGTACCGAGGAAAATATGCACGGATGATAACAACATGGGTTTTAAGCAGGTTTCCGTGGTGACCCACAGCCGAAGGACAACACTGGAGCTTCACTCAAACTTTGATGGCGTTTTTTGCATTGCTGTATTGCATGGCCATCATATGTGCAATTGAACAAGTGGAAGCATATACCAAGATATCAGTGTTTTAATTAAGCGACACGTCATGACGGGCCATGGTATGCGCTCATTATACCACATTTCTTCGCCTACTTTTTGCTACCTGCTGTAACTGTTGGTTGTTGCCACGGATACATTGTTGCTTTCCTGACGATGTGCTGTGACAAGGCTTTAGAATAGTAGCTGTTGTATATGCTCAATGATAACGTAGCTCACATGGTCACAACTAAGCAGCATCAAGACTCAGCCATCACATGGAGGGAGGGCTGGCTTGCCTTTCGGCGTGATGCTGCATCATGCTGCGCTTTACAGCATTTCTTGGCGTTTCCACCGTCGCACTGTGTTGATTACAAACAGCTCGCAGGATCAGAGCCCAACCTCACCGTCTTCTTCTGCAAAGAGGATTTATTTTCCTGGGCGGGAGAGTGTGAGAGGGGAAGCCTTTCAGACTCCCAAAGGCGGTAGTCATGCGTAACCAAAACCCCGTCAAAGCATGTCTGCCGGAGAAAACCAACCATACATGAAGCCTGAACGGAAGTTGCCAGAAAAAGTAATTAGAGTAGAAATAAGAGGGAAAGTGTCCATGACTAAAGGAAGGTTTAAAGATGGTGTTAAAAGGTGCTGCCCCAAAGGTGGAAATGAGATGACCCTGCCCACCACGACACCAGGGTGAGATTGTGTTGACGTTGATGGGAAAACCTCCCCACTTCTTGCTTGATTCACTCCCTCATGAATATTTTCTCCAGGTGTTTATGGTCTCAGTTTCTGGCTTCAAGTCTTCTCCAGTACAACATGATGTTCATTTTCAATCACGATGGAGTACAGTGCGGGTCAGATCCATCCCGTTCTCTAAATCAAGATGATGATGGTGGCCAAATCACAAACTTCAGGCTTGAGAAGGGCAGTTCACAAATATTCAAATTTAACCATGTCAGTAGATATTTGTTTGTGCCTGACAGAGAGAAATGAGTCTCAGTTAAAATGATGTTATATTATATATTATAGAATCATGTCAACAATGAGCATGTAGTAGATTTATTCAGTATGAGGACTTTGTATAATTTACTGGCACAAAACTAAATTCTGACTAACTTATTTTTGCCCCAAAGCATATGATGCTAAATAGCTGTTTTAAAGTGTTCATAGAATATTGTGCTTTTAAAATTAGATGTAGCTTTGTATTTATATCCAGGCTTGAATTTGTTGATGAGGTGGTTTGACAATATCTTCAACTTATAGACCCAGTAAATCTTAAATATGCCCCCATGTGCATTATCCATTTCCTTTATTAGTACCAGTCTCTTCGCTCACAAGAAACATGACAATTTAATTATAGAATCATCAAGACCGCTAAATCATACACATATCAAGCTTAATAGAACTTTCACAGGACTAACAAACAAACCGTAACTCTCCTTTAAATATTGCAGCATCGTAAGTGGCGTGAATGGTAAATGAAAACTGCAGAGCTTTGCTAGAGAGTCGGACGTATAATGCACGAGTAAAACAGCCAAAAAATGCATCATCACTTATTATTATGAGCAACTACAGCGTTTTACTGATGCTGCTGTTACATATTATTGCCCCAATAAACCATAAGTATGTGGGCTATTTTTTCAACATTTGGGTTAAGTGTATCGCACTGCTATCTGTTTGCAATTTAATTACTTAAAAGATGAAAGATGCCACCACATATGAACATGATGTGTTAAATCTTTGCCAAGGCAGAAGCATCATGACCGAACGCTTCAAGAAAACATGCCAACAAACGACACAATTGTTCGCTACACATGGAAATATCTTTACTAGATGTAGAAATACGAGCTGTACATCTAGCTTGTTACCCCCAGCAACATGTGCGTTTCTTATTACAGTTCATGAAAAGTCTTTGTTATCATGAAGGTCATTATTATTATGTTGTATAAGCATGAAAAGCTGTGTAATGAAGATACCTAAATTTGTGGTCACGTGACATGACCAACACATGTTTGTAATATGTTACATAAAATCTGTATTATTAGGAGTATTTCATTGAGCTAACAGCTGGGATACAATTTGCAAGAGTTGCCCCAAAACAGTCGGTGCTGGCGGCTCGACAGCACAAGCTGTCAAAAGAGTAGGTTATAGTTTTAGAGCAGTGTAGAAATGCCAGCAAGTGATTATTATCAGGCCACTCCGATACCACCAAATATTATATTGCATGTTGTTATGATATTAGTATCAGGATTGCAACTGCATAGTTAGAAAGAGGTGATTATATCTCTGGTTTCAGTTGTGTGTTGTGCTGATACAAGACTTCTGCAGTTTGAGTTCAAACACGCTTTAGTTTAGGGAAAAGACATAAAACGCATCCCTGTTTGATTTCTGCTATTTCAGCATCAGAGGCCCGATTACCGCGCACACAATGTACATTTAATGAGGCATAGAAATGTTTTCTTTTTTTACTGATTCCGTTTTTGGTCCTGGACTGTAGCAGGTTTCAACATTAGACTGTGTGACATATGTGGAAAATAGAGGCATAGCAGAGAAAACTGCTGCCTGTCTGGAAGGAATCAATCTTTGTATTTCACCTCACACCATAAAGTGCTGTAACCATTCAGCCATATGCCCTGGATGCCTATAAATCTGACTGCTCATTTCCTCCCTTCCCTCCCTGTCCAGGTACTGTTTTATTTGCCTTCCTTTACTGCTCTCTCTCTGCTCTGTGCTTCAATAAAGGTAGGATTCAACCCTGTTTGTTTTGGAGGCCCGTCAGTTTCTCCACATTATAGCTAGAGTTAGCCAAATTAAATCAATAAATTGGAAATGAAATGAAATGAATGCATTACAGCAAAAACGAAGATGAGAGTCGATTCCTTGTTTGTCATATCTTTGGTCTTATTTTGTATGTGTCATGTGTTACAGAATTGCTGGCTTGTCTGAACTGAAAGTTAGTCGACAGTAAAGACAAAAAAACACAAAAAACATAACTAAACACAACTGTCAAGAGAAAACTCAAACACATACATCACATGGGCAAACGCACAATGAGTGTGGCCTGCAAAGTCTCCAAAGTTTTCCACTATTTAATTCAATGCACTCGCTACTTCACCCATCCGTTCAGTCACCTTTCTGGTAAAAAAAAAAAAAAAAGAGCTGCTTCCTCACTTCCTATTAGCAAAGACAAATGTTTTAAAGAGGGTCTGTTATTGTACGCGACAGTTATGGTTTTATCCACAGAGCTGCATTTTCGTTTTGAGACCAAAAAACATCTTTCACTTGACAATTTTGACTCCGTATCAGAAACAATCACACCTGAAAACACACATGCGCATGATTACGATCAAACATGAAGAGCACCGAAGGTCATAGCATTAAAATGCCGAATTTAAGGGCGCAGCTGCTGACAAAGACAGCAATGCCAGCTTCGTATTTGCTGTCTAAGTCACATCTCAGGTCCGGCTTTGTTTAAGAAAAGTCAGTTTCAGGCGTTCCAAAAACTCCAGTGCAGTGTGATTGGCATGCATAGAGGAAGTGATCCGTTTTAAACCCCAACACCTTGTAGTGGTGATGCCACCTCTGAATAAACTCTCAGCGGCCAGAATCGGATAAAGACACATACATAAATAAAGGAAAAAGCGAGGGAGCGACAGTGACTGAGAGAGAGGCTCCGACAGAGAGAAAAAGGGAGAGGTTGGCTTCACGAGCGAGAAGATTTATGGTGGTGTGGAGGTGAGATAGATGGTTGTTTGACCAGTGGGCTGCTGAAAATGGCCGAGTAGCCCTTTATGGTCCAGGAGAGAAAATGAGGCAGCTCTCCCACACCTATACATCAGAGCCATTTAGTGGCTCGCTGGGGCTCTTAAATGGTCATATGTGTGTGTGAAAGTGTGTGTGTTTGTGTATATGTGCTCATACGGACATTAGACTATTATAGCCCCGCTGCCTTGATGAGTGCCGGCTAGTTCTATCATGGAGGTTGTAGGGCTGCGAGGTGAAAGGTGGATCTTCAGTGTACAAGAGGAGCAGACAGTCAGCAGCAGTGCTGGGGAAGATAGTTATGTTGCTGTTAGGATTTGTGGTCCGACAGACTCTAATCCGCTGATAAACACTGGAAACATGGCAGGCAGGCACTTGTTCTCACTGTAGATCAGGTAAACAAGGAGCAGGTGAGCCTGAAGGATTCACACAGTCGACTTCTTTACTGTACCGTTTCTTTCCTCTCCTTACCCTTCCCTTTACCGTCTGCTACAACCCACTCCTCTGCTTCACTGCAGTCTTTGGCCCAGGATTTATCAGAAGATAAGTACAGCACCGACAGCGATCAAAGGCAATGAAAAGGCCTGAGTGGAGGTTGGCAAAAACGGGACAAAGGGTATGGGTGTGGAGTTGGAGGTGACTGTGAAGTTAACACATGGGCTGTTTGTCATAAAGGACCAGAGACTCTGCAGAGTCCCTTTGCACAGGCTGTATATCAATTTGGTCAGTTACTGAAGAGTGGGTGGTTTGATCCCTGCTCAGTTTGCGAATGCTGCCGTGTCCTCAAGGAAGAGTCAGAAAACTGTACAGATACAAATACAGTGTTTACATGGCGACATGTAATGACATTTACCCAGCAAAATGGATAGTAACATGTTTAATTAATTCGGTCATTGTTATAATATATATTGTTGTCAATATTTTAATAACTGTTACATTTCAAACCATGATGGTAAAAAGTAAGTGAGATGCGACAATAGATGTAAAGGTGACCAAGTGAGCTCAACTCATACAGCATTTCTTTGTGACCCAGCAGTTTGTTTTTTTGTTGTTGGTGGTGGTGGGTTTTTTTTTTTTTTTTTAGATGGTCACGTGATAATGAAAAGCAACAGGTGAGGACAGAGCGGGGCCGAAAAAGTGCCGAAGCCGGAGTTGTGAATGCATACAGTTTTTGGATTGGCAGGTTTCGCTTCCCCTCTGAGCCGATGAGATTCGCGGAGGATCATTTCTCCACTGATGTTCGCAAGGATCTGTGACAGAGGAGCAGCCGCTGTTGGATTCGGCTTCAGGTGAGTTAAACTAGTCACTGCTGCTGTCACAATCTGAACTCCCCCGGGTCAATGAGATCAGCAGTGAGGGTGTATAACAAGTAACACTCAAACCCAGTGAGAAAAAAAAAAAAAAAACATTTTCGCTCTTGTACAGCAGATATCATACTATGTGTGTGCTCTCATATGGACCTGGAATCCAATATTTGATCAGTGACAGTGGTTGAAAGTTATGGCTGCAAACATAACTGGTAGTCTACTGCTGCTCATTTCAAGGCCAAGATTGAAAAGCCCAGACTCACAGATTACCTAACTCATTTTATATATCTTCTTTCAACATGTTTTTACTTCAGCGGTAGATAGATAGCTCAAATGATCGAGTCGCTGATTCACTTCATTGATCCCAAGCTGGCAAATTCTTCAGTAACATTTAACTCATTCACGTTGTACGTTACTGGATGAGGAGTGCCAGGTAGTTTTCTTGTGTGGGAATGCACCAGTTTGTCTCTGAAGTTGCAATAACATTTAAATGTGACCACGGGGTGTACAGCACCGATGTGATGCAGAGGATGTGTCAAAATAAAGATGGATTGCTTCAGTGTAACTGCCAATTTAGAGTATTCAGGGAGGGTAACCTTTATGGAGGCGATGGCTCGAGTTTTCTTAGCTAAAAGGAATCCTCTCTCAGTATGAAGGGCTGTCTACATTGCTGGAGGATTGTTCTTTAGCTGGAAACATTGTGTGAGCAGGTTTCGGTTGTTTCGACTCTCCGAGATGGCTGCAGTTTCTAAATAATCTTGGTTGACTGCTCTCAGCATTTACGAGCGTTCCTTTGTCATGTCTTTTTTTTTTTTTTTTTTTTTTTTTTTTGTCCCTATGTATGCAATTATTGTTGGAGTAAAGTGTCAAATTAGGGAAGTTAATAGAGCTTTCGTGCTGTTTTACTTTACTCCATTAAGTTTTGTTTGGATGTTAAATTTGACTTGGGAAGCATTTTGTTACTTTTAATGAAATTGCCACACAAATAAATTGCTATCATTATTATGATTAGTATTCTAGTTGTTATTTGTCATGCTATTTCAGGACATCTGTCATCAAAATGAACTAAGCAATTGAAATTAAAAATATGAATGCTAAATGATAATCATAATTAATACCAAAGCTAATCTCGGGGCACCACCTTAAAAAGGGAAACAATGGTCCAGTCACCAACTCAGTCCCACGCGATACTATTAATTTGGATCTCTGACTAATAATTAACTTAATAACTGCAGCCAAATTACCATTTGAACACAGAAGGATTAGAAGTTCTGCGGGGAAGAGGTTGGCAATATTCACTCTTGGGCAACATTAAATAGACCAGCGAATTTGTTTAAAAGCATTTATTACCCAGCAACAAAGCAACAAACAAGTACCAGTGTAATATGGGCTATATACATATGTGTGAACATGCAACAATCAGAATAATCTCCTGGCGTGGCTAACCAACAATCTAAACACACACAAGTAAGCCTAACAGAGCTCAAACCTACTATTTATGGTAGGTTGGCCCAGTGAACATTACCCAGTTCTTGGAAAAGCAACTGTCCTTCCTTATGCTTTGTCCAGAGTGCAGCGGCTCCTTGCTTCCAGGAAACAGCAGGAGGACATTATGTCAAATTGGCTGGTGGTCAGCTTATTCACTCTCAGGGCTCTAAGGCAGGATCTTGCGCTGCCGTCGTGGCAGAGGGTGAAATGTCGCAGTGGAGGTCAGGGCCATGAGAGCCAGAGGAGCGCAAATCCTAGGTCTGAGACAGGACCTGCAGGAGGCCTCAGAGGATCCATGCCAACCATGCCGGACTCAGCGTTTGCAGCTGTTTTCTCACCTAAGTGTGAAGAACTGAGGAACTGTGTGTTCAGTTGGCCCTCCTTTGTCCCATCCATTTCTTAAATGGGCTGTCATTATAATCATCATAATCTATTGAATCATATCACATTAAGATTTTTTTGAGACAGTGCTTTAAATGACTTGAAATTCTGAAATAATATAAGAATGATTTGTTTGATTTGTTAAGATAACCAACCTATATAAACGGCCAAAACCTGGCTTTTTTTTTTTTTTTTACATTCATTGGGAAAATGACATATTTTCAATCATCGCCCAGTCTTGATCAGATTTCTTGGCTCGTTGGAGTGAAGCTGTTCTTTTGTGCACATATAATCCCAGAAACAACTTCCACGATGACAGATTTGCGATGCCACCAAGTCTTTATTGCTTAAAAATCCCCCGTGCTGACTTCAACTCCCACTCCTTTGAGTCACCAGTACAGCAACACACACAAGGAAAAGGCTATTTACTTGTGGCAATAAAACAGGAAGCAGACATGGGAACTGAAAGGAGGTGGACTAGTGGAGCGTCAAGTTGATTGACTGGCTGAATTGATTTGGAGTCTGTTATTTCGCTGTGTCGAAGACTCTTGTTCCACTAATAGTGCCATTTGTGCATGCTGGCTGTCCAGCTATCAATAGATAGAGAGAGAAAGATATTAGCAAAGCACTTCCTCTGTCCATACACTGTACTACCGGAATTCTCTGGAGCCTTAAAGAAGGGAAGTGGACTATTTACCAGATGGACTTAAAACAGAGGGTGGGATAGAGGATGAGTAAAGACAGGAAGCATCCTAAAGTCAGACGTTAATATCCCACTGGATGTGGTCAGCCTGTGGTAGGTCAAAAAGGAAGATGAGAATATAAATATATTTAATAAAACACACAAACTCAGGAGCCAATAACCAAGTGCTACACTATAATGTATAATATATATATAAAAAAAAAAAAAAAAAAAACAGCTGATCATATGTCCAGGTCTTCATCATTCTAGCATGTGCAATAGACACAATGAAACAGAAGGAATTAGAAAGGGAGAACAAACATTTTTCAAAATGTCCTCTACAGCATTTTGGTCGTGCTGCCACCACGTGCACACGCAGCAGACAGCACAGAGGTGATGGTGGTGGATGGTTTCCGTGAGCCGACAACACCAACCATCTGTTGAATAGACAACATTTTAACTGCTCCATTCGCAGCAATTGTTGCAAATGATGAACTGATGGTGAACTGTCATGAACAAGCTAGCAATCAATCAGCAATCAAGCAGCCTCTGTGTTCATCATTTCAGCGTTTCAATGTCAGAAATTTGTTCGAAGGAAATATTATTTGTTTCGAGACTGATATTATTAAGTTTATATATTGAAGCTGCTGATTCAACTTTATTGTTGCTGCTTTTAAAAAAATAATAAGAGCCAACATGACATGTCACAAAAAGGCCAAAGAGTCTGTGCTGTGATGATGAAGAAATATAGCATCATACGGAGAAATCCCCCGCTGCAACATCAGCTTCAGTTAGAGGAAACTCTAGCTCTAACTCAAAAATCATATTCATGTGAACATGTGAACTTTTGTCTTGTTAGTAGAAGCTTGGACTCGGCATGATGGTCACTGTGGTTCAGCCGGCACCATGTTAGCGCAACATTACTAACACTACACAAATAAATGGGTTTCCTCCTGGTATGCCGGTTCCCTCCCTCCGTCCAAACACATTGTGTTTGGGCTAACTGGTGACTCTGAACTGTCCGTATGTCTGAGTGTGAGTGGTTGTTGGTCTCTGTCTGTCTCTGTGTGTTGGCCCAGTGATGGACTGGTGGCCTGTCCAGGGTGACCCCGCTCCCACTCAGTGTGCACCCCTGCGACGTGGAATCGGATAAACTGTAGAAGATAAATGAATGAACAACATTCAAAGAGTGCCAAAGAGTTTTAGCATTTTTTTTTTTTTCTGTTTTCCAGAGCTTTAGTCTGGCTGCGCAGGGACAGTCACCTCGCGTTATTTCATTTATGTTTGGATTGTTTTTTTTTTTTCGTTCGTCCATACAGCGTAGGAACATTTAGAAACGCCAGTTTGTGCTCCCCTCAGTTTATGACAAATTCTTTTGTACCAGAGTGTTAATGTTGAAAACTTAAAAGTCTGAACCTTGTGTGCAGCAGCCACAGCAGGAAAATGTTTATATGACAAGAAGATGAGGAGTGCCAGGTAGTTTTCTTGTGTGGGAATGCACCAGTTTGTCTCTGAAGTTGCAATAACATTTAAATGTGACCACGGGGTGTACAGCACTGATGTGATGCAGAGGATGTGTCAAAATAAAGATGGATTGCTTCAGTGTAACTGCCAATTTAGAGTATTCAGGGAGGGTAACCTTTATGGAGGCGATGGCTCGAGTTTTCTTAGCTAAAAGGAATCCTCTCTCAGTATGAAGGGCTGCCTGAAAGGCTGGGGAGATACATGCTGGAGGATCGCTCTTTAGCTGGAAGCATTGTTTTGGTTATTTCCCAACTCTGACATGGCTGCACTTTCTAAATAATCTTGGTTGACTGCTCTCAGCGTTCAAGAGCGTTCCTTTGTTGTTGTTGTTGTTTTTTTTTTTGTTTTTTTTTTCAATTATGCAATTATTGCTGTAGTAAAGTGTCAAATTAGGGAAGTTAACAGAGCTTTCATGCTGTTTACTATGCTTGAAAATGTTCATTGTGAGAATAATTTGACGGTGTCAGTAAGAATTGATTAAGGGGCAAGACTCTCAGTGGGATGTTTGTCAGAGAAATGACAGGGCATTAAGCTTGACAACTGAACCCAAATGCAGAACACAGATGCTCTGGTTAGATGACTGAGCCAGGATTTTACCGCAAAAAAAATTAGAAACGGAAGAAAGTAGGAGAGAAAACAGGCAAAGTCTGCGGCTGGCTGACAAATAAGCCAGGGGTGAGTTCCTACATACGACCAATCACACCATGGAGAAGTCACAAAAACAGCATATTCCATATTAAGGACGCATAAAAAGGCTATTCATCAATAATTCAAGCAAAAAGTAATACTTTTGCAGCTGCCAGAAGCAATGAATGCTGGGAAATGGGCGGGCCATTTTCCAAGAGAATTGACTGGTCAATAGGCAGTGCTATATACCCGCTGAGCTTTTATCCTGAACTTAACCTGCTCCAGGTCGCATGTTCCGCCTAAGCCACCATGGCAATGTACCCCGATAGAAAACAAATCACCTTTGTGCGACTGAAAATCCAAAATTAACCCCGAATTTACCCTCCTAAGCTGAAATCCAGCTTTGTTATGCCGGCTTCTGATGTGCAGGTACTGAAACACTCAGACCACACATCAAGACCAGTTTCGTGTGTATGTGTAGATGCTACACAATTCAATTCAGAATATTTTTGAACGCAAAACTTGAAGTCTGCTGTGGCTCACCAGGCTGCAGAGAGGTGGTGAATTTAGTGTACCTACTTTTCCTGAGCCTCCTGCGGCGTTGGAAGATTTCAGTAATTAAGGAGGGCGCACACGCTCTCTGACCCACGCGCGATCGTATGCATCACTTAAATTAGACTTCTCGCATGCAACCCAGGCATCGTTTCCGCTGTTGTATAATGACAACAGATATTTAATCAGCCAAAAGGGAGGGACCCTGATACATCCCAACAGCTGCGAACGAGAGCTAAGGATCAACTCAGGCTCATCCATGACAGACACCACCTTTATTTGAATTTCATGTGGAAAAAAGCGCAACACGAAAAGAGGTTTTTGAAATACCACTGTGTGCCTCTGCGCACCGAAGCCGCCAAAAGTCATGTTTACATTGGGCTTCATTTGCAGGGTGTGCAGTAAAATTGTAGTCGGAGCACAGCTTATCCTTAATCAGCCACATCAACTTCTACACACACCTAATATTAAGAAATGGTATGGTAACAAGGCTGTGTTGCAGAGAATCTCCTTATTCCTCCTCCTCCTCCTCCTGATTTAGTACAAAGCACTTATACCAAGGTCTTCTACTGCAAGGAAGTTTTAGTAACGTTTTCGTGATAAAAACTTCTGCCAAATGAATAAATGTAAATGTAAGGGAAGAGGTGGAATGATTTAGCACTATCTTGAGAAAACAGACCACATGGTAGTGATACAGTTCGATGGATAACAAAATCTGTTCATTAGATCCACCAACTAGTTGACATTATGTCCATAAGATTTACCGTAAATTTCAAAATGAAATGAAAATCCATTCACTGAAATTCCAAACTTTAAGTAACTGAAAAATATTAAGCTCCTCATAATTTCCATCATGAGGGGAATATGTATGTATTTCACACAACACGATATCTTCAAGAGGTTGTAATATGGCCATGGATTTTTTCAGAGCAGATTTAGATGCTTCACTGACCCGCTACCGGAAAGGGAGGAAATGGCCCCGTCACCGGTGCAGGAAAAGACGTGACAGCTCTTGATGTACAAAGTAAAGAGCTGATGTTAAACAGCAAACGCCGTCTACACTATGTTCATTCATTCATCTTCAACCACTTATCCATTACTAGGTCGCGTGGAGTGCTGGAGCCAATCCCAGCTCACACTGGGTTATGGCGGGGTACACCCTGGACCCGCCAACACAGAGAGACAGACAGAAGCCAACAACCATTCACACCAATTAATCCAAACATGATGTCTCTGGACGGTGGGAGGTAACCTACAACTCAACCAACTCTGCACAGAAAGGCCCCAGCAAAATTCATATCGCATAACTTCACACTGTAAAATAAACTTTTAACATTTGGATTCTTCTCTTTCTCCCGACTATACACAATTAGAATAGGCTCTAACATAAGATTGTAGGTGTTTCCATTAAATGCTGCAAATTTCATCCTGGTCTCCGGTGTCTAAATTAAACACACTGAATGGTACTCTCCCGGTGCATCTAAGGAGCTATTGCAGATGAGTTGTTTGTGAATTTTAATACTTATGAACTTATGAAACAGAGTCGGCAGTTCCAGATGTGTGTTGCCTTTCCTCTGGTATTTGATTGTGCTACCTCCTTTTCTCTGCTTTCAACAGATGAGACGAGTTAGCCCGCCACCACCCCTCCAGTTGTCTGGAGCTCAGTCGTCCTGCCCTTCTAAAGCTAATAACGCAATAAACCTAATCTATCCTTAATGCAATCACATCTATTCAAATCTAATCCTATCCCATACTCCTAATTGGATCTGGTGGATCACGTTACACCCTCTGGCAGCCTTGTTGTCATGGTGATGGGTGGTAGATACTTCCTGGCCTGGTGGGGCTGATAGAGAAACACATCGCATTCGGTGGCTTTAAAGACAACATGTCCAACAAGAGTTATTTAATCTGCCTGCAGTCCCGTCTGCTGCTAAACGAAGGACACAGCAGGGTTTGGTAATTATCAATGCAGCAACGTGAGGATTCGACAAAACTGCCCAAATAAATTTTAATATGCAGTAAATTTCTCCCACGATGACAACAGATGGATTTGGAAAAATTTCTTTGGAATTTTGCACAACATGAAAACACCAAATATATACTTAGAGGCTTTTATGGGGGTCTTGATAAAACCAGTATCTTCTATCATTGGCCAGATTTGATAACAATGACGGAAAAATGTGAAGGTGTGGCAGGGGTGCATGCCGCAGGACTTATTCCCGATAAATTAAACGACTTGGAAGGTCTCTGTTCGGAGTCTTAGCATTTTCTGATCACCTCCTGGAAGTGTTTTGAAATGTTCCTCAATTTCAAAACTCCAGTTGCAGCGATGCTGGTAAATCCAGTCTCCAGGGTGGAGTTCAGCTTTAAAAACAGATTAAGGCCGTGGGAAGGTTATTCAAGCGGCTTTTGTTTGTCAAATTGATCGATGACAAAGTCAAATGCTAAAGTAACACTTGGACATCTTGGACCCTTTCAACAATGGCAGATGGAGTTTGTTGATCAAGATAGTAAATTTCAACGACAAATCTCAATTTTGACCTTGGAGAGAGAGGTTTGACTAATCAGCCAACGGAGAATGAAAACTGGACAATGAAATGAAAAAAGAGCATGTTTTTCTACCATGTATGCGTGAAAAGAACATGAACCATTTTAAATTATTTTACATTAATTAATTTAAAGATTGTAAAGATTAATTTACATGCCTTTTCACAACACAGAAAATCTAAATTTGATAACTTTCCTATTTGCTAACTTTATTTAAAAGAGTATTAGACGGCTGAAAATGAATACATCAAGTGAACGAACCCACAACGCGTGAGGGAGACTTGCTGTAGATTCAGCAGATAGCCTTACCTGTTAGGTTAACCAGATTTAACCGAGGTCATCAGCCCATTTTTGTGACAAAACAAACTATGTGTGCAGTTTGTATGTTCTCCCTGCATGGTTTCCATCCAGCTGCTTCCTGCTCCCTTCCAAAGACATCCACATAAGCTCATTAGGCGGTTGTTTATCTCCATTTATGTGTCTGCTCTGTGACGCGCCGGTGAGCTGTCCATGGATGGATGATTGGTGATAATAATGGATAGATACCAACTCGCTGCCATTTCTACTGGGGTTCAGTCTAAAACTAGAAACAGTTTCATCTCTGGTCTCCAGCATTTTTCTTGTCAACTAAAATTTTTTGAAGATGCTGCGAGAACTTATATGAACGACGCAATGTTGAAAACACATGACACATCCGAGTATTGAAGCCGGATAGGAAGAGGAAGTGAGCGTGATCGACATCTGATCTGGGTTTACAGACGTCAGCGCTAAGTAGATGGAAATGGCCTAACACAGACTGTCATGACCCAATTGGTGTGAGCACAGTCATATAAATTAACAACACAGGCCGAGTGACACATCCACATTTTGTGTGAAATCTAATTTTCCATACATTGGGGACATTACAATTATTAATGTCTAAATTTCTCTGCAGGGCGGTCCAGAGGTTCTGATCACTCGTAATTCCACACTGCGGCAGATTGATTTTTTAAGATGTCTTGAAACAATTTTAGGTGAGATTTAAATCTGCCAGGGGGTCAACATGAGCTGAGCTGCTGCTCCTCCCTTTGTCTCTCCTTCTTTCTGTCTTTCTGCCTCTCTGGTTTTCCCTCCTCCCTTTCTCTCACTATTGATAGATCTCGTTTTCTTCCCGGCTCCCTCTCTCTCTCTCTCTCTCTCGCTCTCTTCCTTGTTCTCCTGCCAGTGAAGCTACATCTCCAGCCTTGTAAATAATTTAAGTTTCAATATGATGTATTTAATTCTACTCAGAAAAGGATATGAAAATGTAATAACATTTGCATAATTGTGCATTAATTATACATTCAGTAGTTTTTAATGACTTAAGCAGACTTTTGGAGGCAGCAGATCCCATCTACAGTGCAAGATGAGGTCAATCGCTAATAAATCAGGCAGAAGCAGGGCTGAAATCTGAGAGAGGGGCCTGTATAAATTCTGAGAGGCGGTGCAGCAAAATGATCCCATGAGTATGGGAGCGGTGTGCATTAAAGAAGACAAGGTTTCAGTCAGAAAGGGAGCAGCAGTCACAAGGTACTGTAAATATTTGTTATCCTCCTTTTCTGTCTTCAATATCCCCAAATATTTCGTTTTAGAGATAATCTATATAATCCATAGACAATTAGATGTGAATTGTTTATTGGGTATATTATATTTTTGGAATTCATCTAATTGGTCCTTCGTTTTTCAATCAACCCAGGTGACAATATTATTGTGGTTTTGTATCATCTGATTGTATGTTGCTTCACTTAAAAATTGATATTTGTAGCTGATTCTTGTCACTTGCAAAGTGTAAATTGTAAAAAACGATACCACACAATGGCCTCACACAAGCAGCTCTGTGAGGGAGTCCTGATGCGCATCAGCGGTTCAAACTAAATGCCAACGTCAGCATGGTTCACAGGTACACGCCAGGCCAAAGAAGTCTTTGGGCAGCTGCATGGCTTCTGCTTTTTAGGAACTCTTTGTCTGAAATAAGATACCGATCGCCAGCAGAGGAGCTAAACGCAATGCTGGAGCCAACAGCTAGCTTATCTCGGCGCAAACTGCCACGGTTTATAAAGATACAAAAACCTGTCCCCAAATGACCAAAAGAAGTACGCTTGTAGTTCACCAATACATTAACACGCGGCTGAGAAAAATGGCACAGGCAGCACTTTTATGTGTGTGCAACGCATTTTATCTTTGTGCCCTGGGACGGCTCTGAAATGCAATGCAGGTGCAGGCCCTTATTAAACCGTGCTTAGGAAAGGCCTGCACCTGCAAGCTGGCTCTTTTCTAAGAAAGTGTCACTAAGGGAACACTGTAGCCGATCATGTACTAGCGCTGTGCATGTAAGCTTTGTGGGTTTCACATATCCTAAGAATTTGTCAAATTGTCCTCCCGTGTGCTGCAATAGCTGTTGAGTTTAATCTATAAATTTTTTTCCACCGAATCCATTTGCACAGTCGCATGAATAGAAACACCTTGTTCCTTCTCACCTTTTTTACTTAGCCTGTACTGGAAGAGACTTGAAATGGGCCTTAGGGGTTCAGTAACAGCATCAGCCTAAGGCGTGGGCTGTAATGACATATGAACCAATATGCCTTCCAGGACAATTGCTCTCAATTATTCAGCAGCCACAAACAAGTCCACATTTACTCACATTTCACAACGATGGCCCTGTAAACCCTGCTCACAGGGTTGGCACCCATAACAAGCCTCACAATTACAACCACTCATCTTCCTCTTTCTGCTGCCTTTTGTCTGCATCTTTCCGTCACACAACCTGACCACCTCTTCCCCTTTTGCCTCATTCTCCACTACATTAGGGTGAGAGAGCAGAGCAACACGGTGATGATTGTGAGTGCATTGTATTATCCATATTAGAGGAAATTCTATCTTTAGTATGACACGTTGGAATGAAATCAATGACTGACTGAAGAGTCCATTAAGTCCAAAAGCCTTAATTCTGTTCTCAGTGGATTCATACATCATGGACATACAGCCAACATCCAACGTGGCTTAAAATTGGTTCATTCAAACTACAGCTGCAAGATATTATCCCAATTACATCCCAATTATCCCGTGACTGAAAGCACATTCAGTGCCAGAGAACAATAGTCTAAAAGGTCTTAAAAGGTCTTAAAAGGTGCTTAAAGGTTTTAACCAATATCCACTTGTCTTTTCTTCACTTTCAGCTTTTGGAGGAACCAGCCAAGGATTCAGAAAATCTCATGAACGGTGAGAGCATCTCTCTGGAATTACAGTTGTGTCAACGTCCAAATTTGCCTCCTTGATTCTCTACCAGAATCTTTGTTAAATTTTCGGGGCCTACAGTAAATGCTGAACATTGTTAACTTTACACTAACATTTTTTACAGCCCCCACTTAAAACACTATGGCTGAAACCCTACTTATGAAATTACAGTTTGATGCAAAGTTTCTTAATAGCTGTCAGCCAGTCTCTCACCTCCCTTTCAAAAGCGCGAGGGAAGTTTCTGTTTCAGAAGCTTTTTTCGCTGTAATCTTCTTGAACTTTTTCAATCTGATATCAGGACCTGTCGCTCCATTCTCAAACAGCGCTTTCTCAAGTGGTGTATGATCTGCTGCTCGCAATGCATTGTGATTCCACTTCTGTGCTTCTCTTACTCGATTACGTTGTGGCTTTTGACACCGAAAATGTCGTAAACTCCCAGACCAACTGGAAAACAGACTGGCCATGTACTCACAAGTCTGAGAGAGCATTGTCTTCAGCAATACACACCTACATTAGCACCTCCTGATGTGAAACATGGAGTAACTAAAGGTTCTGTTATGGGCCCCTCACTTTTCCTGAGACTACTGGGGATGAATAACCTGAAGGAGGCACTACTTGTGACTTTTTTAGCAGTAAAGGTCACATATTCCATCACAATATGGTTTGCAGGCTGGTCGGTGGCGGGCAGGAAATCCCTACAGCGAGTGATCCGCTCTGCTGAAAAGCTTATCAGCCGCTCTCTGCCCTCACTGGACGACATCTTCTCGTCCCGTTACCTCAGCAGTGCACAAAAAAAATCCACACACCCAGGTCACAAATTGTTTGAGCTAATGTCCTCAGGCAAATGCTACAGGGCTGCTGTGAGATTATGCACTTTATTCTGCCTCTGCACTCCATCAGATCACCGCACCTAAATACACTTGCTGGATTTCCTTTAATCCCCTTTTATCATTTGCCATATGTTGTGTTTGTGCATGTGTGTGTGTGTGTGTGTGTGTGTGTGTGTGTGTGACTTTTATGCACTGAAGGAGTTTTTCTCGTTTTTTACAATGACAACAAAGACTTGAACTTGAACATGCCAGACATTGGCCCAATCAGATATGGACACCTGTTGATCATGTAACACCTTTATAGCTGAACATAAACGTAGCTACAATTCTGCTTAAAAACATTCTTAAAAGTGATGTCCATTTGTGAAGTGAGTTTCTGCAGTAATCCAACAGCCCATGGAAAATCCAATTCAGGGGTATGTTAATGTAAAAGTTATTGATGGTTTCAAGCATCTTAAGAATGAACATGTCTTCATATATTGCTTTCTTTGTCAAAGATTTTCTGTTCCTCTCAATCTTTGCTTTGGATCTTTACAAACACCCACAATGAATCAATTCAAATCGTGCTACTTTGATCTTCAGTTAAAGCCAAATATTTAGCTTTTCTGCAGAGAAATGGCTGAAAAAGGTAGATTATATATTCCATTGTCTTCTGTACTTTCAATGATTCCTCCATTATTCAAACCAGGAGAAATCAGTAATTGCAATCAACCATTCTCTCTCATGTAATTGCCGTCAATGGAGTCAGATCTTCTTGGCACGTGTTAGTGTTGTGGTTGTCTGCCAGAAGCAGGAAAAGTTGCATTTTATTCACTTTTAAGGGAGATTTCAATGTTTAATTTCAAGGTCTTGGTCGTTTTAATTTTACATTTTAATCAGGTGAATGATTCTACTCCTCATCTGGAACTTAAGCTTTATATAAAAAAAAAAAAAAATGCTGAAAAAGAAATGAAACTGGTTTCGTAAATGTTTTTAATCTGTTCTAATCACCTGGTTCATTTGTTTTGAACAGGAGGAGACCTCTGCTATCTGAAAATGCTGCTCAAAATCTCCTGAATGACTGAAGGAATTAAAACCAGAATAAACTGACAGTAATGGTGGTGAAGAGAGCAGACCCTGTGATCCCGCACAACTAGCTGTCACCACGCTCCTTCTCTTATTGCATTGACTGGGAGACCCCTGGGGCCAGGACATTATCTATCGGGTGTTTAAAGTTTTGCAAGTGCATGAAGTGAATATTTCTGCTGTGAAGACAAAGGATCAGAAAGAAGAAAGTTCTGAGTTTAATTATAAAGGTCCAGTCAGGATAACAAGCTCTTGTTCTGCCATTTTCCTTTTACTCAATGAGACACCACTAATGATTCAGCTCATTCACTCCAACTGTCTTTATTAGATTAAAAAGTGAATGTGTGTGTGTGTGTGTGTGTGAGAGAGAGCGTGAGAATGGACATCACCTTGTGTCCAATCCTAAGAAAATAAAAGATACAGCAAGTCAGAGACAAATTGTGTATGTTGACGAAAGAGAAAAATGGTTGTCACTGGTTATCAGCTCTGCCACTTTGCACAGTCTTGGTCATGACTACCCACAATCCCCTGGAAAGAGCTGAGTTAAGCTACTGAAGCTTTGATTTGACACGATTCAGTCCCTTCACTGCAGACGGATGATCTATCTTGCCATAAAAACAAAAAAAGGTAACATTTCCTAAAAGCTGTGTGAATGATGGCGCTTTGATGAATTGCAAAATTGTTGGGGACCCCCATTTTCAAAAAACACTCACAAACATCACAACATAAGCAAACCATGATAAGTAGTATGAATACCATAATACTGTGCAGGGAAGCCCTTTATTTTCTGTTGCAGCTCCCTGGTTTCCCTGGCTGTGCAGATCTTTCGGAGGCAGTACTGCTCTAGACATTTTGTTGAGTTATCTCCGATTATTGCACCTCCACTGACTGTATATTGATCTCTGAGCTCTGGATGAATGTGTGTGGAGGAGAACTTGACAACACTTCCTGGTATCCTTCTTTTCTATGTCCGCGGTACGCAAGATGTAAGAAGACATAAACAGAACAACACAGGCCTGCTTTTCACATCATGTCGTTTGGAGAATGAGGTGCTGGTTTCTTTCTTACACAGTTTCTGTATAAGCTATAAGGCTCGCACTCACATGACCACTGTGGGTCTTCTATTCTCCGCAGAGCGTTCACGTACAGTAGCGTGTGCGTAGGGTGTGCATAGTGATTTTGGGGTGGATGTTATAGAAATGGCGTTAAAGTTGCGGTTTACATCGGAAGTGGGAAATTACCCACGCGGCACGCATTTGGTGCCATTTTGTGGCAAACTGAGCAGCCACCTGATGGTATCCTTACTAAAACCTTTGCGGAGGCTTTACACTTCGCTAAAATTCTACCAGATTTGGTAAACGTGTCGTCAACGAGTGACTTAAGGGGATCAATGGCACCTGTGTGCATGGAGCCATTGTTAGCATGGTGCTATCCTCTGTCAAATAGAGGGAAGAGACACAGGCCAGGATGGAAACTTCTCATTTTCCCTTTGGTTTATTCCAACTTTCTCAGGCATAGTAACAGGTCCAATATATTTGACTCTGGGAATACATTTCCCGAGGTCCGCTGGATATCCCCAGACACCAAGAACATGCATATGAACTTTATTATCGTCGAGCAATTTTCGGCTTATTTCGGGTGTTTCTTTTGGGGAATTTTTTCCTGATAACATGGTCGGGCTTAAATGGTTTAAGAAACAATTGTTTTGGTTCATGAAATTCGGTCTAAATTCTAGTGACAACACCATTTTTACAGCAATGACATCCATAGGCCATTTAGTAAAACCAATAGAGTTATATACTAAAACTACTGAAGGGTTCCCTTTTGAAAAAACAATATTCCCCTAATGTTGGGTAATTTATCTCAAACTTTGCAGCCTCCTGTGAGGAGCTGCTGGTACCTTGTACTTTTGATGCCTGTCAGCCAGACAGGAAAGTTAATGTGTCTGTGACACTACAGGGGCTTAAAACCATCCTCTCACTTTATTTATCTGGCCTATCTCCATTCAGTGTATTACACTAGTGTCCACTGATATTTACTTTGCCCTCGGCTCCGGCCAGCAGGCCAATAACACCTGCGCCATTTGTCAAACTCAGCCCAGATAGAGCCACTGAATGGAGCAACGTCAATGAATCAATGTCAGCCCTGAAGCACATGGTGATGCTCTGATTGTTTGAGCAGGATTAAGAGGCCACAGGGTAAAGTGTGTGTGTGTGTGTGTGCGTGCGTGTGCGTGTGTTGGCAGAATCAATAGGGCTCATGACGTGAACGAGGACTAAGATTGGTGGTTTGAGGTCATCTTTCTTATCAGCTGCTGAATGTCTGGATGGGAGTGTGACACTGTGTCATTTGTCAGCCACGCTGCTGATCAATATCTGATCAATCATTGCTTTTCTGTAAAGTACAAGTGTTTTGATTTGTTTTTTCTTCATAAATGCTTCAGTTGAAAGAGTGATTGATGCTACTTTTGTTGGGCAACCCATGTCAAATCACTGAGGTGAATTTTACTGTACAGCTAATGAAGCCCCGTATATCAAACACAGCCATCTGAAGAAGGATTTGACTGAAATTATATCCAACAGCCGTGGAACAAAGCAGCTGCTGTTTAATATGGGTTTACTTATAACTTGTTTTTTTGTTTAGGATGTCATGGAGGAGCTGTTAAGTGATAGACAGGTTCAAATAATCTATAGTTTTTCAAAGGATAATAAATGTTAGCCAGTGAATCTGTACAATACTAATAACAATAATAACTAATAATAATAACAATAATAATATTAATGTTGATGACGCAAAAAATTGAGCATTTTTGTAATGGTTTATATGGGTCTTCTCATTGGGAGGAGAGTTTTTAAATAAACCCTGGCACGGGCATAAATCAAATGGGTTCTCAGTGATGTTGACGTTTATATGTTGGTATCGATCAGAATTCTTTACAACACTGGTAGATATTATTTTCCTTATATGAAACAATATCATTCCACTCTTTGTGACTTCAAGCTGTTGCATAACGCACAATCAATACACTAAGGTGCACTGTGTGTGCAAAGCTTTAGCCGCTCATGGCACATCTGATGTTTGATGGTCTTCAGAGGACACTAAAATGACAGCACTTAAATAGACTATTTGCAGTGAGAGGATAAAAACATACAGTTCCCTGCACTGTCTGACAATAATGATCATTTCTAAACCCCTTGTCACCTTCTCCCGCAAATCTCACCTGTCCATATCTCAGCCGGTTACGGCACTGTATGAATATGGCAGCTATTCCAGTTTGATAGATGAAATAAAAAAGGCAGTATGATTGTGTCAGCGCGTTATTCCTTTTCAAGATGACCCCTTTTTTCTGCTTTATGGTGAGATATAACAGCAGAGGTGTGCGGAGAGCATTTACAGCAGTCTAGATTTATGTTGGGGGAGAAAGGGGGTCATTTCATGATGGTGCCACGCTAGTCAAAGCTGTCTGCTGTGAGTTAAAAATCTTCACATATGGCTAAATTATACTCTCCAGCAAACAGTAATTACAGCCATGGGAACATGCATTCTGAACAGATGGTAAACTGTACGTAGTAATTATTGTACTTTTAAGCAATTAGTATTTTATAGCTGCTCAGACCCAATGACATTTGACATTTTCTAAGTAATTTCTCCCAGCAAAAAAAAAAAAAAAAAAAAAATCAAACCACAAAATTAATGTGGTCTAAATGCATGGCGTCACTTGTAATTGGGTCAATAGCATCATCATGACAAGAAATAATGACTGCTGCGGTACTAACTTTTCCCCTTTTGAAAAACGATGTCTTACATCTTGTTGCGTTCTAAAACCTCGTGTCGTGTCTTGGCATCTGATCATTTCTTAAATCACTCAGGCATCAATGTGTCATTCACACTGGACCCCCCTGGACTGAAGAAGTCTGCTTGGCTCTTTTCATGAACACTGCCTGCTAAACAGTGGAATGTTACAGCTTGCAGCATATTGGTACTCGTTGACATGCACGTGTTAACATCAGCATTTTGACTTGCTCGCAGCAATAATGTTAAGTGTTAATGTTTGCTGGCAGCTGTAGGACTATTTTCAGCATTGCAAAAATCACCAATTCCACAGCAATTCATCCTTAGAGGTCTATTAAAGTCTGCGTCAGAATGGGTGGGAATATATCTGACAGTTGTCAACATACTTCCCCTCAAAAACTTCAAATGGCAAACCTTGTGGTGTTACAAGGGAAAAAAAAAACATCTGAGCATCGACAAAGTCAGCTTGATATTGGATCCAGGGATTGTTAGCATTATGTCATGAATGCAAAATTTGTTTTCACTCTGAAGTAGTAAGGGATTCAAAAGAATACGCAGCAAAAAGAAAATATACTGTGGATGAAATTTAGCCTCCCGGAGATTGTAATCTCACTAAATGCTTGGCTGTGAAACAATATGTAATATACAGGTTCGCAGGACGTGCACACGCGCTGCACTTTGCCATAAACCCTGCCATAGCTTACATTAAATATAAGCAGCCTCCTCGACAGCCAACAGTTATGTCCTCTCTTGCCATTTGAAATTATAGCTGGCGGCTGGGGAGGTGATCAAAAGCAGGCAGCCTCGTAAAGTCACAGAGGTCTGGCTGTCAGGATCCTGTGTGTTCTCTGTTTGTTTTGGTCTTTGCTGTCTGTGACTGGCTGGGCGCGGCTGACCTACTTCTCTGCTGCATCTCCTCCTCCACCACCTGAGCTGTATCGCCGCTGATTGCCACTCACCTCGGCTGCGGCTTGCAGTTTGCCTTACCTCTCCCTAACCTGTGCCTCCGCTTCTTTGCCCCCAGTGCCCTGCCATAACCACTGTCCATTTTTTTTGCCACGCTCTGCCAGCCGCCTGTGTTCCTCCCTGGGAGTTTCCCCGGCCCTGTAGTTCTCCCCTCTCCTTTCGCCCTTGGACTCCTTGCAAATAAAGTTGGGTTTTTTTGTGATCTCCATTATGGATTCAGCGCCGTTGATTAAACTCGGGCTTAACGCTGGCTCGTATTGTTCCGGGATCAGACCCCGCACCCACCTGCGCTGCGCTTCAGGCTTCTTTCCCCGTCAATCATCCAGTATCCTGTGGTCACACGGGATTAACCGGCTCCTTGAAGCACCTAATGTGTACACACAGGGATATACTTGGCTAACAACAGCACAGCTGAACAGGTGGAGAGGCGTACACCTACTGCTAATGAACATTTAGACTCACTTACAGCATCTGACGCTTCAAATACAAAACTGTATTTCTAAAGGGGCAGAAAAGGAACCATCACCTCATCACTGGCGGATAGCGAGCAGATAGTTTTGGTTTTATTCGTTCAGGTTTAGAGATACTGCGTGTCGCTGGGATTTATGCTGCCGCCTCATTGCAGTTTAATGATGCTCACAGCTCTTTAAAAACCCAGCAGCAACATTTTTATTCCAGAAACAGTGTCTCACAAAGTGCGGATAATTCAGACTTCATTGGAAGCATTTTTCAACAAGAAAATGCTTCCAATTAGAGGTGTTGACTGACAAGAGAATGGATTACTCTGCCCAAAATCCTGCTCAGAGCTAAGAGCTGTAAGTGCAGCTGTGAAGACACCCAAGGTGCTTTCCGGGACACATTTGGGATCCACGTGCAGATCTCATCTTAGCCACATGTGGCCACAGATGTTTGCTAGCCTGAATTAAATTGCGACCTGGGCCAAGATGAAGGACTTTCAACTCAATTGATGTCCTCAGACAGTTTGATGAGTAACACATTTTGTTTCAAAAAAGATAAAACTTTTTTTTTTTTTTTTTTGTAATTGGTTACACGTTTATCAGATTGACTGAAAACTGTGCTCATTTCCAAATAGAGAGGAGAACCTTGACCCCATCACGAGTGGTCGCTGGAGACACACTTGGGGTCCGTGTCTCAGAAGATATAGTGGGTTGCCCACAAATTAAATGGCTGGTGGCTCGATTCTCAGCTCTTCAGTTTGCATATTGAAGTTTCTTTAGGCAAGACACTGAATCCCAAATTGCCCCAGAAGGCTTTTCAATCATTGTGCACAAGTGTGGATGGATGAATGTGTGAGTGAATTGGCAACAATTGTGCTCTGAGTGGTCAATAAGACTAGAGTAGTACAAAATGAATGCAGTGCATTCATGGAGCCCATGACAGGGCTGTCTGCTGTACTGATTGGATCACCACAGACAATGTTAAAATACCAATGTCTGATCAGAGGCAAAGTAATGCGTCCTGATTCTGTGAAGAGAAATTCTCTGTGATACTGTCTTATACTATGTATTGCGTGCATTTGTGCCGCAATCAGCATCGTTTAACTATCACTGAACTTATGGTTGGTTTAAAATGAATTGCATTCAATGGAATAGCCCAAAGATGATGTAATATTTGTCAGATCATTTGGTGGTAATGATAATTTATTCGCTCGTGGTCCACAACTGCAGCACATAGCTCCTCCCTATGTTGTGTTTGTGCGTAAAAGTATAACGATTCAGGCCCTGCTATCTTTGATTAACTTCAGATTGCGTTGCACCACCGTAAATCTAAGATTTCATCCTGCTCCCGAAAATTATAAAAACAAACAAGAAAAAAAAAAAAAAAAAACACACACACACACTAAAGGTGGAAATCTGGATAGCTGAAGGAATAACAACATTTTTGCTCAATAACAGATAAGGGAGACATGAAAGATGTCCAGACCTTGAGAGGAAAATATGCAACTTGTTTGGTTATCTACAATAATGACATTAAATTGCTTGCGCTGGCTATATGGCAGATTTAAAGAGAGATGCGATGTCCAGACTGTATCATGGCTTCATGACAAAACAAACGAAAACACAAGCAAACAAACAAACAAACAAACAAAAAAAAACAATCCACTGAGTATATCAAAAATAAATGAGAAAAGAAGGCAGTTTAGAGTTTTCACGAGAGGAAAGGAACATTTATTGTCGCTTCCAGTAAAAGTGAACCAACTCACACACATGGTGAGAACTCAGATGGAGGTGTCTGATTAGGTTTTTTACTACCCCAAAGCAGAATGTACTCTCAACAGGAGAGGATTCCAAGGATATAACGATACCTCTTTGTATCCTTTATTTTAGAAAAGGTTTTTCAGACAGACCGACAGACAAATTTCCTTATCAGTCATTTTCCCAAAGCCACACTTATTGGCAAGTAACAAATGAATAGATCCAAATCTATGTTTTCTCTCATTTTTTTCCCTCTACATAAATAAAAGGACACACTCTTCTCATGTTTGTTTGCATGTTTTTGTCTTATACATACATTCAATATACATTATTGAACCTCTTTTTTTTTTGTGATATTTTTTTAGAAGATAAAGTAGTGATGAAAATTTTCTTATGAATGTTGTCATTTAAAAAAAAATAAAAAATGGAAGGAATGGCATGAGGTGGGTGTGTACTAATCCTTTAAGAGAAATGACCATGTTTTCAGCAGATATTTTCTTTCCCTGAGCGTGTGTATAGATCCTGAAGATTAATTCCAACCTCGTGAATATTCATTGTCGTCAATATTCATTCACTTTTGATCATCATGAGCTACAACCATCTCTACAGGCTTAATGGGGTCCAGATCAATTCAACAGTTTTACTATTTAATGGAGTGATGATCACTATTTATATGATCAATCAAACTGTATCACATCCATCCTATCAGACTTATATATTGGCCTAACCCTAATAATAACCTGGACACACATGCACAGACCTAAAGCCCTTTCTGGGCCAGCCTGAGGCCATCGATCATCTGGCTGTGCCCTGGGATGAGATTCCCAGATAAAGCGGCATCTGAAGAGGCAACAAATTGATGCTGACCTCTCCCTCCTCAGCAGCTACCGCTGCCACTTCCAAGCACAATAAAACATGTCTGTCAGCTCTGCGCAGCCAGATCTGTGCTTTTAGCCGCTGCAATTCTAAGCTACAGTGCAACCTATACGCCATGTCCGTTTCTAGCACTCACAACATTCATACAATGTAACAGAACAACTGGGAATCAAGTGGGATAACGAGGTGCGCAGGACACTCCAATATAGTCTAAGCAACAATATTTACGACTATATCGCCTTAAATCTCCTATTGTGTTTGTGTTGATGTGTTCCCATGCTGTACACTGTAGCATGTACTATGCATCGATATATATAAATATATATATACACATCATCACATTCCACAGGCTGTAACAGGATGGTGAGGAAAAACTAAATTTAACAATCGTACCACCTATAAGACCAAATTACCATCAAAAGCAGGTATAGTATGCATTTTGAAATTGTGGGCAAACCCACTAATAAAAACCGCTGAAGCCCTTTTCCACTGCCACTTTCTGACTTTCCGTTCGGCCCGAGGAGACGCACAACTGTAAAGAGAGATGTCATGAAATTCACACACGCGCACACACAGCAAGAGAGCGAAGGCAGTGCAGAAACAATGAGCTGCCAGCTGCCAGCCAGCTGCCAGCCTCCATGCCAACTGAAAAAACAGATCTACCACGTCTCATCCCCAGGTTGGTGCTCCTGTGAAAGTGTCAGAGCCCCTGAGACACTTCAATTGGTTATTGTGTGTTTTTGAAACTTATCAGGGGGCCAGAAGCTCACTCTGTTATCGCCAAACTCTGCGTAGCTGCAGTGTTTCTGGTCTAATAGCTGGGATGGGTGACATTTGTGTCTGCAGTGTATGAGCTGTGGAAAAACATCACAGCAAGGGGGGCGAAAATTTGCAGGGGCACCCGGGTGCTCTGTTTGCATCATTGTCTGTCAGATGTAAACACCCACATCTTCTGCACAGTCATCTAACCTTAGTCTGAACACTGGCTGTAGGCTCCACTGCCGTCCAGAACCAGATTCTAGCAAGTCTGAGCAGTTTTTTTTTTTCTTCTTTTTTTTTTTTTTGCCCAGTCTGTCTCCACTCATAATTATGCTGCGGCTGATTCTCCATCTTTCGTCCTGCAGTAGGTTTAAGTGTGATCCTTCTCCACAGCTCTCTCTGCAGACCACTGTCTTGGTTAATGACATTAAAAGTGATCACTTGATGGCCTGTTCTGCGCCTGTGAGAGCAGCGTGGCATGGCAGACCTCTAGCTGCCAATTAAACTATTGCACTAAAAGTGGAAATGAGGAGCCACTGGAATCAGCTGTAATCATTCCTAGTCGCTGCTGAGTATGAATAATTTTGTCTTTCGCCCCCTTCTCCTCTTTCTCCAACATCAGCCCCCCCTCTGCGTCCATCCAACCATACAGATCTAATTTGGTGGCTTCAGACTTTCTCATGACTTTATTAAAGGACTTTTCAGATCTCCACTTTTCCATTACCCTGAGTGGTTCAGCTGCACAGGCTGAAGCGCTGTATATTAGATGACTTGATATCACATCAAAACCAATGAAGATGGACCCTGAATAGTAGCAGCCTCCTCCTCTTCACTCCTCTTATCTGCTGCCATTCATCGAGCCTCTACAATCAGCAGTAGCACTTCAAACCCTCTAGTTTTATAAACATTTAGATAAAAGGAAAGTGAGTGATGGCCAACGGGGAGCTGTTTGATCAGTCTTTCATATTACTGCATGTCAAGCCTTCCTTTTCTGTGTGGAGTGAGGAAATAGCTCAATTTGGCTACAGTTATATTTCAGAGTTTGACTCAATTGGCGGTGTGCTCCAAGACTTTTAATCTGATTCACAGTGAGTGAGCTACAACACAGCTGGGCATTGTGTTACATTCCAATAATTAATAGAGTATGTATTGAAAAGGTTCTGAAGACAACTGTCATCGCCACCCGATGTCACATTAAACTCAGCATCACAGACAAAAACAAACCACCCCACCCTGATTATTTTCAAACTTCTGCAAGCTCTCATTCTAGGGTATCACAAAACTATAAGATCTTTAATGCACACTTGATTCTCTGATAATTCTCTCATAATTCACAAGCTAAAGAGAAATCCACTCGCCAATAATATCATGTCATGTCATGTTATGTCATTCCAAAACTTTGGCATTTAGCGTATTGCTGACCGAGGATGGAGCGTTGTGACAAACTGAAAAATAGGTGCAGGTTAACTAGATATCCTTCGTCCCCTTAGCACTGCTCGTCACTCCGTTCCCACCATACTGTCCAGGTTTCTCCCCAGACAAAGGAAAACACCCTCCAGAAATGCTAGGACAAGCTTATATTGTGTTTGTCATGAGCTCAGTCACAAATTTGCATTTTCACCTCACTTAAATTCAATTTAAATGTTCATCTTTTAGGTGGTTGGTAGAAGGTAGAAGCCAGTCACAAAAAAGTTGGGATGGTGCAACAAAAAGCAGGGAAAGGTAAATGGCTCAAAAAGTAAAAAGCTGGAGAAACATGTTGGAGTTAATTAGGTTAATTGGCAACACTGCGCCAGCATGATTGATATAAATGAGTATCTTAAAGAGGCAGAATCTCTCAGAAGTAAAGATGAGCAGAAGTTAACCAGTTTGCACAAAAAAAAGCATCAACAAATTGTGGAACAATTTCAGAATAATGTTCCTCGGCTTCAAATTGCAAAGTCTTTGCCTATCTCATTATCTGCACTTCATAATATCAAAAGATGAAGAAAAATTGTAGAAATCTCTGTGCATGAGAGACAAGGCTGAAAATCAGTATTGGATGCCTATGATGTTCCAGCCCTCAGGCAGCACTGCATTAAAAAAACCGCTCTGATTCTGGAATGGAAATCACTGCATGGGCTCAAGGACACTTCCAGCAATCATTGTCTGTGAACACAGTTTGCCACGCCATCCACAAATGCAGGTTCAAATTCTATCGCGCAAAGAAGAAGCCCTATGTGGACATGATCCAGAAACACTGCAGCGTCCTCTGGGCAAAGCTCATTTAAAACGGACTGAGGCAGAGTGGAAAACTGTTTTGTAGTCAGACAAATCGAAAATTGAAATTGTTTTTGGCGACCACGGATGCTGCCTCCTCCCAACTAACGAGGAGAGGGGCTATCCGCCTTGTAATCAGCATTTCAAAGCCAACATCTCTGATGGTATAGGGCCACGTTAGAGCCTGTGGCATGGCCAGATTGTACATCTGGGAAGTCACCATCAATGCTGAAAGATATCTATAGGTCTTAAAGCAACACGTGCTCCGTCTATCTCCTGGAAGGCGTCGCATATTTCACCAAGGCTATGCTAAACCGCATACTGCATTTATTACGACAGCAGGGCTTCATAGTTGAAGAGTACGGGTGGTGAACTGGCCTGTCTGCAGTCCTGTCCGCATTCTTCTCCCCAAAGTGAACCAACGGGTCCCCTCAGTTCTCCGATGTTTACAGACTATTGTCAAAAGAAGAGAGGATGCTACATGCTGGTAAACATGCTGCCCTCAAATTCAAAATGACCTCGTTTTTTTTTTTCTGAAATGGTCCACTTTCGTAGTTTAAACATTTGAAATCTTGCCCCATGTTCTATTGGGAAAAATCCAGGTTAATGAGATGTGCACATCATCACATTCTGTATTAATTTCACATTTTACGCAGCATCACAACGTTTTTTTTTTTGTTTTTTTTTGGGGGGGGGGGGGGATTGCTGTTGTACACCCAATGCTATAACCGTGTTTGTATGCTCTTGCTTTTATTCCAACTCATGTAAAGTAAATGAAATGTAGCACGGTAAAGCTATTTTCAGTATGATTTTAGTGTATTGAATGTGCTTTGTATTACATTGCAACAATACAGTACATCAAAATCAGTCACATGCTTTCAGTCACTTATTCCTCTCCATAAAACAAGAATTCATTTTAAAAGTATTTCGTGTAGGAGGGTTAACACGCTGCAAGACCCAGATCCATTCAGACGTGAAGACCAGCATTAAAGCAAGGCAGGACTAAAGAGGGAGGGGGGAAGTGTGGAATTGTGGAATTGCAAGGAGAGAGAAAAAAAAAAAAAAAAAAAGAAGAGATGTTTTCATTTTTTGCCAACATAAAAGACGGTGCACTGCTGTTGGTTTTTTTCAAATGTGCACAGCAAGGCGGCTGGCACGGTTCAGCTACATGAATGCTGTGGGAAAAATATGAAAGGGCCTCAACACTGCTACTTTTAGTTCGGATACAACACAACAAAATCAAAATCTTTTCAGATGGTGTCAGAGTGTCAGAAGCAATTTTTTTGGAGAATTACATTTTTCACATCAATCCTCAATGGTTTTCAACATTGTTGCTGCCTCTCGGTGCTGTCATCTGTTGCACTGATATCACATATCCTGACAGACACAAATCTTTTTTATTAGACCTTATTTATTACACCTTACCTTTACTTATTCATAAATATATATATATATATATATAAATATAATATCATGTTGTAATTTATTTTTATTCTTATATTACAATGTGTTTTTACCTCAGAAATGCTGTGGAGTAATTATATTACAGCTCTCAGTTTTGTTTTGTTTTTTTTTTTTGTTTTTTTTTAACCATTGTAATTGCAATAAATCAGTATAATTTCTCTAATGTAACTATGACTGACTGCAGAGGCAGCTTAAGGCCATGAGCTAAACAGCTAAGACGTGACCTTTGAGAAGATTTACCAAGCCAATGCCTGTTAGTCAGTCATCGATTAGAGCGACCTGCCCATTACTATCAAGCTCAAGCACGCACAGCTACATCTGTGGCTCTTGTCATTATGACCTACATAATTCTCTAAATTGCTGCTGATTTATTTAATCTTTAATATGGTACGGTCACTCCAACACACTGTCCCCCAGTTGTTTTATAATTCTAAAATGATTTCGAACATGTTTATCACGAACACACTTATCTTACTCACATATTTGCAGTGTACAGCAGCATGAACATTTTTATTTTTGAATTTGTATTGCAGTGTGATGCGGCCGTTGCATATAAGGTAGGAGTTTACAAACAAAAAACCTAATCATTACAGCCGATGTTTTGACTACACTCTGAAATCACACTTCATCTTAAAACAATTAATAAATATTAAGATGATTTGGCAAATTAGTTCATTTCTGGCCTAAAAGCACAAATGATAGAATGCTAATATCAGTTACACAAACGCTCTTCTTTTGACCAAAGCATTAGTTTAGTCAGACATGAAGACTATAAATATCTGTTCATCCATGAATAAATGTTAAGTTTAAGTTCTAGAAGTGTAATAATATTTTGGTTGAGGTGAGCTGAAGTTGCGGTGAATGGGTGGGCCTTTGTGATAAGCTGAGTTGTTCTAACTTGTTGGGGAATGAGCGCCTATTTAATTAGCGGCAATTATTTGTGCTTTTAAGTGTTATGTGAGAAAATAAGTACCTCACTCAACCTAAACCATAACACATAACACCTTAACCCCACACAGAGTCTGTCATCAAGTTGTAATGAGTTGTTAGTTAATATTAACTCAATTAGGTACTTGGAGGAATTCTTCAGGTTGGGCAGTGTGGGGTGTTGAAACAGGCTGTAAAAAATTAAGATTGCCAAAAAGTTCAATAGCATTACATGTTAGTACAAGAGAGTTTAAATTGAGATCGCTAAGGATAATCATGTTTTGATCAATTGCTGCAATTATTCCAAGCAATTCTACACGGGCTTCTAAAGGGGCGGAGGGAGGTCTGTAGATGCCAATTACCATTACTGAGTTATTCTGCCCCAGGTTAATGTTCAGAGAAATAAATTCAAAACATTAGAAAAATAGAATGAGATGGTTCGAGGATTGAAATGGTTGTACAGTGTCAGCTACACCACCTCCTTCCATTGAATTTTTTTTATTTATTCAAACAGTACAGCACGGTCCAATTTTTTCTACCATCATAACATTCAGTTGAGTTTAATATTGACAAATCTCCATGACTTAACTGAATGCATATATTTAAATGTCACAAACCGAAACCAATTCTACTCTCAAAGCCCCGGAAGTTGCTGATTTTAGCTCCAAAAGGATGTGGCTTCATGCAATTTTGTCACTTTTATCTAAAGAGGGATTGTTTTACTGTAAAACTTCTCCCTGTGCCTGATCCATCTTCAATAAAAAAAAAAAAAAAGTGGAACCACGTGGGGGCTTTGGGGATTTCTGGGCATAAAAGTTGAAGGGTGTTACAGGTGACGTGGTGGGTTTGTGTGATGAAAGTCTGTAGAAGTGTTCCAGATTCCAGATACTGGAATGAGCAGAGAGGATCTGAACTCCAGCTTCGCCCGGGGGGTGGGGGGTGGGGCATCAGAAGCGCCCACAGCTTTGTCTATGAGAAGAGTTTTCAAATAAGTCCTTCTCCTTGGAGAGACCAACGTCTGCATGCTTACACAATGAAACCTGATTGGATCATTCCTGTTGAATTGGAGATAGATTTATGTATTATGAAATGTAGCTGTCAGGCAGTGATGAGGAGTGGGCTGCAGGGAGCCTAAACCATTCGTCTATCAGGTGACATCACTCCTGGATCAACGGGATATATATAAATACATATATATATATATATATACTACTGGAGTGGGCTGGAACTCATCGCTGGAGTTCCTCTGACTCTCTCAAATGCCACTTGATAATGTACCTGTGGCCAAAAGAAACCAATAACACTGTATTTCAAAGATAATTATTGGCCTCAAATCTAAAATCTTTGCTGAGTGATGTGGGCGGAAAGTGACGCACGCTGATGGTGAGATGCTATCGATTTCTCATCAAATCCTCATCCTACCCTCAAAAAAAAAATAAAATAAAATAAAATAAAAATGTCACACGGGCAATGATGTCACAAAAAGTCAATGCCAGACTGAATAATGGAGGCGGAAGGAAACGACCAGTTTAACAAAAGTTGTCAAAGGGAAGGATTGCCGCGAGGGAGCGCTGGGGTGGCTAATGTGCCATGTAAATATCCAGTCATCCATTTCTTCCTCACTGTCACTACACTCCTGTGCACTTCGCCAGTGATAAGTACCTTCTTCCTGGCAGGTTGCCTGATGCTACAAGACTTTGATCTACTGTGACCTTTTAACAAATTCTCTATTTCCTGGTGGAGCTAAGGGGATCAAAGCGGTCTAGGGTGAAGGAGGGGGCGGTGGGTGGAAGGGGAGGGGGCGAGGGAAAAGAAGGTAGAGACGCCTACAGAGGGAGAGGGAGAAGGAAAGGGGAAGCTGGAGAATCAGGTCCGGAGATTGTCCGCAGCTGCCCTTTCACACATGTGGCACACAACAGGAGACTGTCTGTGTCAGAGACACACCCACTAGAAGTATTAGTTTGTCTGAGGCGAGTGGCGCCTGGAGGAGGAGAGACGCATCATCAACACCCACTTCCTCGCCATTCATTTTTGCCAGACAGTGACCTGCAGTATTTACACACGGACTCAATCAGACGTTCGACAGACTTTGAACTGCAGAGCTGGCACGGTAAAAGCCTGTTTAATATCCAGAGTAGGACGAAATCATTCTCTCAGCTCCGGACATGTGAAAGCCCGAGCTGTCAAAGTTTCACCGGCTGAATATATCGATAGGTAAATAAGCGAAAACCAGTCACCATCAACGTGGATTCATCTCTTTCCTTTGGCCACCTCCTCCTCTTCTTCTTCCCCCTCAGTCTCTCAGGGATCATCGAGCCACAGTGTGGCAACATTTCAGGGTTGGCTGCTTATCGGAAAGCTGTCTGCCCACGTTGATGCAGCAATTCCTTAACTTGCACCGCACACTGGATGGGAAAGTAGCTGACCGCAGCTTCCCCCATACGTTAACAACCCGAGCACTGAACACCGAGATGCACTGGAAACACACAAACCCTAAAAAGTCAAAGTTTTACTTTGTAGACGTTTGGTAAAGTCCATTACTCGCAAAAAATGTGACACGTGTGGGTGGAGGATCTGTAAAATTGCACAGGTCAGCCCACTTATTAGCAACTGACACGAACACACACAAACAGAGAGGTTGTTTTTTTTTTTTTTTTTTTTTTCAACAACCAGCCTTAAAAAAATGTAAGCAGATTCACACAGAAAGGCCGCAGATTTATTTATGTCTATAAATAATAAATGAAGGAATTTGAAGCAGACTGGTCCGTCTTTTCATTCAACTATTCACGACTTGGTATGACTCACACTGCTTCTACTGCAGGGGGACTTTTGAGGTCAGAGAAGTAAGTTAGCGAATTGTGATACTACTGCAGCTATTTCAAACATAATTTGGAGCAAAAGGTACAAACTCATTCAATCCCTGTCGTTACACAGAGCTTGAGAATATTGCATTGCTGTATTGCTAAAAGGAATCAATTTCAATGACAAATTAGAGGAAAGGCAAAGCTAAGGGAAGTTCTGTAAGATGAAGATGGTTAAAGTAGCATTTTCTTCTCCTGCCTATTTATAATTCCCTCCGTATGCTTGGCAGGAATGGCAGTTAACCGATGGGATGCCTTCCAACAGTATCTATCTAACTTAAGATACTTCGTCAACAGGTCCTTTATGGGACGGAAAACTGTTCTTCTGTTTGCATTCATTGCATCATTTACTGCCCATTTGTGGTGGCAGCACCGTCTCTTAAAGGACATGGACGAATAGACAGGAGAGCTTCTACAGCAGGGCAGTAGCACCGATCGACGCTATCACTTGAACTCTCTGGTTAGCTGCACACGACACTACACCCAATCTCCCACTGACCGATTTGTACATACTGTGCAGTTTATTTATACCACATACCGTCTTATACTCACTGTATAATACTGTTCACTCGACAAATAATGTACAGTTTGCAATTTTAAGTGTACATGAGGTAGAGTTTTGTGTACTGTGTGTGTATACTGTATTGTTTTTGAACTCACCATAGCCTTAATATTTGCACAAATGACATTGCACATTCGACTTTTGCATTTTCTCTGCGCAACACTTTTTTTTGTTATATCGGCCACTATGTTGTTTAGATTTTTCCGACACTGACGGGGGACAACACCCCGATTTCGCTGCACTGTTGTACATTGTGTGACTGCAACGACAATAAAGTTTAAAGTTTAAAGCACTTGCAGCTTCTTATCCGTCTTTTGCGAGCTGTCCCGTTGACAAAGGCTGACGCGCGGTGTTGGTGTCAACCTAAAACATGTTAAGCATGAAGTGAGGATCTATTTCGTCCCTAAACTACATGTTTTCCTAAATCTCACAAAGTGAGTAAGAATTATCCGTATCAACTCTTGATTTCTCTCGGGAAGGAAAGTCCCTCAGTCTCCTGGGAGAAAGCTTTTGCTGCTATTCTGGCATTTAATAAGCACCTGATGTCAGCTGATGTTTAGAACACCGCCCAACATATGGTGCATAATAATCGGCACATTGCAGCATAAAGTGTTGGCCAATATGGGCTTTTTTTTTTTTTTTTTTTTTTTTTTGCAACACCAACACAGCAAACGAGGTGCTTTGGGAGCCATCGGGCGATGTTACTTATTTTCCACGTGGGTGTGAATAGACACTATAAATACTCACCTGTGGATCCTGATATATATACGCCTGTAAAGGCGCCGGAATCTGACAGCTGTGCTGCCATTTGTTGAAAGCAGTAAAAGGAGTCAGAACCTCTGCTCTGGTCCTCCACCTCTGTCTTAGCTTGTAACAATGGAGAGTCCAATTTCACTTTCATCATTCATTTGCTACTGGACTCAAAAGCATTTCTGTGTCGTTTAGTCTCGATGCTATTTGAAGGTGAAACATCTCTCAAATAGAAAATGATAAGTGGTGTGACCCTGGTTCCTCCTTGTGTTTGGTCTAAGGTGACATGAGGGCTGCAATTGCTTCCTTCCTCTAATGTATTTGGCTGGGGAGGAGAAGAAAGAGGGATTTCACGTCCCTCCCAAGACAGATATACCCTTACGGGGCACTGTACTCTTCATATTTTATTGAAGCTATCATCTGAGTTGAGTACACATATTAGAGTCTACATTATTAATTCCAATTTCTTTTGGATTGTGTTTGTTCACTCCCAGCCATGTATAACTGAGGTCAACTCTGTCGTCTATAGCAAACACTGCCTATACTCTCTCATCCCAGAGAGAGAGGCGTGGGGTGAAAGGAGGTTAAATACAAACTGTTTCCGTGGCAGGAAACACCGGCTGAATGTGTGTGAAGCTGTGTTTATCCATTGAGCAATTTTTAATTTTTTTTTTTTGTGAACAGCTGTTATTAAGATGATCGCTCACATTAAACATGGAGTGAGTTGCTTTTCCCGCGTGAATCAGACCTCCGGACAATTCAAAGTCACCAATTAACCCAAACATGATGTCTTTGGATGGTGGGAGGAAACCAGAGTACCCACGCAGGTGGGAGAACATGCAAACCCCACACAGAAAGGTCCCAGGCCCAGGAACCGAACTTTTTTCAGCGCCGAGCCGAACTTTTTACAAAACAGCGCTTTTGTAATTTTCCATGATTTGGTGATGACAGGGCTACTAAGAATATCAGTCCTCACAAACATATGCATGAAGTGACAGAGGCTACATCCATATTGATAAACAGTTTGTGGTGTTCATGATATATAGGGAGTCAAATACAACTCATACTGATGTCCTATCACAGTTTAAGCATAACTTCATGCGTATCATGCACCAAACCCACATGAATTCTATTTCTGAACGTTGTTGCCTCACTTCTGTACCAACACTCTCAATCTTCCTACAGATTTTGCACATAGATGATATTTTGTGTAATTTGTTGTTTTATTTGCCTCTTCTCCCTCCAAATGTGCAAGTTTAGTTTTCCACGCACATTTGCACGTGTTTAACGCTGCATTACTCTATGATATCAGACTACTGGAGGCTGAGTCATGAACAGCCTGACAAGTGCCTAAATACTGTTCTAATATTCATCTGCTGAAAGCGATAAAATACATTTACATATTTATGTGCTGTGGTCAAATGATATATGACAACATGATTCTTAATTGATGCATGGTAAGCGACTGTGTCATAAAATGTTTTTTTTTATTATTATTTACATTATAAACTGTATTAATATGTTTCTCTTCTTGTTTTTTCTTCATATCAAACAATATCAATAATAACAATAATTTTCGGGGAACTGTGGGCCAAATGGCCGTGCCCCTTCACAGTTGTTATTTTTTTTTTTTTTGGTACAGTTGTTCATAGTTGTGCACAGTCGTGGAGACATCGATAAATGATGTACTCCTGCTGATAGCACAGTCAGATCACAAAATGCTTGCCCTGGCGGGTACGTTACAAAGTCGTTTAATTAGGGCTGGTTGGGTCGGCCCCGTCCAAAACTTGCCCATTTCAAAAGTGGTAATTTGCCTCTAAAATTAAACGAAAGTTGTGTTTCACAGTGGCTCACGAGGTTTCAGCAAACATGTGTACTGTACATTTATGGCAGGCCCAGAAACTAAAAACTTTGATGACAAAATGAAAAAAAAAACAAAAAAAAACAGCCATATATATATAGTTATATATATAGTTTTTCTTTTTGATTATAATAGAAGAATAGAAAGTGGTGAATTGCCAATTATTCAAATACACACGACAGACCTACAACAACATGCCACCTGTTTACCTGAGTATCATGCAGCACCACTAAGCAGCTTGTAGCCGACCACCCCATCATGGTGGTAGGCTGCGTCCGGCCTCGTTGTTTTACCTGCTGTGTGTCTGCTTGTCATAAGTTGGGGTTAATTGTTGTGCAGTGCTACGTTGATTGAATTGGAACAGTAAAATGTTGAAACGTGAGCTACCTATAGACACTGACTGTCTGAATGTGAGCGCTGATTCACCTGCCGTCATATCGCTCATGTCTGTATGATGGATAATCCCTCCCCACATCCTTAGAGCTTTTAAAAAGGCGTCTGCACAAATGAATCACTCACAATTAATTAGTGTGTGAGCACCAGGAGAGTCTGCTGTGCCCTGCCACCTCCCGTGAGGCCTTGTCTGACTGCGGTAGGTCTAATGCCTCACGGTGAGGTTGGATTTCACAATGTCCTGCTCGGAGGGGGGTGGTGTTTGTCCTGATCAGCTGGGACACCAGCAACCACCCCCCGCCTTGCTCTGCCGCCATATCTGTCAGACAAGACGAGATAACAGAGGATCGCGTGGCTGATACATCAGCCAACACCTGCTGAGAACAGCTGCTGTTTGGTGGAAAATGGTTTTCTCAAAGCTTTTCCTATTGTCATTTTCATCATGGTGTCTTGTTCTAGTTAAAGCGCAAAGCCCAAAGAGCAACAAAAATAGAAAAGCACACGCACGTTGTAGATTTATGTTGTATATACCTTTACACTACACAGTATGAATGCTATGATTGTGGGAAATCATCTTTACAGTGAGGGCGTGGCCTAAGGATGTTTATCCAAGTTTTCCATTGGTTACTTCAATTTAGAAGTGCGGCACTCCCACACTCTGCACTTCACACATAACATTACCATAAAGTTATGTTACATTTCAGTCATTTCGAAATAATTGTAAACATTATTTTACAGACATGAATAAACCAGCCAGTAGAGGCAAATCAGTTAGTGTCCTAAAAAAGAATAACACTTTTTTTTTTTTTTTTTGTTAGAAAGGTTGTCAGTATTTTGTTGTTGTTGTTATTAGCTGCCAGACTATATCTGTGTCCCAGAAATAACTAACTAACCACATCATGAGAATAAGAGAAATCACTCCATGCAACCAAATAAAAGTGTCAATATGCAAAATGTTACTCGAAGCAGGAAGGCTTGTTAGACACCACAAGCAGCGATAACGGAGCCCGGATGCTTTCACTAGCAAGCGAACAGGCTATGAAGCATTGAGTCTGCTCCAGTGGGACTCCAGCGGATTAAGAAATCCAGCGAAACAGGCTGCATGTTGGCAGCACAGGAAGTGCTGAGGCTAGAGAGTATGAACGAAAGGCGGTATCAACGACGGCTGGGTCAGGGAAGGCCGAGAGTATGTGTGCGTGGCGCCGATTGGTCTCAGCAGGAAGCGTCCACAGAGAGCATATGTGAGAGAGAGAGACTTTCTCTCCTGATAACCTCTGGCATTTGGGTTGAGTGAATGATCTCGTCATTATTACAACTCTGTCCAGCTCTATTATCTCTACCCACGGACTGCTCCTCATTCAGAAATTTTCATCCTCACACATTGAAAAGCGGCCAGCCGTCGTGATGATACATTCCATCCGTCCAATGTTAGCAGACGTTAAAATGCTTTCTTTTCTTTCCATTCAGTTTGTTTAAAGGGCTGAAATGTGTTAAAATGAGGTACCCCTATATATTTTTCATTTTCATTGCGAGGTTATCCCGGTGGAGGCTGGTGACATTTGCATATAAATATCAATTCACCGTGTGTTGACTTTCATCACTGACGCAGATGAAAATGAAAAGACTGCATCAGCTTTCCTCAGTGTTGTGAGGAAAGGAGATATGTGAGATGAGGACACCGAGAGAAAGAGCGAGTGAGAAAATGATGGAGATGAGGGAGCAGGTAAATCCCACTGTGTCCAGGATAGAACCGACATTTAAGTCCCTGTGATGTAAACAAACAAAAACACACTGATCATATTTAAAGAATGTGGGCCTAATAGACATCATTGTCAATAGAGATCAAGACACAACAAAACCCTGTCTGGCAGCAATCCGTTGCCAATGGCAGCATCAGAATAAATAAGAACAAAGTGATCACAGTCATTATGGTCATGATAAACATCCATTATTATAGATATTCTTTAATGCATTTTTAGTGCTGTAAAGTATTTTAAACATTCCAACTGCAACAGCTTGAGGAAAAAAGTCATTTACAACACGAATAAGTATGCACACACACACAGCACACATATATACACATAGATGTATGCAATTGATCCATCACTCCCATAATTGGTTGTGATTAGATTTCAGTACGAATTTCCTTCACTTGAACAACTAAATTAAACATTTCTGTTAGCTGTGAAGCCTCCTCTGAGGGTTGAACCTCCGTCGGTAAGCCGCAGTGACATACAGTGCACCCTACAGGACAGACAGCGATACCACTCAACACGCACTTAAGTGGACTGCAGTGAAATAAAAGTCATCACAAATAAAAGCCATTTATATGCAGATTATCTGTCCCCACGACGAGGCCTGTCTCACTTTAATGTGTCTGCCGCTGTTTCAGTGAGCCTGGAGGAGTGGATGTGCCTCAGCAGCTGTCTGACTGTATGAGGTTGTTTTACTCCGGAGCCAGGCGTTCGCAGTGTTGTGTCAGACGGCTTTATTTTTTATTTATTTATTTATTTTTTTAATCACTTTGTACTTTTGCCTGTGTATTTTTTACGTATGCTGTGACACTGAAGCTGCTGTCTGCCGATGGTGTGCTGCATGCCGGTGAGGGCCATGCCGCTGCTACCAGGCGTTTTGATTTTGTTTTCAGTTGATTCTCTCCGGTGCCTGTGCCAGTGATTTAACAAAATAACTTACAATATGGCTGCGGAGGAGAAGTGAGTACATAAATGCTGGCTCACTGGAAATGCTCCTGGGACGGTTAATGGAACACAGCCATGTTCAAACAGTGACCTGCTGCAAATCGAAATATCAGCTGTTGAAAAGACTTATTGTAATCCTGTTTCAGACTATTCCTTCAAAAGTGCACACCATGAAAGGCTGTGGAACATGAGTGAACTGGCATTTTCCTGTTCCATCTAACCTACAGCGGTAGAGTTATGCCAGTGGATGTTAACGATAAGTCCATTTCTTCATTCATACATCTTCTACCGCATAGCTGCGTCAAGGTGGCGGGAAGTCCCAGCTGAAATTGGGCATCCTGGACAGGATGTCTGTTGCCTATGTCGTCTATCACATTATAATTTGATGATCCTTTACAAGTTTTCCTCGCAATTGAGGATTGATTTCCAGGTTCAAAATCACTTATGCCACTTCTTTACGCATCTTAAACAATTTGATTTAACTTTTAACTCTTTCACAAAAGTAATGGATTAATACCACTGCTGACCTTGAGCAAGACACCTCTGAACAAAAATATTTAAGGTAATGCTGCCAGTAGTTGTGCGTAGCTGCAGTGGCATTAATTGCGGTGACTTGGCACAGATTTTAAATGATCTTCATCGTAAAACTAAGTTGCAGGGCCAAAAATGATAGCCGGATACAGCAAAAGAAAATCGAAAGGGAATATAATGCATGATAAGTATGAATGAATCACAGCATTTTGACAGTGTGCAGAATAAGAGGAGCACCATAATGAGACTGAAATGAAACAAAAATAACCCACTTATGGGACGCATGCAGCTCAAAAAATAAGTGCAACATTATTATCATATCAAGATGCTTTTAAATAAATGCAAATGTACATTTTGTCCTGAGCTGTTTGCATAATGCACGACGCCGTGTGGGCAGTGCTGATGTTTCAAACACAGCCCAAAAGGGAGGAAACAAATCTTTTGTCTCAATTCCCCAATGCAAAAGAAGTGAGGGTAGAACAGGAAGGGTTTGTGCATGTGCTCTGAATACAGAACATCGGCCAGCGTGGCATGACTGTTAAGAGCAATCACTGTCTACCTAATTAGACCCTCCTGTCTGCCCCATTTCTCTGTGGTCTGTGTTTTTCCTTCTCAGCAGCTCCCCATAAATAAAATAAAATTAAGAGTAGACCATGGCTTTAGGATGACTAACCACTTAGTATTATAAAGAAAGCCAGCCCTTGCAGGAGAAAAATTAAGTCCTTCCTTTAAATAACATTAATTGCCAGCTCTGCTGATTTAGCAGTGCAGTTCTATGGCAAAATCTTATTATTGTGTTGAATTCTTCTTCCGTGTCTACCATGACCCACAGGACAAGTTGACGGCTGACAGTTTGGTTGGAGATGTGCCAGAGTTATACTTGCCTAACTGCCTAATTTAGCCTGGAGTTCCTATCCTCAAGAAGCGACAGGCCCCGTTTCTTTCATTTTCCGACTGCTGCTGATTTAAGTGACATCACTTCAGTTGATTTTTAAGAGCCACGTGGCGCCCAGAGGAGGCACAAAATGGTTTTGTGTGATGGAAGTATGAAATATTGGTCACACGAAGTTTTGTGTTCTTTATTTTTTTATACTTTCTTCATATACTCATTAACACCTGGAATATAATAGGATAATATAATACCATCATCGAGGACAAACATTAAAAATGACTTTATAAAAAAAAGTGCAGCCTTGCAGGGTGCAGGGGGCTTAAAAAAAACCTAGTTGGAGATCAAGAAACCTCTAAACTGAACAAAGGGTGGTGAGCTGATGCACCTCCATCTTCCGTCTCTTCTTTTAGTACGTCAGGGTCAGATTAAAATATCAAAAGGGTCAGAGAATATTATACATTTTGGTTATTAGGTTAGAAGTATTGCCACGTGGGGTCTATTGCATCATCTGCCGGCATCACTTCTCTATACATTTCTATCCCCCCACAACTTCTTTCCCTCCTTCTGGCTGCCTGGCAGTGGATATGCGCTAGTTTTCCTGCTCCAGGCTCAAACCAAGATGGCGGAACACGAACGTTTCAAGGAAGCTGGAACTATGAAGCATGAAAAATCTATTTTAAAACGGCTACAAGGGCAATAATTCCTGACAGCCGGTTTGATAACGAAAATATTTTCATCTCAGATCAATACTTTGTCTTTTTGTGTCTCGATAAAGGACAGTTTAACCAAGATTTGAATTTAGTGCTTGCAAAATCAATTTATCTTACACAGAGTCTTTCTACTTCTGCGCCAGTACTGCAGGAAATTGTCATATGCTCATAATCTAATTAAAACTGAAAAATGCTTTCACTCTCTCAGCTGTTACATTGTCAAACCAACAAAGTGGAAGCACTACACCCATCACGAATCACTTGTGTTGCGACAGAGTCGAACCAGACAGTAGCTTTCAGTACTGTACCCGTACCTGTACTCTTGACTTGAATCGAATCACCTCACTGCATAAGACGTTTTACTCCCATTTGACGCCTACATATCCTGCTAATGTGCCCTGAACTGTAATGTAAGTGATCTCCGAACAGTGGAAGCCGAGTAAAAAGAGCCCACTTTGGCCATTGCTGGTCACCTATCAAAGATCTGAGGACCATCTTCAGTGTGAACTGTCCTTTTCTCTGAGTGCCTCCAGGAACCTCAAACGGTTGAAGGAGATCCTGAGTGACTACAGAAAAAAAAGGAATAATTTATCAACCTCATGTAACCTATTTCACTCATAGAAGTTGCCAAATCCAGAATCCAGCCAGGTGCAATAGGTGTTTATTGCACAGAATTGAAATCACAAATGACTGGCTGGGGAAAGTAAAAAGAGGCACTCATCACCTGGAAATTCTCAAGGTGAAGCTTTGGGATTTTCAGGGTGTTGAAGCGAGGCCTTTTTTTTTTTTTTTTTTTGAGCTGTCGCATGTGTCAGGCAGATTCCTCTGGGTTAGGGTCAGGCTTAGGGTCATGAACCGTTGGGTTGTTCCTATGAAAAAGAGTGCGGACATGGCAAGAGGGGTCTGGAAAAATTTCGAAGTGCTGATTTAGGCAGGGACAACAAAGCACACAAGGAGTGTCGTTTGGCGTTAGACATTGTTGAGCGCCTGGCAAACTGGCAAAACCTGGAGAGGAAGAGGAATGAGGTGGGATAAGCAGCAAATGAATTGGCAGGAGCACGTGTACTCTGCTGCCTCTTCTGGCCCTCTCACCTGCTAGCATTATGAATATATGATATATCAGTGTTTGTCATTGTGCCATATCCGCTGTGCAGCTCATAGGGGTGTGCTAGGCGCTGTGCTTCCTGCATGCTGGCAAACAGACCGCTTCGCACCATCCAGTCTCATCTAGGAGCACAGAGCAGCAGCAGGCTGCACAGAGGTGTTCTGTGATGCTGCGTAATGATTTTCTACTAACCCACATTACGCAACATAAAAAAGCACTGAAAACATCATTACAAAAATGATCAGTCATCAGCTGAAACAATTAGCCTGTCACACAACGATTCAGAAACCTGCACTCCTGAGGCGCAGCTTAGCACAAACTGACACAACACAGCTTGACGCTGTGTGTTCAATAAAGCTGTTCAGCGTGAATGGGGTCATTATCCTCATTTTACTGATGTGTAAGAGCTAACCCAAAAAAAGAAACATTTCAGCAGAAGTAGAAATGTAAATATGAAGCAATTACATCCTTTAAAGTCCAATAATTTGTTTGTTTAAATGTTCTCTCGACTGCATCAAACCTAGAACAGCGGCAATAAGAGCAGCTGCGTTATTTCATGTGACAGCACCAATTACAAGTTGAAAATTTGAAGGTTTTCTTTTTCTTTTCTTTTTTTTTTTTTTTTAATACATCAACTCAGACAGACTAGATGTCGAATGGGGATCTGGACAAAGCAGCGAAGGCCATTTTGTATTTGTCATTTCATTACAGTCTATGAAGGAGGCGGCTTCGACAACAACAAGTTAGAAACAACGCTGATTTGGAAAGTCTGTTATTATGTCAGGGTGGGAAACTGAAATTTTGGACACAATAGTTATGGCTGTCAGGATATGAAACAGAAAGCTAACTGTGCTGTGCCTCAGCATGTGGCTTCATATGACTTTACTGTGCGAACAAATGAAAACTGGAGCCCGCCTGGCAATGGGATCACATAATCTGCATTACTCGCCAACATGAATACACAGTCGTCATTACAGCTTGATGGCATGATCATTCAATGCCTTCATTTTTATCTCAGCGACACATTATAATATAACACAACAATCTTTGCAACGTGTGATCCTATTACTAGTTCACATGTGTCCTCCAAAGTTAGCTTACAATAAAGATTGGCAGGAAATACAAGGACGTACAGTACAGGCCAAAAGTTTGGACACACCTTCTCGTTCAAATGAATAGGAAAGTGTGTCCAAACTGCTTCCAGCACATCAGCTTCAAAAACCGACTGTTCACCTGCTTGACGGGTGCTGAAACGTTGTGGCCGATTGTTCCGAACCAAGCAGCTCCTTTTGGGTTGTTTCCAGAGGGTGTAAAAAGTAACTACGAGTGCAAGATTTGAAAATGTAAATGTTTGAGTTCATTTACTTTGAAATGCTTGTATTCTGTTTATTTTATTTTTGCTCACAGTCTATTTCCCTCTTAAGCCCCAGCAGAGCAAGAAAAACTTGCCCGTGGGGATGCTGATGTTCTTTGAAGGACTGATGATGTGTGAAGCCCACAACTGTGCCGGCTGGTTGTGCTTGGCATGTGTGAAAATCATTTTAGGATGTTTGATGATGTAAATTCTGATTTGTCCGATTCTGTGATTATCCAATCATCAACAATAATCATTATGTAACAGTGACAGGACCTAACGTGTGTCAGATTTTTAAAATTCAAAAGCGGAGCAATTTTGAGTAATTGATGGTCTCGTTGAAAAGCATGTTTGTCCACTTTTAACACATTTTAACCCTCCTATTATCCTCAAATATAGCAACAAATGGGCAGCACGGCAGCGTGGTGTTTAGCGCTGTTGCCCCACAACAAGAAGGTCGTAGGTTCGGTTGAAAATTAATGAAAAGCTACAAATTTGATCCTACGGGTCAATCTGACCCAAAGGATATCTCACGCCAAAAAATTATTTAATAATTAATTAATCTAATCGAATCTAATTATTGAATCCGGCACTTTGCTTATTCAATGAATAGATAAATAATCCCTCGGTAATGAAACTTTACTGTAGCGCCACCATCGGGCCAAACTTTCAAAGTATTAAGAAAATATCTTGAAAAGTTTTCATCTGAATCTTTTAAACTTTGCTGATCGCACTAAAGTTGAAATGGACTACAGAGTAGAGTAGAGTAGCAGAGCTTCAAATATGAAGAACAAGTTCACTTCATAAACAATTTAATGTAAGTGTATCTCTATAAACAGTGAGATAGTGCTGAAAGAGGGAATTAGATTAATTGTATTCCAGTGGATTACTCCTCAAAAGCATTCAAAATGTTTAAAATCTTAGGAACTAGACGAGACAGGAACGTTCATGTTCATGACCATATTGTATGGTTTGTTTGTTGTTTTTTATGCTATGTCAGTCTGATTCGGTGCTTCCAGATTACATCAATGGCAGAAACTTGGCCTTAAAGCCATGTAAACTGAGCAAGCAGCAAATGTAGGTGAGCATACCAGAGTTAGCTAATTTCCAAGGGCATTGAGTATTGTGATATTTCCCATCATACGCATTATTTTGTAAGAACGCCACGGGATAAATTCCAGCATGGGTCAGAGTATTTCGCTTTCCATTCACACTAATGAATAACCCAGCTATATTGTTCCTCACCTTACTGTCTGTATGTGTGAACGTGTGCATTACCATCAAACTAGACATGCGTTGTATATCCTCCCAAACAAACAAGCTGCCGCCTAAGATTTACTGCAGCATCTTGCCCAAAGCCTTCCCTTCCTCCCTGTCTCACTAGTACCTACCTCCGCCCCCGCCTCTTATATCTCTGCCGGAGCCTGAGACTCAAACACAGCAGTTATTCATTTCTTGTTGGAGATTCATTACTTGTTGCTGGCGTACTTTGAATGGTTGGTGTGGGCTTAATAAATTCATGCTCTCTTCTCCTGCCTACTTCCACCCAGTTCTCTTCCTCGACTGGTCCAGAAATATTTTCTATGTGTGTGTGTTTGTATGTATGCGTTATGCGGGGGGGGGTTGTCAGTAGGTCTCCAGCAAGTGAAACAAAGCACCACAGGGGTCTCTGTTTGAGAACAAACAGGGTCTATACTAAGATCATATAATCAAGAAGCTGTGTTTCAGCCCTTCATACACACACACACACACACACACACACACAGCACCCCGGCCATCCAATTACAGAACTGACTGTTTCTTTTGGAGGTTTTTCTTTAACTTTGCTGTTTCATTCGCCAGATTCTTCCATTACCGCACTGACAAGCCGCAGTAACCTCACTGGTTATTTCTCGTGAGAATTTTGCACTTCCTCTTCCCTCTACTCTCTTTTAACCCCCCCCCCCCACACACACACACACACACCCTCCCCCCACCCCATCAATATCTTCAAATGAGAACAACAGACAACATCCAAGATGCCAGCCTGAAAATAACTCAAATTGCTAAAGAATGTAAATTGCTAAAGAATGTAATTCACCTGGACAATCAGAGATGTTGAGGCCGAGCGCTGGAGAAAATTATGCCCACCATTCAGAAACCCTATAACTCTTCAGATGTTCCAAGTGTCACCACAACAGCTGACCACAACACACCTGACACAAGACTCCTTCATGAAATATTCATATGCACAGATTTAATCTAAATATGTACACACAAGCCTCATAAGAAGGCAACAAAGGCACTTTGTTAGTGAGGTTTGTGAGGGACGGTGCTTTTCTCTGATAAACATTATCCTGCCTCGTCTTCTTTGAATTTTTTACTATTGGGCCGTATTTCTCTGACCTTAAACAAATGATATGAGTTTCTTTATATAGTTTTGAAAACTTCTTTTTTGTTTGTTTTATGTTTCTTTCTTAGGTTGATGCTGTAAGTCAGACAGCTTTTCATCCTGTTAGTTACAAAAGGACGTCTCGCTCCACTATGGCTCAGCGGGGAAAGCACACGGGTAAAGAGTGAAAAAGGACTGACTTTCGGCCAAAATGACAGGTGGATACAGGGACTGTATTTCTCATCCTGTGCTACTTCTCTTTGAAACGCTTCCTTCACGGTGGGTATGAAAAAACAGACCAAATGTCAGTGCTGTATTAGACTTGAAAACTTCTGATTTCTCCTGTAAGGCTGAGGTTGTTTACTTTCCACTGTTGTAAGAGGTTGATCACAGGGTGGATTCAGAGTTGACGGGAGAAGAGAGACAAGCCTGAACAGTTCAGCTGAAGGTTACATATCATTCAGTAGCAACTGGTGAAGGGTTGAGGTGCACTGTAGTTAAAAATAACTACTTTATTCTATCTTCTGCATCTCTCTGTGCAGATCAAATGTATTCATTTACAATTTATTTATCGTTTATTTACAGGCAAATGAGAAAGAGACTGAAACTGTCGAACAGATATCTGCAGGCCACTGATGCTGACGCGTATTTCCATTTTGGCCGCGTTCCAAAACTGAGCATGAATTTGTTTGTGTGTGTATACGCGTGTGATATTCATATTGTGAGGGGGATCACGGGTCAAAATAGAAAGCTATATTTCTGGGCCCCAGGCGAAGTGTCCACCCTCTTCTGATAAGCCCACAGCCCGCTGACAGTCTGTTTGTTGAAGATGTGGTTTGTTCAATCCCCAGCAGAGCAACATTTTCATCAGAGATATGAAGATTACCTCATGTGCTGCTTGTTTGGGTCTTCTTCGTGATGCGTGTGTGTCTGCTTGTTAGCAGGCAGCGATGTGCTGCGTTCAGGTCAGATGGCATGTATTCAGTAAAAAATGCCTTTCTCCACATGCAGACCTCTGCCATGGAGGTTCTTTTACCTGTGGTTGTCCATTCGCTTGTTTGTCAGCAGTTTCGAGCTTATGTATGCTGTAAAATGTTGTTGGTTTTGTTTGAAACAAGTGTGTTATTTTAATTTGTTCTTCAGTGTCTTGCAGTTTCGTATTCTGACTGGCTATAGGCAAAAATGAGCCTTGCATTGCACTCACACCAACTTTATTGATGACACAAACTGAGGTTTGGGACTCCTGAATAATGTATGTATACGTTTTTTGCACATTAACATTAATGACTTATCTGTGTGGATTGGTACATCATCTCGTCATAGGACCAGAGGGTTTAGGGGATCAGTCTGATGGAGCAGACTTTTCCGCCCACTTTGGTTCTGTTTGGCCATCAGCTCCTACAAATAAATGTTTCTGTAAAAATGATTTGCCAGCACTTATCCGTGAGGGTCATGGGGTTGCTGGAGCCAATTCCCGTTAATGTTACGGGTGAGGGGTGGGGTACAACCTGGACAGGTCGCCAGTCCGTCACAGGGCCAACACACAGAGACAGACAGAGACCAACAACCACTCACGCTCACACTCAGACGTACGGACAATTTAGAGTCACCAAACGACCTAAGCATGATGTCTCTTTACGGCGGGAGGAAACCCACACAAGCACAGGTTGAACATTCAGACTTCACACAGAAAGGCCGCAGGCCTGGGAATCGAACCTGCGACCCTCTTGTTATGATGCAAACGTGCTAACCAATATGCCAAGAGTTGATGACTTAATAATACAAATTACTAAAGTTGTTAGACATACTCTCATTTGCATCACAGCTTCTGATTCAAAATAAAAAGCGAGAAAAACAAATGGAATATTCCAAGTTCAAAGCCATCATGAAAGACATAATTCCATTCTATGTGCATTATGACATCATCAGGCATCAGTTCTTCAGACTGATGCACTAGTTCAAACCAGTCACTAAGAGCCACACCACTGAGAGGAGAACCAAACAGATCACTATCCAAACATCTGTTCACAGACTGACACCACCTAAAACATGGCGACATCGCACAACAACAGAAACAAGAGGCACATAAGAAGGGCCACCTGGAGAAATCAAGGTTTCTTTGAAGAGATACAAGAGCTTCAGGAAGAAATTAAGAAGCTTATGGACCTCCGGGCTAAGGATCGGTCCAATTATGTGATGGAAGTGAACTTGAGAGCCAAACTTAGCAGAGAGTTGGAGCAGACTAAGCAGCAGCTGCAGAAGGAGAAGTCTCTGAAGGAGTTGTACATCACCAAAGAAAGGGAGACAAGAAGTAAGCTGGAGAAGCTCCAACAATCCAACAACTCAGAAACCCTCGGCACTCAGGTGCGTAAAGGCATCAAGAGGAAGCTTCAGGAAGATGCTGAAGAGCTGCAGGTGGCACAAAACCTCAGCCAAAAGAAGTTCATCACTGAGCTCCAGGTGGAAAAAGAGAGGAACAAGGTTCTCCAAGAAGAACTGGAAAGACTGAGGGTTTCGTACCAAGAGGCCACCCAGCGGTATGACGCTGACGTCCTCTTAGCCAGACAGCAGGCTGACAAGCTTCAGAATGAGCTCAACAAGGAAATTCAAGCTCATGTTGACACAATGACAGAAGACCTTCTCCAGCAGCAGGAGATGGAGGAGGAGTTCAAACTGGCACAAGAAAAAGCGGCTGAGCAGGAGATGCACCTGCGGAGAGAAGTACAGGAGCTGAAAAGTCAGCTCAGCACTCACCTTCTTCTGAACTTTGAGCTCCCCAACGAGGAGCATCCCCAAGAGACCGTGGCTGACCATCAGAGCAAGAGCAACCAGCTTGAAGAGCGCACATCTGAGTAACCCCACCCACCAACACCCTCCCTCCCTACCCTCACCTTCACCCACACCCAGCTTTCACAGCAAACATGGAAGAGCCACAGACAAGGCAGATAGCCGCCCACCCTGGATTCAGTACCTTCCCATTACTCGCACCACCCCTGCAGTCCATCACCCGCAATCAACCCAGGTATATATTCACAAGCTCCACACTCACTCCATGTCAGCTTGTTCTTTGCCATGTGAGACTTTCCAGCATTTTCCCGCCAGATCTCCTGTTCTGCCTGTTCCCGACCTGCTCTCCATGTCTGCTTCCTGGTGTACCTGCCTGCCTTTCGTCCCCGACCACAAGCTCTGCCTCAGTGTCTTCTGTCTGCTCTCCCGTTTCGACCCATCCGCCTGTCCCCGGCTCATCCTCTGCCTGCCCCCTTTCAGAACCTCCACCTCCTCGGACTGCTCTCCCCGCTCCAACCACCCCGCCTGTCTCCGACGGCTCCTCTGCTCTCTCCTCGTTGGCACTTCAGCACCGGTGATCGGCTCTGCAGATCCCGGTCTTTACCTGTCCCTGCCAGTAAGTCATTACCGACTGTCTACCTCTCTCCTGTGTTCTGCTTTTGGGTCCTAACCACCCCGGTGTCAGTGCTTAGTTCTGCTTGGGGTTTTTCCTACAGGGAGGGAGTTTTTCCTTGCCACAGTTGCCGAGCACTTGCTCAGGAGGGAACTTTGGTGAAGCTGACAGCAAGCGAAGCATGGCTCTTACCCAGAAAGTCCCCTGTACATTTCCTGCTGCAAATCACATCATGCCAGATGTCCTTCAGTGCAGGCTGTGAAGGGATTGAAAATACTTACATAAAGAAAAGTTGTGAAAACTATTGTATCGCTGTTTTGTTTTGTTTGTTTGTTTTTTTTTTACTTTGAAATTGCAAAGGAAATTAATTTACCTTATGCATGTAACCTTCAATTTAACGCTTCAGTTTAAAACTACATGATTACTTGAGATCTTCCTTCAGCCCTCCAAATGCAAATGAAAAAATTAACAAACTCCGAGCTGGGTGTGAAATAAAAAAAGGAATAAATTACTGAAATTAATTGGATTAAAGTGATGAATCAAAATGAAAACAGATAACTAAAGGGAACCCAACCTGGGCAATATAATGACAGCTGACACCAGAGGAGTGAAGAACAAGCTTAAAGTTTGAAAGCAAATGGCAGCATTAGCTGATAGAGACCATTGGATTTACGGAAAACACCGAAGTCACCTGATCAGGAGGCAAGAAGAGTGAGAGAGAGAGAAAAAAAAGAGAAAAAGAGGTCTTCCTGATTGAAGTGAGGCTGAGCTTCACTTCATTCGGGAGAGACTTCATCCAGACTGAACAAATTCAATTTATTTATTTATTTATTTATTTTCTATTCCCATGTGCATGAGCAAGAGGAGAAAAGCCATTCATTGTATTTGAAAGGGAGTTCGAGCTGTGTACAGCACAGGACACCCTCAAAAATAGAGGAAGAAAAATGAAGGACATAACAGGAGAGGAGCAACAAACCAATTCACTTTCCAATGGGAAAGAAGAGAAGACATCCAATTCTCACCTCACTGACACATTCATAGTAAAAGAGATGATAAGAGCATTATGAGACAAATTCAATATATTAAACATTGTCATGAAAGGGATCTTGTTTAATAAGGGACTATGAGTGAGTCTATGATAGTTCTAAAACAATCTGCTGTGTGAGCTGAACGCTGGAGCAAAATTTAGGGACGGTCATTTTTGCAGCATCATAAAAAGGTCAGCAAGGCCCAAACCAACATAAAAGGTCACAGGACCAAACAGAAATGAACAGTAATGAGCAAAGTCTAAGGGAAATAACATGGAACAACAGAAATTCAAGACCAAAGTGATGAATGAGGTTGTAATGACCCGGTGTTAAATGAATGAGGTCACTGTGAGCGGATGAGAGTGAGATGTGAGTAATCAGAGTTGATGTGACGGCGAACGTAGAAGGCGTGGGCAGACGAAGACCTTCAGCGGGTTGCAAGGAGGAAGATAAAATGCTTTGACTGGCTGCATAGGAAGCAGCAACAGAATATCCTGAGTAATGCCGAGGTGATTATTTTTTTTTTTTTTTTTTTTTTTTTTAGGCAAACATTTTCTTTAAGTGATAGTTAAAGGTTTTGATGAGGGGAATGTTCCCTGGGACGAGAAATAACAGAGAGAGGGAGCGAGTGATTGATGTAATTGTACGTAATTTCTCTAAGATTTGAAAGGGCTAAAGGGGGAACGTGAGCCAAGAATACGAAGCAAGCACTGCCACTCTTCGAACGCTTAAGAGGAGACTATAATAAAGGTCAACTGGGAGGAAGTAATACATCATCCAGCGCTGAGGGATGCATGAGAAAACCAATAGGAAGACAGCATCAAGCAATGCAATAAAAATATGGAGAGGGCATGCCACGTTTCAGAAGAAGACATTTTCCAGCTAGATAAACTTTGGACATAACAGCTAATGTTCCACTGAATCCCAGCAGCCAATCCACAAAGGCTCCGTATTCATACAAACACATGAAAACACAAACTTTACGTTGATGCAGACTGGCCCTTGCTGATAAAGTTGTGATGGATGACCACGCGTTGCCTCTCATGAACATTGATAAGGAGCGCTCCGTTCAAGATGCCTCGTCTGATGGCACAATCTTTCAGAAAACCCCAGAACTCCGGTGGAACTGAGACGGACAAAGGCCACAGGAGACCCAAACTAAAGCATTAGCCTCGAGACTGATGTAGAAAGGCGGGAAGCACGCAGATGGGGGGAAGTAGATAACGGCATGTGAAGTGAAACGTCATGGTGAAGAAGGTAGGAAACAGAAGTAACTAAAAAGTGATGACATGTTATTACTGGTGAGAAATAAGTGACCCTGGTTGGGATTTGCACCAACACAACATGTCCCATTAAATCTGGCGAATATTCTGGTATATTATCGGCGTCACCATCAAACTTTACATTTATATTTTAGTCACTGCACTTTCACTTGGTCATATTTGGATAAAAGATATTTTCAGTCATAGCTCCGCTTTGCTTTAAACACCACCGCACACATGCAAAGGCACACACACGTCATATCACATGTTGCACTGAGCTCCATATTTTCTTAGGTGATGCTTTTTCATACAGACACGGTGCCTATTGAGCGTGCACGCACAGACAAACGGATAAAGACTGGCCATCAGTTCGTTCCTCTAGCTGACTCTGCTGTCATGAATGTGGAGATGATGGATTCTGAGGCTGATTCCCGCAGACGAGGAGGCGAGCTGAACCCTGTCCCGGCGCACTACACCTTATTGTGCGCGCGCTTCTGTGTGTTCATGAGTGACTGCATGCATTCACATCGGCGCTTTCCTCTTATACGGCGGTCCGCTTGGTCATCTAGGCATGGAGCTCATGTTTGACAAATGAATTCTTGACCTTCCCTCTCTGTCCTTTTGGGAGCGTATCAGTATGGCCAACTGTAATAACTACAGGACATTAGTATGTTCACACACCACTGCATTCCCTCAAAGAACATACACACATGTATACACACACTCAGGGTTAAATATGCAGCTGGGCTGATACGAATATTCATGAGGCTTCATTTCCCATTTGAGTTACTACATGCACACAGAGAGACAGTGGGGAGGAACTGAATGCACACAATTTTTTCTTAATTAGATGTCTGAACAAAGTATAATCCCGCTGTAAGTATTTTATTCAACAGCTTCAGTGGTGTAATTCAGCATCCAGTTATTATCGGGCAAACAGCTTGAAATCTTTTTGCTACAGATGAATTTAAAGCTTGTTTTCATCATGTTGTTGATTTAGGGACCAAAGGACTTCTGTGAGTGTTTATCCCCGGCTAGATTTAGTTTGAAAGTGAGTCGTTTTGTTCTAATATTGATTTTATTTAAACTGAGTTGTAACAGTCACATACATGGCAACATGTACACATTGAAATATTGAAAGAAACATAATGCAGAAAAACGCAGACTTTATTAATTTATGTGGCCTAATAGATAAAGCAATACACCAGCAGTTGCAGACAACAACAACGCAATGTTGGTGTCAGGGTCAGGGTCCATTCTTCTATATAATTTAACCATTATGACTGATATTACAGAAGGTATTATTTGATTGTTAATATTGATGCCGATCAATATTCAAGTTGCATTTTGCAGAAATAGCTGCTTAAATCTACTTGGGCAGTTATGTTCAGGGGTTCCCTACCTACGGGTCAGGCCCATCCAGAAGGTCCCATGGTATCTCTGAGAAGGCGGGAGATAGTTCATTTGAGAGGAAGGAATGAAAAATTATGATTTTCATGGCTAATTTGATCTCAATAGGATTCACACAGTTATTGAAATGAAACCATCTGATGAGTTCAGATGGGGGGGGGATGTCTGACGGTGGAATTCAAGCAACTCAGAGAGAGAACGTTTTAGTGCTTGTTGCTAAGGACATTGGCTCAGAAGAGTGCAGTTTACTCGAAATGGAGGGACTACAGCTGTGTGTTTTAACTTGGTTCATGTGCACAGGCCATGTTCACGTGTGGCCTCGGACTCACCCTGCCACACACATTCAGCCTTTTGTTCACTGCGGATGCATAAACCAGGTACCATCTCTGACCACCAGTGGCACACAGCGTCTCAAAGCTCCTGACTGGAAACTAAATCCGATCTGATCAAAGTCGTGGCTTGGAGCAGTTACGGCGAAGGCAGTTTAGTTTAGGTCAGAGATTTGTCTGACATTCAAAAAGTTTTCTGAGCTGCACATTCCGAAAAGTAGCACTCTTAGCTCGCACTCTGGATGCAGGTTCTATTCTTTCAGGATTCAGGGTAGGTCGGGCTTTTACTTGAGATTTGAACTGTTGTAATATAGATATTACGATAGAAATGATGTCAGAGCATGATGGTGGCATTATCACAAAGGATAACAGTAGAAATATAATTAGAAGAAATAGATGGGCACGATCTTTCTCAGGCCAAATCTGTAACAATGCCTTTCTTTGAAAAGTTGTATCATATAGGAAAAATGCATACATTCTAAATATCTTCTGTATACAAAATAAACAAGATTAGACTTATGCCTGTTTTAAGAATGCACACAAGCTTAGTCTTCAATCTATACTGTACAGCACTAATGATGTATGCTCACCCCTATAAAACAGCTGTGCTATAATGTGGAATTATATGGATCTTAGTACAGCACGTAGATGGCTGCAGCTGATGCCAAGCCCTAGTTAGTGCCAGATTTTCCAGCAACCAAGTAGAGCAATGTGATCCTACATTCGTTCTGATGAAATGACAAACGAGACCAAGCATGCAGAGGAGTATTAATTTGCATTACATTAGATTGATTGCTAAATTTGAATTTTATCTTCTGTATCTTTTCTCATGGCATTTTCTCACTGTTCTTGTCACGCCCACTGTCTTTTTAGCTCCAGGACAAGAATGTGGACAGAAATCTCCCTGACAGATCAGCGTGACATATTCTGAGCATTTATTTCTCTGCCTATCACTCTGTTGTTAAAAATGTGGTCTGTGCAAGCTAAAGAACCGGAGAGGTCCACTCCAACTGGGTGTGGGAGGATTTTTTAACATCCTTGAAAAATATATATTTAAATGTCTGTCAGCGGAGCGCCTCGAGAGGATCGATGCTATTTTGACCACGAGAGAAGAGCTTGGGAAGAAACGTTGAAAACTTAGAATATGTGAAAGGCAAAATGTCAAACATTGTTTCAGAATGAGAATAGGCATGACCCATGTTTCCGTCAAGTCAAGTCCCATTTCTTTTAGGAGAAAACTAAGGGTGACTGACACTCAACAGACTTCCACAGCCTGTATGGACAATGAGGAATTCAAAGGTATAACCTTGTGCACATAAAAAAAAACCTGTGGTAACATCCAGTCACCAACCATTAGCATACTGACAGATGGCATGAGGCTGAAAAAAAAAAAAAAATCATGTCATTTAGATAGCTGACAACACAAAGTGTCTTGTTTTGCTCCTAACTGCCAGCCCAGAAAGAAGCTTCTTCTCCAAAGTGGAGCAATGTTATAAAGTCATGTCGTGGAAATCCATCCATTGTCCATACTGATGATTATTACAAGTGGGGCGGAGTCAATCCCAGCTACTTGGTCCCTCACTGGGCTGACACACAGAGTCAAACAACCATACATGCCCACACACACAAATGTAGAGTCACTGACTGTGGGAGGAAGATTCTGTCGAAGAAATATAGATCATCAAATTGGCTTTTAAATGGGAACTCCACTCACACACCCAAAACTGACTAATTAAAGAAAGTCTTTATGTGAACAGAGCTTGACCAATCCAGGAATTGTGAGTTTCAGAGGACACTGATCATTGAATAAACATTTATCTTTAAAAATAGTATTATTTGTGCTCTGATATGGGACACTTCACCTCTGAATGTACAGTATTTTGTGTTCCATTGCACACATGCTTTTGCTGGATCGCCATCCTCTATGTGTGTGCGCGTGTGTGGCAACTAACTGGGTCCATTCATCAGTGTTTGTAGATGACAGGTAGGGGTAAGTGGTGTCTGGCCCAGTGTGTTAGCCTCTCATAACTGCACATACACACACACACACACACGCACACACACGCACGCACAGTGAGAGTGGTTTCATAGAGTCCGGTTAGTGATGCTGTATGTGTGAAAGAGAGGCAGGAAGAGAAACGGTCTGTTCTTGGTTGTAATAGCTGGTGGGCAGTGAGAGATGATTCAGAATTCATTCACCCTCTTAGAAGCCATTTAAACAGACGGCTGAACATGGGTGGATTAAAATTTGTGCGTCAGTATGTTTGTGTTTATGTGTGCGCATTTGTATCTGGTGATTACGATGTGGTTACATTACTCATGTACTCTTTGTGTTTTTACAGTTTTAGCTTGAGTGGCTTGACTAAAAAAGAAATCCTTTTGTTTGCGTGTGTGTGTGTGTGTGTGTGTGTGTGTGTGTGGTTGCTTGTGAGAGGTTGGATTAGAACTGTTTTTCAATTTCCTGGGTGAGGCATCAAACTCTCTTGAAACACCCACATGGGTAGCAGGTGTAAAGCTGACTTAAGGGAGTCCAGTGAATTGCCAGTGTGAATACCAATAAGCTTGACACACTAACCCGGGTGTGTGTGTGTGCGTGTGTGTGTGTGTGTGTGCTTGGAGAGGGCTACTCTTGGCTCTGTGGAAAGCAGACCTCATATTGATACTTTGTTATTCAGTCTCTCATTACACACTTCTTGGCATGCACATGCATAAACACACACATGCACACATACTGGGGTGAGCGCATTCTGACGCAGACCCAAAAACACAAATACACAAATTCAACTCTAGTGTGATAAATATTCTGGCCATGCCAAGACACACAACACTGCAACTGGGAACACTGGGAGCAGTGAGAACCAATCAGAATCTATCAGGACATAACTGGACTGTTTCCACAGACGCGACCTCAGCTGAAAAACAGCTCAAAAAACAAAAGGAAAAACAACAGATTCAGCAAAAATACATTTGATATGATTACTATCTACAGAATTTTTCAAATATGTTCACAGTGTTGCAAAGTTATCTCTTCAGCATGTACCTGTGAATATTTGGGTACGACAGGATGTAAAAAGTCATCAAATTCTTATTGGTAAAGTGTAAATGGGCCTCGGTCGAGCAGTTTGTGGATTGTGTTTACTGTGTAAAGGATTCTTCAGGCAACTCCATAGGACGTGATATTTATTTTCACTCCTGACCTATGCACATTACCCACAATGCCTTTCTTCTTCTCTCATAGTCTGCAACAAAAGCCTGCGTTGGATTAAAGCACTGGCCCAGTCTTGGATGATCAAGTGAAGTCAAGCCAAGTCAACAGCTTTAAAAAATAACTTTAATTGACCAGAGTATTGTCCGATCATAGGAATAAATATCACATATGCGGGGGAAAGAAAGGCCTAATAAAATACAGTAAAGTAATAAGTAAATAAAATAAAGACTAAGATAACTCACCTAGCTGGGACCAAAAGCCAGAGAGAAGAGATGGATATTAAGGAGAGTTTTAAAATGTTCCAGTGAACCGTACCGGCCATAAGGTCATTTAGGACAAATCCCACAGGGCCACTGTGTGGGTGAGCACCGAGCACCACACAGACGTCTCAGACTTTCGCTCCTGCCAGCCCGTAAAATGTGATGATGTGCAGCACTGACGGCACTTCACCAGGTAGTGAATGGTGTCGTCAGTGAACCAGGACGTGAAAATTAAGACCGACATCCAATAGTTTGCACAATGCCTGCATACGTGTTCCTGTTAAATGTGCTGAGAAAGGAGCTGGCTGATTTTCTTGGTGAAAATATTGCTCTGCAGGACAACCTGCTGTGTTGTGGTCCTGGCTGAAGCAGTCTACTTGTGAACTCAACGGTTTACTCTGTAAGCAGTTCAGTTTTGGCTCTTGGAGACCTCTCTAAATAAAATATTTATTTGAAAAAAAAAAAAAAAAAAAAAAAACAGAAAAAGAAGCCTTCCCACCAACCTCCTTAGTCTAGTTTATCGTTCCATAACCTTCACCGTGTGGTGCCATTTATACTTTTTGAGGTTCACTTGTGGGGCGAGGCAAATAGTTTTCCTGATCCTTGTTATCAGATTAGCCAGTAGAGCTAAAAGTCTTCTGTATCTGTTCCAGTTTTTGGAAAATAATGAAAGTGTCCTTGTGGTATCAGCCCAGTTCTTCACTTCTGTCATGAACTAGTCAACAGAGAAGGAAATTTGGCTGAAGTATGCTGAGTATGTGAGGGATCCATCGTGATAGTGGCCTCAATATGCGTTTGTGCTTTCAAGATGAAAAAGGTACGCTTGTGCAGCACACATAAGAAAATATCGAAAACAGAGGTCTTTTCAGCCTCAGACTTCCCAACAAAAGATTTGCCATTGTGAATCATTCCAAGCACAACGTGTACTTGGAGATATTCGTGTTTTCCTCCCACTAGGCAATAGCTGTTTATGTTTGCCTGCTTTTTTTTTTTTTAATGGGAGGACAATTACAAGGTTGATGGAGCCGTTCAAGTAGAGAGGAAGGGGGCAAAGGAGAAAGGGGACAAATTTCTTCTGCTGAAATAAGCACAGAAGAAACAGCCACACAACCAGATTGAAGGGTGGCACTAGGCTAAGAGCGACCCTGAATTTTCAACATGCTATTTAAAGATTTTTGTAGGAGTTTGAAACTTTTCAGGGCAGAGACTCTCATGAAAATAGAGCAGTAGAGGAGGTGTTAGAGAGTTTTTTTTTTTTTTTTTTTTTGCCGTATTCAAAATGCCATCACATACAAGTACAAAATGTCTGCATACGAAGGCAACCTGAAGAGATATTTCATCTCTCATCCAAAAAGCGCCTCCAGTTGTAAAGATTCATCCACCCTTCACACTTTCAGAAAGTTTTAGTTCGGAAACTCAGGGTTGTGTTGTAGTCGGGACAGGCAGGAAGTAACACGATGGAAACGATGACACTGTGGTTAGTATGGACACAATTTTAAATCGACATTTCACATTGAAAATTTAGTAGTGTGTACAGAGCCTACGTGAGTTGTTCCCAGAATATTTAACTTGGGTGCAAAATAATTAAAATGCACACACTGATTTTAAATTTGGCTATACTCTGAGTGTGTAGCACACAAACAAAAACACATGAGACCTTCACCATCTGCCAGTCACACAGGTTAGATAACACCTATGGGACCAAGGAAGGGCTTTGGTGGTTTAAATTTGGCCTTTATGAATAAAAACAACCGATGACGCTGACTTCTCACTGATAGAGACACCTAGCCAAATACATATCAGGTTCCTGAAGGCGAGCTATACCGGCATACTTAAAAGATAACAACCACATGTTGAACATCAGCCACTTGTTAATCAAATGCTCCATTTCACCTCAAAGACCCACAAGCAAATGAATACACTAACTTCAAAATTAGCAATGAGCCACTTGCAAGTCAATATGATTTTAAAAACAATGACGTTTGTGTTTATGAGCTTCCCATCAAATTCCAACTGTCTGCTGGTAACCCTAATCCTGCTCTGGTGTCTAACGTCAACCACTTTTCTTTTCCCATAATTTATTCCAATTGCCAGTTGTATCTATTTATAGTACATACACCATGTATATCACTGATTCATAAGCAGACATAACGATGCATCATTTCAATCATTTAGTGACCAGAAAGAGAGAAGACAGAAAGTGAATCTGCTTCCTCGTAACTGCAATTCTTCACAAACGTGTCTTCTTAAATTCCCACTAGCCTCGGAGTGGCTGTATATTGTTTAATGTCATTTAATTAAAAGCACAGAGATACAATTTCAATCTTGTTCAATATACTGCACTTGTTACAACATGGTAACCTTTGGCTTAGCATTTTCTTAACTTCTACCCGAATAGTTATTTTTACTTCACCACCAGATCTTTTTTAATATTAAATTTAAAATGACAAAGTTTAAACCACCCACACGTTTGTTTCCACGCATTGTACAGGAAAGTAGATTCCCAGTAGAAAGTTTAACTTTTGGATAAGTCATTCTGTACTTTTCATTCTGTTAACAATATCGGAACAAAAACATGAAAGGACAGAGGTGGAGGTACAGTGGTGCAGAAAAAGTTGACGGATTGCAGAAGAACAGCAGAGGAGACACACAAAGGAGGGGAAAAAAAGGGACGAAAATGTTTCATGCTGGCAGTTCAAATAGTAACAAGAGGTAACTGTGTAGGTCTCCTGAGAGGTGATGACTACGATGCTGACATTTCATCCAAGTAGCAGTTAAAACTTAACTAAAGTAAACGCACAAGTTTTTGTATGTTTTTGTTACTCCCTTGTTTAATTAGAGTGAAACTGTAACAGTCAAATAAGGGCAGTGGAGTAAAATGCACTAAACAACAACAGATTGGAGCATCTGAAGCAAATTACGTTTATTAAATGAACCTAAAACCCTCATTCAGATCAGTCAGTTCATGTAACAATCAAAACCCAGACTTTTGTGAACAGCTGTTTCTGAGGATGCAAAACTAAACAGTAGAATAAATGGAAATAATGTAAAATATTCTTGATGATTTACGAAACTGGAAAAATCTCCTCTTATCACTATTCAGACAAAGTACGTCAGGTGAATCAACATGCTGCACAGTAACTCTACAGACGAATGACATCACTTATTCGTCGATGAATCGCTTATTTTCGCTTAAACAAGTACTCGCATTTCCACCTTTATCTTCCAAACCAAATACGCAACTGAGTCAAACGGGTTTGCTTTGCAGGCAATGATATCCAAGGGATGCGTTTTTCAGGTCCCCAAACCGGACACTCCCGCTTGATTCACCTTCAAATCCCGTGCAGGGTGGGCAAATCACTCAATGTGCTTGACTTTCTGCTGAGAATCTCACTTTCGTTGTATGAAGACCACATATTTTCAGTCTTGGTATGCCGCAAACAAACAGCTCCACCAACCAGAACACCAGGAGGATATAGTGTTAGGCCTTCACCTAGAACACAAAATATATATAGATTGAGTGGCCTAAAGGCAAAGCACATCAGCGTTCCCATTCAGGCTGAGCAGAGTGAAGCTTCTGTTTCCCTTGTTAAAATAATAGAAGAGTCAACCCGGTCGACAAGTCCAAAGATGCTGAAGCGAAGCATGGGAGTGTCAGCATCAGGGGGTCGGGGGTTATTTTGGAAGGGTCACAGAGACTGGACAAAAACGAGGAAAGGCTAAATGTGCAGTAGCAAAAGAAAGGGAGCCTGCCTCACACTGCGGTACCTGAGATAACAACACAAATCGCAATGCTGAGAGTCTTTAGGCGGACGAAACTCAAAAAAGATTACATCTGACGGGAGACCTGAAGATGTCGTTCACAGGTGCCCTCAAGCCAAGCAAGAGCATGTCTTACGTATCATTTGGACGAATTTGCCCTTTAATCTTCTGATTCAGAACATTCCTTGATGTGGATCGTCTCTTTGACCAGATTTTGAACTCTTCCCTCACAGACATGTTTTTTGGACTGCATTGTAAATCGCACCTGATTGACAGCATGGACAGCGCTAACCACCGAGCCAACGTGTTGCCTCCCGGACACCTCTTGATTTGCACTGGCGTACAAAAAGTCAGAATTTCAAGTTTATTAAGGAAGACGCAAATCCATTTTATAGGACCATCTGCATTGTCTGCCTCTCTTCTCTTCAGCAGCGCAGCGACAGAGGGGGGCGGGGATGCTGCTCGCAGACAGACGGACAGATTGAGCAGATGGCTCACACTTTCCCCGCTTCCAATTAATCTCTGGCTTTTCCCGCAACTCTTCTTAACCTGCATTTGCTGGCCCAATCATCGAGCTACACCAAAACCCATATGGCTGGGAAACTCACACAGGTGGCAGTTCATCCCCGGCACGCTGCCAGAGTAACATACTAACACTGCTGCCACACACACACAACACTGTATGCAGTTACACCCAGCACAGATACTTACACGGACCAAAATAAAACATGTGACCGTAGGAACTAAAACTGTCACTTCACTTTCTCATAAAGCTTTAATATGAGCACAGACCGAGTGTGTGAAACAAGAGGAAATAATTGGAAAACAGAGTGCGCCATTTTGATGGCGTACTTTTTATCAAAGTGCGATTTAACAAGATTTCCAAATAAAAATAGATTGGTCCAATTGCCTACAATCTAACTTTAAGCCCTGCTTTGATGTAATCCCATCCTTTTTGCACCACTTTAATGTTTTTGAAAGACTTCAAATGGAGGACATTTAATCTGACTAATTTTCTGTCTCGTCTCTATTGTGGCTGATGCTGAAACCTTTCCAGCAAAGCTTGGCTAGGCTTCAAAATAGAGAAGTAGTTTTAAAAAAGCCACTGAGACCAGCAATTTTCTTAATTTTCTTTTCCCCACAATGAGGTTTTATTATTGCAGGCTCATATGTCTGCTATATTATAAATGATTTTGGATTACTTTACTGGGGAAGAGTTTTTGTGTATCAGTGTGGGTTCAAGCATTTGCCCAAAGTTGTTGTGGTAACCCAGCAAAGGAACTCCAATCGGAGCAAAGGCACTGACATAAAAGCATGCGAGACTGCCTTGAAATATCTTCTGTGAAAACCTGTTCCTACTATTGAAAGTGCATTGATTGAGTTTGTGAGTTTGCTTCAATGTAACTTTTTTAACTTTTTTTTTTTTTTTTTTTTTTTTTTTTTTATGTTTCATGAAGTGAGTTTTCCATTTCTTGTTCAGTATGAAGCAGGTCTCGGTGTATTAATCCCTGTGAAAGTATCACCTTACTCAGTCCACAGTGAAAGGCATACCGTAGCCAGAGACCTCCTGTAAAAATGGAAGTACTGTGATAACCAGCAGGGGGCAACTTGATCAAAAAAAGTATTATATTGAACTTTATGTGAAAGTCACTTCATCTAGTAGCTCAGTAAAAGTTTTTTAAATCTTCTTATATACAACATGAGTTTTAAATTTTTTTAGTTTTATTTATTTATTTTTTTTTTATTGACCCACAACATGAGTTTTTAAAATCTAATTTAGAGGAAAACTGATCATAAAACAGGGCATGCATCAAGGCTACCAGAAATGCCAGAGCCATGGCAGAGCAGAGCAGGTCAGATCATCATCTGGCTGTGTTCAGAAGATGAGCCTTAAAAAAAGCTGCCACGATGTCCACAAAATTAAGAAATTTCCAGTCCAAGTGGTGAAATATGCTGTTTGTGAAATGTGAAGTGGCAGCAGTAAGAAGGGTTTCGTCACTGACAGCAAATTAAAACAGTTTTTTAGGCAGTTAGCATTTACGTCAATGTAAATCCATCCATTCCCATTACCTGTGCACTGGTAACCAATATCAGTCCCTCACTGGGATTGTGAACTTTGACTCCACGTACACAGAGTATGAATCATAAATGGATCATAAACCATCAACAGATCATAAATAGCCACAACTGTGTCGACAGTCTCCTTTGCGTTTTCACTGCAACATCTTCAGCTCAACTGAAAACAGGTTTCCCTGCAGAGAAACTTTTATTTAAATGCTTAACTTTCTCAGTCGTGTATATCAAGAAGTCATTTAAAATCCCATTTGTTATGATTAATCTATTTTCACATCCTCCCACACAGACATCATCTTTTACTTCATTTCAGGTGATGAGTTACTAATTGCTTTACTTCCTTGAGTAGGTGTGAAGATATAATTTTCTGCTTGTGATGTGCGTACAGGTGATGCTGGTTAGGATGAGATAAAAGCTAAATATAGAGCTCCTTGCTCAAGATCTCACTAAAGCACATGAGCGCACGCACACACACACACACAGACACACACACCTGTGCTCCCAGCCTGCTTATGTGCCCTTCTTATTGATCAGACAGTAGACAAGGATCAAATTTGGTCCTTCTGCACATGGATAAGCACATGGCACATGTTAAAGGAAGCTGAGTGTGTATGTGTGTGTGTGTTTGTGTACGTTTGTGCGTGTTATCCAGGTGTTACTAATGTTGTGGGGATAAAAACCGACACAGGCAGACTATAAGGACTAATAGAGAGACAAAAATATACTGAAATCATAAAAGTTTAAGAAGACATGATGCTATGATGTTAGTTTCGGGTCAGAGATCAGCTGCTGTAGTTGTGGTTCATTTTAGGGGGCGTCTCTGGGAATATGACTATAGTTGTGTGCGTGTGCGCGTCTATGTTTTGTATCGTTAAGGCATATGAATCACGGAACAATCGAAAAGCAGTGAAGTCATCTGAGCTTTCAGAAGAAAGAGGCACAGAGGAGCCAAGCGCTCGACAGCAAGATGATCAGAAGACGAGGGAGAGAAGAAGAAAGGATGAAAACATTGAGAGATAAGGGGGGATATCCAAGGGAGAGATGAAGAGAAGAAAGGTAATGAATATAATATAAAAGCAATGGGAAACGAAAGCTAAAGAACTGGATTGTAATAGCAAATGTATTGTTGTGTTGCATTTATGTTGGACTGATAAAAATTGATTTGTATGATAATCAGAAATGCAAGTATAAATAACGAATAATGTGTAATGTTCTCATGGTAATTTGCTCTTCATCCACTACAGTGTGATAATTTTCTCTAATGTGGAGGAAAATATGGCTATATTTTACTAATAAGGAGACAAACTGATGTGACGTACATCATTCAGCTCAATAAGTCTAGAAACTCATATAACAGTCTAATGCATTTAAAATGTATAATTTCAACTTATCATAATGGATATGTTTCTAATAAATAGGAATATCATGCCAAAAGTAAGCGTGATATTACTGGAGGAAACGTTAAGCATCAGATAAATGATTTTGGCTAATTATGAGTCAATGAGGTGATCGTGAATTGTTTTAAATTACAGGGGTGTTCTATGGTGGCCCTGAGAGCTCAACATTCTGTACTTGAAAAAATATATATTGTCCACTTCAAGGGGGCACAGATCACAGCACAAGTTTTCCACAAGACAAAAATACTAATGAAACACTTTTGGTTATGTTGAAAGTATTTGGTATTTTCAGCACAAAATGATGATGGCTGCATGCGTTTTCTCGAGTTGCAGTGACAGGTTTGAGCTTTCAAGGACAGCATATTATTCATTGCCTCACCTCCTCCATTTTGGAGGGAGGGGGGGTGTCGCAGATGGCGTTTGTTGTTGAAATGTTATGTCAATCTTGTGTACGGAAAATATGAGTAGTCTGTCTTTTCTCATTTGTGTAATTTGCTCTTTAGTGTTTTTTTCTGTGTTCATCAATGCACATGACTAAGATCTAGTTCATGCAGCCATAAAAACTAACTTTGTTTGCTCTAATGTTTAGAAAAAGCAGGAAGAGAAGGTTTGGAGCTTCATATAGTTCCTATTTATTTTTAAACTTATTCGAATTGGCACGACCAACGCACTTGCTGATCTCTATCCATTCAGTGTCAACATGACTCTCTGATGTACTGAGCTCAGACCAGCGTTCAAAACGTGAGCTTGCTGCCCTCTGAGCTCTGGTCTGTTATTTTCAGCTGTTTACAATGTTTGAACGCCAAACTCCAAATCAAAAGTGGAAAAAACAAAAAGAAAAGATAACTGTGAGGCCACAAATGTTCACCTCCTGTTGCAGCTTTAGCCATTATTCTGTTGTGAACACATGTCACGAGGAGCCACGGCGCCTACCAACAGATCCTTCAGTTCCTAACACAGTGGCAAAACCTCCTAATTGTGTCTGTCAGGACAAGGTTCAAATGTGTTGTTTTCATCCTGCACGGCTGTAACAAATAACTTCGATTCTGTAATGTAATTTAGATTTGATATTTGAGTGCATTTTTCAAAAACATCACTCCTTCACCAATGACCAATCAATAACTTCATGGAGGGAAATCACAAACCCGTCACTTAGTTCACTACTTCGATCAAAAAAACTAGTGGGAGGAAAGAAAAGGAAAAAAGCCACAGTTGTCTAAGAGGGAGGAGAGGCAGTTAGAAGTGTTGTGCTCCTCTCCGGAGATCCTCTTCTTTCTTCTTCTTCCAGGCCCATTAGCATCTGATCAGAGTCGAGGTCGTAATTAAAGATGACCAGGTGCTGCTGACAGTAAGTACACCTGAGCCCACGAGGATGGAGGGATGGCTGGAAATGAGTCACACACTGACACAAGATGAAGAGGGAGACAGACGGAGGGAATTCAAATTCTAAAAAGCCTTATTACAATTTGAATAACTACACATCACAGTCAAACCTCCTCAACAAGCACAAAAGTCATGCTTGATAATGAAGCCCCGGAGAGACGAGGTCCTCTGAATACCTTCAGAAAAAAATAGATTTTTTTGAGACTGAGTACAAGGTTAGCCTTGTTAGAGCCTATGAGGTTTTGTCATTCATTTGACAGTGTTTGAAAAGCCACTTTTATGCTACAAAGAAATCACATTTTGATGGAAATGTGGGCTCCAGTAATGAGTTTGTCATTTTATTTTTTGGGGTTTTTTTTTTTTTTTTTTAGTTTTTCTTTCCTTTCAGGAATGGGAGTGTAAATGAAATGCAACATAACATCATTATACATATTCATGAATGCAGCTCTCACTGGAAGCACGGCAAAAGGCCACTCCACGGAAAGCAGATTCATGATTTATTTCTCATCATAGTATTATCACATTTGCAACTAATGATGCCAAACTAAGGCATTTTGCTCAGAAAGAAAACTAATTGCCATCATCTCTTTGGGTCCTACAACTTAAATTACATACAGGGGAGTGCAGAGCCAGAGCATCCTTGATCATCTGGCTTCGCCTTTGTGAACATAAATGTTTCCTTGGATAGTGCCTCGCTGACATTTTTGTGGATTTGCTGTCAACCTGATTGTTCTGATGAGGGAGGAGTGGTGCAGTAGGAGGTGTGTCTGCCAGGATTAAGTGCTGACAAAGATGGCCGGGAGCAACAACACCAGCCTCAGGAAACCTGGGCCTTTTGTCTAGTTTTAGTTACTGGAGCCACACCTCCAAAATATCCAATTAAGTTATTTGTAAAATTGAAATATCGGTCACAAAATCTTATAAACAAGTGACCAAACTAAAAATGAAGCACTGCAAAACTGGGTTACTCTTTTTTTTTTTTAGAGCAAAAGTGAATCAAATGTGTTTGTGAAACAGCTCCCTCATGCTGACAACTAAAGACGGTTACCAACAAAGACTTTAGTGTCTTTTAGCTTGTTGTTTGAGGTTTTGTTTTTGTTTGTGTTTTTTTTTATTTTACAGCCCTGCAACCTCACAGTTTCTCCTTCAGTCTCAGTGACAGAAACAGCAGGCAGCTGTTTTCAGTACATTACCTGCCCAGGACCCCCTTCACACAAGCAAATCAACTTGAAAGGTGTAAAAATCCTAAAGTTGTCTTTACAGTTTGTTGTTCTGCCTTAACTGACCATGACGGAAAAACTCTGAGGCCCACAGTGACAAAAAAAAAAAAAGAAAAAAAAAAAAAAAACAACAACTTTAAAGCCCATTCAACAAAGTCAGATTTCTAGTTGTTCAGTTACCGGTAAAGTAACATATATTTTCCAAAATACAACCATTAGTAATAGAGGGAGAACAAAGCACTGGACACATTAGTTTCTAATTTGTCACTCTTATAAAGAAATTGCAGCTAAAAAGGGGCAGCTGATTGATTAGATTTGATGAATATTAATAATTATCACCTATAAAAAAAATGAAATAAAAAAAGTTATTTCTATGGCGCCTCCTCCCACATAACTTGCTTTCACTTTTTAATTCTCTATCATATGTCATATGTTAAATATATATATATATATATATATATATAATATTTAACATGTAAATATATCCTTTATTGTCCCAGGAGTAAAATCTATCATGCACCTCAGATGTGGTAGTGGGTGACAGATTGTTGTTGAAGGCAAAGGGAAAGTCAGTGTTTGGGGCTTTGGTTGGTTTCTGCCAGTTGGGATTTCCTAGATACCGTTATGATGTTGCTTCGTAAATGTCAGTGTTTCTGCCATCCTCTGGAAGGGTAGAGATGGTATGGAGCCCTGTGGCACAGAGCTCAGGTGCACAAGGTGGGATCCCATCAGGCTTTACTCCTTGTCTGGTTCACACCGTGCGGCAACGTTGGCAAAAGATGAAGCCAAGCGGTAAAAGCTGTAGTTCTTTAAGTGGTCACTTCAAATTGGCTTCAACATTTTGACAATTCCCATTCTCTCCTGTGCTAAAACTTCACAGCACCACTGCAGGTTAAAAGTAAAACCAAAACATATGTCTTCTTCTTGTTTTTTTTTTTTTTTTTAAGTTTGCTATCAAGCAAAAAAAAAAGTAAAAAATTGAGCTTCATGTAGTTTCAGTTCAGTCCTGAGTGTTCGATTGTTCATGTTTTACCCGTGTCCTTTCCACATTCTCCTGGCAGGGAGAAATTTCATTTCTGTTTTTTTCCGTGCATTTTCAAGAGAAGTAAAAGAGTTTGATGTCCGGCTGGATACGTACTGAGTGTAGTGCTGGCTATAAGGGGCCAGCTGGATGAGATGAAGGCAGCTCAACTTGTACTCCTTTGCAAAGGAGCTCAATTTGTTTTAATGAGTCAGGGAGCCACTGCTGCTCAGGGTGCGTTGATGTAGATGTGTGTGCGTGTGGCAAAGGAAGGTGGGCGCAGAACAAGAGAAGAAGGCAGAGGGCGCATGCTAATATTTCTGAACGTATGCACATGTGACTGTAAGTAATTGCAACTCAGCCAGACAGCCAGCGTAGCCAGAGCGAGGTAACGTTGACCTTTCCTAGTGTGACAGTTAAAATGGCATCAGCGGCGGGCACGTCGCGGAGCGAGGAGAAGGGAGGGAGGGAGGTGATGACGGCGTCAGCTGGCCCGGAGGAACAGCATGAGACAAGCTCCTCTTCAGGACTATTTATCTCTGAACCGCATTAAGATCACAAAGTCAAATATGAATTTATCCCATTGACCCGATCAATATATTCTCCTTATATCACCTCAACAGTTGGTTCGACTGAGTTCATAAAGCCCGAACAGCATTACAGTTGCAGCGTCAAAAGGCTTTCAGATTAAAGGAATCTCATCCTGGCTGAATAAGGAACATTATGAAAACAGCATAGTTCAAAAGATGAACTAGGTAAAAACACTTTGACCGATCAAGACCCCTTGCTTATGTCAAAACCTCATCTTCTAGGTGCTTTTCTGTGGATGGGATAACTTTTATTCATCTCCTGACACAAGTGATTTATTTTTCAGGTTCAGCCAAGTTTCTAAATCTCACTAAATCTGAAGTTTTTCTTTCTCATATATAAAATCTATTTTGGCTTATATGCAAACGCAACACCTGGGCTGAAATGCAAATGTCACCTGCTGAGCCACGTTAAACCAGAAACCCGGCGGAAAAGCCGAGCTGAGGACAAAAGATTGAGCAGCAGCAGCATGGGAAAACACACACACACACACACAATCACAGATGGAAGAGTTTCACATGGAGGCTCGCGCACTTACAGGAGCAACCGGGGGACACGACAGATTAGTTTTATCAGTTTGCATGGCAGCCAGCAGCTCACTCTGTGCGTGTGCTCTGTAAGCACTTCTAATGACATCGCTCCTGACAGTTGTTTGTGCTCAGTCTGAACAGAAATGCGAACACAACTCTTTGCAATACTCATTTTTGCCACAAAAGGCTGAAGTTCGCCACTATCCCAATCATATTTTCACAGAGGAAAAAAAAACAAAACACAACAAAACAAAACGCCAATATTTCAGGAAAACAAATCAATAGCTGTCATGGTATATAATGCCATCAAACAAATAAAACAAATATGCAGACATAGCATAAAATTGTTCAAAGAGCTGAGGTGAAGACGTTGGTACAGACGGATGGATGAGCAAAGCTTGTTACCTTCACATGCAGATCATTTGGATTTTCCTCATTGAGTCATTTTCCTCTCACCAGCCCCACTGTGTTCACCTCAACCTGATCACTGAGGCACTGGGCTGATTTTGTAAACGTCCCCCTCATTTGAAAAGATTCCCGGAACAATCTGTGAATATTTTTCAAAGTGGAGACTTGTGCTGGTTGTTTCATTCATATTGTGAAGGAGTGCCATGTACCTGCCATGTCTGCCCTTCACTGTCTAATATTCTGCGTTTGACATTCAAGAACAGAGAAGAAGAAGCCTCGGGTTTTTGGATCAAATGAGAAACAAAGTGCCTGATTCGGTTTGTGATTTGTGTGAGTTCACATGATCTCTACAGCCACCATTTTTGTGCGACTATAATATGCGATCATTTTTTGATTAATTGCTTGTTAATAATTGGCCTGAAAACATGAAGACATGCGGTCCCTTGAGCAATCATACGTGTACCAGGGCTAGGCAGTACGGCCAGTGAATAACATTTTCAGATACATGTCCAGATATCTTCCTTCAGCGCACTTAAAGATACACACTTTAAATCTTCTGATGCGTAACATCACACCACTGTGATGATTATATATGTCTGCTTTAAGACATCATTTTTCACAGTATCCTGTTCAGTGATCTCTATTTTACGTTTGAGATGTTGCAGAAATAAAATCTCTTCTCTTGTTCTTTCTTTAAGATATAAAATTCGACGAATCTCTGTAATGTAGCTACAAAGAGGCTGTCAACAGTCATGATTAGGTTATCCTTTCTTAAATTATGCCTTTTTTTTTTTTTCAGCCCCTAGTGCTAAGCTCAATTTTATTATTAACAAAACCAGAGCTCAAAGTGCTTTTAACATGATTCTGCGTAAGAGGGAGACATCCATAGGAGAGCATCTGCTGGCGCGAGGCAAAGCCCCAGAGTGAACCGCAATGACATAACAATGTAACAACATGGTGATTGACTAAAAGCAATACGTATAAGCATATGTGTTATTTCTATATCTGCCACCACAAAAGTGGAGCTAAAAGATTTATGTATACAGAGTTATTATGCCTCAGTGGTGGAACTGGCTTGGGGCATCCACTGCGAATCACAGCCACACAGACAGCAGTCATGAGTCAGGTATTTCAGTGTAGACAGAAAACCAGAACAGAAGCCATGTGTCAGCCTGCCTCGAAGAAATAACTTGCAAAAATGTGCAACAACGCCCATTTTCGCAGCGCGTTTGTTGGCAAAACTTGTAGAATGAGAGCTGTGACAGAATGCATGGCGCTTAAACTGGAGCGCAAGCGGAATAAGCATACGGGAAAGGGCACTTGGTGCTTTTCAGATGGTAGACTGGAGCCAGCTTGAGTGGTCAAATCAAATATTCTACTCAAACTCAACTCTCAATGTAAACTATTTGAAAAGTCACAAAATAGATAGGGAGCGAAGGTGAGCAAAACAGATGAAAATAAAGCGAAAGGATGGAATACAAGGGAATCTTACACTTAGACGTGAGCGTCAATAGGGAGAATCTGAAAGAACTGACCTTGTGCATCACAAAGATAATTTTGAAGAGGTACTCTGTCGTACCTACAGACTCAAATGTTCCAGGTACTTCAACAACCCTGAACACACTCAGACACACGTACTCTTTCATTTAGAGGTGCCTCGCAGTGTCTCAATTCACAGCGGTGACCCTTGCTGAAAGTGTAAAGACAAAATCCTGACCGGATCGCCCTGAGCAGAAAACTGTTGACCCTCTGTATGTGGAGACAAACTTCAAGAGTTTAGTGTTGTTGGGTTTTAGTTTTCATTTCTCGTGTTAAGTTCGTTTTTTTTTTTTTTTTTTTTTATTGACATTTTGCTTAGCCGTACAGTTGCCCCCTGTTTTCAATCTTTCTTCCAAGGCAAGCTAAGCACCTCTTGGATTTGAGACACACACAGGGTAATATTGATCTGATGGTTTTCTATGAGCTGTCAATGGGACCTGATACAGCAAGCATTGTGACTCGAATGACAAAAAAGTCTTTCGCTTTCAATTTTGCCAAAATATCCTTTGTCCAATGGTATCGAGTGTCTAAAACTTGATCTTCAACATCAACAATGGTAAATTGTGAGGTCCAATATGAAAGAGATACCTGCACAACATTTGGTGAGGATATTGCTGTCATATGGAGTTTATGAGGCACGTAATGGCACAAAATTCCTGAACCATGAGGCATATGGAGGAAAATCCATTTTGTAATGTCCATCCATTCTGCAAAAATAATAATAAATTTCATTTTCACTTTTAACACCACAACATCGAAGCCACAGCAGTAAACGTTTAGGTGAGCCATCCTGATGGTTTTTCATAAACCTCAGTTAGGACCAATTTCTGTAAATAAATTCCTGTGTGCTTGAATTAACGCAGCTATATTACTAAAGAATTATTCTCCTCCTTATTTTAGTTTTAAAGATTTGAAACTGAATGACTTACCTGAACCCTTTTGAAAAGCAAAGAATCGGGAGGTGTCGGGCCCCAGGGCGGTTTTCTGCTATGACAGGAAATCAACAAATAGTTGAGAAATGGCATGCAACACTAGTCCCTGGCCAGACATGAAGCAGGGACACGACGGGCCAGTGACAGCACCCTAAACACGCTACTCAATCGTCCGATCAGACAAGATTTACGTAGCAAGGGTCCAGTTTAATGTTAAAGGTCTTTTGTTCAAAGTGCAGTCAGTGTTGTAAATTTAGAGAATTGTGCAGCTTTGGTTCAGCGTTTAGGTATTTCTCGATTCTTTACATTTGGGGAGGCTTTTGATCACATTCTTTGTTGAAACAAAGAAAATGATACCACATTGGGATATTTCACTTCCACCAAACGGACAGCAAATGCGATGATGGACAGTGAGTCTCGTCCAGAGCTGGAATCCAAACAGCGCATCCATTCACTTTTCAAACCCCCTCGCTGATTCAGATTTAGGCATCCCAAAGATGACTGCTCACCCGCTTCGATGATTCACCTCCTACTGCTGCTCATCCACATTACCCTTCTGTTCCCAAGGACCAATGCGAGCTTAGAGTGTCCATTATGCTGTCTTTGGGGACACAGCTCTGTCGAAGCCATGAACATTTGATGGGGACATTAGCGAAAGGCAACACGTCATTACATGACCATTTACACATAATCACCCACTTAAGAAGACCCCATAGGACAGAACTGCAAACCATGGGCCATTTACACACCCGGTGTGTGTCTGTGTGTGCATGTGCAGAGGCTGATGTTTGCGAATGTGTGCGTGGACGCGTGTTTGCGCATATGCTCTGGCCTAATAGTCCATCTGACACATGCCTTATGGTGATGTTCAGAAATAACCATCAAAATGACCCATGTGCCTTCTCCTTCATGGCATCACACTCCGGTTCTGCTTTTTCTGTCTCTTGCCCACCTGGCTTTCGCTGTCTCTCGCTCTCTCTCTCTCTCCCACACACACACACACACACAGACCTTTGCTTTCTCTCTCTCCCTTATAGGGAATTACTGTCCCTGGTGGAGAGATTGAGAAGCTCTCTCTCTCATCTATGATTCCTCATCTCTCCCCCTCTCCGGTCCTTTTGCTATCACGCTTCTCCATATGCATGCTTATTATGTTTACCAGTGAGGGGAGTGAGTGCAGTCAGTGTATGATACACACTGCTCTTCAAAACCCATGGCAACTTAATCCATGGGAGAAAAACTAACACAAAACAACAAACACTCCCCGCTTCCCTGTTTGCATTTGATTCAAGTGTGCTTTGCTTGAGGCACAGTAGCATTTGTATTTGTATGTATGAGTAATTAATTCAAGTATTTTAGCATCTCTACAATGATAGAATCCGAGGCATTTTGGTTAGGGCTTGGGTAAAATGAATGGTTTGGTTTAAATACTGAAAAATCAAAACCCATCTCGTGCTGTTTTGAGAAAACACTCGAAATTCTGGCTTTTTTGCAGAGATGGGTGAGAAGATCAGTGCCAGACTAGCGTCTCTTTAAATACAATGCTGGAGCCGGGAGACAATTTAGCGTGGCTTAGTTTGAGAAAATGGGCTAAGCAAAAAGTAAAAAAAAAAACAACGAAAAAAAAAAAACGCTGTTAGAGTAGGTGACTCCTTGACTCTTTTAAGTCGAGGCAGTATCTAGTAACGTCGAAAATGGAAAATCATTACAGTAGAAATTAAAAAAATCTTTACATCTTTCATCGTTTTGATCTGGACCATTAAATTTTTTCTGTGACAACTGTGCTGGTGAATCTATATCTAACTAACCTTATTTCATATCACAGACTTATCACAGGTTTTCCATCACGGAAAGCATGTTGCTTTGCCTTGATAAGTGAGTGAGCACGCAAATAAAAACCATGATAGGTCAGTCAGGACTTGATTGGAGTTCATCACATGGAGTGGATTGCCTTCGGTGCTGAGATTTGTGGTGCAATTCATAGTTATCCTTGACAACACCACCGGTACATTGTGGCAACAGTTATGAATACAAATCCCCCTGGTGGAAGGACAAATAATAGATGGTATAGCAGAGTGGCACATATGGAATGAGGGTCACCATGGACTGGGGTTGTTCAAAGATGTGGCTGAACACACAAGGCAGCGGGTCAGAGTGAAGCTGCTCCTACAGCTTTCAAGTGAGAATAATGTTTGACTTTCTCCTGAGGGACTACCTATGGGGACCAGCAGGACAAGCTCTGACTGTGTTGGGCCTGGAGAGGTCAAAATCCATTGGAATCTGCCATTCAAAGGCAGTCAGGGGGGAGTGTGAGGATACAGCGATCCCTCACATTAATAATTCACCCACTCAAAGGACCTAATTGCAATTGCATATATAATTATATAAAGTGTGCTGAACAGGCACATTACTTCGCAAACGCTGCGTTAATAGCATTCAGTATTTCTCCCCGAAAAAAGAAAAAAAAAAAAAAAGGCTCTAAAGATCATTTTACTTGCAGCCTGTAATGACCCACAGCCATATTGTTGTTGTTGTAAGGCACCCTCTTGTGCCTGTTCTTATTATAACCGCAGGGGAGAAGAGGAAGTCTGGTCACGAGGCTGGGTCGAATCATTAAGCTAATGAGGGAAATGCCAAAAAACTGCAGTTCTTTCAGTGGCCACTTGAGTCAAAATCAAATTAATCCCTGGAGAGACAATACAGCAGAAATAAACATGGGGACATTATTGTAATGAACACCTTGTGTCACGTTTAAGTGTATTGGTGTTATTCATTAGATTTTTTCTTGTGTGTGTGTGTTTGCATAAAATGGCGGCATCGCTACTTTTGATTTGGATAATCAGGAAAAGGTTATAAACAATCAGCGCCAGTATGGAAACGGTAACAACAGGCATATTCAACGAAAGCAGGAAATATCTCAAACTTTTCTAAGCCCTTCAAAGACAGCCATCCTGCTCTGCACAGCAACCGGGATATGTTTAAGTAGTAAACTTTAGATTTTTGACGATATAAGATATTAACTTAATTGTTTGCGCAATCATGTTGTCACAGAACTTTGCAAACAACGTACATAAGGGCTGCTGTTACCTTGCGATTATTTTATGAAAATATAAAGCCGATTCATTTACTTTCACTTTTTGTACATACTGATAAACGTGTGCATGTTTGACTTTTTTTTGTGTCAAAATTAAAATGGGAAATGCAGAATTTCAATTGTACAGGCATCAAGAGCTATCAGAATTTCTGCCACTGTATCATCCTGCCTATATTTGAATTTAATTCATTATTTCCGGGTAATGAGTTGGGACGTCACTGCACCAGAAATTAGTTGACATTTGAAAGGCTCAGTTGCACACTTTAAGATAACAGCAGTTCTGTGAAAAAAAAAAAAACCCTGTCAGAGAATTTCAGTTTGGTGTTGAAGCATCAGTTCGTGAGAGTTATAAAATTCAGTTTTGTTTTTTTTTTTGTTTTTTTTAATTTAGCCTAATTAGTTGTGAGAGATGTAATTTTAGTCAGTTGATTTGCTCGCACTTTTATGAAATTAGATCTGTCACTCATTAGTCTAAAACATGTCCTGGAAGTTTACTTAAAGAAAAAATTAGACATGACTCAATCCACGACTGCACACACGGTGGAAAACTATCATCCTTATGCGCCAACTCCATTACAAAAGTGTCAGCCATGTCAAATGGACAACCTCTGGACATGAGCGTGATCCTCAGCAGCGCACGTGTGCGTGCATCGCTTGGAAATAAAGTTGTCAGTCAACAATATTACAAAGACCTCTGTAATATTGTGGCAGAGGGCCACGGGGTTTTGAATGTGCTCGCGTGTTATAAGATAACAGGAGATATTCTGCGTGATGGTGAGTGATGCCCTTGTAATATTTCTGTGGATACTCTCTGCTGCTGGTGTTGGCTGGAGAGTGACCTTGCTTTATTACTGCATGACTCCTGACTGCAGAACTCCCCTTCTCCACTCTTTCTCTTTATTATCTGTTTCAGCTTCTTCCTGGGCCCTGTCCCCACAGACCACCCACCCCCACCCTCCCACCCTCCTTTCTTTTTCTGCTTCCTTTTGTGTATTTCTATCTTGAGTCCCAAAATGGCTGCTGTTAAAACGACCATGAGATTGGCCCGAGTGATTCCTGAGGAGTGACGGTAAGAATGTTTGAGAAATGAGGCAATGGACAAAGGGAAGCTGCAGGGGGCCATGCAATGGTCCATTTCAGTATGCTTTCCAGCTCTGCTATTTGGACTGGGAGCTTTCCAGGAGGACAGGGACAATACGGAAAATAGGCCAGAGGAAGGCAATAAACTCTTTGTGAAATTGATGCGGAAGCAGGAAATTTAGGAAGCGCTGCGAGGGCAGACAGCATTGTATAATGTGTTTGCTGACTGTCCCGTGTATTGCTCAGCTTGCCAAAGATGATAAAATGAAATGCTTTGGTGTTGCTTTCAGCTATTGAATTTCTTTTTTTCTCTCTCTCTCTCTCTTTTTTTTTTTCATTTGGCCTTAAGCCATGAGCTGCTCAGTTTCGTATGTAGCAGCTCAAGAGATATGTTGTGTTTGATGAGGCACGCATGAGTGTTCGGCGGGAAAATGAGACACAGCCCACTGGCGGGTGCTGACAAATATGGACCCTGTTTGTGTCTTTCTAATTACAGGCCAGGTACAGAGGAGTGTCAGTCAGAGAGGCAGATGGTTCAGGGGTGGCACCCCTCTCTGACAAGTTCTTTCTGCCTCTGTCCTTTTGTCTCCGAAGCCTGATCTGGCAACATTTCATGAAATGGCTGCAGTCTCATTCTGTCATGATTGACACGCAATATGAAAGCAGTGAATTCTTGACATTTCTTGTGTTTAGCCAAACATATTGTACTCCAAAGGATGGAAAATTCTTGCATTTACGTAGCACTCTTTTTTTTTTTTTCTTCCTTTTTTCCTTCATCAGCCAACACACAGCAGCCTGTAATGATAAAGCAAGGAATGAAAGAATCTTACTTAATTGTCGTTCATTAAAAACAAGAAGAAATGCAGCACGCTGCATGCTGAATACAGACTGATCCATCCTGCGTGTGACGAAACAAGCTCTGTTCATGTAGGTTTGTCGCTTCAGGTCCTCTCAGGTTCGGCTAGATTGATGTAGACCGGCAGCTATTTGCAGGTGTGATTTTAAGGGAGAACCCGCTCAACACATTGATTCCTGAGGCAGTTGTCGTGACTGTGCACTTCAGACCATTGTCCTGCCTAAGGCTGAACATCGGGCTCGGTCTGGAGCCGGTTTTCGTTGGTCCTTCTATACTTGTGTCCGTTTCTCCCTTTTGCTCAAGTCGCTCTGTTCTTGTTGCTGATGAGCACCCTCACAGGATGATGATGCCACGATGCGTCACCACTGGGTTGATAATGGAAAAGTGACGAGTGGTGCTTGGTCATTCTCCACAGATTCAGGTGAAACAGTTAAATCTCGGTTTCCTCTCCTACTTTCCCAGATAAGTTTGTTTACCAAAGTTTGAGAGCCTTTTAAGGCACCCCCCCACCTCCCCCCACCCACCAAGGAAGCGCTTTGTCTGATGACTGTGCCTTGAGGCCCAGATCGGTGAGCTGCAGGCATCCAAGATCAACAATCTCACCAAGAGTCCTTCTCCCCAGATGGTGGAGTTTGGAACGATGGCCATCTCTTTGAAAGATGATGGTTCTTCCAAACTTTCATTTAAGAGCTATGGAGGTCACTGTGCTCTGTGAAAACTTTCAATGCAACATTTTTTATTTATTTATTTTTTATTTTATTTTTTGTAGCCATCTAGGTCTGTTTTTCAGCACGATCCTGCTTCTGTCAGTTCCCTCAGCCCATGACTTGGGAGGGAGTAGCTGGCTCAAGAGTTTTGAATATAACACAAGACTGTTGAATACAAACGCTGCTTACATGACCTGAGAGATTTGTGATCAAATACATCCCAGATCGGAGGAATCCTGAGCTTACACCGACAGCTCCACACATGTGATTTTGTCTGCCATCCTTCCTCCTCTCTAACTTTCTCTACTTTACTTGAGACGCATCATAGCTACCGATCCTGTAAATGTAAAAAGAAAGAAAGAAAGGGTGCGCTAAATCTCACCCATTCAGGATATAACAGGAAATGTCATTCCTATGGAGATTCAGCTTGTGTCACCTCCACTTTCAGACACATACACAAAGTATGCGTGTAATTTCACAAGAATCACGTGTTTACAGAAGAACACAGAACAAAAGCCAACCTAACCTAATGTGGAGCTGAAGAGAGGTTCTCTCCTCCCTACCTTTTTTTTTTGACAAACTATTTCCTCAGGACTCTAGGAATTATTTCCAGGTTGAGCAGGTCGTAATCATAAGAACGGTATTTTTTATTTATTTATTTTTTTAATCTTAAAAGGACGTACGTGAAAAAGGTTGGAGCCAGTGTGGAGCCACACTGTTCTAGCAGGCCAGTGCCATAATCCCATAATCACATCTCTTGTCATGCAGGATATCTCACCTTTTGCATCTACCACTTTCATGTCCACCCACCATCAGTGCTCTTGACCTTTTCACTTTTTTTTTTCTCCTCTCAGTGATAGTATATGGCTGTTACTGAGCTGTAGATACAAGCCACTCATATTCAGGACCAAGAGTCATGTCAAGCTTTGTGCCCACATCCATCAGTCTCATTAACAGCTGAGTTTATCCTGACTCCACTCACCTACCACAATTTATTTCTGGATTATTGCAGTCAGTTAACATTTTAAAAGGCAAACTGGACTTTTTTGCTGCCTATACTGTGCTTTTCATTTTATCAACTATGTGTTAGGTAGCACTATTGCTGTATTTATTTCCTGATGCTTAGTTATTTGAGTCTGACTTAGAAGCCAGCTGTTTATGTGGTGTTTAATTGTAGTTTATTGGGTTACGCCCACCCCTCGCGTGATTATAGGTTTTGCTAGGCAGAATATATCTAATTCTCACAACAAAAAATTTTGGCCGAATTTTGGTCGAATTGTCTTGGAAGTGGTATTCTTAATGGGTTTCATGTCTTAGTCGTGAGCTAAAGGTTGTTCCGCTGTCAAAAGATAGTACAGAAAAACAGGCATCTTTTTGCTGAAATTGTCTATTAGTGAGGTCACAAAGTAAATACAGTAAGAGATGATGTCATTTGTTTGCATATTGACCGTACCAGAACAGAAAGCTAAGTTTATCTTCTTCTAAAGTTTAAAACGTTGAGAGCTCAAGATGATATATGCATATTTTCCTACCACCACAAAGTCCACATTAGCATTTACAGATTCTGCAATGCAACCTTTCACTCATGATTCCCACTCTCTATTTCCATCTATCTATGAAATTATCTTGTCACTGTCGTGTCCAACCCGCCTTGAAGATATGCACTGTTAGCTTAAGCCAGGAGGTAAAATACTGTTGAGCTTTACCTGATTTTTACTACTGCTCAACTAATTGCTGTGGAGGAGAAAAGTACTGTTAGATTTTCAGTTTTACGCTTAGAATGCCATGTTCCTGTTTTAATGAAACTAGAGCAGAAGAGGCCACATTTAAAAAAAATAATTATTGCAATTTGTCTTCTTAATGCAAGCACTTTAGGGGACACCACTTTAATGTCAGAGCTGTGGCACTTTTTTTTTTTTTTTTTTTTTTTTCGCGATGGCAATTAAAAAGAGTTTAAAACGCAGTCCAGAGCCTCCGAGAGCCGCATGACTTCTAATCTGTGGAGGTTTAGTATCCTCAGAGATACAAACACGAAAATGCTAATTATCTCAAACGTGGATGTTTGTTTCGATAATTAGTGCAACTGCATGTCAATTAATAGACCAATGGAGTGAGAATGAGCCGTGGCGACACAGGCTGGTCTGCAAATTGTGCACCATGTCTTTGACTTGCATCATAGACCACAAACAGGAAAATGGTGTCTGACTTTTGGAGCCTTCAGTCACTCTGATAAACTTCAGGCTTGGTCACATCAAGTCCGCTGTTTCTGCTGATTTTACATGGTGCAGTTAGTTATGTTTCATCTCGGCAGCTCAACCCGATATAAAAGCAGAGCCCTGTACATTGTTGGACGCATTTCATACCAATGGTAAATTAACACCCTTTAACCTAATCGGAGTTACATTTACTTAAGTAAAATACTTCAAATCTAGTATTGTCAAGAACATTCCTAGTAAACAATGCATGGTGTCAACATGATACACGGTAAAACAAAATCTACCTGGACCATACACACATTAGATTGAATAGAAATGGCAAAGAAACAGTCCAAACACAAAAAGCCCCCAAGCCAGAAAGGCCACTTAAGTCGCGATAATAATTAAAACAGCAGCACCCAAGCTAAGACAGAACACTAGCAGTTGCAATATTACATCAATTTTTTTTGCTGTTAGTCATCATTCATTTTCTGCAGATCTATTTTAGAAGACAGTGCTGGAATATATATATATATATATTTTTTTTTTATTTAATTTTATTTTTTTTTGTCCCCAAACTAATAGAGGTCCAAATCATTTCTATTCACTGTCTGGGACTCTGATATAGCTAATTTACATATTTAAGAGAGCTCACAAATATGGAGCCCTTTTTTAAAAGCCTCTGTAGTTTCCCTTAAGCAGCTCATCGCTGTGTTTGTATTTTCAGTGGCAGATTAATACACATTCTGCATTTTAGTGGGCGTATACGGGATGGGTCTACAGTGAACTACAATGAGTGCATTTATGCTCGTGAAGGAACGTGTCAGCCAGTTCAAGTTGACTCACTGATGTGTTTAATTAGAAATTGAGCAATAATGGCACTCTGTAGCTCAGGGGAATAAAATATTAGTCATATTTAATAGAACACATTCTCTTATGAGGGATTTATTGATGAAAAACAGCAATATAGATTTTTTCCCTTCATAAGGAGGTATGATAAATATAGTTGTAGTATTGATAAAATACACCATTTAAAAAGTTTAATACACAATTGTGATCGTGAAGTTTTTTTTTTGTTTGTTTGTTTTTTTGTATTTGATGAATAATTTACACAGACACATATAATGTATATAAATACCTGTTCAAAATGTGATACAGAACTAATTTCCAGTGAAAATAAATAATCCCATAACATAAGTCAGTCAGCACATGATCCTCACTTTTGTCACAGAACCAAGACAGTTGTATATTTTGTGGGTTTAAAGTCAGGAACACACACACACCTCAGCTTCTTGTCTGCTTGAACATAAATCGCATTCAGCATCACAAAAGTCTCCTTGCTCGCTTAACTCATCAATACCTCCCCTCCCCCCTGTTTTTGTGAATGCCTTTAACTACCCGACTGCGCCGCCTCTGCTCAAGTGGAATAACAGGATGGAGGACAAACGGCTTTCCAGCAATTACTCAATCCGAGATATAATTTCACCCTCCTCTTGGTTTATAGGCTCGGGAAAAACAGTCATAATTCTGCATTTGGTTGGAGGTTGTTAACCGCTGGCCACAGGTGCTGTGAGGCTGACACTCCCCAAGCACTGGTGGTAATGAGAGGTAACACCTGCCATATATAATGGGCGTGTGAACGTGCGTGTGCATGCTCGCGCTCACGCATATGTTTGAAGCTGACAGCTCAATATAATTTGGCCAATATCATTAGTGGGGCTGGACAGCTGCGGAGGACACTCCCGAGTTCTGAGCCTGGTCAGACCGGCATTTGGGACGGCAAAACTGTCCACCCAAATTCGTTGACCAATAGCAATTTGACGATTTTAGGGCTGCGCGACTCACTTGTATGTACTGTAAACATAAAGGAAGCAACAGGTGGCCGACTTATGTGAACACCCACAATAAGCACAGAGGAAGGTAGCCAACCTCCAGTCACATTCACCCCATGTGGGATGGTAAGTACAGACAAGATAAATCATGTTAACTACTTGAAGAGTTAACTATACCGATATACTGATCTTACTGTACACCATGTTTTTTGTGTTTATTAATGATATAGTCTTACCCATTCCATCACAGCTGCTTTGAAACCAGTTTGAAGTGCTAATTAAAGCTTTTGTAATTCAATTACAATAACCTACAAAAAGGCAGACTGAACAGCCTGAGCACTTGCCTTCACGCTTCCCAATGAGACCCACCTCACTAGTTACAGTAATAGCCTGCTTACTTGCACTCCGAGAATGAATTTCCCAATGACACGCATATACGATCCAGCCTAAATTTAAAACCTCAACCTTGAAAAGATTTCTCTGTTAGCATTAATTCATACCATGCCTCCAGCATACATGTGCACGTGTCGCTACATATTAAAAATAAGGGCTGCAAACGCAGGCTGGCTGTCTACTTCAGAAAAGTAGACAGCCAGTCTCGTGAAAAAAAGTCAGAGGTTAATAAAGAAGAATAAACAAACATTGCGTTACTTATGTAATGCTGACTAGAAACGGAAAGATGTGGGCAGGATGTGTGTGGTGAGGTGATTTGGGGGTTACCACCTCTGAGAAGGGTCCTCATTAAGCACCTGCAAAGTAGAAGCTCCTCCTGAGCCTCGCAGTGCTGGTCCTCAAGTTGTGACCTCTGCACGGAGAAGAAGCCGGGGTGCAGGTAAGAGTTTTGTTTAAAACTGCGTCTGCGTTCCAACATCTTGAATTGTGTGTTCCACATTTAAAAAAAACATGTTTCTCTGAGGCAGTAATTAGCCAGGTCTGGGTAGGAGATTGTAAAATTTCATGGTGAGCAGATACAGCAATCACGTACAGTAACATGGCGATGGTCTCTGAAAGACATTTACACAGTGTTCCCAAAATTTGTGGCTTTGGACGCTAATGACAGATGTGAATGATGTCCTTCCATTGAAATACAGCCAGTTTCCAACCACAACATTTTGCAGGCTGCAGAGGCAATCATGTTAATAATATGGGTTTAATACGGGTGTGCATAGACGCAGACACCATCAATGCCACAACTGCAACACCTCTCTTTTGATGAATACAGAAAAAGCCATGCCTTGTCCCTGCGTCCTCTGATACCTTCAGAGGAATAAACTGCCTGACTCAGGCAATACGATGCTTGTCACTCATTCACAAGTGCCAGCTGTAGACTGTGTGGAAAAGTGAAATCTGAAGGCACCTCTGTTTCGAAAGTGACCAAGAGGGAGAGGGAGAAGTCATGGCAACAGATGAGGGGATGACGTGGAGCCAAGAGGGCCATAGGTCGGTCTCAAACCCAGTTTCAGGGCTATTGATCCATAGTACAGGCTCTACCAGGTGAGAAACTGGGGCGCCCCTAAAAGAAGATTTATTTATTGTTTATTTTTTTACTTGCCCACCAACCACTTCCATTCTCTTGGATAGTACAAAAAACTCTTTACTGAGCAAAACTCTGACCATCCATCTTTCCATCTCACACTGGAAAGGCGGAGAATCAGTGTTGAATGACTCTCTCACAACTTGCTGTAATCACCCTGATCTATCTATAACGTCATGCAAAAGCAAATGAAGAATACGATCTGATGATGTTGTGTCTGAAATGAGAGTGCAGGGAAGGATGAGCTTTGATCCAACTCCAGCCATTCACCGTCGCTGGCTGTAATTGACGACGCGCTCCGCCATTGACAAGAGACAAAGCATACATTTAGCTGGCCCATTTAGCCAGCCCACTGAGGCTTTCAGCTGCTCCCACGCTGTTGATCAGTCGCTGTCACTGCATGCATCAGAGATGAGCCTCCATAGCAGCAGGGCTATTTGAAATCAATGGGGTCATAACTTTGGCGTAAATAGATAGAAAATTGGGCTGCTCGCTAGAGGCCAGAGGAGCATGTGGCCTACATCAATAGCTACTACCCCAAGTGGAAGAAACAGCACTTTCCAAGCCTGGGATCCAAATTGAATTCCATGGATAGATAGATGGGAAAATGAAAACATTGATAAACCTCATTGAGGTGCATGAAAGCTTAAAATATGTGGACTTTTTTTTTCCCCCATCTACAATCAGCAGCATACATGGGGTATATTTTGATGCTGGGACATTATATCATTTGTACTGTGCACCGTTCTATTTGATAATATGAGGGCTGTAATGTTTTTTGCTTGGGGATCAGTCGGACACTGTGGAAACTCTAAACACAGACAAAGCTGCTACAACAGTAGGAATGTTTACAGTTGGTTGTGTGCAATTACATGCAATTTGACATACAAAGATGGCTGTTGAATTATGTATTTTTGGAAGCTGGCTTTACAGTACGCAAAATACATTTGTGTCTTTTCCCCTTCTGAATGTTTTATTCATTGCTTTAGATCCACAGCTGCTTGTTCGAAAGGAAGGTGAGCAGACCAACCCCGTATACTTGCTGCATGTGAATGTATTTGGTCAAAGCAATATTTTAAGGCATGGCCGTGTGGCATAGAGACCAAGAGGACAACCACCATGGCTCTAAAAAAATGTCTTTGAAAACCACAGTTTTATTTTCCTCAGAAACATGAAATGAGCAGGGTAATGTTTATTTCAGGGGTTGTCTCGTGATTAAATGCTATACTGGCAAATAGACACATTTTTTACCGAAATTAGCATGTGTAAGCTGTTGTGTTTCCTTTTTCGATGCTTGTAAACACACAGATGATGCCTTTCTATCCACTGGCTTGAGGAAACACAACTATGGCGGACGAGCGCATGGTGTAATCTGGCATCATGTTTACACTACCTTTCTTTTTCCATTTTATCATTTCAAATGGTGTCAAGTCTGGGAATGATCTCTGAAGCCCTACGCAGCACAGAAGGGCTGAACCCAATGAACGCATTAAAGTATGCTTCTCTTCTTAAAACCACAAATTGCCAAATAGGCTCACAGATACACACACACACACACTCACACTTCATCCCTGGAGTCCATAGCCAATCAGACAGTGTCCTACTAATGATGGTCCATTTCACACAGGTGGCAAGAATCACTTAGCATGTGTCTGATCCACTCAGCCAAAAGACATAAAAACATCCAGTTGTTAATGACATAAATGAAACAAACATCCCCCTCTGTGCAGCTAAAACCTAAGATCTGAAACCAGCCGACTTCCTATTTCATGGGTCAGGTAATGGAGAGAGGAGGTGCCGTGACAACCCTGACAACTCCGCCGGCAAAATGCCAGACTCACCCTGCATGGATGTGCATTATGTTTTATGGTTTTGAGAATTAAATTTGGGGGTTTTCCTCAGTCTTTACATCAATGAACATTTCAGCTGTCGGTTTGGAGATTGAAATAAGGTCCTAATCATTCACTGTTTCAGCTTTCATCACGTTACCGGTGACTGATACACTGATTACTTTTTAAAAGAAGCCATCAGTCAGAGATTTTGGCGCAAATAGTATGTGAGAGGAGTTTTTGCTCTGTGCTGCACCGAGACTCTGCTCTGTATCCTCCACCTCCCTAACTGTCTGGAAACTAATTGCAGTAATTAATTTGTGCGACCTACAGTTGCTTCTTCCTGTTATAGCCCAGTCTGGGTATTACTGGAGTGTAAAATCAATTTACTGCTAATCACTGGAGGTGGCTTTCTGTAGTCTGGGCTTGGGGAGCCGGTGGACACATGAGATAAAAGCAGCTCTTAATTCAGTGCTTCTGTTCAAACCGCAGAAAGTGGAAAGAAGGAGAATGGAGGCGAGAAAGGCAAAAGTACCGTGAGGAATAGTTTCAGTGTGTGATCCCACTGTGGGTGGTCTGATGTTGTCCTGCTCCTGTTGTCGCTCTGCCTCAGTATTTATGATAGTAATAATAATAATAATAACAATAATAATAGTAATAATAATAATAACAGTAATTTATTGTTAAATTAATCTAATGCTGCATGTTAGATTTTGTGCACATAACCTAACATTTTCTGTGATATTCAACAGTATAACTGTATGCTGAGTGAAAGTAGGAGTTTTTGTAACTTAAGACCTTTTTTTTTGTAATAGGGTTATTATTTCTTTAATCTTTTTCTTGGAAGATTGACTGAAAAAAATAAATAATCATTTTTGGGCCATAGCGCAGTCCACTGTAAAAAGGGTCAAATGTGGGCTCTCTTCAAGTATTTCATGAGCCAAAAGCTGCTTGTTCTGCATCATAACAGAGCAGCATATAAATTAATTTATCATACAGAGTTAATCGTAAACATAACGCACGTTCAACTTAACTTGACCTTTATGTGAAGACTGGAACCTGCTCCTTTGGGTTTAATAAATGGACATTTAGTTGCTCCTGTATCCATGAACACGGTGCATTTTTGTTTTTAGCTATTTCTACTTCCGCTAAGATAAGACTTATAGTACGATACTGTGCGAGACTGGATCCACAACACAGGCACACACAGAAAGGTAACTTTAAGTGATTTATTTGCAAAGCAAATTGTAACGGAGGATGATGAGATGAGTGAAGCAAGATGAGGGGGCAGATTGATTTCTGAGTAGATCTGCGTAGGTTTGAGGAAGTGCTGATGCAAGTTTGGAGTTAATCCACTGTTGGGCCAGTCTGGAGCAGACTGGCATCTGGCAGTGTGGTACACACAGAATTTTGCAGAAGCTAAAGTAAAGATGTTTGACCGCAGAATTTTAATACAGGAGGCGAAACAGCAAACTGGAAGGAAGCGCCGGTTCTTACACTGCAGAGACCGGCTTGTGACCACCAGTTATAGGTCCATCAAATGGGCACGTGAGTTGGGGGGGAGAGAGGAAGTGTTTCAGACACACACAAAACACACTGACCAACTCAAGGGATAACTGGGGACACACTGTAAATAGAGGACGGTGGGAAAAAGACTATGCTGAGACAGTTCTATATATCCATCCATTCATCTTCTACCGCTTATTCATTTCTAGTTTGCAGGGGTTGCTGGAGCCAATCCCAGCTCACACTGGGTGAGGGCGGGGTCACCCTGGACAGGTCACCAGTCCATCACAGGGCCAACACACAGAGACAGACAGAGACCAACAAGCACTCACACTCACACTCGGACCTACAGACAATTTAAAGGCACCAGTTAACCTGAACATGATGTCTTTGGACGGTGATAGGAAGCCGGAGTAATATGTAAACTCAACACAGAACGGCCTCAGGCCCGGGAACCAAACCTGTGACCTGCTTGCCGTGGGGCAACAGCGCTAACCACTATACTGTCGTGCTGCCCAGGATTTAAATAACTGGCAGAGAAAGAGAAGGAAGCTGAACACAGCTTACACTAGCCAATCATATTGGAGCCAGAAACCTGAAAGGCAAGGGAACCAAAAAAAAAAAAAAAAAAAAACTGTCAGAATGTTTAAGCCCTCATCAAAAACATTCAAATCAAAATACATTATATTTACAATACAAGTACAAGTTCATTACTAACAGGTTATACAATCATGGCAATGAGATAGAGCTAACACTTTCACAATGGCAATATGTGTCACTCCAATAATTTGCTAAATATGGTGTCTATAGAAACGCATATGTAATACTTTGACACCTCATTAAGAAAAATGTTGAGCGACAATTTTGGGCAAATTATCATTCATTATTGAACGCAAGTGTAAAGGTAAGTACTATTGGTATGGTGCCACAGGTTAAATATCAAGTGGGAGTATGGTAGTTATGAACTAGACCTTTCCATGAACTGTACAATAATTTTTCCATTACTTTCCCCCCACAGAACAGAACTAATTAATTAGGTTTTTGGGGTCATCTTTAGAAGTGGGCATGGCAGATAAGTACGGACTGTGCGACGTTCATCTACAAAGGGTAATTTTCCCATCAGGAAATAACACATTTGGTCCAGTTTTAGAATATAAGGCATGTTTACAAAAGAAAATGGATGGATAAAAAAACAGCAAACTTCCACACATTCAATAGCCGGACTAAAATAATTGCAAATTAACATGATACAGTATCTGCCGGGTCAACTGCTGGATAATGTTAACTAGCAATCATCTGGCAAATGTCCCTGACGTGGATGTCATTCGATTCACACCGTTTTCCTTGAGGCTAAGGCAATTCCAATTGTGTTAATTGTGTTTTATACTTTGGTCTCAACTCAACTTCCACCGTACCATTCCTATCCATTTTTGGTTATTGTCTCCCAAAATCCTACTCCTGCCTCACCTTTATAGTTTCAGGGTGACTTTTCAAAGCAGTCTCTGCAAAGTGTGTAAATACTACAGTCAAAATGAGAAAACGAAAATGAGCTTGAGTTAAGCAGTTATATTAATGAGCATTCAATTCACTGAATGTAACACATTCAGTTATTAATGTGCCTTCAAAACAATGAGCAGCCACTTTTCTAACCCTGCATTTGCATCTCAGGCTACAAGCAGGTAGAATTGTTCAAGGTTGTGAGGCAGAAAACTGATTAAAATTGTCTAAATTGCACTTAATGCTGTCCACAAATGAGAAACTATTACCGACCTGAACATCTTTTAATAATAGATAAAATATCATAAAGCAGGGTCATCAGTCCTGTTGGGTAAAAATATGAGTTACTGACCCCCGGTGTTTAAAGATCCAAAAGTCTGGAATGAATTTAACCCAAACTTAAGATATTTAAAGCGACAGCATAGTCACAACTGAAAACACAACAATGCACGAGCAGAATCATTTAACTGCACTTAAAGTCGGTGAGTGCAGCTGCAAGTTGGAGAGCGGATCATTACCAGAAAGGGCAAATGGCCTGACCGCATGATAACACCCGAAACACACAGAGATACACAAAATGTAAACCCTGCGACACCCCAAAATAATTGGTGAGGGGTGAATAAAGGTTACCACAGATACACAGGTAAGAGAGCGAGGGGCGCTCACCTCCCCACTTTCCCTCCCTACCTGTGGTCCTTAAAAAGGGCACACAAAGAAATGTCAACAGAGAGTACAAAATGTCAGTACACAGAAAAACCTACCCACAAACTTGAAGTTTCGCGCTCTTTCTTGGGGAAATTTATTTTTGGATCTTAGGAATGACCTGCGAAGAAAGCTAACCGAGGGCTCAAAAACCGTCTGTGACAGTGAGTGACTCTGGATCTGGAAAATGAAGCCAATGCAAGTGAGCCTTAAAACTGTATGCTGTCTAATGGTTATCAGGAGCCAGCAACATTGCTTGATTGCAATGAACTTGATTTATGGCCTCAATAAACATTTTACAAATGACAAAATGGTCTCAATCGCTTGTCTCAGGTCTCTCTCAATACAACATGATGTTAATGTTTTTCAATGATGGTCCCATCAAGAGACCAATAGACCCTGAAACATGACACTCATTTGGACGTGGCTACAGTGTGATTGACAGACTGGTTTCTTTTACTTTCAAAAAAGCAATGTGATGGTGTCCAAATTTCAAATGAGAGACTTCAGAATGGCAGCTCACAACCGAATGACTAACAAGACTTCAAGCATCAAGCAAACAGTAGGTTTTGTGCAATGTCTTCAGAAAATTTAAAGAGAGAGCACCTACAAGGGACTCACCAACATACCAAACAAAGAAGAACAACCCGCTAGACAGCCAGCAGTCACTGTTAATATAAAGCCTCAATGCACATTGGTAACCAGCAAGTGTGAGGATCTTACCCCTGCCATCGGCCGCTTTTTGTTTTGCTGTTGTCTTTTGAAACCGCACCTACCACTTTGTTGCTGACCTGGAAGGGTCACATCTGTCCAAGCCTGTTCCAAAAGGCTCTTCACTAGAAAGAGTGACGCCGTACTTCAGAATGGACTCCTCTGGTAATTTATCTGAACATGTAACATTAGGAATTTAGGATCATTGCCCATAAAAGAGAGGAAAGGTTCCGACCACGACTTGTATGTCAAAGGCAAAGCTCCAATTATTCTGTACATTCGTGTTCACAATGTAAGAATAGATTTAAGGATTGCTGGGACAAAATGCAGATTATAGATGCATGGCAGGTTCACTTTAAGTTTTATTTACATTAAAGTTATTTATTTTGGCGGCATTTTCATCTCCATTGTGAAAGAAATGACGAGAGAATGAAAATAAGGTTGGGGGACGGTGTGCAGCAAAGAGCCATGGGTCGGATTCCAACCCAGGCCACTGAGTTTGGGACAAAGCCTTCTGATACACACTCTACCAGGTGAGTCACTGAGGCACAATTCCAAAGCGCATTTAACCAAAGAAGGGAAAACCAGAAAATCATAAAGTAAAGAGGAGGTGCATGTCCACCAGTGAAATAAGAAAACAGAAATGTGAGGAAAACACTGAAGAAACTAACAAAAGGAAAGACAGAGAATACACACAAGAGCAGCAGGTAACACGACACAAGCTTAACACATTGGGGCGGGACAGTTAGACAAAGACAGGAAGTAAAACAGGGAACCCACAGGGAATATCACTTCAAAACAAAACAGGCAATTGGCAATGGCAAAAAAAAAAAACACAAAAACACAAAATTCAAGACAGACACACCATTTAAAATGTATAATACATTATAAGTTATTGGGAGAAAATTTTTCCATTTTAAAAATTTCAAAAGGCACAAACCGCAATGAAATTCGCGCTTCATGATTTCAGCTATATCTACCAAAGTAGTATTGTATGTCACTGAATGAAACATTGATTCCATCCTGAAATGATGCAGAGAAGCTACTTGGTTGAGCACAACATTCTTTTGTGGGTGAAATTATTTTCAGAGGACATTTTGATCAAATTTCCACTAAGTATGAAATCAGTCTGCAGCGTAAAATCAGTCTCCTGATGAGCTGTGACTTGGAGGCTTTTCCACCAATCTAAAAACTGGAGAGGTTCAAACCGGAAGGTCATAGATAATGACTGTGAAACACTCCAAATCATGCTCTTGCTGAATTTCAAAAAAGTGGACAGTGCCCTTGGCAGAGCAGTTATTTAAGCTTTAAAGCACCAGAGAGCTCCTCTCAATCAGCAATAGCAGGCTAGACAGACTGGGCATATTAATCCCCCAAACACCCTGAAATATCACCACAATGCTCAATTCTAAAAACATTTATTGTGACAGTAGTCACGGTCCATTTAGTCAGTGTGAGAAAACTGTTAAAAGGTAAAACAACTTGCGAGATTTTTCAGATGGAAGCGAAAGAAACAGTCTGCCAAGTATTAATATTTGGCTGCGATGGAGCGTCTCTCCTCAGTATCACGCAGTCCTATATCAGGATATCACAACGGGCTTTTAGTTCCCGGTCCTTGCTGCTGTTATTCTTCACTTTTATCTGATAGATAAGCAAACAGAGACTTGGCTGGCCTTAGAACAGAGGACACAGAGGAGAACCGAGGGGTAGATAAGGAGGGCGACGATGGGACCGCCAGACAGCGAAAGTGAAAAGGAAAAGCAGGAGAGAGTGAAGGAGGGACGCGCTGCTCAAAGTAGCATCCCACTGTTAGAGGAAATGACCAAGTGACACTGACACGACTGACCTTTTCCTCTGTGTGCGTGTGTGTGTGGACCCCCATTGCTCATAAAAAGGTCAGAAGAAGGAAGGAAAGTGTAGACAATCTTCCTGATGCAGTCCAACATACTTTATATGGGTATAAACGGATACACACCTACAGTATGTGCATATTTGTTAGTGAGGCGAAGACGGCGAAGACCAACTACAAGTGGAGCTCAAGGGGGAGTCATCAACAGCAATCCCTCCCTTCCAGATGTGCAGAACTTGCTTCATCCTCTGAGACTCTGAGCCAGCCACTCAAATTGCCAACCCAGCACAGGACTATGTGCTGCAGCTGAGAAAGACATCTGTAAAGCCATCACGAGGGCCACAAACTCTCAATCCTTCTGTCTCAGCATTACCGTCTCTCCTCTCCTGTCCACACTATCTTGTCAAATAATCATATAATAAAAAGGTATAAAATGCTCATACCCGTAGTTGCTTATGGCGCATTGCACTCCTTAGAACCAGCCAAGCTTGCATTAAAACCAAACGCTGATGAGTTTTCCGACATCATCTTTTAAGCAATGATGATGAGATGGAGCACAGAAATGAAAGCCCTGCGCTGCACTGGCTCCGGACCATAGGAACCAACTATCCCATCAGGCTAGATGGTACATATCAGGTTGCCACAACATTTAATTAGTTACGTAACTATATAACATATTAATAATAATGGAAACATATATGACTTCCTTGCTGATACGTTAGATGGGGTCTCGGATAATTAAAATAGAAGTAAATTCAATTGAAGCTGGAGAGGGAACTCATGTTGGCCTGGGGCGTGGAAATGGTGAAAACGCCATGGAAATCAAAACTATAAATCAGAAGGCCCTCTTGGAGTATGAGTCCAAGAGAGCCTTTTGTGTGCCTGAACATGATGCATATGTGTACAGATTTTCATCAATCACGAGCGAGGGGCCTCAATTTTATTTCTTTTTCAAGGTGGCACCGCTGAGCCATTTTACAACAGGCACTTCTGCAGCTCTTTACGTATCAAGTTTTCCGCTAGACCTGACGCGTTGCACAAGTTTCTTGAGTTTCACTGCATATTTAGGCTGCCAGACTTGCTAAGGCAGAAAAACAAAGACAAAATTCACCAGACTCAAACTGTTGATTACTCAGAGCCCAGACTACAAGGACTACAAAGGCCCAGTATGCTCACGCTCCTGTGGATCGCACCCAAGCATTGTTGCTTACCCCGACTGAGTCTAGCTGTTAATAAAAAGCTATGAACAGAAGATATTATATGGTTCATGAGTAAAGATAAAGAAACACGAGAGGAACAGACACACGGAGACAGCGGATGAGGAAGGCATTGTCATAAATCCAATAAACCTCCTTCTCACCTTCGGGGGTGTTCTTGAAACTGAGGGGGGTTGCCTCTTGCAACACCCTTTAATTTAGTCAACCCATTGAATAAATTGAATGGTTAAGAAAAAGCAGGGGAATTTGGAGATTTGGGAACAATCTCGCGTGGTTCAAAGAAGAAACAATGAAGCTGTGATGAAATGGAAATTGCCCTCCTGCCGGAGTCAGCGAAGGTGATTTATGTTCTGTATTTGTGTCATCTGGTCAGTGTTATTACAAGACACATTGTGCAGAAAATGTGGAAAGAAATATCATAATCGGACTCTTGCTGTATGGCTGTCACTGGCTCCAGCATTTGTCCTCGCCAATAACCACCAAACAACCTCTAATGCCCCCACCCAAAGCACACTAACCGCCTCGACCCATCTCAGACACCCTCAGGGGCCCCTGAAGGATGCTGGATGCCACTTTAACCACAGGTGTCTACTGACTTCTTCTAAATCACACCATCAATAGCTTTCTCTGCTCTTCGCACACTCTAAAGTAAGGCCACACACACACACACACACACACAGTGAGCCCTCAGGCCATTCTATTGGTATGCAGACAGAGTATTTCGTTTTAAGCAGGGGTTTCACTCACTATCCTTGAGACCTGACCCAGCAGCAATGTGGTCCAGCTGAGTGTGTTTGTGTGTGTCTTTGTGAAGACTTGAGTGTGAGCTGCAGGTCAGCAGCACCCACACTGTTCATAAAGAGGCCGCTGGGTTGCACAAACACATGTAGCAAGATGCAGACTTGATGCTGGTGTACTAACCAAAACAAGCCATATTGTTATCTTGTCTTTGATGGTGTTGAAACCAGTGAGAGACTAGTGCCTGAATCTACAGTTTCACTCCGCTTTGGAAGCTGCGCGTTCAGACGTCATCGATAACGCCCCTGCTCAGATTCACCCTCACCCTTCAGCAAAGTATTTTTTCTTAGGTAGGAAACCGAGCTAATAGACATTTCGACCATTGGACACGCAAAACATTGGATGAATCACATGCCGACAAAAATTGCAATGGCGACAACAAAAGCGCGTCTCCACTTCTGTTTCCAGTGACCCGATTGTGGTTGGATCTCAGTTTCCCGCTCCGCGTGCAAATTCACAGAGAGAGCATTTTACTTTTGGAACGACAAAGTTTTCGGTTTCAGCCGATGTCTTTGACAGGCGGGACTGTTGTCGTGAGTGTGAGGTGGCAAGACAGGGCTGAGTGAGTCGATGTACAGCTCTCCCATGGATTAAGGCCATAGCCTCTATTAATGAAAGCACACTCATTCATGATTGTGTAGTAGCAGTAGTAGCCAGCAACTATTCTCTCGAAAGTAAACCCTCTCCTCTCTGCAACCAAAAGCAAGACATATTTATTCATGTGTTTCTTTGTTCCAGGAAACCAGGATGTTTTTCTACAAACTCTTAAAGTCTACCTGCATTTCTACAGGAGGAACCAGAGTCTGTCTGAATTAGATTTTCCTGTGTGGGAATTTTGAAAATCCCCAGCTTGTGTACAGTTTCACTCACCGGATAAAGGCCCTGATCTCCTGCCATAAGCAGACAGGGATGGTAGAGCTCACGCAGGATGAGCACAGGGATTCTGTTCATACTACACCGGATGTTTGCATACAGAGAATCTTCCTGTATGTGTGGTCCCAGTGTGGTTTCAATAGTCCAGGTTAACGTTCCAGAAACTATTTGGTCAAAAAACTGCTGGTGAGTCGTAAATGAAAACCTTATCCTGCCTGTGGTGGCCTTACTTAGACCTCAAGTCTGTCCATCACTTTTCCACTCTTGATGACTGCCATCGGTTTTGTCACGGCACGTCTGACTTCTGGAAATTTCAACTGAATTTGAATAAGATGGGACTTTTCAGAATCATATAGTTGGGTATCCATTTTAGCGCTGTCTGGGTGTAAATTCATTCTCAGACTACAGGGTGACAACCAGAGCTTTATTAGATGTCTTTATTAGGTTTGGGTATCTGTTTTTTTTTTTTTTGCATGTGTTTTTTGTTTTCCTTTGGATGAATGTAAGTAGACATACTTACTTCTTGTTACAAGTGTGCCATTCTGTGCAGCAATAATCTGGTGTGGCAAAGATGCCACGACTGGATTTGCTTTTTGCTTTTTTACAATGTGAATTGTGACTTTAATCTGAGACACCTCTTTGTGTAAACTGTCCCTTTAGTAGTATAATCTTATCCGTACCAATACCTGAGGATTGCACTGCGAAAGAAGGATTTGTTTTGACGTTATCAAGGTAACTTCAGGTTTAACTCTGGGTTTCCACTTACAGGACAGCGGTTCATTTCTGACCGGGGTAAATCACCGTGGTGATCTCCTAACCTGCTCCAGGGCGAGTTAACTTCAGAAGATCTGATCAAAACCTGCCAACAGCCAAACTGCAGACCAAACAGAGACCAAGAAAAAAAAAAAAATCTTCAGAAGCCCTGTGGGAATAAAATGTCATGTCTACTGCTTGTGGAATAATAGACCAGTAGGGTCAGCAGACATTTGGAGTATTGATATGATTCATGTTGCTGTTTGCATATTTCCATGTGTCCTTGTTGGTTTTTTAAAAAAAAAGGAGCTTCAGAACATTTCTGAAGCTTCTGAATAATTAGATATTTACTATTAAAGCCTCATTTGAAATTATCATAGATTTCTGAAAGTCACTGGATACCTGAGAATAGTGAAGGTTCTGCGGCTCAGACTAGCCCAAGAGGACTTACTGATATCACTGGAAGTAAAAGCTAAATCTCTGATGTCTCTAATTAGAATAATGATTCATACAATTTAAAATATTTCCATAATGTTTCACTTGCCTTTCAGTCACACTGACATCATCATGCAAGAGCTATATCAGTAAACATGAATAACTCCAAACTTAAACTGAAAAACGTTTTCATATGAACAGGCTTGTAGTCGGATCAGTAATGTAAAATATGTAGAAGGCTACATATATTGCAATATTTGCCGTATTTGGTGGTTATTAAGCAATTCTATATTGGTAATTCTGGGAGTCTGCAATAAATGTCGTCGCTTTTTTTTTGTTTTTTGCTTCCCGCTGCTAGAACGCCTGTGCTTACGCAGACAAGTGTTTCCATGTATTGTGTCCAGTTTTCCAGAAAATGGGAGGGGCGTTGCTGGCTTGTTAAATTGAAAATTATGCCTAAACCTTAGCTGGCGGCTAAACAACAGGCATTTGTGCTAACTGTGCAGCAATGGCAAAAAGCATAAAGAAGCGCCGTTGAAATCTGCTAATCTGAAGATTTCTACAGAATCTCTGACGTATTTCTCTCGGTACTGCCTTCTTACACACAACAGTAAACCTAGATAGCATGGTGTTATTTGGTGCTATTTGTGTGTGGGCACAGACCGGTGTGTTTTGCCGCAGCTAAAAAAATCAACATACGTGACAATGGTATAGAAACAGCAGCCCAAACAGTCAGCTGTGCGGCAGCCACATATCTCTGCTGGCTTTGTGCCCATCTTCTTACAAGCACTTCACATTGCACACAAGCACCAACCGGGGCAGCAATGACAAAGATGTACGCTTTAAGAACGGCATCAGTCAGCACTATGGGTCGTTTCACTGGCTTTTGTAAAAGTGCAGAAATGGGTTTATTCTGTGCCATGTAACAACCCCGCTGCACAGCCATTACACAAGCATTTAGAGTCCTCCTCCCGTGTGTTCGCTTTTGTTATGTATATGAGGGCTATTATGTATGAGAACTAAATGTACTGGACAGAGGGGGGCACAAGGAGGGGGTGGGTTTTTAATAGTGTTCTTGTGTGACACGAGGGGAGAGCTGTTCCCCTAGAGCATGGTTTTCAGGTCCATGCTGCCCCCCCCCCGCCCCACCTCCTCCTCCCTTGTTGCTCCATTATCTCACGCTCTCTCCACTTGATATTAAGACAACAGGGAGGATTATGTTGAGCGACAACAGGGAAAAAGCAAAAAGCAATTTAGCCTGATGAAGGGATGGGGGTGGGGGTGGGGGGGCTGGACTGAAGTACTTGACACAAGTCTCCACTTGTGCTTTTTTTTTTCTCTGTGTTTTTCTGTACTATGGAAAGATTTGCTGCTGCAAAATTTCCCTGCACACTGATGCCGAATGCTGCACACACGTTTATAGAATCATCTCTCTCATATTAAATACAAACCAGGGATTCCTCTATTGTTATCATATACATAGATCAGATGTATGAGATTTGTTTAGGTTCTCATTCAGCAAACTTGACCTGTCCGGGGTGGCCCAGTGTCAGCTGGGATTGTCTCCAGTTCACCTCTAACCCTAACAAATAAGTGGTGTTGATAATGGCTGGATGGAGTCTGCAAATTGTAACTTGCATGATGAGTGTTTGGTGATCTGGCAGGAACAACACACAATGGTAAGTACAAACAAAGGAACGAACAATTCAACAAATGTGCACCCTGAAACATAATAAAAGTAACAAACTAACTTGTGTTTAATTTAATCTGCTCGTGTGCTTCGATGTAAATTGTGACATAATACCACCACGAATAAATCCAAGGTCCGTCACTAAGTGATGTAACACTACCCTGGCAATGGTAAATAAATGAACAAACGTACGAAATATGGCTTAATGTATAAGAAAAGCATGCAATGGACAAGTGGTGAGTGAGTCTTCCACCACTGCCTCTGGATGCATGGCCCCTGATTAAGTCAGTCAGAGTGTTATATCATCAGCAGATCATCTCTGGAAGGCAAAATTGAGCTGGCATGCAGGCCACATCCTGTAGACACGTGTGGTGAAGGCCTGGCTGTAATGGAAATGTAAGGGAGGCGAGGACTGGGAAAAAGCAGGAACAGAAATGTTTTTGTCAGGGAAGATTAAAAAAGACAGCAGGAGTGATAGCGAAAAGCTGACTCAATGAATTGAGAGAAAAGCACAAAGTCAAGGTGACCAAAAAGCAACTACAGATGTGCTCCGCTATATTTTGTTCTCAGTTGAATCAAAGCCACGATTTTAAAGTAATCCCCAGAAGCTTAACTCTCACTGACAAGAATTTATCGGAGTGCTCCAACAGATTCAGAGAGAAGAGCAATGTCATGTCTGTTTAACTGCAGTCAACGTCTGCTGCCTGTTTTCCCTATAAATATTCAACTTTCCCTGCTTCAGATTTCAGTCTCCACCAATCACACTGGCATGTGCCATTTACTGCTTCTTATTTATTTAATACATTAGTGCAGAGTGGCGTGATGGATGCGATAAAATGGGGAATCTGATAGGGGAAATTCGTTAAGGATTAGCCCTGTAGTGAAATAATTTTATTTCCTTGAGGCGCAATGTTTTTAAGACTAAAAATAAAAGTGGCACCAAGCTGCTCCACTATCAAAATCCCATCTGGACTGTATTGTTTGCTTAAGTCACACGGGTAAAGATAGGCCTTCAAATAGAGAGAAAAATAAAATCTTGCCGTTGATAGCATCTTCTCACTGGCTTCCCTTAGGTTGATGAGCAACTTTTTATTTTTTTCTCTCCCCACACATTCCTTCAATCAAAACAAGCTGGACGGGTCAAGACAGCAAACAAACAGCCTGACTAATAAACTGACAGGAGGAACAGAGGACACGCTGGCAGAGAACCATCAAGTTTGATTATCAGGCTCTTAGCCCTGATGCCCTTTACCTCTTCACAGCCATTTGTCTGTGGTGTTTTCTTAATGAAAAGCCAGCGGCTGGGCCCATTGCGGATCTATCTTTAGGAGAAGAGTCCTGGCCAGCCAACAGCGACACTGATCAATAGCCTGGAGGGAAGACAAGCGTAGCCCCAGACTCTCAGGGCTTAATGGGCGGGAGTGGAAGTAGAAAGAACAGAGGTGTGCTTTAAAAGGCTGGCCCAGTAATCTTGGCAGAGAGAAAAACCTCAGCGAGAGTGGGTGCAGGCGGTGAGCAAGGGATTGGAGAGAGAATTATGTTTAAATGAGACTAAATGGTCACTAAAGGTTGCTGATTGTAGCTCAGAGGGTTTGACCGAGGCGGAACATGCTGTTTTTGCCCGAAATGCACTGCCTATTGACTTTTGGCTTTCCGAATGTGGGTCCAGGCGTCAGTGGAAAGCTAAATATATGTTCGTTGTACTCAAGAAAAGCCGCTTTCAACCTTGTAATCCCAGAATTTCAATTAGAACACACACCCGAAACCACAATGCACACCTGTAACAGATTTGATGTTCTGCGCATGAAGAAGCGAACACTGCCTGTGGGCTGCTCCATCTTTAGCTTTTAAATTTTATTAGAATGAGACTATTGCCTTTTTGCATTGCTTCTGTATTCTGTATTTTTCTTAGTGCTAAAAAAACATGAAGATACAAGAAATCACAATATGTTAGTCCAACACTCTCTGGCATTCTTTGCATATGCTTCTTAGCTCTGAGTCCACTGTTTCCTCCTGGAGGTGTTTACTAAAACAACTCATTTAATTTTTAAAAGAGGCTCTGTGTTTTCATAAAAGAGCTACTCATTGTGGTTTTTGGCAAACTGGTCATGAAATGATGCATTTGCTGGGGACTATTTCCACTGGTGGATTAATTGACATTTGAGGATATGGCTGATCGTTTCAAACACAGATGGTCTTTGTCACCGGCTTAAAATTTGATTATTTTCTGCTTACTGTACACAACATTATAAAGATTGTCAACATGTTACACTTCTCTTCCTTGTCTTGTCCTCCAAAGCCTCAGTAGTCATCGCTGACAGCCAGGGATCAGGTTCAAAGGCACATTAAAATCGTCAAGAGCGATGGTTATCGTGATGCACCTTTCAATTAGCATTTTCCACTATTATCATTCGAAACAAACCTGAAGAAGACAACCTTGACCATCCACCCAGCCAAGTGATAAATGTAGAAAAATATGGCAGTAAATTGATTGCAAGATATACGTATTTGACAGTTCCTGTAGTGCTTTCTCTTAAATAAAATTAAGAATAAAATATTTTTATTCAACTTATCAGTGCATCAGTTTGGGACTAAGTATAAATCCTTCCTTCAGAGCTAGGCATGTCTTTTCCTCATTTTGTGCTTTTGCTCATGTTGCAGGCAGCAACCTCTCCTCTCCCCAGAAGACTCTGGACTCTTGCTGGGAAGGTTGGACAACTCCCTGCAGAAGGCCCAGCCCCAAGTCTGATGCCTCATATCTTGTTTGTTGTGTGGTGAGGACCTTGCCATCTCAGTTATTATTATTATTATTCATTCATTCATTCAGTTTTTACGTTCATCGTCTACCGGCTATCTGTTTCCAGGTCACAGGGTTGTAGTAGGTTGTAGTAGTAGTAGTAGAAGTATCCCGTTATTATCAGTAGCTTAGAAGTAGCAGCAGTAGCTTTTATCCAGTTTTGGTTTTCCTGCTGTGTATTAACTCCTTTTTTGTGTGTTTAACAGAATACTGGGTTGATCCATGTGGGTTCCCTCATTGGAACAGTATAATTTTATTTTTTTTCCTACAACAGGCTCCGCACTTTTAACTCGCTTCCCTCAATGACACTACCAATGCGGATGATAAGACTGGGAATAATGCTGGGTGCTCGCTGGGTGCAGGTTCCCAAAGGGCACACAGGGACTTTTCAGCCAAAGAAAATGTAAACTGGCCATGAAAAAAGTAGTGTAAAGGGCATTAAGCATTTTCAGAGAAAGCTCTGCACTTAATCATCTGGTAGATTTTAGTGGTTGAAATAAAATTTCCTTCTTGAACAATTTAATTAATTATAGTTTTCGCTGCAAAGCAAAAATCACGGTTCCTTTGTTTACATGCTTTTTAAAATACATTTCAGATGAAATTGGTGGCTTGCTGAATAAATAGTCTTTTTCTCAAACGCTGGGAATAATTTACACTGCCACAAACAAGACACGGTAACCTTTTTATAAAAAAGTAAGTTTTACCCCACTAGTACAGGGAGATTTGTTTAAAATGCCTCATTTAAAATATCTTGTACTCGCCTGCGTATCTACATGTCAGTCATAGAACAGTTTGAATGAGAGACTTCAAGTAAATGTTCAAGCCAAAGCAGGGAGAAGCCCTGGAGGATTCTTGGCTTCCATTAAGAGGGACTTTGGCACCTGACACCTACAAAACATCCCTCTAACTGGCCACAGCTTTTCTCCTGCCATCAAGGAAATATTTGAAGATGAGATTCAATCCTTTCTGCTGTAGCTCTGTGCCTCAGAAAGGCTTGAAGCCGGTAAGGAGGATTAAGAGAAGTCTGAGTCCTTTGCCTGCATCACTGGAGGTTTGGGGATGGAAAAAACTGGCCTCATGCATTGGATGGTGGAAGGAGAATAAATACGTTACACTTCATTCCAGTATACTGGCAGCACTTTATTCACTCAGTTCAAATGGGGGTTAAAGAGTGACAGCGTGGACCATGTTGGAGATGTCAGTGATCCTTTCTGTTAATGTTGCTGCGTGTCTCCGAGAGCCCCATTAAAACATGTGAGCATGCAGACTAAAACCTGCAGTCTCTCTAATGACAGTGAAGGGACTCCAGGGGCATTGCTCTTAGAATAGCGTCATTTTATAGCAGCACTAACAGTCTTCCAACCAAGTCAGGAACCATCTCTCCTGGAAAAAAAAATATATATCCGCAGCGCCACAAATTTGACAGTGACATCGCAAATCATTGTGTTAATGGAGGGCTTCAAATTTCTAAAGGTGAGATAAATCCATATTATAGAGTTTAAAGATGCAATAGTAAATCTACCCTTATAATACCCTAGAATTTCTGCCCTGATGCCAGACAATTCGATTAAACGACAGACATTTTGGCAGCAGAGGTGTAATTGATAATATTAACAATGACAGTGATCCATTTACGGTGAGCTAGTGCATATATAGTCATACAGACTGCTATAAAAAGAGCTTTTAAAAAAAGAAAAATGGAAGAAAACCAAAAACAACATGTAGGACTTAATATACTTCATATTAAACTTCATATCCTTAATAATGTATATCATCAGTTTATGTGTCTGTAACAATTTCACACAGATGTCATGAATAATTTTGCAGGTGAAGCTGAAAAGCATCTTCTCTGAGTTGGTGAAGAGGAGGCGACACGGCATAACAGTCTTTGGCACCGCTGCCCAACAGCAAAATGTTTGTGGGTTTGATTCCCCCGGCCTCTGTGGGCTTCCTCTGCGTAGTATGACGTCTCCCCACAGTCCAAAGACATGCACAGGTTGATTGGTGACTGTAAATTGCATGCAAGTGTCACCGGTGGTCTCCGCGTGTTTCTACGTGTCTGTCCTGCAGTAGGCTGGCTCCCCCGTCCAGGGCAAACCTTCGCATTTACCCGGAGCAGCAAGCCCTGGGACCCTGATGGATAAGCAGCTGAAGATGAACGAATGAAAAATGTTGATGTCGGGGAAAAGATACGGTGAGGGAAAGTGGCTCTGCGTGTCTTGACCGGTGTCCACGCTTGGCTCAGGTCCTCAGTCCTGGCAGTTGCAACATGTTTGCCCAGATTCAAGGTGCTGGATAAACAGAGCCATTTCTCCCACCAGTCTTCTCCAGTGTTTGTATTGGTACAGAGACTATATGATGGGCTGTGGCATGTTTGAACTTTTTTTTTTTTTTTTTTTTTTTTTTTCCCACTTTCATTTATGCTGTTGTGTTGTGCTGGCCGGTGTTCACAGGAATATTGGCAGAGCCTGAACAAACACTGCCTGTACTGGTGAAAGGCTGCGGGTTAGAAGAAAGCTGACTGGGATAGAGAAAAACAAGTGCTGAAGTATTATCACGTAGAATACATTTTGTAAGGCAAAATAATGTGTGGCGTTTTCGGACCAATCAGCTACTTGTACGCCAGACAGCCTGATGTCTGTGTGTTTTCCTGATTGCTAAGCTGTAGCAGATTGTGTGATGGCCCCGGCTGCATGCCAGGTGGCATGTTGTTGTATTGTTAGCATGTTAAGCATTATGTTACGTTCTGCGTGTATTGTGCAAACGAGAAGTATATATAGACTTCTCTACTTCTCTTCTCTCTATATATATATATATAGTAGAAATTTGTTTCTATGCCGTACTGCGTCATTTAGTGAGACAGGTAAAGAACCATAATTTGACTGCAGTTAATTGGCTGGATATAATGATAAGACTATGGACCCAGTTATACATTGGGGTCTCCAACCAGCCTCATAGGTATTAAAATGGCCTGCAGGCTCCCCCAGCCTCAATTAAAGTGTATTTTTTGCTACAGCTACATCAGAGCCTGCAATCGTTTCTCAAACGCTGGAGTTGGTTTGATTTACATGTCCGGATGATTTGATGATTCAGAGTAATGATAGTGACAGTTGCAATGTTTTAATGCCATTGACTCTTATTTGGAAATTCAGCACAAACAATACGATGTTGAAGGAACTTCTCTGTACTATACATCATCATGTCCGACTCACTCAGCACAATTCAGCGTGGGCACCCACTGTATAATGAAAAAACCTAACACTATTTGTTTTGCGCATGAAAGACCAAGGTTGTTTTGTTGGATTGTGGATATAGTGTGTGACATAATTCCTTAAGCTCCCCTGCTTAAAGTTTACCACAAGTGTTCATTACAGTGATTGCACACTTAACCGACAAAGTGAAGGGTATCATTTAAAAAAAAAAAAAAAAAAAAAAAGACTCTCACATGATCAGGCTCATAAAAAATACAAAGGTCGCTTTTCCAAAAATTTATTTTTTGATCTTTAACTCTTTCTGCTCATGTGCCAAAAAAAAAAAAATAAGCACACTCTCTTTTCCACACATTGTCACTGTTGTGTCAGCTGATGGGAGAGGAGCGACACGGTCTCACATTCCCAATTGTAATCAGGTTTTAATTGGGGGTTATTTGTATTAACACCATCTATCTCACCTGAATGTAACCTCACGGTACTTGAGCAGAGCGGGAAACGAGTTGGCTGTAGAATTGTTTAAGTGTTAAAGGCTGTGTTTTAATTGCTTTTTGGTTTCAGCTGCGGGAGTCTGTGTTTGCCCTGTGGGTGTATATTGGAGATTAGCCCTCTCAGAGAGCTGCAGGTATGCAAAGCTGTACTGTGAGGGGAAATTATAACATTTAAAATCCACTCTTCATAATGGGAAAAAAGAAATCAGAAAAATGTGACTTACTGGAATTATTCTTTAAGGCGTCAAACTTCTTAGGTACCCACAGAAACCCCAGAGAGGGTTTAAAGGGTAAAATTGAGAGAGAAAGAGAGATGGAATGAGATTAATACTAAAAAAAAAAAAAAACAACATGTAGACACAGCCGCAGCCACATTAGAGTTCAGTTTGTGTGTGCCTCATTGCTGTAGCAATTAAAAAAGGAAGACTCCTGTCTATTTAGAGGAAATGAAACAGACAGGATTGATCGGTGAGCCCCTGAGCCATAAATCCGAGATCCCCAAATGTCAAGAACAAACACAATACTTTTCCCACACACACAGACAAAGTTAGCCATAAACAGATTCACACAATGACCACTCTGAAAGTTTCATGATGTGTGGCGAGTGGATGGTTTAATAAGAGAGATCGATATAACCGACTGCCAAAAATTTTCATCAAACTCTCACATTTGTATGAGGTGTGTACTTTTTTTGCACTAATCTTTTTGGGGATCACATATTTAGCGCTGCTGCACTGCAAATTCCATTTAGTAGCTTTTATTGAGCTTCCAGTCATATCACACATTCAGCTTGCCCAGTTGTATCTGTATTTTTTGTTTGATAATCTTCTTGCAACTCTTCAGGTGGTCACTTCTACTCCGTTGCTGTAGTTCCCTTCCCAATTCCCCCGGCGTTCAGAAAGTCTATCACTTTTTTATATTTCGCTACCGTTAGCTAAATTTTCTTTTTTTTTTTTTCCTGATGAATCTATATTCAACATCCCATAACGAAGAAGGCCAAATGGACATAAGAAATATAGCCAATTTCTGTTGATCGTGATTTGGACTCACCTGTCAATATACGGTCTCACAGCTGACAGTGCATGTCTGAACAAAAACCACAAGGTTGGAGTGAGTGCCAGCAGAGCCCAAAGACCGGATTGCAGATCCGCAGCATGAATGGTTCACAACATCACAATAGTCTTCATAATTCTCACATATTACACATTTGGAACAAGCAAAGAACTGCTTTGGTCCGGAGCGTTTAGGACTTCAGTATGGGCCAACCTTCTCACAGGTCAATCACCCGAAGCATACCAAGACAATACAGGACTGGCTTGAGGACAACTCTGCAAATGTCCTTGAGAATAATGATTTGAACCCCATTAAAAATCACTGCAGAGACCTGAAAATGGTTGGTCTCCATCCAGCCTGACAGGGCCTAACAGGATCTTTAGAGACCAATAGCAGAAAATCTCTAAATCCGGGTGTGCAAAGCTTGTTGTGTCATACCCAAGAGAACTGTAACCTCTGGCAAAAAGCCTCAGCTATTAACCGAGATTCTTAATACATACATGTTTCATCTGATTTGCAAGCATTAAAAAAAATAAATTAATAAAATCACCTTTTGGATTTGTTTTCATGAAGCAATGATCGTTGATTTATGAAGGCAAATGACATTTTCAGCACACTGACCAAATACACAACACAGCACTGTCAAGTATGAGCGGCCTGTCTGTCTGTCCTCTGTCTGCCACATTTACAGTAAGTTTGTTAACTGTGGCCAGTTCAAACCTCCATTTTTTCACTAAAGTCACACAATTGGGCCCTCAATAATTGATACAATACATGTCACATACATAATATAAGACGAGCGAAGCAATTCAAAGGGTTACATATTTAATAAAAAGTGCGCAGCAGCAGATGTTGAATCTTTGATGTCTGAGATCTCATTGTGTTGAAAAAAGGTACAACGCCACGTCCTTGTGACAGCATTATTACTCACATTTATGCTCTTACGTTTTCTCTTTTTTTCTTTTTTTCACCGTAACAACTCAATGTACCCACAGGGAAATTAAGTTTTACCCAATGAACCAATACGCACACGCAAACAAAGATCTGAGATTCATATACTGCATGAGCATGAGAAGACAAATGTAGGAACACACATTATCACACACTGATACAAGAAAACGTGCGCTGAGTACACTGTCCGTGCAGACAGCACAAAAAAACCATACACACACACATACACGCACAGGAACACAAATGTTCCAGTGTTATTTAAAGAAGTCCAATTAAACGTAATGCTCAACATAATCTCTCTTTCCACTTTCATTAACTTGCTTTTCTATAGAAAGACAGGCGAGACGAGCGCTGACAGGGCCCTCCCACGCCTGTGATGGCCTGGCCAGTCGCGGCTGCTGCTGCTCCTGCATAGTGCAACAGCAGCCTCTAGTGTCCGTGTGCAGCTCCCCTGGTTGCACAGCTTTTAATTGGGCTGGAATCAGCTTTGGGTCAAACGTGGCAAAGAATGCTAATTTCACTTGGATGGTTCAGAAGCCAGGGAGGAAAAAGGCTCCACAAGCAACTGTCAGTGTTGTGCACAGGAGAGCAATGCACTGCATTTCAAGGCTTAAGGGTATTTTTGCAAACAGTGTGGCAGTACAGCCTAGCGTGGGTTGATGTTCGTCAAGCGTAGCCATTAAAGTCAGAGTCAGAGCTGACGGGTCTTTGTCCACATGTCCACGTGTGGAATATTTCATTTGTAAAATTTGAAATGTAAGAGGTACAGGGGACCCATACCCACTTCAAGAGAAATTACATCCGGTCTTCAATTTATATTGTGTTTTTTTTTCCCAATTGTAATTTCAACTTGGACTTTTATTACCGGCCTCTAAATTATCATTGTAATTGGGTCGTAACATTGTCTTATAATTTCATATTTTACATTGAGCAAGGGGCAGCATGGTGGAATAGTGATTAGCACTGTTGCCCCAAAACAAGAAAATTGCAGGTTCTGTTCCCGGCCTGGGGCCTTTCTGTGCAGTGACTCTAAATTGTCTGTAGATCTGAGTGTGAGTGTGAGTGGTTGTTTGTCTTATGTTGGCCCTGCGATGGACTGGTGACCTGTCCAGGGTGTATCCCGCCCTCACCCGGTGTGAGCTGGGACTGGCTCCAGCAACCACCACGAGCCAGAGAGTGAACATTGAGCAAGGTGTACTGAACAACACAACTCGTCACCTCAAACACTGTGAGATTGCGCATTAAGGTAGGCATCAGTGTTTATTATTAATTACTACATAGCCCAAGAATAAAAGTACCTCTATTGGGAATGGCAGAATTCTGTTTTACCACAGCACACCAGACACCTGTGTCTCTCCTTCGACCTGAGAGAAACACTTACCTCGAGCGCAGAGGTTTTAGGAGGAGGATGATATTTGGGGATATGTTCTGCTTTTGTAGGTGGAAGCTTCTTTTTTAACCACAAACTGTGAAAGTGGTCACAGTAGGAGAGTGGCGCATGGTCAAGGCAGCAAATCATTTTGACTCTAGAGACCCTGGTTTGAAATTTTTTCCGGCATTCTTAAGTATCGCTTGAGTCTTTCTGGACAGATGGGGGACCAATTGAAAGGGAGACCTTGAAAGCTATGGACAAAAAGTTTGAAAATGGTATGAATCAGATGCTATGGCCTTCACAGCCACCTATGGGAACTTTCGGACCACCACCACCACCATTACCATCAAAAGAGAGCCAATCAATAAAAAATATGGTTTTAACAAAAAAGGAGCTGTACTTGGTGCTCTCATGTGAGCAATGACCACAGTGAGGGATTTCTCTGTATGTGCTCGTGCGCCCACATCCTTCTAATCCCGCAGATATGGAGACTCGGTACAAGGTGGCTGATGGCCCTGTAATGACCCAGCTTCATTTTGCATCCAGGCTTTCATGTGTCTATCAAAGCTATTCATCAAAAATAAATAATTCCTTCTCAGAGATACATCCAAAATGCAAGGTAGCCCTCATTGAAATGTGGAGCATGGAAGAACGCAATAAGCCCAGCGACACAGCCTGGCAGGAAAATAATATTAATGAAGACCTGAGAGAGTCGTATGTGAGCGTGGTGCAGACCGCGTCAGTCCTCTCTGATTGACCCCACTGGAAGTTGGCTGAGGACTGATTCGGTCCTATAAAGCCAAAGCAACAACAAAAACAGCACGGGACTGGGGAGGGGAGGAGAGAGGAGGGGCGGGGTGCACAGCCTGAACATGATGCTGTTCATCTGACTCTAGGTCTGCGTGGCTCTGACATTTCATATGTTCATGCGAATCATCTGTTAGAGTTATGTTGTGTAAATCACCCTTTTAAGGAAGAGGGAGACAATGAAACATAGGTGCTACACATCAGGATGGGGCAGACTATCACAGTGAAGGGAGACACAGAAGTGAAGCAGAAACGGGAAAGAGAGATTTCAGTAAATAAGGAAATGCATAAAGTATTTCAACATAAAATGAGGACAAGCCTCTCTGTCTGATTAATAAAACATTGAGTCCCTCCCCCAGGGAGGTTATGTTTTCACCTGGGTCTTTTCATTTGTTTGTGGGATTACACAAAAAGAGTTGAATCACTTTGCACAAAACTTGTGGTGGAAGGCCACGGTGGAAAAGCCTCAGGAAGAAGCCATTACATTTTGATCCAACCTGAAATGAAAGGAATTTAAATCTTCACTAAAACTGATTAATTCGCCTGTGTCCCAGACTTTCATTGAATAACTTGCTGATTGTCAAGTAAGAAAGAAGCTTTGGAAACCTTTCGAATTTAGATCATTTGAGCACGGAAATGCCCACATTTTTAGATCACATATCCCCGTATTAACGTTTGACACCCCTGATTCGAAAATATCTGGAGTGATTTTGATGAAACACTAATCTCTGACAAGTGCAGCCAACCTCTTTGATTTAACGGCAAGGCTGTGCGTTTTTGTCACGAAACAACTATTCTGCCTTAATCGCAGCAGCGTTTTGTGTTTCTCTGCCTTTATTCTTGAGCGTGTGGCACAGCATGCTAATGAGCTAATGCAGTCCCACTGTTCCTGCAATTAGGAGTGTGTATAGAGGCTAATATGAGGAAGTGGTAGCTAACATTAAGTGCTAATAGAAACAGGTGTCTGCTGGTGTACAAGGCCGGGAGGGATGGTAAGATCCCCAAGATGTTAGTAAGAGTTTAACAAAAAAAAAAAAAAAAAAAACGTCATAAATCTAACGTCTATCCCAGAATGCTTTGCAGATTTAAGTACCTCTTCGCTTTAGGAAACACATGAAACTAAGAGCATTTTATCTTTATATCTTCATTTCAGTCCATGTATTGTTCTGTCCTCTTCTCTTCTTTAATCCATCCTCTTTTGGCAACATATTCCTGATCCCCCTCCCCCCTGACTCACTCTCTCACCCATTTCTCCTTACCCGCCCACCCCCACATTCTCATATTTGCTGGTGTATCATGCCAGTCTATCACAGCAAATGGCTGTTTTTATTTCAATTTCACAAAATTGGATTTTAATGAATTCTGCAATGAATAACCAAGCAAGAAATTATTTTCCAATATCCTCCCATGATATTCCACCATCCCTCTGTATTAGCGGAATTAATACTTGGAGCGTGCTGCAGATGCTGCATCAGGTGATGCAGGATCTGATTAGGAATTCAAAGTTTTCAGCAAATCAGGTATTGGGGTACAATCATGTTTTCTTTTTTCTTTTTTAATCAAGGAAAAAAAAAAAAATCCCTCAAGCAGCCGCAAGGAATACTAAATCAATGGAATTTGATTAACATACGAGGCAAGTGCCATTGCCATTTCCTCTCCTGTCCTGAAGCCTTTTGAAAGACATGTGTTACAGTATGTCTGCCTATGATGGTATGCAAACCCCTAACTTTCGCAGCATGTAAAGTTAAACAGATAAGGCGCTGGCATTGTTGTTGGCCCTTTTAAGGCTCTTTTCCAAAGATATTGCCCTCTGATTGTGCAGGTGTCGGGTGTGACAAGGCAAAGGAAAATTGTCCTTATAAAAGCAACTGAAGTGCATAATGCACAGCGCTATGTTTACCTGCGTGCCTCGTTAGCTGTTTGCAGAGGAAAATGCGCTCCGGGTGTTTGTGAGCATGTAAATGTGTAATTATGTATGTATATATTTGTGTTTCCTGACACTGATAACACTGATGAAAAAGTATTTTTATGTAGTAGCGGTGATTATGCTAAATGCATTTTCAAGGAAGTGTAATTACTGCCTGTTCACTGTTGCCATGTTCACTCATTTTGTTATTTCCAGTCCATAAATGTGGTGGTGTACAAAACTCAAGGGAGGAAGGGAGGAAGTCAGGGTGGATGGCTTAAAAAAACAACAACACAATTGTATGGAAAGACAAGAGATTTTGGAGGAATACTGAGGAATCGTCTTCAATCTTCAGGGAATCCTCCTATCTTTTATTTGACTGACAATCATTCAATGAGATCATTTAATGTTGAAGTATTTCTTTAAACCCACGTCACCATCTGCCTACATAAACCAGAAGTAGCCGACACCACAATCGCTGTAAACATGACAAAGATTGTTAAATTTTGGGAGGAAAAAAAAAAAAAATCCTGTATGTTAAGTCACAGAGGCGAAGCATCCTATGAGGCAAACCAGGCATTCGCCTGGAGCCCCAGGCCCCATACATGGCCCTTTGGGGCCACCCAAAATGCCCTCTCTATATTTAGATAGATGCAGGGGCCCCCAAATGGCTAGGTCTGCCACTGGTAAGTCACCAAGTCACCATGTTTTCTACACCGAGTAGTTTTTGTGACTTATCTAACCATACAAATATTGCCATTGTAGTCATGGTAACAAAGCTAGAAGTGTGGCTCTTGGTCCAGTCCATTTTTTTAATTATTGTAACCATGACGGCCAAGGTCCTGTCCACCCGCTGCTACATGAGCGCTATTTCAGGAGACAGGGGCTATATCAGAGGGCTCAGGAAAACAACTTGGCTCTGATTGACAAATCTTTTGTTTGTCACCATTGCTCAAAACCGGTTTAATGAAGCTGGTCGGTAACACTTATCCTTAATATGATAATGACACATAAACATAGTCTGGGATTTTCTTTCCAAACACAATTCCTGTTGCAGTATATGTCGTCGCAATGTAATTTCTGGTAGACTGGATTGTACTGGTGGAAAAGTCTCTGATTCACCTCCCTGAGATGCTTGGTGTCAGCCATGTCTATCAGTGCCTTCAGGCAATTAGACTAGCGCAGCATTTAGAGTGAAAGCATCTGACCTGGCTCTGCCAAAAGTTCAAAAATATACCAACTATATTATCAGTTACTCAGTTAATATATTTGATTTCTCTTTCTCTACATTTCTCAACAGAAACACAGTTTCAGAGTGAGTTACTGGAAAAACCATGTCTTGATGAACAGCGGTTTCTTTACTGGTTACCTTGCAACCTGACTATCACAGCATGATTCTGGAAAGTTACTGCCCCCCACCGTCAAGTACCTCAGTCAGCCCTTATGATGGAGCCCACTCATCGGTGCACTGTTTGCTGCCTGGATGTTCCTTTAGTGTCGCGCTGGTGAAGGATGGCGTTTCGAGCTTACGCCCAAACACGGACAAGCTACACCTACCGGGTCTGTCATGTCAGACCTTCTGCTCAAAAGATTGCGAGTACAATGAATTGTATCACAAGTGAAGATCTTCCTGCACCGGGAAACAACTTCTTAGCCAAAAGGAGCTTAAAGAATACAGATTTGGTACCATTTTTAACTTTGAATGGAGAAAATGCACTTATTTCCCCCTGCTTCCAGTCTTTATGTTAAATATGCCTTATATGTTAACACTTTAATCATAGCTTATATATATTCATGCAGTGACATGAAAGGAGTATTAATCTTGTCATTTAATTCTTGGAAAGAAGGCGAATAAGCATATTTACCAAAATGTCAGACTATTCCTTTAATCTATAAATGTGATTATTTATTTATTTTTTTTTAATGGGCTTTTCTAAATCATTGTGAAGAGCAAATACACATTTAAACCATAATGATGATTTAATTAATGACATTTGAAATGTGGAGCTTTCAGTCTGAAATATGTGACAGAGCAATTGTATTTTATCATTACAAAAGAGGGTTAGAAAAGCCAAAAAAAAAAATTGTCATGCTGCAATCCAATTAAAGTACAATAAGATGGCCTTGTATGTGATTCAAAAGAAAATCATTTCTCGAGGCTGTCTTTTCAACCCCAGACTGCCCACCTCAGGATTGCCCGAAGTCTTTGTTATTTTGATATTTCCCAAGATGGCTCTAAAACTTTTTTGATGTAAAGACTTGTTGACATAATCCAGAGAAGTGAAACTCTCTGAGTTTATAAAATCTATTACTTAAATTTCAGTTTTAACATCAGAAGATGCATCAGTCTGCCCTGTGTCATAAGGAGACAGGGTCGCATAAAGCGAATCGGTGTATCATCGGCACACCAGTGAAACGAAATGGCATACAGTATCTGTATATTGAAAGTTACTGACCCCAAAAGCGAGCGTTGGGGGCCTCACATGTTATTTTGAAGTGCTCTGTATAGAAACTAAGTACACACCTTAGTACCCAGCCTCTGGCCTTCCCCTCCTCCACCAAATGAGCCCTTTATATAGGCTGGTGGCACCCTAACACCTGGCATATACCATTTCATCACACACCTGCCTAATAAATATATACAAATTACACTACAAATGTAATATATATACAATATAAATACAATAAATGTATACATCTGCAAAACACCCGAATGAATAACCATAAGTCATTTACAAATATACATATTTAAAATAAACAATAAACTCCCCTCTACTCACTTCCCACTTAGTGCCTCCCTCTCTAATAGGACACACACAAAAAATATTTACAGGACAAGGTTGTAAGGCTAACACTGGAAGCTAGTACCCCACATTGCTACTAGGCCAAGGAGAAAATAAAAACCCAACCAACCCTAAATGGGTAGAACTCCCCCTTAAATACCCTTAGCCCCTCCCCTGGGCAAACCATTTAACAACTGAAGTGTCCTCAGGACCAATTAGTAACCCCAAAGAGACATAAATTCAGAAATAAATGATAAACAACTTTAATGAAATTGGAACTAATCGCCCTCCATATAACCATTGCCAAATACCCCAAACCAGAATAATTAATAAACTGGCAGTCCATTCAATATTAATGGAATGGCCCGTGGTCACCTGACCCTCTGAAGCGTGCCACCCTGCGCTATTTAGGCCGTGACCGGAAAGCGCCTCATTTGGGCCGGGCCCTGAGGCAACCAGAGGCAGCAGCAGCAGCAACGTGTGTACGTCGAGGATTGTGTGTCACGTTGGCGCCGAGTGTGCCAACCTCAAACGCCTACAGCAGGGAAAAAAGAGTCCTGGCGGTGGGGAAAAGTTTGTGGACCAGCCGGTTGGACATGGCCGCGGTGCTCTCTCTCTTGGCCGGAGAGCCCCAGCGCTCTCCGGCCAAGAGAGAGAGCACCGCATGTCGGTTGGAATGACCGTCACACTTGCATTACCAATTATCAAGATAATGCTTTATATCTGTGAATATCTGTTAAGACATTTGACCTCACAGTATGACTTCGTAGACTCACTGTGTATTTGGCTGTATTAGAGTAAGGGCATTTAAAAGTTATACAACAAGCTCGAAAGACACATTTCAGTTACATTCGCATTCATAAAAGCATTTCATTCTATTCCATTAAAATCCATATGCACAGCAACTAAATTCTAATTAGCCTATTAGGTGTGAGCGCATAAGAGTAAACACAATTAATGAAGCGGAAATCTCCATCCCTGTGAAAGGGGCAGGAGGTTGAGGTTACCTCTCCTATCTCTTACCAACATTCGGGGCTCTTTCATTGCGTCTCCTCCTAATCGAAAATGAGATTAATGCGTGCCAGACAAGTGGCCTCGGCTTGAATGGAAACAATATCTGAGTGGGATGTGACTGGGCCCTGGGTAAAAGGGTTACTCATCATGTATAGGTAGAGAACAGGGGTCAGGCTGACAGTAATCTGAGATATTAGGAAATAATACAGTATGTTAATGACCATGCAGAACCGCTGAGAGAGTAGAGCGTCTCTCTCAAGAGAAGCGCGCGTGTTTAGGGTAGGAACAGTTTTTGCCACAGTTTTTATAAAGCCTTTTTAAAGAGATAGAATAAAGAGGAGTCACCAAAGGGCAGGTAGATTTGTTCTGGCATCTAGCTGAGGTGGATTTGAGTGAGTTAGGCTGCATAGAGCAATGAACGTGGACGGGAGTGAAGACGACACATGCTGAGCTGCGCTAATCAGCGTTTCGCGTTTGGGTGGGCTAGAAATTGCGTCCTTTCAGTTACTTTGACACTGAACTCTTCAGTTCAAACAGAGCTTCAGTTCGCTGAGGATAAGATGCCGAGAGAGATACTGATGCTGAACATGGGGGTAACACAAAAACACTTGCGGCACTGAAGGTTGATCACTTTCTTTCCCATAGCACCGACATCTTAGAGTGCACATCGTATTTGCAGACTGCAGACAGGAGACAGAAGAGCACAGGTGTGAGACAAAGAAAGCAATCACTGCACAACAGGGAGGGAAGAGATGCCTTGGTGTGGGGAACTCTGGTGGCTGAAGTAGGTGTTGGTAGAGTGGGGCACAGGGCTCATTTGGGAACTCAGAGGATGGACGACTATCAACAGACCCGGAGCACAGGTAAATTTAGGATTACAGCAAGGACGCACTACAATAAAGAGGCTTGAAGTCATCTCGGCATCTTTGTTCTGTTTTTTTTACTGGTAGATTGAAAATTGCGTTCAGCTGAATAACAGGAGAGTGAAGGGCAGAAATGCACTGTGCAGCCAGAAAGTGGATTTCATCAATCGACGAAGGACAGACGTGAAAGTTGAGCCGCACGGCAGCAAGACAAACAAGCGCGGAGACAGACCAGGGAAAAGATTAGAGGCGGGGGACGCAACAGGACTCAATGACTGAACAATATGGAGTGTTCACAAACTGCTTGTTCACGCCGTAGATGTCCTGCTGGAGTTGTTCTACCAGAGAAACACACAGAGAAACAGCAATAAAAATCAGCAACATGGTAACAACTATCATGAAACTACCACTTTGAAAGGACAGATATGTGGTGAGAATGCTGGACTCAAAGCTGTCCACCATGGAGGAGCAGAGTCCTTGTAAGTCTTAACAGGAAAGAATTACTTTGTGAATATTTTAATGTTACTAAAGTTCAAGGAGTTGTTTCAGTAAGATTAGTTAACTTGCTTGTGTTTAGGGTTGTCTGACTGCATTTGAAGTCTATGGGGAAATGGCTGTCCTTCTCACGTGATTTATTAGCTCAGTGAACATTTTCCTGATGAGTTTGCGATCCTCGAATTTGACAACCAGATCCATCCTCAGCTCCTCTAAATTATTTTCTTCTAATGCCGTCTAAATATATTTTCATTACATTTCATTGTCACAGCCAATTTAAAAATTCAAGTCTCAAAAGCAGCAGCACACAAAGCAATAGGTGGCGTAAGTGTCTGCATCAGCATCTGTTAGTTTATGCTTTATATTATAGTTTATATTTCATTTTAGTACATTCAGTTGGCCTGCTGCACTCACTGATAGATTTGATGGATTTTGATTTTGCACAACAATTTCTTAGTTATTTCCAAGTTTCGTTTCGAAAACGTGTATTCAGTCCAATTGAATGAGTTGCTAGCGTCATGCAGACAGTTTTTTAACTCGGCGAACAAGCATAAGTGTGAAAATAGACAACAGAGAATGCAATTAAACAAATGCAAATCTGTAAAACTGAAGAAAAATGAATGATAACTGAAAGTCAAAGTTGCATTTCCACTAAAGGAAATGGAACTAAAGTATTGGTAAACGGGAAATTAAAATATTTTTTCCCCAGACTGACCCCTGTCCAGATTCTCCATAGAAATAAACCCTTGACAATGCAGTGTGAGATTCGTGCAAAAGAAAGAACATCTAGATTACTGTAAGAATGTAAAATTGTAAAAATGACTGAGAAAGAACAGGATCTTACAGATCTTCCTTTTTTTTTTTTTTAGTTTTCTTTTGCACCACAGGAGTTTTCCATTGACACTAACAGAAGTATCAAAGTAGTCATCTGCCTTTTCCTCCTTTCCTCCCTTTTTTTTCGTCTTCACCCCCGCTCATCTCTTCCTCCTTCAATGAATGCGGTATCAAGTGAGATTAAGTGACTTTGTAAGTCATCAAGGCAGTGTCTTGTAATATTGATCTGGCATAGAGGGTGAAATAGGGTGATCATTGGAGAAGTAATTATAAAGGGCCTCACCTCCAGTCCTCCTAGCTGTTTATCGGTGCGCTCATTAAAAGACATTGGCAGGCAGACGGGGGCCTATCTCTCCATTTGCCAGTCGACCACACCGTAAAAGCCGGTGGGTCATGGCTCCCGGTAGTGCGATAAGCGGTGAGCGCCAAATTGGAGGAGGACTGATTACATCCCCGAGGAAATGTGTGATGAAGCTCCCGGCTCCATCCAAGCTGTCGGTTTCCATTTCGCCCAGCATCTCTTTTAGCCCTCCTCCATCACTGCTGTGTGAGCTCTGCCTCTACTCTGTCTGCTTGGACGTCAGTCTTGTATTTAATTGAAATCTTGGCTTTAAAGCAGAAGGACGAAGGCTGCCTCTTGATTTGACTGCATCTACCACCTATTGAGGATGCAATGAATTTCAAATTCAAATCCAAATTCCTTTATTTTCCCCGAAGTGGTGAAATTGCGTTAATTCATGAATGCCAATAAATACTTGTGCTCCTGATTAATGAAAAACTTCAAATAAAGATGAACTTTCAGGCAAAACTGGCAACTTTTTATTTCCCAGACAAAGAAGCCTCAAGGTTTGAAACTATTGAAACCTTTTTTTTTTTTAATGCGGGTCATATTTTTGCATATGCGGAATATTCTCTTCGCCAAAACATGAAGAACAAAACTCCTACTTTTCTCCACTAAAACGTCTTTCAAACAGTCAGTGGTGACTTAGGCCTCCCAGCTCAGGATGAATGAAAGAGTCGGTGACTTCACAACAGGTGATCCAAAACGATAAATGTCAACAGCCGTGGTTGAGAGGTGACATCCCTACAGATGGGCGGATGAAGTGACGGGGATAGTGTAGACAGGTTTGTTTTTGTTTCACCACATAACCACAAGTGAGACGTGAAACTCACTTGGGACACAAGGTTCAGTCACGTACATGAAAGTTTGAAGCTCTGCACTTCCTGAACTGGCACGGAATCGCACTCGAAAGCAAAGCAAATGGTGGCTGACATGCCGCCGGTGGGACTCACACAAGATCCCAACGTTGAGCGATTTCTGTCTCCCTGTGGAAAGACGACTGTAGAGCCTTGATGAGAAATATTTCATTACTCCAGGTGCTGGATTCGAAGTTTCTTTTCAATAAAATTTTTGCAAAATCAGCAAAACAGCTCCAATTTAATGTATAAAAAAAAGTAGGTTTCCCAGAACCCGCAGGGCAACAGCTCAAAAAAATGTTGTCTTCAATTTACAGTGACAGGGAAGAAGAGGGACCTACCTCTACCTCTGAGACACTCAACCAATTGACTCCATTGCATTTTCCAGGTAGAAGTCACCACATGGGAACCTTATTTACTGAACTGGTACTAACAGTGTCCTCGTGGAGCAAACAACCCAAAACATGTTGATTAAAGAGCTTTCCTGACTTCGGAAACAATAGTTTAAGTGAGTCGGACGGAAACAACGCATCTATTTGATTATATTTTCGAAAAATACGTTTGCGAGTTTTCAGTGCTTGCCGTAGGAAGAGGCAAATAATGAGAGCCTCTGTGGTAACAAATAGGGAGGATCCAGGCCCAGCCTCTTCCCAACAGCCCAGCTGTCAACGCCAGCTGCTTCTTACTCCTGTACCTGCACCACCTGCAGCAGTGTGAGAGAATCCCACTCCTTGTCTGGCCAAAGAAATGACAAGCACAACGCCTCAGGGCACTTTACGGGAAAGCATCAATTAAACAAGAACGTTCGCTTGTGACTTCTGCAACAAAGTTTTATTACAGATGTGTTTACGTTCAGAGCAAAATATGGCCACAGGGCGTGAAACTGCATATAGTTTAGGGGGAAGAAGACCACCAAGAACGTACAGCAAGTTTGACATAACAGGACAAGCAATTAATCAACACAATATCTAAATAAAATGCTCTGATCAGAACTTGTATTGTTGTATTTACTGTTTACATTTTTTTTATATCACAACTAAACTTTCTTCCCCCTAATTAAAAAAAAAAATAAAAAATGACAAGCTCTTTCCTCTGTGGAAGACCAATTAGCCCTCCAAATTCATCTGCCATCCTCTGACTTGCCTGTATTCATGGGAGAATTGGCCTCCCACAGAGCTTTATGCCACAGTTTTCTCTTCCTAAGTGCTTTATTTCAGTTAATGAGCAAAGTGCCAGACAAAAATCAGCTACACTCATACCCCTGACAATATTTGCACAACCGTGGTTCTTCCCGAGCCTGTGAGTAGAATCCAAGTACAAATTAAGAAAAGTGACAATAGCAAATATGTGAGACAGGTCGTTCACGGGCATCTTTAATTTCTGTACCCATGAACACATGAATGATCTGCATCTGTCTTTTAGCCAGCCCAGTGTATGGGAGGCTATAATTCTGTCCGGGCTCTTTACATCTCCTCAGTCTGTTCTCATCTGCACGCAGGAATCTTGTAGGAGCTGAGGAGGGCAACGTCTGTCAGTTGAGTGCTGCGACCCTGAGAACTCAATTCACTGCAATTTAACATGGATTTATGATAATAAATGTATCATCATACATCTATGTGCACTTGTTCAAAGTGCTTTTAAGTTCACAGCACTTTGTTTATGTCCTTCTGCTGTTGTGTTGGGAGTATTTGCAGCACAGATTAAGTTGTTTGTTTTCTTAAATTGCGGCGCGTTGAGCTCTCAGGGCACTTTAAGGCACCTTAATATCAGTGCAGGGTCAATAACTTCACGATCATATATTTGCAAAATGAACAAAGAAACCACAAAGGTCTTGTACCTTTTCCTCAAGGTCTCAGTACAAGTATTAGTACATTGAGAAGGTAGCATCATTCTATACATTGTAGCTGTGTGTGAAGAATTTCTCTGCAATTATGCTCTTGAGGATCAGTTCCCCTGATCACCTCCAGCTTCTTTGTACGCTCGGTGATATATCCTTGCAAATGTTGGTTAATTTCCCACAAAACCTTTATAAGAACATTCATGAGTCGAGGATATGAAATCCCAATGACATTTTTCTTTAGCAGCAGCTGTGGAATTGACATTTGTGGGTTTTAAATGAAATGTCTTCCAAGCTATTTAATGAGTTAACACTAAATTTTACACATATTATCAGGGAGGTCACAGAATGAATCTTAATTACTTTGCCGATCATTTGACCTTTCTTCTTGTGCCCTGACGTGTCAGAGGTTTCAATTATTCTGACTATACTGATGAAGTATCCCGTGTCCTGCTCCTGAAGTTTGGTGTGGACGGCTCAAACAAAATGTCTCGCTTACTTCCTACTAATAACGCCAAGCAACCTCAATCCCATTGTTTCACCACTATCTTTTTTTCAACGGGCTGATCCTGCCTCTGCATTCTGATTTGTAACTGGGGCCCTGACTTTGTAGCCACATCCACCGCTGGCTCAACCAGAGTGAAGAATCACGACCAATGATGACCAGCAGCTACAAATACGTCAACGTCACCACTCCCTGACTGCTCACAGTCCCCCGAGATGTTGTTTTAAAGATGTTAACATATACTGGATTATTTGCTTATTGCCCCCTTTTTTCCACCGCCTGCATGTTAAACCCACAATACACAGATGAATGTCTGACGACGCACAGACTTAAAAACTTGAGGGAGTCATTCCAGAGGGAAGAAAATATAAAATAGATTAGTTGATACTGAATTAATCTTTTTGAGCTTCACACTTCATGCTAACTCTTCTCCAATTGTTTGGTAAATCAATGGAAAATAAATGGAGTGAAAAATAAATTAATTTTATTCATGAATTCAAATAGGGGCACTAGGCGGCATAGTGGTTAGCACTGTTTACAATGAGTTTGCATGTTCTCCGCGTGTCTGTGTGGGTTTCCTCCCACTGTCCAAAGACATCATGTTTGGGTTAATTGGTGACTCTAAATTGTCCGTAGGTCTGAGTGTGAGTGTGAGTGGTTGTTGGTCTCTGTCTGTCTCTTTGTGTTGGCCCTGTGATGGACTGGCGACCTGTCCAGGGTGTACCCCGCCCCTCACCCAGTGTGAGCTGGGATTGGCTCCAGCATTCCGTGCGACCCCGAAACAGATAGGTGGTTGAAGATGATTTTTTTTTTTTGGTCTGTTTCAATACATAACAAAATGCAGCATGTTGGTGTAACTTCACAGCGAATGGCGGCCGTAAACATAAGCTGCGGGATGTTTATAAAAATAGAAGTGTAGCTACTATGGAGTTAGTTCATTTGTCGACCACTGAGTATGTTGTTAAAGACTTTGCACCCACATACCAGCTTCCACTCATCCTGGCTGCTTGGACCTCTGCACTGGTAAAGTTATGCTGGAGATATACAAGGTCACCACACCTCACTAAGGAATGATAAAAACTACTGAGAGGGTCAGGGCACTGTAAAACACACTGCGCGCACACACACACACACACACACACACACACACACACACCCTCTGTCTCATTAGGAGAGATCTAATCAGCTGTGAAGCTGTGTGTGCAGGGTCTGCATGTAACTTTAATTGTGCTGTTGGATTTTACTCTGATGCCAGCATGATTGTGTTTGCAGCCATTTACATTTTACATTTACTCTTCTGGCACACGCTTTTATCCAAAGCATTTGAAGTTGGTTGACACATCAGTGTTTTGTTTTGTTTTGTTTTTTTTTTAAACCTACTGAAGCTAGAGTGATATCCCTCGTGGCAAAAAAAAAACGTTCCACTCCAGCTGGAGACTGACATGAGTGTTTTTCCACGCTTAGCTTCAAACTATACAGAGTGTATGCAGCAATAACACTTTGGATGAGATGAGTTTGGCCTTGCCTGGATGGTGAATGAGAGCAGGTAGCTGCAGCAGGAAAGTTGGGGGGGGGGGGGGGGGGGGGGGTGTCACAAAAAGCTGCAGTCAACGTGCTGGTTTTCCGGCTGTCCTCTCAGAGTGAAAGTCAAGGCTGTGGTGCAGTCTTCATTTTTTCTTTGGGCTGTTCCTCCAATTGATGACGAAAGTAGCTCCAGTCCTTTCTATTTTATGTCCTATAGCACAGGACATAAAATCTTCCTTTGCAGAGGGAACAACAAAAATATGCACATTTTTAGTTTCGTCATGACTGACATCAGAACGCCCATTTCATGTTTGTGGCATGAACAAAAAGTTGTAGAAATCCTTGTCTGATGGTTTGAGCTCTGAATCCATTTAAATTTGTTTGCTTCTTTCAAATCCTGTTATCATAAAGAGCAAACAATCATTTATATTACCATCATCTATAGATAACTTTAATTTTCTCACAGCAGATAAAAAATCTCATTAATAAAAAGTTGAGTCTCCATACAGCTAATCTATGTCTAAATATAATTTAATTAATACTGTCTCAGCTCTTACTACTTCTTTCATATCACCTGATTATTATCTTTCAGTCTTGTTTGTTTTTTTTATTTGTGATTAGGAATATATAATATATCATCCACTTGAATATGAAAATGAATAAAGTTAGTTTAAAAAGAATAAAATTCTGGTGCAAATGCAGTCAGTGTGGCTGTCTTTTCCAAAGTCCAAATGAATTCCCCACACAACACATTCAGCTCCTGTGGGATCGGATCCTGATTGAATAAACTGGGCCGATTAATTCAGCTGGTACTGGTTGAAAACGGACTAGGTATGAAAAATATGTCTAATTGTAACAACAGCTAGTCTAAGTTTGTTTTAGCGCTAGATAAGATATCGTGCTATTTCCAAAACTTCCAAATGGACTAATTTACCTAAGTCTGGTGGATGAAATTGTAGATGTAGACTTAAGGGGCATGAGTTGGGGAAAAGCAGGACAAAGAGAATGGCTGGAAGCATGTGGAACTGGATTTGTTCTTATCAGGGGCATAGCCAGGGGTGAGCACAGTGCCCAGAGGTCGGTCGAAGGCTAACAGCGACAGGCAGAGGATATTTTGGTGTAACTGAGGAACTTAGATCCGGCCGGGTGACGTAGTGGCGGAGCTGGATGCATGTAGAGGTCTCGATTACAGGATGGAAGCAGCTCTGCAAGTCTGTCTCCATTCAGACAATCACACTCATTTTTCATTAAACTCGGTTGTTTGAATAGAACCAAGGTGTAAATGTGGTTTAGAACTGGTTGAAAGTGAAGCTTCTGATATTCAAACACAACACCTACACATTAGCATAATGGATGTGATGCTGCTGACAGGCGACCAAATGAAACGGAAAGTTAAAAAAGGTCTATTTGTTATCAAAACTTTAAACAAGCGCGTTCCAAATCGTAAATCAGTGGAATTCACCGGAAACTAAATGCAGGCCTCTTCATTTCAGTGTGCTTCAAATCAATACAGAGCTGGAATAACAGCTCAAGCAGAAACATTTGAGAAATGACACCCCGACACTTGAACACCAACACACAGAGACATCTGACTGTTTGCATGTTCGAACTGATTAACGGATACGCAGGCACACGTACCCCATCAACGGAAAACAACGAACAGAGCAGCCTCCCACTTCAACAAGATGATTCCTGACATTGATTGCGCCTGGATATGTGGACAGGGCTGGGTAATGGCGGGGTAGAGGGTGGCTGGTGGCAGGAAGAGTGCTAGAAAGGCCCGTCTTTGGTATGGAAATGGCGAATGTGGAGAGAAGATATGATAAAATATCTGACTTTCACAAAGACTGCCAGGGGCTGTTTGGACATCTGCTGTGTGCTGTGCTGCTATCTGGCCTCTGTAAAACACATGGGAAATCAACATGCACACATTATTTCAGGCAACATAGGCATGGCTCAGTGGTCGACCCACACAGTCAAGTGTTTAAAGGAGAAATGCGCCCTTTATTTTGTTCTTTCTCCTTTGGATGACTGGCCGATTACAGCCAATCAGATGTCATGTCGTTTTGCATGGACTATAAATATTATGTGCCTGCCCTCATCCTCTTACCTCATGTTTAAGCTGAAAGAGAAGTGTTCTCCTCCTGTGCTGACATTCAATAATCACACAAGGAGGAATCTATCACTTGAGAGGAAGAGAGACCTGCTTCTCCTCTGACAAAAGCCGTAATAGAGCAGAATACAATGCGGCAGCCACAAGACATGTTGTTTTCACCGCCCTCACTGGGCTACAAGCTCTCGCTCTATCCACCTACATGAATAACCCACAGTTAACCAGGAATTCAGTGCAACCATGAGCGCACTTTGGGCTGAGAGCATTGAGTTGGTTTCCATCTTATAGTTTCTGATCCAGTTTAAAGTGTTTTTAGGACAACAACAGAAGAGCCACATGAAGTAGCAATAAAGCCATTAGAATTAAGTAGAGTGAAGAGTCATGTAATTTAAGAAGGAGAGTCATATGGCTGAAATTAAAGTACAGCTTGATTGTTGTTATTTCTTAACAAACAGGTCTGTGAGGTATTACTGAGTTAAATGCTGAGATTTGCTAATTAGTATGGCAAAAGGCTGATGGGAGAATCATTTGGTATTAATCAGTTTGATAAATAACACTGAGAAGCTGTCGGCATGAGAAGAAAACTATTACATTAACAATATATGTTTAGGGACAATGGCCCAATGCCAAACGTTGCTGCTAAGATACATCAAAATATGGAAAGATGGCAGATAAAGGCACAGCTTGTGAGAACATGCCTTCTCGTTTTTGAAATGTTACATTCTTGACCAATAGGCACCAAAGTTAATCTGCACTGCCAACACAACTAACATGACCAACAAGCAGATGCAGCCTCCTCCGTTACAGCCCTTCGCCCCTGCACACCACTCCCTCAAAGGTCAGGACTGGTTAGCATAATGCAGGGGGTTTGTAACTAGTCCACACTTCTTTAAGGGTCAAAGGTCACCAGAGTGAACTCTGTTTTAAAGATTTGCAGCAGTGTTTAGGGGCTTGTGTTAGTCTTTACTCAGTGTCTGATACCATTGTGTACCATACCTTTGTGAAGGTAACACAGCGCATCAAATATTCGCCCGTGAATTGTAGTTTTGACAAAGGAAACATCACCATCACCATCAGTTGCTTGAACCACTGGGGGTAAATACACACAACACAGTATCTTTAGAGCAAAATAAATCATTTCAAGAACACCACAGACTAAATGCACAGGTGTAATCCAAGGAAAAAAAATTAAAAGGCTGAATGTGGTAATAAAAAGATACAATAAATAAATATACTGTAGGTTTCATCAAATAATGTGCGTGATGACCGGTTAATTGAATGGGACACATAGCTTTGATGTAATATTTCATATATTTGTGGGCTATTTTTAGAAGTTGATTTCTGTGTTGGGGATTTTCTCCAGTTTTTCATTTTTCTTGCTGGTTCCATCACATTAGCCCATACAGGGAGTGACGGGAGAGAAGAATTCGACCTGTGAAGTCACGCCGAGATCACCCAGGAGGCTGCATGAAAACTGCCGTTGAATTTTGGTGCGTTTTAATAAAAACACAAGGCAAACAAATCGTAAGTCTATGCATCAAAACTATAGTGAAACACCTCCCTCTGGTGTTCACCTTTGAAATAGTGCAGCAAAAAAAAAACTAAAAAAAAACTAAAAAAAAACAGGCCCTTCTGTCAGTCACACGGATTTGGAAAATGTCATCCACGCTTTCCATTACACTACTTCTGGTCTGCTGTCAATTGCTGTATCCTGGCTCAAACTCCTCACCCATCACAGCAAAGCTTTTAACAAAAACTACACTCAACACAATGCATTTTTATTTTCACTGCACTGCCCTGCTGTCAATTGCCTGATAGATTTAAATCATTTTGCTTTGATCTACACAGCACCGCATGGTCTTGCCTTTCAGTACAAATGAGTTGCTGTGCTGTCTGAAAATGACTTGATGCCCCAGATCATCAATCTGGTTGCTCCTTGGTCAAGGCTGAAAAGTTACTGTGACCCATGTGGTCTCAAACAAGACAAACTGGGTTAAATAAGAAATCAGTATTCCGATCCCAGTTCTTAACTTGCAATTTCGCTGAATGTCCAGCAGATGGTGCTGACATTTTTCCAACAATATGATTAAGTCTGCTCCATAACTAAATGGGTTTGGGCTGGAAGGACATGATTGGCCACCTAACAGCCAAAAGAAGGACTAACTTTTACTGCCCTCAGTTCTGGACCTCGCTAATTTTGGCACGGCCAAAGGGAGGCCTGTTGCATAAATTTGAGTGCTCATTTCTTTACATAGTTCTGACGATGTAGTTCATTGAAACACTGCAGTTGTCAAAATGACAACAAAAATGATGTAGAGGCAGAAGGGAACCAGCTTTATTGACAGATTTGTAGAGCTCTAGAGCAATTAAAATCATTTTTAGATAGAAGAACCCTTCAAGGGAACAAGACACATACAAATCTACACTCATTCAAACAATAAATAAAAATGTGAATGTCAGCACTGGGATATCTTGGGGGGGGGGGGGGGGGGAACAAAAAAACTGCAGAGGGCAAATGTGAGTTTAAACCAGGGTAAATGTGATCTATTACACCTGATCGCCAGCTGAAGAAGTCAGAAGTATATATATATATATATATATATATATATATATAGCAAAGGATCTCCCCATCATTGTGGTCGTTAAAGTGACAGTGGTCTCATTTCTTACAATGAGTCAGCCTGCAGGTCAAGTGAGGACAAACACTGAGGATGCTTTAGCCTGCGTGGAGGTTACAAAAACTTGTGATGCATCTCACAACTCACGGCTGTGTCACTTGGTCTACAGATTCTGTGTCTGGTATATTGATGTCATGTCAGCTTTTAATCTGACCCGTTGTGCTACAGTTCCCTGCAGCTCCCTTACAGTTTTACAGTTGTAGGTTGAATCTGAATATTAGACACATGTAATAAAAAAAGTCCCAGTTTTTAGTCATTTTAGCAGCTGCACAACTTCACCTTGCCTAAGTCTTGTGACTCTCCTGCCTGTTAAAGGACTCCATATCAGAGAATTTTCTCTGACAATATTAAACCATTCTCACTGTTACTCTGGCAGACTGAAACCTGATCAGATGTTTGCAGCTCCATGTGACATGGTGAACACTTCCACTAGGTTAGAGGCATATGCTGTTGGAAAGATGTCATAACTGTCATGCAAGTATGAAATTATATTTTACACTTAAATCAATATGATTGACTGAAAAAGCTTCATACCAACTAACTGAATGATGTTTTGCTATGAGAGCCATGTTTTCTTATAAGATCATGTTTTGTTTTTTTTTTTTTAAGCACAACAGATGTAGAGAGCTGAGATGTGGAACGCCATATTCACAGTCTTGAGTATGAAGTTCAAACAGTGACCTATTAGCACGTCAGAGTCCTTTAGGAGGTCCAGCGCCACCAGGCCACTTTCATGCGGTCCCAGACAGCATCTAAAGAGTCAAAGGCGGGGCGTACATCCAGGATTGAGAACTGGTAGTTGTCTTTGTTGATTTCGCCATCATAGTAGTCGATAACATAACGCACCTCCTTCCCACAGCGGTCAACGATCCAGTCATGGCGATCAAAGGGCAGCTCGTAGCTGAGGGTAATGATGAGAGAAGAGAGAAGGAGGATCAGAGCATGTCCAAAGTGATGATAACGCAGAAGATGTTGTGTGAAGGCAGGGTAATTCAGCACCCTGCAGTTTAGAAATGGGAACTAGAAGTGCCTGAGCTTTTGGTAGCAATAGGTGGAGAAAAAAAATTAACTGATGATGTAAAATTTCCACTTTTTAACCTGATCTGACATGTTTTGTCTCATATTTTTGGAAGATAAGATGAAACTAAATAGTCGAAAATATAAAGCAAGTCTTGGCATGTCCAGTTTAACTTGATTTCAAAGTCTATATTTCAAGCTAAAATTAGCGTGGATGTGCCAGTGCTCACCCCATCCAGTGGCGGATGCGAGCCCTGGGCGAGTACTCTTTTGCCTTCCCACCAAACCTCTTCAAGGTTGGCCCACATGGACATTCACTGGAAGAAATGACAGGAAAAAGAATACTCAAATAACTGGTGGATCATGTGTAGTAAATTAAGAGCAGATGTTGTTTCAACACTCACGATGCATGCAGGGCCTCCCATTTCAGGATCTCCTGCCAGGCCTGCTCATTGTTCTTGTTGTGGATTTTAATTATGTTGGTCATGTCATCAGGAGCAAGGTCATCATCACGCCAGCGCCACCTGCAAGAAAGGACAACACGTGGATCAGATTTTTAATCCAGGTAAAGAAGTCATAACAACCAACTGGACTTCTTCAGTGCTTGAGCATACGCCAGGCATATTCTGGGTCAATAAGCTGCCATTTCGCTAGCATGGCCAAGGCTCATTAATTATGACTGGGCATCAAAGTGGGCAGGCTAACACAACATATTTTTCCAAAGTTAATGTTGATTGCTTGAGTGTAAAATCACTGTAATAAGAACAGACCCCTTCCGCAACATGGCGTTCCAGAACATCTGTTCAGACGGGTAAACCCAGTTCTTCTCTGTGCCATGACGGGGAATGTTTGACTCTTCTCTGGATATTGACAGGTCGAAGGGCTGGTCTGGAGCTGGTGTTTGGTTCGGAGGAGGCATCTGTTTTACATGGAGGGAGGGAAGACAAACAATGACACACTCCACGGTTCAGTCAAAGCAACAACAGAGTCATTGTTGTGTTGATGTGAGAAAAAAAATCTGAAAAGAAAATCATCCAGGAGGGAACATATTCAGTCAGAATACAATCTCAGGACTTTTTAAAAGTATGAAAGGATGAGAAGCTATTTAATGCTAAATGATCTTTGGAGCCATTTACACTTATCATAGCTGTTTCAGCCTTGTAACTGCTATTTGATGGCTTATTACAGCTGCAAACACTTTGTCACTGCTTTGCCTTTCTTTTATGGTTGCAACCAACAGTGTCATTCTTTAAATGAAATGTTAAAAGTGACATTACTGTGACGACTATTATATTTTTCTGTTGGGCTCAGAGTGAAAGCATGTGATGTTCAATTTAATGTTAACACGCAAACATACAAACTGCCACATTGCAAAAGCAGCAACCAGGAAATGGTTTGCATTTCTACTTGAAAAAATGACAGGGACAATTATTTTGTTGTTATTAAACAATGTTTCTTCAAAAGCACCATTTTGACCACTAAATGGTGCTTGAGTCAAAAAGAAAATTGTTCCTGCTTGGCTTCCATCCTCTTGCTCTGTTCTCAACCTAAAAGGAACACACTCTCCCTCTCTCTTTTTTTGCAATAAAGTGATAAAGTTACCATGTTGGCTGGGTCAATGTCACTCTTCATTCCTGCTGCAGCTTTCATGGGACACTCCACAAACTCATAGGCCCGATCTTGGTGGGCTGGACCTGCCTCTGTTTGGTGCATTGGACACTCTGATGGAGGAGATGCTTGAAGGAGACAGGAATATCAAATTGACGCACAGTCCCGGCTTTTATCTGTCAATCATTTTCACAGCAATTCAATCTAAATTTACTTGCTGTGCCATCATAAGGATACAGCATGGAGCAGTGTCCCTATCAACCATCACAAAATTAAATACAGCAGCTGAAAGTTTTATGCATGGTTCAAATTATGGGAGCACTTGGAGGAGCTCTAAACAATTGTCCTCTTTAAGCTATATTTTATTTTCCTAACATTGAGGTTCTTAAAATGAAAAAGAATAAACATGTCATGGCCGTGTGTGTTTATTTGGTCATTAATGTACAATATTTCTAAGAATTTTTCTCAACTAATGAACACAATTCTATATATCCCTGCGGCGCTGGAGTAGAATTGCTAGATAGCCGCACCTTAACTTCTCATTAGCGAATGGGTGGCCCGTGGGAAATTTTTTTGCAGCGTATTTGAAATTGAATGAATGGTATATTTGTATTATCCTCAAATTATACTGAAACTGTCCATACGAAAACAGCCACATCTCTGACAGATTGGATTTTTGAAGAGCCATACTTTATTTGCTCAAGCTTTGCTCAAACACTCAATGTGAATGCAAAAACTCTGCAAAAAAGCTGTTTGTCGAATTGCATTGGGAAAGGCTGCATCTGCTTTGCATAGTTGGTAGATAGTCTGATAGATAGTTTTTTCAGAACAGTCATGTCACGCTATTACCCAACATGGCATTTCCACTAAACCCACCTACCCTTTACAGGCTGAGTCTGATGCATAGGGCACTCTCTGGGTGGAGACACTGTGAAACATACATACAGAGAAAGTAATTACAATGGGGTAAAGCAGCAACTGATAATTATAAACATGGTACAGTAAGGTACAAAGTAAGTAAGTCAGTAAGTAATGACACTGAGCATAGCTCCATGAAGGAAGCAAAACCACAAAATTCAGGGTTAGGGTTAGGGTTAGGGTTAGGGTTCAACAAATCCAACAAAAACAGAGCAAACACTTAGTCATAAAATCTCCTTGTGGATTAAAATTCTTGTATTTGACCCTTTAGCAAAACCAACACTACATGGATTGAATGGGTTTTTGGAATACTCTGTACCTCCACTGAGTATACTTGGGTGCTTTTTAAGTAATCTCACAGACAGAGCTGAAACATAAACACTTTCACGGCCATCCCACAGCACTAACCTGGGGTAGGTTTAGCTTCTTGGTGCATGGGGCAGCCCTGAGGAGGGGCAACCATTGTGGCTTCTGCCCTTACTGTGGGTGCAGCAGGTGTGGACACGGAGTCTCCCATTCTGCCCTGGTGTGGGTCAAACCAAATGACAATCATTGAAAACAGTCAGTAGATCATGTCAGATGCAGTGGTAGGAAACGAGCTAGCATCAGTATCTGTGATCAGAATCTGATTTATTCCAATCCGATAACTTGGTCTGCCTGTTTGAACTAATGACACCAAGCATCATAAATAGCACAACAATACATAAAAACACTAAACAATGGCCAGCTCATGTAAATAACTACTCAATGGACGAATGTATTGGGGACAACCAGGCATATTTTATTTTATCAGCACTGCTTTTGCAGGGCAAAAGTTCGTTTCCAAAGCAAGGTGCTTCAAAAACCACACAGCAGTGCAGGAACAACGTTTAAGAGCCATATGAGATTGCACAAATGAGCTGGAGTGTAGCTGAAGGTATGGTGAATGAGCAAGGAAAACCATTCATTTCCACAGTGAGTTCTTATGGTTGCTATGAACCTAAAATATGAAGGCTAAAGAGCCGTAGGGCCGCAAATACTGACTGACTCTTTCCTGCCACAAGTTATCCTTGATTAACCTCCCGGCTAACGTTAGCATCTCAGGTTCAGCTCAGCCACGGCTGACTGACTTTACATCGCTGGTTTCAGACCTCTGGACTCCCCCGATACCTCCGACTGATTCAGTATTTCAATGTAATAAACACAATGAAAGGAAACGAAACGGTGTGAATGCCGGGCTCTTCCTTCCCTTTAACTAAACCCATGGTGCTAAACAAGTGGCTATGCTAACGACCGGCCAATTCGCCTTTTAACTCCGACGCTATTTAACACAACAATAAAACTACCATGGCGCCTTTTTTCATTCCCGGCCATTCAAACGAGACGTGGCACAGACTGAAAAACAAAATCGTGTAAAAATATCTTAGCACGACGGGAAAAGACTCACCTGTGGGAGAGTCAGAGCTTCTCCTCTCAACTCACTATCTCAATGTCAGCGTGCAGGACGTTCCGATGTGTTACCCAGAAGCAGTTGCACAACCGTGCGTTTACGTCATGTGCGTTACGTAAAATGAAAACGTCATCACGTCTGCGGACGTAAACATACACATCTGGTTATGACGGATCACGTGACACTGTTTGCCTATTTTTCAAAATAAATATATATATAAAAAGGAAGATGATATGTTATACTGTTCTCTGTGACTTATAGATTATGTAAATCTATTCCATTCTGTACAAATATCTCTGTAATCTGATCCAAAAATTTAATTGGTCAGCTACATTAAAACCATAAATGCTGATATTATCTGTATTTCTAGATGGCAGACAGCTAATGACCACGTCAAAATGGAATGCATGTATTTTGAATGTTTAAATTAACTTACATTTCCTATTATTTTCCCTTCCCAAAAGTTGCAAAACTTAAAAGAGCACGAGAAGTTATAATTTATATATTATAATATTTAATGAAAACACAAATTTGAATTAAATTAGTGTTACTAGCTCTACCACCTATTCAATATCAGATTATGCTTACATTTCAGGGTTTTGTTTTTTGTTTTTTTTTTTTTATCCTCTGACATTTTGTGATCTACTTACATTATAATTCTAAGAAATTACTATGACGGTTTTTGTTTTGTTTTGTTTTGTTGTTTTTTTTTGGGGGGGGGGTGTTATGTAGTTTAACTAATAATAATTGAATCAGTGTTGAGAAAATAACCCCAATATTTTGCAGTACATGAAGTTATTCAATATGTTACAAAACACGATGAAATCAGTAGTAGAGGTGGCCGACCACAGGGGGGCGCCAATGCACAATACTTGTTACACTTTGGTGTCCAGTGGCAGTCATTTGCTGAATTATCTTCATTTTCATTCTTGAATTTAAACTAATTCCTTATGTATTGTCTGTCATGTGATTCAGCTCATTTACTCAGAGACCATTTTATGGATTAGAGACATAGTGAAGGAAAAAAGAAAATGTATCTGTTAAAATGTACAATGGTTTAATCTTAATTTTCATCAATCTTAGTTTTCCTAAATGTTCTGATATAGATTGTTATGTATGAGTTAATTCTATTCATAGCTACAAGGTCATACTGCTTATTTGATTTAGTGGCTAATGTTTTAACTGGATGAAGTTTGGTTTGTTTCTTTTAATCTCATCAAAATATATATTTTCTAAATATTTAACCTTATTTTAACATACTTAAACATGGAACATGGAATATGGAGCTTAATGCAGACTGGATTAACATGCCATGCAAGAGGCCCCAGGGTGTAAATCAACCATGGGCCCTTATTGGACGCTACTTCCTCCCCCACTCGGGCCATTTGTGTTTGTATTATGTCACCTTCAAGAACCATCAAGTACAGTGAATATGTAGAGTATGCACGGCAGTAAAACCCACTAGTGCTCGAGCTTCAGTAAAGCAGCCTTGCTTTTTCTGCTTTTTTATTTTTTTATTTATTATTTATTTTTTTTTGTACATTTGTTATTCACAAATTCACGTCAATTTTCTCTCACGTTTTGTGAAGAACTTTTCTGATATTGATTTTGGCTGTGATATTTAGTTAAGACAGCTGTGTTCATTTCACCCTGACCAAACCAACTCGATTACTTGGCTGAAGTTCAGTAGGCCTATAAAAAAGAAAATCCACTTTCCAGTTCTCAAATGCAGACCATTTCCCAGCTGCTCTCCAGCACAGCTACAAACTGCTCCAGATGTGTATGCCCATTATTCTTAAAGTGTGTATGTATGCAGGGGTCAAAATTACATAACTAGCCAATACTGAATTGCTCTTCTTCTGATGATCTGTTGAGGGCTGACTGATTAGAATAATGCAATAGCATATCCCAAAAACACAATGTTTTTTTGATTATTAACTGATGTCAAGATGCAAATGTAGCTTTACAATTTATTTTGTGACACAAACCCTCTAAGGGTTAAGAGTCCTTTACAGTCAGAACTTGTCCTTTAGCAATTAAATAACCACAATTCCAGACTTAACCATATGGCCGATCTCACATTCCATGAGGTTTATCCAAAGGAGTTTACGACTTCGCTAAGACTTAATTGTTTCATTGATGTAATAAGTGTTTTTAAATGGATTGTTCCAGAGCAGTACGCTGTCAGAAATGTTGGCAATGAATCACAACACATGTTGCAAACACCCGCACAAACAACAGATTTATTATGGTGACATTGTGATGGATGTCCACTGTTATCACTTTGGCTTCGGTTGTATTAGATCCACGAATGTGTTAATTGAAGTCCTGGCTGTGCGTGGAATGAGAGCACAAACCAATCACCGAAAAATGTGTTCAATACAAACCGGTATCATCTATCCTAAAGTTTGAACATTGCATCGGTCTGGCAATCAACAGTTGAGGTATCTAATTGTACCTAAGACTCTTTGCTCTGCAACAGGGCCAGCTGTACTTCTCAATCACACGCCAAATCCCTGAAAAACCTCCAGATTGCAATTAATGAAAGGATTGAAAACTGTGTGAAACCTAACTCCACTCTCATTAATTAAAACCTGGATTTTCACATGGGTTAATTCAGGTTAAACATACTGAGGCAGAAGAATTCATAATTTCTTCCAGAACTCAAGTGCACATGCAACACACACATGCAGCAAGTTATTGCCAAGACTTTTACCTAATGTTGCCATTTCGCCTTAGACAACAAGATCAGAAGGAAATTCACTTGTGTTTGTGTCTGGGAGGTATGGATTTGGAAGTGTAGCTCATTGAAAGTAGTTTTGAAAGTGTAGTCACATGGTCCCTTGCATGACCACGATTTTCCCTGCAGCTCATATGAATTACTTTGATATTATTATAGGAAAAGCTTTTTAATTAATTAATGCGCGCTCACTCAGACATACAAGTGCCATCTGCTGTGGCTACAGCAGTTTTTTAGACAAGTGTAAACCAAATGGACCATCACACACTTGTATCAGCAGGAGGAGTAGAGTACAAATAAAAGCCAAGTTTACTTACGCATTACATGGATCAATTTGAGAGGCAAGGAGCAGATGTTTGAATTCAACATAGCTTTGACAGAGGTCAGATTCAAGCCTTGAATCTTGTGAGCGAAGATTCAACATAATTCTTAGAGAAAAAAAAAACCATGAAAACGAAGGCTGGTTTTAACTCCAATGGTTCAGGGCTTGGCCTGGACTCTAAATGGTCCAGATCATACACAGAATATTTTGTCATTCTCTCCATGGTATTTTGTCTCCTTTGCATTCCTGTCTCGAGATCACATGTTCGTGTAGCCAACAAAAGCCTATCAACCCGTATGTGCAGGAGAGGAAAATGTGTTTGGCAAGCTGGACCTGGAAAAAAAAAAATGTTGGCTTATATCATTGTTAAGCTATGAGCTGTGCAGTTGACCTGCAATTGATTGCTCAGCCTAGTTCTGGTTGAATTCACTTGGAATTGGTATAAATATTTAGTTTTTCAGGTTTCTGATATTACTGTGTCCAATTTCTTTGGCTGAAACAGTCATTGGTTTGGGATTGATTTGTTCATCTTGACATTGGACATGTTGTACTTGCTGGTCCACACAAGAGCCCTGGACAAGGGTCTTGAATTATTGTTCTTGACAGTGGACTTGGCTTATTAGTTTGTCTTGGCCTGGCACTTGTCTCACTTGGTGGCCTTGACTAAGGTTTTTTATTTTATTTTTTTTTTTTACTAATTGATCTTAACAAGGGACTTGATGTGCTTTTTGGTTTTGTTTCATAAGTCAGTGTGCATTTAACAGAGAAAGCAACAAAAAACAAAGAAAAAAGCCTTCTAGTTTATGAAGATTGTACCACAAAGCATCCCCACAATATATATTTCTTTTAAGTCATATTGTTATCAAAGAGCTCCAGTTGTTTCTTTTACATTCCCTCCTGTGCTAAGCAGCTACAAGAAAGGCTACAGGGCATCTTGCCATCAGATCCAAAAATCTTCCACACTTCTCATCTGATACTAAAAACTCTGAAGCAACTGGTACATTTTTTATTTAAAATGTCAAGGCCCACAATACAGAAGAGAGAGGACGTGGAGAACCACAATTAGTTGAATGGCATACATCCAAAATAATGCAAATAAGGATGTGAAGAGTATCACTGCTTGTCTGTGTTTGGAAAGAAGAAGGTCTGTGACTGGAGTGGAAATAGGGAAATAAATTCTCCAGTTTTCTTGAAGCAGATGTCAGAAAGTTTAATTTCTAATCAAATGTATGAACATGGGACATTGTAACTTGCAGTGTTTGAAATTATTCACGTAGCATCATGATCAGCTGTATTTTGGAAACGTCCGTGTTTGAAACCTACACGTAAAAACGGTGGGATTCAGCCGAGGTTTAACAGGCCCCCTCCAGCCTGCGTTGCAGATTTCGTTTCTTCATGGCCTGATTAATTCCAGCGCATTCACAGCTGGGGTTTGAAATGATGATGAAGACGTTGTTTTCAGCTCATTGTTCTTGAGAGGTTTTCTCTGCTCAGTCTCTGTTTTTGTTTCAACCCCCTCTCCTGCTTTGCTCACAGACACACGAGGGGACGGGCACATCTGTTTCTACCGGAGTTTTAGATGGGCAGAATACCAGAGATTTCATGTCGACGTGAGCCGGCAATGAATTTTAAGCATCGCATTGAAAAAGTACAAACAGTTCTCTGTCAAATTTCGGTGAATCCTTTTTTTAAGTAATTCCAACATAAGAAAACATTTTCTAAAACATTGTTTAAGTCATAACTACTTAAATCCTGTGTCTAAATGTTTAAATCTTGTGTCTTACAACTGAAACTGACGCTATTTAAAATATTTTCATATTTTTGAAGTCTCTCTGGTCCAATTACATCCAAAGCTGCATAGTTGCTATTACCAAGTAAAATCCTGCCCATATTGCCAATAAATCTTGTGCTCATCTTTGGACTGTGACAGTGCAATTTCCCTGTTCTAATTCCTTAACATGTCTTTCCAACAAACTGTAGATAATCTAAAATGGGTGGGACCTGCAGTCTGTAACGAGCTTGGTTGTGGTTATGGGTGTCTCTGGTAGTGAGTGGAATGTTGATGATACGTTATGTATAAGATATGAGCTGTGCAGTTGGCTTGAAATTGATTCCTCAGCCTAGTTCTTTTGGAATTCTCTTAGAATTGGGGTAAATATGAAAGTTTCTTACTTTACCCACTTTCTTTGACTGAAACAATCAGGGACTCATTTTCAAATGTCTGTTTCTTTCCCTCTGACAGTTTAATTACTTTTACATTTCCTTACAAAATATCTATAAAATCATGAAACTTATAAAATATTTCTTTGTTAACATGTCAACACTGCGGCTGTGAAATATGACTTTGGGACTGCAGTTAATCAGTGACAGTGAGGATTTTCCTGTATCATAGGATCTAAGGAGCCAATTCCATCAACTTGCAGGAATGGGAGGTGAAGTAAAATACCCACCTTGTCAGTACGGATAGTAAAAATTGCATTAGCGCAGGCGCTGAGAAGACACATCAAATTGATGTACAGTTCTAGGCACAGCTCCTTTTCAAGCACGTATGAAGAAAATGAAAAAAATGTTCTGTGTAGAAATAAAAATCACGCTCAGATTTAATTTAATTGGGAAATTACAGTCTTTTGGCCAAACTCCAATGCATTCTGACAAACAAAAGAGGAATGCAGAGCAAAAAAACAATTTGTCTAAATAAAATTTGCTTTGAGTTATTTCAGTGTTAAAGTGGTTTGGAAACGGCTCTATACCACAAACTAAATGTGATTTTTTTTTTTTTTTTTTTTCCCCTTGTGGTTGAATCGTCCCAGTTTTAGCTGAAAATTACAGCTTGTGCACTGTCGGTGGAGGGCAGCCCTGAGGACCAGGGTTTGGCTAAGGGGGAACGGTGAAGCATCACACACAATGTAGCGCTGATTCACACATGTAGGCCATGTGGGCAGAGCTGTGCACCACGATTATTGTTGATTCTGGAGAAAACAAAAGTAAAAGCAGAAACCAAGAGTAGACAGAAGTCAGTGTGGCTCATTATAGCTGTCTGCAGAAAACTTCAAGCTAAAATTATAATGTTTTTCTCATATTGAAAATACATATTTTATATTACATTAAATGTTAAATGTAAAGCTTTTCACTCTACTTCACTGTAGGGCAACAATGGTCAATGTCGTCGATGTCTGTGACCATTTGCCCAAAGTCCCAAATATTTTTCGATGATGACAAAAAACGGCAAAAATGTAAATGCATCACCATGTTGCTCCGTGTTCTCTATCAATAACTTTCTTCAGAAACTTTACAAGGTGAAAGGTACAAGGTTTGGATGGCGATAAACGAAATGGCTAGTGTTTTATATCAGAAGAAGAAACAGATGGTAGACGTTCCAAAAACTCATTTTGAAAGTGAACAGAAATTGGAAACTTAAATGAAGGCAAAATAAATCAAAATGTCTCTACCTGGCATGCCAGCGCATGCCCATAAACAAATAGGAAGACATTTGTGATTGTGCGTTTTCTGACGGGACAGTTTTCCTTTTTTATGACCTCATACTTGGCCAAGTATCGCTGTTTCATTACTTTTGTCAAAAGTTAAGAATTTCATTCAACTCTTCACCGTTAGTTGGACGGTTGGTTCTGGCGCTGACAGCATTTTAAAAGAGAAGCTGAGCTTAGTGGCACAATGCAAACAAACTGATGTTGTTAGCAGCAGCATACAAAGCCAAGGGCTTATTTGATGTCTAACACCAACTGCTTCTGAGACTGTGTGACAGCTACATAACTAGGTAGCTGTTTCACCAGATAGCTCGTCAGCTACTCCAGTCTGCAGACAAAAATCCCCCGCGTTAAATGTGTCGACGCTTGTGTTTAAAAATGAGAAATTAGTTTGTAACAGTGGCTGTTGATCTAGGCTATATAGCACTGACATTGATGCATCATATCAGGAATAAGAAATAAATAGAAAAAGCACTCAGTCTAAACATATTAAGTTCAAATGTTTTCCGCTTAGACGTGCAGCAGCTGCATCCACCCCTATTTATACAGTAGTGGGTTAAATATAGCCACAGTGAGAGACCAGAGAACTGGTAATTGTGGCCCTAAAAGTGTTTTTTGTCTTTCTTTTTTTATAGATGTTTTTTAAACAGAGGGGAAAGACGATGTGGCAAGATACATTATTTGCTCCACTGAACAAATATAGCAGGCAGGTTGCTCATGTCATCCGTTATGGTAATGCTTCAGTGTCGCCGGGGAAAGTTCACCAGCCGCGTTGCTGGAATAGAGGAGCGAAAACATGTACATTTATATATTTTATATTTTAACATTTAATATTACTTATTTTTAGCCACTTGGGGGCAGCAGAATATAAACACAAGACGAACAATATTTACCTGATGGACCTACATCCATCAACCGAAACACTCAGCGGGATTCATGTTTTTGGCCACCCAAGCATTACAAGTCCAGCATTCATGGTCTTTGCAGTTTTGGACCACACCGAACAGCGGAGTCTCCGTCGCTGCTGAAGGCTACACTGTTATCACCGTTATTTCATCGCTATAACTGAACTGTTTGTCACTATGGTATATTGTTAATAAAAGCATCTTTGTATTTGAAAGCAACACTGAAATCCAGGCCTGAAGTAGAGGCTTAAATTCTAGCATTGGTGTCAACTATAGAACATGTAGGCCACCCACACAAAATCAGTGCAGGACTCCACCACGGCACTATTGTACTGTAGGTCACATTTAGCTGCATATAAACAGCCGTGCACAGTTCTGCAAACATATACCTCTTCATTTCTGTTTACCACATGCAAAACTCACATTCTATTTTAACTTTTTTTTTTTTTTCCTTTTTTTCAGATTCATTCTGCTTTGGGGACGCAGAACCACATTGGAAAAGCATAAGTGGTCAGCGTTGCACAGAGCATGGTTTCTGATTTTGGAACATCTATCACATTACGCACTTACTGATTTCGAAACAGGAGGTGGTTGGGTTCAGTGGGAAGATCTGGCCCGGCTGCCCATAGGTGACTATAGAAAAGTGCTTTTGTGTTGAATCTGTAGCCCTTCACATTTAAAGTCCTTCAGAGATATTTGGATTTAGTTGATATATCTTGACATGAGGCCTGTCATGCTGTTTCTGCACTGAATGCAGCCAAGTCGACACAGTGAGTGCTGCAGCTCCAAAGTGCTATCAATTACACCATGGATGTGCACACATTATAGGAGTAGTTTTGATGTGAAATGGACTTACATTCAGGCCTGCAGCCAAAAGGTTTTACTCGCGTGTCGTATTAATGCAAAAACACCTTGGTAAAGCCCAGAGCGCAAGAAGCTGAGACGGCATGTATTCATTCTACAAACAAGGAGGATCAGTGCTTTTCCAGTTATTGTTAAGGCGCCCTTTTTCTGTTGGAAGTCACACACATTTTCACACCAAATCACGCCTGTGAGCTCTAATTGAAAACACACAAAAAGACCTACAAAGCGTAAACCCACTTCGTTTTATGTAGCTCTTTCTGACTCAAACAGCTGTTCCCAACGTGCAACATAATACGTTCAACGGTCGACAAAATGTCGTGCCAAAGAAAGGGCAATTAGATGGAAAGTTATGTTTATGTTGCGTTTTCTATGTATGAGTACATTTGACAAGCCTGTGTCAAATAACCACGGCTATCACAGCAACCATTAAGTGAGGCATAAGCATATAAATTTACTCAGTTTGATCAGGGCCTAAACTAGATCTTTTTCCCGTAGTTGGATATTTTTAGGACGGTCTGGTATAAGGTTGCTGCGTCCCACTTCTGGAGCCACAGCTTTCAGATGCTGTATTTGAAAACCAATTTTGCTGCAGTGGTGCAACGACATCATTTTCAAGGCTTTTTCAAATGCAAACTTCTTTTCCTGAGTAATGAGTGGATCCATTGTAGCACAACCTGCACCAAGATTCATTGTTCTCCAGTAATGGAAGCAAACAACACTGAGGAAAATGATGAAACCAAGCGCCCTAAAACCTTGAGTTTTTGTCAAAGAAAGTGGTTTGAAGCGGATATTAGGCAACAGGGCTGTGCGTGGCAGTGCAATAGTATTAATGGGCACGGCTGGTGATGCAAAACAAGAATCCACCACAGACCAGACTGTCTCATTAAACAAGTCTAGGAGTCTAGAGTTATGCCTGCAACTCTGCATGGCTGTAGGCACTGCACATAAGTGTGAATATTCATGTGACAACAGTGTTATTGGCAACATACTGATTTTATAGCAGTGTTCACCATGTTCACCTAACTGTTGGTTGGTTGGTCGGCTTTGGGCTGATCCAGTGAAGGGTCACCACGTATTTTATACGGCTTACATTTCACACAGAATTGTCAGAATTTGTCTCATGAGGGTTCCCAGGCCGGGAATCGAACCCGCAACCTTCTTATTACGAGGCAACAGCGCTAATCACCATGTCACCGTGCTGACCTGTGCCAAAAATGTAATCAATTAAAGATAAGAAGTCCTGAATGGCACAGTTCATGGCGATTCATGCAGTACTTCCCGGGATATTTCAGTCTGGATTACAGCAGTGGGAGGCTGACTGAAGCTGTGACCCCCGATCTTTTCTAAACATAACTAGAAGAACCATTGGGTCAGATCCCAAATGTCTGAGTCAGTTGTACCAGAAAATTAAACAGCCTGTGTAATGTCCGCTTATTGTCCATGATATGCAGTTCTAGAGCCAAAGTCAAGTAGTTCCAATTCCAGTTTTTATGCGAAAATTGCTGAAGTCCCAGGCATGGGAAAAACTAAAACTGAACTGTGTTGATGCCGAATGCTGATGGTTCAAGGGGGAAAACTGCACCCATATACTCCAGTGAAGGAAAAAGGAAAACCACGTCTTCACTCCAGAAATACAAAGTCAGGGTTATGGTCTTTGTAAACATTTATTGACAGGTTTTTGGATGGCTTGGGCGCTTATATTAATGATTGCTGAATTGCGCAACAGCTGACAATTATATGCTGTTTGGTCTCAAAACCGTAGACAGGCTCTGATTCCCACCACTTGCCTCAGTATGAATAAAGGCCATGTGTATATACATATGTGCTGTCCACATTGTTGTGTTAAAGTGTTGCACGCACATATAAGGAGGTATTTATTAAGCATGCATACCACTCACACACATTTGCAGATGTGGGCCTTAGATCAGTCAGTCCTTCTATATGTTGCTCTCCGTGCTTGTACATTCCCTTATGGTCATCGTGGAAGACGCAGAAAGAAGATAGAAAGCATCATTAGAGACTTTATTTAGATGTAAAAAGCTCGGCTTGAATAGAAGAGCAATCCTCAACCCTGAAATAATCAAGGAAATTGTAGCAATTAGAGCAAAATAAAGCCATTTATTGTTTGGAAGATTATCAGAACTTTACAATGGGGCACAATTGGAAAAATTTAGAGAAATGTATTGCCAAGTTATAGTCTGAAGGGCTATCTGGGTGGTTTACCAACACATAAAGTTTAAACAAAGGCGTTCCCTGGTTGCTGAGCTGAAACAATGCACAAAGAGGGCTGCAGCCACTATATAGTATTTAGCAAAATTCGACATCTCAGCGAGTCACTGATCAAAGACACCTCAGTCAAGATTTTCATCGCAGCCAAATTGGTATTTTACTGCCCACCATGGTTAAAACCCTCATGTATGTGACTGACCCTTGCTGGCATCCGCTCACACTGTCCATCCCTGTCCATCCCAAATCAAGATTTATCCAATCAGTTAGGAGAAGGGTTCCCCCAGCTCCTGCAAGGACCAATGAAGGAGGTGGAACAGATGCTGTAAACTCTTACCTCTATCCTACATTTAATATCTCAATACAGACCAGCCCAAACCATTTCTTAAAAAAAAAAAAAAAGTTATCACACATGGTGGGAAATATCACAATATTCAATATGAAAGGGTCAATCATTGTAAACTTCAGGACTGGCTCTGCAAAGTAAATTTATTTACTAATGTACTCTTAACTTTGCTGTGTAAGTTGGAATATTGAATTTTAATTTTATTTGTGTTTGCTTTTTCGTTTTATCAAGTCAAATGTCAGCTGAAAAGGCACAAGTGGAAAGCAGGACTTTGTGCTTCTGTTCTGAGTAAATATGAAACGCTTTTTGAATCTTTACATGACCTTTATGAACCTGCGGTGTTTTCACACCAAGTAGGCGAAAATAAATGGAGGAGACATGGACACAAATAAACAGACTTAATATTGAAGTTGCAAATAATGAAGCTTTTTGAGACCGCGTAACAGCATTAATGCTTTTCAATGTGCACCCCATCGATAATCACCCAGGCGTCCGTGATGATCATCCTGTCAGCGTGTCTGCTTCTCTCTCTGATTCGATCAGATGAAGGCGGGAGCTCACCTCCTGTGATGTCACAGCAGGTGTTTTAGATCACCTGCCATGACATCACTGATTGGCGCGTTGCCACATGAGCAACATGCTGGGCTTCCTGCCTATGCAGGGCAGCATTGTTTTCCCCTTTGTGATTTAGTTTTGATCAAAGATCAAAATCCAGTTTGGAACCCGAGGGAGTAGATTAGAGGGCAGAGTTGGGATCAGGAGATTTAAGATTGCGCCTTGTGTGTTGGTAACCTTTTCGTCCCTGAGGAGCAGCTGCCTGTAGCATGAGCTGTAAATTGTTTGTGGTCAGCTGCTTCTTTGTTTGTTGTTCCTCGCAACCTCATATAAAACTCCAACTGCACTGAACTGGCTCTTAAAATGTTTTAAATGATTCCACCACCTTTGCAGAATGTTACTCTTTTTGATGATTTAAAGGCTCAGCGGTTTATCGAAAGGTATTTAAATTGAAGTGAAAAAGTGTGTCAACATAAGAGGTGCTTCAATATCTGTTTGAGTTTAAGGAAGAAATACATGCTCCTCTCTTTTTAGCCCATAAAAATAACCATTATGAAATGATTTGGCCGAGGAAAGACCTTCATCAGCAGCATGTAGCCATGAGAAATTACCTTCAATGAAGCTGCAAGAGAGATTCAATTTATTTTGAATCTTTGTATATACAAATAAATCAAACTTTTAGGGCACATCCTCTATTAACTATTCTGAATAATATAGTTAGGAGCTGAGGGTGCTGACTGTTTCATTGTGACACCAGAAATGTAAGGTCCTAAAGCTGGTTTTAATATAGTAGTATAATCTCTGTGAATGTTTTCAATGGTCAATAGCTTTCAATGCATCTTGTCTGAGATCTTGATCTCAGTTGGACTCTCAATGTGCTTGCACAATATGTATACATGCTGCATTTTTATTTTATTCTGTGATTACACTGAAGTGTGATATGTGCACTGATGGCACAGTCTTCACAAGTCCAATGGGAAGGAAATCTCACACAGCCTATCATGTGGCTAACTGATGTTTTCCTGTAATTACAGTAATAACGGAAAGCAAGACAGAAAGACGAGAAATACGAGGGATTCGGAAAAAACCGCTAGCCTTTATTTGCAGTGTCATAACAATGTTTACTATGATAGAACAGCTGGAGAGATGTGTCATTCATTTCAGCGTCACTCGGACTCAATCAGCAGTGACATGGTGCCTGGGAAACACCAGTGGAGGGGAAAAAAAGAAAGAAAAAACATGCTCCCAAATTAGTCCCGGAAGAGGAAGTTGGAGCATATGTGAGTAGACCTCAACTCATTGTGGTGTCAGATGAAATGAGTCAATCACGGGAGTTCTGGCTCATTTATTGGCATCCTGTAACCATAAAGTAGTGAGGCTATGCTTTGGCCTGTAGGCAGGTTTTACCTATGTGTGTGCGTGCTTTTTTTTTTTTTTTTTTTTTTAACTCTGCAGTGTTTCTGAGCACATTTGGTTCACATATGGCCTCAAGGTGCACTTCACCCTGACCCCCTCAAACACACATCATACTGTAGCCGCACACACAGCCCCCTGTGATTACTCTAAAGAGCTTGAAGTAAAAATAAACTCCCTTAAGTTTGGTTCATGCTAACCACTGATTTATAATATTAGAGCTTCATTGAACGATATGTATATGGCCACAGTGGGTCAAAGGAAAATGTGTGATCTGAAGGAAGTTTTCAACTACCCAAGAGCTAGCAATTAGTCCGACAGAAGAGTAAACATGCAATTAAGTTTGATTTGGATTTGTTAAATGAAGCATGCATCCATCTGGATTAGGCCAAAAAGAATTATCAACAGAACAGACACATTAGCCCTAACACTGGAAAGTTGTTATATTTCAGGTTGCACGTTTGCCGTCTGGAGGTTGTGGAGTTCGAAATGTCCCCTGGTTCCTAAAAGGTCAACTTTCAAGCAGAAGGCATTGTAGTTGTTATCACCCATATTTGTGCAACAGACTATTGGTAAGGCAAACCTTAATATCATCTAATAATAGCATCTGAATCACTGAGTATCTGCAAAGATGCACGTAGCATCAGTGACATCACCCAGAGGTTTGATCCCCATTTTGGCAGTTCCTAACTTTGCCAAACTTCCATCTAATCCCAAAAGCCTTCGGTGCTTACTGGTTTTTGGGTCAGCGACCTGCCAGTCAAAGCAGCTCTCCCTCAGTGATTCATAATTTTAAGTCTTTAAAAAAAAAAAAAAAAAACTTGCATGTGGTATAAAAATATTCCTCCCCATACAATTACTGAAGAGATTAGCTGTAGGAACCAAAACAGTTTTTTTGGACAAGGAGTAAGTAAACATGTTTACTTCTGCACTAAAGCTGATCATTTTAACACGAGAGTCTATTGAGGTTGTTTCTTGCATTTGTGTATTGACTTAATTTTTACAGCCCTGAAGGTTGATGTTTTCGTTTCAATGGTTCCAGAGTGACTTTACAACTGTGCTACCCAGTGGTGTAAGCGCAAATGCGAATTGTGAGCCTGTGGGTCTGTCGGAGAATGAGGAGCAGTGCAATAGCTATAGAAAGCAAGTAAATCAGTGGGAAAAGTCATGAGGTTGACAAATACAGTCGACCCCATACCTAATGGTGTTATGTCTACGAATATTCTCATTCATCCAGGTCATTGTTCTCTCTCTCAAAATTGATTCGCAGGCATATGGACTTGTATTTGTCTATGAAAATGGTGTTATGAAAATCTCTGTGATAATATGACTTAAGGTACCTCCAAGAGCTCAACACATGCCATCTGCCTGTAAGCGTGCATAACTGGTGGGTTTGTGTGTCCACCTACATGCCGTTGGCATTAACCAATTGATACTGAAGACCAAGGGCCTGTCCATCACTAGTTTCAATCAGCACATTCGCAGCACATTTTGGGGGGGGGGGGGTTAGAAATTAATGGCAGACAATACTTACATAAACACTTGATTGTAAAAAAACAAAAAAATACACTTATAGACATGTATTTTACATTTTTTATATTCTTATATCATTCTACTTTTGTGAAGCTATGACTTAAGGTCACTTATTTCAAAATGCCTGAAATTTTGTTTCAGTTTTTGAGTCATTAATCATTATCATTAATCGCCAAGTCTTGACATAACTGCATGCATATCACTTTATCGCTTCACCCTTGTATTGTGTTCGGGTCTGTGGGACCCATTTTCTTTTCTTTTCTTTTTTTTTTTTTTTTTTTTTGCAAAAGAAAAATGATACGATTGATTATTTTTTTCAAACTCAAACTCATTTTATGTCACAAACATACATCAGAACACATTTTCCAACGCCACAAACTGTACACGCCCCTATATCTACATTACCTACATGCTCTTCGGGGTCAACTCGACCCAGCCAAATAAAAGTGCTGTCATTGTGTACTTTCACTCTGTACTCCTGTCTAGACCTGTTATTAGTGTGTGTGTGTGTGTGTGTGTGTGTGTGTGTGTGTGTGTGTGTGTGTGTGTGTGTGTGTGTTTGTATGTGAGTGTCTGTGTGAGTTTTGTTTTTCTGCCCCTGTCATTCCGCATAAAGTTGCAATAGCGTTGCAAAATTACCAACACTTTGAGTTCTCACACTGCACATTTTACCCTCTGTCTTATGGGAACGAATGTTTCTTTTGTCATACTCTATCCCAGGTGAAAATTGGGGGGGGGGGGGCAATGATATAGTGCCAGTGTGGTTCCTTATCGCAATGGATGCAATGGAAGATGATGTGGAGGACGAGGTTTCAGAATGTGAGGATCAGATTTCTGGCAATTCAGAGTCTGACAGTGACTTTGAAAAAGAGGAGGTTGAGCATCAGCTCATTCCAAAACAAAAAGGAGCCGCAGGACCAGCCTGTCAGCAGCCAGCTCCAGAACCTAACAAACCCAAGAAATGTTCTTCTTACCCAAGAAATGAGCCAACCCGCATGGCTGCCAATCTGATGCAGCCAGGATGCTGGTTGCATGTAAAATGTGCAGTGTGAGAACTCAAAGTGTTGGTAATTTTGCAACACTATTGCAACTTTATGCAGAATGGCAGGGGCAGAAAAACATCCAGGGCCAATACAAATGGTAATTACTTGTGTCTTCTTTTCAACTTTTCATATCAGATTATAACTTTTCATCTCAGATTATATCAGACTATATCAGATATATCAGCTAGAGATCTCTTACACAGATATACATAGATTTCCTACAAAGCGAGAAAGAAAACTTACAACTAATGCACAAATCCACATTAAGTATATTATTCTTGCCCTGTCTTGGCCTCAACTTTCTTCCAAGGGAAATCTATGTAGCTCTAACAACTAAATGCTTTTTCAACTCCTTAGTCCTCTCAGCAATTTTTTTGCACAAGCAGTGAACATTCAGTTTATCAGGACTTTTTGGCTTAGCACTGCTGCCTGTTGCTGCAAATGAGGCTCAAACAAAATCAAGGAATAAAGGTCACAGCGATAAATCCAAAACAATGAGCTGAAACGCATTTAAATGTCCGTGCCACTGCAGAGTAAGTAATTCTATTTCTTTGAGATCCTTTTTTTTTTCCCATAATTGTTTAATTAATTGTTAACCCCTGAACTTAGTCCAACCAGTGAGTAAGCCATCCCAGATTACAAAGCGATTGCTCAAGGAAAACTTTTGGTCCCCGCAAGTATATAAAATACAACAACAGACATGGTGCTCCCAACTGACAGTCTTGGCTCTGGAGTGGGCCACAGGTGGCTCGTGTTATTTTCCTTCGTTCGACTTGTAATGGCATTGTGACTCATGGCCTACCTCAGCCATGTCAAACCTGGTGCCTGGAAACCAAGCAAACAGCTCAGTAAGTGAGGGGGGATTTTCTGGGTAACAATAGCAAACCATATGTTTCTGTTTCCCATCCATCATGGCTGACACCAAAACACTGACAGACCCTGCTCTTTCTCTTTTTTTTTGGCCTTTTCTCTGTCTTTGACACACAGTCAGGGTATAAAGCGTGTGTGTGTGTGTGTGTGTGTTTGAGTGCATGCCTCATGAGCCACAGTGCTGGTATGAACACATAGTGTAGATGAGCAGCCAGTGTGAACTTGACAGATGTTGTTTGCTTTTGGAAATGTAAGGTTTCCATTCACACCTTTGCCATATCCCGAGCCTCAGTATGTGTGTGTGTGTGTGTGTGTGTGTGTGTGTGTGTGTGTGTGTGTGTGCGTGTGTGTGTGTGTGTTTCTATATACTGACAGGTGGTGAAAAGCCAAGCAGTGCTGCCTCAGGGACACCTACACAAAAACATAGCTCCCATGCTGTCAGCATACACACACACACACACACACAGCTTTATGCCTTCAGCGTGGGTTACGGCACAGGTGAGAATGGAAACCCCCCCGCACAACAACGCGTCACATGGAGACTCTCTGCATTATTCCTCATTTGAGCTGAATAAAGCCTTCATTAGTCAACAGTCAAAATGTTTTTGGGTTTTTTTTTTTTCAGAAAGACACCACAGCATCTGGAAAGTTTGCGATGAGGCATTCTTTAATTTCGTTTCGTTCATCTTCGACCGCTTATCCATTTCCAGGTGGCGGAGGATGCTGGAGCCAATCCCAGCTCACCCTGGACAGGTCGCCAGTCCATCACAGGGCCAACACACAGACACAGATAGAGACCAACAACCACTCACACTCACACTCAGACCTACGGACAATTTAGAGTAGAACCAGTTAACCCAAACATGATGTCTGGGGGGACGGTGGGAGGAAACCCACACAGACACGGGGAGAACATGAAAACTCTTCTTGCTGTGAGGCAACAGCATTAACAGCCATGCCGCTGTGCTGCCCTGAGACACTCATAAAACCAGAAAGTACTAATTGGATTTGGGTCAGCTGAGGCTCCTGTCAGTCAGCTAAATACACTCCAAAATAAGACTCTGCATGCAATCAGACAATTAAATGAAGCCGAGGCAGCTGTTTTTACATTTATCTGTTCCCTCAAAAAATCAATACAAGACGGTGTATTCTGATGTGACAACATTTATGTTTTAATTAAGTTCTGAAACAAAAACAAGAGCGCTGTCATCACAGTAAGAACAACAACACATGCTTAAGGTTGGGAAATGATTTCGGTCACGTTTGTGGCACCGGCTGAAATATCAGATGCTCTCCTATTGTAGTCTCCGTCTTCGCCATCATTTGAAATGCAACCAGCCTCATGATCTGCTCTGACTGAAATCCTCCTGAACATATTTTCGAAGAAGTGAGGAAGAATGAAGACATAGGACATGGCCTTGTAATTTTGGACTGCTTAAAGTCAACAAGCAGCTGAAACCACAAATGTGTTCACACACATGATGTGTATCGTGTGTATCAATGAAAATCTGATCTGACAAAAAAAAATCCTCATCTCAACGGGAGTTGCTTCCTAGCTTGTCTGACTGAATTGTTTGATTTTCTGGTTGCATCCCGTATTATTACCTACACTTAAGGTCTGAGGTATTAGCCCGAAGCCCCTTTAAAGCCTGTGCAGATCCAGTCAAGCTGCACGTGACATTCACAACCTGGTCAAATGGCCCTGCAGTGGATGGGTATTTTTTTGTCCACACCTTCCTTCATTCATGCTGATATTAACACAACACAGGAACACTGTAGTTGTTTGTGTTTCTTTTTTTAACAGCTTCACCCAAAAATTTTAAACTGCTTATATCCGCAAATAATGATTCTCATAGGATGTCATACTTGGACTTTGTTATCTTTTTTCAATCGAGATGATAATTCAGATACAACAAACTGGTTCCAAACTGCTTTCCCGCCACACTCCTTGCTCGCAGTGTGTCCTTTGATTGACCAAGAACACGGCAGACATAAGCTCCTGATGCCATGAATGGAATTAATTGTTTGTTACATAAGTTAGCTGTGTGAGAGAGCGTAACGCTCTGATTTCATTCTTGAGTTGAACTTGTGTTCCTTCCATCATGCAAACCTGCACTGTACTGCAGCTCTATTGGTGATTTAATCAGGTTCTTAATATTCTCAGAATTGGATGATGTGGTTTAATGAACTTTCAAATGGTTACAGCGTTCAAACACATGTTTTGCTGGCATCATAATGCAGTGGGCTGTAAATGTAGGATCCTTAAGCGGGTCCCCGTGAGCCCCTAGTAAAATGGAAATCATATATTTGAACTTTATTTTCATCCCTTAGAAACACAATAACCAAAAGTATGATGTCATGAGTTTCAAACACTTTCTAAATTAAAAAGGAGGAGATACAAGCAACAACCTTACCAGATGGGGAACTAAATCTTTTTAAATTGGTCTTGTGGTCTGAATTTATGCCAGTTTAGGAATCCTTGACATAAAAAAGAGGACAACTGCTCTGTCCAGAGTCAAGTCGGGTGTTTCTCCAATGAATCATTCATGTTCATGGATGAGTTTTCTTCATATTTGTAGAGCTACAGAATCAACTTCCACCACATTGTTTTGGTGAGTTCATGACTTACTACGTAGCTATGGTGTATATTGGCATGTTGAGCCAGAAACAGCATAGCTTTGTGCTATTCACATGAGTACTGACTAAGTACCATCAACAAACCCACACTGGTATTACGGTGTATCTGACTATGATTCAGACCCACACGCGCACACACACACACACACACACACACACACTCCCAGGCAGACATCTGTAAAGCTGTGCAACAAGTGAAATTAAATAACATCTGGTTAGCGGAGACAGTGGCAGACCCAATGGAAAACAACAACACTGGATTCATCATGGTGTCTAACTACATCTGCCATGACAATGGAGCTTTATGCTGACGCTGGGAGCCAGTTGGCCAGCGAGTGACGAATGGAGCCTATGGCCTCCGGGTGTGGACTCTGGGTCTGAGTGCGAACAAGAGACTCTGTCTTCAACAGAGACTTCGCTCTGTAGACTCGAGGTCTGCGCTGCGGATAGCTGTGTGTCCTGTTTCCAGCGAAATTCAAATAAGCACAAAATATTGACAATGACAAAGAACTGGCCAAAGGATGCCACACAACTGTTCCCACCAGGAAAGGGTCAAGGCAGACAGATGCCAACCCTGAAGCCGTTTCTGTTGAAGGTTTCTTCCTGTGAAAGGGGCCTTTTCCTCCTCACTGTTGCCAAATGGTTCTTATGGTGGAAGCTATAATAGTGTAAGGCCTTGATCTTACTATACTTGAACTGAAATTAAATGCACAAAGCAGCTAACCAGTTCTGGTTAGGATGGAATGGTGATAGAGAATCAAGGGGAATTCTTGTTTTAAAATAATTTCAGCGCTCTTGCCAAACCTATATGATGTGGTAGAACAATAAGCGGGGCGTTGCAGCCTGAGGTAAGTTGTGTCCTTTTCTGATCCAAATGGCTGTTGTTCACAGACGAAGCCAGGGCACAATGAATTACACATACACGGGTCACAGTGGGCATTTTCAAACAGTCTCTATCTGAGGACATAATCTTCATAACAAAGAGGACAGTCCAACACAGCCTTATCGCTCACTGGTTCAGGTACTGCATAGCAAAATGAGCTAACCAAATCATTACGGCAATGGGCACCCACCTGAAATGACTTGATTATCTGATGCAATTAATCCATGTTTGTTTTTCACATATTCATAGTATATTTTCTGCTGACTTAAACTTGTTTGTATGCAAATGCTGTCAAAGCTCTCAAGGTTGGAGAACAGTGCCGTCCAGCGCCAACGTTGATGATGATGGAAATTATACAGTTAAATTATATAATTATATAAAAATCAACAGCTGTACTTTTCCACTGCGGGCACCCATGAAGACTGTGGCGTAAATGTTCAGTTTAGAAGGAATATTTCTGCTTCCAAAAGACCCTTGGTGCTGCCGAAAAAAAATAAAAAATAAAAAATTATTTTTGAGAATTGGGGGGGTTTTTTGGCCACTGGTAAACTGATTTTTGTCGCATCATTTGCATTTTCTGGCACTCACCTTCAAATGTATTAGGACAGACATGTTCAGTAAAAGACTGGAGAGTGATCTCTTCTGTTAGATGCGATAATGATGATTTGAAGAATCTTAATTTAACTTCACCGAAATCACTCAGACTAAGTAAATTAATAGTGAATCCTAGATTAAAGCTTATTAAAGGTTCCAAGTGAATACTGTGAAACCTTGGAGAATGAAATGAAATCCTTTTGATTAAATGTGAGATTACAGTGCATCCAGTGTCCCAGCATCATTATTCATTAATTAGACATTTTTTGGAGTGACATTGCAGTGGAGAGTGAGTGTCAGATGTTTTTCACTCTAAGCACTGCTTCTCCCCCAGAGGACCTCAGCACATCAGGATGAATGCATGATTCATTCCCCTCCTCTCTGCGGCCCCTCACTATTCATGCCTATCGACAGCATGATGTAGCCACATGGGGCCAAAGTGCTGACTCCAGCCCCTGACATCCTCCAAACTGGCAACCTTTGACCCAACACAAAAGAGGGCGTCCCCCTAGACAGAGATTTCCCTGCTGTGTGACGGCTGCATGGCACAAAAAGCAGCCTGGTCCTGTTGACACGGGGCATTAAGAGGAACAATGAAGGGACAGACTGGGAGGATCCCCTGCCTGGAAAACAACACTTCCTGTCAGTGGATGGGTATATTGAAATCCCGCTATCTGTCTTATCTGAATGTGTGTCTAATCTTCTCATGCTGAAAATTTGACTTTTTGGTTTGTACAGTGAATTTGTGGTTGGCCTGTATAAGTCCTAATGATACAAGTTAAATGAACAAAGGGTCCCTTCAGTGTGATGGACGGTTTTTTTTTGTTTTTTTTTATCATAGCGAGCAACATGTTTGATATAGCACCTGCTACCAAGCACAGTTGCCGCTCTCTTTCAGAACAGTTGTTTCCTATCTTGGGGTCACAACACACTCAGTAGGTTGTGAAGTCAATCTAAGGGAACTATTCAAAGCACAACAAAAGATGACTATATTGATTTTTTTCTTTCCTTTACAATGTCCCTCACATCTACTTTGTGTGCAAGTTTTATTCTCTCCCTAAATGTACAAAGTTTTTACATTCCCTGAAAATTAAAAAGTGAATATATATATAGTAAAAAAGGGTCAGTTCAGGTAGCTTTATTTTGTCAGACACATCTCATCACTCATGTAAGAATTTCACCTCTTCGGGCTTTTAAAAGTACCCAGATAATAAAAGAATTAGGATAATGATTAGGATAATAACTGTAACAAGTTGCAGCAGCATGGAAATTATGGGGCGTTATGGGCAAATAGTTCAGGGCTGCGATATGCTGGAATGGTTTTTAGTGTCAAATATGACACCAAAGCTGCATACGCCCACATGTTTGTGAGCCAAATGGCCAGTTTGCGACTTGCTGACGGATGAGCCGCTGTGACGACAACAGCACAGCTCTTTAAAGCAGATGAGACATGTTCATAAACAGAAGAGGAAATAAAGAAAGCAGTACAGTATTTACAGGTCTTCTATGTTGCACCGTTTTAATTAAGCAGATGATTTGTTTGGAATAAAAGCAATCACACCTGATAGTTTTTGCTTTGCTTTGTTTGAATTTTATTTTGTTTTGTTTTCAGACATCTAGTGGAGACAGACAGCAGGAAACCTCAGAGAGAAATATGGAGGAAGCCTTAATATTGTTATTATTTTAGCATCGACTACAACAATAAACCAACTGTTCAACTTGAAGCTCAGGAAAACTGTGAATTCTTTTCTTTTAAAAAAAGAACAGCCGAAGGCAAAACACCATGACTTGGTCTATGTCCTTAAATTTGCCTTCCAGCTGTGGACACTGTGTTTTGAGAGCATTTTAAGCGCAGAGTACATTCACAAAGGGGCAGAAATTATTCTAACAGAAGTTGTTTTCTGGTAACAGTTCAATGGGTAACCGTGCAGCTGAAAAGGGAGCCACAATGTGATACATCCCATTTCTACCTTTGGGAATAGCTGAAAAAAAAAAGAAAAAAGTTGGATGAGTATAAGAATAATGATCAGACTTCTATTCACTGCTGCTTTACAAGCTGTGAGACCTTTTGTCTATTTCTTTAAATCACAGGATATTCCTGTAAACAAGCCGCTCTGCTCCTTGTCGCTATTTCTTCATCACAATTCTTGCATGCTGCATGGAATGCCATTTTCTACAACGTTTTGTGAGGTACTTTAGAGACTGACTGGCTCATCCTCCAGTTTGAAACGATGTATGTGACAATGCAAGTTCATAATTTGAATCAGTTATCTCTATCCTCTAAATGAAGCAAACATCTGTAAATAATCTGTTTTGATTTATGAAAACACCCTTTCAGCTTTGTTGACTGATGTGGATGATCAAAGCTCATGTGAATAGTTTGAACACTGTGGCATTACTAATCGGACTATGACATAGGGCCATTTATGTTTCCAACCTTTGGAGATCTCTCAATTTTACCAGATGAAGTAATTCTGTTGATCTTTTCTTTTGTTATCTTTTCATTGACATCATTGTTTGTAAATAGAAAGCCACATTAAATTAATGCACAAAGACGCTAACCAAATGTGCAACATCAATGCAAAGGGGAAACTGAGAGGACCAAAACTGCCACAAAGTTGACATCTTTTTGTTTGTTCTGTTATTATTTTGTGCGAAAAGGAGACCTATTTTCTTTTCTTTCCTGATTCCTATTAAAGCCTTTAGACCGCAATGAAAAGATGACAACCAGCCTTCTCCAGCTTTTATCCAGTACATGTTCCGAAACCTTCCGAATAATTCAGAAAAATAGTACAAGACTGGCAATATCCCCAGGGAGGAGACCAAAAGCAGCTGACAGATTAAAAAAAATGGTTCAACACTTTAAAATAAATCTAAAACCCAGCCAGTAGTCAATGCCCACAAATTGTGAAATTGTTCATTGATAAGTGTCAAAGGAGGGTGAAGGACTAGGACTCTCACTAACGAAAACAGGATAGAAAATCTTAACAGAAACAATATACTTGTGTGACATAAGAAAAAAAAAAAAAGACAAAATAATGCAGCCACAGAGGATTACAATGAGAGCCCCGCTGTGAATAATACAACTGTGAAGTTGCATAAGAGTCCTTGGAGAAGAAGAGATTTCAGATCCAGGACGCAGGCAGGAAAGAAGCACAGACATACCGTGCTGCAGAATGAGAACTGGCCTCTTCTTCTGGACGTCCATTACGATGTCCCAACTGGCAATTAAAAAGAATCATGACTGAGTGAAGCTTTAAACAGCAGGTGAAAATGAATGGTCCACTCCTTTGAGAGCCATTAACCAAATGGGAAAGCGTCATCCTTACAGAGATCAGCTAGGAGACCTGATAGCGGCCATTTTGCCATGATGGCTTATTTGAAGGAAAATGAATGGCAGACCCAGATTACCCAGGTTTGCTGAAAGCAAACTGCTTACAATTCTGGTACAACCTCACAACACAAAATTTAGACACTAGCAAGCAACTGCCTCACATTAAAACAGCCTTTTGTCTGTATTGGCTTAAATGAACAGACTTTCTTTACTGTTTATGAACATGCAGCACTGTTGTAGTTATATAGTGATATCATACAATTTGCATAATACATGACAAATAATATAATTTCCCAAGAAAAATAGCTCTATTTTAAAAGTCCCATACTTATAAATCTGACTAAATGGCTCTTGACCAATCAAAGAAAAATATAGAATAAATAGCAAAAATATATAGTTATTGTAAACTTGGCATTTGTTTGGTGAAGGATGAGAGAGAAACTGCAGTCACTTGATAAATCATTAGACTTTCTACACCCCCAAGCTTCTGTGTAATGAGTCATTGGAAAACCTCAGAGCAGAGCAACAACTCCAGCTGATGAACCAGAGCAACATGAACAAAAAGCCGCTCTGTCTGTATAAAGGTGAAACCACACAGAAACATTCATCCTCGCTGGGTGTTCTGTCTTCGTGTGACTTTCCTCTGGGCATTCCAGGTTCCAAGCACGCAGGTTATGTAAATTTTAAACTTAAATGCAATTTTGTGGCTGTGTGTTGGAGCGCAGAGGACCGGGAACCTGTGCAAGGTGTGTGGAAGGCCATCATTTCTCCCATTGCATACTGGGGACAGAGTTCTCTTTGGTTCTCTCTGATCATCTCAGCCGCATGAAAATAAAATGAGCGAGATTGGAATTTTCTTCTCCTAATTTTTTGTTTGCCATCTCCATTAAGTTCTTGCGTAACATAACAGCTATACCTATCGCAGCAGTACAACCATTAAATTTGCTGCTCTGCGGTTGTGCCTGATGTTAGATGAAATGTAATTGATGCATGGATCATGTTCTCTGCTTGTGATTTTTTTTTTTTTTTTTTTTTTTTTAGTCCTAATGTGGTACATTCTTACATGACGTAGACACAGAGCAGGATTTGTGAGTCGCTATTCTTTGTGTGGTTACATTTAGGCTACTGAGACGCTTAAGTTGAGGTTAGGGGGAAATTGTCTTTGGTTAAATACTCCTTTTTTCTCCCTCTGAGCTCCCCCTCTAACCAAAGCAAGTGCTTTGAATTTCTGAAACACAACTATAAAAGTATGAATCCCACTTTACTTGTCACAAGTGTACCTTGTAGGTCAGTGAGTATTTTTGCAGAAATTGACTATAAGCTCTGTGAAACTTTTCACGTTTGCTCGAAACATTTCCACAAACTGAATGTGGGCTGCATTATGTGCCAACCAAAATGTATTTAGTGTTACAATCAGTAGCTAGTAACTCAGTAAGGAAAAGGGTTTGCTCATTAAGCAGCAACACTCTGCAAGTAAATCCATGCCCTGTAAGTCTGTATATTTTAGTCCGGCCTCAAAGAAAACACAAATCTAACATGCAGGAGGGTGTAAAAGTGCTGAAAAGAAAAAGAGGAAAAATGTGTCATAGCTTCTGATTCTGGCTACTCAATTAATATATAAAATAACTGTGCCAATTTATCCAACAAGGCCACCAACGCAGGGTAAAATTTCCCTTGGGATAAATAAAGCATATATTTATCTATCTAAAAATTTTTCCTCTCACACCAGCTGGCCCCTGACACACCCAGTCTGTGCTCTGAACTTGTCTCCTGTTTTTTAGAAAATTGGGGCAACTTTTTTTGATTCTAGACTGAAGGATCTACTGGGTAATTCTGGTATATATAATTTTGACTTCTTATATATAATAAATGAATAAAGGGCTCTGTTCTTTTTATCCAACAGATTCAATAGTTGTAAATTATTAGCCCAAATGTATATAATTAATGTATCTGTCTTAATGCCTCAAATCTCAGTTCTGACCTTTTGGAAAGATTTTGTTTTCGGTGAAATGCGGTTTTCACAATTCCAACTGCTGTCTCGTGTATAGTGATGACTGCCATGCACTCATAATGGACCCACAGTATCCCAGAATGCATCATGAAAAAGCAGTCTACCACCGATTAACTCACCAAACAATACAATACCGTCATGCATTATCCTTCTGGTGAAAGGAAGAAAACAGTGTTGAGAAAATGAGTGTAGCAAAGTGTTTTTTCAAGTCAACACAGGATTTCCTGAATAGTAATGAAGTGACTTTTGAGACGACCAGAGACTCAGACTCAGACGCAACAATGATGAATGACCTCAGCACTGAAGATGTCTAAGATAGTAACAAGTGGAGTAAACAAGGGTGAACACAGCCTGAATCAAGCGCAGTTGTTTTGGTGTTTTTGAACCAACAGCCCTATAATCGGAATATAGCATGACACACGGAGGGTATGTGAATATGAGTCAGAAATATTTTTTTTTCTTGCATCGCTCTGCTGCTGCATGAGAGTAAAATGATAAAAGACTGTGACTTTGTGAGAGAGCGAAGTTTTGGGGTTTGGTGTTGTTCTGCGCATGCGCGCTGCGGTCCACACTCACAACCGGGGGCCGTGCACAGAGAGAGAGAGAGAGAAAGAGAGAGAGAGAGAGAGGTAACAGGGGATCCATGGAGCGTCTCACAGCACTAGTGTTTTCTATGTCTTCATGTCCACGATGCACTTTAGAATTTCAATAAGATGCGTGTGTGTTTCCAGATAATCAGTTTCCTCCTCATCGCCTTAAACTTTTTCTGCCAGCCGCTCCGAGCTCAGGGTAAGTCCGTCCGTGTCAGTGTCCGTGTCTGTGCTTCTTCATGTCCGCAGCTCGAAGTCTGCTCTCCTGTCTCCTGTCCCGATCATCGCGAAACTTCATGTAACAACAGAGCCCCGGACCAGAGAGGTTGGCTGGGGGGGTCTGGACTCCTGTGTCCCGGGACTAACTTCAGTGACAGCCGGCATCCTGTTGGTCGGACAGGGAAAGAAGAGGGGAGGAGGAGGTGGGGGGGGGGGGTTGTGAAGCAAAACTCCATTCACAATTTGCCCGACACTACACTGCTTCGTTTATTAGTGATCCCGGACGCACCGCAGGCAAACAATTTGGGGGTAATTTAGTTCAAGCAAGCCTCCCGGTGAATTCGGGGCAACTGAATGTCCCCAGATCCGCCGCTGATTTCAGCAAAAAACCTAAAATTTGAACTTGTCCGGACCGCTAGCTACCGCCCACCACTCAGTGTCTGAGGTGTGAGAATAACTGGGGGGGGGAAGCTTTGGAAAAGTTGGGACGAGCGCCTCAAATGAAAAGGCTACTTTCTGACACCTATGAAATGTTAGATGCGTGCTTTTCTGCTGCTTAACTTCGCCAGAACGAAGCGTTTTGTTTGTTTGTTTTGTGTTTTCTTTTTTTTTTTTTTTTTTTTTTGCTGGTAAATCCATTGTTGCGATGAGCGTTAGCATGACGCCCGCTCCTCCTCGGTGCTAGCATCCTGTGGTAGCGGCTTGGTGTGCCGGATAGAGCCCGTGGAACTGTGCAGGAGGGCCGGGGAGGAAACTCTCACTAACCCCCCTCCACCCCTCCCGACACTCTTGGATTTCTTTTCCGCCGGTTTGTTGTCTTTCTGCTCGGCTGGAAGACTTTTCAAAGTAGCTGGTAGTTGGGGGGGGGGGGGGGGTCGGTAGTAAACAGTGCTGACACACACAGACGATTGGAAGAAAGTTTTCCTTACAGCGATGGGAAAAGTCATATAGCCTAAAATACATTTACCCCCATCCAACGTCCCCATGTTTGTCATTCATCTCACAATTTTAAGCTTAAAGTGACACCAGGTATTCACAAGTTAGTGTTTATATGTTTATGAAGGTGGCAAAGTGAGCGTGTTGATGAAAGAATAAGAACAGCATGCTATGGAAATGTGTGTGAATGCAGTGTATTTGCCTCACAGGGTGCTAATGAATTCACGGGGACCTGTGATGGCTGCTAGAGCAACACTGAGGTGTGTGTGTGTGTTTGTTTGTGTTGGTTCTGTGGGACAACAGCACAACTCATCTAATTTTCACTTGTTAATTGTGTGAGTCAACAGGGAGCCGCCACTTTGTGCCTTGGTGCTACATTCATTTAAAGGCATTTGTCTCCTGGACAGACCTTCGGCTGTTATCGCTGCTGAACAGTATATTGTCCTGTGTGCATCCAAGCTGCCTTCTTTATCAACGTGTGTGTTGGGGCGGAGGGGTGGGGGGACTCCATGGGCAGGGTTATAAATTGGTCTAACATGCTGGTGGGGAGGTCTTTGATGTTTAGTCCACATGGGTGCAGGATGTGGATTTGCTCTGGCTAAATATCACTTTGTACAGTTTTTTTTTTCCCTGGCACATCTGCCAGGAACATGAAAGCAACACAACTCTTAGATCCTCATTTGGGGTGCACATTGTCTCCTAAAGGCTTGTGACAGCAATAAAGGTCTGAGAAAATCTAAAACGGGTTATCGTTGGGATGAACAGCGCCATGTGGAAAAGTGATCGACCAGGTTTCACCCATAGGAAGATAGGGTTTCTTCTCGGGCTTTGCTCCCCTTTCACTCGCTCTATGTAGAAATTCCTCACATATTTTTTTTTTTTTCTCCTTCTATCGAGTTTTGCAAAACTTCTCTCCTCGGTTTCTTTCATGTTGCGATCGGGGTTGTGGGGCTAGCCGTGAGAGACTGCATCTGGAACCGATTTGACTCCTCAAAGCAGAAAGAGAAGAGGAGGGGAAGGAGGGAAGTGAACGGCAGCCCTTTTCTCTCTCCCTGTCCACTGTGAGCAGGCATGGGCTGCAGCCCCGCGAAAGTAATTATAGTTTAGTGAACACAAGATTAAAGTGCAACATAGAGTTGAATTTCTTGGCCATCCCTTCCTGTAGATTTCGTTGAGTTGACCATGAAATGTAACATTTTTCCATCCTGCAACGCCATTGCTTGAGCTAAATATAAAGAAAAAGCCCAGCGAAATTATACAAGGAAAAACCTCTTTTTTATATATATAAAATATGATCCTGTAAATGGCTACGTAGTGGACTTGAATTATTTCAGGACAGTGCTTCTTTAACTCTGATCCATGCCCAGGCTATTTTCCCTGGAGACACCACTGAGATCAAAGCGCTCTACTATCGTAGGCAGCATCGGCAGCCCTGTCACAGTTGAGAATTACATGCTCTGCTCGTAAACAGCGCAGACATTTGCAGAGCAATGGGAAAGCTCTTCGAATGCAGCTCGACTCCAAATATACTGGATAAGTTCCATCGTATTCAGGTGGGGTTATCATTAAGCACCAGCTGCTCCACTTCATTGTGCCACGTTAAAATCCACCTGCTGCAAGTCCTTTAACTCTTATAATTAAACCTTGGTTTCATTAAGGCAAGGTTAAGTGCTGTTGGCTTGTGTTGGTGGTGAGAACGTTTCATTCATTATGTGTGTAAGAGTTGACATGGACATACTGAAGCTGAAATATATTTCCATTTGAAGTGGCATTGATTGGTTTTTATGGTCATGTGTAAAAAATACCAGAAGTTGACAGGCACTGCATGAAACCTTTTTGAGAAGGTGGGAAAAAACTGTGGCAGCTTTGGTTACAGATCCGCATTGCCAGGCACTTTATTAATCTTTAACTGCCTCAAATATTTATTTTGAATATTTTTGGCCATCTGTCAGAATCCAGTCAATATGTAGGTGTCACTTCAAAATGTTGAATTTGTCAGACCTGTTGATTAATGAGATATACAGAAACAGGAAGAGAGTCCTATGAATGGCAGTCTGATGCCTCAAAATGGTTTAGATGTTAGATGTAAAGATGATGATGTTAGGATAGCTGGAAAGCCCGAGCTCAAAACATGGTAAAATCAGAACAGGACTTGAACAGTCCAAACGGTAACTCAGCTAACACAGCAAGGCGATAACCACTCTACTATTTAGTGATTTTCTTGCCATCATCTCTTCTCCAAAGTTTTCCAGAATCTAAACCAGAGGCTTTTGGAAATGTTGCTTTCTTTTTATTGATTTGAAAACTCAGCGGTTGTGTTGTAGTCTGTACGGCCAAAGATGTAGATCTTTGAAATTGTGAGGTGTGATTGATAACGATCATCCCTGATTGGTTATAATCAGCCCCAGTACCAATGGTGACAATAACGTGTAAAAAGCAACGTTGACCTTGCAGTCTTTGCGAGCTGCTCTTGTGCTGCTCATGTCTGCTTTTACTTCTACAGCTTTCTTCGCTGTTCCTCGTCTGTTTTACTTTGTGTGACTAATTAACTGCGACAATCTGCGTCTTGTTTACACTGCTCAGTCTACACACTGGTCATGTATGTATGGGTGAGTATAGATGGTATGGATGGATGGATGGATTTTGTTGAAGTAAGAATGTGCGGTGTTGCTTAAAAGCTTTTTGCAATGATCATTAATCTTGCCTTGACAAATGAGGCTTAGTAACACAAGTAAAGGTTTCTTAATGGTGCATTGTGGTTGCTTTTAGTGCCTGAAGAGTAATTTTTGCATATCCAAATAGTGATTTGAGGGTGTGACCACAACTTGCACAATTAACAGTGTCTCAATAAGCTGGCTGAGGTGAAAGTTGAAACATCGCATTGTTTATTGCAAGCCTCTTCATATCTTTACTTGCATTGCTGCTCAGCCAGAGATGGTAAACCATGAGCACAGTGATGAGTCCAGTTCTTTGAATCATAATGAGCAATGTTAAGTGTGTCACTCGTGTTGTATCTTCAACGTTACTAAATGCTTTTTATTCAAGCTGAACGAGATATAGTGCCCCTCCAGCCCGCCCCTTTACCTTCGTGTTTCTAAGGCAGGAATCTGTTGGGCTACTGTCCATGAAACTTAGATGCTCAGGCAATATCCAAAATATATCTCAACACAGGGGGAGCATGGCCACATATTGTTTAGCGCTGTGGCCCCACAACAGAAAGTTTGTGGGTTCCCTCAGGTATTCTGGGTTTCGCCTTCATCCAAAGACATCACGTTTGGGTTAATTGGTGATCCTTAATTTGTCTGTAGGTCTGAGTGTGAGTGGTTGTTTGTCTCTGTGTGTTGGCCCTGTGATGGACTGGTGAGCTGGGATTGGCTCCAGCACCCCCGCGCCCCGGAAACAGATAAGGGGTTGAAGATGAATGAATGATAGAATGAATATCACAACACAGCCCAGTGCAAGTATTGTGATATATATGATATTATAATATATACTGTATTTTATGTCCTTTAAAGCAGAATGGCAAGACTGTACAGAAAATAAAGTCTGATATAATAATAAAAAAGATTGCATATGGAGGGAAATATTGCTAAATATATATAATGTAATGGTCTGCACTGCTGCCAGGCTTAGTGAGTTTGAATCACAATTTCTTGGCATTTCAGTGAAAGTTCACGTTATTTGATGTGTGGTTGTGTGAGGCTTCTTATCTCCAGTTAATGTATTTACCTGCAGTGGATTCAGAGCAGTCCTGCCAGTTTAGAGAGTAATGAGCTGCAATTTTATTATGGATAGTATGTAATATATGCGGCGCTTCATCTTGCCATCAAACAGCCCTTTCCTTTGGGACTCTTTTTTTTAACCACGCTTTGCTGTCGCTCAAACAGCTTGCATGTGGAGTGTGGTAATAAATGGTTGCTTTAGCAGCAGCGGTTTGAAGCAGTTGATCCAAGAAAAAGTGCCAATTTGCGGCAGGTTCTGTATCATGTTTCTCCTAAAGATACTAGAACGTACTGATTCAAAGAAATAGCAGGTTAGCTTGAGTTAACTTTTAGGTAAGCAGCTTCATTTGTAACTGATTATTCTTAGGTAGAAAAAAGATATATGTCTGATTGGCTATTTGGACTAAAAAAAAAACAACAACAAACAAAACACAACAAACTGGAAAGCAGTCAAATCATTGTCTCTGTTGTTGGCCCTCTTGCTATTCACTGCATTAGAAATAAATAAAGGGCTCTCCCAGGATAATTACATTTTCTGCTCATTTCCCGAAGGTCTTCTAGTACTTTAATAATATTATGACTTGCAAAAATTTGTATTTAACTGTTGTCTTTTGCTTAAATAAAATGTCTTCTCAGAAGCTCCTCTCGTACAAATGCAATTGAATAGAGACTCTGCACAATCAAACAGTGTTTTCCATTAAGTTTCGAAAAGATTGCAGCTGTCTATTTGTTGGCTCGACAGGGAACGTGGTCTGACAGTCAATTGTTTGGTTTTGGAGACAGAGCAGAGACGTGGAAATCAAAGATAACAGGAAACAAATAAGATGCTTAAAAAAAAAAAAAAAAAGATTTCAGTGTTCTAAAATTCAAGTCTGCGGGACAGCTGTGTTTTATTGCAGAGGAATAACTGTGTGGAGCAGGTGTTGTGTGTTTTGGATGCTGTAGCTTTTGTGCCGGGAGGAAAACCCTATGGCGCTCGAACTGGATCGCTTCATGTCAGAGATACTGGAGAGGCATTGGTCTGCAGCTTGTGCATGTTGTTACCAAACTGTCCCACCGGCTGCAGCAGGTTAGTGCGGTGCATGTCATTGTTCATGCTCACCTTTTCTTTGATTTCCCCCTCCATGTCAGCCTTCTCTTAAGCCTTTGTCATAGTAAGCCTTTTTTTCACTGAGGCCCTGTTTACTATCTTTTGTTGTTTTTGGTCCAGGTTCTTGTTCAGGGTGAAATAATAGCAGAAGGGACCAATTGAGCTGGCTGGACCGCTGACACGAACCTGCAAATCCAGTCATAATTTCCCACTTTTTCACGATTTTAATGAACTAAATAAAGCTGATTAATCAGTAATAATCTTGTTTACTTTCCATATTTGCAGACAGATCAGATCTAGTAGAGAAGCAGTTATAAGGGAGTGAAACTTTAAACAATGACTACTTTGTGAGTACAGAAAAATCTACTTCTCACATGAAAATTTATCATCATAACACCACACTTAATTTTACAGAATGTAATCTTGTGTCCATACCCTTACCAAATTTAATTGCCTTAAAATTAATTATAATTTTCCAGCAGTAACTCTTCTATCGACAAAGACTCTTTTGTCAGGCAGTCATGTTTATCTTGGAAATGCGCACAATCCCCGTCAGTGGGATGTGGTGGTTAACTTGTGACTTTACTAAGGGCTGTAAATAAAGATGGATGTAGACTGCTTGTAGTCAGCCACAGGTTTCTCTAGGGCGGTTTTGAAACTCCGAGTGTGCAGCTCAGCTGTTGCCATCTTAGCAGCAGCTGGCTCTGGCTGAGCCAGAAATGGGCAAAGATGAGGTTCATGTGTGAAGCTTATAATTAGTAGCCTGCCATCCATTATGTAGAACCTTAAGCTTTCATAAAATTTAAAAAGGAGAGTTATATAAAATATTAATGTCCAGTTGTCATGAAGGAGGATATTAGCTGTCATATTAGCTGACGCTCGAACCACTTTTTTGTTCCAGGCTGTAAATGTGCAATTCTGTTGTAAAGTTGTATATTTTACAGTGACAGAATATGGGAGCTTTTCAAACTATCCACTGCAACAATCTGAAGAGACGTTCGTCTGCCACCTGAATGGAAAATTATAAGATGAAAGAAAAGTGTGACTTTCAGTGTTGTGTAATAGCATCCACAGATGTATGTTTGCTGCACTTTCTTGAAGCACATTATTAACTAAGTTACTATCTTCATCTGAAAATTAAAGCCTGTGTTTTGGCAGGATAAACTTCCAGAACTGGAGTTCAGGCATCAACTTTGCTGTAATTATTCTCTGAGAGCTGGTGACAATCTCTTAACAGAACGTTCACCCCGGGGTGCTTGAGCCAATCCCAGCTGATGAGTTAGCCCAGGACGGGTCGACATATAGAGACAAACAACCATTCACACTCACATTCATGCCTACAGGAAGTTTAGAGTCACTAAGGGACCTAAGCATGCATGCCTTTGGACTGTGGGAGAAAACTGGAGTACCAGGAGGAAACCTATGCAGGCATGGGGAGAGCATCCAAAAATCTGCAAAGGGCCCCAGGTCTGAGAGCTGAACCCAGAATCTCCTTGCTGTGAGGCAATGACGCTAATCGCCATTACGCTCCGCCGCCTCCTCTTAACAAAACAAGTCTTTTAAATTTTTTCATCTTTCAAAGTTGTTTAACTTTCTCTTATAAATTTGAGATGTACCCAAAAACATCATGTAAAATAAACTTGGTTCTTCTCTGTCATCAACAGCAGAACCATTAGCCCTCAGTGAACAAGAGACAAAATCGTGACGGTGGACAGAAAACCAACCTTTCAATCAAAGATGATCAGATTTGGGATGCATCTGTAATTTTTTCCTCCCAGCTCTTAGGGCCTCAACCTGTAACATCCCTACTATCCTTTTCATTTTATCGTTAAAATCATGCATTCAGTATTGATTTGTTATTATCTTTCCTTGTTCTGAATCAACACATGACACAGGTTGCCTTATTCAGCCTGGAATGTATTGAGACGTACCATTTGCATATTAGCCAAATTATGTTTGGATGATGTTTACATGAACCATAGTGGACTAGTTTGTCATACCCACACTGATTTATATAATGATTGGGTTTATTTAGAATTTCAATATGTGCACTGGGTATCAGTGTGGTCGGTCATATTGAGATGTTTTTCTTCCTTTGGTAGTCATCCAATAGATGAGTGTAGTGGACTTGTTGGACATTTATCCCGTTGGTAAATCCCTTCTCCTTGGCCTCCTCCTTCCCCGTCTCCCTCTGTGCTCTCCCCCCTTTGCCTCATTCTGCATGGCCACATGCATCTCATTATGTCATTTGACATTGCATAAACACAATACAGTCGGTCAGGTATGCATCTGGCTTTGATTCTGCTAATTGAATATGAAATGAGTGCAGGACATGCTCCACCATCTAGGTGCCTTGGTTTGTGTGTGTGTGTGTGTGTGTGTGTGTGTGTGTGGGACATCTGCACTTTCTCTTCAAGGATTTAGCTGTTCAAGGGGATCTTGTGACTACAACTGTGGTGTGTGTGTGTGTAAGTGTTACTCAATCTTATTGGGTACACACCTGGCTTGCATATGTCTGACATGGTCACACAATCCCCTTACATAACGTATTCCTATAAATGCGCGCACACACACACACGCACACAGACTAAAAAGTGAAATTAATACACCATACTTGGAACTGATATAGTTAAATTATCAAGAAGCATAGGCATACTCATACTTACAATAAACAGCAGTTATTGTTATTCCACACTTGTGACTTTGCATAAGTGATTGCACCAAAAAAGTGAACATCCATCAATAAACGCCACCTGGCTGAGTTCCAGCCAGAAACTTCACTGTGCTACTTCTGCATGTAGACTACTCAGGAAGCGTTTAGGGGGACATTCCTCCTCAAAACCGCATTCATTTTGTTGTGCAATTCCAGTGTCTATCACAAATTAAAATAGTCCATTATATCATATGCCTTTATTCAAAATAGTTATGTTGGCATGTCTGCTGACTCCTTTAAGGAGCAGGTTTTCATTGAAAATTCTGTGTAAGACTGTTTTGATTAAAAGCTTAAATTAGCTGCTAATTAAGCTACTTTTTGGGTTGTGCTGTGTTGTATTTGTGTTACCCTGTAGTAGTTACTGGCAGAGATACATGATTGTCAATACCCATGAAGAGAGCAGGCAAAGTGGCCAGCTATTTGGATGACATGTTATAAGATTCTGTAACCCTGCCACGCTTGCATACACACACACACACACGTGCAAAAAGCACGATGCTCCTCTCTGTGAAATTTCTTCATAATGTCCTTCTCACATATCACAGTCTGAGGCAACTGGCAGAAGATGTGAGCTCTGTATCAGAAAGAAGTAAATGCTCCATTTGTCACTGTCTCCTCACTGGAAAGAGTCAGAGATGCTGTTTGAAGCGAGGGACACTTTGGAGAAGACAAATGCTTTTGTTTGTATCATTTTCTCTGAATGATTCAACTTAGGGAAATATGATTATTATGAAAAGAAATTACACTGGTGCTGTCCAAATTTCATTCCCTCTAAAGTGCAAAGCCTCAGCAAATGTGTCTTGTAGACACATTTTTTATACATCTAGGGGAGAAAAGTAAAAAAGAATTTTCTGAAATCTGCTCTTCTTTACTTAACACACACTGCTGATTCTTTAATGGTGAACATTTCAATTAATCCAAGAGCAGGAAGTGACCTTTGACCTCGATCCATGAACCCCCCCCCCAGAGAGGGAGTAGCTCTGAGGAATGCAGGAAGGAGCGTGGTCACACACAGGAGGCTTCTCTTCTCTCTATGTGTGGCTGACTGTTCCTTTACTCACAATCACAAAGGCATCTTAATTTTGCTGTGATACTGTATTTTTCTGTCATCTTTTTGGAGGATTGTTGTTAGATGTTCAACTGACATGCTGATATTTACTCTCTGTATTCTATCTAGTTAGTTTACAACCAACACTGTCACTAAAAACTAAATGGAATTCAATTACATCACAGAATCTGCTTGGAAGAATTTTACTTTATTTGCCATTTTAATGTCACAGTAAAAAAGTTACTGATCAAATGCACACTGCAGAACAAAGCATGAAGGCAATGACCCTTTAAGCGTCTGTTTTAATGCTGACATGAGTTTGTATCTCAGGATTTCCTTTTTTCATTTTATTTTTCAGGGGTAATAGGGGGCAGGTCAGTTGACAAGCTTCACGATGATAACATCGCTCTAGTTTTGAAACAACTTGGAAAATCTACCATATAACACAACATACCAAATATGTATTAAGCTATTTATTTTCATGAATTGTTTTTCATGAACAATATGCAATGAGATTATAACGAGACTGAAGAAATGAGACCTTTACTGACTTTCTCAGTGACCTCAAACAGTCAGTGGACTGACTAGCTAATGTTATTTTAGAAATGGAATCCAATGTCAACAAATGGCCAGCTCTTGGCACAACAGAAACTTCAACACAAAATCCACATGAGCACAAAAACTAACCAAAATAAAAACTGCTTCATCTAGTGAAACCTGTCAAGTCCAATGGGAATCTGAAAGCTAGGTCACGGGATTCATTCACTTACTCCACACAAAGAAAGTGGTGTCCATCCCACAGCCGCCACAGAAAATGCACATCAGGATCCAAACGCAGACAAACATGAAGGCTGGTAGGAGCGGAGAAAATACTCAAAAAGTAATTTTCAAAATGTACAAGTGGGGAAGCAAGAAACAAAACACTGGTTATCCAGACGGAGGCAGCATAAACAGGAAGATTCTCAGGAAACTGAATCCAAATACAGTGAAAATTTAAAAAACAACTGGAACACACTGGAAATAAGCTGACACAGACTGAAGAGAAGAGACGTGGGTGCAACTAATTTTTAGTATAGCAGGATATTCCAAAAAATGGTAAATAGACAGGGGCAGGAAATAAAAGGAACTGTTAACATGGCAGGTGAGCCATTTCAAACATTAAGTCTATCTCAGTAAAAGCCTGTGACAAGTCTGTGCTGTGTAATAGCTTGTCTTATATGTACATAATTACAGAGACTGTATGTTGGATCACCTACATTTACCACTGTACCCGAACACATTGTGCGCAGACACATAGTGGACTGAAAGTGGTCCTGTTCACTCCTGGAACTTAAATTTTACCAGTTCGTCTGAATCCTTTATCAGCCTGTTGGGAAGAAAATTATTGCACCATGGTCTGGGAAATGGCTGACAGTGATATCATAGATATAAGCAGTTTGAAGTAAATGGGCAAAACCACAGTGGTATGCAAGTTAAACCAGATATCAAAACTGAATATTCACAAGTCATTAAAAGTTAGTTAGAAGACACAAACGGCCACTGTGTGTCAGTGTGGTTGTGAATGATTCATAGCAGTATTTAACACTTTTGTAGTGGTTGAGGGCTCTTTCCAACTTCTGCTGATTTCTCCTCTTTGATTAATATGCATGATTATATTTCCTGTTGTCCTTCTCATGCAGTCCCATTTGACTCATCCCATGTGAAAGACAAAGAGCAATCTGGCAACAAAAATTTGTGTCTTATCACACTGACCCATTAGGACTTCTGTTAACTTTGTGCATTCATAATGACACAGTCACCACTCGCTACCAGCATGGCCGACCTTGACCAACCATTCAGCCCTGCGGGATTAGTTTTTTTTGGAGTGTTTAACTGAAATCTGCTTGATTTTGTATTCCAATCGCTGCAAAAACAATCAGCCAATTTGACGAGAGTAGCTGATCCTCTCCTCTGATTGGCTGACTGTTTGTTACTAAGCCTGAGGGAGGTTAAACTACACTGAAATGGTTTTCAAAGCCACAGATTTAATTTTCATGGCTATTAACACTTCGGCTAGAACACAAGGAAGGTCTCAACTATGCAATTATAATCTCAAAAAGCTTAATTTAGTGCTTTCTGAAACCCGCAAATATCCCAAAAGAGAGTGCCGTGTCACGACGCCATGTCCATGTATATGTACACACACATACACACAGGAAACTGGCTGGCAGGAAATCTAGAGTAAAGTTGAATTTGCATAAAAGGGGTAGCACTGAAATTCCTCTCCTTATCGTCTCTGCAGCTGGCTCCCAGTCACGAGCGTGGCTGCTATTTCAGGATTGTTTGTCATAGCTGAAATGGTGCTTTTTATCCCGGCCATTTGAAGTGCGGCTGCCCAGCAGCTCTGATGCAAGGAACATCAGTGGAAGGAAAGTAAAATGGAAGAATGTGGCTTTCTATAACAGCGTGATAAGTCTGACAGGTAACAGTACAAACAGAATAACAAATAGGCTCCAATTTGAAGAATATCCATACTCTATTTTCTCTGTTAAGTTCTATTAGGTTTGAGTTTTCCGAGTTTGTCCAGTTTCTCTTGGTTCAGTTTGTGTTGATTTATCAGGGCTTGTCCAGTTGTCTTTGTTTGGCTTTGTCTTTGTTTAGTACCTATTCCATCACGCCAGGATGGTCGGCTGTTGTTATGTCTTGATCTATTTCCTCTTAGTGTCTGTAATTTGTTGATGCATCTTTTTTTTTCCATCACGAGTAAAACATTTTTCCTCAATTGTTTCCAGTGTAAATGGATCTTTAAATGGTGCTTTGGGGCGAACAGGGTAAAGCGAGCTTCAGCAAAACAATGACCTCAGCTACCCAGCGAGAGTCTTGGACTGTGCGCCAGCGAAGTTGGGAAAGACTCTCTGTGGCCTCAAACTTTCTCTGTGGTTGTTCCTTTTTAATGTGATAACAGTTGAACATGCTGCAGGGCAGTCGTCCGACCACAGAAACACAAAAATACTACAAGAGCAGGTGTCACTTTGAACTTGACCTGTAATGAAGCAGCACAGGTGACCACGGAGAGCAGAGAGAATTTCTGTGCATGAACTGAGATGCCCTGGATTTACTTTAAAAACATGGATGATATGGCACAGCTGTTTTTAACCTATATTTATGTTGATTTTTTTCAGACAGCGTCAGAACCATAACATCCGATGCGGTTAGCTGGGCTGTCTCTCCTACTCCTAACCAGATGTTGGCTCAGATGCAGTTTTGTTTCCCAACTGAAGGACAGATTTAATAGTTTGTGCGACGCTCAGATGTTTCAGTGCAGACAGAGGCCTGGAAATGCTGTTTGGATGCCGCATTTCAAAAGTTAGCCAACCCCAGTTCTACAGACATAGTCCATGTTATATCTAAATCTGTTTACTCTCCGCAAGGAGCAGCCCTCATCACGTCATAACAGATATATACTGTCTTCTGTGCCACAAAGGCAGATGAGTGACCAGTAAACTCATGAAAGGCACGTACCAAATCTACATATACAAAATTCTATATGTTAATGTACTGCTTATTTTGACCTCAAGCCGAAAACTGATTCATAAGCCCCAAAAAGCAGAGAATGTCCTTTCTTCTTGGCTATGAAAACCTTTTTTTTATATATCCAATCTCCATCAAATGATTTTTGTCTTTAACCGCACTGATAAATGGACGTGAATTGTCCAGTATTAGTTGGGTAAAGATGTATTGGCATTACGTAGACTGTACATTGGCTTGCTGGGTACTTTTACCACAATTAATAAAAATAACAATTCCCTCATAATTTTCACAAGATGATGCACAGTGATTAACACCACAGTGTTAATAGTCATTAACAGCAAGACAACAAGACACCTTGCACCGATGTAATGTAATCATAAGATGAAGAATGCCTTCTGTGTAAATTGTGCGCTTCAAATATACAAAGGGAGAATATTTTCCAAGCCTGGCCTCTGTGATGTTTCCACTCCATAGAAACCGCAAAAGTGTTTACCAGATATTTCTCTCACTCCACACTAGAGCCATGTTCCTGCATCTAGTTTAGATGAAAGGCGGCCACCAGCTGGCCACATTCACCATTTTGCACCACACTGCCACAGCGTTCATGTCACCATCGTCTCCAGTGAGAATTCAACTTCGGACTTAATGTGTAGTTCTCATGCACGCTGTTATTGTCAGAGGATGGCTTTTCTTATAATTTTGGCCTCTGTCTCTTGGGCGGTTTGTGATTTGGATGTGCCGTTGTTTTCCATTCCTGTGCCTAACATCCTTTGATGAGCGTACGCACAAAGCAGGCATTTGAATGTGTGCGTCGGGGCCCGACTGATGACGATGTTTGCGGTGCCAAGCTGGGAATTCGACTTGATCATGAAGTTGGGGAAATAAAACGATGCTAATCTGATTTGCAGGCGGTATGTTGAACGATCTACAGCGCGTCTTCTCTCACCCTGTGACTGACAGTTTGTATCTGTGATGTTTCACACCTTTGCCCATAGCTTTGTTTGTCTCCACCACCCAACACACACACACACACGCAATAGCGTTTTGATTAAACCTCCCACAGTTGTGCCACGCGTTCCTCCTGCAGGGACCTCATGTTGACATGCATTATCTCTGGGTGGTATAAGGTGTGTGGGTGTTGATAGTGGTTCAGGTTTCAAAAGCCATTCTCAGACATGAAACCTGTGACATTATTCGTCTGTCAGTCATTCAGATACAGACGGCGGTTTTGTAAACACTTCCATGCTGTGTCAGAGATGAATGAACATTTAACAACTTTATAATTGTTGTATCATCGCCGTCTGTGGGAATGGTGTCAGCTGCTTCATCAAAGCCACAGTATCTCTGCTGCTCGTATCTTTCATTGAGAAATTCACCCGGGTTTATTTTGTCCCCTTTCTTTTTCTTTGTGCAAAGAGAAAGAGTGACGAATTTGTCATTGTTCCCAAGAAACGGTATTTAAAGGGTGTTCAATCGCAGCGATTCTCTGTATTGTTGGTCGATTTCATTGTTTTGTAAGACGACCCACTCACAACGCACTTGTCCAAAAAATTGTGAAAAAAGCAAACAAACAGATTCAACAAAACAAGAAACAGACGTACAACAGTGAAAATACAACACAAAAGCACAAGCCATCTCTGAAGTAAGTATAAATAAGTACGATACAGGACAATATATATATATATTATATATATATACCCAACAAATCTTTTATTTCACTAGAAACTAAAGAAGAGTTTGACTGCATGCAAGTTGTGTTAAAATGTCTGAAATCAGACAGATAATAGAGATATAGATATAATATATAATAGATATTATATCTATAATAGATATAATAGATAATAAAGAATTCCTTGTCTTAACTTATTAGTTTAATTCAATAACATGATACATAAAGGTTTAGGTAAACACAAAACTGTTTATGCAAAGAACTTAATCACTCTGTTCAAAACAAATCTTTTTTTACAGGGAAAAACCTATAGATGTGTTTTATAAGCTCTGTGTGGTATCATCACTAGTCATTCTGTATACAAAATGGCATGTAGACTCAGTGGTTGTAAAAACAGGTTAGATACAATTAAAGTCTTTGGGAAAATGAACCTACTATTTGATTTATTAACACAGTAAAGACGCTTCAAGTTTCAAGTCTTCTCGAGTACAATATGATGTCCATTTTTAAGACATGGCTGTATTTAGAAGAAAACATAATGGCAGTTTAAAACCAGGCAGTAACGCCACTGTTCTACTGGGGTTCTACTCAAAGCAATATTTCATTGGTATTTAATGTTAAAGCAGGAGGCACCACCCCTGCGGCCAAACACATGCACTGCGAACACCGTTGATTTAGCGCAAAGTAAATATCCAGATTTTCACCTATTGTTGTTCCAAACATGCGTACGATGTTGGACATTCACAATGTCTAAAAGTGTGATTGTACGGTACTTAGTTTAGTGCTTTCAGTCTGAAACAGTCTGTGGTGTGATGTGTTTGGTTGAATAAAGAGCAGCAGAGCAGGTGAGGGGTTTTTTGCTACACTTTGCTTCATGAATGCAACAGTGTGATGGTGATGTGCGTGTGTGCGTGTGTGTGTGTGTGTGTGTGTGTGTGGGGTGGGTGGGGGGGATTCTTGTCCCTGTTGTGTGAAGGCTGAGCCAGAATGGGGCCAGTGCTCATTAACTGCCAGTCTCACACTGGGCCTCATACTGTACATGAATGAATGGCCTCCATCATCCCTCCCCCTCCCTCAAATTATTATGTCACCTGCCATTGTTTGGAAAAGCTGTTTTCTCTCTTTCTGTGTGTGTGTGTGTGTGTGTGTGGGAAGGAGGATGGGGGAGGGAAAGTTCATTTGTTCCTTGTTCACTCATGGTTATGAGCTGTCAGACTTAAGTCAGTTCAAAGTGCTTAGAAACTGTTTCCCTTTCTTGAAGCATTATCAAAACAATTACTTCATTGACCAGCCGTCTGGACTCATGGAACCTGGACACTTGTAGAACTGGAATTCAGTTCAATCCAAATCCCTAGCTCCTTTTTTTTTTAAAGTCCACTTTCATTAGGCAGCTGCTGAAAAAGCTACGATGAACGCACTGAAAACCACCTTGAACACTCAAGCTGAATTTTGTCTGTGACTGCAGAAACTAGTTTGCATTTCTTGTAAGTTTTGCTGTAATAATTAGTTGTTATTGTTGTTTTGTTTTGTTTGTTTGTTTTTTTTTTCAATCAAATTGATTGTACATTCTAGCATTTCGCTCTTCAGCTTGTAAAGTAAGTTACCTAAGCTAATAAATAAAAACGGAGGTGGTGACTATCAAGTTGCATTGTCTGATTTTCAAGGAGTTGGTGGAGACAAAAACTGAGCTAAAAAGAGGGAGACAATTGGACTCCGAACTGCCAAACAACACAATTACAACCCTTCGAATAGTCTGTCTCACCCCTCTAAATAGATTACTGACTTATTCTGCAAGAATTTTGCATCACAGCTTTAACAATATTAGGACGTGGTGCACTGTAAAGGCCTGCAGACAGAGCCGCGCTCTGTGTTCAGTGAAACCCAAGAACACACTGTCACACTAACACTGTCAAGCCTTAAAAGCTCAAGTTTGAGGCTTCAGCTTTACTCTTTATTATTTAGTCATTGTTCACACACGCACACACACTGTGAAAGCATGCACTTTGGTGGAGCATCAAAGACGAGTGTAACAGACCCAGTGATGGAATCCAGAAACTCCAGTGTCAGACAGCTGGACACAAACACACACTCACACACACACACACACACGTAATCACACATGGGCTTCCTTGTGCACATGAACATACTGATAAGCGGGTGTTGTGGTTTTCCTCTGCCTGTCGAGTTCAGTCTTTTTTTTTTGTGCCGCCAGCCGCGGTCAATGTGAAACAGAGGGACCTGCTGTGGAAGAGAAAGACAATACAATTCAATACAAATCATTTTCTTCAGCGAGAGACATAATTATATCAACATAGGTCAAAGATATACCATCAGACCACTAAAGGCTGAACTTAAAAAGAAACAAAACAAAACACTTTATTTTCTTTTTTTTGGACTATGCAGTAGTTGGCTGTGTATGTTGGCATCTATGCGGATTTACACTAAGTCAAGTTTTTTGTGGCTTGGCAATCAACCTTTCCGTTTCTCTGACCCCTTGAGCTGCATCTGAATCACTTTCTCCACTTTCATCAGCCATTTTGAAACTGCTGCTTTCCTTTGTCCTTCCTGTTACAGTCTCCATGGCTACGGCCTCTCCCTCTCTCCTGTCTCCGTTTTCCTCATGCTGTTGTTCAGTCTCTGGACATATACAAATCAATCAGATCAGATCGAGCAGCGCTCATTTTGGCATTTCTCGATTTCTTTTGTGGATTGATAACTTGATTTGGTGCGTTAAGATGATTAACTGGATGGAGCACAGTGTTAATGTAAAGAAAATGTTTTCGATCTCAAGTCTTTACTGCTGCATTCGACACAGTTAACCCAAAATGTCTTATTTCCTGCCTTGAGCACTGTGTTGGTATCAGGGACACTGCCCTGCAGTGTTTCAGGTCTTATCTGTCTGGGAAATGTTTCTCAGTGAGACTTGGTGATACCAACTCATCTGCTTCCCCCTTATCCTGTGCAGTACCCTTTCGGCTCAATTCTTGGGCCAATCCTATTTTCTTTGTACCTTCTGTCCCTTGGACATGTTTTTTCATAAAACATGGAATCTCTTTTCACTTAAATGCAGCTGCCTCTCAAAACTACTTGCCTCTCAAAAGGAGGAACAAAAGCTCCCTGACAGCTCTGTTAGATTCTCTTCAGGACATTAAAGCCTGGATGGCTTCAAACTTCTCAAAATTAAACAAAGACAAAACTGAGCTCATTGTGTTTGTGTCCTCTGATGTCCATTGTATGAATCTGGGCTTGTTGCAACCTTATGCAAAACTCAGGGAGAGCGATTTAAAACGTAAAAAGCAAATAAACGCTGCAGTCAAATCCACTTTTTATCATTTCAGTCTTTTATCGAAAATCAAATCCATTTTACCTTTTTAAAAATCTGAACTGTGTGATTCATGCTCATATCGCCACCCATTCAAACTACTTTAATGCACTTTATATTGGTGTCAGCTAGGCTTCTCTCACATGCTTACAGTTAGTCCAACACGTGGCTCCTCATCTTTTAGTTGGAACCCAAAAACATGAACACATCTTCCCCATTTTTGCCCCACTTCACTGGCTCCCTGTCCATTTTAGGTCAGCGGATCAGCTGTCTTGTCGTCAGTAAAATCCAGACCAAAAAAAAAAAAAACAAACAAAAACTGGGGGAGACTGTGCCTTTTTAGCAGTATTCCCCAAGCTGTGGAATGAGCTTACATGTCAAATTGACCCCCACCCTGAAAGTTTTGAAATCTCGTCTGTTGTTTTTTTTTTTTTTTTTTTTTTTTTTTTTAATCCGTTTTATTCATTCCCTTGTGCAGCACCTTGGTAACCTTGTGTTTTTAAAATGTGCTATACAAATAAAGTGAATGGGATTGGAAGTCTTTACAGTAAACTTCTCTCTGCAGAGAGGTATTAGCATGGAGGGTGGGTCCGTTTCCATTCCCACAGACCTGTAGGGCATCAATGTTAACAGAGTCGAGGTTGTTGGATGAGGCTGCCTAAGTGCTTTTTCTGAACTTTTGAGGTGGGTGAACTACATTTAAAGGCTTTTATCTGGCATTATAACCATGTTGGCATGTAGCCTCCACGACCCTCGGCTTTATTTTGACACATATCAGACACAGACTGGTGCAGATAGAGTATAGTGCCTCACTGTTAGCACATCTGTGTACTGTAGCTATGTGTCGTTGCAGTTCTGCATCACTGTGTAAGTGTGCAGTGAGGAGGCGTGAGCTATTTGTTGACAGCATACTAAGCCAAGTCACTTACTGGAACCCTGGGCTGGATTGTGGTTTTGAGCCCTGCTGCCAGCCAATTCGACCCGTCTGTGTGTGTGTTTTCTTTAATGCCTCTTCAGCTTTCAGGTGTCCAGGAACTCTTCCTGCACACACAGGACGATAATGACTCTGCCACAGCTTCCTCTTACAAACATGCAGTGAGTGTTCACTGACCCGTCTCACAAAGATGTTTTAGATTCGGCTGTTGCCTTCGGCCAAATGCAAGTCAAATCATTCTGCAAAAAAAAAAAAAAAGACTAATTTGAAGCTGAAACATTAGAAATCTTACCCTTAGGCTAACTCAGACCCACTACCATGTTTCCATGGTAACAATTGATAATCTCTACACTGACCATTACCAACTTAATTGTTATAGAGAGAGCAATGAGAAGGGGGAGTATTTTTTGTTGTTGTTGTTGTTGTTTCAGCCAAAATATTCTTCATTAACCCACAAAGCATTGTACCACAATCCGACTCCATCAGGTACTCAAGTGTTTTGTCCAATAGGTCAGTTTATGCATCAACTTTAAGTGTAATTTCTTATATTTAAGCTATAGCTGAAGTCTGTGAAAGTCACCCCCACATCATGGAGACTTCTATATCAAAGTTCGCACTTTTCCCCTGGGAAATTCATGTAATACACAGTGCTGGTGATCAGTGGTACTGACAGTTGTAATCCTCAACACTCTGTGCCTGCATTCTCAAAATGATTATTTATTTAGCTAAATAAGGAAATCTGTATTTCCAGCATATTCAGCGCAGCACACACTAGTTTATGCGCTGCTTGTTGTTCAGCCGACTGCCGGGTTTTCGATGTGTGTTCTGGGCTTTGACATAGCTATAGTAGCTCATTAGACTGTTATAGCGGTTTTATGTTGTGCTAAAACCATTAATCTATCTCTCTCTCTCCTTCTCTCTCTTTTTTCTGTTGCTCGCTCAATCACTCCATGAGCATCCGTTTGTGTCTGTATACAAAGAAGTATAATCTTGCCTGCTACTGGTTGAGTATATAATATTTAATGTATTACTTCACGTCTATGTCTTTTTGGCTGCAACACAGCTCAGTCAGATTATGATCACAGTCATGACCCAAACTATATTCATTTGAAAGCATTTAAATCGTAATGATTGTCTAATAGAAGCAGCTAATAAGTCAGGATAATTACATGAAGGCCACACCCATGTACAGTTTGCGTAGAGCTGAACTTCTTCGAAGACAGATTCATAAATCCACCCCAATAACTTCTTGGAGAGTCCAGCAATAATGAAAGACATGTTTTATATTAATTGCTAAGACATGATGACAAGCATGGATAAGACTGAGGAGCTGAATTTGTCGTTTTAAGTCAACGTGGGGATCAGGATTAATGAGGCGCAGTTTCTACATCAACAACACTCCTGGTTCACTGATTTACATCAATAAAGGATTTTTTAAGCAAAATTAAAAACAAATTTCCATTTTATGTTCCCAGAGGATGAACCACTGTGACTCTCCATGACCTTATCTATAGCACCACCCTGAGGGCAAATTCTGTGTTTTACTGCTCTGAACTAACTGTATTTATTTGTCTCCAGATCCCGCCTGTTGCCATCATGCTGTAGAGTTTTCATCTTGTAAAGAAGCTTGTGACCAGGTACGAATACACACACACACACACACACACACACACACATCCACTTACATACACAGACGCCCATCATCAGCCCATTAAAGGCGGCCGATGAATAGAGGTTTTTGAAGGGGAGTAGTGTAAAGTTTTTTTGTCTCTTGGGTCTTTGAAGTACAAAATAAAAGTTCTGCTTCACCCTGTTACAATTGAGGAGCAGGTGACGCTCTCTCTCTCACTTTCCCTCTTTCTCTCTCTGTCTCTATCTATCTCCGAAGCCCTCATGTCCTTCTTTATGGCGCTAGACACATAAAGAAGATGTGAAAGAAGCTTTTCTCTGCAAGCAACAAACAGGCAGAGTTCAAACCTTATTCCTGCTTTTGAAGTGGGAAGAGGGAGGTGTGTGTCGGAGAGGAGGGGCTCTGGGCAATCATTGAAGAAGGTGCTTGGACAGGATTTATTGTGCTCTTATTGGTTGGCATTATCATTTTGAAGCCAGAGAAAGGCAGACGAAGGGATGTCATCATGTCAGGATGACAGGACATCCAATGACAGATGAAAATGGAAAAAGAGGGGTGGAATGACATTGCAAAAGAAAGTGTTTAAAAGCAAAAGAAAAAAGTGAAAAAGATGAAAAGTTGGTAAGTTGGTAAGCGTAGTTTAGTGTCAGGGTTGTAGGTGGGGTGGATGTCAGGCACACGTTGTAATCACCAGGACAGTTTTAGCTCCAATGGCCTCAGGCCTAGTTACACCCAGTAAATAAGCAGTTTGTCAAAAGTTCAGGTGTTTCAATACAAAGAACAATAAGGCCAGCGGAGGTTTCCTCTTTCATTTACATATATAAATAAATCGGAGGAGACATGACTCCAAGCTCTTTTGATACTGTTGAACTGGCAGTTTTATATAAAGTGTCGATAAAATGAAGTGTTGAATACTGCAAATTTCGACATCATATTGTCTCCTCAGCTTCTTTCTCTCATTAACAACTGTTTTATGGTCACATAAGATCAGTGATGCATTTTCAGACAGTCTCTACCCAAAGGCCTTTAATCCAGGGACTGAGTTGTACACATGAAATGTGAAAAAGATAGAAGATTAGGTCCAAACCAAGTACTTGGCTTAACATGTACAATCCCTGCGAAGATGTAGAAGCAACAAACATCCAAACTCCAGCCAGCTCCTACCTCTCCAGGAATGGCTGATTGCTGACCGAGGTGGGTGGGAATGTTAGTCACTGAAAAGTATAGCCCGTCTTAAATATAAACCACAGTTAAGGTCTTCAAGTCTCCCACAGTTTTATATTTGACAAAATATGCCAAAAGGCCAAAAAGATTTTGTGAAAAAACATTTAAATCCATGTATTAAACCCTATAAACACTCATAAATACAGTATCATGATTTCATTTGAAACATCTGTTGTGTTATGTCTTCATTTTTTAGTGTACAACTCATACATTTAAAATATCTGACTGGGTATGATTTATATCTTACATCTCTGGGAATCACTTGTAAAGTACAACAAAGTTAATTATATCAGAACGATGAAAGTAAGAGTGAGGTTTTTATTGGAAGTCGGGTAGGGACCTATTAAAATGGCACTAGAGCGGAGAAAATACTTTCTAAAAGGTTGTTTTCCCACATCTGCAGGTTTCAATTTCAACCAAACCCCACAGGAGTTAATTCTACTGACTGACAAACCGTCAAATACATAGAAAGCATCAGTGGAATCAGCTGTTTTTGACTTTGGTTTGAAGAAAAACTTGCTGACTCTCATGGTGCACGACTGGAAGCCATTGCTGTGCTGAACTGTTTTTCTTCGGCATGCAGTGTTTGATGGGCCCAGTGCTGGAGAAAGAGCCTGTCAGTCTGCCAGCCAGCACTTATTCACCTTTCATACAGACAGACAGGGCGTCTTACAAACAGCCCACTTGGCTCATTGGGGTTCAGTTTCGGCCTTTTGTTACATCGGAGAGATTTCGTCTTTGATTATCTGCCAGCAAATCAATGTCGCCTCGCTTGCTGTTGTGTTTCTCCGTCACTTCGGCGGGGATGTAAAGGCATATGGAAAAGGAGCAGATGAAGTTACTGTCAATCTGCCCCGCATTCCTCTGATTTAGTTCCCTCCGACAAAGGCCAGTCCAAGAACACTTGATTGCAACCATATTACGAGCACCTGCAGCCTGGCCCCAAGGAACAGAATCAGCTCCGAATGGGCAGGGGTGTACAAACAGAACTGAGTGCTATGAGTTGAAATGAAAACGTTCTCAGCTGTCCAACATCTCTGTGAACAACAAAGAGCCCATCAATTTGTCAAGTTTTCTCACTTTATCAGCAACGCAGAGCTGAATTTCCTCTGCTTTTAGCTCTGATTTGGTCTCCACGAACCCACAGAAATATATTCAAATTATCTTGATGTACACAACATGGAGGAATTGTAAATGAATATAAATATCAATAACTGGTTCAGAGACCTTTTTTTTTTTTTTTTTTGCCTTGAAGATATAGGAGATATGGTCCTGATTGTTGGCATTCTTGTTATTTGCAATGTCTATTTTGTTGTGGTTGTAAATCATTTGCCACAGTCACACTGAAGGACATGGAAAAGAGGAGAATACATCTTAACTGCCACTGTATGTGCACAGCGAGATTGAAAGCAACCTGCTCAGTGTCTAAGACAAACCAATAAGAGCTTGTAAAATAATCACAAACCATTTGGGCGAAAAAGGAAAAAACAGCAGGCGTTTCAGCCTATTGCGCAATCCCTTAAATTGATGATATTTTCCAAAAGGATAATACCGCAAGCCAACTAAATTACTTGCAAATATCTATCACGTCTCTATGTTCATGTTTGACTGAGTTGTGACTCTGCAAGGGAGGTGATTTTCGATGAAAATAACATGCACTAAAGGTTTTTAGTCATCGAACTGTATCGGAGTCACTACTGTGCCGACTGTGTTGATCCCGCGGCTCCCTAACGACAGCACTTTGCCTTGTTTTAGAGCAGCTCACGCCGTATCTTTGCCTCCCATCCCTCTCTTCCACTTTCCCCTGTGCCTTGCAGTTTGAAAACCTCTGGCCTTCACCAAACAGCGCACTTGAACTGGATGCAGAGCAGCCAGTATTTTGAATCACTGTGATGGCTAATAGCTACAGAAGAAATGAAATGATCCACAAAAACAACGAGTCCTCCCTTCACTCCGAGCGTGCGAGGCTGTAAATCTGATTCGCTTGGTTTCATGACTTCACACTTTAGCCAGAGAGTGTTGGCAGCGGCTGCATTCTCCCAGGCTCTCCCCCTGTATGTTCACTCGGCACTTGGACGTGTTATATCTAAGTGTGTGTGTGTTTCTGTGTGTGTGTGAGACTACGTGCCACAGACTTGTAGATGTCTTGCTGATGTTCAAGTGAGCATGTCTTTGAGAAGTGTTGGTACTGACTCCATTATGCAGTGCTTTCCCATTGTCTGATGGGATTCCTCAGTGCTGGAGAACAGCATGATACAAGGCTAAAGATGCAGGGAGATCATTTTTATTGTCATGTGGATGAAAGTGAATGTAATCTACTGTGTCTGCTGATGGTGGTCTGTACCAATGAGTCAGTGATGATGTTTGGAAGTGGGAAAGTGTTCTGAATGTTTGTCCCTTTTTTTTAAATTAGAGTGTGTGTCGGGGTCATTTAACCAGGTCAGAGAGAGACTCTACCTGATTCAATTTCAATTCAAATTCATTTAACCGATTCTGTTGCTGGAGTCAATCGCTTTTAGTGGTGAAAATGGGAGGTGTTATGTTGCCATGGAGATGGTATATATACGGTTATTTTCCCCACCGTTTTTATGCTTGTATTTCATCACCTTCTGCACTGTGAATTGACACTGCATCTGCAAGTGAGGACCTAAGGTCTTACGGTTTCCAGTGATTAACTTTAACGTATAAAAACTGCGTAGAACTCCTACTTCTCTACAGTGAGCATTCAAGACTGGGTTGTTTCAGCTTCTAAGATTTGTCTTTGTCTTTTCATTTCATCCCAGTGGAACAAGATTTTCAGTCCGTAGAATAATGAATTATATCTGAGGACAATTTCACTATTTTGTGTCCTTCCTAATTTTTGATTGAAAATGTGCAAACCTTTCTGCAGGCCCTCACGTGCACCCATAAAATAAAAAATGTGTTTATATTAAATGCGTTCTTTGCTTCTGTCCTGCAGCTTGCTACTATAAAGAGTGAGTCTCGTCTGAAGCATCTCCTCCAGAGGTTACCCAGTTACTGTCCGGAGTCGATGGTAAGTACGCTGCCTGAACACCATCCTGCACTGGCAACATTGTTATCCACAGAAATGTCCCAAAGTTATGTGGAATTGATATTACGTATGTATACGGACTAATGGCATTTCTTCGTGGGCTGTAGCATGAAGATTGAAGATTAGCTGTGTGGGAGCAAAATGTTGAAATTCCTCGAACGAAAACATGATAGTGATGATTACAGTCTGAATAGCAATTGGTAGGCCTCCGCTGTGATGTTGACAATGATTAAGATGCAATGATCTGATGTCTAGTTGTGTTGTTCTCAGTCAGTGTTGAAACAAAATCAGCATTATCCTTCTCAGTGGATTTAAACAGGAAGTGGGTTGGTGGTTATGGTTACCAGGACTCTGTAGCACCTATTTAAACCACACACAGACTCAGTCCTTCCTCCCACCAGAGCTAATTACAACGTAGAGAGGCTGGTTTGGAGCTTGTCTCCTCTCTCCCCGACAGTCTACTAGAACCACACCAATAATTAGACTTAGATGACCTTAGGTGCTTTCTATCATAACAGTGCACACATAATGCAGATAAAGTCAGTTATGAATCGGTTTTCTTCTGTTATTTCCACACTGTCATGGCTATTCAGCAATCCTTTTGGTTAAATGAAAGACATAGCATCACATTATTGAATAATTTGAACTTCAACACACAGAGCATAAAAGAATAAGACAGAAATTAGCATTGAATATAATATGAATATGAAACTTTTATGGAAAAATCCAGAGAGTCTGTTAGTTTGAAGTGTGTTAGTTTTAATCTAAATCTGCCTCAGGTTACAGCTCAAGGTTTCCTATTTAAATGACATTTAAGAAAAACATCTACACCTGTAATTCGTAACGCATATTGCTTTGAGTGTTTCTTGTTGTTGACACCCAGTCAGGAGAGTGGGCGAGACTACATCAATTTCAAAAGGTTTTTGGACTAAAACAAGGCTAAGAGCATTTCCAAATTGCTCTGTTTTCTTGGCTCAAAAACCCTGCATCAGTGTGGACCGGAGCTAAAAGCACGTCCAAAGGTATACGCTTTTAATACGAAACTGTAGCAGTGTGGATGCAACTTTTTTCTGGCCATCCAATGTCTCTCCCTGATTGTTTATATTATGGGGTGTAGTGGAAGTCATTAAGACAGCAGTGTGTGGCGTTACTGTACACAGACTTTATACTCCAGTTGCCTTCCTGTGAAGATCGCAAGATGAGAATTGAGAAAGCTCAGGAGGAAGCTTTTGCTGAGTTGGTGTATGCAAGATAAGGAATAAACCTTCAAGTGTGCAACCAAAAAATGACAGTTCAATTACGGAGAACGAGAGTAAGGGGCATATTCGTATCTAGCATGTGCTGTTTTTATTGAAAGGCTCCAGCCAACTGTATACTGTTAGGAATGGACAGCATAGAGCATGTCTGAACTTTTCAGAGAAGTAGTACCAATAAGTTCTCTTTTTGCCCTGATGAAAGCAAAACTGCAAAGAAAACAGTGTTTAATTGGTGACATGTGGCACTTTCCAATTCTGCGGTCATATCAGCCTTAAACAAAAGAGAAAAACTAATAATAAAAACATGTATTAGTTGAACACCCAAAGCCCCGGCTCTCTGGATAGACTGTGAGTATTTCTGGTTAGGCTCAGCTAAACTGCACCATCATTCTTCCTGGCCTATTCTTGGCTTATTGGCCCCTGCTTACTCACAAATCATGTTCTTCATTTAAAGACACTGATACTTCACAGGTTGCCTTATAAATGATGGTGATGTCCATTGACGGAAACCTTTGTTTCCCAGCCAAGGCACCCGGGCGGAGTGGTAACAGTGACATGTTTGCAGAAGTGACCTGCATGGAAGGGTTATATCCTCCATTCTGCCATTTCTATGTGTGTGTATTTCTATTTCTCTGTGCTGCTGTCCCGATTGGTGTCTCCGTCCCTTAGGCAGAGGAGACAGAGACACTTATTGGTGATGATTAATCCCACAATTTTTGACCACAAAACCAGAGGGAGTTTCATAGGATTCATATGTTTTCATGTTGGTAAACATTGTTTTGATCCAAGGAATGTAGCATTTGTTCTCCCCACTTCCTCCACATTTCACATCTTCAATGGTGTTTTGGTTTTATTCTTTCCTTTTTATTTGATTTCTTTTTTTGCCCAAACCAAGGAGTAAGTGGACAGTTAGTCCACTCCTAAACACAGCGCCAATGTAATCCCACCGCACAGCAGAAAATTATAAACACCATCCCTGATCCAAACCTGAAATATTTCGATTGGACATTTTTGAAATAAGCCAAAGGGCTGTGTTCTCTCTCTCCATAAGGATGGAAGAATTATAGCTTTCATTTCTACAGGAGTTGCAACAATGCTTGGACTAATATTCAGTAACACTGAATTCCAATGTCAGTTTATGCTCTGGCAAGACTTCATCCTTAACATTTGAGATATGCTGTAATAGTCAGTCTTGAAAACAGCGGGAGGACGAGCCGGGTGAACAATGAGGAGTATATTAACTATGAAATCTATGAAATTTTCCCCTTTGACAGGGCAACACGGCACTGTTTAAATACTTTCTGCTGTGATATTCACTGTGAAGTGTTGTGTAACATGCACAAATGTTGAATTAATCTTTCTACTCCTTTGCCTTTTAGAATGAACTGTGGATGTGCATCAACTCTACACTTCCAGGTAAAGAGAAATACCAATATTAAAGCCAGAAGTATTCGATTTATTTTTGAATTTTAGAACTTTAAGTTGTGATTTTTTTTATTTATTATTTTTTATTTTTTTCAATGAGCTGCATTAAATATGTTGGAGGAGTATTGGTAGTGGCGAATCCAAAGACAAATCGACTCACAAATTCTGCCGTTCCCTTCCAGTTCTGCTGAGCAATTCACATTTTCTTGTGTTGTTAAAGCTGTTAAAGTTTTGCCTGCAGCTGTTTTATTTTGACACGAGCATGATGCGTGAAAGTTTTTAGCTCAACCTAATGGAATGTTTATCAGCTAGTTTATATCAGATATTTGACTTAAATATGACAAAACAAGTGCTAAAAATATTATATATATATATTTAACTTCCAGTCAAGCTGTAGGTTGTCAAATGTGTGTGATGTTCAGCTAAGTGGTCAAAAAAAAAATTAGGGATTTGTGCAGATAGATTTGTAATATTTCTAATATCAATTCCAATATTAAAAACTTGAGAAAGGGGTCTATTGTTTTTAAATTCCGCCTGAGGAGGAATTTAAAACCCTCGACTGGATGTTTTTTCCTATGCATTCTTGACTGACTGCTCATCACATTTATATGATTAAAGCAAAAGTGCATACAGTAAATCAAAAGGAAGCACTTTGACTGTAGTTGTGACATGAAACATGATGTTTCACCCAAGCTCTATCTACTGTGTGTATCTGGTTGCATGAGAAGAGCTGCGAGGAGAGCTCGCCCTGACCGCAGCTGAGAGCAAGCAGTGGCCTCAAAGGCCTAAATCCTGCAGCCGGTGCTTGGAACAAATCTGCCTGTCAGAGGCCTAATTGCCTCCAGATTGGGAGGTATAGGGTTAGGGTTAGGTGTTCCACTAAACACCGGTGTGCAGACAGCCGTAGGAGTCAGAAAAGATTGAACCTGTTAAGGAAAATGCCACCCTCAGATCCTGTCAGGCTGAGATATCATCGATGCTCTGATGTTCACTACATTCCAACAGTTTTCAGGGTGTAACCACTTCCCAAAGTTCTAGCGTCATTTAATGACTACTTCGTTGCACTGAATTCCTGGTCACAACTTTTGCACAATGCATTGTACCTTGTTGGAGCTCTAAATGTAACATGTCTAATTACCGCTATGTAAAAGTACAAGTAACCTAGCGTGTAGTTTCACGGTGATGGTTGTCTATGTTTATGTTATAGCACTTGAAGCACAAAGGGTATTCACAAGCGTAACCAAAATATAAGTATGATAAAAATTAATGTAGCATAGCTAAAGTCAACATTAGACCAACAGCTTTAAGCTTTTTGACACACAGATTTGCTTTTCCTCAACATCATAATTCAACATAATTCTGTCGTCCTGGGTTATAGTGAAGCAGGAACACCCAAGGAACCATTTTATACTTGAGAAAAAAAAAAAAAAAAGCCACTAATGCCAAGCTAATGTGATTATTTTGGTGTGTTTCATACACGCCTAGTATTTTCAGCTGATTGCAACTTTTTTCAAACACAAGACATGAAATAAATGCAGTCCTCTTATGACTGTTGTCTGATGGATTTTGTGTGAAATTACATGAAGTCTAGGCCCAGTGTAAGCTAACCGACATGATCTATGCATCGCATGTGTTTGACTCTGGTCTTCGATTTGTCTCCAGGAGTATCCAGGAAGTCAGACGGCTGGGTGGGGCTGGGCTGCTGTGAGTTGGCTATTTCGGCTGAGTGTCGAAGGGAATGCAGACAGGTGAGAAACTGCAGTAATGTTCGTATGACTATGTTCAGTTTTCTTTGTTAAAATTAAGTCACTAGCAGTTTCAGCTGTGTTCCAACTTTTATCCAGGTGTAGGTCTGTTCTTCTCAACTAGTATTCATGTTTACCTTCTTCAATGTTTGTTTCCTTTTTCCTTATAGGCCTCATCTAAAAATGACATGACAAAAGTATGCAAAAAAGTCACGGAGGTAAGTTCATGGGGATTTCAGAAGTAAAACAAATTCGGTACCTGCAGGTTACCTGGTTCAGACAATTGCTTTTCAAATCTTTAACTCAAAACTCTATTGTGTGTATCTGATTGCATGAAAAGAAATGATAACAAGCCATTAACTAGATGTAACTTTAAGAATTACTAAAAGGGTTAAAGGAATTTGTCAAATTATTGACTTGTTTTATTATTCATACACAATAAAATTAGAAATGAAGAAGGAATAAAAAGAAAAATTACCAATCCCAAAATTTTGTACCCAACTGTGAACATTCAACATGAGAGTAGATTAGCTTGTCATCACCCACAATACCGTTTAAGATTGTTGCTTTAAACAGCTACATAGGTTGGGAGCCACTGAGACAGACCTTCAAATGTGATTGTTTTTTAATTATTCTCTGTTGAAATAATGTATTGTCTGACTGTTTTTCTCTTCTCCTCATAGAATTCCCTCTACAGCTGCATCGCCAAAAATGAAAGTAAGTACACACAAGATGAGGAGCGGAAAAGCAACAGTTGCTTAAGACTGATCTCGTCTTTCATCCTCAGCCAATAAATATGCAAACTTCAATGAGCGCATTGATGTGTTTTTGGATGGGCTCGTTTGTGTTCTTTCTCTGTTGCCTTGTCTCCATCTCATTCTTGTGCTTTGTCACACAAACTTGCCATGCACCTGCTCAAGCCAGAATAATGAAGAGGTCTTTATCTGTTCAAGGACTGGGCTTAGTGAAAAAGAATTGATTGTTTTGTGTTGTTTCTGCAGTGGGCTCCACGTGCTGCAGCTATGCAGGGCGTCACACCACCTGTAGGGAGTACTGCCAGGCCATCTTCAGGACAGACTCGACACCCACGGTGTCTCAGATCAACGCCGTTAAAGAGTATTGTCAGAGTCACAGCGCTCAACTGCTCAGCTGCGTCAGCAACTTCACCAAGTCCTATCCAATACGCAGCCCCATAGACAGTAAGTCCATCAATGCCTCACACTTTCTGCAGCATACTTGCTCCTCTACAGTAGCAGTAGAGTCATTACTCCAAAGCAGATTTTTTTTTTTTTTATCAATGAGTGCTCTATAGGTGCATGTGAGCTGTACATATGTGTACACTGCCCCTTCATAGAGGAGGAAAACTGCAGTCAGCTCAGATTCAGTGATTTTTTTTTTTTTTTTGGCAGGGCAGTTAGGGGGGAAAATTTGTTTCTCTGTCCTTCTGATATCATGTTCCGGCTGTTGTTCTGGCCCATCCTTCATTCTATCTGACTTTCGTGATTATTTCACTCGACTTGTGTAAGACGGTAGATGAGAGCCTCCTACTGGAGACTGTTGATCTATTTCTTGACATTAAAAGCAAGATATTGCGAGGAGAAAGTTGCTCCAAAAGCACTGAAGCAGTGTACACCAGACTGCTCCATGAATTTACTGTTTTACTGCAGCGGTATACATCATGTTATAGTACATTTTACAGCAGTCCATCCGTCATTCAGGTCTATACTGCTGCGACCGGGCAGAGGCGACGCACTGCCAGGTGGCTTGTCGGAGAATCCTTCGCACCATGAGCACAGAGCACGAGATCATGGAGGGACTGATCGATGAGTGTGGCTCCCAGCCCCTCCCTCAGGAACCCATGTGGCAGTGCTTTCTTGGCAGCGCCTACCCCCCTTCCCCTCCCGAAGAGGAGACCCCCCACCCCGGCAAGATGGACTGTGCCAAATTGCACTGCTGCTCCAAGGCCAACACCTCACTCTGCAGGTACACCACACAACCAAGCGCAAGATATACTGCAGTACATGGTGGAGTGGAGGCTGATGTGTAATGTGAGTCTGCGCTCTGTTGTGACAGGGACATGTGTCAGGAGATCAGCACTAACTGGGGGAGCCAGACGTGGCAGGACTTTGACCAGCTCTGTGAGTACAACCCAGTGGAGGCAGAGCTCATCAACTGCCTGGCTGATGTTCGGGAGCCCTGCCAACTGGGCTGCAAGGACCTCACCTACTGCACCAACTTCAACAACAGGTCAGATTCCTGACATTCAGTTTCGAACTTTTTCAAAATACCTAGTCCTTCAAATCACAATGAGCCTTCCTTGCTCACAGTCCTCTAAGAAATAAAAGAAATTAAAGTTACCCTGTTCTTCGGAGTATTTCAGAATTAATAAAAAAGAAAAACTACAACAACAGCAAAAATACGAGTTTACAATTAATCCAAAGTAAACATTCATCTTCTTCCACTTATCTATCGGGGGAGTGCTGGAGCAAATCCCAGCTCACACTGGGTGAGGGCGGGTTACACCCTGGACAGGTCGCCAGTCCATCACAGGGCCTAATCCAAAGTATGCTCCAGACAAATAAAAAGGCTAAAAAAAAAAATCTACTAAATTTTCTTATTCTTTTCAGTGAGTCATTATTATAGATTTTCATCAACACAGCAACATGTGTTCTGTCTTGCTGTGTTAATGTGAAGCTTTTTAAAAGATTTTTTTGTTTACTTAGTTCACGCGAGTTTGGAAGGAAAACTTACTCTTTAAAAGCGTTTCTAAATATGTTATAATATAACTCTGGATTTACATGTCAACAGGCAGTAATTACTTCCAGTCAAGTTGACATTTCAACACTTCCACGAATTTCCCTTATTCTACAGCTGATACTTTAAAAACTGCTTGCATTTACTACTATAACTTCAACTGTCTTCACGTTGCTTTGCTTACTAGTTAACACTAGAACATACAATCAAGCCGTTTTCAGTGTTGAATGAAATGGCATTGAATTTACATTCAAAGTTTTATATGTAATGAAAATGTATCTGTTTTTCAACTTTTACACTTAAACAGTTGATTTACCTGCTTTTGGGCTAAGCTGAAGGTAAAGTTTGAAATCCTACGTTTTCAGCTGACACCTCAGCTACCCTCAGTGCTTCAATATCAGCTGAAACTTCAACTCTATATTCAGATTTTGTATAAGATACTACGCCCATACGCTATTTTATGTGTATGCTTAACTCTTGATAGAGTGCACCCAAGTGAGCACCCATTTAATTTCTTTTTCTTACGTCTTTACGCAAGTGTTTGTGTGAAAATGCAAAAAGAAAAGACATTGATCTCCCAAGAGTGACTCTAAAGTAATCAATGCCACAGCATGTTATTCACCCTTTCTACAAATGGGGGGCAAAAGACCATATGGAATGGGTTCAAAGGCTACACCGGGAAGGCACACTAATGCACGCACATCAAAACAAACTTAAATAAACCTATTATATACTCACAGCAGTCCGCTGGTCACCTGGTGAGTGAGGCAACCACAGACCCCTGACCTGAGCTTCAATCAGAAAGTCTGGCATGAATGAAATGAAACTCATGTAAAATTTATTTTGTGGAGTTTGGCGAAAGATTTTGCATTATTCACTTTTAAATTCATTAAAGCTTCATGTGGTTTTGAGGAGAATTCATGGTGATCTGAACAATCTGTAATCCTTAGAATATAGCATTACGAAATAGAGTCAAACCAGGGAAGATGGGAGTCATTATAATCTGCTGCTCCCAAACCAAACAAACATATATTATTTCTGGATGTCAGCCGAGTCTTAGGCTTAATGTAGCCCAGGACGCATTTCTCCTCACACTCCTAAAAGAATGTGGCTGCATGTGGCCATTTCACCCCCCAGACCCTGATAAGAGTGATTGGATTTCAACATGTCTTGAAATCCCTTGCACCTTTACTTAGGGAGTACTCAGGACTGTCCCCATGTTGTTTTAAGCCCAAGTGGATTTTACCCTAAGCTTTCTGTTATTTTTCACAAAGAAAACCATTTGACAAATGGCAGTTTAGACCATGATGGCATGGAGTTCCTGCTGTGGCATTTTGGGACTTGATGTTCAAGCAAACAAACTATGTGAAAGTCTCTTTGATGGGCTCCAGGAGAGCCCTGTGCAGCTTTCTCCTCCCCCGAGGGGTTCAAACACTAGGCTTTGTAGCCGGGAGCAGCATGGAATACAAACACAGGCCTGGAGGTGGTGTTTCAGGGTGAAGGAGCATGGGGCTAATAACTGTGTGCATACGGGTGTCTGTCTTTCTGTGTCTGCATGGGAGTCAGACAAAGAAAAGCATTTCAGTCTTAAATTAGAAGCGAACCTAAATCCATCACACCAGTACAGATTAACAGCATTGTGCCCAAAACTGTTTGGACTCACGTACTCATTAATTGTTTTAACTGTTTCAGCCTGTTAGCCTATTTGCACTCAGTGGTTAGAATGACACACTGCAACACTCTTTCCCAGACCATTAAAGGAGTAGTTATTTGTGCCTGTGAAAGAATGGCAGAGATAACCTGTAGCTGTGTACCTTTTCAGAGGCATTGCAGGCAGGCAGGGTGAAGCCTCCTCCTCCAAACAATAGTTGATAGATTGAGAGATGAGGTGATTTCACATGCTGTTTGCTGATCAAATCTAAAAAGCATTCACTTGAAATCCTTTTCAAATTTCGCACCACGTGACCCCCTGTGGCTATGCAAATGCCAATAATTTAATTTTGCAAATGGCACATTCACACGTTCAGTAACAGAGTTCAAACTCTACACGCGCTGTTCAGTGCAGTTCAGAAAATCACAATGTAATAGAAACAAATTGCTTTTTTGAACTTGTGCATCTGGAAAGCAGACCATGTTTCTGTGTTCATATTAAACAGCTCGGCCTGCCAGCCTCCATTACTGAACACAGCAACGCAGATCTTAACAGAGTTGCTCTTAATAAAAATCAACAGACTGGACGATTCAGCCCCTGGTTCGAAGAAAACTATTGGTGGAACATTTTGAGGTTGAATACAGCTAAACATCTACGGTTACACAGATACACAAGCACATGGTTGCTTCAAGGTAAACAAAGCAGGCACTCATCAGGAGTGAATGGAATGATAGAACCACACCCAGGACTTCTGCCTGGGACGTTCTCCCTTTAAACCACCAATTAGCTGACTCACTTGAGACCAAACCCACCAATCAGACATCAAAGACACTTCCTGATGCAGTGGAATAGAAAAACAGCCCTCACCTTCTCTAAAGGGACTTGAGCCCTCTCTGTGAGGCTGCAAGCTCACAGCCACCAAAACACCTTCTCCTGCAAAAAGCCAGACACAGGCCTTAAGACTTAAGACGTTAATTTTTTTTTCTTCTTCTTTCTGAGCACACTTCATAATTACAATCTTTCTCTTACAGTTTCAAAAAACTTTTGAAATTTTGAAATGAAAATAAACGTTTATTTCGCTGTCACATCTTGTAAAGATGCATCAGTCTGTCTGTCTGTCTGTCTGTACACAGGCCCACAGAGCTTTTCCGCAGCTGCAACGTCCAGTCAGACCAGGGTGCCATGAACGACATCAAGCTGTGGTCCAATGGGACAATCAAGATGCCATTCATGAACATCCCTGTGCTGGACATCAGGAAGTGCCTACCGGACATGTGGAAGGCTGTGGCCTGTTCCCTGCAGATTAAACCCTGCCACAGCAAGTTCAGAGGCAGTGTTATATGCAAGTAGGTCAACAATCATGTTTAACATTCACCTCCAGGCCACTCATTCTACATTCTTCTAATGTAGACATGAGTAGTCATCAGCCTGTATCATCGCTTCCCAAAGTGACCAGGACTTTTTTTCTAATTTCCTTGTGCTCCAGTTAATCCAAAATCAACACTTCCTCTTCACACTTAATTCAATTATTGGATTTTGGTGTGACCGCACAAACCGCATTGGTCAGGACTTCACACAGCAACTATCAAAAAACTTTTGTACAAAAGGTTCATATTTAATGTGACTGGATAAGCAGGGATGTGATCTAAAAATGTGTATAGCAGAGTAAAACAACTGCAAGGTGGAGGGGGGGTTACATTTTATTTAACCATCCAACAAGCACTCCTGATGAACCATTCTGGCAAATTTAGTTGGAAATTTTAGTGACTTGAGAGAGTGTGCGGTACTTAGACTCTAAAACCTTTCTGTTGACCTTTCAAAAGTATTCCCAAGAGTCACTTTTTGGCTGCTTAGCCTTTTTGCAATCATTTAAATTGTGATCAGTGCTGCTCGGGCCATAAAATATGCCCTTCTCTTTATTATCCTTATTTATTTGTCCTCTACATCTCATTAGTGGTTTGCTTTTCTTTGAGCTCATGTGTCACTAAGTTACCTTAGGGTTCGACTCATCCATTCCTTTTCCACCGCTCCATCCTGCACAATATAAACTAATGTAGTAGGTAATGAGTGATGAGAATATAAATGCAACAGCCTGGTGCTTGACAGACAGGTGGGGGCCCTGCCCTTTGCTCAGGATCTGCTGTGTCATGTCTGGAGTGTGTGTGGGTGTGTGGGTGTGTGCGTGCGTGCGCACACTGCAATACATTGCTCCCGCCCTGAAGCTGAGTGTCTTGTTCAGTCATTTGTCAGACACAGCCTCTCTCTCAGGTTTTAATCCTCCGCTCATCTTGAATGGCATTACACCTTCCTACTGCCACAGGCGGTGTCTTGGCATAGTCTCTCACTCTGCACCCAGTCCGGCTTCCTACCTTCACTACCATCCAGTCACTCATGGCCACTCTGTGTTGCGTTATGTGCGTTTGCTCTGTTTATGTTATCATTATCTCGTATCCATCCTTAGGTCAGATTGTGTGGACATCCTGACCCAGTGTGGGGACAGGAAACGTTTCCATGAAGGACAAACACCAGAGAGGATCTGTGAGCTGCTGTCTCCCATTGATGACCCTGAACGCTGCATTCCCCTCCACAGATACCTCAGTGAGTCACGACACAAAGACAGCAGTATATGATCATCATTTATGAGCAGCAGTCATTCATTCCTGCAGTGAAATCTACAGGAAATACCTTACCAAAGAAAAAAAAAAAGAAAAGCAATGAGATTTTTTTTTTTTTTTACTCTGTTTTAAGCAGTTGAAGATGAATGAATGAATGAATGTTTTCAGCCATTGGTTCAGTCTGATTCAGCCTGATCATCAAGTGAATTGATTTACAGCCACTAGAGGGCAGAACACACGGGATCTGATTGCAGTGGTGTTTGAAATTAACGTCATCTCTAACAGCGGCTTGGTCCATTGCTTTGGCCCAGACCAAAATAGTTCAGCAACTATTGAACATTCTTGAATAGTCCAGGGTTCACTTTGCGCAATGTCAGCAGGGATTTGCTGTAGTCCCCTGCATCCCAGGACGGATAACCAGTATGGATGGGGGTTGGATGAAACTCTCAATGTGTCCTGAGGATGAGAGAAATGCACGTTATCCCTTGAGTTTTCATCTCATACGACCATCAGGCAAATCTTTGCATTTTTCAGTAAATTGTCTAAACGATTGATCATCATAAAACTTGGCTCAGACATTGGTAATATACCGATTCTAGTATATGACAGGTTATAATAGTGGCATTTCCATAAGCTGCATTATACTTAGCTAATTAGCAAAGGTAGTCTGTTGAGGGACATCACAAAGCTCTGGTGCTAAAGTCAAAGTCCGATTTTAAATTCTTTTTTTTTTTTTTTATTTAACAAATCAAGTCTTTAGGTCACATGATTCGAGCAGTGGTGATTTCACTCAAAGTTAGCATAAAAATATAGCTTGCAACCTTTTTGTCAATTAAGTTTTCCGCTGGCTGGTTTTGTCTTGCAGGTGTCGTAGGTAACAGTCACCATAAAAGCCATTTGTTTTCTAATTGGGCTGTTACTAAAACAATTCTAATAATTTAACTGATACACCCTCAAATTTCCAACTCTTTTCTACACACCTTCTCCAGCCCCCAGTTCCCTCAGCAACAACATTGTTGAGGAGGTCATTCACCCTTGTAACCCCAACCCCTGCCCCAGCAACCACTTGTGCCAGGTCAACAGGAAGGGCTGCCTTGATGAACTGAACTGTCAGCCATACCTCTGCGTACCAGGTAGGACCAACTGTCGTTGCTGGACATTCTAAACCTTGCTCCCTCGAATAGCGCACTCATTTCATTTTTTGTGTGCGTTTGTGTGTCCTCAGGCTGTAAACTGGGTGAGGCTTCTGAGTTTCTGGTGCAGCAGGACGCTCGTATCCAGGTGCCAACTCGCACGGGTCCAGCTGGGTGCTATGAGGTGTGCAGCTGTGGTCCCAGTGGGCGTCTGGAGAACTGCGTGGAAATGCCTTGTGTGGACATCGACAAGCCCTGCCTCATAGGGGGACAGAGGAAGAGTAAGACAATCCTAACACCTTTTGTAGAGTTGTAGTTCTTACTTACATTTAGTACCGTAAATCTAGTTTTAGGCCACTATTGGCAAACCAGTGTCCCTTGAAGAATCTTATTTATTCAGTCATCAAAAAATGTGTTATAGTTATCACTTCCTGAGTAGGAGAGAGTAATACAATTTGGACAAGTATGACTAAACTGCAGCATGTAAATTAGAAAAGTGGGGCAGTTTTCGTTTAATGCCACGCAGATAGGAGATTGGAGTGGATGTGTGTGATAGAAGAAGAAGTCGTCACACTCTGACATGCCCTAACAAGATTTTACTTATATGTCCACATTGATCAATTTGTCCTTAAAGCATGTTCACTTCCCCCACACTTGCTTTTCTAAGTTTAAACTTTTTTGTTAAGTGAAGCAGTGAATTGAAGCAGTCAGCAGCACTTAAATCGACCCATAGATTTTACTCATTTGGTGAAACTGCTGACCTGCTGATGAAATTAACTAATGAAATTAGCTGAGCCAATCTGACAGAGGAGCATTATCAGTAATATCATTATGAGGTAAAGGGCAGTCCATCAAACTGATGTTTAATCATGATGTAGAGCATTTAAATTGTATTATATATGTAGCTGTAATTACAAAACATGCTAATCAGATAAGAAATTATCCAAATAGTCTTGTTAGGTTATAATATAACTGTGAAAAAGCAAGAACTGCTGGTTGAGATGGTTTTTCCAACTTCCTCATCCATAGATATTAGAATGGATGTCTGAAGTGCATGATTGGGACAGATCCATAGCTGACTATGAGTCCAAAGAGAGAACCCAGGATGGATTTGGTCTCTACATTTACTCTGTATCATAGGTGACCTTCTATTAACAGCTTTTTTGATATAAAGGCTTTTTATAACTTGATGAGTCATAATTGTGACAACTAAATAGGACATGAACAGAAGATCAACAAGTCTTCATCACCAAACCTTCACTGACAATCTGGTGAATTTCCCCTTGGGGATTAATAAAGTTCTATCTATCTATCTATCTATCTATCTATCTATCTATTTCTAACATCAACATAAATAAATGACAGCAGAAGGTCCAAGGACTCAAAATTCTACATGAATAAAACCAGAGACATTTCTGCTATCCCATGCCCTCAAAACACATTCGTACAAAAGAATCTTAAGGTCAGGACAACAGTATATAAGAAAAATTTACAATGAGATACCAGACAATAAAAATTAATTGGAAACTAAACCACTAGAGCCAAGCTCTATGTTTGCAGACAGTGAGACGTCGTTGAAAGTTGCAGAATACAAGCAAGTTGACCTTGAGTGAAGATGGTTTTTTGGACTGTCGCACTGCTGAGAGACCGCAGGACAAACTAACAAGGCCAACTGTAGCTAGATAAAGTATTTAAAGGAAAAAATAAACAGAAAAAGTAAGTTTTATCTTGAAAGAAAACAACGAAAAAAGAGTGTTCAGTATGATCAGTACTGACTGGTCACTATGGCAACAGAGCATAATTACATGGTGGGTGCATGGTGGGTGCATTAATTGGAGGCTAATGGCTAACCTAAGGCAAATTAATTGGCATGGTAATCAGTCTGTTAATGAGCTAAACTAATAAGCCAGGTATGGTGAGTGCAAACATCCAAGCTAAACTACTGGAATTTACTGATAATTTCATAAAAAATTCCAAACAGCTCCAGTGCCACAAACATGGCCGACAAGTCATGCAGGATCAAACGAGTCATAGAAACACAAAACATTTTTTATTGCTTTTTTTCCTGCTGTGAAGGTGGATATTTTAACACAGGAGTTTACAGGGACTGACTCGCTTTTGGAGCCGACATCTAGTGGTCTTTTAAGAAATTGCAGGTTTTGTTCCTTCATTGTAGCCTGAAGAGAAAATTAAAAAGCCCAAATAGTCTTGATGCTTGATGCTTATGGTGAGCTCACATTTTGTGTCTAAATGAAACCCTGACCCCCTTTAACTCAAAGTTCTTCAAATTTATCTGCATTACCAGCTAAAGTACTCAGTGCTCCTGAAAAAGCACAACACACCTAAGAGCCAATTCTTTTTCTTAATTAAACTTCTCTGTTGTTAAGTAGGCACGCATTGGAGTGTTAAGTATGTGTCTGCCAGAGCATAAAAAAACACATTCCTTATTTACAATCCATCAGCCGAATGCATTTGTTTGTAGGACATGTACAGTAAAACGTATTGTCTGGTTTCAGTTTAACAAGAAAACCCGAGCTCTGCAATATGAATAAATCGAAATGAGGATTTTTCTTTCTTTGGTGGAACACGTATTTTTGTAATGGCATTTTGCAGAAATTGTGCTAATAAATCATTTCTCCCATGGAGAATTTAAGAGATTGTTTAGCATTGCTGACACAAATAATAAGCAGTATGTCAAATATTAGTGTCATTGTGGATCATACTGGTGGCATCACACCGCGACAGTTAGCGATAACTCGCTCGTCTGTATCTCCTCTGCAGCTGCACATACAGATAACATTCCTCATGAGTGAAGCTGGTCTCTTTAATACGATCCCTAACAATCAGTCAGGCCACTCAGTCTTTCAGCTGCACTTGGAGTATCTGCTACCAGGTTTCTGTGTACCTTTTTCTTTAGAAAAGTGATTTTCAAAACCAACATCATATTTGTTCTGCATGCTAAAATCTAAAAAAAATAAATACAATTTTATATATCTAATATATATATAAAAATAATATCTCGTTTTATTAGCTCATAAGTAGAAATTCATGCCTAAATCAGTCTAACAGCATGCTGAATACCGTGGGCACCAATAGTAATATTAAATAAAATGTAATGACGTGATATGAATAAGAATTAAATAGACATACTACTTTGAATGAAACCAGGGTGCCCAAACTTAACGGACATTTGGACCTTAGGTTCCATAGGTTATTATTTTAATCCATGAAACATAAAACAAGCACTGGACCTTATTCTTGGCCAAAAGAAAAAAAAAAAACCTAAAAAAAGTGTTCTTCCTCTCAGGCCGCCTACAGCCTCCATGCTCTTAACACACCATACGGTGCTGCTCGTTACTCTAGTCACTTGGACCCCGTAGCTTCTTGATGATGAATGTTTTTTTTTTTACAACATCACAGCTGAATTTAACTTTAAAGATTATTCACTTATGTTTGGGCCGTAGTGATGACACGTGAGTTGAGCTGAAAGAGCTGAAAATATCTTCAGGAGAGCCCTGAGGCACTTTCCACTTTCCGAAACTCCCCCCATGCTATCAGGAAGACTTACAGAATGCTGCACTACTTCAGGCAGGGATGCCCAACCTTTTCTCACTCATGGTCCAACCTATGACATTACACAGGCCAAGCAACACTTGCTTCTTTTTTTACAAATAATGCGCATTTACTTTTGCTGTAACTTCTTCAGGGTATTGCTGTCCGATTTCTTATTGTTTTTGATTCAATGGTACTTTTTGTGCGCCACTACCAGGCCATGGGACGTCCTTCAGGATTGACTGTCGCACATGTTCCTGCTTCGCTGGTGCCACCATCTGCTCCACCAGAAAATGTCTCGGCATCACCAGCTCAGATGAGGACCAACAACATTTCACAGGTCTGTCTGTTTTATGGTTTGGATGCCCGGGATCATGCGTATGTGTTTCCACGTACAGTTGAAACCAGAAATTTACGCACACTATATAAAAAGGCACATAACCTTTTTTTTCTCACCGTCTAACATTAAATCAGATTAAACTTTTCCTGTTTTTGGTCAGTTGAGATTACCAACATTATTTCTATTTGCTAAATGCCAAATAATTTTTTTGACAATTTTTTATTACTTTCTTGAGAGTCAGAAGTTTACGTACATTTCATTAGTGTTTGGTAACATTGCCTTTAAACTGTATGACTTGGGTGAAATGCTTTTTCTATGCTTCTGCAAGCTTCTCACAATAGTTTGCAGGAATTTTGGCCCATTCCTCCTGACAGAACTGGTGTTATCCTTGTTATCCATAAGCCACTTTGCTGCCACCCCCATATTTCACAGTTGGCATCGTGTTCTCAGGCTTGCAAGCTTCCCCCTTTTTCCTCCAAATGTAACGATGGTCATTATGGCCAAAAAGTTTAATTTTAATTTCATCAGACCACAAGACATGTCTTCAGGAATTAAGGTCTTTGTCCCTGTGTGCGTTTGCAAACTGGAATCTGGCTTTTTTATGTTTTTTTTGGAGCAATGGCTTCTTCCTGGGAGAGTGGCCTTTCAGCCCATTTCGGTATAGGACTCATTTCACTGTTGATAATGACACACGCTTACCAGCTTCAGCGAGCATCTTCACAAGGTCTTTTGCTTTTGTTCTTGGGTTGATATGCACATTTTGAGCCAAAGCACGTTCATCTCTGGGATATAGAGCCCGGCTCCTTCCTGAGCGGTATCATGGCTGGACATTCCCATGGTGTTTATACTTGCATATAATTGTTTGAACAGATGAACGTGGCACTTTCAGGCATCTGGAAATTGCACCCAAGGATGAACCAAACTTGTGCAAGTCCACAATTCTCCTTCTGATATCTTGGCTGATTTCTTTTGATTTTCCCATGATATTACACAAAGAAGCAGTGTGTTTCAGGTGTGCCTTAAAATACATCCATGGGTGTGCCTCTAATTAACTCCAATGTTGTCAATAAACCTATCAGAGGCTTCCAATGACATGACATCATCATCTGGGCTTTAGGATTGTTTAAAGGCATAGTAATCTTAGTGTATGTAAACTTCTGCCTCTCAAGAAAGCAATAAAAAATTGTCTAAAAAATAATTATTCCGATTATTAATTATTATCTCTCATTATTCTGTCATTCAGCAAATAGAAATAATTTTGGTAATCTTAATTGACCAAAAACAGGAAAAGTTTAATCTGATTTAAAGTTAGACGGTCAGAAAAAAAGGTGATGTGCCTTTTAATATAGTGTATATGATGCAACATGGTGTCATTGTTGGTTTGTGTTAGACTTCAGCTTTTTTAATGAGTAAGTCCGTTCCCTGACTCCTGCTGTTCTATTGTTTGCATTTTGGTGGTTACAAAATAAAAATCCACAGAAGCCTATTATTTTTAATTCTTTTTTCTTTTTTGTGTTGTTGTGTTGGTGAGCAGGTGAGCAGGATTTTTTTATGGAGTCTTTCCTGTGTCCTTGAAAACTTTCTCTTCAGCTTTAATCACATTTTAGTCTTGATTTCTTCTTAGCTCCTGCCAACAAAAACTAAAGCCTTTTTTTTTTTTGTTGTTGGGGTTTTGTTTTTATTTTGTTTTGTTTTGTTTTTTTCATTTTCTTCATGCATTTTTAATTTTACAATCTTCCAAGTAATGCCAGGTTTCATTGTGTGCAGTAACCATGGAAACACATATCTGTCATGAAGTCAGTGGAAAACTAAATGCTGCTCTGCAGTAATAGAATAAACAGATTGCTCAGTAAATCCAGTTTTCTTTCACCTATAATTCCTTGAATACAGTAGCTCTCTCTGTTGTTCCTGTTCACGTTTGATTTCTGCAGCCACCTGCTCTCTCTGCCGCAGAGCAGATGCTGGACTCATAGACTATCTGAGAGGAAAGACTAAGATGCCAGATAATATAATCATTTTTCTCCAACAGCCAGAGCAGCTTTAAAGGTTAACTGCCAGTGCTGGTCTGACTGATAGTAACAATTAAATCCCAGTATTTGACAATGTCACATTTACAACTGTCACTGTGACCCTGCTGTTGTATAGCTAAATCTTGGCGGACTCTTTGAAATATAGATTTATTTATTTTTTTAAATAACAGACAAAATGTTACTGAATGCATGATGCTTTTTGCAACACTTCTTGACAAGAGATTTTCTAAAGAGAGGGCAAACTGTTTTGGCCAGAAGCTCAAGAATAACATGCATGCAGATCAATGAAGTTTTCAGTTAAATAGTATTTCCTTGTAGTTGATTTCATCCTTTCTTCTGTCCTTCATTCTAGTCTTTAGCTTTTATTCAGCCAAGACTTTCATCACACTTTTTACATCCAGTTGTTATTTTTTGTCTCCTCAGTGTGACAAATATGTAGTTGCTGAATGTGTTTTATGGATGAATTAACATTGATCACAGCAAAGAAGCTGAATTAAAAAAAAAAAAAACAACAGCAAGTCTATTTAAAGGACTTATGAAATTGAAATGGCAGGCAGTTGTCTGGAATGAGGCTTTGCTGCGCCACATGTTCTGATCACGTCACTAAAATTGGACCTTGGTTTAATTTTAGCACCAAATGACAAACAGAGTAGTCTAATAAGAAGAATTCATAAAAATAGCTGCACGGGTGGAGAGACGTGAGCAATCAGAGTACATAGATTTTAAACAAACCACCGAAAAGCTCCTTCTTGAGTTGAGTGTAGTGATTACACAGCCACAGCGTCATTTTGACCATTGTGTTCCTCCTCTATGATAATTGTTATCTCCCTCCTTGTCTTTCCCTCGCTCCCCCAGGTCTTCCTTGTAATTGTCCAGACCGCTTCATCCCAGTGTGCGCCTCTAATGGGCGGACCTATCCCAGCGCCTGTGTGGCTCGCTGTTTGGGATTCAAGGACCTAGAGTTCGTCTTCGGCCAGTGCCACCACAGTAACCCCTGCGCAAACAAGCCCTGCCAGAGAAACCAGAGGTGGGTTCATCTGCGAGAATATTTGGTGATATTTCAGTACCTCTTTTGATTCTCAATCATGTTTAGTCCTTTATTTTAGAACAAGATTTTAGGTAGGCCTTTATTTCTATAGACTAGTGTGGAAAAAAAAGATTTAGTATAAATGTAGTATGAAACCTCATGATGAAAATTATATTTAAATTAAATTTTATGTTTTGGTTACTAACTCACTTTACTTCCTGCTCTCTATTACAAACACTGCGGTTTTCCAGTCATTTAATCCAGTTATTTCTGCTTGGTGTTAGTGTACTGCCAATGAAACTTTAACACTTTGCCGATAAAAGCCTTCTAACAGCTGAAAGAGTATAATCCTCTTACAGTCCTGGCTGTCTATTAAAGGTGCCCTGTGGCGTCTCCTCCACAATAAACATTTGGCGCCTGTCATCAAAACATTTATATGGTGTGTCTCCGTCACATGTTGACCTAAACATTTACAAATCCAATTTTTGTCTCCCTATTTGCCGTCTTTTCCGCTTTCTCTGTTGCTGCTCTGCTCATTGAAACAGTGCTCTGTGGCACTGTAGAAAATCCGGACAGGATACCTTTAACATGAAACATCTGCAGGAAGTGTCAGGTTTCAATGACTATAGAAGAAGAATGTATCATCAATCAAAGCAAAGCACGATTAAAACGGAAAGCGGAGTAGTGATTTATCCTAAATATCATGTATTCCACAGAAATAAGTTCTACAACCCAGAAATTAGTTAGCATTTCAGTTTGGTTCACTCCTCCTGAAGTCTACAGGTTTCTGAAGGGGATTTTGTTTTATGATTGAAATAACATAGCTGTGGTGAACACAAGTTCAAGACATTTTCACATCTTATTTCATAGCAATAAATTCATCAGTAAATACTCCAGGTGGGATTTACTAAAGCTTTTTAAATCTGTTTTATCTGATTTAGTAGCTTTAAAGTCTGTTTAAAAAAAAAACTGTAGCAAACAAAAGGTCAAGAGATTATGCCAATAACACGTCAGCAGTGGTGCCATTGCTGTCATGGGACCATGGTCTTGTTTGTTTGTGATCATTACCCTACTGTAGCAAACGTTCACATATTACAAACGTTTAACTTTTTGTGGTAATCCAGACGCCAGCGTAAAAATTCCATTGGCTGAACAAGTCGTGTGTTGATGTTAATGCAGGTTTAGTCTTCAAAAATATCTCATCCCTGCGGCAGCTATCACCACTCACAGAGGTGCTAACAAAGACGTCTATGCTGTTTACTTCTGGGCCACTGGCCTCCGCTGGTAGCTTCCCCGAGCAGACAAAGCTGGTGATAGGATGAAGAGCAAAGTGTGAAAGAGTGGCACAGAAAAAGAAGATGAAATGTGCTGCATTGAATACGGGAGAGTAAGCAATGCATTGCTACGGTGCAAAATTCACCACGTTAACAGACATATGTAAGATTTTGAAACATCGAATGTACGTTTTCAGACAGCTGCATAAACTTTCGAAACAGCCTTCCCAAATCTTAGTGGTACAGGACCAGTGTAAGTCTAGCATGAACTCCGGTTGCATTTATAAGCACCAACATGAGAAATCCTCATTCTACACAGACCACACAGAGTTATTAGTATTGGCATCATGGCAAACTAAAACCCAAGTGAATGCCTAAATACCAAGAACAGACTCCACACCAGAAAGGTCAGACAGTAAAACTGGCACTGAGATCCTGAAGAAAACCTACTATTGAAGAAACTGGATGGTATCTACTAGATTCTGTTTCTGGGAAAAGGAATTAAATCTTTTAACAGGCTTGGCCTGAATCGATGGCTGACCAGTGTATGCCTCCTTCATGCGAAAAGGTTTATTGACGGTATCAGGATCCTTTGGAACTCTAAAATCCACTTTAGTCCAGATGGGGTTCATCCAAGCGTCATTGGATATCGGACCGTGGATCCTTGGTGCTGACTTACATCATGTCCTTGGGATGACTCACACAAACAGGAATGCCTAGATAAGCGTGAAGGACAGTGCACATTGTTGAACATCCTATAATTCAGATAATCAGGAACCCAACAACTCTCCCCACATTAATATTTTCAACTCAAGCATCTAATCTGATTCCAGTCATTCGACAGTCTCAATGTGTGTATGATAATACATTACTATTACTATACTACTATTCATCTATTAAATAATATAAAAAGTCACTTGTTTTTTTCCTCTGAGGTTATTCATGAAAATAGCAATAATGCAGACACCTTCTTCACTGCTGTCACTGTATAATGAGCAAAATCAAAAATCAAAACCAAGCAAGATGGAAGCAGTTGACTCTTTGCTTGATTCTTTGCATACGATTGTTTCAGACTCTTCATTTCGAATTTTAATTTATTTTCAGTTTTCTTTTGTGGCCGAGTTCCTTCTGTATCCACTGCGCGCTCGTACTTCCTGTCTTGCATTTCTCCCCAGATTTATTGTCTGCCCACATGTTATCCAGAATAAAAAATCTCAGCTATGAATTTCCTCAAGAGCATTTTCTCCTGTGTTTGCTACACTTTGTAAACAGGACAGGATTGATGATACTCGCACAGATGAGTTACTGATGCAGGCTCTCGGTCTTTACCTGTATCTCTTTACGTTCTTACTTGACTTCCTCCTTCAGCTTCCCTCCTTTCCCCTGCAGCTGTCCCTCAGACTGACTACATGGCAAATGTTTAAATCCTCCATTTCTGTGGTCACACAAGTCACCCTAGCTCCACGCTCCTGCAGTGTGATGACTGTGCATTCATTTAGATCAGCATATCCCTGCGTCCCAGGTGTGCATCCAGACATTCCTACAAATCAGAGCCCAGAATTTTTTAGCGGCCATGGTGTAATTTCAAATAAGTCTAAAATGAATAATGTGTATGTACACTATCTTGCGTGCGCACACGCACACACACACACACACACAAACTCACAAAAACACTATTTTCCTCTTGTCTGAGAACAAAAAAAAAAGAAAATAGAAAGTAAAAGTCAGCAAGCCACATCAGGGTTGCTGAACACCTGATTGATAACCAGTCGCTGAGACTTTGCCATTGCTATGGTGACAGAGCAGGGTTTTATTATGTGTTTGCTCTTCTACATTATTACCTCTTTACCAGACTATACCAATAAATGGGTGATGTTTGCGTGGTGTGTTTATGTGCGTGTGCACCTTTATAGTACGTCTCAGCTGGTCCAACATGGAAAGAGTGAAGCGTGACATGATTAAGTGAATTCATGTTGTGCGTGTATTCCCAGGTGCTTTCCAAAGTATCGTGTGTGTCTGAGTGACTCATCAGAATGCCCACAGTACGAGTGCGTTGGCCGGCCAGGAGCATGTGACAAAAACAGTGTGGAGCCGGCCTGCGACTCCGACGGTCTGGTACACCCCAGTCTCTGTCACCTGCAGCAGGCTGGGAAAACTCTGGCTTACATGGGCCACTGCCAGGTTGGTTAGAAAAGCACAATTTTTTCACTTATATACATGTTTTCTTACTTTGTCTTTTGTGGTGTTGATTACACAAGTGTATGACACAAATCTGTGAGAAAAACAGCTTGCAGCTCTGACTCTTCTTCTGTTAAAAGCGCTCAGCGAAGTGCAGTTAACCATCAAAATGTAATAATCCACTAAGTTAGCAACACAGGTAAACAGAGCTGTTGCAGCAGTAGAAGTATGACTGTGATGGGGCCATTAAAAGGAGGTTTCTGATTTCTGTGTATTTACTTTTAGCTTTTGACAAGGTTTTGGTTGACTTTAGATTTTTAAAAAGAGAGAGTGAAATGTTCAGACTTTAATTCTTAAGTATGGGACCCTGCATTTCCCATAAAGCAACTCAATATTGTCTTTCCATGCCTAATTCTGTAGATGCCCACATCCTTCATACTCCACTCCACCTATGCCTGTCTAGTTTGAGACTTTATTTTGACATCAGGGTAAAACATGTTTTGCATCTGTTTTCAAAAATTATGGTACGCCTCTTCAGTAGTAGAGCTCATTGGCCTGTTGGGTCCCTTTAAATTGATGTTCTCGATCCCCAGAGGATGAATGTTAATGTTCTTTGCATGTGTCTTAACATGTCAGGTGCCACCGTCAGCACAAAACATCAGTTTAGGTAACAGATGTTGAAATGAACAGATTGACGTGAAATGTATGAATCAAATTGATGCTTCTTGGAAAATGATCCAATTGCAGTTCGGTCAAAGGTCCTTAGAGACAATTAAAAAAAAATTCTAGAAGAAATTAGGAAGACTTAATTACCTAAGTCTCGTAATTTGAAGCAAGAAAAATCCATACAGGATTTGAACTTGTGTGTGTGTTTGTCTATACATCTGCTCTCAGGATGCCTGTAGGAAGCCACAGCAAGTTTGTGGCCATAACGGGGAGACCTACAACACAGTGTGTGATGCCTTCTCCGACCGGGTGGCTGTGGACTATGAGGGCTCCTGCCACGCTGTGGGGGCCGTGTCTGATGTGTCCCCTGACTCTGCGTGCAGCTTGATTTCCTGTCCACCTTTGTCCACGCCAGGCTGCCACCCTGTCACACCCCCTGGTGAGCCAAACACCTCTGAGGCCATGCTGACTCAATGGGCCATGAATGTAACCTTTCTATCTGACAGCATTAGTTTGTGGAGACAGCACTATGATAACCCTTGACCTCTGACCCCCTCTCTTTTTTTTTTTTTCTTCCTCAGGAGCTTGCTGTCCAATTTGTGCCAGCATGCTGCAGATCCTCTGGAACAAAGAGCAGATGAACACTTTCTCTAAGGTACAGATTAATGTGGCCCTCTAGTTATGGCCATTCCTCCAAATTAAAACCTTGTGTGCTGTCCATCTTGCATTTTCTAGTGTAGCATACAGTGTTGCAAAATTGCAAATGGCTCGCTTACAGCTATTGTTCTTTGCCAGTCAAAAACCGTGGTATGAAACTATAAATTGTATTAATAAATTACTTTGCATCAGATTGATGCGTAGCGGTAACCGGTCCAGTATTTCAGGCAGTAGCTGAGGCATCTCTGATTCTAGTCGTTTTGGAACGAATCTATGGGAGCTACAGAAGCTTCATGCGTAATTCCAAATTATTATCCTATTGTGTGTTTTATGTTGAGATCTAAAATCAAGAGTATTATTAAAGAATACTGTTTTAGATAATTGGCAATAAGGAGTTAGGCCAATGAAGCAAATTTAAAAAGAGAGTTAAAAAAACGATCAAACTAGCAATGATCTATATCTGGATGCATCAAATTGCATCAGATGTAATTACAGGTCGTGGCCACTTGGGTGAGCTCTGAAGCCAAAGAGCTATTAGTGCAGGCACAAGCGACAGATATAATATCCTATACTGAGAAGAACTCATTCTTCTGTTACTGAGCAGATTCATTTATTGAATTGAAGTAATGTGAGATGTTGTTTCAACAAGTTTCAGCTGAATTTTTGTATGTAATATTTTCTCCCTGTGTGGGGGGGGGGCTTAAAAAAGGTAGCACCCGAAACTGGTATTCTGGTCCAGTTTGGCATTATTCTCCACAGCATAAAACACTGGGGGCAACCTAACCTTTTTCTTTTTAAGAGCTTTGGGGTCAAATGTCCTATAATCTTGGGGGTCACTGCAAGTACAAACTGTGAAATATTGAGCAGAGTTTGGCAAAATCCTAAAAGTACAAATGACGTTAGAATGAATAAACACTTTCTCATTTTCCTATTTTGTAGCCAGTCAGCATTTCAGCTGCACTGTGTCATATGAATGAGAGCAGCCAATACTCTGAAAGAGACCCAACCTTCAAAAATGAAATGATATTTTGTCCATCATTGAAAAGTACATTTTCTGAAAAATTCTACTTAGGTACAGGTTCAAGTACTTGTTCTTTTGGCATTTCTATTTTATTTGACTCAATACTTCTGCTATTCTACACGTTCCTGAAAGCTACAGTTACTAGTTATTTGCAGATGCAGCTGCAACTGTTTCTCCTCACAACAAGGCTCTGTTTGGTCGCAGCACCTCAACACATTTGAAAGCCAGAATTTCTTTGGAGAGAATCTCCAATAAAAAGGCAAAGTTGGATGGGAGCCCTAAAAACTTAGAGAATGCCAAATCTTTGGAGCAGAACTTTTCTTTGTCTTGTTTCATTTAATCATCTTGTGACACCTTGTGAATTTGAACACAGTTGTGCTTCTCTTGTTCTAAAGCTGTTTTGGTCAAATACAAATTCTATATTTTATTGAAAGAAATCACATAAAATGTAAAGACTGTACTGCAGTCAGTGACAACACAAGCGCCATTGATTTCATGGCATTTTGGAGGAGAACAGTACAGAAAAAGTGGAGTTCTGCTGCAACTTTTGAAATATGAAACATTCCATTCAAAACCCAACTTTATGCCAACAGACAGTTTTCTGTTTATCTGTTTTTTATTATATGAAAACAAACAAGATTAAGTTTATTCGTTCATTTTTCATTCATCTTCAACCGCTTGTCTGTTTCTGGGTCGCGGGGGGTGCTGAAGTCAACCCCAGCTCACTCTGGGTGAGGGCGGGGTCCAACACACAGACACACAGAGACAAACAACCACTCACACACACTCAGACCTACAGACAATTTTAGAGTCACCAGTTAACCCAAACGTGATGTCTTTGGACGGAAGGAGGAAACCGGAGTACCAGGAGGAATATTAAGCTTACATTCCCATTAAAGTAATACAGAGCGGTCCCTTCCTTCACCCTTTAACCACAGTGTCCTCTCTGAGCCCCCCTTCCATCTTGGAACGTAGTGCAGCCTGTTGACATGTCAGCTGCTAATAAGTCCCACTGGCGCTGGCACCCCATTCTGATCAGCTTAATTATCCCCCCCAGAAAAAAGAGAGAGAGGAAAAAAAAAAAAAAAAAAAAAACTCTTTGGCTGTTAGTCAACTTGGCTGTAATCCCCAGCACAAGTGCATCATAGTAAGACTCAGCATTAAGCCTTTAAATACCAAACACAAACGGAGCTGATTTAATCTGCAGCTGCTAAAATACACGAGACGGTAAGAGACCAGAGCTCTATCTGCCGAGAGCACAGAACATGCTGCATGTCCGGCAGCATTTTGCTGTATTTAGATTGCCAGTTCATTCATGAGTCTACACTCACGTGTGAAATAAATCTTATTAGATGTAGAATCGGGGCACTTTGGCAGCGCAAGTGGTTGCATGGTTCGTGTGTATACCATGTCATCGCAGCGTCCCTATACTTGCCATTGAAATTGGAAGCTTAAAGCCCAAAAGAAATTAGAAAGAAAGCGAATGAGTGTGACAGCGGAAGGGATGTGTGTGTGGAGTTGGAAAGAAGTGAGCCTCCTCATCTCTGCCTGTGGTTAGAGCACCAAGGCTACATTAGCAGCTGCTAGAATAACCCACACTAATCTCCGGATGAACTATGGGAGATCGAGTTGCGTCGTGGGTGGTGCTGGATCCAGGTTTGGGTTGCAACCAGATAATTATAAATCCATCACCAAGTGTGAACACAAAACCGTCCAAGTACTAAATGACTGATTTTAAATGGTTTGCATTTCAGCTAATAAAAACTAAAGTCATGTGTAACCTGAACTGTCTCAGTGCCATGTTAACAGAACCTGCCTTCCAAAAAGAACAATGCAGTTTTAGAGATCAATAGTATTACCGTTAATCGAATAATATCACTGTTAATCTCTAAAGTCTAATTGTTATTTTGTTATTTTGGTGATAATACTTACATTAGTACATAAGTAAGATGTCTAATAATTTTAGAAATGTGTTGGTTTTGAGAAATGTCACTTACAGTTTTCTAAAGTTACAAACCTTAGATCCGGTATATCATTTTTTTTCAGTCTGTATTGTGATAGCCAGGTATTATTCTTTTATTCCTTTACATTTTATCCTTTTCACCTAAATGAAGAAACACTTTTGTTTTGGATTGTAATCATAAAATATTGCAATCTGTCTCGAAAATATTCAGCGTTGAGTGAAAAGTCCATGAAACCCCTCAAATTCACAACAGTGATATTGAGGACAAGACTGCAGTGGTGTCTTAAATGTTTTTGTATGAGGTGAAAAAAAAATAAAAACATGAAAGGATTCAGCTTATTCAATTCTTTTAAATACCAAAGAAAAAATTAGATCTGAGAGGTTTGAATTAATAAGTAGCTACGGGGCACTAGGATTCATTTTGCATGCTGAAATTTTCAGTATTCAGTTAAAAGACAAAAAGTGTTTGATTCCACATCAACTTTTGGCTGCTACTCAAACAAAGGAAGTTTGCAGCTTTGAATTTGGAGACAAACGAATACAGCACCGCCATAATGAGGGCAGAGTCTGTGCTGCTGTATAACATGCACATTTAAGCCTTATATTTTGTTCATTGTTTTCTTATGTTTGTTGCAGTGATACCATTTCCACATGTTGATTATTATTGTTTGCTTATCTGTTCTGCGTCAGCTTTCCATTCACTCTTTTAGCTCTCTGTATGTTGCTGGAATCACTTTCATCTTTATTTTGATTTCCATCTCACACCATTTTCTCTTTAGTTGAAGTCCGACCAGAGCCAATCACTCTGGAGCTTTTGGACCTGTTAGACGCTCGTTGATATTCCAACCTCCAAATATCAAAATTATCTTTAAAACCTGAGGAGTCTGAGGAGATAAATGTTTCGGTTAAATATATGGTTAATGCATGGATGCACCTCATGGCCATTCTCAGTCCAGCTCTGTCTGCTTTGCTGCTGTTAATTATTTCATGGCCTATGAATGATTGATCACAAGTAAAAAGCAAGATCTTTGCGCGTGTTAGAAATTAAAAGCAGCAGAAATACCGAGCATTCAGAAAGTGTTTACAGCCCTTTTTGTACTTTGTTATGCTGAAGCCTGATGTACATGAAGAAGGACATTTAGAGTATCCTCAGGTGTCAGGGCATTCCCGGTGGACATTTTGATGCACCATCTGATCACTCTGTTTTACTTTTGACCCCTGTGTCCAGCTGAATAAAAACCGGCCGGTGACGGTGCACGATGTCCTGCGGATCCTGCGGCTTCACGTTTCCGTGCCTCAGTGTGATGTCTTTGGCTACCTGAGCATCGACCATGAGCTGGTGGTCCTCATCGCCCCCGTGGACCAGCAGCCAACACCACTGCAGGTAACACACACATCCACACACAAACGCAGTTGAAATTGGTCTCTGTTGTTAGAGTTTTAAAACCGAGTCTGCACCTCCACTGCAAAATCTAGCAGCTGAATCACGTAAGAGACTTGAACCAATTCTAAGTCTTTTCAGAGATTTTACCATTGGATGCTCTAAAGATGCTGATTCTGATTCATGTCGTTTCCTGACCTGGTAACAGGGAATGAGTGGTTATGGAGGACGGGGTGTTGCTACTTACTAGCTTACAGCTAATATGGTTGATGTGTATGAATTCTGCCAACCCAACCTTTCAGATGGTAAATGTTGCCACTTCAAAAGTTTCCAATATGAGATGACATTATACTGTTCATTTGCACACTGAAAAGGTTTACGGCTCAGGAAGCTGTGGAAACAGTTTTTGACTGATCCAATGTGTTTGTGGGCAGCGCGGCTCAGCGATTAGCACTGTTTCACAATGAGAGGGTTGCAGGTTCTGGGGGCTTCCTGTGCCGAGTTTGCATGTTCTGCCCGGGGCCTGTGTGGATTCTAAATTGTCCGTAGGTCTGTCTGTGAGTGGTTGTTGGTCTCTGCCTGTATGTGTGTGTAGGCCCTGTGATGTCCAGGGTGTACCCCGCCCTCGCTCAGAGTGCGCTGGGATTGGCTCCAGCACCCTGAGATCCGGAAACGGATAACACGGTTGAAGATGAATAAATGAATGGATAATGTGTTTGTCTCGGTCCAGATATCGCTCCCAGATAAGAACTTTAATCTCCAATTCATTCAGATACTGTATCAATCGTGAAAATATTCGTGCATCAGACAGACTCGACTGTGAGATGACCCAATAAACAGATCGCTATCATAAATATTCATGGATTAGAAAAATTGTCTTAATCCGCAGAAGATGTTCCATTTTGTTTTACCCTCTGTTAGAGTGCTTTCATTCTTTGCATTTCTCTTTACACATTTACGCAAACGTGTAAACACAAGTGCGAGCAATTCCCAAGCAGAGCCGTGTTTAGCTCTGCTAATTACTCACTGCGCTCCCTCTGGACATTAATATTCATCCTCACAGTGATTAAAGTGGTAAACCGAAGGGGAGGATCCTCAATGTCTCACTTCACATTCATGTCTCACCATTTGTATCCCTTTATTGTTAAGAAAATTCCTCATAATCAGTGTGGGTATTGTTACATCTAGTCACATGGATACGATCTGATGAAACTGATTAGCTCCTTTTTATCTTTTTTTTATTTTTTTTATTTTATTTTATTTTAAACCTTAAGGGAAATCACATGATGCAATAAAAGTCAGTATTGCTATAATCAATCGGCCAAAAATGTGTTATTGCTAACAGTCATCCAGTTTTCTTATACAGGCTTTTATTTGAATTTTGGTCCGTGTCATCTCTAAACTGCATTTACATACATTGAAATAATAAACCAGTATTACTACCAAGTCTTCTTTTTCCATGTTACTGTACAGGCCCATCAAACTGAATGTGCTTCTAGGTCGAGTTTGTACACTTCTGATCTGATACCCTACAAACTAAGAAAGGGGAAATACCTAAAAAAAACATTGGACACATGTCAAATCCACAGAAATCAACCTCCTATATTAATAAAAATGTATGTAATTACAGGCTGTGAGGGCTGGGTTAGGGGTTAGGTATATTTTTGTATTTTCTATTTTTTTATTTTGAACAGACACCATGAGTCCGTGGTTAAAGTGAGGAGCTGTGATTAATGTGTAGGAACTGTAGCGTTTCACATGCAGGAAGTTGGGAAAATGACTTTAGAATAGAAAAATTGTGATTTTTATGGAAGTGGACAAAACCAAGGTACAGTGACATGTTCTCAAAGAAAATAAAACCCAGCCTTGGGAGTTGTCCTCGTATGTCCTTTCAAAGTGATCGTTGTTGAAATCAACAACATTTTTTGTAATACTGTCAGTTTGTGTTAGAGTGTGAGAAATAACCCACAAACAAGTTGCAAAACAGATGAGTCAGATGCTAAATGACAGACTGAAATTATAGCAATCAGCAGAACGGGAGGTCACAGTGGACGTGACTGATGATGGACTGAGGACAATTCATACAAATTATCTTTACACGAGACTAATAAAACCCTCAGTCCCATTTTTTTCCCGACATTTGTTTTGCATTGTCCACTTTGAATTGAAACACAACAAAAAAGGAGCAATGGTATCTTTGTGCTGCGCTTTGAAAGGAAAAAAGCATTATTATTAGAGAGATGTGATGTGAGGACAATTTCCTCGACAACATTAATTGGCTCTTTCTAAACTCTAGCATTTATGAAGCCATTTTTTAGTTTTGTTTTTAGTTTTTCTTTTTTTTTTTTGTCCGCAAGAGGTGATAATAGAGTGATAAAGGCAATACGGTGCGACAGAAAAGCAATTTGAAATGCATTTTCTCTGATTGTGTGCAGCCTGAATGTTACAAAGAAAGCCACAATTACATAAGATACATAAATGTCAGGGCCCTGGGCAACTCATCCAGTCAGAACTTGTAAATGTCCCTAAATGAACTGCTTTGCCAAGGAATGAAGACGAGTTGCAGTCACCAGGAGTACAGCAGAACGGTGCATACACTGCTGAGCTTATCTCTCTAATGTACTCACAGTCACTTCAGTCATCGTGCACAGGAATGCAGATTTAACATTTAACCTCCTCCCTGGCAACACGGTGGTTTAGCGGTTAGCGCTGTTGCTCCACAACAAGAAGGTCGTGGTTTCAGTTCCCGGGCCTGGGGCCTTTCTGTGCGGACAGTAGGTCTGAGTGTGAGTGCGAGTAGACAATGAATCCTCTGTGATCACAACATATTTATGTGTGTCTAGCTCAAATTGGACATCCTTGGGCTTCAAAATGAAGTTGAAGAGCTCTAAACCTTCATTCTGCCCAAAGCCATCAGAAGAGGATTCCACTTTTGAAGTCTATGTGAAAATGGCCCTACTTCTCATTCGATAAATTAGCTCAGAAAATATTTTCCAAATGAGTTTTTGGTGTCACTCTCTAAGTTCAATCCTTGTCCAATATAACATGATGTTGATCTTTTGGCACAATAAACCAGGGGATAGCTATTGTGCCACTGACAGACAGGAGCACACAAAGCTGCCTTCCCTTCCTCTGATCCACTTTCCTCCCCAGATAGTTTCTTCAAGTAAACAAGAAAAACTAGATTGTGCAAATGGAATAGCGAACTGGCAGGTTCCCACTTCATCTGGATACAATATGTGAATAATGAGTATCCCAGGCGGAGGCGGGCAGTGTCTTGCCATTATTGTCTGTATGGCACGGTTTTTCCAGAAGAAGATCTTCCTGTTAACAGGTTGAGCTGGAGGTTTTGTGTTCTCTGTCCATCCGTCCTCACTGTAAAAGCAGTATCCGAGTAAGTCCTCAAGGGAATTTCCTCAGTTTGGCAATATTCACTCAGATGAAGCGATTCCATTTCATTGGTCAAAGGTTAAAGGTCAGTGTGGACTCAAAGCATATTTTTGGCCACAGCTCAAGAATTCACACAGTTATTATGACACAAGCGTTAAATAGGATAAAATGATCAAAAGATGACAGGGCAGCTTCGCTGTGCCATTGTGCAAAATCAGCTCTGGCCATTATCCGCTGTAACTCAGACAAGGGAGAGTCTGACCATTTTTCTGCATCGTGTTGGTGGGGGTGATCATTTTTCAAGCTCTGTATAGTTGGCTAAATCCAAGGAAGTCATGGCATAACTGATTGTGATCATAAAGGAAATAGGAAATCATAATCTTGGAGTTCACTGAGCTTCCCACTTCATGAAAGCGGATCATGTAGATTATTCTGAAGGCAAGAGATTTAAGTGTGTCATTCAGAAAGTGGGTTAAAACACATGCAGCAGCACTTGAGATGTCTTCAGGCTGGTGTTTAACCGATGTCTTTGGTTACAATTTAATGTAATCCTGGACCAGAATCAGTTCATGCCCAAAAGCAGTGAATATGTGTCATATAAAAGCTGTTGATAGATCGATGCAGCAAAGAATAATAATAAATAGATGAAGACGTGACAAGAAGACAAGAAAAGTAAATTCACATGGTCAGAGCTCCTTAGCAGCTGTGTCACAATAGCTCTACTTAATCGTCCCTAAAAATAATTTTATATTCACTGCCATCCAAACATAAACAGAAGTGACAGCAGTGTACCTTCCTCACGGCGTCCTTGCAGAGGGACGGTATCACAAAAAGGTTGCTTTCGTTTTATCATTTCAGGAGAATCCGGGAGGTGAAACCTTTCAGTAAAAAAGGGCCAATCTGTGGGAGGAGTGTGGAATCATGAGGGCGCAGATACTGTAGTTTCATTTTTCTGCGTGTTCCTCTCAAGGTCTTCTCTGGCCCAATGGAAAAAAAAAAAAAACAAAAAACAGGATGGCCTCGTGGGAGCAGCAATTTAAATGAACAAGCTGCTTTCCTGCCTGTCCAAAACGTCCATTATCAGTGATGGTCTGCAGTGCCAGAGCTAATTAACCTGTATCAAAATAAATAGCTGGTGCCTGTATGCCTCTACAGCCTGTTCTCTGGCAGTTTTAATTCATGTTGTGTGCAATCACACTTTTCACCTTTAAGTCAAACTGCACATCATTTGAAGTCTTCTCAAGATATTGCGTTCACATGGCCAAATGCTGTTTTGGTCAGTCGCAGAGAAGTTGACCTTCGAAGACCAAAACTGAAAACATTTGCTCCTTCTGTTGTCCAGCTGTTGTCCAGATTTTAATGAGAATCCCAGAGGGCCTTACTCTTTGTGGGCAGACGGCTTCAACACACGATGCCTCCGGTGGCGTCTGCTGTCAGTTCTGAATGAAAGATTCTCTCAGACTGAATGCTCCAATAATCTCACCTATTTGCCTTCAGCCTGCGGTTCTCTAATTTCACTCTCTGGAAGCCAATAATGGACAAAAACCGACAGATTTACAATGAATATTTTTGAAAGTTCATGGAGCCAACTTGGATTGGCCTCTAAAATGTTCAATCTATAGCTGAAGTGAGGGGTTTAAGTTCATGAAGACAACTTTGTCTCAGTTTGCATTGAGATTGAAAGATTACCAGCAAACAGAAATTGAAAAGAAAGCTATTTAGAGTGCAATATTAAAACTATGCATGAAACCATAATAGCTGCCACACTATGAGCTCAAGAGACCCCTAACCTTATGAATACCAGAGAGATTTCAAGAGCAGACGATGGAAATATGTAACAGACGAATACATTTTTCATGAACAGAAGAGCAGCTGTAGTGAATAAACAAAGATGAACTTGAACCAAAAAGAACACAAAGCAAAAACAATCTCATCAGCTTCGTTGAAAATTTAGCAAGGTTTTAGCTTTACCTGTTACTAGGCAACAGCTTCTCCTACCACTTTTTTTTGTTATGTTTGGACTCAGGTTGATGAATACAGGCCTGACGCTCACTTACATCCGTGATGCCTTTTTGTTGATGAAACTGATACAACTCAGAACTTTGTGAAATGAAATGTTATGATAAAATTTTTGGTCTTGAATTCTGGTTATACTAAAATATATACTATATATACCATAAAGCCATCTCTTAACCCAGTTATTACCTTTTTAATGATGTTAATCTTTCGAATTATCCTAATATATCTAATTAATTTTGTCACTTTGATTACTGTAGCTCGGCTTTAGCAGCTGTTGTACATTCAGCCCTTGCAGTCCAAGTACTTACATTAAACTCTCACCGTTTACGCCAAACAGAAGCATGAGGAACGGACTTTGTTGTATCGATTCACTAGATTTGTATCTGTTTAAATTTCAAACCTTCACACACTGTAGACTCCATCGTGTCACACCTAAGGCTGAGCGGTTCCCAAAAGGTGTGTATGAATTCATTCATTCATTCATCTTCAACCGCTTATTCATTTCCGGGTCACGGGGGTTGCTGGGGCCAATCCCAGCTCGCACTGGGCGAGGGCGGGGTCTCCCTGGACAGGTCGCCAGTCCATCACAGGGCCAACACACAGAGACAGACCAACAACCACTCACACTTACACTCACATATAGGGACAATTTAGAGTCAGTAGTTAACCCAAACAAGATGTCTTTGGATGGTGGGAAGAAACCGCAGTACCCAGAGGAAACCCACACAGGCACGGGGAGCACATGCAAATTGAACCGAACCCATGACCTTCTTATTGTGGGGAAACAGCACTAACCACTATGCCGCCATGCTGCCCCGGTGTGTATGAATAATGGTTTTAATGTTACAAAGCGCCGTCATTGTTTTTTCCACTGCAATAAACCACTGAAAGGATTTTGCTGTACTGCCTGCCAGGCCACATTGTGTGCTTGTATTGCACATTAATAGATTCCTTCATGCCAAAACTTGGTCATCAAAATGGATCACTGGTTAGCACCAGGGAGCATTAAAGTGAAAAAGTCAGAGCCAGATGGTGAACCAAGACGTGATCTCTACCCTGTCAGACAAATAAGAACAACAGCGTTTCCCCTGCTGCATTTTGAGAATTAAGGTGGAAGAGGTTGCGAAACACCACATTCGATATTTATATCGGTGTGCGGTGAACTATGCGCTCAACCAAATAGAATGATTATGAATCATTAGAGATGAATGACATTGATTTGCTGACGGACAACTTGTTATACCTATACTTTAAGTATTACAAAACCGAAATGCATCCATACACTAATCATCAGACTCATAAGGACAGAGGGAGTGGCAGAGGTCACAGAGATAAGTGGGTGGAACTCAAGATTGCTGTTCTCGTCTCTTCCAGATCGAAGCCTGCAGTAAGGAGGCCGAGAAAATCGATTCCCTCATCAACTATGCCAGCCCAACACTTGTTTCCCAAGTCCCACTTTCTGCCTTCCTCACTTCCGAAATCAAAACCTCTTCCATCCACTCTACCGGGGGTGCCCCCACCTCACCCCTGACTCCGGGCTTGTACTTACTCCTTGGTGTCCTCATCGCCGCAGCCCCCAGCCTCTTCCAGCTCTAAGTGCCTAATCGTCTTTTCCCAGCCTCCCCTGTAACCAAAGTAAACCCCCTCCATGCGCACAGACCCCAGCCCCACCCCCCCCCCTTGCAAGGATCACAGGGGCATCATGAGGTGAGTGTGTTTGGACTGTCAAAGAGCAGGAAGAGGCGGCAGCGCCTTTTGACAATCATTGGAATCAACTCACCTGCGTTAAACAATCAAGGCGGTGGAAAAGCTATTACCATGGAAACCTTATGTATCAAGAGATGAACAGTATTATTGAGTTTTTGAGTGGATGAGTTACTCACTGGGTTTTTCTTCCAGTGAAGTGGGCTTTAGTGTGTGTGTGTGTGTGTGTGTCTGTGTGAGTGTGAGTATGTGTGTGTGTGTGTGTTTGACCTTTGAGAAGCATTTGGCTTCATAACAGCAGTGTTTTTCCATTAGTCCCAGCTGCAAACTCCTCTGAAAGCTGTTGGGACATCAATTTCATGATTCCCTGCCTTGTCCTGAGGCTTCACGTGTTGTGTTGTTTTTGTGCGTATGTTTGTGTGCATCCAGTTGGATTTCGGCAACAGACTAGGGTGAAACATCCCTCTTTGGCAGCACATCTGCCTGACAAGTTACCTGAAATTCCCTTAGAGACACACACACACACACAGACACAGTAGTTGGTGTCAGTAAATTCAGACTTCTCTGTTGTGATGTATCGGATGCAGCCTGATCAGCCTCTGAAATTAGAGCGTGAACCGCAGTGCATCCTGTACGTGGACCTAGTGTTTTAACCTCTAACCTCACCAGTGTTAATGCCGTGCTCACAGAATGAGCCAGCTCAGATGAAACTAAAGTCAGCGGCTGCTGACGAAACAGACCGCCCGAAATGTGACCAGATCAAAAGCCAAACAAAAAAGTTCAAATATTTAAGTAGCCCAGTTTCTGTTCTGAAATGCATCAGAGCCGGAGTGATGATCTGGATTCTAAAAAAGATCAATAAGTTGTCAGTCTTTACTTGATGACCTGAAGCTTTTGTCCAAAACAAACCTGACAACACTTTAACTGACGTGGTGTTCACAAACAATATGTCACTCATCTATCCTGAGTGCAGGCAAATACATCAGAATATGATGTAATATTCCAGCGAAAACCAGAAGTGAAATCAGTATTATGGTAAAGCAGCAGTTCAGTTACCATGTAGTTGTAATTCTGTAAATGTCACAAGATTATTTCAGAATTTTCGTACTTCCAAGTTGGAAAAATTGCGATGTTTTTCAGCAGATCCAAATTAATTTGAATGAAAGAATTAGTGAAGGCAGCTAGTTAATTGAACTGTTTTCAAATCATTAAGACAACCAATCCATTAAACAGATTCAGGAATAAATATAATAATGATGATAATAAATATGGTCCCCCCCCCACTAACAGTTTAAACTGTTTTGAATTAATAACATTATAAATCCTCAAATTGGAGAAACCAAAGCCAGAGGAGGTTTGGCAATCAATAATGCTCAATGTCATCAGACAATCTGATCCAGAAGACAAAGGCTCTTGTCGCTCTTTTGCGTGGGAGAGATTGTTCTGAGCAGCTGACTCTGGAATTTCAGAGCAGATTTGGTCTCTGCTTTATTTAACATTTCCTGTTCATTTTATAACATACAAAACGAAGCGAAACAAATGGCTGCCTTCAGGGGAGGAAACGATCTGACTGTAAGCGTTGGAATATGGTCCTCAGAGATGCTGAGTGAGCATTTGTGGTTAACGGAGTTCTCCACCAATCCCGTGTTGCACTTTCATAAAATAGGACAACTTGCAAGAGAGACATTTTTCAAAAGAGGACCATAAATCCTAACTGTCAGTCCTGAGTTCCCATAATGTCATTTGATATTTGATTTATGGTGCTCCCCGTCTGGTGAGCGCTGCTGTCTTTCAAACAGCAGATCATAAAGTTAACTTTAAAAACTTGCAGAATTAAAAATAAATGGCTGCTCTCCAAGCCTGACCTGATCTAACCTTGTTTACATCCATAGTAGCAACATTAAGGTTATTTTACCAAAATGCCCCAAATAAACAAACTGATCTTGATATCTACAAATGGTGGATTTTCCCTGTAATGTCCTCCTGCGTGCCAAACTGAAGAATGGACCTTTAAAATCAGTATAATTCCTTCATATTAGCTGGGATATTAGACCGTATTGGCTGAAATTGGATCATTATCTGAGGCAAAAGAGTATTTTGAGCACCACTTCCATTAAAGTGTGCTCAGGACATTTCCCAGCAGTGGGTGAATGACGTTTTACCGTGTAAAGCAGTGGAACAGCCTGGATCGTCACTCCCTTTGTGTGAAGCCAGTAGCTCTGAAAAAGTATTAAAAGGGATGCTTCCTCTTTGTATATATGAACTAGAAGCCATTTAATAACAACAAAGGACAATCACGTAGTCACTACCCACACTCCACTTTGGGTAGAGAAGATTTTCCACAGTATGCCTTGCATATAGTGTCTTATATGAAGTAATAATAAAAATACAATAACTTTATATTTGTTAAGAAATGTCTCTATATTTGATATGTACCTGATAATGGATTGAGGTAATAATAACCAATGTGCCATGTTTTTTGTTTTTTGTTTTTTGTTTTTTGTTTTTTTTTGTGTGTATTTTTAAACGAATACTTTATATCCTTTATTGCATGATAACAATTATGAAGTGTTTTTATTCCAGAATGTACTTCAGTGTGTGTTGTCCCGTGTCTATGTGTTTGTCTATCTGCCTGTACAGCACGTGTCCCAATGTCAAACAGTATTACTGTGCTAGGCAGCTCTGTAGCAGGGAACCCTCACCACGGCTCCTCCATCTCTTATTGTTATTATCTTTTGAATTATTGTAATTATGGTTATTACTATGTCTATATCCTCTGGGGCCAAACAAAGATTTGGCTGCTTGCATATGTTCTTCAACGTTGATTTCAGGCCACAAAAACTATTTCAAACTCAGCCGAAGTCGTGGAACAGTCACCATTTGTTTGCTTTCCTTTCTCAGAGTGAGACGTGACGATCGATATCGGTCCACACACACACACACACACACACACACACACACACTGGGAGTCCGGTCACGGTTAGCTTAGCTTAGCTCAAACACTGGAAGCAGGGGGAGACAGTTAGCCTGCCTCTGCCCAAATCCACAAATGTTTAATCTGATTCATCTGATCAATGAGGAAGTGTTACTGGTAGAGGTTAAGTTTGTTTCGGTAAAAGCAACAGTCTGTTTCCTCACTGTGCAATAAACATTAACTAAATCTCACACTGTCTCAAACCATTTTGATAATAAATAGACGGTACACTCACTTGCATAGTACTTGCATCCCAAATCACACATGGCTGGCAACAATCACAGTTGTGCGACCATTTCACTCTCCCTTGTCGCCCCGGTGCCGAACGCTATTAGCCGCTGTCATCACTGGCCTCCTTCCTGCCATTTTCACAACTCCCAGGTCATGTATCTGTGGCCCCTCCGTTCCACTGCGCCGCCACAATGGCAACGCCGCTTGTCACACACGTCGGCTCAGACAAATCATACAGTTTTCCAAACTTCTAACAAGATATGTCTCTATGAAGCAGGAAGTCGCTGCTGTGTTTAAGGTTTAAACCACGCCAAGAGGAATTTAGCCTTGTGACGCTTGGTCCATTTCCACAGCGACTATGTTCCTGTCTACTTTTCATTTCTTTTCCACGCCCGGCTCCATGCCTTGTTTCAAATTGGCCATTGAGGTGTTGGTCGCAGCGTGGCAGTCAGGTCAGCATTAGACCAGATAGAACTAGGTGCATCCACTGGGTGCATAGAATAACCAGAATTTCCAAACCATCCTCACATCTCACTCTCAAAAAGAAAGCTCTCTCAGAATTTTCAAGTTTTCCTACAGTATGGAAGTGTTTTTATTCGCTTTTTACAACTGCATTTGCAGAGGGAGGAGTACTTTTAGCAAGAAGCTCATTTCTCCTGTCTCTTAGTATGATATAAATGTGGTGTCATGGCATGAAATGGAAGTCAACTGCCCTGAGCATTTGAAGCCTAAGGCAGGCTGGAGGACTCGGACTGATCAGCCGAGGTGGGGTCTGGGCAGTTTTGCCTAATACTGCGTGTTTCTGCATATGGTTTGTAATGGCTCTTTGATGACTGTTTCACTTGAACATGAACCCCAAAAAAAAAAAAAAAAAAAAAAAAAAGGAATTGGATAACAAAATCAACACGATGCATATTTCATGAACTATAAAAAAGCAATACCACAACCAACACTGTGTTTTTGTCTGTTGTGAGAGACAATCTGAGCTCAGCGGCCTCACCAATGAAAACCAAAAGATTTCATTTCAAATCGCGTTCGCTGCTAAAGCTGCAGATGCCACAACAAACTGTATGCAACAGCTACGTCTGCATTAGTTCCTAATGTGCTTGAAGCCTTACCTGAATGCCAGGAAGAAACACAAAGAGCTGATCTGTTGCATCATTTGTTAGAAAAGTTCTCGAGGTATAAGATGTTTGGATTCTGCTCGGGGGATTGACGTATGAATCTCAAACCACCAGGATATAAATACAATCTTGAGTTGTGTTCTTGCTCTCACACACACACACACACACACACACACACCTTCTCACAGAAGAACCTGAAGTGAATGATCAATGCTCAGTTGGTACCAAGTTCTATATCACTTTGAAAAGCTGTTGAAAATGACTAAGTGGCTGCAAGCAAACAATGTGGGAAAATTACATGATTGCTGGCGTGTCTAGTTCTAAATGAATGATAAATTTCTCTTTTTAGCCAATTTATATGTTTGTAGATGCACCAGGAGGCGCAGTTTGAACAATGCTGTCATAGTAGCATGCTAATGAAGCAAAAGTAAGTATATATGTGCACATCTGCTGTCGTTATGGGGTCTTTAACAATGTGCTCTGCTAACCCATAAGTGAGGCTTTCCATTCAAATCAGAGGTTTAAAGCCTCATGCCCGAATGAGCTGATTGGTTATCTTTGAACCCGCAAGTTATATTTAGGTAACACTTTGTATTTCATTGGTTCAATCAGTAATTCGGAGGCTTCTCACCAAACCCAGCTGCTGGGATATGAACAGATTAAACATCCCTACTGAGGCATGTGACTGTGGCAACTGTGAGAAGCATCAAAGCCTGGTATGTGCTGCTTTAACACGTACAAGTTATGGGAGTTGCTTAAGAATGAGGTTAAAATTGTCAAGATAGTCAGCGCGCGCCATTAGACTATAAGCAGCACATTCATTACTGGAGCATGCAGATGTAATTATAGTCAGATCCTCATGTTCTCTAATGATGGAGCAGTGATATAACCCCCTTCATTTACATATTCACACAGTCGGCTGTCCTTCCTCCATTTGGCAGCTGTGACTGTTGCTCTTAGCCAAGATTATGTGTTTAACTTGTTTAATATTATAAATAGCTTATTATGTATTATAGCATTAGGCCTGCATGCAGCTTTGAATGCAAGCTTATCTCAGCATAAATAAAAAGCCTAGAATAGAGCTTCGCGAGTACAGTGTGTTTAACTGCCAACGGCTGAGAATAATTGCGCTGAAGAAAAATTAATAGTTCTTTAAATTCCAACTTTTTGTCATCATAATGATAATGTTCGATGATTGAGGGCTGAGCTGAGAATCTCGACTTTTTGCCTTTTGTGAAATGAAAGTGCCTGCAAATTCAGGTCGCAGAAGCCTTGCTGGCACATGTTGATGGAAAAATAGGATGTGTGCACAAATAAAATGATATGATTGTCATTATTGGACGTAATAGGTAGCTATGAGCACGAATTACACCTGAGACTGATGGGAATGTGATTTGCTTTAAAAATTTGCAGCCAGAAACTGAAGTTTCGAACAATTGAAATTGTTTTTCTTGTCTAATTTAGCAATTTTATACAAACAGACTCGAGGATCAGGAGCTTTTTGTGTTTTTCTGCGGGAGATTAGTATATCAGGATCTGCTCAAAGGCACAGCCATCTTGGCTGCCAGCTAATCTCTCTCTGCTCCTCTCCACACACACCACAATTGACTTTGGTAATTTTGTTTTAGGTTTATCCTCAAGTTTCATTTCGGCGCCATTCATCGCCTGCACTAGATCGCCTCGCCCATACAACTCATATATCTTATGAATTTCCACATCTCACTCTTATCAATTATGTGTCACGGCTTTGTTGTGGGCATTTCTGCCAGAGTTATGATCAGTCTTCAACGCAGTACAACAATGTTGATCTTTGATGACATCATCTGGCTCAGGAGGTTTCTATTTGTTTTTCCCAAAGGCTATATATACTGTAAACCCAAATGATGAAGCTCAGAGCTGGCAGCTCAGTTGTCACTACCTCTATATACATCTCTGCACTACCTTTATACACAGCATGAAGCCCTGGTGAAGTTTTTTTTGACTGTAAACGTGTTAATTTCTGCCATGAAGCGGGACATTTTTAAATGAGAATGTATGGACTGACAGTGTTGGAGCTGTATTTGCCTGGCATGTGGCTGCGCGCTTTCATCCAAGATGAAATGCAGCAAGCGAGCTGTACTTCACAGAATAAGACAGAGGCACAGCCAGACACATTTAACACCATCTGAGCACTCTGTTTGACCTTTGACCCCTTTGTCCTGCTAAATAAGAGCCAGCTGGCGATTGTCAATGGTGTCCTGCAGACGTTTCAGGTTTGCATCTCTGTGCCACAGTGTGACGTCTTCCTTGAGCGCCAAGCATGAGCTGAAAGCCGACATAATGAAACACTTTGAGAAACAGAGTCGGAGTTTGATTCTCTCCTCATTAAGCTCATTGTTGTGCTGTTAGTTTTTCCCAGGGAAAACACTTTGTTGTGTTGCGCTCACAGAATTTTGAGATGGGAGCGCAGCAGATTGCAGTGAGCAGCTGGATTTACACTGCAAATCCCTTAGTTCTTCTCCTCCCACTGTGGAAAGAACAGAAAACAACAAACAACAAACAACAAAAAAAAAAAAAAAAAACAGTTCTGCAGCTCCTGATTCATGGCCACTCTTTCAGATCATCACAGGAGGCTCTGCAGAGGCCCTGCCATGATTCCTCTTGCTTTCTCCTCTTGGCCTTATAGCTTAAGAGCTTTGTTGAAAATTGCAACTTTATGCTTACGGTAGTTTCTCAGTCATTGAGCTTCACTGTAGCCGGGGCTGAGTAGTTGATCACGCTGCCCTGGACTCTGAATTTGAAAGAAAAGTTGCAGAAATTCAGTCTTCTCATATTTTCACATCATGTTCCTTGCTCGCCCCCTGTCCCCTCAGAGCCACATTAGCTCATAAGAAAATGTGCAGTGAGGGTTAATGAGCTGAGATGAGGCTCCTTCATTAAATTCATCAGCAGTCATCTTTCCTCCGCAGCGAAAACACACAGGATATTAAAGACCAATTGAGTCCAAAGTGTGTGGAGGCTTTGCAGGTCCAGAAGTGTGAGAAGTCACATGTTCCAAAAACAAAAGCACGAAATGTTTCCCAGAAGAGTTTGGCTTAACTGAGACCAGACGTGCGCAAACAAAGCATAGTCCGTGTTTACAGAGATGAACCACACGCCTGCAGGCTGAGGTGAAGTGGGTGAAGTCCAGCAGACTCACGGCAACAGTGACTCTAAAGCTGCTGTCCAGATCCATGTGGACATCATCTGTGTGTGAGTGGCCCTTCAAGGACATGGGATCTACCTGCAGTGCAGCCAAATCCCCAAAGCTTCCATTTCCATCAGTGTCATGTTGTTCCCCTCAGGTTTGAGAGGCAGACGTTCCTTCAGCTGTGACTGCTGGATTCCAAGGAGCTGATGAGGCCTCCGAGTCATCCCAGCCAGATTATATGATCATAACCACAGTAAAAATACCCTGGTAGTAGGCAGCAGAACATCCCATTCAGCACTTGCAATTTTCTCATCAATACCCTCCCAAGGCAATTTTTTCCAACTAATAACAAGCGGAATCATAAAAGAGTTGTGATGAAACTAAAGATGGCTCATTATGTAACCCTCTTGTTCTCGTGGATCTTTCTCAAACTTCAAGATACTTAAAGGAGCTTTATGAAAGTGTTGCTTTGCTTTTATTTCTACCACTTGCTTTCTTCTACTTCTACCATACTCTCCCAACTAGCTGGACTTCTGCCGCTCTTCGAAACCAGGTCCCTCAGAGGGTGCAGTATAGCCTCTTGTGTTCTTAAATTAAACTTAGTTAAAGAGCTATCTGCTAATCTACTGATCTGCCATGTCGGTAAACATGAGAATTAGGCGGGATTTGGTAATGGCAGACACCCAATATGAAAGGACTTAATCCAGCAGTCCTAGAGCAGGGATCAACTTCCCAGTTGAGTTTTTGAATTCATATTAGTAAGTTTTCGAAATGAATCCTATTGACATCACACTACAGTCAAAGATAGCTGAAAAAGGAGGTGGCTCATTTCCAATTATTTCCTCTGACTGAGAGTTTCAACCCTCAGAAGTCCTTTCATTCCGAAGGGAGAGGTAGCCATGATCGCTGATTAAGATTCTTTTGTCCTATTGTCACTTGAAAGAATGAATATTGGATCGATTTTCTTTCAAGTCACAGACTTTCCAAAGTTCAGCTCCGAGGCCTGCAGCCTTTCTGTGTGGGGTTCCCTCCAAGTATTCCAACTTCGTCCCACAGTCCAAAGACAAACGTGTGGATCTTACTTGGTGACTTTAGTTTCCCTTTAGACATGAATGTGAGTGCGAATGGTTGTTTGTCTCTATATGTTGGTGTTGTGATAGACTGGCGACCTGTCCAGGGTGAACTTCGCCCTCACCCAGTGCACCAGCCGGGATCGGCTCCAGCACGCTCTGCAACCCTGAAGATGAGATGAGATGAGATCTTCCAAACAATCAGAGATTTTTTTTTTTTCTTCTTTTTTCCTCACTACCATTTACAGGAAATTAAGTCTATTTAAAGCCTCTCACTTTCAGAAACATCCTGCTCCGTCGGACACACATCCCTTTTCTCTGGTAGTCCTGGGTTCATTTCAATGCTGCACAGGTCTCCACAGATTAATGAATGAATGAATGACTGATCAGGACCACAATAATTTAGACAGGAGACAGAAATTGCATTGCGTTTCATATCAATGGCAGGGCTTTGTGAGGCATCGTTTGTTTACAGAACATCAACTGCAACAGACCACTGCCATATGTGAGTTACCTTGACACTGTTGGTGCTCTTAAATTCAATACCATCATACTTATATCCATATGTTATACCCTCAGTTTGTAGAGTTTCATTTTTTCGTTCTCTAACTAGTTTCAGTGTTAAATTTATAAAGCTCTGTTTTGAAATGATACAGAATTTCTTTTGAATCACCGGCACTTCAATAAATGTCTGCATAAGTCACATAGATAATTGAGTGGAATATGGTAATGCTGCGTCGCAGACACTTGTCCTCGTCCTGTCTGGGTTTTTATATATTTCACATTTATCTAATGCATTAGCAGTACATGCTTCAGAGTTAGCGGCTTCACTGAGTCTGCTCCTCCTGTCCGATTTAACGGCTTTAGCGCTGCAGTATTGAACAACGACAAAATGATAAACTGTCAGATACACAACATTTACAGGTACATGAGATGGCCACACAGATATCTATGATGATTATGGCAATGGAGAGTGGACATGGTTTAACTTCGGTTTTAAACTTCAATGTTTGACTTAAATGAAACAGTGACGGTTGATGATACAGTACGTCTTACTAGGCCTCTCCCCTCCCACTATTATCAGTCTCGTTGATCATATTTCATATTTTCCACATAACCGCTGCCGCAAATCAACTTCCCCATGTCTTCATTAAAGCCTCACCTTGGTCCTCTATCATCATCTCTTCCTACCATCCATGCAGGGGACTGGGCGAGGCAGCGATTTGCCCTTACGTGTTAATGGGACCAGCATCCCCCATCTGTCCCATCAGGAGCCACTCATGCCTGCTGGACGCCATCTGTTGCCAGCAGATCCTTCGCCATCGCAGAGGCATCTAGTGTGGAGGGGAGAATGTAGAGGCAAGGGAGAGAAATGACAAGAAGAAGAAACAGGAACATTTTTTTTTTATCTCAGATATCTCATTTCTGGGATCACCTAATCTTTCTATTAAGGGCAAAACTGCAGTGTCTCATCACAAATCACGACGCTCTAATCCAAAATTAAATACATCATCCATCAAATCAAAGGCATATGATCCTGTAGAAGTTAAATTTTGAGCAGGAGATCCAAAAGCAAAGCCATGAGAAGTGAGTGTAGGGAGTTTGCATCAGGGGTAATACAGTTTGAGTGCTTTAAAATCTGAACTGGTTGTGCTTGTTTTTTTTTTTAAACAATAACAGTACACCAAAGGATTTTTGTGTTGTGCTATAAAGAGCAAATTGCTGCCTTGTGCTGTCACAAATCAATTTTTCAATATTTCACGTGTGCTGCTGAAATCGTACAATACAATTACACACCAACTCAGCGGTGGTGGTAGATAATTTGTTTCTATTCTTTTTTTTTTTTTACCTATCAGCAATCTATCCACAGGCAATCAGTAAAACAGAAATTACATGCAGTGCCCTCAAGCTTCAAACACTCCACCTGGCAAGTTGCAAACATTATCACAGGCAACACAATGCAGGTAAAACACCCACAATCCACCCGGGTGAGGTGAGAGAGGAGAGAACACTGAATGTCAACTCTCTACACCATATGTAAAAGGGGTCAGTAATCAGGGTCAGCAAAATCACATTCCAATACAAACACACTCTAACAGACAGTATGCAGCATCAAAAAGCCAATTAATAAACAGTATTCGTGAATGCGATGCGCAAAGCTAATTCCTATTTGCTTATTTTAGAAAATGACATAAAAGTTGTTAGAAATAATTAAATTTAGGGATATGGGTGAGTGGAAGTAGAGAAGAGGAACTAAGTTGTTGCCACCATTTGCTGAGTTATGTAGAATTCATTAAAACTTTGTAATTAAAAGTCCGGGGAGCCTTGGGGCTCCCTCTCAGTACGTGAGGGGCCATTTAGAGGGAAATTACATCAGGTCGTGACCCTGGAGAGTCCAGCTCCCGCAGGGCGCCGCGTGGTGACGCATCCATAGGCTCAGTTGCAGACTCTTTGAACTCCTTTCACTTTCTCTAACTCTCTAGCTCAGAGTGCTCCACTGTTGCCATCAGAGCAGCTAATACAAAACAAGGAAAGAAAGGTTAAGCGCACGTGGAGCTGAAACTTCAGTCGAAGATCTATGGCAAGCTGCCATCAGCTTCGTAAGCACAGCTGAGCATCTCGCTCAAGGGCTAACTTAAGCCTAATTCATCTGCTGGTGAGCTAACTTAAACCAGGGAGAGTGAGCGCAGGCACAGACACCTCCTACATGCTGTAGACCAACCTCAGATTGGCACTCTGTAAACTGAGTTGTTTTTGTTTTTGTCCGTGTCGGAATATTTTTTTTTCCAGTAATCCACTGGGTCAGTAGTCATTTGGCAGTATTTGCTCACACAGCTGAAAACCTCCAAGGGGTTATTTCGTGATTCAGGCGCCTCATCTTGCCATGGCTGACTGCTACTGGTGCTGCGCCAGGACATAACAGGTCTGCCTCCCCAGGCAGCCCCGCCAGAAACCCTATAATCAGGCAGATCAACACAGAAACACATGGTAGCCAACAAGCATCCGCCACCTCCTGTGTGACACAAGCTGATTGGATGGTCCTCCAAAAAAAAAAAAAAAAAAAAAAAAAAAAAATGCTCAGCATATTCAGTCAGAACACCTGCATTAGAATCAAACAGCTGCTTTGATTTGCACATTGTTCGTTGGAGAAAATCAGAGCTCTTTACTGAAAAAACAAAGCATAAGTTTAAATTAGTTGATTGTTGCAAAGTGCTGATAACCAAGTGCTACGTGTTGTGTTATGAGTGAAAAGCACACTTATCATCAGGCACAGCAGACTTAATTAAACAGACTACATTGAAATAAACTCATGAGGCAAAATCAATTACCGGCCCACTAATCTGAAAATATGACACAATACTAGCTGGGAAAGTAAGAACATGATGCTGCTGTACACATTTTAAAAGGGAAAGCAGGCTGAGGACAGTTCAGCCAAAGACCACATTTTAAGCTTAACTGGAAAAGTGAAGCAACAAATTCTCATATGGTCTGCTTGAGTATTGCGAAGATGCGGAAATAATATTTACTCAGACACTGTCTTATACATCATTAACAAGACAGTCACACACTACACAAAAGTGTTCCTTGCTTTAAAGTAAAGCAAAATAACACATTCAGTGGGTGCATGCAGCATTTCTGTTCAAGTCAGTCGTTCCATAGATCACTAAAATGAGACAGATACTTCTTCTTGGCTACTTTCCATGGTAAAAAGAAATCATTCTGTGATGGTGACACAAACAAAAAAAATGCCTTTATTTTAAATTCCCTGGCACAATGATGAATCACAGCTATTGAAATCTGTGGATAAAATTCAACAGGCTTGGCGACGACGCAGGGGATGAAATATAGGAGGTTTTGTCTATGTGGTTATAATCAAATATGAAAGGATTGCTAAGCTACGTGCCCCCACCGAAGCCTGAGATCGACAGAACCCAAAACTCAGACCATCACAAAACAACAGCTCAATCAAAACGTGTATTTTTGCACACTTGGAACATTTCCACTAACTGCATTTCCTTCGAATGTGGTTTGAGTAGAATGAGCCCAACTCAGTTTAGCACAGCTGCTACAGTTTGGTGAAGAAAAAAAAAAATAAACCCCACTAACAATGGGGCTTTGTACTGCAACAGAAGCAGCTATAGTTAGGAGTATTTCTTTGCACCAGCTTTTAATGAGCATTGATGTAAAATCACAACACCCAGGTGAACCTGCCCAGACACAGACGCTATCATTCATCAAAGCAGAAGATGAGACATGTGATGTCACTGTTCCTCGACTGTGTGCCTTCCCATTTAAACAAAACGACAAACTACCGCCAGTGGAAAACGAGTTTATTGGCCTTTAAAGGCAGGTTTGCCATTGTTTGGAAATCTGGGTACTTATTTCAGCGGCAAAACTGTGTAAGTATCTCAGTGTTGTTTTAAATATGTATTATTAATGCACAAGATCTAAAAATACGATTTATGTATGGAAACAAAAGAAAAAGTTATGTTGAGGTGGAGGAATTGAAAATGTAACATGTAATTGTCAGTGAAAATATACTGTGCTTTTTAAAGTCTGATCAGACGGTGCGCATTTTTAGCTGTTGTCCAAGGGGCAGCACGAGCAGGTGCTATCACCATCTGCCAGAGGTTAAAGCCCCCAAAGCCAACCATTGTCTTCATCAGGAGAAGAAGCCAAGAGCACCATAAAAGACATCATCACTCATCTTGGGTTTTTAAAAACCATATTCAGAGGTGAAGGTAGAGCTGAGAAGTGATTTATGGATCTGACCTGCTCTGTAAGCTATCCTGATTGACGTGGCAAGTTGCCATGTTGGGTACAACTACACTGTAGTCAAGCCCCCTAAATCCTCCCCTATTTTATGGTCTGTCTTCTTCTGGTTGGGGCAATCATCTGAGAAACTGACATCATGTCGTATCGAAGAAGGCTCGAAACTAGAGACTGAGAACTTTAACAAATAAGGAAAACCTCTACTGAAATAAAAAATCAAGGGAGAAGTAGACTGAAATACAATCTGACTTCTGATGTGATTCTGAAAAAAACCCCATGACTTCAGAACATGAAGCCGATGCCGTCGCTCTGCATCAATAGATGTTTCATTACAGCATGGCGTGTTTACAGACATTTCCATGATTATAGGGAACAACAACAGGAAATTCAGAAGTCGAGCCTCAGTGAATCAATGTGATGCAGTGGGAGCGTGTGTGTTGACAGCACGTCCTTTTTTTTTTTTTTTTTTTGTCGCTGTTGTTTGTTGCATAAGAAGAAAATAAACTGCTGGGTTATTTTCCAGTTCAGATGATTCCTCTGGATTTCTGTATTGTACAAGAAATGGAATGTTTCACAAACTGCTGTGTTCCTTCGCATATTTTTACATAAATAAATATTTGTCTCCATCCAATCTTGAACCCATTTCTCAACACTCAGTTGCACGTTTAATGATGTAATGGGGCCTCTCTCAGTTCTTTCCTGTTAACAGTTTTGGCGTGTTTATCATTTGAGGATATTAATTGAATTAACAATTAAATAACTACCCAAAGGCAGATGAACATTAACTCCAAGGTACAACATGTCCCTTCAGGAGACTACTGTGCTGCTGCCGCTCTATGTTTCTCTCCAGCCTGTTGGTGTTACTAAATATAAGCCCCATTAACCTTATCTGCATATTTTCTGTCATGTGCATAATGATGTGGTGTGGTTTCCTTCCTTGCAGAGGAGCAGGCCTGAGCAACTGCATGGACGAGCAAAATGTTTCTACATGGATTTCTCCTATTCTCAGCATGTTTTCACATTAATATTTCCAGCAGAGTTGGATGCAATCGGGGGAAGCCAGAAGAACACTGACCTCCAGCTCAGGCATGATTTTTTTTTTGTTTTTTGTGTTTTCTCAAAATAAATAATGAATAAATGAATAAATAAAATTGTGTGTCGCATTTAGATTTTGTGGTTTTCATCAAAAGGTGGTAATCTTACACTTGGCTCCTCAGCACACATTTCATCCTTCCAACACATTTACACTTATGTTATATAATAATCATGATTATCTATTACAGGCTCAGTAAAGTAAACATCCAAACCTCACTTTTAATGGATAATCATCATCTCCTGTGTTAGGAGGAAGGAATCCTCAGTTCATCGAACAGTTGGCACCCCAATGTGTCACCAAACTCACATTCACTAAGCGAGTATCCAACGGAAACCACACTACAATGAAATGACATACAGCTGTCCGAAAGGATATTCTTTGGCTGTGGGATCCCTGTAATATAAATTCTGTTTAATCCATATACCAATCTGATGTTTGTGTGATGAAATATTCAGTATATTGACATAAATGTCTGGTACATCAAATTTAACATTATGAGTTATTTTTATCGATATGTAGATCCATCCATATTTTTTATCCAATGACTGTGCACATTTGGTCCACTTTCACTCGCTTGCAACCAGATTATTGTTGTGCCATGTGGCTTGGCTTGTATGCACTCTGTTTCTTCCCCATTTTGACTCTGATACTTTTAGTGTATGTACTTCGTTCCCCCCTCAAAGTAAAGAATCTTAATTTCTTTTTCTTCCCTGTTCAGTTGTGCTCTTGGGCACCTTTTCTCAAAACCGTGACAGCTTCTCATGGTGCTTTATGATCTTTGTCGGCTGCTTGGTTATTTGGTATTCACTTAGAAGAAATTTAAAGGCTTTGAAAATGACATGCTGTTCGAATGGAGTTTTTTAGGGGTATGGGAAAGCTTCCCCCTCATCAAACACATGAACAGTGAAAGCAGACAGAGTGCAGGTGGAGTGCACACATGAGAATGCATCCACAGGGTGAGAGCAGCCCCTGATTACCTGGTTAGGCTGAATGAAGGTGAAGGGTGTGCAGGCGGAGAGTTTTAGTTTGCTTTTGCTTCTTCTGCGTATTAAGCAATTTTGTTTAGCCTGTGTTAGATAAGTATCTTTAAATTGTGGAAATGGAATGTTAAAATGTAAATAGCAGCCTGTTTCTTTTAGAGAGGTGATTTCGTGTCTGGGGGACCTTTGCAGTGTAATGGTAGGATTCAGTTGATAGAGATAGAAGATAGAAGTGTGAAGGAAGTCAGACTGGGAATCTCTGCTGGTATCTACTGCTACCAGCTCTTGTCCGGCATTCTGCCAACTCCTGGTGAGACGGTGAATCCTTCATACTTTAAGAAATAAAAGAAAACAGAGCTGTTTTTTTTTTTTTTTTTAAAGAATGAAAGAAAAGAAAACCATTTTTTTTTTATGCTGCTTATTTCTCCACCACACTCCACCCCTCAGTCACTCTGGCTCTAATCCTGTTTGTAGAGGTACACTAACAACAAAAAAAAAAACCTACAGAGTTTTGGATATTACAGCAACAACAGAGGGAGAAAGAGTTGAGAAGGGATGTGTGTGGTAATGAATTTATCCCTATTAACATACATTTACTCTCATCTGTTGTTAAAATGCATTCATTTATAGAGGAGGGAGATTTTGCCTCTCCTAATATCTGTGCATGTCTATAATGACTTATATTTGGGCTGCTCCAGCAGGATTCAAATCACTGCACCAGTTGATATTAGGAGGAGGAATCTGCCAGAGCTATCAGCTACTGTAAGGTTTTGGCAGAAAAGCTGCTGACTCATGGCTCTATCAGGCACATAGCTACTATGTGCATTGTTTTTCAGCAACATCCTTTAATAAGCTGCGAACAAAAGCTCATATGAGAGAAAATAAGTCTGAAATCCCAAAGGTCAAGGGAGTAATACATGATCTGAGTAACAGCTGGCTGCAGGGATTAGGGTGGAGAGCTGTCCTCTTATCAGCCTCCCACAAGGATTGTCTCTGTGGGAAGCAAAACAAAACCTTGCTACTGGATATTCTCATTACCAACTGCGATCCTGTTGACTTCAGATTCAAACTGAACATGCTTTCCTGCCATTAAATTGACCAAATACCCACAGATTTTTCTAGTTCAAGAAACCAGAGTGGACGTCAATGGCTGATGAACTCCTGCTGTCATGCACTGAAATCATGAGTATGAATATGAATCCCACTCAGCATCTGGCAGATAGAGGTTTTACAACTCTCCATATACTCACCGACTGTATTGTTTTTCATATCTTGTTTTTCAATAACTTGAGTTTCCTTCTTTTCATTTATAAAAAAGAAGTAACAGTCATTTTTCCTTTTATGTGAATTCCATTTGCTACTTAAACACATTCAGACACTGGCAGCAATGCAAGCTCTTTGATGAAACAATAAAGCAGTTTGTGGCAAGAAAACAAATAACTTCCCTGTCTCAGTACAGTGCAATGGCATGTGGGTACATTAATTTAAATTTTACATCAAAAGAAATATTTTAGCTTGTTTTCACATCTTATATTAATAGGGGGAAAAAAAAGTTTAAAAATAGCACTTTTCAGGGGAAAAATGTGGAAATGATTCAAGGTTCCTGCCTCAGACCTGACCAGCCACCTCTCCCCTGTCAGCTCCAGTCCTGGATCGCCTGGTAACACCCTGCCAGATGTCAGACCGCCCCAGACTTATTCAGCTGTGAATAAGCACTGCACCCACGTTAGTGTTGTCCCAACAAATACTCAAACAACACCTGAACTCAACCTCGCTCCACTCATCTTATCATCCCACATTGCCAAATAAACCACTTAAACTGCCCATCTTTGTGTGTCTTGATTGCAGATCCTGCCTTGTACTGTTGCACAGTACCGCTCTTTCCATCTTATATATAAAGGTTCTTTTAATCGGTGATTTAGAGCCAGCCTATATTATACATTCCCCAGCCTAAATATATGCACAAGAAAAACCTCTGAGACTTCTGGAAAAGCTCAACTGCAGCACAGGTTTTCCACATTGCTAGGTAAACATGCTGTCGGTTAGTATCATGGATATTAAATGCTTTGGAACTATGTCTGATAAAGGGGGGTGTTACTCATGCGTAACCATTGGGATGCGGTCACCGACTGAGCTGTTATCAGTTTTCATCATGTTCTAAATGAGGTGGTCACAACGCACAGAGTACAAGGATGGGGTGTGATGGTCTCGGTGCAGGAAACCGAGGACAGCAGTGTCATCAGAAGATGTTATTCAGGGCCAGCCTCATAGACTCAGACAGGCTGTTGTCGACTTTTACATTCCAGATACAGTCAGAGGGGAGCACTAGCATTTAATAATATATGAGTTGACACGTATCTCTTTCTTTTTCTGAATCAATAGATACACTGGAGGGTGCTGAAGGCGAAATTGAAATCAACAAACAGCGGGTTCTTCATAAGTGCTCCTACAATGGATTCCTTTCTACTTTGAATAAAGATACCACGTCTTTCCACAAATCACAGTTGCAATTATTTCTTTCTAAGCACTGATGTTAATTTCAAGAGGTTTCCTGGGTATGAATGTATATACATATGATAATAAGTTGAATACATATTATATTTTTTTCTGATGAAAAGGACTGTGCCATTGTCTCAGTCCTGAGTGTCAAACCTGAAGGAGAATTCGATCAATCAATCATTTAAAGGTTTTTTTTTTTTTTCTGTTCTTGTGTATGGCATCCTTTTTCCACCTCATGCCCTTCATTTATAAATGATTTCATTTTGTGCTGTTCTCAAATGTTAGTATTCAGAGAGCTGTGTTGCTGGCAGCTAATCTGCCTCAGCTCATTGGATCACGTTGATCACAGCCACCACTACAGGATGTGACAACATGTTCTGCAGGAGTGAGACCCAAACTCAGAGGTCCTCCAGGGTTGCCCTGATGTCACAGGCTCGTAGGTGACCCCATCAAGGGACAGATGGACCACAGTGTGGGCTGTGGAGTAGGCAGAGGTGATGCAATCACAGACAACCTAAAGAGAGGATTCCTAGACAGCATCCCATTCCTCAGTTAATCTTTAAAAAAAATGTTTTAAATAATGTTTCTGTAAGCAAATAACAAAAATGTCAAGTCATATGAATGACACAGCCTTCAAAACAGGGGAGCTGCAGATACCTCTTGCTGTAAAGTAAAACAACAAAAAAAAAAAAACACTCGTAATATCAAAGTGAAAGGAATAGCTGAATGTTCGATGAATTGGAATTTGGATTAGCTTTCTTGTCATTGTACTGCAATCCATTACCACAAGATTGGAAGATGGCCCAGTGTAAACAACATCTGACTTCATTCAACTGTCTATACTAATACATCAATGCATTAGCAGAATTTTACTGCCATGGGTCCTCAGGGTGAGTTTGAGTTGATACTTCAAATACAATTTAGTCTGGCATGCCAGAGATGATCATGGGAGGAGAAGGCAGAATACTGCACACAGCTGATGGCATTTGAAACGTGACATGGTGATGATTTACCACAAAATATTAGGTGCCACTGGCTTCGTTTTCAAAAATGTGTTTTGTTTTTAACTAAGTGGTGCGTTTTCATTTTTGTGGATGTGACAGCAGCTTTAACATTAATGAAATGATGGGACGATGTTTCTCCCTAAACTGTAGCGAGACGTGAAACGATACAAAATACAGGCATCTGTAATTTGTGTTGAAGAACACTATGTAGCGCCGCTGCTGACTACATGACAAACTGGACAGCAGCAGCTTTGTGCATGTCGCTGATTGAATGGTCGATCTACTTACTCTGACAAATAGTTGTGGTATCAACGTAGCTAAGGTGCAATATGCATCCAAGGTCTAAAAGCTGAGGATCACTCTTTTTTTTTTTTAGACTCACATATACCAAACTTTTTAAACATTCACAAAAATCCAGACTATAACGTGCGACAGTGTGAATATAAATTTTCGCTCCTTTCCGTGTAACTTACTAAACAAGTGTGAGCTGAATTCAGCTCTCTTTAGCATATTTCCCCCAGAGCTACTCAACTGTTAAATACCTTTTATAGCGTAGCGTCTGAGGGCCACACATAATGTAAATAGGTATATCCTCCACAGTACACAGTAGGCTACTGATTACCCCATGCTGTAGTACCATTTGCTCAAGTCTTTGTCAGGCATAATATGCCACGTCCCATTTTAGAAGAAAATGACATTTGGTGAGAATTGTGGTGCTTTTATTTTTGCTTTTTTCCTCTGTCCTTCCTGTTGTCTGTCCGCAGCCTCTCAATGCTCATCGTCACAGTTCGAGTTTTCCCCAGCCTGCAGGCTTCAAAGGTATTTAAAGCTCCGACCTCACAGCAGGCTTTATAGTCATGAGAAGACATATGGAAGACGATTCCACGTATCAGTTTCTCTTCAAAGCAACAAACTGCAAAGGCAGCATACAAGGAACATGATCAGATGGGCCTTGCCAGAGAAGTAATGTTGTGCCATAAAAAAATGTTAAATGCACCTACTGAAGGCTACTTTGGTACCAGATTTTTTTTTTTTTTTTTTTTGCTGCCTGCTTAAGTTTCACAAACGCTGTTTGTTTGGACTGAGCACTGCAGGAGCTACTGTATCTGATCAGAGCTGCAGTTTACAGGAATAAGACCACTAATAAACTTCTAAGCAGCTTATAAACGTTATATTATTATATGTGATAGTCATTCTGGGGGTAGAAGATTTTAACTGTTCCTACAGTTAGAGTCAGTCAGAGTTCCTAAAGTTCCACTTCAGGTATATGAAACATCAGTTGAAAATGCCAGTGCTGCAGGGGCTTGAATTTTTATTGTACATACAGTAAGTGCGACGTGACACATGCAAGGACAATTTTTTAGGGTCACTTCTTTTAATATGTACTGAAGGCAGACCATGTGACATGTAAATGGTTTCAGCATATAGTAAGATGGGTACGATCTGACCTGAATCTGATGTGTAAACTGAGATTTGTACTTGTGTATTCAGTGTCAGCTTAATATGCAGGCTCCAAAGTTATCTATTCCACCTCAGAGTAGCCACTCCTGTACTAGGCTTTAAAAGCAAACTATCATTATGAAGTCCAGTGGAAATAAATTACATGTTATTTAAATATTACAGTATTTTATGTTTAAGCTATTCAAGTTTCCTTTCAATATCCTGAAAAGCATTATATCTCATGATAAATTATGTAATCCTCAATAGCCAAGTAACTGTACATTGAGGTAAATTGTGTTTATGCAGACAGCACTGGGTGACAACTGTGATTGTGTGGCTTTTAACAATAAAGGATGACTTGCAGTGTGGTTTCTCTGTGAGAACCAAGTACCAAGCCAAATACATTTTGTTTTCATATTATACTTAGATGTACATGTAGTTGAATAAAATAAGACAAATGGAAACAAAGGAGTAACACCCGGACAATTTAAAGGAAAGAAAGAGATTATTTTTCCAATAAGTGTAGGTATGGTAGAACTGCATATCCTGCTGAGAAACAAAATACAAGTCAGAAAAACAATAGTGTCAACAATCTCATTCTTAATGTGTAATTAAATAGAATAAAACTTGCCAAGGGACCCATACAATATATTACAACCCACATACCTTAGTCTTATTGTGTAATTACAAGAATTAGGACAATGATTGCTAGGCTTTTTAAAGATTGGGGAGGTTTCATGAACCTATTTTTATGTCTTCTTTTTTTCCTCAGGTAGCAATAATTGTCATACAGCTATACATTTGATTTATTAACTACTATGTGCTGGACAACCATGCCTTTGTCTTTTCTGTATTATGAAGCCATCTCTTGACTGAAGCAATAAATAAATCCCTGCAGCATTATATTTCCCCCCTTAACATTGCAATAGACATTAACTATAGTCTGTCCCTAACATAGCACACTATTAATAATGTATGGGCTATGATGTAACAAATGGCTCAGCTCCCCTTTTTAATTAAAACTGTCATTTTAAGGCTATTTTTGTGTCTACTTTAAAACATTACTACACAGTTACAAAGTAGATACAAAAATACTTAATCATTTTCTCCTGTCAGTACCAGCTTGATTTTTTCGCACTGTACCAGGAAAGCAGTTGGTAATTAATGCAGCGATCGGACACTGTAAGACATAATCATGAGCTGTAATAAATGCTATGAAAGGTTTCAACACCATTAAAGAGTACTGGGTCTGAGGGCACTGCAAAGAAAGTGTCAGTCGCGCCCTACAGTGTTTAGAAAGTGGTGGTGTCTGAGTCTTTTGTGGGGATAGGTCTGAGTCTAAAATAAAAGCAGGGGTATGACTGGCAGAGCTCCATCCACACCACCAGCTATCAGGTCGGGGTCCAAGAGTGATTCCTGGACAGGGAACAGAGCGTTCCTTTTAGTTAAACATAACAGCCACTGCATGCGCACGTGTGTGTGTGTGTGTGTGTGGTATTTTGGTGTACCATGTGAGACCCATCCAGCTATAATGAATTTTTGAAGTAATGACCATAGCAAACACAGAGCGGTTCACAAGGATTCTCTGGCCATGTAAGGGACTAAATATTAGGAATTAAAATATTTTTCTAAAAACTGTTGGTTGCTGAGAATGATCTATTCATCTGGCTGTTATATAATAATGTCTCACTTGAATACATGTTCATTTCTATTTATCATATGCAGAGCTTGTGCTCTCAAAGCCATTTATAAGGAGTTCTTCATAGAGCTGTATTCTTATTTTATTCTTTACTAACAGTTTTTCCTTTAGATAATTTTTATTGTACATAATCCAGCTCCATCAAAAGCAGTTTCTTTTTATTCAAATTATCAAATATTAATCACATACCTATATTATCTTTTGATTTCATGTAATTTTACAGCAAACATTATTATTATATAAATATAATACATAGACATTTTGCTTCAGATAACTGGAATGAAGCAAACAGATTCATCCATGCAACAGTGGTTGATTTGCTCGCTTCATCTCTAAGTCATGTCATTAATATTCTTTTGACAGTGGATATGTGTGTCTCCAGCCTGAGATTGTAGTGAATGAAATATGTGCTACATGACAAACTGGTGGTGCCAGCAACAGGCCTTGTCTTGTAAAGTAACAGATTTAAGGAGATTAAAATACAATAAGGTGAGAAGGGGAACTTGACTGAGAGAGCATTGCCATCTCATCACAGTGTGCATTTAAATGGAAAATTTGAACTGATAATGAAGGTAGATGAAAAGTCATCCTGCAGGGGGAAATAAATCAATGATCACAAATAGTCTAACTCAGAAATTAGGACAAGACACGCAAGTGTATTATGTGCTCTTCAAAGTGACACTTAGACAGGCCCAAAATTGACATAGTTGATCGACAGGGGACAGAGGTGTTGTCAGATAAAAACATCAGAGGTTACCCAGTTATTAGTTGAATTGTCCTCTGGTGATGATGAACATCTAGCACACATTACATGGCAACCTGCCCAGCTTTTGCCTTCTGGCTTGTTACTACCATGACCAAAACAAAACATTGCCTAACTGAATCGATTGCAGCATAGAGAGACACCAGATCACACCACACTGGTGTTAGTATGTGAATCTCATGTCCTTTAAGCTCTGGTCCTGATAATGTCTTCACATTGTAATTATTCAATGTATGCTTTTTATGCATTAATACCAAATCAAGGTGATATATGTAACACTAACAGTCAAGTGAATTTGGTACATGCAGCAATTATCTTTTACTTAATATTTTTGTGATGATGGTTTTTCCTGCAGCGCCAAAGAACAATCACAGTTTTCATGACAATTGTGGAGACAGCATTAAGAGGAACTGGAGCTGTAAACACCCCTAACATTGGTATCAGTATTCGGCTGCAAATGTTGCCCCTTGCTCCAGAAATCATATCTCATTTTTTTCAGTTGTCTTCAATCTCAGTGATACGCGGTACCGTATCTTTCTCAAGAAGCCCATTGCAGAGCAATTTTGATTTCAAATGTTGCAAATATGTGTGAATGTATTCTGCGCACAATTCCCCATTTACAGGATCACACAGCTAACAAGTTGAAGGCTGGGTGTTACCAAATTGAGTTATTAGAGTTATGCAGCAGTGCTTAAGTTGGGAGCTGAGATTGTCTTGAGAGGCACTTGCCAAAAGGATGACATTAAATAGAGCTTTGTCCTATGTTCTCTCTCCTGTCCTTGCAAAAAAAGACAGAATTTTGTAACTTCCCCCCAAAGACAGGCCCGCGCAGACCACCTGCATCAAATCTGAAACATTTTCTACCTCTGTCTTTTCTATCTCGCTTCTACTTTTTGCAATACCATTCGTTGTCCATTCTGTGTTCACAGTCACTGACTTTTCCAGAACTGACTTTTGGCTGGATATCATTTTGTGATTAAAAATCGGAGCCTTGTCGATTGTGCTACACTTTATAAGTCACTTTGGATGAATCCATGTAAATGCCAAAATTTTAAATGCAAAAGAAGCAGCTACTAACGCTAAAACGTGAACAGCATTTGATTACTGGCAAGAGCAGGTGGTGCCTTTGTTAGTGTGTGTACTGTTCGGAGTAGGCTCAATTTAATGACATCTGTTAAGGAGAACAGGGTGTTTAGGACTTTAAACAACATTCTACATATTTTTTGGTTCTCCTCATTTTCTGTCTGGTGCGCTCTTCGTTTTAAGTCTGAGATATATAATTCTTGTTTTTCAGTTTGCAGGGAAAGGTAGAATAAATATGCATGAGGGCATACCAGTCTGTGTGTGTGACTAAATTAGTGTGTGTGTGTGTCTGTGTCTGTGCAGGGCAATGCAGGGCTCAGTTGGACATCAAATAATAGGCCATCATCAATCTCTGTCACACTCTCCAGGGACTAAAGGGAGAGAGAGCCTGAGGGTGTGTGTGTATGTGTGAGTGTGTGTATCCAGAAGGGTGTAAAACAGGTAATGTGTGCCTACTTGTGAGATGATGAGACAAAGGACAAGCTATATAAGCAAGTGTGAGGGATATGTTTACAAGCTGTCGTGACTGTGATGCAATCACTCAGCCAGCCAGCGACCACATCACAGTGAAGTGAAGGAACCTTTCCGTCTGACAAATCAACACGAGAGTGACATTCGTTGCGCCTTTTTTGTGGTACAGAGGAGTTTCTCCCTTTTTGTGAATACATGCATTTCTGTGCAGATTTTTAAGTACAGGGTATGTGTGAGATAGATTAATCATACATACAGTATCTCAGTGGTTAAGACTTTTACTATACTGGAGTTTTTCTACATTTTCAGGCTGAAAAAAAAAAAAAAAATCTCAGACAGAATGTGATAAAAGTATGAAAATAATATGTAATGATAGAAAGAACCAGGAATAATTGCTAGCTTTTTCTTATGGTATTGTTCATAAGAATCTACTAGACCTTTTTACCGATTAAAATATAATATATCTAAGTAATGATATGAATATAATCTGTAATTTTGAACTTCATCATTATAGTGAATGGCAACATTGTTTGTTTACAGCAGTGGTCGTGTTGCTCTGTTGGGGCGGGGTGTGGCTGGCCTTCTGCGCCAATCAGCGTCGCACTCCTCCCCACACCAAACACTGGAAAGGCGGGACTTGCTGTACTGTTGGCCAATCAGCGCCTACCTTCCTCAGCACAGGGAGAAGTTAGCAGTCGGCAGCCAGTCTGGTCCGTAGCCACGATGGATGCAATACCATGCTTTCTGCTCGTCCTCCTGTTCGGGACAAGGATACAAGAAAATACCGGTAAGTGCCTTTACGTGGACAAGATGGAGTTGTCTTTTGTGTTTGACGCGTGTTTTCTCGGAAGTTACTCTCTTGTGTCCCGCCAGTTTCGTTAGTAACGCTCTTTGTTCAAGAAGCCTGAAGAAGCGGAGTGTGTCTAACTAAGATGGCGCAGGGTCCGCGGCCAGTCTGCTACTGCCTGCCTGAGGAATGTTTATTGTCTGGAGGAAAATAGGAGCAGGAGGCTAGAAGTCCCGTCGGTCTCAGAGCGGCCCGGGGCTGCAGCCCGGGATCAGAGCCGGTCTCTCTTCGGCCAGGGGTTTTCTGGATCAGAGCTTTTTGGGTTCAGCTTTGCCAACAAAGAGCTCCGGAGTCAGTCCGTTGGAACAGTGCTCAGTTTCGCAAACACAAAGTTGGCAGCATCCTTGACTGGATGTTTGCTTTGTTTCTGTCAAGCAGCGGTTGATCATTTACCTCGGGATCGGAGCGTGTCTCTGTGCTCAGCGCTATATATATTATTTGAGCACATAGTTGAGCAGCTGAAGTTTCTGTCGCCTCGGCTGGGTGCCCCTGTGTTAGCCCAGGTGACCGTTACAGCTCGGTACGTGATGCTTTCAGCCTCCGTTACTCAGTTTCAGGTGCCGTGACAGCCACGACAGGGTGTTTGTAAAGATGTGGACTCTTTCTGAGCAAATTTCAAGTAAAGGAAAAAAAAAACGACTCCTAGGCTCTTCCATGCCAGGTTTGATCGCTTGGTTTTGTTTCTGTTCATCCTTATACCGTTAACGCGCGTTGCCTGCGAGTTCAACTTTCCGTTTTCTAACTACTTGACAGATTCGCATCTGCTCTGCGTTAGCCTGGTAGCTTTTAGCTTGCTAGACAAGACAGCGGGTTAAGTATAAACTAGTCTTGGGGTGTTTTGTGGGCTGTGATTCAGGTGTGCCGATGAAATGACAGCTTTTCTTGCAGTGGGTGATGGCATTGTGTTAGTAGTTGAAGACGGGCAGCACCGCCCCACGCCCCGTTCGGACACCACGTTTAAGACATCCCACCGTCAAAACGCAGCACTTCTTTCGTCCTTTCAGTTTAACAGTCAATTCGAAATGTGCCCTCATCTTAAGTCCCAACATGCACGAATGCGTGCTCATTTCTGAGCTGCACATCGTCTGGCTGAAATCTCCTCGCTTCTGACAGTTGTAGTCCACTACGTGTAATTGCAGCCGAAGAAGACTGCGGTTGAATTGTCAAAGGGGGGAAGCTATGGATTACCCCCCCCCCCCCCCGTTTCTCCTTTCCAACCAAACCCCCCATCGAGACAGAGGAAAAAGAGTCTGAGTCATGGTTTGTAAATCAGCTCCGCCACTCAGAGCTCGCTCCTCGTTAGAGAATGGCATCGACACAGCAGCCATCGCCGCTGCCACCTTCCACACTGCCTGAGATGTTTTTGTTTTGTTTCAATTCAAGCAGAGGAACTGGGCTCATTTCCTTTGTTTCAGGAGCCAGCATGTGATTGCAGAAGAAGGCATTTCTTATATGTACTAATAGCGCCCCCCCCCCCCCCAAACACACACACACACACACACCGATTGACTCACAGTTTCACGCGCTTCCTTTGTGTTGCATTCCTTTGTGCATGGAGGGGAGAGAGAGAGAAAGAGAGAGTAAGCCGGTCTCATCAGGAGTGGAGGAGCATGCTTTTCCAACAGTGTACATAAAAAAAAAAATCACATAGGAATCTCCTAATGCCAAAAGCGTGGTTGTGTGTTCTCATATGCCCCGTTCCTGCCTCAAATGCAGGCTGGTTACCAAATTGATATGTTGGCTCAGGGACACACAAGAAGGGAAGGAATTCTGCTTTCTTTGTCCAGCAATAGGATTGTCATGGCATGGGTCCCCTGTCAGTGCTGCATCATTTGCATGAGAAAAGAATTTAATAGTGCAGATGTAGCTAACCTGACCCTCAGATTAGAGGAAAAAAAGAATGAATGTACATTTAATTTGTAGCTTGAATGACTTGCATATCCAGGTTGCACAAGATATTACGAATACACTCGTAAAAGTATAGATATTATTCAGCTGTAGAGAATCTTCTTTGCGATCTTTTACGCGTTAAGATGCTTTTGAGGGCTCAGCACCACACCCCAGCAGCTCACACAGTATAGTGTGGAGCGTGCACAACAGCATTCAGATACATCCAAGCCCTGGCACTGGGCTAAATTAGATGGTGTCACCATTACTCTCTTCTTCCTAGGAGCCCCAGTCATCCTCCAGCGTAATAGGCTCTGTTCTCGTGCTCCGTCACTTGTTTCTCCTTCTCCTCCCCTCAGCTCTCTCACCCTCCACTTTCATTTGTTCGCGCTCAGTCTATTGCTCCTTCCCTTGCCCCCCCCTCTCCTCCCTCCCTTTAGGCATGGTAAGTAAAGGGGCCCCATTTAGCTGGAGTGGCTGGTGTAAAGGATGAGTATTGTGTCAGCACTCTGAGTCAAATGCAAGCAACTTGTCAAGGCTGACTGTCCCTGACAACAAGGAACAGGGGGATTGGTTTAGGAAGTTATCTCAGCTGTTCTTGTTCGAGGTTCAGAATGAAATACCTTGGCACATACATTGAAGAGTATGTCCCTCTTTAATAAACTATGGATTCTGCAAAGCATACATTATGTGCTCAGGAAGACATTAAAGTATATTGGCAGTTTTATTGCAAGAAACAGCCATATGGTATTTTTTTTTTCTTATTTCCAATGTGAACACTACAATGCTTTAAAGGAATTAATTTGAAATATGTTTTGAGAGCTGTCATCCGGGCTGTCTTTGTATAACCTTCTCAGTGCTCCTTGTTTGGACCTTCTTGTTGCCGCCTTGTGGCCTGTGTTTATACATGTTGAATGTAAATATTATTGAACAGCTTTGCTTGATTCATTGTGCTTGTTAAACGATTACAAAGAGGTGATTGTTGTTATAGTTGTGTTGCTGTTATCACAAAGTTCCAGGCCTTGCTTACAGGTTTGTGTCTTGACCTTGACATGAGTCCAAAGAAATGCGAAAGAGAAATAGCCCCATTCTCTTCCCAACAGATTGGTTAATGGTTAATATTTGCATACCACTCTATCAACAACAATCGTACAGAATACAAAACACTTCATTCATACTGCTTATATTTCTCTGCAATTGTTTAGAACAATAATGAAAGAACAGCAAATTAAATGTGTGTGATATGCATCTTGGTCACTCATAAAAAACAATGAATTAAGTGAAATTTCTCAAATACCCCAAGGTTGTTGCTCTACAGCAAAATTGCCGGGGAAACGTGTCTTTTATGAAGTACAAATAAGGATGGGGAAACATAATAAGACATGACATAGACAAAACATCCAGGGATCAGGGACTAAAAAGTAAAAAGCAGTACTATCAAATAATGGCTTAAAAGAATTTACATGGTCCTGTAAAAACTGAAAATATGAGATTAGACGTAAAGCAAGGACAAAGATACGTGTGTTTTGCAGCTCATTCCAAGCTTGCGGTGCATGAAGGGAAAAGGCAGTTTTACTCAGGTCTGTGCAGGTGGCTGGGACCTTTTAGGAGAATATTCTCTGATCTAGTGCTATAGTTATTGTAGCAATTTTTCAGCTAAGTAGATACCTACTGTCGTAATTTATCCACTAAAGCGTTTGCAATGAAAATTACCATATGTGCGTTTCACCTCAGAGTTGGTGGCATCCATTGGACCATCTCTATAAGTTACTCATTAAGTGAACAGATGCTTCCATGAATTGCTAAAAGCAAAGTGACATGAAAAGCTTTGGCTAGTTTTTCTTTTTCAAAAGCAACTGTGCTTGCACATGAACTGTTTCATCACAATCTAATACTGACAAAAGTGTATTTTAGAGAGCATTTGTCCAAAGAAAAATTGACAACTTTCTTTGGGAGGCTATCAGTATGGACGCCAAAGGTCAAGATGTCATGAGGACTAATGCCAAGATATCTGTATGAGATAACCTTGTCTAGATGAGGCTGCTATCAATACCACAGTCAGTGGGCAGTGATGGGAATATCCATGCACTGCATTAAAATTTCTCTATTCTCATCTCTTGGAAAAACGGCAAACAAGGGAAGGGTATAAAGGAAGGTTTTTCAGTATGGCAGTGTTAATGAGATTTTTCACAATGGCCACAGTGGGAGTTCTGCTTCCGCTTTTCTGTAGGGTTCAAAACATATGTTGTGGTGTTTTTTGTTTTTTGTTTTTTTTTAAATCTTGAAAGTGGTACTTCAAAAATTTCCTGCAGACTGTAGAGCTTCGATATTTTTACCTCAACTTTTATCAGCAACATGTCGTTACCCTGACCACTAACCCCCCAGCTGGTGAGGGCCATGTTTTGTGTCTATAGGGTGTTTCTATGAAATGCTTGTGGAGCGTTGTTTTTCTGAGAGCTGTGTGCTGCTGCTGTCAGTACTAGCAGTGGAGGAATGCCAGGCATGTGGGTGACCCTGGACGCCCGTTGTCCTGGCCCAAGGAACCACAACTAATTTGAGAGGTTGTAGCCATGCCAGTGTCCATTGGATTCAAAGGCACCAATGCGTTAATGAATGGCCCCCCACTCTGTTCTCCTTCATGTGGAGGCCAGGGAATCACAAGCTGTACTGCTGAATTGGTGTTTATAGGAGGAGGGAGTTGGGCTTGCAGATGACAGATAGGAATAAGAATTACAGTGACTTGCAAATCTTAGAACCCTATCCTAATCAGCTTTTGCTCTTCTCACTTATAAAAAAATCACCGATGCTTTCAGACTACTAGTTTGAGCATCATCTCTTTTCACATTGTGGCAAATTCATGTGTAGTATTGGTATTCATCTCCTACTCCTTTTTTTTTTTTCAGTAAGGTGATATATTGTTTTGTTTGTGTCACAGAAAAATAATGAACAGGCAAAGGAGCAGCTACAAAAGTTTTTCAGCACATTTTCCAAATTTGGTTTTATGTCAGAAAAAGTTCCTGCATCTCTAATATTAGAAGCTGTTCTATAAGCCACGTCTTCCACGTCAGCATAAACCATATTGTCCGGTATGGTTGGTTTCTTTCAAAGAAATACTGTTACTGCTATTTCGTAGTTGTATGTAATAACTTTCTGAAACAAGTCTCATTTTCGTGTTGTTTTTTTGTTTTTTTTTGTTTTTTTTTGCTCTCGAAAGAAACTATTAATCTGTATTTACGTGTCTATTCTATCCAGGTCGCGCTGCCTTGGGAGAAACTGCATTTACTGAACATTGACAAAAGTGTTGAAGTTATTGGCTGCCACCTGCAGACACTTAATTTCTGAGATGTGAGATTGATCTACTTTAATTGCCGTATGGGATTAAGAGCAGTCTTGCTATTGCTGAACTATGCTTAATAGAAACCCCCCCGTACACGTTTCTTAAAGTTGAGGAAGATTCATTGTAACACTCATGCAGAATATAGTAAGGGTTTGAAGTCACTGGTAGTCGTGCGTCCTTCCATTCAATGTTGACCTCCCAACTGATCGGCAGAATGTTTGTAATTCAGACACATCCTCAGAGTGTAATCTCCCTCTCTTGGGGCTACGGTGTAATATCTCACTAAAACAGTTAAAGTATGTCAGCCTCAAATAGTAACCCCAGCAATACGGAAGGTGCAGCTACAGTTGTCAGTTGAGTAGCTCAGTATTAATATAGGTAGTAAAGGGCTGTTATAGTACATGTAAATTAATCCCTTTCCTGCTCAACAGATTTCTTTTATATTAAATTCCTTACAAGGCACTACAAGAATAACCAGGCTTTATGTTAATTTTTAACCATGTATGTTTTATTTTCTTCTGCTGTTATGAAAGCACCAGAGTAAAACAAAGTGAAAGAGGCATGTTCTTATCTGTGAACAAATGGCCCCATTTCTACAATACTTCAGATTATAGATAGAGATGTCTGGCTTCTTTTCTCTGCTCATGTAGATGTAGCTTTTATGTTGCATGTTGGAGTCAGGGTCATCATTGGCTGGAATATTGTGCTGAGCTCGCTAACTGAATACAAGCTGTACCACTAAATGTTTGGCCAGTCTGTCTTTGTTATTGATGGGTTTTTATGTTTAGTTTGGTGTGTCAGAATAAAGGATCCTTGAATAAAAGATTAGCAATGATGTGTTTGTGCAGGTCTGCTCATCCAGTACAGATGCCGACCTGCCCCTCAAATATTTTGCCAGTCAGCCATTCAGATTTCGTAACGTGCTGGATTGTGAGCTACGTTGCCTATTCATATGAACAGTTCAGTGTAAGCATGCCGTATCTCATAGGTTCTCTTTTCTTGGATGGCAAAAGTCAGAGAAAATTATTAAGACAGCAAGGCCTTGAATGAATCACAGACCTTTTGGAAACTGTTGCAATGGAACGGAATTATGTCTGCCAATGTGATGCATAGTAGATTGGAGAAGCAGAGGACTGAATTTGCTAATCCAATAGGTGTTTGTGAGAAATGCAGTGCTTGATATGACCACAGTTATGTATTCTTACACCTCACATTTCTCACATAGTGAATTCATTCCATAGTAAATTTCATGCATTGGTGCAAGAGTTTATTGGGAACTATCAAATTGTACAAGCACACTCTCAATTACACACTTTGAATCATTTGGTAGTGAAGCAGAGCAGCCTGTATGAGCACACATGGATGTGGCACAACAGCCTATTAAGAGAGTTGTCTGGTTATGTCTGACCTGTGACTCAGCTGTTTTAAACAGTTCTTTGGCTTTTTCTGTTGTCCACCACCCCCACGTATAGGCAACTGCCCTGTTGTACTGTCCAGCATCAACATAAAAAAAACATGCAGGAAAGAATAAAGAGAAGCCCCATAGAGATTCAGGTATATTGCTTTTAACAAAATCTCTCATCATGATGCCTTTCTTTGTTCCCTTGTTCAGCATTGCTGCTTCTTACTGGTATCCCAGAGTCACAGATGAGAAGTGAAAAACAGAGGACAGTGTTTGCCCCACCCTTTCAGATTTCCCTTTTGCGCAGCAGTGTCTGTGACTACCTGTATAGGTAGACCAACAATGCCCCACCATGCACAATGAGATTCAATAAAGGTGCTACACTGCGCTGAGTAAAAATGTCATTTGCTTTGGTAGTGTCATGACGTGTCAATGTGGCTATGGATGGAAAGGCCTTCATATTGAAGTGCATAAGGTCTGAATATTACTTAAGAATGTCTCACCTCTTTGTAACAAGGTGGAGTCTGACAATGTGGCCCATCCATATACATCCTATTCTCCTCTTTGTGCCTGCAGGATGAGTTGGACCATTCCTCATGCCATGGACTACAACAGGCCCACAGTGAATCAGGAACTCATTGGATAGAGAGACAGCCTTGCAGTGCACCAGTCTGATTAGATGGGATCTGAATTCACATTTAGTGAAGTCATCTCCGTTATGAAACAGTGAAGAGGACATTTGGGGAATGATGGAGGAGATTATTTTATGGGACTCCTTGCTCAAGGGCTCTACCTTGAAATTTGTCCGTCATAAATGATGGTGTGCTGGCAAGGGGGGGTGTGTGCTGTGTCTGGGTCGGAGCAGCTGGCAGGCTGCTGGTTGTCTAACCTTTAGATCAAGCTGCTGCATATTTATGAAACTAGCAGCACAGACAGATGTACTCCTCCTGCCATTCTCAATATGCTTGGTCATCCATACCTCTCCCTTTGTTTTGAAGGAACACAAAGCCTCCTCAGCATTATCTCTTCAACACTGATAAAACAGGCAGGTTTCATGAATGTTCATCGTTGTCATAAGGGTGAGCTATTGTCGAGGCAGCTGTTCGCCCGTAGAGCTTAAGCCCAAATGTTCTCCATGTATACGAATGGGGAAAAAACAACAATGAGAAAGTGTACCAATTTACTTATTGTCTGTGCAGAATTTTTGCATTTCTGGTGTTCTCTTGTTAGAGAATTGAAGAACAACCACTGAAGGACATACTTTGATATTTATTAGCAGGTAAATACTGCTCCTCTGTCTTGTCTTTTTGTGGATCTGTCAGGTTAATACAGATTGTACTGGAAGTTTGGAATGTTGCTTTACTGCCGGGTCTTTTTTTCGTGTGTCCCCCCAACTGTTACAATCTCTTAGCTTGGTTTCCTGTTCAAACCTGGCCATTGATCTCCTGTTCTCCCAGTTTGAAGGGCAGTCTGTATCTGCTGTACTGTGAGCCATAGTTCGGTTTACTCCATGTGGCTGAGCTTTGGCTCCGGCCTTGACCAGCAAGGTCAAACAATTCAACAGGGCACATAGCAGCCTTTCTGGTGTGCACTATGATTTTGTGAGGAGGGGAGATTGTGTCTGTCTAGGGCAGTGTTCCCTCTTACTAGCCGCACACATTCAGAGTGCACATCTGTTATGGACAAAGGGCTGGCCATAATGGAACTGACTGCCTGGTTGGGGGTAGGGTGGGTGGGGCCATGACCTATGGAAATGACTCTGAAAGTTGAAAGGTCCCACTGAAAAGGGGGGATCATCATGCACACAGATGCAGATAGACACACTCACACAGAAAGATCTAAGGAAGAAGTGGGGGCAGGGCAAGATTTGGAAGGTAAAATAGGCTCATGAGAGAGAGAGAGAAACAATTTTAATTTTTTTAAGACAAGCAGTTACAATCAATACATAAGGTTTGGAAACATTATGATAATAGTGTATTTTTTTGTTCATTTCATTTCAATTACACACCATTGAAAATGTATGATTAAAAAAAAAATGATCAAAAAACTTAACCAACTTAAACCATATTTCACTGAATGCAATATTATTCTAGCAAGCAAGCATTCTAGCTGGTTTAAAAATAAATAGGTGCATCTGTGTAGTGATGCTAAGCCAAAGTACTGTTTCCTCTCACCGGGTGAGGAACGCACTGTATTTTCAGTAATCTCCTCCCAAACATCCTCTCAAACAGTGGAAGGCTGTAAACAGCTTTATGTTTCCAATATAGTGTAAAAGTCTCACATGACTTGTGCTCAACTGAATAAACATGACATAGAGTTCTGTTTTTAGCTTTGGTTTTTGTGGTCATATCTAAAAGAGCATGGGATTGTGGAAAAACAATCAACAGTTAAATAATAAAATTAAAAAACTAAATATTAAAAGTCACTAAATGCATTGTTAGTCGAGAGCCAATCTCTTTGTGGAGAATGTGGTTGTCATGGTGATAAATGTAGTTAATGCAGGGTGCAACTGAGGTGAGGATGGCTTAAGTGACATCACAGTCACATTCTCTCAAGGTGTTGCTTGTAGAGCAGATAATAGCATGCCTTAAGTGGATGGAGCTGCTGTTGATTGGGGACATAACATTAGTAGATGAGGTGCTGCACTCTCCCCTCATTTGTATTAAAACACACCATTAGTTGCTCTTATCAAAGACATTAAGCAAATGATTTACATATATGCTATTCTCCATTAGTGAAACACAATAGAGGACTTCATGTTACTTAACTGGTTGCGATCTTTCAGTATGTGTACGTGTAGCTGGGTAAAGTATTACTGAAAGCTTATTTCTGTTGTAGAAAGGTCAATTATGGCCTTGTGAACATGTAATTGGGATTTTGCTTGTCTTTTAATGTGATGCTGCCAAATGTGTAAAGTCATGGCTGAGCTGAGCTGTAATAAGCGTACACATATATTTAATTCCCTATATATGCTTTGTGCAACCTAGTTTCTTAAGTGCATGTAAAAAATATTGTCATGTATTCTCTGCGAAATTAGCTCATTGCTGGCAGTAGTGTGTGTCACATGGGCCAAACCCCGTCCAGGCAAACCATAGAGGCAAAAGTGACGAGGACATTGGAGAGATAGGAAAATAGGAGAAAACAGGATGAAATAAAATGATGAAAAATAAAAGGCGTTCTTGTGGAAAATACTTGGATTGGTCATTGCAGAGTATGTTTCAGACCACATGCACTGAATGCCTTTCCTTTGTCATTTTGCATTTGGCAATGCATTTTAAAGTTTAACCCTTTACTCTCACCCACAGCCTTCTTCCTCGGAGCCTTTACTGATAGTCTGCCATGCTTCTTATGACATTACTTCCCCTGGTTCAAATCAGTAAAAGAGGAGGACCATTAGGGAGAACACATTGTGTCGCCCACATTCCTGTTAGTGCTGATGTCAATCCTTGTGTGCATAGATCTAAGAAAAAGCACAGGGGGTGCACTCATCATGATTGTGCTGTGCTTGTCAAAAACTGTACAGGGCACTAAAAGTTAACATTTCATGCTTGATCAGCCAAACAGATTTATTCATTACCCCCCTTGTATTGGATTCATGCAATACAAACGCTGCCCTGTATATGAATATATGAATGATGAATGATGATGATAATTTCCCTTGAATAAGGTGTCTATGCTTTACAAACTTGAATGTGTTGGAGCAGTAGTGGTATTGAAAGTCTGTGTCCAAAGGTCCTTCCACTGTGGCATTGTCCAATGATAGGCCATGGCTCCTGCAAGTCATTAGACAGTCTGAGAAAAAGGCGAAAGACGTGAATCTATTTTTCAAAATATATGAAAAGATTTTGTTAACAGTATGCCTCATGTTCATTGGAGGGATTTTGCCTCACTAATGTTTTATTTCTTTGTATGGAGTGAAGCTTCTGTCTCTTATCTGTCTTTGTTTTTATGAAAAAACTAAAAACTGTTCAGATGGGACTGCTGTTTAATTCAGGACAGGTATTTGAAATAACAGTTCTGCCCTAACAGTGTTGAACATTTTAAATCAAAACTGGGCTCTTCATAACTGTGTGGATCTGAAAACGGGACTTTGTTGTGGAATGATACATACACAAAGTAGTATGCCATGTGAATTTATTAAATTGTGGTATCAAATTGCAATAAATCCATTGTAATTATATCATCCTAATCCTAATAATTATCCTAATCCAGTTAATTTTGAGACCTGGCCTATTCTTGAAATGATGACAACTTCCTTCAGCTGATCACAGTTTCACTCTCTGTCAGTAAAAACCACAAATTAATCAGTGCCCTGTTTTAAGGGCTTGGTTCATTTTGGCTGGTGCAATCTAGGCCAAATGAGCAAATCAAGAATTCACAAAGTCACTTGAGACTGTCTCCCAGTTTGTCAGGCACATGAACAATGAAGTGTAATATCTTCATGTTTCTACAGAGAACCCTACCGTTCATTACATATATTAAGATAACAGGGAAATAGAATTCTCTTCAAGGTTGCTCCAGATTTCCATTACTGTAGAGTAGTCTCAGAGTCTCAGAGTCTCAGAGCAGGTTGTCCACAACTCACAAGGTTGGTGGTCTGATCTCCAACCCCTCCACTCTGCAGGACAAAGGACTGAATAAGACACCAAGCCCCAAACTGCCCTTGATGTGCCATCACTGTGTGTTTCTGATGGATTGTGAGTATGAATGTGTGAAATGTTCAAAAAACATCACACAACACCTTTTAGGGTCAGCCTGTAGCAATCTGAAGAAGTGGTGTCAGTTTAACTACACACCAAAACATGGCAAGGCAAGGAAATGGTACATGGAAATGTTAGAGCACAAGGCCCTAAACATTTATATAAAGGAACACCTCCAAGCCATTAGTTTAGGTATGTGGGTGACACTAAAGATTTACAACCCTTTACTGAACACATCAACTCAGTGGACAAAAACATCAAGTTCACTGGAGAAGATGTCAAAGACAACCACATACCGTTTCTGGATTGTGATGTTTACTTTGATCAGGACAGAACCCACACACACAGACCAATACCTACTTTTTGACTCACACCAGCCACTGGAGCACAAACTGGGAGTTATCAGAACCTTGCAACACAGGGCTGAAAATGTACCAACCTCTACTCGGGCCCAAGCAGAGGAACACAAACATCTAAAGGGAGCCCTGAAAAGTTGTGGCTCTCAGAGTTGGACGTTTGGCAAGATAGCAACACGCTCTGTTAAGAATACCAACTCGGATGATGCTGAGAAAATGAAAGAAAAACGCAAAAACATTGTTTCCATACGTGTCTGGGGTCTCAGAGAAACTCAGGAGGATTTTTAACAAACATCAAATCCCTGCAAGTTTCAACCCCAGCAAGACTCTTGGGCAAAAACTGGTACATCCAGAGGACAAGGCCACAAACAAAAATCACCTGAAATGACCGCACAGTCAAATTCAGTGAAATCATCAATAAAATATGGAGACTTTTTAGGTGGGCTGTGCAAGACCACATATACGTAGTATGGATGGTGAAAATTAGTTATCAGTCAGCTTCTCACAGCATGCTCAAGTTTAGCAGCCAGGTGATCTGAGCTGCTTTGTGACAGCTGTGTTTTGATCCTCTGACGAATAATAAATCCCCACCTGGTCTCAGGTGGATCCAGACACAGGTGTAGCTCACCAGCTGTTAGCGACAAACAAAAACCTCAAATTTGAAAGTCGTGCTGATGATATAACAGAAATAGCAAGTGTTCTTTGGAGTTTAAATACGAACGTGTAGTTGGACACAGTACCATCAAGACTTCAGAGAGGACAACAGTGTGCAGCTGAAGTCCTGAAACATCTAAGGCAGAAACTACCTCCCACACTTTCCAGTGTTCAACATGCTGAGACCTCCCTTAGACAAGCATGCAGTATACTTTATGCCTGGCAGCAGGCTATTAGGCGGCTAGTAGAGCCCACACATTCACAGTTTGCAGGCTCCATTTTTGCCTCATTGGCAACACATTTCAGGCAATTATTCACCACAAACAAGGGGAGAAAGATCTTGTACCGCAGGATCCAGTCGAGTAGCAGTAGTGTCTTCTGCAGGCTATTTTTCAACAACCGCAGCGCCGCAATTCCAGTGTTAAGTTGTTAAAATCTACTTTTTTTTCTTCATAAGGATTATTCCTTGTGTGGATGGATTACTTAAATTTAAATATGCATGTTATCTTAATCGATGAAAGTGATTGTTTGGGTACGCAGCCGGTTGTAGATTGTGAAATGACCAATTATTTGATGGGCAGCAGCTGTCATTCATCATTTCAGCTGCATGCTTCCTGAAAACACGCGGCATCTTTGGCATTATATGTGTCAAAACCACAGAGGGGGCTTTCTTTTGTCTTGTGACTGGCCCAAGGACCATCTGTGGAATAATCAGCATCTGGATTTTTTTTCTTTTTTTTTGGGGGGGGGGGGCACATCTGTGATGTGGATGGATTATCTTGGCAGAGGACATGCTCACTAATGATTAAAATATGTTGGTGAACTTCAAGAGAAATAATCCCTCTTTGTCTGTGGGGGGGGGGGGGGGGGGGGGAGATCCTTTATTTCAACACCTGAAAAATGAGTGCTAATATTTTCTGCTCCAAATGTCTCAGGTCTTTTGGGCCAACCACTTTCATGCATTGAGCCACTATTACAAACAATAGGAGCTGCTTTTATCATGTCAGTCGAAATTTGGTGAAACTATGTTGGCAGTAGAAGCTCACAATAGAGTTTTCTAATGAATGGATGATTTGCCCTCAGTTTTTCCCCTCCAGCACTTCGTGCATGCTGGATAATTCACTTACAGTCCCAGACATTTCCATGCTGTGTGTGTGTGTGTGTGTGTGTTTACCCACATGTAACTCCATGGTCTTGTTTCAGGGTTATGGAATTGAATTGTCATAGATTTATGTAATATGAAGCCACTGTCTGTTGCCTTCCCCTTTCCTCTTGTGCTTTCCACTGTGAATTGATGCATCAGATTAAGCTTGATCCTCTTTTCATTTTAAGCATCTCCTGGGACTTTACCAAGCGTTGTAGCCACTTAAACCCTGGTCTCTGCAATCTGTCTTTCTTTTCCCTCCCTTTTTCCCCCCCTCCCCTCAATTTTTTTTCTAAACAATTTTGGGTAGCTTATTTGGCTGAAATCAGATTGTCTAGAATGGCATTAGGTTTATTTAGAATAATAAGAAGAATTTCAGCTCCTTAGTGGGTCCATGCCTCATGAGTCCTTGGTCCTGGACAGACCAAAGGAAATGCAACATGTCCACAGGATGTCATGAATATTTGATATGTTTGAATGCAAATGATTATAATGAAGCTTAAAACGTCTAAAAACTCAACTAAATTTAAAGATTGCGAATGTAGCATACATATTGTGAAGTCTTCACTCAATCAAACATATTATTTAGACATGTTAATGTAAAGCATTGTGTATATGATATAAACTTTTTATCTATATAAACTTTTTACCATCTAAGAAATTTACAAAGAGTTTTAAAATAAAATGTCCATTAGCTTTCTGGCTCCCCATCTCTCTCTCTCTCTCTTTTTTTTTTTTATATCAATGTAGATGGTCAGAGGTTGCTTCTTCTTCTTTTCTTTTACTTATTTCTTTTTTTTTTTTTTTTTTTTTTTTCCAGCCACCGCTGGATTAAAATGGAGGCTCTTCTCTTTCTTTACATGTTGCCATAGTGACTCATAGTATTGGCTTGCCATTAATGATGCTATGCCTTTTTTTTCCCCTTACTTTGCTACTGCTCTCTGGAGCTGAGTGAACACTTGGATGAGCAGTTAATTATTGTTTAAAGTGCTTATTTCTCTGGTGGACAGTGGAACAATAAAAGATGGCCCCTTTTCGTGTACAAAATAAAAGTCCTCTTTTTTTTTTTTTTTTTTTTTCCCCCTTCCATTTGGGTCTTATTTTCCTGCTTCCACGGGATACCTGGCCAATAGTGGATTCCCAGGCAGAAACAGTTTGCTCTCCCTTAAAGAATTTCATTATCTCTGGTGGTTTTGCCCGTACCATCTGTCACCCACACACATGATAACCCACAACTGAATGAAACCATTTTAATTTTTTTTCTTCAATTTGCCATGGTTTTCAGTAGAGGGACTATGATCAGTTGTTGTCTTGTTGATGTATTTTTCCGAACATAAGAGCCATTTGTGATAGATCCTAATGTGTATGGGATATCACCTTTTAAGTGACCTTCTTTTCAGCTTGGGTTTTAACTATGCGAAAGGGAAGGTTTCATTGAACTTTTGCATCTTTGTCTAAGAGCATTTTAGGAATAACAGGATTCAAAAGCATATGTACTTTAAGTGAAGAGGAACTAAGTGTGTTAAAGTTAAATTATTATTATTATTTTTTTTTTTTTTTTTTTTTTGTTAGACTTTGGGAAAAATCTAAAAGTTGAGGCAAGAACGGCAGCTATTAGTCAATAACCATATCAGCCAATCAACAGACAATTAATCAGGATATTTCTGTTTTTTCTACAAAAGATGCAAATGTTTTCTTGCTCCATCTGTTTAATGTTTTCAATATGCTGCCTCCCTTTGTCTTATGTCGTTGAAATAGCTTTCAGTTTTGGACTGTTAGTTGGACAAAATAAAAGGCTTTGGCAATGGACAAGGGAGACATTTTTATTAAAGAAAAAATAGCTCTCCCAAAGTTATTCTGTTCTGCATGATTATTGCAAGAGTAATTGCAGCAGTTTGGCCAATTAACCCTGAGCACAAATGTGTATTTGGAAGTAACACATTATGAGCTGTGGAGAGCATTTTGTTCAGATTAGTAATTGGATTTTTGTGTGCAGAATCTCTGATCCCAAGTGGTGTCTATAAAGCAGCAGCCAAAATAAAAGGCACCTGATGGCACCTGATGTTCACAGGATGTATGATACTTGCAAAACTGCAGCAAGTTATGCCCAGCTGTCAAATGGCAGAATAGTGTTTTTAGAGGATTTGATTGATCTGCATGTTTTACAATGAACCTTGTGTTTATGTTAATAGTTCAAATAATTCCAAATTGGTGGTATGTAGGAACATTTTTGTGAATGTCATTATAGTCACTTAATCTGTGGCTTGGTCATCCTTCCTCTGCTTCCTGGCCCAGTGCAATATCTTATTTCCCCTAACAGGAGGTGAACTTTCTCAATATATACAGACACAGTGGTCTGGTGTAAAGAGATTAAATTTGTCACTGAATTCTTTTTGGTTTAAAAAAAAAAATAAAGTACAAAGTTTGGGAGTTGATGCCCTCTGTGAACTCTCTGATATGTATTTTTGAGAACATGAAAATCACTTTTGATTCATCTTGATGTGTTGGAGGACATCACCCTTTTAAATAATAATTTCAACTCGGACTTTGTATAACAACATTTGGACTGGCTATGTGTGCACACAAGTGTAGAGACACACTGAAATGTTAATGAAATGGAGCTCTTTCACAAAGGCTTTCAAGACTGCATGCTCACACTTCTTTGCTTCCGTTCCTTTTAAAACACTTTGAAAATTGTAATCAGCCTCAAAGCAAGTAAACAAATATCAGAATATGTGTGACCACTATCCATTTAATATTGGATAGAAAAAAAAATGTTTTTTAAGTTTCTTATTTCGACACTACCTCTGCCTCAACTCATAATCATAATGTCAACTATTTGCTAAACTAAGCGTACAATCTAATTAATAGATGAATTATACGAATGTCACAATAGAAGGTGCCATATTTAGAAATTTCAATTTGTAGGATGACTTACTGTTAAACAACCCAATGGTAATGGCTAGTCCCCAAACTGATGCTGGTGATGGCAGATGCTTTTTTTCAATGGTCACATTTTGTAAGGAATGATCATGACCAGACAAATGTAAAAAAATATATATAAATAAATAAATAAATAAATGTGGGCGGAAAGATTTGAAATCCCACTTTCTTGCGTGTCCTGGGACTTTGTGTTTAACTAAATTTAAAAATGTCACATTGTGGGTCGTTATTCTAGCTAAAAACATTGAGAGAAATTCTTTTTACCATAGTGAGTGTGTTCTTGCCTCGTGGGACCTATTTATATAAGGCATAAATAAATCTTTGGGTGCCACCTGTAGCGTAATCCTTCATCCAGTGAGGCCCTATACAATTTTAATTCTCCCTGATGTTAACATAGAATCTGTTTAGGGTAAGTTGTTGCCTCCAAAATGACAGTGAATACCCAAGAATACATATAATAACATCTTAGAGCCAATAATTAAAGCCGAATTTACAGTCTGCAGATGTGGCTTATCAATAATCTATGATGAATCCCACAGTGCAGGATAGCAATGCTGCACTAAAGTCTACTGTGGCGGCTATGACATCAGGTTTTATAGGACCCATCGCACCGAAAGGCTGGTGGCACTATTAGCAAAGTAAGAAAAACCACCCGATTTTACAGCTAACTGATGTCATGAACCAGCTGAGTTTACATTCTCCCACTTGGTTTTTCTGGCTTTAATTTTTACTTGCACTAATTGATTTAAAAAAAAAAAAAAAACAGACAGCAGCACCTGATCAATGAGGCTTTATCTACATGTCTTTTCCTGCACCACGTCCAGTCCAAGGTCCCCCTTGAGGGGAAAGATAAATGGCTGCTCATTTGAGTGTGTCAGTCCTTTGTGTCATGGATAATGCAGTCATCCATCAGGAAGTTGGTAGGACATGAAGAACTTTGATACAGTATGTGATTTATTGTATCAGGCTAATATTATCTATTTGATTAAATCAGGCCCTGTTCAGTAACTTGAGGTTTTGGTAGTTTCCTGACCCTGCTTCATGTCTTGGAAACTAAGATACAGCAGTCTACGTAGGCAGGACAAGTATGAGGATTTTACTTGAAATAATTATTTCCTTAATTGACTGCAGTGATTTGATGAGGAACTTGGGTGACACAAAGATTCCAAGCTAATCGTCAACCAGTTAGACGCTGAATAACGGGCATACGTTTATGGATATTTTGACCAAAGCTTTGTTCTGCTATGCCAGAAGATAGTTTTAATTTATTTATTATTTTTTGTTTGTTTGTTTTTAACTTTGAGCGCAACATTACAGTGCACTCTGCCCACTCTTTCTATTTGACTCTACAGGTTGATGTGTCTTAACAGATGTTGCTGGTGAGCTTTCCATTTAGGGCATAAAAACCCACAATTCTTAAGGCTGACTGGACAGTTGGCTCTGAATATACTTTGTGTATGTCTTCTGTGGTTTTGTAATTTATCAAGGGTTACTATGACTACTCTGACAAATGGATAAATAAACTATGCAAGGAAGAATGGCCTTAGAGTTGGAGTGACTATTCTGCACAGACAGCATGTTACAGTGAGCACTGTGAGAGCTGCTTTACAAGCTGAATACAAGCTGAATAACCCATTTTAACCAAATTGGCCGAGAATAAAAAATTTTAGTCAAAGTCGGGTGTGACATGAACGTGGTTGTAAAAGGATATCTTAGAAACTGCTGTGAGGTTTAGCTAATTCAACAGAAAACCCACTAATACACCCTAACTTTGGCGTAAAAAGGATAAGAGAAATTATCTAACTTCTCAGCTAACCTTCTTAAATAGAGTTAAAATCCATTAAATGGAAATTCTTTGCACACAATACGAAATAATTATTTTTATTATACTGTTGTTAAGTCTTTTCTTAGTTCAGGGACACGGAGGTCTTTCAATAAAGTCATCTCTCGACCATAAAGACATCCAAGTGAAATCTGGTACCTTCACCAGAACAGACTGTTTTCTCAAATAATAGCCCAAAAAAAAAAAAAAAAAATGTTACCTAGATTTTTCATAATATCAGTGGGAAGAGACGTTCTGCATCCTGCCTCTGCCAAAATGGTGTGCCAGTCCCTTTCCAGCCGAGATCATGCGGAATTAGGCTGGCCCTCTCGCACTTGGGAAACACCCTGGCAAAAGGAAATAAAAACTATCCACACAAGGATATCCTTTCATTCTGAGTGATGTAGATGTTTTCTCTTGTTCGGTCCTGCTTCTTGTTGTTTGTAGTTGGAGGGGAGCTGGTGACAAATGGACATCTGGAGAACAGCTTCATTGCTACTTTTTGATTCAAACCACCATTATCATTATGTTATTAAATAGGACTTCCTTGCAGGATTAAATGCTATATTTAATCTCAAATCACCACACCTGCCCCACATACCCTAATTATTCACCCAGCAGGCAGATCTTTTTCAGAAAGTTGAGAAATTGTGTCTTGACAGTTAACTCTTTGTCAGGTCAGATCAGATGAACTTTACTGTCCCACTTTGGTTTATTGTAGTGTCATTGTTAATGACCGGATAAGGCTTCTGTTTACTGGAGTGGGTTTATCTCAGGTCCCCTCTGTATCTGCTCTTGCGCACCGGTTCTGTGCCTTGCAATGGTTTTCTGAAGCTAATCCTCAAAGCCTGCGAAAGGCTCTCAGCGTATTGAGGTTAGAACATGTTGCACAGATGATAGTGGAGCCCAGTGTCCTGTAAGCCTAAATGTGAACATGTACAGGCACTGCTCCCCTTTTTAGAAGGCGGTGTAGCTGTAATAATTCATCCAACACTCTTATGGAACGTTCCCTGTCTGGCAGATTGTTAGACACTGAAATAGTAAAAAGTAAGCTTTTCGCTATCCCTGTGTCTAATCTATTCAAGTAGAAAGCTACTTATTATTATTTTATGGAATTATTAGAATTCTATTTTATGTGTTGACATGTGTTGAAATGTTTTGACTTTGTATTTGACCTTGTTTCTGCAGATTTTATCAGCCAGCTACCCAAAAGCCCATTTACATGGTCACCTCTGACTCCTGCACCTCTTTCTGACTCAGAAAAGTTTACCTGGGTAGCATAAAGGCTTCTATTTAATTGCAATCTACAGAGGAAATGCACCCAAAATAATATTTTGCTCAAGGTACAATTTTCTTGCATAAATATAGTGATCATGTATTTGGTTCAGAGTGATTTCAAAGAGCAGGTGACCTGAACCTCTATGTGGTGCCCAAATGCCTCCGTGCGTCAACGCACACACTGATCAATGAGGCTGCAGCTCTGCTGATGTGTGGTTATTTCACCATCTATGTATGCTCGTACCTCAATTTATCCCGTGTGCTGATTTGGCTGCAGATCAAATGCTGAGGGTGGGATCTAGAAACAAAGCTGTTCTGGAATCATGTTAGATGTAAGTGTTTCAGAAAGCAGAGAATGACCATTGTCTTTGTTTTGAATGTGATAAACGGGAAGCCTGGGTAATGTGACCGTATTTCACCGGGTTGCTGTGATTATAATGGGATGCCGACGTGCAGAAATTCCTTGCCAAGTTCAATTTGGATGAAATTAAATTCCAAGGGTTGCCCACAGAAAGATTAGACTGCAAAAGCCAGACATTTATTTATTTTTTTTTTTTGTTTAAAAGTGGCTGCTTGAAGATAGAAAGTACGTGATGAATTATTAGTAGAAAATTAATTTTACACATCCAGCCTCTGGCTCTCTCACACATCTCTCCTCCATATATGAAGCAGATTGGAGCAAATCGCACTGTGACATAAACATGACATGACATTAAAAGAGCTCTTTAAGCCCTGATAAGATGAATAATGTGCAAAGGAGAGCCAGTCGGGGAAGAGCTTGATAAGGACAGCCCTGTTTCGAACTATTTGGTCTCCAGACCAGGAACTGACACACCAGGAAGGTTGCATGATGTCAGTGCTGCTTCAGGATCTAATGGGAAGTTAGTAAAAGCAGTTCATTGAAATAATACATTATAGATTTCTAACTGTAGAACAAGGATATCTTTCACATTTTACTTACACGCAACACCACAGTCATGAATAACACTACCCTTAAGGAAACTTCAATACCCAGATTCCTACAAAATATTAAATCTCTTTTTAACATTGGCCATTCATCATGGTATGATATAATTAATAAATTATCTAATAAGCAAGGTTCAAAATCAGTTGTGTGAGTGACAGTTAACGATTAAGGACACAGAGAGTGGGATATTGTACCAAACCCCTCTGGTTGGGAGAAGCTTCATAGTACTCTGATTGCACCACAGCTCTTTTTCTATGGTGTTTAAAGAGCCAAGCGTCTAAAACATTGCACACAAACTTCCAACTTGCAGTGACTTTACCAAAATGGTTTGTATTTTCAAAGACCTGATGAATACCATTTGTCCTATCTTATTTCAGTGACTGCACAAAGCATGCTAACCTAGCTTATGTCTGCATTTGTTGAATAGCCTGTAAAGCTGAAGAAAGCCCACAGCATACTTCTTGTGCAAAAACATTTCTTATGCTATTTTCTTACACACAAAGTTGCACAAATTATGAGAATAATTTTTCTAATAATAATTTTTTTTATTGTACCCTAAGCAATAATGTATTTTTCAGAGATTGAAGGCAAAACAGAAAGAGAATTTGGTTAATATATCCTGTCTTTCATCATGTGGAAGTGTCATTAGCGACAAGACATTAATGTACAAGACAGAAAGATGGGTTTATTTTTAAATAGAAAATTCAGCAAGAAGTTTGTTTTGCACATCTAATTTTGAGGACACAGTGTGACTGTATCCTTCACAAGTCCTGTCAACAATGTTGAGAGTCCCATGTCAGTCCCACAGTACTTACCCGGTTCTCTATTCACTGCAGGGAGTGATTTGCATGAACATGCATGAGGCACTAACACAGCCTCCAGAGTAATTTCTCTACCTTGTCACTATGTCAAATACTACAGCAGGCTTAGATGCAAACACCTCCATAGCCAGCAAGATTAAGCAGAATTAATTTCTGAAAATGTCTGGGGGGAAAAAATCTGAAATATCAACTCATACTATCTGCAGCTTGTAGATTCATTATTATTATTTATTTATTTATTGTTCTTTCTGGCCATCTGACCATTTTACTTTTCTTATTGTTATAGGAATAAAAGAGCAGGTCAGGGGTCAGGGGTCAGGAGTCAGGAGAAAAGGTTAAAAGGATGTGGGAAGTAAAATGTGCATCGGAGGGGAGTGTAATTAAGTTCAACCCCTAACTGAGGAGGGACAGCTTTGATATTTATTGTTCTCTTGTTAATTATGTTGTTTGTATGTTATTTATTGTTGTTACATGGCAAACAATGCCTAATGTGTAACATGAATATAAAATGCTTTTTCACGCATAAGTATATTGGGAATGACGGGAGGCAGCAATCCCTCTGAGGGTCCATCACAGACTGGGCCTCCAGATGGCACTAATATTCATTTGCATTTACATCCATGGTGACTCAAAAACGAGACCACAAAGAAAATCTGGGCCACATACCAAGTTGGACACAACAAAATGAATGGAAAATTTATGTATATATGCTTCATTAAAACAGAATTAAGTCTGAAACCATCAACGGTAATATCAATAATCAATTAAACTCATTACGTAGTCAAGTCGAATTGACTTATCAAAATAATTTTCCATTTCAGTCAACAGTTATTGCTTTATGTAGTGCTAGTAATAACAGAGGTTGTGTGCACTTTCAGAGCCTGAAATCAACTGTCGCAATATTAGATAAGCACTTTTGTCCTGGCAAAAAAAAAAAAAAAATGTCCACAAACACAGTTTCATCAGGATGTCTAAAGAATTTAAAGTTCTAATAACATGTATGTCTATGAGTGTAATTCATCTTCAAATGTCTTCATTATGTCTTTTGACTGTTGAAATTAATTAGACCCAAGTAAGAAGGTGGCGAGAGTCAGACTCCACAGTGGAACAAAAGCAGTGACACCTTTTAAAAGCTAGCAGCTGCAGAGACATGATGCTGTCAGTGTGCTAACACTTAAAACACTTTCGGCGTTTAAGCCGCTTACTCTGCCACTTAACTTTATTCAGCTGTGAAGCAAATCATTGTCAGTTTTTCAGAGAGGGTGTAATGTTTGCTAAAAAAATAGGACAAAATTATTTGAAGGACGAGTGTACCTTTTTGTCTGCTGTTCAGAAAGCACCAACTTTTAGTTTTTCTAAAAGTTGGTGCATATCTATCCATGTCTGTCCATATCTATCCATGTCTCTTGGTTGGATGAAAAACGGAGCACTGCTCATAAGACATCAAGAGTCTTTCACACGGCTCATGTACTGCTCCTGTTACCACTGCCACACTGGCTGGAGTGGGAGCGTGTCGTCTCTGGCAGCCAGATGGCAACACAGCTGCAAACAGTGGACATCAGCTGTTTTAGTGTCTCAATGACAACAGACAGATGCGGCACCAAGTGTATTAACCAGCCAAGTTTAGGATTTGATCTTGTCTCTTAAAGTCACAGCACCCAGGGTGAAAAATGGAGTGTTGATCATCCAGAACAGGAACTCGTGCTCATGAGAAGACAACATATTGAATTTCACACAACCTCAGAGCTCCGCACACATACAGGATGAGCGTGCTTCCTCCACTCCTCGCTGACTTGTTGATGGTCAGAAACTTGGTTTGGATGCATGCTGTGTAACCACAGCTCTACTCCATCCAGACGCCCCCGCCTCTCACGCGCAACACACAAACACACTTCATGCAGGCCAGAGTAGCCTTGGGAGGAGCGAAGCGGGCTATTGGTTCATGTTGTGTGTGTTTAGTCTGGCTGCCTGCCGGACATCTTCTAAGCATCGTCTTGTGATTGGTCAACCACACTGTATCTGACCACACAGTAAGAATGTGGCCTTGAGTTTGTCTTCTCTCTCACACTTCCTCTATCATATCAGTCACACTGTGTGTGAATGTCACATTTCAACAGTGAGCCTTATTTCACAAATTGACTTCATGCCTCTGTTTACTGCAAAACTGATGTAGAAACTGCGACTGATCAAAATGCAAAAGCAGTACTACCAAATTTTATTGAGGAAGCTAATAGCAAAAATTACAATTATATAGAGAATTGTATTAGATAGCATTGTGTTGTTAAATAGTAAAAATAAATCAGGTTATTTGAATATGGCTGCTGGTATTTGCAGGTATTTTTTATTATTTTTATTAAATGAAGTAAAATACAAAACACAGTATCCTAGAGCCCATGATCAAATGCCTTTTCATGCCGAACCAACAACCACAAAATCCTGAGCTTCCATTTAGTGGACATCAAAGCCAAAGCAAATCCTAGGTGAGCAGGCATTTCTTACTGTTTTTAACTTTAAAACGATATAAAATCAATGCTGGCAATTCATGTTATGCCAATCAAACACTGACAGACGTTGCCCGAAAAGCATCAGTCCTGTTTGGTGTTTTGTAGAATATTACTGTTGTAATTCAGCAGCCACAGCGTCTGTGGGCCAAACACATTTACTGTTGCCCTAAATGACCCAAAGCTTTTCATTAAAACGTCTTCCAAAGAAATCATTCCCATGATGGCAGTGTCATCTTGTTGCCATATCTGTCAGTAAATTAAACCCCTGGAAGTTTCTTTTATTCCTTCAGATAAACTAATCATCTTAAGAAAATCATCGAATTACAAATCTAGATCTATTGTGTATATAATTAGTTTTTCTTGAGTGCTGGTTCTTAGTAAACCCTTTGTTATATGTACCTCAGGTGTCCCTTCAGTTTCTTTGTACTTAAGCTGTTTAAAAAGATTTTTTTCTTTTTGTGTGGCCCACCCTCTGTGATGTTGTACTGGGTTATCTCAAGATACAGGATCTTTAATTGGCCATTCATACAGAGAAGCAACCACTGACAGAAGAGAGGAGTCTTCTTAGGAAATAAGAGGCTGCAACAGCAAGGGGGCAGGTTTGTTGGTGTGTTGTTTGGATCATTGTTCAGTTGTGCCATAAGGTGTATTTGGATGTGTGTGTGGACTGTGCAGCTGGGTATTGAAATGTGAAGCCTCTGCGTTTTAATAAAATCTTCCTGAAACTCGACTCCACTTGTGCCAACTTTATAATGCTGCAGGAGCACGCAAGAAGAGAAGCATCCCAGTTTATGTCGTTTTTTTGTTTGTTTGTTTGCTTGTTTCCCCTGCTGACTCATCCGTGTTGACTCAAATCCAACTGCTTCTGTCTGCACCTAGAGGCCTCTTTGGTTTCTGGTTTGATTTCCCCCTTCGTTGATGCGTTGATTCATGATCTGAGATGTATCGGACTGAAACGTTGATTATCTTCATAATATTAACTGATGATTCTAACTGCAGCACTGATCTGACACTATCTTTAGAAGGGCTCTGACAGATGCCCCTGGGCATGGTTGTTTATTGCGTCCGGTGATCGTGTAGCAGCTTCTTGATCTTACGAGGTCATGATGTCATGAGGGTTATATTGCCTCAGGCTTAGAGGTTACTAATTTATACCAGAATGTTTACTCAACCTTCCAGTGTTCGGTTTTCTCTCTCCCTTTGCTGTTGCTGCACAGGTCAGGATGAGTGATCCTGGGGAGACTCGGATCAATGTTCAACTGAACCACATAATATCTGACCAAAGAGATGAGGGCACCATTTCCCAGTTTTGTAATTGGAGGCTGTTGCTACGTTTCTTGTTTGATTAGTCTTCTTCTCACTGCCAGTCATCTTGTGCCCGCTGGAATACCAAGACAGGGCGAGTAAGAGCCGAGTCATGCTGGCACCTTCAGACCTTGATGATTCATCTGCTGTCAGTCAGTTCAGTTAGTAAAATATATTTTCAATGTGAAATGGTGACCGCACTTTTCCTCATGTACTCCACCATTTTATTCAGCCAATCACGTCTCATTATTAGTTGTAATTTAACTTTTTATCCACCTGAAATTAATATATATTGAGCTCATTAAGCTCATACTCGTCGATCAGGGCATCCATCGTTGGGATCAAGGAGGTTTTGAGAAGTTGGATATAAAAGCTAGTGAGTCACAGCCATTCATATCATCTGCTGGTCATCTTATTTTTAGGTTGGAGCAAAGCTCATGAAAACCAATTAGACATGTAATCCTTATTGATTTAGTAGATACCGCTGAAGATGGTGGTATTTCTGGCTTCTCACCTGCCAACAGTTGGCCACAGATTGAAACGTGAATCCTCGACCCGTCATCATTTGTGACTTAAATAACTTGTGAGCTGAATTCAATGAGACTGGATAGTGCATGTCTGAAGGATCCAGATTCGACATGTGGTCTGTAATAGGCCAGTGGGGGATTACCACAGCCAAAAAACAATATAGGAAACCTCAAATGGTAGATGTGTTGGTAATGGAAACCTTTCAGTTTTTTAACATCACTAGAGACTCAAGATGTGCTGGATTGTGTGGCAGCAAAAACACAAACCTTGCTCAACTTTTTCTGCAAAACCACAATATTCAGCAAATTGGCAAGTCTCGCCAGGTAGTCTATTATATAAAGGGGATAAGCTAACCTTACTGTTTACCTTGGGATCATCCAGGCAGATGATAAATGTTTTTTGTCATGAAATCCTGTTATAAAGTCCTGTCTCAGGGGATATACAAACTTCTATCCAGAGTTTAGACAGCTGCTATGTCTTTGTCTCACTTTTATCTGAAGTAGCACAACCACTCCAACATGGTCCCTTGTGTTTTTGCAAGTATTTGGGAGTCGAAAAATTTTTATTTAATTTTATTCATACGCACAGTCAGTGTTGTGGGTAGTTTTATCAGATATGTCAGTATAAGTATAAACCCTTCAGGATAATAGCAGCACATAGAAGAGTTTTGTTGTCTAGACATCTGAGACATACCTCGCCAACACTGTACCTTGTTTTTCGTGTGTGTGTCTTTTGTTTGTACGGAAGAAGAAACCAGACAGGATTTATCATGCATATGTGAGGTTGAGTCAGAGCCAGTGTCATCTGGCTTTTATTTTTTCCCCTCTGCTTGAGAAACCCAAAAATTTGCTCTCTGTAGATGCGCACACACACACACAAAGTTGGTGTTGTTTCCTGTAATTTATTCTCTTTCGTTGCATGAGTGGAATTTACCTCCAAATAATTCCCTGAATTCCTTGAGCATGAAATTCCCATAATGATGAGTGCTCTCTGGCTTCCGATGTATTTTTTTGTAATGCAATGAGCATTTCTGCTTGTCTTTACTGAACTATCAACTACATCCTTACATAACCTCCGTGAAGACCACAGGGCAGATTTCCACTGGTGTGCCTTATCATACGAGCTACTACAATACCCTCTGTGTGTGTGTGTGTGTGTGTGTGTCTGTCGGTGTGCATCACCTTTACACCAAAGGCTATGTTACCTACGCTGTTAATTATTCAGAGGTCTTGTCTTAGAGGGTCTGTTATGTTAAGCTGGCCAGCCATGCGTGATGTGTTTCTGAGCTGCATGATGATACCACAGATGAACTTTCAGAGCAAGGACACTGAGAGAGAGAGTGACCTGGTTTATTCATAGTACTCCAGTGATAATGTTTTCAACCCTGAGGGATTGCGAGGCAGACTTCCTTACCACATTCCTGACCCTGTTGCTGTCTGGCCTGTTGTCTCCCAGTGTTTAGAGGTGATTAAAGATGCCCCAAACAGTGGCCACAATATCTTTTTAGGAAAAAAAGAAAGCCATTGTAAGAAATGAATGCACATGCATAATTAGAAATGCACAAGATAAGGGAGTCCTTTTAATTGGGTAGCCTGAGGTCTGGTTTGCAATACATTTATTTATCATAAAGTCTAATGTCCTATACGAGGCATCATCTCTACTTCATATGGTCATACAGCAAAAAGAAGTATTTTTTTAATACATAGGAGCTGTACGCAATTAGCTAAAGCCCTCTGTTATATTTTATTATATCATAGACATGAATAAAACCTTTTCAGGCAGAATTCAAGGATTGATGTTGGAAGTCAAGAAGAAAGAAAGCAGATTCTTGCAGGTAAACTGCATAAAAAACACTGAAAGTTCAATCAATATTGGAATGAGAGGCAGCCTTGAAGCTGAATCAGGCTATGCCATCATGTGGGTGAAGACCCATTCCTCTGACTTTATGCGTCATTGTCAGCAACTGCTATGACCACAGGCATTGGTTCGTCCTTCCATCCCATTTTAAAATAAAAGCCAATTTAGGCCTCATTGGAGTTTCTTGTGCAATCCTATGAGAATTTGGTTTTTAGGTCAAAGTTACAAAACACATCATTGGCCATAACTCATTATTTTACAGTGATTTTGACACAATTTAACACATAAGTCTAATGGGGTAAAAAAAAAAAATTTATATATATATATATATATATACTGTATATATATAGCAAGAACATGTATTGAAAAGGTCATTGTTCAGCTTCACTGTGACATTGTGATACTCTGCAAAAAAGTAGTACTGCAGCTCAGGAACAAGAGAGTTTGTGGTTTTTTCTGCTACCTGACTGGTGGTGGGGCATGATGCGGTAATTCAAGTCAGTTTAAAACATCTGTTATGTGTTTTGACAGGAAGTTGGTTTTTGCATTCCACACCACCTAAGCAGCTGAAAATTAGGTGAACATCATAACTATACAGTAGTCACGAAAAGTTTGCACGCACTTTCAATAAAGTAACAAGGACACATTGGGTAGAGCCATACTGACCTGGGACTTTTATGACTCAACATTTTTGGACATAATTACTAAACCCCTAATGGGAAGTATGAAGGACTCTAAACTAAATCATATTTTTGGCTTTTTCCTGATGTTGCCCATGTGCTTTCCAGCTGTACTACAGCTGTGTCTGTGACTGTGTGTGTGAGTGAGTTAGGCGCATGCACGTCTGTCTGTCTTTGTCATGCATAGACGGCCAATACTGAAGCAAACATTCAGACAAAAATTAGTCACTATATGTGTGTCTGTCTGTGTCTCTGTTTTTTGTGTAAAGTTACTGTGAGTGATGTAACGTCATATTTTCTCCATGACAAGAGCCTTCCAAAATATCCACACAACATGCACACAGGCAAGCTTAATAGAGGCAGCAGTGTACAAAGGGGTTAAATGACCTCGAGATGGTTGTCAGCTTTAATTTCAATATATGTCTAGTAAAACAGAGAAAGCAATTTCAGTTTTGCTTTTTTGTTTTTTGTTCAACACATTAAAAAAAAGAAAAAAAAAAAGAAAATGTATTCTTACAGAGGAGAGTATTAGGTTTCACATATGTAAAACACCAGTACGTGGACCAAGCAAGTTCCTGGGTGATACAAAAGAGCAATTTTCTCTTAAGATGCACGACAGGGTATTGAGAACAGTAAAAAAAAAAAATAATTCCAAAACTGGCCCGTGTGGACATGTCTGTGTTCTGGGTTATCACCCTCAGTCTCTCTTACTTGAAAACTAAGGTGACTCTGGCAGATTTAACCTTGACTCTTTTTTTTTCCCCCAAAAGTGCAGGAGATGTTTGCTTTAAACCTACAGCAGCTTTTTGTTTGTCTTAATTGATGTGACATTAGCGTGACGAGCAGGTCAACCCCGAATTATCTTCTTTCTCCTCTCTTCCTCCTGCAGCCCTCCAGTGTTACTGTGACCGCTGCAGCTTGAATTCCAGCTGCATAACAGATGGCGTCTGCTTCGTTGCCCTCCGCAAGTGGGCCGGCCGAACGACCACCGAGCAGCGGCAGTGCATACGGGACAATGAACTGATCCCGCGAGACCGGCCCTTCATCTGTGCCCCGTCTGCCAAAGATGACACAGGCATTTACCCAATTTGCTGTATTACGGACTTCTGCAACAAAGAGCCCATCCTGGAAATCCCTGGTAAAAACAGACACAAACTTCTGTTAACATACCTGTACCTGAACTACCTGGACTTTCATTTCCTAAAAGGATTTGTTTGTGCGCCAACTTCATTAACAAGTAGCATGAAGTGACAGAGCAAATCGATATAGCGAGAGCAGGTAACCAGCCATGTGTGACCAAGTGCAGACAGCCTTTGGTTGTTGGTGCCAGCTGATCACCTTGGCATTGATGAATTCCTCCCCTCTGTTTGACCACAGGCCTGTTTCTGTCCACCAGAAAAAACCTAAACTGCACCTTTAGTTATTCAGCATTATTCAGTATTCACCCATTCTCACAACTAACTAATTCAGCAGTGTGTGATTGAACCTGAACTACTATAGCAAGAAAATCATATTGCAATTATTTTGGAAGAAAATGGGACATCAGCCACATTTCCAGTCATGGTATTTGTTTTTGCTTAGCCCACTACATGAGTGCGTACTCTGATGTGATAAGAACTTTTTTCCTGATAAACAGGTAAATGTCAGCTGAAGAAACAGGATGAGTTATTGATGGTTAGATTTATGTATTTTTTAAGTTGCACTTATTTTGATTCCTTGCTTTACTAAACAATGGATGTTGTTTAGGGGTCTTTTTTCTGGGGGGGGGGCTTATTAATTCCTAGATTTATTTTTAAAGTTGACTGTCCAGAACGATTGTGTGGCTCCATATTTTAATAGGCTTCCTGGCATACAACTTTCAAATTAGGTTCCTTATTTAAACACAACAGAATCAGATCAAAACTCTGTATGGGCCAATATATAAATTTCAAGCGTGAGAATCAGTATCAGAAAGGGAAAATGAGATAGGAACATCACTACTAAAAACAGGTCAGTGGCATGAAATTTTTGCTTCCTTTCTTAATTCTTTGAGAAAGACTTTTCAATACTGTAATTTCTCGACTATCGCAGGTGTTACTGTAGGTGAAAATCTGCAAAGTAGAAACAGGATTGGCTAAAGTAATTCATCAGAATATTGTAATGTATTTTTTAAATATATATTTTTAGATTTTATATTTTAGCTTTTATAAAGCCTCCACACGCTCTGATAAAGCTTTTCTACACTTTTAAACACAAGTAAAGGTGCTGAGCGATGTGTTGCAGTGTGCGTAGGAAGCAAACTGAGCGGCGTGGGATGATGAAAGCTAGGATGCTGGGAGCTGAGGCTGCGGTCACTAAGCCAATCAGCGCCCAGGATACCGAACAGCATGCTCTCACTCGTGTCTCCTCTGTCGGACAATAGTGTGGGATGTACGAAATCATCTGGGAAGACTAAGCCAAATTTTAATCACCCGCAGAAACCCGCAATGTATAGAGGGAGCCGCGACATTAATTTACGTTGATTATTTAAAAAAAATCCGTGATGCACTGAGACCGCGAAAGGTGAGCTATGATATAGTGAGGGATTACTGTAATGTTAAGCAACTATCACCAAATTAACACGGGATATTGAAATACTGCCTGTGTCTTGTGAAATGATCCCTCTAGTAGGAGAACTAATCCCTCAGACATGAAACATGAGAGCGACTGGCATTTTACTGACAGTTCCTTTCAAAAGTTTTTCTGTTTCTCACTACTTTACTTCTGAACTGATAAATTAGACTTGTTTTAAATTAACGAAAGAAAGAGACTTCATTCACTGTGTCATTGTTATACCAAGGACACTTATCTAGTAAAAACAGTGGCTGTATTTGATTCGTCATCCGTCTATAAAGTGTTTGCAAGCTAAAGGTCTCGCTGGATTGCATTACGCTCTCCAGAGCAGAAGGAGTGATTGTAGCATCACATACAGCAGTCAGTATTATTCAGTATTAATTTTCCATCCTGCTGCATACGTCCTCTAATTTTTTAGCGCTGTCACTGTCGCAGATGAAATTTCCATTGCGATGACCTTGTCAGAGTGAAATTTGACTTTTGGATGAAAATATTGGAAGTCAAACATGTTTTTTTTTTTTGATGAAATATGAGAGCAATTTCAAGGATTATGAGGAGCCAACACTGTTCGCAGATTTTTAGTGACCCTTCTATATGATTTCAAACAGACAGACACACATCTCTTTATATTCGTTTATGTTGAACATCGGAGACAATTATGCCGAGAAGCCACGTGAACATTTCTCCCCGGGGGCTTCAGTTAACTCATGCTCTGTTTAGGTCCAGTGACTGAACAGGTAATGGAGGGAGAAGCACACCTACTGTTGCTATGGTAACATGCACGTTCATATACGATTAGAATTTGAATGAATGCCTACCAACCCGATATTTTTCATGTCCTTTCTCTTTAAGTGTAATGTTTCATACAGTTTCTCTTGTAGTAAATAATAAAGCAGAATTAGAACACACAGATTTGCTCTGCAGCGGAGCATCAATGTGACAAATTCAACACATCTCACGGAATATGAGCTCAATTAGAAATGAACCTGACCTTTCCTTGTCTCCACCCCTATCAGATATTTGGCTGGACTGTAACCGTGTTGGGTATAAGACAGTTTACCATAAATCTATCTGATCTCTCACTCTCACTGAGCAGCTTTCTCTACACCTCTGCTTTAGCTCCCAACTTTTGTTTTTCACAGTTTCGTGCCACTGGCACCTTTCCAGGCATGATTGGCGACTGTGGTTCATCAGAAAGGTTTTGCAGCTCTCTGGTAAAAACGTGTTGCGCTGTGTTTTTGCCCTGGTACTCCCTGTTGTCACACTTATGTCTAGAGAAACGTGCACTGGAAGACAGGGCTGCCAACATTAAGTGGCTGCTAGGATTAAGACAATATATAGAAAAGGGCAGATTCAGATCAACACAGTGTCGGATCCCCCCCCCCCCCCTTCCCACACACACACACACACACACACACACTGCTCCTCATCTCAGGATCTAATCTAATTTGAGTGCTGCTGTACACAAGTCTGCAGTGATGTGTTTGATGCAAGGCCTTTCATACTTACTATCCAATCCAATACAATCAATAAGACTTGACATTGAGACATTTTTAATCAGACATTTTTTTTCATGTTACAACACCACACTTATGTTTGCGCTACAACTGTTTCACTCTGTTTCACCGAACACACACAGCACAGCACAAACCTAGCACTTAAAAAAAGGTTCCATTTTGTTGATGAAATGGGGCACTGAATTTCCATTCAATATTATTGCTTTCCTCTGTAATGGAAAAACATGTCGCATATCCTAATGATATACATGAAAGATAAATATCAAGGTTGTAAACATAGGCCTATTTACATGAACGGCTTAACAACCAAAGTAGATTTTCAGTTGATAGTACAACATTGTGTACATTTATGGCCGAAAACCCACTAGTGCCTCATTATTTCTCATCATATGACAATTTAGCTGGCTGTGTGTGTGCATACACATATAATGCCTACACCTTGAGATTTTTGCTTTGCTTTTACAAACATCCAGAAATGCCATGCAAATGAAGTGGGTCATCTCTTTGGGGTCATTTGGACAGTAACGGGGTGCTGAGTCCTGTTCAAAAATGTAAAGCTGGAAGCACAAATTTTTATTTTTGTCTGCCAAAAAGACATACATACCAATTCTCTTAAGTAGCAATTCTTCACAGATTTGGGAGGCCTGTGTGTGTGTGTTATCTAGGGGCCAAATCTCCCATCGGCCCTAGCAGATGGGACGTTCCTCTGCACCCCTTGACCTGTTAACTTTCTGGCTCATTGCTAACACTTTAGGCCTGCCCTGCGCCAGCCATCAGTATGCCTGAGTTAACCTTTCCACAAGTATGCAGCCTCATTTTGTCTATCGCATGTTGATTATACATGCAAGTCCCCCCCCCCCCCCAGTCTTTTCTGATCAAATCTGTGTCTGTCTCATTCCTGTCCTGCAGGCCCCACAGTGAAGCCTTCTTCTCTGGGACCCGTGGCCCTCGCAGCAGTGATCGCTGGCCCCGTGTGCGTGCTCTGCCTGCTGCTCGTCGTAGCGTTTTATATTTGCCACAGCCACAGGGGTCTGGGGGCCGGAGGTGCCGGGGCTCACCATCACCACCACCACCGGGTGCCCAACGAAGAGGACCCCTCAATGGATCACCCCTTCATCACTGTTGGAACAACACTGAAGGACCTCATCTACGACATGACCACCTCAGGCTCTGGATCAGGTTGGTCCATTTCCCCAAGTCCCCCCTTTTTTTCATTGCTGTAGCCCTTCCTGGCCTCTGTAGACATGTCTTATGTTCTGGGTTATCATCTTAAGTCTCTCTTAATTCAAAACTAAGATGGCTCTGGCATATTTAAACTTGACCTTTTTTCTCCAAAAGTGCAGGAGATGTTTGCTTTAAACCTTTTGTTGCATTATCTTCGTATTCTTCTTAAATGAGACATCCATTTACATTTCTTCAGAAGATTGAGAAGCTGAAAAACAACCAGGAACCAATGAGCTGAATATCTTGAAGGATGAGTAATTCATCTAAAACTTGTATTTTCTAATCTCTGCTGCTATTATTCCTCCACTCAGCTCTGATAAAGTGGTTCACTATCATTACCACAAACACTTGATTTTTATTTATTTTTGAGTGGACAGTGGATAGTCAAGTGCCCTGCATCAGCTCTTAGAATCAATGTAACTTGTGTTTCTGCTCATTAATTAGTGGCTCATTAAACTGCTGGCAGCTCTTTGTGATCTCTCTCTGGTCCGTTCAGATCAACCACATTTTTTAATTTGGTCTCATTATCCCATGGTGCTTCCACTTTGACTGTTTGTCTACACTAGTATGTTTTAACTTGTGCAGGAATCAGTTTTGCTTTTGAAAATTTTAATATTAAAAGTGTTTGTTTTTATTTATTTATTTTTTTTTTACCAAAAATGTATGAATGAATTTGAATGAATTGGTCTGCATTTAAAGTTCTTGGGAGTGTGTGGGCGTGTGTGTGTGTGTGTGTGTGTGCACATGCACGTGTTCAGTACTGTAAGACTGCAGCTGCACACATCTTAAAGTAGAACTGTGTTGTAATGACAGGTTGGCACAATTCAGGCTACTTGCATGCACATACACACACCACTTACTGGCAAAAGCTTGTCTTTATACTCTCCATAAATTAGCACCTCTCTGTGCCGACTGGCACCTCAATGCACTGCCAAGGAGCCGCTTGGATTCAGTCTTCGTAGCTATTTACACCATATTGTACAATATGCAATCGGCAGTCGTGTGTGTAACTGGTACTGTGTGTGTGGTTTGCCTGATGAAATAGGAGGAGGTTTTTCATTCCACTTTCATTTTCTTTTCTCATCAGACTAGTGAGCTGAAGAAAAACATTCCACATTTAAGCCTCTTATAGTTTCTGCTGAGTTTTGGGTCATTATATTGTTTACACAGTAGTTGTTAGGTGTCCAGCACAGTAAGGGTTTTGCTCACATAAGAATTTTGTCATCTCCAGATATTTAGAGATTTCATTTTTGAAATATTCTCAATATTTATTTGTTCATTTACACAATCGCAGTACTATGACTTTTCAGAGAGATGCAGTTTCAAGTTTGTTGACCAGTTTTGAGGTTTTGTCCCTTCCACAACAACATTCTCCTTCATCTTATCCACCTTCTCAATTTAATCTTTCCCCTAAATTTCACAAACAAGAAACATCTTCCACGTCATCATGCATTACCACCGAAAATGTGTCTCTCTCTTCCCAGGATTGCCTTTACTTGTCCAGAGGACCATCGCCAGGACCATCATCCTCCAGGAGAGCATTGGTAAAGGCCGCTTTGGAGAAGTGTGGCGAGGCAAGTGGCGAGGCGAAGAGGTGGCCGTAAAGATCTTTTCCTCCCGTGAGGAGCGCTCCTGGTTCCGTGAGGCTGAGATCTACCAAACTGTGATGTTAAGACATGAAAACATCCTGGGCTTCATCGCTGCTGACAACAAAGGTGGGAAGTTTAAGATAGTAGTAAGAAAGAATGGAAGGAAACAGTAACAAAAAGATGTATTGAAATCTCTCAGATCCAAAGCAAATGGCAGTGTGGGTTGATTTAATTGCATGTGAATTGTGAGCTGTCAGCAAGAAAGAAGCTCGGCCAGAGGTGGAATTGGTGCAGACAAGCGTTTGCTGTGAAGAGACAGGTTGGGAGACAGTACGGGGGAGTAACAGCTCACTGTGAAGACCGAGCAGACACAACCACACAGTTGTGTGCCCAGCACACTGGTGATTTCTGTCTGCCAGAAGCCATGACTTCTCCAGTCTCTACGTTAAAGACACACAAGCTGTGTCTTAATGAAGGAACTCCTAACTAGTTCTGGGATAAATGCATTGTCTGATCATCAACGAGAGTGCTGGAAGATGCTGAGAAAATAAACAGTGTGATGAATTCCAGCAAGGTGGATAGAATATGACCACCTCTGGTATGTTGCATAGGCAGTCACCATTCAGAAACTGTTGTTTGTGTCATTCTGCCAACATGTCCCTAAAGTTTCTTTCACAAGCCTGGTTTTAAAGAATGTAAGAGTGTTTGTTTGCTTTTTAACTTCAGTAAATCCTGATTTTCATCTAAGCAATATTTCTGCTTATTGGTTGAGGTTTAGGATGAATGAGTTTAAAGCTTTTATTCATTCACCTCTCTTATGAGCAGGGTTCAGGCAATAGTACAGTGGAGATTGAATGAAACTGAAAAGCTGAATACAGCTTTTTTTGTTGTTGTTGTTGTTTTTTTTTTTGGTTTTTTTTTTTTTTTAGGGAAGAACAAAGTGGGATTGTTTGCCCACTAATAATATGATAGTAGATTAGTAGATAGTAGAAGTGGATAGATGAATGGCGACAGGTTGCTGCTGGAAAAGCAAGCGGATAACTCCACTTCTGTCTTTAACCCCCTCTCTCTCCATCTGTGTGCAGATAACGGGACGTGGACTCAGCTGTGGCTTGTGTCAGACTACCACGAACACGGCTCTCTGTTTGACTACCTGAACCGCTACACCGTCACTGTGGAGGGCATGATCAAACTGTCCTTGTCCACAGCCAGTGGCCTTGCTCACCTCCACATGGAGATTGTGGGCACGCAAGGTGAGACACCAGGTTTTAATTTCCACAGGAATTAGATGAAGATCATGCATTATTTTACTACAGATTCTTATTTATTTTTCTAATTCAAAATGCCTAGATAAGAAATGTCCTCAGCTGGTGAAATCAACTCCACCTGTTTTTCTACAACAAGCCAGGTTCATTTGCATTTCATTGTTTTCTCCCTCTGTGCTGGAAATAGGTTAAAAACATGAATTACAATAGGAATGCATCAGCTTGAGTGAAAATTCTATGAGATTGTCTGTCTGGAGAAAGTAGAGCTTCTCTACTAAGGAGTTGATTCACAACAGTAGCATTTGTTGCCACAGTAAATATCAGTTTGAAAACAAATCTCTATCCCCTTACTCATAGGCCATATTCACACCCAAGTGTTAATGCTCAATTCAGATTTCTGTCTAGATCCAATATTTTAATGGAGCTTTTAAAGCTTAGACTCCATTGTGAACTTGTCTCGGCCCTGATGTCACCTGCAAGAGTTAACAAACAATCAGGAATAAGAGACATGGACGCCACAGACATTAGCGTTTATGATTTCATAAGGTCTATATTTCACTGTCCCTCCACGGACTCCCTCACCGCTGTCTGCCATGTTTGTTTTTAGTTTTGTGACTCCTGCATGTAGTTATATTTAATTCCAATACAGGTTGTTTGGCTGTTCAGACTGAGGTCACATATCAAAAACATCATATCTGACCGATTTAAAGTACATATGAAAGTAGCTCAAATCTGTTTTGAAAACATCCGATTCCATATGATATGTGCTGTTCACGGTATTGTGAAACAATAAGATCTGGGTGAGATAAGGGAGAAAAATCTGATTCAGGACACTTGGGCCAGCTATGTGAACATAGCCACAGAGAGCTGTGTTTTGATATTGGACATATCAAAGTAAATTTATCACCATAAATTATTCTTTCTTGTATTGTATAGCTCAGGTGGTGCAGGGCCTTTGTTAAACATGTGACTTCCTGTCACCAGGTAAACCAGCAATTGCCCACAGAGACCTCAAGTCAAAGAACATTCTAGTGAAGAAGAACGGGACCTGCTGTATCGCTGACCTGGGTCTAGCTGTCCGCCACGACTCGGCCACCGACACCATTGACATTGCTCCAAACCACAGAGTGGGAACCAAAAGGTAATGTCACCGGATCATAAAGCTGTTTTTCGCTCTTTTATTCTTGAGGGTGGGTGATGTATGAGCCAAGGTTCTCCACTCCTACTTGTTCTCTATTTGCTGCAAGTCTGTTGGTAGGGAACTGAAATACTCAGGTTCAGCCATTTTGACTGTGTGGGCTGTCTGTCTGTCATAATGACACAAGTCTCCTTTAGGGATAAACTCACCTCTGCTTTGCCCTCTAAGCAGGAGTTGTGTTGTGTATATTAGTAAGTGGAGCTTCAAAATAATGGCTTTGAATTGGGGGCCACTAAAGTTAGGCTACTTTGGGTGTTGGCAGCCATTTACTCTAAAAGAGCTGTAGTTCATCAGGATTTAACTCCAGTTCAAATAAATCATCTTGTCATTTTTGGCTGTTGCAGAGGGTAGATACAGACAACAATGGCATTCAGACTATCAGAAATTGCACTGTGTGTTTACACTGACAGCCTTGGCTGCCCCCAACGTCAGAGCATCATAGACATTGAAATGATTCATCTGCTAAATTGCCAAACACTGTTTTGCGATGTCACCATGGGTCTCTTCTGCCTTCTTTACATGCGGCCCAGCTAAAGAGAAAAAAAAAAAGCAAGTATAAAAACCAACTGGATAAACAGAGTAATGCAGGTTCTGTGAAGCCACCAGCTTTTGATGCAGAGCTCAGGGATGAGGGATGTGCAGGGTTTTACCATTTATGGTCATGAAATGAGAATTAAACAATTGGTAAATTTAGTGTTTGTTCAGACAGAGAGAAACTCAATTGGCAACAATTCTCAAATGTTATGTCTTTTTGTAAACTGATTGTCTTTAGACTGAAGGGACAGACAAAGCAAAAAATCTGTGGACCGAATGAATGCAGTTATGAGAATAATTTTCAGTTTAGTCGATGAAGAAAATATTTATTTGTACCCTGAGGTGAAATATATTCGGTGTAACAGTGCAAATACTTTTCTTTATTGTACTTTTTTAAGAGGACACAGTGCAGCCACCTTTGTTTGCACTTTTCATTCCCATTCAAACAGTATGACCAGCAAAGCTCTTTGTTTGTCTACCTTGAGCTTCTTTGGATGACTTGAACTGAAAACTACTGAACCATATCTGTGAGCACTGAGTTGCGACACAAAGAAAGAGCATTTTGATCTCAGTCTGCTCCCTGCGCTGCCAGGACAGGCGCCCCCTGCCCACTGCTTTATACAGAGATAAAATAGGTCTGATAAATGTGTGTTTTCTTCTGAAACAGTTGGTCATTGTAGTTTCCATCAAACATTACTGACAAGTGGAACTCGTGAATTTGTTGAGGATTATTTTTGATGGGGGATAAATCCACTTCTGCTGCTGTAGTATTTGGGATGGTAGGGTGTGCCCAACACAAACTACGGACACGTTCCATCATTACCATGGGTCTTCATGGTGGTAGGGGAACATTTCACCCAGTGCAGCAGTGTGATCACTCACCCTGTGTTTGAATGTTACGTGCATTTGTATACATTTATTGTTGATTGGCTTTTTAGTGGAATGTCGCCTAACTTATTTTCCAACATTTGAAATCAACTGTTCTGCTCCGTCAAACTGTTCAGTTTGTATCTTTACAGATGTGATTAAAATTAAACTATCATAACAAAATAAAAAACGACAATAACTTAAGTTTTGCACAGTCTTACATTGACCTTACAAAAGTTATGAATCCAGGCATTTGAATAGTTAAAGAGTTAAAAATGAATAACTTCAAAAAGATCTCTTATCCCCCTTGTGTATCATTAGTCATTACTATTTCCACTTGTACCCTGCTTACAGTCCTCCAGACTGGAAACTTTCAATTTCCCCTTGTGACTCTGTGTCGTCTTGTTCCAGACTAGCAGACTAGTCCAACCACAGGGTAGGAAAGGGAATCAGTGAACTAAGGCTGTAGCAGCCCCCTGTCCAATAGTCTCCCCCTTCATCTCTCCCACAGTGATAGCATAGCTCTCATCCTGGAATGCTTTTTTCTCTCCCCATCATTTTTGTCTTGTTTATGTCTTCCTCCCGCCCTGTCCTCTTATCTGATGCTAATCTATTGCTTACTGCGGTGGTTTGATGCTGCGAGTGTATTTCAGTGCCACTAAATGATTCAGTAAGCCTCGGGGCAGTGGAGATGAAGACTCTGGCCTTGGCTGAAATCCATGCTATGTACTGATGATCAGATTCCACCAGTATTTTTTTCAGCTTAAATCCAGCAAAGTCTCAGTCCAACTCTCAAGTTACATTGTATTGAAATAATAATTTTGGGTGAAATATGAATTTATATTTTTTCACTGGGGTGCTTGTTTTCACCAGTTTTTTCAGTCCTTTCTGACAGCCGGGATCCTAACATGTCCTGACCTTGGGCCAGAGCTCTCTGAGACAGTCTACTGTCTGCAGTAACAAAGCTAAGATCTTAGGCTCTTTATTAGAAACAGTTGGTGTCTTTTATAATCTAGGCGCATACGGGTTCGATGGTGTTTACGTTATATGTCAATACCATCAACATGTCACTGTCATAGAGTGACCAAGCTTGGACTGATATTCCATAATTTAGAATTTTGGAATTATGTTTCCTTCTATATGCACTGCAGTATTTTTTTTTATAAAACTTTTGCTACTGAGACTGCATTTTAATTAGATTTTTTTTTTCCATTTCACTGCCAAATGTAAATGTGGCACAAAAAAACACCTTTGAATGAATAAAAATATTAATCTTGACTTTATTCAAACTTAATCTCGATAAACAACAGACTCAGATTCAAATGTTTTGTGTGTGGGCTATTTAAATTCACACATCAACAACTTTGTATTTTATTCCTTGCCGTTCAGCACATAATTCTCTTAGTTTCTTTCATAAAGCTCTTTTGTTTTCAGCATGATGTTTTTCCCCTTTTTATTTGTCTAAAGAGGAAGAAGGACACCCATTCATTATTTGTACACTAGTTGCTTGAAGAATTCAATTAAGGCTTGGTCTCTTAGGCCCAGAGTGTGGGCTATTTGATTACGGTGTGGAATCCATCTCATTACAGATCATCAGTGATGTGTAGCTGAAACACTGTCCACAGGAATGCCCAAAGGTTCATTTTCTATTGATCATCAGATATCAGTTTGAAGCTCAACATGTAATGTCATGTAGTCACCTGTCAGAGGTAATTGAAAATCTTCTGCAGAGCTGGTTAAATCAAGGAAGTTTTGTGTGCCGTGGGTCTTCACCCCGATGTATGTCTTTTTAAGTTGGAAGCTGTCATTATCAAAACCACCGTGCTGCCTTCAGATGGTTGAATGGCTTAGTGAAAGGAAAGCTTTTATTGTGATAGATGTCTTCAAATGACTTACTAATTTATAGATGGATCCATATTAATAGGGACGGTTAAATTGTGCTTGAAGATTTTTAATTCACATGATCAGCTTCCCTTAAGAACTGGTTGAAATATTTTTCTTCCATCTGACAGTAATAAGGGACAGGATCAGTGTTCATAGGAACATGCAGACAGGTTTTGTTTGCTACTTTTTACGATTCCTTTGGTTCATACTGTCCACAAAGCAATATGCCTTCCCTGTAAGTATAAAGTAAATCTAAAGTTCATATGAATCTTCCATAATCTGTGTGAGTAGATATTTTCCAGAGTCACTCCATGCATATAAAATTCCCCCTTTGTCCCCGCTCCTGCACAGAAGGTTAGAAATGAAAAGATAAAAGCTTTAGATATCAGTTATTCAAAATGTTTTTTGTACACAGGATTTCATGAAAGAAATGGTTTCCGAGCTATTTATCAAAGTAGTGGAAAATTGGTCTCTTTAAATGTAATTTTGACGTGATGTAATACATGACACAAAAATGTGCCTTTTATCCAGTTATGGCAGGGGAAAGGCCCAAGAGTTCAGACAAATGCCCTTAATGTCTGAGTTCATCTTTAACATAGCTTCTTATTTATTAGTGTGGCAGGGGGCTCTTTGGGTTCTTTGTTCTTATCTATATAACAACTTCAATTGTGATTTCCCTCACCAATGGTTCCTCTTGTCAACCTGGTGGTTTTGTTCCTTTTTTGTCAGAACTAATATAAAAGACAGTTTCTTCTTTCACACAGCCTATTTACAAATTTCCACCAGAATTCATAAGAATCAGGTTAGGTCAGTTATGACAGCACCCCTGTTTACACAATGAGGGGCAGCCACTGCACACATCCCCTCTGGCACTGGCTGGGCTGCCTCTCTCCATTTATATACACACTCCTCCTGACTTTTTTTTGGGGCGGGGCACCATCAAACAATACAACCTATGACACTAAAGCTGACACAGAGCTCCATAGGATCTCATGAAACTCTTACTGGTTGTTTAGGAAACGCTAATCTCCAGTCATCATTTTAGGAGACATTAGGATCCCCATGTAACCTTCAAAAAGTAATGTGAAGTTTCTTACTTTACACCAACATGTTTCTGTTGCACTCCCACCTGTGGACATGAGATACTAAACTGTGTTTTCTTTTGTATTCTTCAGATAATCCTTTCACCAATAGTTGCTGAAATGTCTGGTAACAATCCATATGTCTGCCTGTCTAGGTATATGGCTCCAGAGGTCCTGGACGACTCCATAAACATGAAACACTTTGAGTCTTTCAAACGAGCTGACATCTATGCCATGGGACTGGTCTTCTGGGAAATCGCCAGCCGCTGCTCCATGGGAGGTGAGGATCAAATGAGAGGGGCCGGAGGTTCTGAATCACTGAGAGAATAAATGGGAGGTTGAAAGATTAATGGAGGGAGTGATGGATGAATGGACAAAGCAAGGAGCAGAATCAATTATGGAAATATTCACACATCGGTATTTCCATAGTTTAAAGTGCAGATATACAATCAGACAGTTTGAAAAATGGATCATAGAACCCACTTATTGTAAAGCAAAGCCAAGCCAAGTCAATTTATTCTATATAGCACACTTAAAGACAACAGGAGCTGACCCAAAGTCCTTTACAATCATGGCAGATGGATTAGTAACACAAGAACATGTAAAGCACCACTCCTTGTTTGTAATCGAGAAAGGGTGAAATGGCTCAACCCTGTGAGCAGGGAATCACAATACTCTAACCCTGAGGTGATAAAAGAATGGATCATTGTTTCTGACATAAAAAACAGCTTTAATTTGGCTCTGAGCTGATAAAAGCTGCAACGTTGTGCCACTTTGTAGCAAGGACAGCAAGTGCACCAAGTTAGTGACGAGACTAAAGATCAACTCGTTTTCATGTCTAGATCATTAAGAAGATTTTTTTCAGCTAGCACCGTCGGCTGTAAGTGATTGGTGAAGTCATGTGCCATCCCCGTTGTACCTTGATAGATGCCACATCTACTGGGAGCAAAGGATGACAGTTCACACTTCAGGTATACCAGAGTATTTACCACATTTCTTATTTTTCTGGCAGGCATACATGAGGACTACCAGCTGCCATACTACGACCTGGTTCAGTCAGATCCATCAGTGGAGGAGATGAGGAAGGTGGTTTGTGAGCAGAAGCTTAGACCCAACATTCCCAATCGCTGGCAGAGCTGTGAGGTAGGACACATGTCACCGAATCTGACTCTAACTCACTTTGCCAAGATGTTGAGTGGCTGCATGGAGAACTCAGATTTATTTATTTATTCCTAATCCTTATTGTTGAAAATGGAATCGCATGAGAGTGCAGGAAGACTTCGGTCCATCCGGCCAATTTTCTTCATTTCCCTGTCTGTCAACCATTTATATATATATAAATATGTAGCAGCTTAAAATTTTAATACACATCTGAGAATGTAGTGTCAAATCCAGACATTAAAGACTGAGAGACATGTCTCCCTGGGCGTGTGAGGTCTTGTTAGAAGTGGATAGATGAGACGAGTACGCTGCGTGATGTGAAACGGACCTCACCTATCATGCTGGGGGGGGGGGTCCCTGCTTTTAACTCCCTGTAATAATCAATTCTAGACTGTTTCACATGCCATCATGACATTGATTCAAGCTGAAGTAACTTCATCTACCAAAGAATCAACACACGTGTTTAGGATTTAGGATTTGACAGCAGTTTTGAAAACACCTCTTTGTGCACTCTGCTGATTACAGTACACTGTCTCCATATTGGCATAATGCAGTGGTGGTGCTTTCTGCAAGGACATCAATCAGAGTTGGTCAAGAAAAGCAGGCAGCATGAAATTTCAAGGAGGTGACGCCAGTAATTCTCTATTCAGGAAAAGCCGTGTCAGAGGTCTGCTGTATACAGCCGGGGGGGGGGGGGCAGTTGTATTCAACAGAGTCCTGTCAAAGCCACTGCTCCATAGGCAGGGACAGGCACACACGCACACAGTGGTGTTTTGAAGCAGGAACATGATTGTAAAGATTTCAAGGCCTTTTTATTTTTTGCTTCAAAATTTAAGGATTAAAGATGCTGCTGTTGTATAACTCTGTCGATAAGCATTAACTCTGCACATTAATTATCCTAGCCCTGCTTTTTGAGCTGTACCTGAAAAACAAGCCAGTTTTCAGCTCTCAAAAATCACATCACCAGTGACAACTGCGGTTAATTTGTACCTCCTTCCTTTGTTTGTTTCACTTTTCCAATCTAACATTTAACATTAAAGCAACACTGATCTTTCAGCTGCACCTACCTCACTGGGTCTAACAATGCAATGCAAAACAGCCATCAGGTCATAAAGAGCCCAATCTAAATATTTGTGAATGTTTGACAGCGCCAATGTTATGGCGAAGTGTCAGTTCATCAGCACCAGCTGCAGTCAGTTTCCTTTGAGGCAAAGCGATGACACGTCCCACCAGACGTCTTTATAAGCCCAGTGTCTTATAAGCAGCCAACTTTTTGTAGCCCAAGTAAGCCATTTAAAGCTGGATAGCAACAAATCTCAGTAAAGAACTGATTTTTAGGGTTATCTTTTTTCGCCTTTGCATCCATGACTCTGTTTATACTTAATTTACCTGTGAAGAGCTGCAGCTCAGCACTGTAGCTTTCCATCTATATTCTTAAGTAAATTGTTGCATAGAGCAATTAAATATCACTGAGTAGCTAATAGAGCAGAAATATAAATTGGATTTTTATCCATTTAGATAAAAACTGTACCACAATTTTTGGCAAACTCAACCACAATTTTCTCAAAACTCTTAAGTCAATGAAAGCAGGAGACACACACACACCCACACCGTGTTAATAGCAGTACATCTGCATAGATATCCATTTTATAAAATCAGACATTTCACTGACCTCCATTAAACCAATTTGCTGATAATCATGTTTCTGTGGCTACATAAATGCCGAATAACTTTCCCTCATAAAAATTTGCTGACGTGAAATCAAATATTGCTTTCAAAAAAACAGAGGGTGGAAAGTTTCAGGTTCTAGTCCTAGTTGACTATTTTTCTGAATCCTTCTAATACTGGGTGTCTGTTAAGGCCAAGTCCAACCTGACACTTGTGACTTAAATGTTGATTCAAAGTTACTTATATAGTATATTGAGTATATTGAAGGTTTTGTTTTAAAAAACAAAGTTTAAAAACTTAAAATACTGACTCGACATGAGCAGTGATCTCACAGTGACAGGACATGGCCCCACTACAGAGATCACGTTCTGTTTTGCTGGATTTAAAGGAGCTAAAATTCTTAGTTTACTTGTAGGGTTAGGCTTTTTAAATTATTAATATTAACCTTACTTCACACTCTGCTCCAAGAATAACACCGCAAATGGGAATTTTCTGCAATTTCAGATCCTCAGGATCAAAATCTTAGTTTTTGCATCATCCGTAGAACAGTGCAAGATGAAGCTCGACTGTTCTTGGGAAGATCATAAAAGTACATACAAAATTAATGATTTAAAAATGGTTCTGTTCATATCTTTTAGGAGGTGGCAGAATAGGAGTTGTGTCACAGATGTGGGCTTTGCCCTTTTCTAAAAGCTGAGATACTGCCGCTCTTTTGTTTACTAATCATAGAAGAAAAATGGATCAGAATCTGCTCCCATAGGATGCATGCTCACATTTTTCTCTCCTGTTTCTCTCCTGTGTTGGTGCAACGAGGTTTCTTGTTTTATTTCCATTGATTTATCGTGTTTTACTGGAGACTAAGATACCACCACTCTGCGCCTTTTTCTATCATATAGACAAGATCCAGTGTTTAAAGATGTGATTTCCCAGTAGTAAAATGTCCTGTTTTATTTCCAAAGCCTAGACCATTGACCATCACAAAGCTTTTATTTGGACTTGTTCAGAGTTATTTATTTGGGGGCTTAGGGTTAGTGTTTCAGTCCAGATATAGTTGACTCACTATGTACAGCTGAGATCAACGCAGGAATGTCGGCATCGACTCACGCAGAGACTGCAACAATTATGCCCGCCCATGCAGGCTGTTGAGCAGGTTTTGTAAATTGAAACCGCAGATGTAAACGTGGGAAGTGTTTGCACTGCTCAATCATTCATTCCGCTTTTTTGTTTCCGGGTTGCGGGGGTTGCTGGAGCCAATCCCACTCTGCCTGAGGGTCTGGTACACCCTGGACAGGTCACCAGTCCATCAAGCTGACATTTTCCTCTTGGTCAGCTCAAGGATTGTGATTATGATGGAAGGATCGCACTTATTGTTATGTGACACAATAACAGGTGATGCTGTAATATTTAGCGAACAGACACCCCGCTGATGTCGGTATTGTTCACTCCGTTGTTCTGGATCAGATTCAGGCTCAAACACATAGAGATTCATCTGAGAATTTTCCATTTCCCATTAGATATGATGCTGAGTAGTTTTACTGTTTGCTTTCAGTACCTTTGCATTAGTAAGATGATGAATTGCTGCTTGCAAAACCTTTCCCTGGCTGCCGCTCCTCAGCAGGCTTATGGAAGCTGGCCACTCAGAGGAAAGTGGGCTTTTGGAAAGGTGGGGGCTAAAAAGCTCAAAGCTAAAGTAACATTGCCTGTTTCAGTCAGAGGTACAACTGAGGGGTTACATAACAGGCTGTATAGGATAAATAGATGGGTTTTTTTGTTTGTTTTTGTTTGTTTTCTGGTTTGTTTGTTTGTATTTTACTGTGAATCATAGCAAGCTACTTTAGCAGCATCTCAGAGCTGAAAATGAACATATTTAAAGTTACCGAAGCAACAAATTCTGAAAGATATGGATTATATAGTACACAAGCTTCAGTGAATTCTGTTGCATAAAAGGGTGGATAAGATTCTAAAAAAAAAAAAAAAGCATGTGTACAGCAGAATGTTAATTCATGGCGGTGTGGAGTTGGCACCAGTCCACCTGATGAATGGACGACTGGAATGTGTCAACGGTCTTGATGAGCTTTGTAGGAAGTTTCACAGATGATGCACAAGCATCTCACCAGACGGACACTGTGAAAGACTGAGACACATACACAGACACAGACACAGACATGTTGAGTCATACATACCAGCTGCTGTTTACAGCCCCACCAAGAGAGACGTGAAGAAATTAGTGTAAACTCTGGAAGCTTCAGCCTGGTTGTGATGTCAAGTTGGAAACAAAAGGAAAGACTTTCCTGTAAAACAACAGCAACAAAGAAAAGCGCACACACATGCACACACACACATATATATATATATATATATATATATATATATATATATATATATATATATTTCAATTGGAATAGACAGGAGACTGTTTAGGAGGAAGAGATGTTTTGTTTAATCCAATTGTGTGTGTTTTCAGCGTAAAATTTAATTTAAATCAGCAGCTTGTTTAAAAAATACATAAATGCATAAAAAATAACCTCTAGCTTGATTGAACCAAAATGACAACTCTGTCCCCTTAAAGTCCTGGGAAATGTTCGCATCATTATCAGAAGCAGTCCATCTCCAAACGTCTGTTCTCTTTGTTTAGCCTACAAACACAAAATCACTGCTCAGTTGTGTTGTCTACCCACTCTCTCCTCTGCAGGCCTTGCGAGTGATGGCAAAGATAATGAGGGAGTGCTGGTACGCCAACGGTGCTGCCCGACTCACCGCTCTCCGAATCAAGAAAACCCTGTCCCAGCTCAGCCAACAAGAGGGGATCAAGATGTAGACCCAACTATCAAACACACACACACACACACACACACACACCTCTGACTGGCATCCATATCGTTAGCATTACAGCATTTATTGTCTTCATTGGTATTCATCGATTGTTCCTCCCCTTTGGTTTGAAGTGAAATGAAGAATTTTTTTTTTTTTTCTCTCCTCGTATCTCATTTCATTCATCAAACTGATGAATCCTGCACCTGAAACTCAGGAACCATCTATGTATGTGTGTTGCACTGGGCAGACATACACACATGAATGGCTGGATCGATGGATGGATGGATGGATGAATGGATGGATGGATCTGATGATATGTGGTTGTTTCTGAAGGGGATAAAAGAGGCATTTTAGGATGCCTCCGCTCATTATCCTTCATGTTAATTTACTATGTTCATCCCATGAAGTCTCTGTAAGACCCACAGAGGCACCTGGTGACCATCTAAACACGCACCTCCACCCAACCAATAAGAACTCACACCTCATCGGGGAGAACTCAAGGCCGGACAGGTAGCTGGGGATCTTCCGGAAGGCCTCTGAGCTTCCAGAGCTTCACTCTCATCTCCCTATCTTCATCATGACCTCCTCATTTGTAAATTAGCATTTCATTCTTTACTTCAGAGGGTTAAGCTACTCTTCAGTAGGGCTGCAAGCTGCTTGTTTACATTTTTGAATAATTATTGTCTAAGAGCAATCCAGATGGAATGTTTGAAACAGACTTGTGTTTATACACAAGCTCCAAATATTTTATAAATCTAATTCAATCGTACACTCTTCAGAGTGTAACTGCTAAAACTCTAATGTGTCAGAGAATATTTATTTAATGGGAAATGTATCATAAGGAAATGCATTTTGTAAAATTCAGCCTAAAAGCTCTTGGACCAATGGGGGGAAAAAAACAAAACAAAACAAAACCTTCGATGCAAGTGGCCCAGCTGTGTCCAGTCAGAGTCAGTGTTGGCTTGTCACATCTGCCCAGTGACTGGACAGTTAACTAGTGTTGTCTTTGAATAGTAACTCGAACATTCATAATTAGAGAAGTTTCTGTTTTTGAAGAAGTTCACGGCACTTCATTTGTATTCATACTGGTCCATTGTGGTGAAGAGGCAGCTAAGCCACAAGAGGCGTTCTGTGCATGCCCATCTGGGAGGAGACCCCGGAGCAGACCCAGGACCTGCTAGAGAGATTACATCTCTCAGCTGGCTTGGGAGCGCCTCAGGATCCTCCCAGAGGAGGTGGCTGGGGAGAGGAATGTCTCGGTTTCCCTCCTTGTATTCTTCGACTCAGAAAAGGCCGGAACGGAACAAGCATCCTCTTGATCCACCACCCCTAAATGAGCCATGGTTTAGTAGTAACTCAGCGAGTTCAGTTTATTCAGCGACGTAGACGTGACGTTTGCAGCCCCACTCCCGAGTCATTTCACAGTAGCACTGGGGACTGAAGTGAGGATCATGGGACAGTCTGTAAGCCGCCCACTGGAGGCTCACACAAACGTTGGCTTCATCTAGTTGAGTAGTGAGCAGAATCTGTCATCTCTGCAACAATTTTGCACCAGTTTTTCATTTATCTCTGTTGTATTTCTCCGTCTCCCCTCATATCGTCAGGGAATCGGACAGGTCAGTTTAATTTATTATTATTGGGGGTTTTTTGTTTGTTTGTTTGTTTTTTTGTTTTTTTTTTTAATTTCTGTTTTTGGGTGGCATGGGATGTTTTGCAAAACTAGACTGGACATGATGACCTCATTCATTTTTGGCAAACATGCTGCAACATATGCAATATACAGTAGATAAATGTGTCTATTTTCTATACTCTGCTCTGCTAAACCACAAACAGCAACAACAACAATCAGCTGCCACCATGCCTTCCAAGCCAGCTGTTACCGGAAAGTGCCAGTGCTTTAAAAACCCAAACCCTCTCATGTCGGCTGCTATGGAGCGTGTTTGCTCTTCATACATGCGGCACTGTGTATGTGTTTGTGTGCCTGTGTGTGCGCGCGTGTCTTCACGCACGCGCCAGAGCAGGCCCAGTGGAGCCCTGCCAAGCATACACCAAGCTTGTACTATGCACACCCAAGAAGTAGGGACAGAAAACCCAAGAAGGAACACACACAGACACACACACTCCATGCCTCAGCACCCCCAATGCAGCCGACACTCTGGTGCCATTTCGTCAACCCCCCACCCTCACCTGAACGCCTGACCACCTCAGCAACAACTCATTGTACAGCTTCTCCTCTCAGCGGACTGAGTCTGGAAACTGAGCTCCAGCACCTCAAACTGTGTTTAGTTGGAAGAACACTGCAAAAGCTTACGGCGGCTTTCGAAAAGAGACACAAAGACTTGTAAGCATTACTGATGTTGCCCTATAAGTGTAAACTCTTGGATTTGTTTTATTTTTTTTTGTTGTGTTTTTTTTTTTTTTATTTGTTTTTATTTTTGCTTCTTCTCTTTTTTTTTTTCTCCTTTCTTTTTTTTTGGGGGGGAGGGGTTCTGTTCTCACGTATTTGTGCTGTTGATAGTGCAGCAGTGCAAATCAACCTTTAACGTGTATTCTTCTCTGTAGGATAATCAACAAAAAAAATAACAGTGAGGTACATTCATTTAAATATAGCAAATGGATATTTACTAAGCCATAGCTTTTCCAGGTTGTTTCAATTTCTTTCTTTTTCTTTCTTTTTTTTTTTTATGGCAAGGTCTTTTTCTACTAGAATGTACATTTATGGAAAAAAATGAAAAAAAAGTAAAATGGACAAATTTTGTCATTTCAGCTTAGCAAGCCTTAAGGGACCAACGCATAAGAGTCAGGATCTGCTCTTATTTTTCATTTCCCTTTCATTTTTCTTTTATTTTAATATATATCTATATATATATATCTATATATATATATACACACATATACATATATGTATGTATATATAAACTGATTACTAAAGGTAAAGTCTACTAAAGGTAGTGTCATGATTCTATCTATAGGACAAAAAAATATATGTAGCACCAGATGCAAGTTTGTTTCAGTTAAGTGTTTGTCCTGTTGCCAAATTGCCAAACATCTAAACTCGCTCTATCTTATTTCCACAGATATGCTTGTGTCTTGCACACAGGTCAAAATGAATTACGTTAAAAAAAAAAAAAAAACGTTTACATACGCAAAGTATTATTGGTCAATAATTCAGCAATAAGTGCACTTCTGAACCACGGCGGGGTTTACCTGTATGGCAATTTAGATGTCAGCGAGTCCGTCTGTCTCCATTTTTTTTTTTTTTCCTTACATAATGGATACATAATGTATTGATGTGCTGCTACTTAGTTGTCCACCTCGCTTTCCGAGACGAGGTGAGAGCTGCCATTGGATGTAAATATCCTCAGATTGCCTAAATCTGATCATTCATGTGCCATGTTTCTCAGAAGCAAATCCAGCACATTAGTCATTTGGTGGGCAATCCCCTCAATTGAAGATTTGCTGAAGTGTGTTGAAGAGTTGTTTTGCAGCTGCCGGTCTGGGAGGCCAGGGAGTCCACCCACTGCAGCAGCTCGTGTCACTGACGAGTTCCTCCTCTCTAATTCAAAGTTCAGATCAGTTCAGTCAGTTGCTGTAGTAGAGTGGGAAGCTGCAACCTCGCCGACCATGGCTGAAAACCACTGTGCCAATCTATCAGTGGGTTCAGAGTACCTTGTCCTTTGCTGCCCGCAGAGTTCGAAATTTATTTAGAAATATTACTGACTAAAAGCCCAAGTTTAAAAAGAGGGAGAGCAGAGATGACATCTCAAATTATTGAGTTTGTTCAGTGTAAAAAAAAAAAAAAAAAGTAATTTCTCTGCTTAAACACCCCTCCTTGTTGTCCTTATAGCAACTGATAATGTAAAAACAGATTAACGTAATTTGTCAAACTTCAAACTGCATCACACCTAAAAATGTAATAAAACCCTTTGAGCGTTTAATTACAAGATGATCTAATTGCAATACTTATGCAACTACGTTTAGACATTTATTGTCAGCCAGAGGAAGCCTGGTTCAATCTACTTACCAACTTGTTTTTCTGAGAGTCTGTGAGCATTTTTGCATCACTCCAAATCCATAGGAAGTAAACCAATTAAAAAAAAAAAAAAGAGAGCGAGAGTGAGAACTTAACTGTTGAATTTTCTTAAATTAAAAAAAAAAAACATGCTCAACTGAACTGCAGAGCTTTAGAAGGTATCAGTTCAGTGGAATTGATCAGAATGAAGAACCAGAAGCCCAAACCTTAGGTGATGGGAAAACATCCTGCGGCCTTTTCCACTCCTAACACATCAGTTATTATGAAAATGACATTATCAGTTGCTACAGGCTTTATTCAGCAATTCCATTGTCATCCTTATGAATGACACTTTGGTAAGAAAAAAAAAAAATAACAGTTTGACTAAAAGCAGTTATGGTGTGATGTTCCAATCTTTGTAGTTTCCACTGTTCAGAGTCCTTCTCGTGAATGAAGTATTATTAAATATGTAGAAATGATCAGCAGGGGCAGAAAGCTACATAAGCCGTGTAAATATCGTGTGGAGAAAAAAAAAAAGCTATCCTGATATTTGAAGAAAGTAAAGTGGATATCGCTGCTATATTAAATACAAAAAGGGTGACAGACTATGCTGAATTAAATGTTAAACTGTGTAAACTAGCGGGCCAACTGGGTATTGCCAGAGAAATCCAGCACCAAGGATTTGTCTTTCTAAGCCATGTGGGTCTGGGGCACGGGTTGGGCGATTGGTCAAGGTATGGGGGAACTCTAAATTTCAAATCTCAAAGTATCCCTTTAAGTGAGCTCTGGCTATCCCTGCTGGGCATTTGGGTGAGATTGAGACTGTATTGTGTGTGTATAACATTAGCAATGCCATTCTCTGGGACATTAGCAACGACAAAAGCTCAGCTCAACAGCACCTCTGGTATGCCTCTACAAGGACAACCTTCATTCTGTCTTAAAAGTCACCAGCAGCCTTGTACTTTTTCTTTTCAAAAACCCAAGATGACTTAACTGTAAAAAGATGTTTGCACCCGAATGTTTTTCTCTTGTGGTCTTTATACAGCAGTCTTTCTTCCCCCCCCCCTTTCAATTCTCTCTTGTCATTCCATGTCATTCTCTAATTGACATAACAGATTATCGCCTAGCTACAAGGGCCACACTTCACTGCAGCCGGTTTACTCTATCCATAATAAGCCAACCAGCTCCCATCTACCGTTGCTTATTTGTACTTTTTAAAGTTTTAGAGAGAAGTTCAAACTGCCTCACTGAATATTCATCACCTTGTCATTCTTGTAAATTTACAAAAAAAAAGAAAAAAAAAAAAGAATTGTTGGACAAATTCCAAAAAGCACTTTGTGTGAAGTGTAAGTAGCACTATAATGTGGACATTTATTTTCCTTGTTCAAACCCAAAGATGACACAACTGGGCCAGTCAGGTGGGCTTACCCCCCCCCCCCAGGGTGCTCCAGATTCCCTGTTGGACGGCCAGACTGCAGAGGGGAGTTAACTTCAGAAACCACCAATCTGACCAACCTCACAAATGCCTTCAGGAGAGACTGTCTTAAACTATACAACACCTTTGTGTTCAGAAGTGGCTGAACGACATTCTGTGCAAACCTTTGTTTCAAGCACACCTTAACTTTCCTCCTCTTGTCTGGATCGAACCTGTAAATTGTGTATTTGCTTCCTTAATCTGGGGGTTACTTTGGTTTGGCGAATAAATTTTACCTTGGGTATGGCAACCTCTGAACTGTTTTACAAAGAAAGCCTGCTTGTACCTCCTTGTTGAAAGCCTTGCCTTCTCTCTCCGTAGCTCAGATTAAAAGTGTGTGGTGGTGGTGGTGGGGGGGGGGGGGGGTCATTGTGCAGCCGTCATGCTATTTCAAACCTTGGTTCGCTAGTCAACACAGATGAAGCTTGTGAAGGTGACTGAGCCGTTTAGTGTCTCAAACCCGTATGAAGGGAGGCGCTCTGTTTGATATGCAGCCTTTTCATGCGTTTAGTTCTGAAGCTAAGAAGGTACAAAACACATGACTTTTTCCTCCGAGTGCACTGATGGAGGGCCAAAAACGGGGAGGTAACAAACTATGCCAGCAGCTCTACCGCTTCGAACCACGCACTGAGAAATTCCTACAGCCGTGAATGTATCAGCCTTCTCAGAGTCAACAAACCAATCTGAGCACAACCTGCGTAACTCAGCCCAAAGGTCATGGCAGCAACTTTGTGAGCATGCAAATATCCGAAGCACGGGTCTGTTTCTATCTCTGTCTCTTTCTCTTGTTATGCAAAGTCTGGGCCCAATCATGTCTGCCCACTCAGTCCCATTGGATCACACGAGGTTCAACAACCCATCTATGCTAGCATGATCCACACACTGTGAGGTCCGCGCTCGGGTCAAAGGATTAAATCATTCTCCCGCAGTTGCCCTCCATCAAGTCACAGACCCACTCCTCTCTCCTGAAGCATGTGCAGTAGTAAAGCGCCTCAGACAGAGTTAAGGTTGACGCGGAGAGCGGTTGGAATCACTAAACGGTTCAGGCTTTGCTCGGCTACAAACAGTTTTCTTCTCCAGTCCGATGCTGCAGTGAGGCCTTTGTGGCAACAGGTGTAGCAGAAAGCTTTATCATATTTTATTTGGTGCCTAAGTTTGACAAGACTTCTTTTACTTTTCACCTCGAATGACAAGACTGCATGCGATTGTGTGTCTGCATTGATGTCTGCATTACGTGCTTTATAGATGTCATCCAAAAGCTGAGAAGATCTTAAAAAAAAAAAAAGCATAATTAACATATTAAATGGTCACTTAATCAAAAAGAAAATACCTCCTTTTAAAGACCAATGTGTTTTACCTCACTGTATATATATATTCTTGATTTGTTTACTCCAAGTTTGCAATTTATCTTTCTCTTTTTGTTTCTATGAAATGCTTAAAGTTGAAGAGAAAAATTCACTTTTTCTTTTCAATGGTACTTTTGTCTAATGGCATTGTATTGTGTTTGTGTTGTGCCCAAGCAGTATACTATTCCTCTTTTACCATGCTCTGTATATGACCTGTATATGGTTGTGTTCTGCGTGAGCTGTACAGTCAAAGCGCTTTACAAATGTCCAAGCCCCTTTTCTGAGCTCTGGTACATATGCCTTGTTCAATATATTCTTTTTGTTTAATGGGAAAGAAAGAGAAAAAAAAAAAAAAAAAAAAAAAAGTTGAAGAGGAGGTGGAGGAGGCTGGAAGTGAGGGGGAGGGACTGAACACCCCGACAGCGAGAACCCCTCGACAACTGATAAACCCTCCCCACCTCACAACCCTCTTGGATTTCTAAGCATATTATAATCTTTTTTTATATAGTATGTACAGATGAATGAGAGATCAACATAGGAACTAGAGGATTGACACTTATGTTAACTTCTAACATAGCTGGAGTAGTAAACTGTGTGAATAAAGAAACAAGGTTTCACTACAACTTTTGTGGTCGTTTTATTTTATCGCAGCTGGAAAGTGGACTCAGCTGTGATGATGTTGTAGAGCGCAGAAGGCCCCATGCTGACAGAAGGTAGATGCCCCTGTGTTCTTTGATCAGAAATCGGGTCTGTTTTTTTTTTTTTTTAGAAATTTTAAAGAAAGTGTCAAAGTGACAAAGGTCCGTCCACAGAAGTGTTGACAGCCTGTATTCAGAAACTCAATGCCAAAGGACTTCTGCAACTTTTGCGATGTTACAACACCGTCACCCCGCGCCGCCGTCAAACTATTTCAGTATCACGTCCGCAGCGGGAAGCGCCATAGGGATGATGGCATCCAATATGGCCGCCATACAGCGTGAGGGGGAGAAATGACTGAGAAGAGCTAAAGGTCAACCAATCAATTCTTGTTTAAATATCCGTGTCTGCGAATGTTGCGTTGACATATCTTGTGTCTTTTTCAAATAGTTTTAAAAATTCCGCTTTTAAATCCAACAGCTATAAAAATACCTGTTTTGGGGAGAAAAAAAAAATGCAATAGAAAAGAAAACGTCATTTTGAAGTCTCGAACGACATTTTGGATGAGCCGTACACCGCCACCGTATCTGAAACACAAGTCTCATATAACACCGAGATCACATGGAGTCTGACCCAGCGCCTCACGTGAGGAACAGGTGAATCCAGTAGATGAAGTGAGCAGACTGACTGTAAAACATGCTGAGCAGCAGATGGGTGCACAGGGAGGCATCCAAACAAAGTCGTGCAGCTCCGAGGTGGAGCACATAGCGCGGTCTCCAGCATGGGAGGTGTGTTTGGTCGGGGCCGGCCTGTCTCACACACACACACACACACTTCTCCGAGGTCACAGAGCAAGATGCTAATGTGTCTGTTTCACCCTCACTATAAGCATGTGATGTGAGCTTCTGCTAGATTCCTTGCCGAAGACTCATCCTGTGATGGCTCTCTGAAGTTTGGCGAAATGTATTTATTGGGAATAACGAGGCGCGCAGCCGCAGCTTCATCATAGTATCGACTGCTGTCAGGCCAGCTAACAGGCCCGTTGCTCATTTGTGAAAGGAAGTGACTGCAGGTTGTTTTGACGTTGACTGATCCTTCTGCTGTAGCGCTGAGGTTCATTTTGATCCGTCAGAGACAGACCCGATGAGGTGCGGCCAGCCGACAGCTCTGATTTCGCAGGGCAACCGAGCCGAAGTGAGGCAGGAGGCAGGCCACGTACACAGACGCACAGATACTGAACTCCTTTATCTTCACTGAGAATGGAAAAGCTTCAACTTCAACAGTGTGATTTTTCTTTTCTTCTCATGTTCAAGTGCTTTTTTTGTTTTGTTTTTTTTTACTCCTGCTCTGTTTTTATTTATTACTATTTCTGTAACAACCCCTCCATGGCACCTGTCAGTTTATTTTTCTGTCTTTGGTGTGAGTGTGGTTTGTGCTGGACATTTTCTCTGTCTTTCTCTCTTCCTCCCTTCCTTTCCTCCTTTCTTTCTCTGTGGCTGCCAACCCCCCTGACCAAATCTGCAGATTGTGCCATACAGTCACTTTCCCAGCTATGCCTCAGCCAGCCTTTAGTGCCGTTAGTACACCAGACACAGACTTGAGGAAAGAAAAAAAAAAAAAACTCTTTACCTGCAGCTGTTGTATCTGCAAATCTGATTTATTTCTGTCAACTTTTTTTTTTTTTTTTTTTTTTTGGAGCATGGAACACACTAACCTGCCTGTTCCTCCTTTCCAGGTTTATTATTACAAACAAATACACGTATTAGTTTCTACTTTGGAAGCAGTTTGACCTTATCCAGGTGGAGTGGAGGTGGAGAAAAAAAATGAATCACCGTTATTAACTTTTCATGCTCTTTGCTGACCAAGTGCACATTCATTCAACACTCTCACCTCCACTGAATACAATGACTCAGTCAGTTCCATCAGTGATGATCACTTTTATGACTGGGGACTTCAAACTGCTCTACTCTACTGGAGTGTTGAATTACTCCTCATATTTGTGGTGCTTGTGTGATGGTGCTTTCATCACCGGTGTCTTACCCTAACCCCTCCACCTCCTCTTGTCCAGCCCAGCAGGTGACAACGAGACAAAAAGAACACCCAAACTGTGGATGCTGCCACACCAGGCTGTTTAGCTTTTCTGCTCCTCTATAGCTGGAACCAAAGCTCAGAGCAGCGGGGCGCACACCAACAAAACAACAACAAGGATATTTAGCTGTAACCCCACAGGTAGATAATCACCAGCTGCTGTCAGTGAAGGTCTCACATGGACGCACATGACTTCACAGGGCTGCACTCCCTGCAGAGACTGGAGCCTGCCCTTTTGTTTTTATTGTAACATTTTACCCTCAAATTAACTCCCAAATAAATAAATAAACAAAATTGCCAACAGAAGAAAAAGCACCTTAATGTCAGAGCAGAGGAAGAAATCATGTGAAGTCACTTAACTGCCTCCTAACTAAAGAAGACATGTAAGAGGAAATGATGGAGAGAAAAAAATATCCCTTTTTTAGGAGACTTTATGTGAAAATTTAGAATAATAATCAGGACCTAATGATGATAGCCTTCCCAAGCAGAGCTCCTCACAACAAACAAGCGAAATGAATCACTTCCTTCCCGCTGCTCCTCTGTGTGTCTTCCTCTGAGAGTGTGCCACACTCGAGGGTCAGCGCAAGCAGTGGGAGCGAAAAGGTCAATAACAAGATGAGGAAATCGATTCAGCGCGTCATTGAGCAAGCTGCTGCGGCTGCTGCAACCCCTCAGTGCGCCGCAGTGCTGTGGCGCCACGCTCTGCCAAGTAGCTGTTGAGCTCAGGACTGCAGAAGCAGCACTTTTTAAGGTGCAACAGTAGCTACACCCATTGTGCGTTGACGTGTGTTGTGATTGAAATGCTGGACGGAGTGGAAGCTGCTGCAGCACAAATCCTGATTGAGAAGCTTGCTTGGATGGAAAAGCGCGTGTGTTCGTCTCTGTGACATCATCGTGCTGCTGCTTCTTCCTTGGAGGGCGCTGGCTGCAGCAGCACCCAAAAGTGATTCACAAATGGCCCGGCGTGAACTCCGACCTCCCTGACTCATCTGCTGCAGGTCCACTGTGCTTTCAGCACCAAAGATATTTCACCCACGGTGCATTGCAGCACTAAATACGCCCCTGAGGGAGCACAGGGGGACTTAGTAAGCTCGCTGTGAAGAAGGGAGTGGTGGTGGGGAAGGGTTTTTTTTCCTCCTCTGTGTCTTTGTGCAGAAGCTAAGAATAGCCTGACAGGCTCTCAGCAGATTGACAGTGATGTATGGATGTTGGCCTTCTCCGCCTGCTGCTGCTGCTGCTGCACACACACACACAGAGAGGAGCCACATCTGTTGGCACGCTTAGGATCTCACTTCTGGCAGCTCTGCAACAGTTATCAAAAGCAAATCTGATATTTAGCTGTTAAAACAGCTGAAGCTTTGTAATTACTTCAATAACGGAGTTCAGAAGGAGGCAGATGAGAGATTGTGCACCAATTATGGTGAATACACTCATATCAATGCACTGTGTAATGTAGAGCTGTTCAGTTTTGGATGTATTTTTACGCTTGGGATTGGTTCATTCCAGGATGAAAATCAATTACCACCCTCTTCAGGCTCCCTGCTGTGCGATCTACCACAGTGAATATTACTTTTTAGTTGTAATGCTGACATTGCATTAAAATTCTGATCAAGCGCGGACTCATTTAAAGCTTGAGCGGAATTACCTCACGGTAACAGAAGCGAAGCAGGTTTTCTTCCCTTGGTGTTATTGAGGGAATTTGTTTGGTTCAGTCGCTGAAGTCTCTCTGAACTGTGTCGCCTGATCAGACATGTGAGAGGAGAGATGACGAGTCAGACTCAGACTGACTCCCAGATCTGTATTTCCCCCAAAGGGCAACTCTGTTTTTCCAGTCTACCAACCCCATACATTCATTTTAAAAACAAAACAACAGCAACAACAAAAAATAGCCGGAGAAGATAAATATACAGTCAGTATTTATTCTTTTTCATGTGATCAAAGATCAACCTGATGGCAAAAGGGATGAAAATTTATACAGACGGTGCTAAAAAGTTAAAGTTAAGATGAAATCTGAGGACGGAATGTGAATTTATTCCTTTTGCTTTTTGGCTGCAGAGAACATAAATCTCTTTGTTGATCCCCCGCCACCACCACCATAGTATTTTGGAACAAACCTGAGCAATGCTGATAAAGGCTGCTCTTGTCTTTTACAGACCCCTGGACCAGCAAATAAAAGAAAAATACGTTGAAAAAATAAATAAATGCATGACATTTTCTTACAGCCATTAAACTTTAATTTCCTCAGCTGGTGGATTCTCTTTTGGCTTTGCTTTATAACACATTCAGTGTTCACATCAAAACTGTAATTTAGAGTCTGAAACAGTTCCTGAGCATTGGTACGCATCAACAATCTCAACCCTTACCATGAATAGAGCCTGAATTAGGTTTTTTCACAGTTTTTCCTGAAGTCAGTGACCAGTTCTGAAGAAGTTTTTATCACAGCAGTTAATAAAGGCAGTCCCGACTCTGGACCTTGAAGAAGGAATAAAGATCCAGTGTTTTTGTGTCCTGTGTGATTGTAAAGGATGAGGAGTCCAACATTTTACTGTCCTGATAAGCGTACTGCAAGCGGTCTATTTTGTCATACACCAGGGAGACAACCTCACCGCTTCCAATTCTATCAAGGCTTCTCATTATAAAGTGCCATTAGAGTGACGGGCCAAAACTCATTTAATTCTCTCTTTGGGATTTTTTTTTTTTTTTTTTTGTTTAAATCCAGATTACACTTGAAGTTTTCTAGGTTGAAGCAAGATGGTCATTTTCAGCACACATTCAAAAGAGGCTGAAAACTCCACCGAGCCGGTTGACCCCGGACTTCAGCGTGCTCCCACAGACGACATCAGGCGCAGCCCCCTTCCTTTTGTCGTGGCTAAGTGGTTCTGTGTTTCTCCTCCTTCATCGGCGTGCGCTCAGAGGAACTGGGGCCACATTTGGGTCAAAGTCTGTTTCGTTGAGCTTCACATGCCTACAGGGAGATTTTCGCACAACACTGGAACATGAATATTCTCTCTGCCTTCCGTTTGCTTCTGTTGCAACCTCCAACAACAGCGAACATTTATGCGCGTTTGTTTGGCTCTGATCTCCAGCAGATCAGCTCTGACTGAGCAGCTACACAGACGCTGACACAGTCTTTGGTTTTAATAACATTCTTCTCACTCCGCCGTGTTTTATCACTGTGTTCAGAACGTTATCATGTCACCAAGCTTCAGTTGATATCTTTGCTTTCGAGCACTGATTATTTTGTGTGATTGTTCAAACTGCCGTCACATCCTGGTGTCGGACAGAAACACAATGTGGTATTCAAGCTTGAGTACCAGTAGTGGTCCTCAGCGTTTCTCTTTGAGGCTGCAGAGGAGTTGGACGCTCTTTTCCTATTTATTATCTATACCACTTATCACAGGCCAGTCTGAGCAGGTACTCGGGGGGGGGCAGACTTTTAAGTCATGGGGCAACACTGGGTGTCACCATGCTGCTCTCCAAGCTATTGTCTTATTGGTGAAGAAGGTTGTATAAAAAACTAGCTTTGTTGGTTTGTTTATCCACATAGAGCATTCCAGTGTGGAATTCAACCAAGGATAAAGAAAACTTCTAACTTATAAATATTTATCACAGAGTTCCATATTTTCGTCTGTTTACAAAAATGGTACATTATTTTCTACCGTTGCTTTCTGTGCGCGAGGTCAGATAAGATATATTTGTTATTGTGTACTTGTTCCAGCGTGAAATCAGTGGTACAATAACAGGATGTGCTGCACAACGTTACTGGAGAACACCGCAAATATTTTCAGAGACTGAATTTGAGACACCTGAGCAACGTTTCATTCATCATTAGTGTGTTTTTAAATCAACAGAGAAACAGCATTCATTCAGATTTTTCCCATTTTTATTTTTTGCCCTTTTCTGTGTTACTGACAATTAAAGACACGTTCATGTCTGCACACAGTGACACTAAAGTTTGTCACTTCATGTTTATGTTCAGCTTCTAAATTGCAAATTAGGGTGAATCAAAGCAAACCTAACCAATCATAGGATGATTTTTGTAATTTGAGGAGGTGGATGGAAACAAAGAGGTGTGTAAAATTTTAAGTGTGAAGGCGGAAAAGTGCAGCTTATAAACTCTTCCTGGTGGGTTTACTGAACCCACCACCAGGGGGTGTCAGTGTGTGCTGTCTACTACAGCCACATTAACGCACATGACTCACTTGACTATCAGACAAAGGCAGAGACTTGTAGCATCTGCAACCAGTTCGCAAGATGAAGTGCTGCTGTGTTCGAACTCCGTCAGGAAACGCCAGGCCGATAGAGATGAGAGAAAAAACACTGATCCTAGCATGGAATATATGTGGAAATAACGCTGGAGGGGATTTTCACAGTGAAATTATGGGAGATTATGAATAAACAAGACACATGATCAGCGTTTACAACGTGCTGTGACTGATTTTTTACAGAATTCTTAATACAACTGAGACCTTTTTTGTCCTCAATTTAGCTCATGAGACAAAACAGTCAACATGACGGTGACTAAGACGCTGCTGATTGACGCTTCATGGAGACCATGGCTGTGTCTGCAAAAAGCACTGTGAGCACACAACAGTGAGTGCAAAGAATAAAAAACAGGCTTCTTCCTTTTTTTTGTCATTTTTCAGAGTCACTTTATCTCATTTCAATCTTCTCTTTTTATTTCTGGCCACAGCTACACACTCCTCATTGTTTCCTTCACTGAAAACAGACCACTTTATTGTTCCTAAATGCTGGTGTCTGTGTTGTGTTTGTGCGTCATGTTACCACATGTGATTAAACTTGTCAACCACGCAAAGAGAGCAAGCCCGTGAACGGGAGGCCTCCCTGTCGACTAACTGGTTTTAATCAGTTATGCAGTCTCTGCTGCGTGTGCCGTACCTATATTTAATCGGAGCGCTGCGTGGTTTTGGTACACAGCAGGGGATGAATGCTTGGACATTGTTCACTGAGTCCCGGATGTGTAGTGCTGGAGAGCCCGGAGCAGGAGGACCAAATGGAGCGCAGTCATAAATAATGTGACTAATTAAAGCTGTCAGTATCCCTGTCATGAGAAAGGTCCATTTAATCCTGCTCTGTTTCCTCAGTTCTTGGGTTCATCTGTCACCCAACCCCTTCACCTCCTCCTCACTCTCTCCCCTCAGTCTTTTGATTGAATCCTTCTGGATCAGATTAAAATCGATTCTCCTCTATTGTTCCCCTGTTCTCTATTAGCAATTCCAGATATATAGACTTGAACTTACTGGGTCCGTTAACTTGCAATGGAAAGAGATGAAAAGTCTGTGTTGGCCAAGGAAATGCATTTTTATTTGATATTTTGACTTTAAAGTGATCAGCATGGCAGACTGGTGGAGACGCTGTTTTTATGTTTTGGAGCTTCTTTGCTCGACTGACAGGCCTCACAGCCCGTCACATCCGACCAGCGTGGGTTTCATTCACTCGTTCCACTTCATCTTCACTTCGGTTTCTACCCCAAATTCTGGATAATCTAAATTAGATTTAAAAATAAAATCATTCAGTTGTAACAGTGTGAGCCTGCTGGACATCACAGAAGATCCACCGGCTGTTTCAGCTTCTGCTTTGACAACTCAGAATTAAGAATCAGGAGCAACTTTTTGGGGGGAATTTCTGGTTAGCTTGATATAACACACATCATCAAACTTCCACTCCGACTCTTGAGAGCTGACACATCATTAACATCATCTTCCTCTGCGGAAAATAGAAAAAGCTTATTTTACAAAAGATATTGATCATTTCTTGCTGCTGGCACTCAGATACTTTTTGTTGTTATTTCCTGTGTGTGAACAGGCACTACTAATAATATCCTTCTTTTTTTTTCTTTTTTTTTTTTTTTTTGTTGTTGTTTGTTGTTTTGTTTTTTTTGTTTGTTTGTTTTTTTGGCACTAGAGGATTACTCACGTGGGTATTGGCCTACAGGAGCAGGCTCCTCTGTACATAAGTATTATCCAGATGAAGGCTTGTTGTTCCCAAAGGGAAGAACTAAAGTAGACACGGGTAAGTGCTGCTGGATGCAGTGAAAGTGGCTGAGGAGAGCTGGCTGACCTTCTGCCAATATGGTCAGAAAGAGTATCCTGTAATTTGCTCTGATTGCTCGGGTGCTTATCTTTCCAAAAAAAAAAAAAAACAAAAAAAAAAAACACATGCAGGTATTCAATGCAGTGGGTGTGGGGTAATTGCTCTTGGGGAGGCTGAGGGTGGGGGTAGAAAGATGTGAGTCAACATCAGCACAGTTTACTGTAAGCTGCTGCTGCTGCTTGGCATCAGCTCCTCTAATATGACTGTGAATGAATGTGATTATGTAACAGCAGCAGTGTTGTTTGTAATTAGATGAGAGCTCAAGCAGCTATGTCTACTGAGAATGTAATTGTTGAGTCTGGTGCGTGCTTCCTTGAAATGTTTCCATAATTAGACGTCTCAGTGTCCTCAGTGCTCCTTTCAGCAGAAGCTTTCGTACACAATCTTGTGATTCGAATCAGAGCGGAAAGCACCATAATGTCAAAATGACCTGTAAATTTAGGATTACTGGAGGCATGCAGGAAATTGAGGTGGGGGCAGCAGTGAATAATTATTAAAATGGCAAATATTCCAAAAGAAATAAGTACGAATAATAAAAATTAAAAATGAAAAGGTTGTTTCTGTCAGTGAATCTTTTTTGAAATAATGATCCTCCACAGCAAAGATCAAACCGAAACATCTTGATTGCCCCCTGGTGGCTGACTGCTGCAGTGCTGGCCTTCAGTTCCATCTCCTCCATGTTAGCAGGTGAGAGATGGAAAAACAACACCACCACCAAAGAAAATCTGAGCTTTTTACTGGAGTACAAATAGTATTCAGAGAAGGTTTCTGCTCCTTTGGGTGTTTATCGCCTAACCCTAACTATATTATTTCTGGACTTTGATCTCAGCATCCCGAATGGCGTTTTACAATCACAACGTGCAAATTAGCAGCATCCATCCATCCAGCCATTTTCATCCGCTTATCTGGAGTTGGAAATATTACTTTTCAGATTTCATACCTCTGCATTCGATCTTGGCTTGTGGCAATATAGGGTTCAATATTTCTCCCCCCGGCGCTCTAGATGTAGGCAGACAGGCAGACAGAGGCTTCTGCACAGCTGGTACCAGACAGGAAATACAGAATTAACACAGCACAAGCACTCTTCTAACTCTATGTCCACATGAATACCTGCTGTTTAACAAGGATACTTTAAGTCCACTTGTGTGGTGCAGACTTTTATCCCAGCAGGTATTTCAACTGAAGCAGTAATTGAGCCTGTTATAATTTCTTTTGCAGAGCCGTAATTTTACTATTAAATCAAGATTAGGTGTAAGAGGGAAATCGCTTCAATTTTTAAATATGTGGTCAATTCACCAAACAAGGGTATTCTATGAATCCAGAATTTTTTTAAGCTAGGAAAGTCTTTGTGAGAATTAACAGGACGGCTGAGGACAGTCATCTTGGCAACTGATGTTGTAGGTCTGATGCTGCTTGTAAGTTTGTCAAGCTTTTTGAGTTTTGTTCATTTTCAGGTCCAAAAAGTAAATCAAGGGAAACCCAATTAAATAAATGAGACATAAACTTTATACTGGATCATTTATTTATCGAGGCCTTTCGTTCGTTCATTCATTCATTCACCTTTTACCGCTTATCTGTTTCTGGGTTGCGGGAGTTGCCTGAGACAATCCCAGTTCACATTGGGTGAAGGGAGGTCACTTGTCGAAGCCAGTGATGCAACAATAACTGGAACCAAAAAATTCTGCTTGATCATTCCTGCACATCGCCTTGGAGGAATTTAAGCTCTCAAGCAACTCAAACTCTGTGATGCTCAACACAACTTTTCATTTGGATTATGAAAGATCTGCTGTCGCTTTGCTGAGGGAGTTGGGAGGAAGGGGACAGAGGGTGAGGAAAATAGTGAAGGAAATGTCAGATGAGGCAGTAAGATCCGGTCAGTGGATTTGGGTTAGAAAAAGTAATACTAGCTGGGGGCCCAGCAGGGGGAGCTCTTAAGATAGACAGACTCTAAGGAGAAGCAGAGGAAGAAATCCAGGAAGGGGAAGTGTGTTTAAGTGGAGGGTGTGGCCTGTTTCAGCCTCTTTGACACCATGTAGTTAGTCCAGGTGAGTTGGCATGTTGGTTTTGTTTGAGTATAGGACTGTTCAGGTGAGTTTAGTTGCTGAATCTGCTAGTGTAGCTTGTATTGCCTCCACCTCCTGCACCCTGCATACTTTCACTGGCGCAGTGGGTGACAGTGGTGCTGTTTGAGATAGTTGTCTTTGTGTGAGGAGCGGTGATGGCTGGCATTAGGGGGTGACTCTGGGACGCCAGTGATCACGGTCTAGCCTCCTGGAGGTGTTGTGGGCCTAACTAGACAAAACACAGACGAAAGGAGGTTCCCACGTGATGACCCTAAAGACATGATGGTTATCACCGCTCACTGTTGGATCCTAGTTGGATATTATCTGTAGGGCACATAGAGCAGGGTGAAAGTTTGTTGGTAGGAAGGTAATCACTGAGTCTGGTCCTTTTCTTTTTTTTTTAAAGCATAAGTTTCTTGTGTGTTCTCTAAATGAACACATTGACTTTGCCACTCCAAACAATAACTTCATTCTTCTCTGACCATTCTTTGGTAGAATGACATGTATTTAAGGTTAATGTTGTTCTGTGTGATCTTCTCTGAAAAAACAAATTTCCATTTAACCCAAAAAGTCCAAGTCTGCTTTCATCCATCTATAAAACTTTTTTTTTTTTTTTTTTTTTTTTTTTCTGTAACCTTCAGTCCATGTGATCTTCAACAAACTTCAGACAGGCAGCAGTCATCTGTTTGGAGGACGGCACCCATGCGCGCCATTATAGTTCAGTCTTCTCCTAATGGCGGACTTACAAACATCAACATTAGCCAGTGTGAGAGGCCTTTAGTAGCTGAGAAATTACCCAGGGTTCCTCTGTCACCTCACTGACTATTACACTCACACTGGTCTGAGTGTTTTCTGTTGGTTGAACGCTCCTGGGGAGGGCAACAACACTCTGCAATTTCCTCCATTTGTACACAAGCTGTCTGACTGTGGCTCCAAACTCTTTACAGATGGTTCTGCCGTTCCAGCATAATGAGCATGAAAAATACCTTTTCTAAGAACCACCAAAATGTCTTTAAGATTCATTTTTCTTTGCAAATGTCCACCGTGCAATTCTGGCATATTATAAAACTTGCATGAATCCCATCATATTTTAATCAGACTAACAAGAAAAGGCAGTGTGGTTATTGTCCTCACAAGGATGTGATTTAAAACAGTTTATGGTCACTCACTAACTTTTTCCTCCAAACTTTCTTCAAATAATTTCTGATTTTCAGTCAGTGGCTTCAGTTCATATTTGTGCAGTATGGAAATTAATTTAATGGACAAAGTAGTGCTGATAGAGCACGCAGGGCAGACTTCAGATCTGTGAGTTGTCCACTTTCTATTTGTAGCAGGTGGATAAAAAGGTTCCGACCTCCTCACTCTCAGTTCATATGATAAATCAAACTTCTGACACGTTTGTCTTTGTGTCTGGCACATTTACTCCCACATCTGAGCATACTCCAGTTATTATGCTGCCATATTGACTGACAGCCGGAAGATCATCTGTGTAGACACCAGAATTATTTTCAGATGTGGAAGTGCAAATTCATCGAACCGTGCATGGACCAGATTTTGGCCGTGGAATCAGCTTCTGAGTCTTGTGAACAAACCGGTAAGAATTTTTCTGCCACTTTATTGAAAAGGTGCAATTTTTTTCCCTCTTTTTTTATTTTATTTCTTTTCTTTCTTAGCTCATGTGTCAATGATATGAAGTACGGGATGATGGTAGAGAGACCTGAGGAGTGGGTGTGTTGTATCAGCCTAAAGAGCTGTTAAACAGTAAACCTGCCTCACCTCACTGGATTTGTTTGTTTAGACCAGGATTGACTGTAAACCTGTTTATTTGAATATTGATTTCGTGAAAGCTTTTTGCTTGAACTCATTCCACCGCAAAACCTGTTGCCAGTACACACACCGGTGATTTATTGCACGCTGTGCATTTTCAATGGAGCCACTTTAAACTAATTGTAGCACAAGTAGCAAGTTTGAAATAAAGCCAATAAGTTGAATTAACTTTAAGGGAACAATAGCTGTTCGCCCACTTCCACAGCATCTCCACTACGTGATTACCCCTTGTTTAATAAAGGACACCGCAAAGGGAGAAATAAACTCCCTCAGTTTGGCTGCATTTCTTATATTTCACCAACAGAGGTCAGAAATACATAATGGTTACTTTTATCAGAGGAAACGTTCCACCCTCCAGAAAATCACACTGCCATATCATCTCAACATATTGTGGCTGAGATCACACCAGCAGACTGAGGAACAGAATATCTTTTGTCTCTGAGGTATTGGTTACGTGTAACTGTATAAGTGATGAAAAACATAAGGTGATTGGTTCAGATTTATTAAGATTTTATTGCATTTTTCAGGCCCAGTCAGTAAAATATTATTTGAAATGTCATAAGATGTAAATAGAAATTCGCCGCAGCAGTGCCGGCATATGGCGCACTCTTGCCCCCGGGAACTGTGTGGATTGTTTTAATGAAAAACACTTCAGCCATTTGGCCTGTTTTAATTTATTGATCTGGGACAGAAACAGCACTTAATTAAAACAGAGGAAGTAATGAAAAGCTCGGAGATTCTAAAAGAATTAGATCTTTGGTAGGAACCTGCAAGCTTGGTCTTTTCACGGGAGTTGTCGATGATAAAGACAGCAAAAATATAAAATAATGCCAGACACATCCTGTAAGCTCGTCCCACACAAATCTCTGACAATATGTAAATGCACAGGCCCGGGGAATGACCAACGGGCAGAGGTCACTGTCTTATTACTTGGTTTAGCTGGTGACCCACTTTTCTCTTAGATTAATTCCTGTGTGTGTGTGTGTGTCTGAGAGAGTGTGAGTGAGTGAGAACAAGTGAGACATAAAGCAGTAGTAGTTGCTATTCCCTCATAAGGTTGAGCCATATTTCCACAAATCTCCCATGTCGTGCCATCGTAGCGACAGACCAGTTGCCATGGTGATAATCTCCATGATTCTTTGATCAGGCACTAGAGAGGGCGGTGCTTTCTGGGACTGGCAGAGCAAAGGGTGTTCATTCTGCGGAGCTCCATATATGGAAAAATGATATACTTGCCCCCTATATATATATGTTACTTTTTGTATATAATGGATATTTAATTTATATGTAGACATCATTTTCATGCATAATATGGAGTCAAGTCCAGGCATGATTATTTAACAAATGTTAGATGTTTAAAAAAAAAAAAAAAGAGTTTGCTGAAACATTCACAATGAAAATCCTGATTCTAACGTGATCATTTTTTTCACGTTGTATTTTCATCCTAACAAAGCAATTATAAAATGATCCATGTCTCGGCCAAAATTCATCCTGACTTGTTGCTTTTTCCTTTAGCATGCTTGACTGCTGTGATGATGAATCTCAGAAATGTGGCTGCAACAGGCCCATTTTCAGTGTCACGTTGGACACGATAATCCAGTGTTACTCCAACGAAAAGCGCACAGAGAACGTGCCAAGTGGACAGATAAGAGAAATGCTTGAGATCACCAAGGTAAGGCGTGCCCTCTGTTTGTCCACTCAGCAAGAGAAAGAGCTGAGGCTGCAGTTCTGACCATCTCCTTGCTGCGCATTATTATGGAAATGAGGAGCAGATGTGCATCACTGGGACAGGAGCGCAGATGAGCATGGATCTCTCTGTGGACCCCTTAGAATAAATGTCACCGATCCCCCTCACACATGAGCCAGATAAAAAATGTAAGCGTCTGCATGGATGTGATGAAACTTATGAGATGTGAAATCTTAGCAAAGAGATGTGGAACCTGCTTATTCTGAGAAATAACACAAATCTAGTTATTGTTTTTTGTTTTTTATTATTTTTTTTTAATAATACATGATTATTTTATTATAATTTATGTCCAGGTATCAGTTATAGTGACAGTAAACAGGAGTATATATGCAAAAGGATAAGGTACAATATACGTATCCAAAGCGGCGACAAATATTATGGAAAATTTCAAACACAAACGTTCACATTTCATCCAACATTCCCATCTCTTCCAGTATTTCATTCTTTCTTGGTCTATTTCAGGTTCCTGTCGGCCAAGTGGTTGAGGAAAGACAAACTCTTTTCATCTTATTATTTTTGTTGGTGTAGCAGATTTCATGTTGTTCGTAAAAGCCTCATGTCTTTCAACAAAAAGAATGAAGGAATAGTTGCTCTTGTGCTGACTCGGGCTAACTAACCAGCCAATCAATGCTGGCCTTCTCTCGGTTTATCATCCAGGGAACAGGCGGCCACTGGAGCCACCATCTATTTTCTCTTGCTTGTAGTATACATTTTCTGAGTTTCTCTCCCTTCATCTTCATCTTTCTGAAATGTTACTGAATGTTTTCGAATTTTATTTACAACAAAAATGGATCAGACGCCACGTGCTCCTATGAGCAGTCTGGTTAAATGAGACTCCCACGGATGTGTGGCGTTATCGCTGCCTGTCCCTGTGTTTGAAGCCAGACTCCAAGGGATTAGAACATCATTACTGCCCCTCATGATTTTGTCAAAAATCTCCCTCTGAGTGCTGGATCAGGAGGAAGGACACTCAGAATAAAATGATGAGGCATTAGCAATATTTATATCAGGAAGTGTACCACATTAATTGTTCAGCAGGAAGATCTTTCGAAGATGTGACATGCTCTCCATGGTTCCATTCCTCGGGTTCCTTGGGCAAAATGGGCAGATACAGATGAGAATGCATCGTGCTCTTTCACTGGCACTTGCTGTCTTCTAATGAGATGCATGTAAAGAGGAATCAGAGACTGACCACAAGACTATCTTAGAAAAAACAACACAGCATCGGGAAACTCTGGAATTTGCTTTTTGGCATCCCTTTTTTTTCATAATCAACAGACAATTTTTAGATTGACCACAATAGTTACTTAATCTTGCTCAAATAGCTTTTTTTCCCCCCACCAGGACATTATTATATGTTGATATTTGTTTGAATGTATAATGTAGAATGCTGTTGCTGATAAATATTTTGTCTGAAGCCATGTCAACCAAAATCCAAAATCTCCAAAATGTTTTATACCAACAACATCCTTGACATATAAAGTACAAGATGAAAACCTAACATCTCATTGCCAGTTAACTATGTTTGGATTTTGACATTGTTGTGGGAGAAAGAGGTGGCTCAAAGAGGGATCAGATGGGGAATCTCTTTATTCACAGCGGCCCTACTGACAACGTAGTCAGAGACAAAACCCCCTATTACAGAATGTGGCATGTCTTTTCATACTCAGGTCAGGTAATGTGTGTGAATTAGGTGAATAGGCTTCACCCTGTTTGCCAGACCTTTTTGGCAATCTCGGCTTCCGTGGAAAGGGGATGAATATCTCAAATTCACTTATCTTGAACTTTGGCTGTGTTGGTTACACGACCCTTGGTGTGTGTGCATTAGTGCGGTTCTCTCTTACCCAAAACTCCAGATTTTCCTTACTCGTTATTCTGACGTGTTGGACGTCAGTATGGGTCATGGTGACCTGGCTCTCGGCGTGATGAGAGTCTGTCCAATGCTTGAGTTGAGCTGGTGTTTGTTGCAGTTCTTTAACTGTCATACCAATCCCCTTTTGTAATTAATTTTTGTGATTTTTGTTGGAATTTAAGATCCATTTTCTTGCTGTGAGTGCAGAATACTTGAGGGCTGAGCTATGATGGGCAGACTGGTACAACATTGATATTTCCCCTGAGGATGGTGGCGGATGATTTCAAACAGAAAAAAAAAAAAAAAACATCTGGAAAAATTAGCATTCTTTTTAGTCTAATTTTAAGTTCATTAGCAGACTAAACTGCACAAGAGAGAAAGCAAAGCGTTTAGGAAACCAATCCAACTGACGATGGTGTCTTTCTATATACATACAGAAGAACATAGAGAGAGTAGTAAGAACACCGATGTGCACAAAATCTATCAGAAGATTATAAAATAATTAGAATAAAATGATTACAAGAATATACAGCCGTATGGCTAGGTTAATTGATTTGGTCAGTGCACCAGCATCCATTACATTCAAGATTTTTGAGTTGAAGTGATTCAAGAGTCCGTCAACTGAATCTGCACTCATTGTTGATTTTTTTTTTTTTAAACCATTCTAAGTGATCAGTAAATCAAACAAAACACACAACAATTGCAAAATGTAATATCCATTACATTCTCTCTGTCTTTTTCCTGACTTACACAGATAAGCCCCGTTTGTTCAGCAGATTCATTTAGAGTTCGACCGTTCCAGCATGACTGAAGCGGACTGAAGCGGACCAGATAAAAACCCTGGGAGCTTCACTGGAAATCGGCATCCCAGATCAGGCTGATGAGGCTTTATAGACCTCCTGATGGATTGGATGGATGGCTTAGACTGGATTGTAGCAGCGCTGCTCTGGGAGTCACTGTACAGGAAAGTGTAGATAGGAAATTGTTAAATCAAATGGCATTAGAGTAATGATCTCACTAATTGTTATAGTGTTTGGGATCAGTAAAACCATTTATGTAAAGTGCTTTAAAATTTCCCTCTTTTGCTTAGACGGAGCTAAAAGAGGTTGGCTCAGAAAGATGACAAAATAATCAGAATAATTCTTATAAATAAAAGCTCTAGCCTGTCCTCCTGTTGTCTGTACTCGAAAGCCCAGAAGGCCCAGTGTTTGATGCTCAGCTCACACAGGATATATTTTTTCTGGTGAGAATCAGAAAATGAATGATGGATATGAAGAGTAAGATAAGGGAAAGTGAGAGAAGGGGGGGGGGGGGGGGGTTGTTTGTTGTATTGCCTAATCCCGGCATCACTGCATCACACACCAACACCATCTGTCACCATTCACATTTGGACCTTTGCCGGGTCCTGACGGCTGCTGCCCGGTGATCCAGGCGGGTGCTGGTGGTGGAGGAAGGCTGGGTTCACACACACCCTGTAGCCAGAGCTCTGTGCGGGAGCGTGCGGAGGAGGGGGGTTGTGTGTGTGTGTGTGGTGGGGGGGCGGTCTGATGGTCTGAGAGAGAGAGAGAGAGAGAGAGAGAGAGAGAGAGAGAGAGAGAGAGAGAGAGAGGAGGATGCAGAGGAGGCAGACACAGGAGGAGCGACACGGTGACGCGGTGACACATGGCAGCCCGGACCGCCCGCAGCGCGCTCTGACTGCGGCTTCAACCCTCCATTCACCGGGAGACGGAGGAGGCTGGACGCTGAGATGCTGAGAGACTCCGCTGGAAGCTGCCGCAACCACCAACCGGGATCACCTAAAACAGACGAGTTGTGAGGAGACTGGCTGGGGACCACATTGACTAGACCGCTGATCGGATAGCCTCGCTCATCATATTACCTTTAGGTAAGCCTGGCTCCACCTGTCATTACCTGCAGTGTTTGGCAATTATAACCAGGGCTGCTCATTTGTTTGTATTTTTGTTATTGCAATCACAGTAGCCACGTTTTTTTTTTCTTTATTTCGGTTAATAAATCTGCTTTATCCCCACATTTTATTGTGGTAGCCTATAGCCACCAAAACAAAGGATGTGCTGTAAATTCAACCCTCAGATATTTGCATCCATATCCATATTAGAATTTCATAAATGAACAGTTGTTGGGGCCTGCATGAAAAGCTTAGCCTACTCAAGGTGACATTCATTATAGCTAAAGTTGTGTTAAACTTAACCCTCGATGAAGGCTTATATCGTCTTCCGCTTTAATTTCTTTTTCTGATTATTTCTTGTTTACATTTTCAGCTGTGTAAACTTTTTAATTCCCTGAACTCCTCTTGGCCCCAGTCTTTGATTTAATGTGTGAAACACAACCAAAATCATTCCCCGGAGAAATTATTATAACGAGCAGGACATGGAATCCCCACATTAGACACATACATCCGAGCAAACAATCCGCTTTTGGGTGGAAAATTAAACTTTGTTCGTGGAAAATGTAAATTAGCCGATTCTCATTGTAGTAGAACAAAACCAAACAGGCTGTAGTTTTAACTTGTTTGAAATCGACTTAACATTTTCTTCAATATGATAAGAAGTAGCCTAAATAGAAACCACCTCTGTAACACAATTTCAGTAGCGTATATGCATTTATAATAGCATTATTTTGTTTGACTTTATTGTGGTTTTGAGTATCAATATTCCAATTTACTGGCCCTACAGCGCGCCCGAGGATTATTGTCCCTGCCGAGCCGCCGTAGCGATGGGAGATAACATGTCCAAGCGGCTGAAGCTGATCTCGGCTACCGAGGCAGAGATGGAGGAGCGCTCTTTTCCTAACCCGTACCCCGACTGGGACCAGGGAGTCCTCACCTCCAACCCAGGAGCAGAGGTGGATTACAACGAGCCGTTAGATGCAGAAGGAAAGGTAAGAACTTTTCGATTGTTTTTTTTTTTTATTATTTTTTTTGTTCCATCTGCTGACGTGCTAACTACAAACCACAGCTAGCTTAACCCCGTCCATTTGTGTCGCAGTTTATAATACTTGCCACAGTTTGTTTTAAAGTTGTACTTATGTACAGTGATGGACCTTAACACGTCGATAGCATTGAAAGCAGACTGTTAAATGTGAGATAAACTGAGTTGAGCTTATTGTCGCAAAAGCTTATGCTAAGTCGGAGACGTCGGTGACTGCTGCCCGACATTTTTCCTTGTTGCTATAGTGATGTCTGTATTTACAGCGACTGGACTCGGTGATATTTTGGTTTGTGGCGTTCAAACCTACAGGTACACCTGAAGGTGTTTGTTATCGCCGGGCTGCGTAGTAATCACGAAAGAAAGTACAGTTGCTTGTGTTGCCAGCTCAGTTCACCTTGCTCCTAATGACAACTGACACAGGCCGTCAGCACCCTAACTTTTATGGCCTGCAAAAATATATCCTCCTAAAACTGCATCGTCATCATCATCATCGTCTTTCTTCTGTGGGAAAGAGATTCAAAAGTGATCCTTCCAGCTGACAGAGTCGTGTTTTTGTTCTTGTTGTTTTTTTTCTTTTACCGATATGTTTGCGTATTATTGTATTTTTTGCGAATTTAATACACAAATGCATTTTATTCTTAAACTTTGAGTCCTCCATTCATTAAAGTCGTAAAACCTTTTGCACCAGCACCCTTGTCAAACAAACAAACAAACAAACAAACAAACAAAAAAAAAACACAACAAACAAAGGTGCATGATGCATAAATACTCCACCTGTGATGATTGTGGCTGTACTTTCACAGAAATAAAAAACAAACTTTGACAGCTTGTGTGGTGCATGATGCCTGCTGCAGAAATAAGACACAAATAAATAATGATTCGAGTATTTAAGTCAAAATGCAAAAGCCATTATCACTGACAGCAAGTGAGGGATTCTCTCCAAAGTCTACAGACAGTGACAGTGCCCCAAAACTCCAACTCTTCAGTTTTGTTTTCCTTGCAGTCTACACTTTGACATTATATGAGAAGTGTCAAGATCAGCAAGTCTCCAGAGAACTGATATCAGCAGCAGTAGTACTAAAGAGTATCAGCCGTGAGCACATAAAGTTATGAAAATCCGCAAGCAGAAAGCATTCATCAAGCAGTCACTACCTGCATTGCATAAAGCTTTTACTGTGACACAGTACTGGGGTTAACTGGTAACACAGTTTCAGGTCTAAGACCCCTAATCAATACTTATATCTTTAATTTCTCTAAGAGTAGATCAAGTCCACCTGAGTGAAGTCATCCTTCAGTTGAATGGAAACCACTTGAGGAAATTTGAACTTTTATTTGTGAAGTTTTTGGTCACAGTCTCAGATTTGCCAAAATGTATTTGCAGAGTCATGATATAACCTCCTTTACATTGAAATCACTATATAGCATCAATCCTGTCCTTTTAGTGGAACAAAAGAAAACTTTCCAGTAGAAGACTTCTGCTTTTTCATTTTGTGAGCTGCTAATAGAACTATGGAGCCTCGAGTGTGTTTTCTACTGCAGCATTAGATATTATTTTATAATAATTTTGGGATTATTCTTTTCAGCAATCTATTCTTTCAGTCTGTAACATGCTAAACCAGCATAATAATTTTCCAGAGTTGAAGGTGGAAGATTCATATATGTCTTGATTTGTTTAACCAGTTTTCCAAATCCCAAAGAATTAACAGTTATAGAAGCAGAAAAGCTCCCATCATAGAAACACCATAACATATCAATTGAGCAGATTGCCCTCCAGAACACACATGCAGCACGCACTCATGGACAAACCGACTGCCAGGCACACATGGAGGGCTGGGAAAGACACTGGTAACATCATTTATTTATTTTTTTAGCAGCCTGCCTAATCCAGCGGACACCCAGGATTTGTTCCAGTGTGCCCCATCACTAATGTGTATTTTATTAGCCAGCGGATGACCTGATGTTGGAGCCCCTTTTGTGCCAGTGCAGAGTTCACATTTAACTAAATGAGATTGCTGGGTTTTTTCATACATTTTCCGAATGAACAGGGTTGTTCTTATTTGTAATTAAACTGCTGGTGAAGGCCTAGGAATAACAAAACGGTTAGTGTATTGTTGTCCAGCACTTCAGTAGTTTGTATATTTATGTATAATATATACCCAGATACTCCTTTATAGCTAATTGTACACAGTGGTGTGACAAAGGGGATGCAGGCAGATCTTTCAATATTATGTAACACTATCAATTCTAGTTCCTTGTTTGCCTCTCTGAATATTTCATTGTTATACTAAATAGTACCATTTGTTCTTGTGAAACAGTGCTAGCTGTCATTTTGCCTCTGCTTTGTTCTCTTCCTCCACCATCGATCCCTTCAACCATGGGGAGCAGTGAGTCGGACAGAAAGAACAGAGGGGCTCGCTCATAATCCTATGTGCTTTAGGACAGGGGGCACACTCTGGTCAGGCTCTCTGGGCTTTAGCCTGAAGGACTGTCTCTTCTGTCAGTAGTGTCCTGGGGAAAAATTATTTATCTGACAAGCAACTGATTTCAATCAGAATTTAAACTTGTCACGTTTACTGCTAGTATATATACAGAAAGATAATATAAACCTAGAGAGAGCAGCCTGATATGATATAGAAGGGAGATTAGTTGTGTTAATCCTCCTTTCTTGATAGATAATCTGGATAAAAACAACCACTGGAACAAGAAACTATACTGTCGAACAATGTTTGTTTTAGTTTCATCTAACACCTTTAGAAGTTGATTGGTCCACTACTGTAATTTCCGGATTATAAACCACTACTTTTTTCACACGCCTTGAACCCTGTGGCTAATTTATGGATTTTTACAGGTAACGAGCTTCATGCCACCAATACATTTAGTGCCACATTTGACCAATGAAATTACCGAACAGGTCACAGTGGACCAATGAAATTGTTTGAATTATATTAAAAGGACTCAAACTAAATTCTTCAGATCAGTCATTTATTTTGCGCTTCATGCACACACCCTTATCATGGAAGACACATGAAGCAATGCATTTGATGCAGCTTTCAAGTCAAAGGCAATTGATCTGGTGAAAAGGCAAAATCTTTCTGTGTAACATAGTTAATGCCATATGCAATTTCCAACACCTGCGGCTTATAAACAAGCTCTGCCTATATATGTACAATATATAAATTTAGCTGGTGTGGCTTATATTCACTCTATAGTCCGGAAATTACGATAGTTGTTTTAGCCAGATGTAACTGCAGATTTTTGTATGATCAAACAGTGTCAAATTAATTATTCTCTAACGGCAATATTAGCTACATTCAGGCATATTTGTGATCCAATGTTAATGTATTGTGTACATTCAGTATAATTAAGAAATCAAATGCAGAAAGTCATGTGATATGCGTTTGAAAGACTTCGCTGGACTGGCTCTCAGCAGTAGACAAGAGAAACCTATTCTCTATGCCGCTCCTATTCATCTATCAGGCCACTGGATAGCAGTAAATGGGCCTGAGTCCTCTAAATAGCTCCTACATGTCTTGCGCACTCCCAGACTCCCATCCGTGTTTGTTTGAGGAGGTGGCTAGTGAGAGACACTCAGTGACTAAAAAAACTGCATAGCTGCTTCGATTCAGGAAGCTCCTTAGCTGTTCTTGTTATACAGTTCTATGGGCTAAGTGTGGACAGGGTATGTAGAGTATTAAGTAACTCCATGTCTCTATGTTCAAACAAGCTCATGAAGCATAATCTGATTATTGTTGTTAAATCTGTAAAAGGTAAATGGCGCCTAGTAGAAAATTACTTTATTAACATTGTATGGTTTCTGGATCTAAATCCTAATGAGTCTGGAATCTTTCTGCCACCCCTTACAACATTCTACTATTCAAGCCTCATATTTGTGATCCTAGCTACCTTTCTATAGTTTATCTATGCTAGACAATATTAGTTATCTCTGTGGTGTGATCTGTTTTTCACATCTGAAGCGACACCCTGGCTCAAGAAATTACAGCTATCAGTGGGTGGGATGGACTTCAACTAACATTGGTGGGCGGCAGGGGCAGTGTTGTCTGATGCTGATGTTTGGTTGATGTGTCAATGCATACCTAGTTTCTACTGTCTGAGTCTGACTGTCCGACCACAAAAAACAGAAGACCTGCCACTGGCATTGGCAAATTCCCTCTTATTAACAGATAGGTCAATATTAGTCAACGGGGGGGGGGGATATCAGTCGTTGCTGAGGTTTGGATGATCTATTGGTGCATCTGCAACTGTAATTCCACTGTTGTGGCTGCTGTTCATACATTTGCTCTCCCTTCTCAGGTAAGTGCAGGATTCCAGAAGAAGATTCAGAATAAGATCAAGGATCTCCTCCAGCAGATGGAAGAAGGCCTGAAGACAACTGATCCCCATGACTTCTCCACTTACACTGGCTGGACAGGTCTGTCCCCAGCACCATAAAACTGAGCTATTTCATGGTACTTGATAATCATTTGACCATTGAGCCCAACTGACCATTACATAATGTATGTGCTCCCCTCAACTGCAGGCATTGCCTTGCTATACCTGCAACTTTACAGAGTGTCCCAAGAGGCCTCCCACCTGCAGAGAGCCCTGGATTATGTGAAGAGGGCCATGAGGATCCTGAATGGCCGTAAAGTGACGTTCCTGTGTGGTGATGCTGGGCCGCTGGCAGTAGGTGCAGTGGTCCATCACAAACTAAATAACATTGCTGACAGCAAGGACTGTCTGTCAAGGTGAGCAGTTCTAACTTATTGTTCTGGTACTAGCAGCATAATCAGACTTATCCTATAAAAAAACCAGCAAGGGTTTGCCCAAATGTACATTATTTCCATGACACACTGAGGAAATATCTTTGTGGTGTCTTAAATGTCAACCATTCTTTAGCAAACATCACACTCTGTGTGTTTCATTTAGACTCCTTCAGCTACAACGATCAGTGCTGAGCCCAGACTCTGAGATGCCGGATGAGCTGCTGTATGGCCGGGCCGGCTACCTTTATGCTCTGCTCTATGTTAACAGAGAGATAGGAGCTGACACAGTGGATGAGGGTACTATTACAAAGGTGAGACACGTGCGCTTTTTTTTTTTTTTCCTCATGTTTTGGCAGCCTGGCAGGGATATGATGAATCATGACCATTAAGTATTATTTTGTATTATACATTTAGATTTTGAATCTCATTTAAGACACAAAGCTATGTAAGGTTGTATATTCTCCTATATTCTGAGCTAACTGTAAACACCAGCCAAATCATATCAAACCGTCTGCAATTATGAGTTCACAATTTTAATCAGAGCACCACTTGATTGAAATTGAGAGTAATTAGGCATGTTGGCATTTATTCAAAACCTATAATGAAATTGTTATTAAGTAGTTTTGAAAACCCAAATCACAAATCATTAGTTTTATAGTTAGTAGTAATTATAATTAGTAATTAGTAAGTATTTTTTATTGATAAAAACTGTACCTTAAATTTTCTTACTTGAGACTGTATAAAATATATTTCCTGTATTACCTCAACATGTCTTTAATATTTCTGCACTGTGAAATTGACAGAAATATACATTAGTAATGAAACATAGCATTTGCTAAAGTATATATCCACCAGGATATTATGTAGTGTCTGATTTAGTAGCTTGGTTTTTGTATGCTTGAATGATTTACTACTTAAAGTTTTTGCAAAATGATGCCTCTTATTTTAGTTTTCTAAGGGACAGCTGAAGATTTTTCTACTTCTCAGTGTTTTACAGTGTTTCAGATAATTTTCATTCTGATGAATAATGTTGAGGAGGTGAAAATGTACATCATAAGAAGGCATAGTGTAAGCTATCGTGGGTAGAGGCAAAGGTTGACTAGGACAGTAGAACGAGGACACACACACACACACACACACACACACACAAAAACAAACAGTGAACTTCACATGCCATTTTGACTTTTTCCTAAGTAGTCACACATACACAAAAACTGCAGCACCAGCTGTCTCCTTTGGCAAAGTGCCAGGCAAAAACACACATAGTGTAAGCATATGCGCATACACACACACACACAAACAGAAGCATGCAAAAGTAGCGGCTTATCGTCCAGAAATTATGGTATGTTAGTCGTAGTGTTATTATGGCAAATAAAGGAATAAAGTCTTTGATTCTCTAAAGCTCCAGTTTGCTGCGGCACTGCAGTTCTGTTCATATAACCAGTTATCAGCTCATATATCTGTCTGTCACGCAGTCACAGACGCGCGTACACACACTCTCTGTCAGCTTTACCAATCCCTGATATTGCTCCAGGGTGCTGTTGAGAGATCTTTACATCTTTTTCTTTGTTCTCTCTGGAGCATTATAAGTCATTACTTTCTCTTTGTCACGATTTTCACACTTCTTACCTTCAGGCTCGATTATTATACAAAATATCCAGCTTGTTCTGCTTTGGTGTTTCTGACTGACAGCTTGCAGTTTAGATACTGTAGCTCGCTGCTGAAAATAAATGTTTTGGTTTTTTTTAACCAAGTGTCTTACTCTGTATGAATCAGTTGCCCAGATTGGACAGAACAGTGAAATTGCATTATCTGTTGGTTCCTCTGCTCACAGCCTTAAGCACACTGTGCAGAGCATTAGTTCTGCATGTCTGTTCATGAATATTGCGTTTATTTGAACTTTATTTGAAACCCAGTCACCTAGACCGTTATGGTGATGATCAATACTGTCAATACCGTCAATCAGATTTATTTAGAATCTGATCACCGTATTGATTCTGAAGAGACAGCACTGGCAAAAGCATTAGAATTGATTGTAATTGATTTGGTTTGAATTAGTTGGACATTGGCCCAATATGCTAGCAATATGATGAGCTGTCAACTCAAATGAGGCCAAGTACCAGTGGGCTACACTCTAGCTGCAGCTTGTCTCGGCTTGTCACTGCACTGACTCACACTCAGTCAACACAATCTCTGTCGTTCCCTCCTTTTTTAATTCCGCTCTAGAAGCAACTGAAGGATTTTAACATCTAATGTAGTTCACTGAACTGTTCAAGGCAGTTATAGCTGGTTATATTCAGCCTGTTCAATCCTCTGAAGTCCCAGTGGCTTTTTGGAGACAGTTTTTTTTTTTTTTTTTTTGAAAATTAAGACTTGCTTTTGAGATAGTGGTTAGGGATTCAGTTGTGAGGATTCAGGAGTTAGGGAATGCATTATCAGTATCCTCACAAACAAAGTTGTATGTTTAAGAGAGAGCGGGATGAATCTGACAGGTTGATGGATGGTGCCTCTCTTGACAAAAAAATTAGAGATGCCTTCTTAGTTAAGTATATATAGAAGTCCATGAAGATTTATACGCTTTGATTAATCAAAATAAATATGTTACACATGTTGAAGTGGATTGGTGTGTGAAGAATTAATATAGAATTAGAAAGGAGCATTTGAGAAAAGCAGAGCCAGAGATGGCAATATAGATGCATTGGAGAGAGATGATTATGTGTAAATGTCCAGGCTGACTAATTCCTCTCTATCATTATGGAGGTACTGCTGTTGCTGCAGATCTGTTTTACTCTCCTTTTCATTTCCTTGATATTGCCTGAGGACAGATTAAACTGCTGACTCAGATCATCCAGCCCTACACCCAGACACAAATACAGGGATGGTCGGTATATAACCGATGCAATATAGCTGAGTTGAATGTTGACAGAAACCTGCAACAAAGAGTCATACAGTAAAAACATCCTCATCACAAATAAACCATGAACTGATCAAAATGATATATATATATATATATATATATATATATATATATATATATGTAGAGATTAGATGAGTAATTTGGATGTAACCCAGTATCCTGAAAATTTTGTTTTTTGAGGCATTATTGGATGTATTTAAGTTGTTTTCCTGGAATAGTCATATAGTAAACTGTGCACATTGAGGCAACTCAGAAAAGGTAAGTTATAGGTATTACATTTTTCAAAATAAAATATTAAGATGAAATATTGAAAAATGTCCCAGCAGCACCCTCCAAGACATCATTATTTAGCCAAGACATTATCTTGTCAAACTAAATCTTTCCCCAACTTTTTTTGGAGCCTAAACCTCAGGATCAAAACCACTCCTGACATAAATGTATAAATGTATAAATGTAAGTTTTAGGAGACAGGATTGATTTGTAAAGATGCCTGTCCCATAGTATAGTTAGCTAGCACATACCATGTAGTTTTAAAATGGTGTTGACTGTAAGAAAATTAAATTAATGAAGTGATTACACTTTTTTTTCTGAGCATTAGCTAATGAATCTATATAAGTCTCAATATAATATTCTCAATGAAAGCTTTCAAGAAGGTGTTTATCTGACTTCCATTAAGCCATTGAAAATAATGGTGTGGTGTAAAATAGCTGCAGGTGCTCCTGTCCATCCACATATCTATCCATCTCAAAGTGTTCCAGATGAGTTAAATGCCATGATCTTAACACAAACAACATACCATATCTCTTGAACTGAACAGCTATTTGTGACATAACTCTATCAGTTACTACTCATGGCCACAGGTGGGGGTTGGAAGAGGTTCATCTCAGTCTCATCTCAATTCCTATCACATTCTACCCACTTCCACTTGTAAACCAGACCCTGAGCAGTCAGGGCCCGAGACTGCTCCTACTCATCAGTATTACAGCCCCGCAAAAAATGAAGACATTCAACAAGGGACATGCCAGGTTGTAAATTCCATGTTGTATTTCTCTAAAAATCTGGCAAAAACCACAAAAGACTTTTTTGTCAATTTCAAAATATCCTATTGCCACACCAGGCAGGTCCAAATATGCAAGATCCCATTTGGTCTAAGCCAATGTATTTCAGTTTCATCAGAGCAAAGAATGGACTGCTGCTGTTCATCTGGCTCCTTATTATATTCTGGCAAAGTTTTAATCATTCAGTTTTGAGAGCAATGGTTTTCTTCTAGGGCACTGACACAGATTTCCAATCCAATCCGAAAGCACTTCCTCATGTGCTTTTCTGCGCAAAGTTGCATAAATAATGAATTGAGCATGGCATCATTTTTCAAGGATGCTCACTGACTCTTCTAATAGTAAAAGAGTGGCCCTGCCTACAATTTGAACTATCATCAAGGCCTGACCCAGTATGTCCTGAGTTGTCTTGTGTACTCTTTGCTACTTAAATGCACACAGACCCCCCAAAAAAATGAACATTTGCAGTGTCTATTCAAAGAGAGGAAATTTGATCTCTGGTTTCTCGACGACAGAGTTTTCAGCTGTTGACCTTTTCAGCTAATTGGCTTCTCTCTGGGCTTGTTTGCCTTTTGTTCCTATTCCAAACTGGCCACTTGTTTTGGAAGGCACTGAGTTATGCATCTAGGTCTCAGTCAGCCCCAAACAGTTTTCAAATGTCAGTGGAATCTACAGGGTCCAGCGTAACCTCTCTGCATACATCTCAACAAGCTACATGAAGAAGAAAATTAAATCTTCTTCCAGATTTTCCAAAATGGGCTTCCTTAAAGGCATATAACAGGAGCAATGAAAACTATTGTGCTTACCTTTCTAAATAAGATGTTAGAAAGCACTTTGCAGTAATAAGCAGACAAAAGACAAAAATGCACTGTATACACAACCAGTAATGGATTAAATTACTATAAAATCATGTAAAGCTGAACAAATGTAAGTCTAAACAGACTTCTGAGCAAATTTTTGAAATTGTTATGTAGTAGTTAGCAGTATATGTGAATTATGCAAAACAGATCAAGAAAATACTTCAAAAAGAAAAATCTCACAAATTCTTAATTAACAGCCAATATTTATTTATTTTTTACCAAGTCAAATACAAGCGCGCCTACTAGATTACAAGGTGGCACAACAACTGAGAGGAACTGGGACCCACAGTGTGAGCTCTTGATCCTCCATTATAAAGAAACAACACAGACTGTCATCTAAACTAAATAAACCGTGAGAGCTCAGGGTTACAAAACTGCAGCATTTTTAAAACAAATGAAGATCATGTAAAATTGTTGTAAAAAAATTGCAGCCAATATAATACTGAAAACTAAACTCGGATCAAACGAAGGTGTGTTTAAAACATATTATTGAAGTCTTTGGGAGAGGTTGTTCCTGCCTCTTAGAAGGCCACGAAAAAAACAGCGTAGTGTCAATTTGTCCCACCGTGATTTGTTATGTGTTTCATATGTAGTTAATGGTACACACAGAAGGAAAAACAAAGGATGAATTTCTCACAAAGAGTTGTGATCTGCTGTATTGAATATACTTTTGACCAATCCCAATTTATGGGTAAAAAATAGACTCTGGTTCTAGATAAGGTTTGAGAAATTAATTAGTAAGAGTGGCTCACAGGGGCAAATTAATTGTAATGCAAATACAAAAACATTTAACTTATAATGAATGGCATATATATATAAACATATGTTCATATTTGCATATCTTTGTCGAACCAAATCATATCTCAATAAAAGATTTGATTAAAGAAAAGTATAGTGAGCATTGATGAACATTGATATGCAAACATGCCAGATTATAGCTACAGCTAGTTTCCGTCCCTAGTTCCTTGACAGATTAAAGATATATTTTAAGAAATTCATAATTAATTAATATAATATTAATTAATATTTGTTTCGCCATCGAATCAGAGCCCTCTGAATTGTAATTGAATTGTGAGGTACCTAGAGATTCCTCCCCATATTTTGGGACTGGTGTGAGGACAATTTCTGTTCCTAGAAGTGAAAGAAGGCCATATTCTGCGTGGGGAAATTCACACATTTCTCTCTGTCTAATCACCAGGTGGTGACATCCATCGTGGAATCAGGAAAGAACATGTCAGCAGAGGAGAAGAAGACAGATCGCTGCCCACTGCTCTATGAATGGCACAAAAAGCAATACATTGGGGCTGCCCATGGTCTGGCAGGCATCTATTGCATGCTGATGCAGGTAATGGCGGATAAGAGACTGAATGGGTGTGGTGGGTTATCACTGAACGAGGCACTTTCTCTAAGGCAGACACCCTTTTCGTGCTGAATCTCTTTGGGATTTTATTTTATTTCTAATCATGTCCACTTGATTTATGCTGCACATCCTTTTGGTAAAGGTCTCTGTTGTGTGCATAGTCATAAATGAAAATATTTGCAAAATGAATCACTGTAAAAGAAGTGCAGCCAGTGAACACAGTCCTCAGTAATACCAGTGGAACAGAAACATCCACAGTTGGAATGGCAATTGGTCATGCTGAGGCATTGATCAAAAGCTGTGTTAATGCTTAAACCCTTTAAATCATAAAGCTCTATGGTGATTCAACTTAATTATTTGGTAAGAGAGCAGTTTTGATTATTGGACTCAGTCCAGAATAAATTGCAGCGAGAGACATTAATCAGTGGGTCAGTGATTTGGTGTCTGGTCTTTGAAGGGTCTTATGGTCCTGGGCTGAGAGCCAATAGAGCTGCTTGCTTCTGCAGCCAGACATCTCATGAGTGCTGTTAGCTGCTTAAGCAAAATTTTATCAAGGTGTGGGGTGCAGGTAAGTTTGAAGCAGCTCTCCAACTGCCTCTAGTCTGAGAATGATGGCGATATTGTTAATGCATATGAATTGTGCACAGATGCACAGCCCAGAGAAAAATGAAATTTTGTATTTAATTATTTCTTTGCAACATCAAGCATCAGAGAACAAGTGGAAGTCATACATTTCTTTGTCCCTCTGTTTTATGTAATTGCTGCTGGTAGCTGAGATTAGTGGTTTTATTTATTTATTTATTTATTTTAGTAATGGTGAGACAGATGTGCGAGTTCCACACCTCCTGCTCTATTTACTTGATTAGTGAAGTAAATCTGTTCAGAGTTGTTTGGCTGTGTTCTTGTTGTCCTGTGGTCATTAACATTCTGAGCTCCTTTTTTCTGGAAATTAAAAATTAATCCCTGCATCCATCTGAGGGTGTGTGTCAAGTGTGTCAAGTAATCAAGAAGAGTTAATGAATCCTTTTAGGACTAATTTTGTTCATCATGTTCTAATGCCAGGGACACTGCACACTAATCCATCCAGACACCCCAAGAATTAGCTCTGATGCTTTCTCTAATACAATGGATCTTCTTGTGAACATCAGGCATGAGTTATTTTTCAGTTCCAGTATCAGAGCCTTTCCTTTACCACTCTAGACAGTGTGACTTGATAGTCGAACTTGTGACTTACATGGGACTCTTCTCCATCAGTTCATTCCTGCTGTGTGGTCCTGACTGAATACTAATCACTCTCATTCTTCATATCTACTGATTTATACAAAGGAAAGTGAAAAAGAGCTACACTTTAGTATGCCAGTTCTATTTCCTATGTTGTACAAAGGGTCTTAATTTTTCAGGAAAAATTGCGAGTTGTGGGAACAGTTAAAATTAAACATCCTGGGCTGATTTTTATTTTCCCCCATATTTTTCTTAAACATTTTCCCATCTATATCATTTCAGCCCCAGGTGTAGTTAGTAAAACAGGATAGTAATAATAATGGAAATTATACTAATCTGACTCTGTCCATCTCTAGCCAGGAGCAAAGGTCCATCCAGACATGCTGTCAGAGTTGGTTCGCCCCTGCATCGACTATGTCCGCCACAAGAAATTTCGTTCTGGGAACTTTCCATCATCACTGAGCAACGAGAGTGATAGGCTGGTTCACTGGTGTCATGGAGCTCCTGGTGTCATCCACATGCTCATAATGGCTCATCAGGTGAGACTGTTTTCTGCTCTGAACTGAGTTTTCACATTGCCTGACTCAGTGACTTCCGCCTGAACTGACCTGTCACATGAACAGTACTGGCACCTTGTGGTGTGGCTGTGTGCTGCATGGACACCTTATTGTTTTCCATGCATGTTAAAATGTGTCAGATGACGCCATCTTAAAGAAAAAAGTTTTGAAAGTAGTTAATCTGTTTTAGTCACACAGGCATTTTGTTACTGACGAAAGTGTGGGCATGTGAATACCCCCCTTCTGTCTCGATAACACCACTCTTTGATTTCAGACACACACACACACACACACACACACACACACACACACACACACACACACACACACACACACACACACACACACACACACACAGAGTCTTCTGAAGCATTGTGGGTCAACTTCCTTTTGGCAATTAGAGAGCCACTTGGCAGCAAATGTGCTGCCATTCTGGCAGTCCTATCCCTCTCACTAATGCAGCGACTCTTTGGCACCACACAGAGAACAATGCACAATGGGAGACATGGTTACTTATCACTCTCGCTATGAGAAGAACACACAACAAATCTGCCATTTGTGTCTTCGGGACAGGAATTTTAGCAGCTGCATAGGTGTTGGCGGGTCAGCTGTTTCAATCGTCCTCTCAGCAGCATTATTTTACTTACTGAACATTGGTTCACAGCAAACTGGAATATGATGGAGGCACTTTAAGACAGCATAAGCACATTCTTAAAGTCAACTTGTCACACAGTGATAATAATGAAGATCTGTTACTATAAGGAGCTCTGACTAACTGTGATGGTCTCTTCAAGCAAGAGCATCCTTTGTTATATAGGCAGAAAGGCCTAAAGGAGTGCTGTATCATTCTTGTGGCTGTGCAACACAAAACTTATCAATATATCAGCTATGCGATAAATTGTCTCATCCCTTAGGCCTTATGTAACGTATTTCCCTTTGAAAATGACTATAACTATATCTATAGTGAGGTTTTCTTACAAATATGCAGTGCATATCTCTTCAAAGATTCAAGATGATGGGTCTTAGGCCTCTCTAGGGGCATAAAACTAAAGGCCAACCTCACTTCTTTAATGGGAGAATATGCATAGAACATTTAAAAGGTAAGCTCAGGAGCTCAGTGATCTGGTTGGAGATCATCCTGATGCGGGGAGATGTGAGGTTTTTTCAAGCTTTACAAGGAAGTAAATCAGACCACAAACCTAACCTGCTGGTGGTTTTTGTAAACTGCTTTTTTGCCTCAGGCTTGATTTGGGTTAATCTGTGTCTTGGCAGGTGTTTAAAGAGGAGAAGTACTTGAAGGAAGCTTCAGAATGTGCTGATGTCATCTGGCAGCGTGGGCTGCTCAGGAAAGGCTACGGTATCTGCCACGGCACTGCTGGTAACGGTTATGCCTTCCTGTCCCTGTACAAGGTCACCCAGGACAAGAAATACCTGTACCGGGCCTGCAAGGTAAGACAAAGGCGCAGTCTGCTTATAGAGAATTAATACATCTATTTAATTGTGGGAGAAAAGTAAGAATTTGCGTACTTTGCATACACTTTTTTTTTTTTTTTTTTTTTGGTCCAGAATTAGGTTGTTTTGATTGCTTTCCCCAAGCTTATTCTTCTTCATCTCAGTAGAGAATCAGTAGAGAAAGTGTGAAATAAATAATTTCTGTAAATAAACCAGCAGATCATATGCCAAATTACACCTAACATTTCTACTTACGATTAACCACGTATATTAAATACAAATCCACAAAGTCATCAGTGGGCAAGGAAGGAGCTGTTGAGTATTAGGTTGCCATAACAACGATGGAAGTGATCATAGCAATTCCACAGATCTTTCTTCTTTTCAAACGGAATTAAAGAACTGCACACAGTAGAGGTGTTGTTGGCAGAAATATTCTAATGCAGTAATTATTAGATGTATAATTTTTCCTTTTCATTGTCGCACACAAACACCAAGAAATGTTCATAAATGTGGGTGGTTTTTTTTTTTTTTGTTTGTTTGTTTTTTTTCCCCTTCAGTTTGCTGAGTGGTGTTTAGACTATGGCACCCATGGATGTCGCATCCCAGACAGACCCTACTCTCTTTTTGAAGGTACCAAATCATTATAATTCAAATCTCCACCAGACTAACTGCCCTTAGATCCACAGCTTTTAAGCCTACACAAAAGCAGGCCTGTGATTAGTCTTGCAGACATTCAGTCTGCTGCCCATCAGAGCTTCTGAGTAATTTTGTCATTGTGAAGTCAAATTGGCTGTAAGGCAAGACTCGTCTGGCAGCACAACAGAGCAGAAAAGCCTAAATATGTTGATGTGAACCACTAACAGCACAGAGGCAGGTCTAATCACAGTCTTTAAAGTCTTATTATTCATATGAACAGGTTTATATAAAATACTTCTGACTCTGAGAAACAAGTAATTCTGAGGGGTCAGCAGCTCAACAAGGAATTACTGAAGAAGAAGAAAATTGCCTCATGCTAGTGCATTATATATTATTATATTTTGTGTACCTGATTAATAAGTATATCAGTTGAAACATTTCATTGCCCGATCAATGAAATCAACTATGAAAACTTAAGCTGTAACATCACAACTGAATAAATGAGCTTTGAACTGAGCAGTAACATGCTATACTTTAGCCTTTTTTCTTCTTTTTTTTAAATTGTATTATATAATTATATGACTGAATTGCCATATTTTCTTTTTACGAGCAATATCATACGAGTTTTAAGACATTACTATCATAAATTATATTTAAACTGCATTTCAGTCAAATGTTGACCATTTTCTTAGTTTTTGTCTTTTATTTTAACTCAACAGCTTATGTATTAGAAATGTAGTTATGGTGGAACAATAGTCTCTCCAGTCTTTCTCTCTTCTTTGCTTTATTGTTAGTTTACAGTGTTTTACTTCCTTCATTTATAAATAATATCTCTGGTGCTTTTACAGAGAAGAATACCACGAACCGGGATGATGGACAGTGAAATGTGTAAAATGTGTTGCTGTCAGTAACAGATGGATTTCTTGTTTTCAGGTATGGCGGGGGCTATCCACTATCTTTCAGAGATGGCAAAGCCTGAAGCTTCCTGTTTCCCTGCCTTTGAACTTTGACCTGCCAGCTGATGGGACTGGGAATGGCTAACCTGAGTTTTTACCCAAACATTGGACAAGAATGCATTTGTGATATAGCTTTCAACCTTTCAGCTAAATTGGTCTGGATGAGACTGAAAATGTGCAAATTGAAGAAAGCCCCATGATGACAAAAGGGAAGATTGAATTTGGAACAGAACTACAAGTTGATTGTTTATGGTCCAGTGAAAATGGAAGAGGACAATAGGAATGAATTTTCTTTTTGGGGAGGATCTTTTGCTTCCTGTGGGGGTTGGTGGGGTTGTTCAAACCTGTGGGTCTTTCAGCTGTGTTGGCCTCCTGCAGTATATGGTGTGGATGGTGTTGAGGTAAAGATGTAGACCCCATGCCATCTCCTTACTGTTTAATTCCTGCTGGCATGGACACAGAAGAGCACACTATAAGCCCTCAGCCTTTAATATTGTAGCACCTAGGCCAAGAAAGAGGGTGTGTGTGTGTGTGTGTGTGTGTGTGTGTGTGTGTGTGTGTGTGTGTGTGTGTGTGTGTGTGTGTGTGTGTGTGTGTGTGTGTGTGTGTGTGTGTTTTGGTATTTCTTTGCCTCTGCATGCTCACTGTAAATGGCTCTTGGTGCCTCATATCCTAGTCAGTGTAGTGATTTCTTCTTCCTGTATTTGTAGCTGTGCCGTTGGAGTTCTCCAGGTGTTTGTTACACAGTGGTTTAAAAAAAATAAATAAATAAAAAAAAAAATCAATTTCTCTCACCATAATGGATCAGCCGTAGAGCCAAACATTAGATATTGACCAGCTGGAAGGGCCCATAGTGCTGTTATATTAGGATTCCACTTAGCAAGCTGGGCTGACAGACAAACTTCCCCCTTTCATACATTATCAGTTGATATTGCAATTATGCTTGAGTCACATATTCAGATGGAATAGTCTTTTTTTTTTTTTGCGTTTCATTTTCACTCTAAAAATATAACAGTGATGATGATGTGATTGTTGTTGGCCTTGTGGCAAACACGTATGCCCCTTCATGTCTATATTGTGACATATTTGACCTTAATCAAACAAATTGCTGCTGCTACGATGTGGATAATGCACTTGGTCACATTGCAATTTTGATAATATTTCAATGAACCTAATGAGTACTGATTTCCACTAGATGTTGCTTTTGCTGACCTTTCCAGAAATGCTGAGTCGCTCCTCTTTCACGCTCAGTGTTGCCACTGTTGGAGGGCACTGGATAGAATCAGATATCTTCTTTCCTTTGTGGGTATTTTTTAGTACTTAAGCAATGAAATCACAGATGGAGCAAAGGTTATGCTACAACTTGTAAAAATAAAATTTTGCTTTTGGTAATAAGTGTTGCACTATTAGTACAAAATTGTGCTCCTGATGTTCTTTCTAATCCCTCACTTCAACTTCCCCTACTTTGATCAGCCATAAAGTCAGACCTATGAGGGTTTTTTATTTATTTATTTATTTTTGTGAGTACAGAGAGCGAAGTCAGCACTATCGTGCAATGACAAGTTTCCTAGAAGTGTGGAAAATGCATTCTGAAATTCTAAATTCGGGGTTCACATGGTAACTGCTATAAAAGGTGGTTTGAAAAATTTACAGCTAAAAGCAGTGCTAATATCAATTCTGAGGTCCAGTTGTTATTTTGTTTTTATTTTTTTTTTTATTGTACATTAAAATATAGTATTGTGTTAATCCCAAAGAAATTGGTTTCAAATGTGTTAGTATGTCACCATTGGAACATTATGCATTAATTTACCTTAAAACACATTCTGTTTCTAAATGCATTTTACAAGAAAACACGCCAGTCAAAATTGATTGTACAAATTTTGTGCACTTTTTTATGGTTTACTTGTTTTATATATATATAAAGTATGATATTCATTTTGACAAGGGATTAAATCAGGTCATTAGTTTTGTTGTAAGCCTATTTTTTAATCAGACTAGTTTTTGGCGCTTACAGACTGTGAGATGTTGCCGATATATTGCAGGTCACACTGTAAAACACAGATCTAATCAACCTGGCTATGATCTCAAGGTTTATTTATTCACCAACTGAATCAAAGGCTATGATACTAAAAAGCCATAATAGAATATTTAGAGATCATTAGCAGCCATTCATTTGTGCTGCTCTAGTGCTAAATTATAGCTGTGTCTCAGTTCAGGAGCCAGATCCTTCAGACGCCCAGTCTGAGCCTCCCAAGGCTGCCAAGGCCAAATTGAAATGAGACAGCTCGGCCTACCAAGGGTTTCATGTTCAGATTTGGCCTCTGTTTTATTTGTGTAATTCACATAAAGTGATTAATCACAAGCATGCAATGAATTTTGGGATAGGCGTCTTAGATCCTCTCTTCAAATGCAACACTGGACCTTTTCAGATCCACAACCAACAGTATTGTAGGCACATTTCTTTCACATGGGCCTTCTTTTGTCGGGAACATGTTACAGTTGGAGTGCGTACCCACCGGTCAGTTTGGTTAGAGCTCCATATGTAACTTGAAGGCCTTGACGTTGTTTTGGTCTGTGTGGTATTAACATTGAGGTGAAGTGATGCCTGTACAGTCGATCCAATCCGACAGCACATGAATGCACATAAATGCCTAAGTCTCATCATGAATGTCATTGCATGAGGATGATGTCACATGTGAAACTTTGTTTATCAGGTCGCTGGTCCTTCTTAATGTATTTGGTGGTGATTTGTGATCCTGATCCCAGCAGGGAGAATTCTGGACATAAGTGGTGATGTGTTTATGTGTTTGAACTTTGTCTCTGTGTCTTTGATTTGACTCTGCCAAATGTGTATTTATTTATTTTGTTTTTTTTCCAAATTAAACTCCTGAGCTTCTAGTTTGACAAGTAAGTAATTGCTCTTCACGTGCTTTTTGGCTCAGTCAGTGCTTACAAAGGTCAAGTCAGAGAATTTCTGCAAGGTTTGGAAATAAAATGAATGGAGCTCTGGAATTGCTTCCTTCTTCTTTTATTAGTATCTTTATTATTATTGTTATTATTATTTCAGACAAAATGAATGCACATATGCATTTTTATAGAAGTATAAAAAAGGTTGATGTTGTTTGTCACTTCTGAGGCCAAGGGAACAAGTGTCCTTGTACTTATTTTGTTTTCCCAAGATTGTGATTTGGCTTTATCTTTCTTTCTGTTTTCTTTTTGACAAAGAGTTAGTTGATAAAAGCATGTCGACGAGGACCACAGTGCTTACGGTGCTATCAGTGTAGCCATACCTGTCCAGTCTCACTTCCCTTTTATAAGGGTTTCAGTCATGTGCTTGTTATTGTTCAGCATTTTATAATAGAACCTCAAGATGACTTTACTCTGGATTGACTCGTGCGCATCTGGTGGGATTGTGTGTCCTGGCCACACTATCTCACCAGATGCCCACACCCATAGAAGTTACTCAAAGAAAAAAGTGTCAGGTTTTACCACTCACTGAACTAGAGAAACAAAGATGCTGCACCATCATATGTGCAAGCCTCCATGATACTTACACTTGCTTTCAGAAAATGGAATTCATTATAATCTGTGCAGATAATCTCCATTTATAATTTTGACAGAAATGTGCAATTTTCTGGGCTTTTAAGTTTTTGTTCCTGTTTACTAAGAGTGATCAGAAAACATTCTGTTTGGCTGTGGAGATGACAGGGTTGTGTATTTATTTCATTTTTGTTATGAATGCAAGTGTGGCTCTTAGAAAGGTCGATGTTGATCTGTTTGTTTTGTCATCAACGTTGAGTGATCCTTAATAAGAAAGTATTTGAGGAATCAAGCAAAAACTAATGTCCACTACAGAGGACAAAAATTAATTACCAGGTCTCAGGAGGATAAGGCCTCAAGCATCACTCAACATTAATGACAAAAACAAACAGACCAACATCAACCTTATAAGCGATTCTTTGATTATTATTGTTTTGTTTTTTTTTTTTGTTTGTTTGTTTTTAGCTTGAGCCAATGCCTTTGTTATAGCACCAAATAGGCAAGACTTAAAGATTACTGATGACTGACCCATTCCAGGGTGTTCACAGGGTTTTTAAAGACTGAGGAAGGTATTAAATAATATTACATTTAATTGTACTGTTTAATTTACTGTTTTCAACCCTTCCAGGGCGAGCTGGGATTGGCTCCAGCACCTCCAGATAGATGGAGGGATGGATGGAATTTTCGATTTGAATGTGAGCTTTTGCAGTGGCCATGTGCGTAATGAATAAAGGTAGGCTTTTTTTTATAGTTGCTTTTCTCTTGTTTTTGAGGGTTCCTGTATCTTAAGATGGCATTAAGCCTTTTGTTAGCGCTACTCTGTTTCCAGTATAGTTGAACACCTTCCTATGTGTTGCTGGAACTGGAGATAGAGGTGGAGTCGAGGATAAAGCAGAACTGGGAAATACTCGGCATCTCTAGGCCAGCTTTATATGTTTCCCTCTGTATGTGGGACTCCACTGCCCAGTTTGAAAGACTCTATTGCTCTATAAATAAGGATTATATATTGGAATTCAATAAAATTTGCATTTCCCCATGCAGGGTCCACCCACTATGTCTCCCAGCTTCCTCCCGTAATGATGAGCGGATCTCCACAGAACAGAATCAGGTATGAACATTATTTATCCAACAGAGCAATGATCGAAAGTGAAGTTAAAAACATAGACTTAATCAAAATGTGAATTTAGAATTGCATATTTTTGTTTTAATTACAATAATTACCAGTTATTTTTGAAATGATAAATCCTAAGGCTTTTCTGAATAAAACTGCACCCAAACTCCTACTTTTCATATCTTAGCATTAAGACTTAGGACAGATTGATTCAGGATATTTTATTATGAGCGACATTATCCTCCATGTATCCGTGGTTCAATATACTTCATATAATTCTTTCAATTTATCAAATTAACGGCTGAAATGTTCGGAAAGTTCATAGAGAACATGCAGCCAATTTATTTTGTGGCATGAATAAACAGCACCAAGGAAACTCATTCACATTTTATCAGAAGTGGAGTTTATTTACATATTTCACGATGAGAATGATAGTTAATGTTGAAATCCTTAAAGCAAATGAACACAGGGAACACACGGTTAAAATGCTTCATCAGTTACAGAACCTGTTGCATAGTTTGACATGATGTAACAGAATACCTTGTCTAATATTGTGCTATTATTTTTAATATCAAACAACCTGAGACCAAACGAGACTCTGTTGCTGCAAAAGTCCCAGAACTGGTTTCCAGTAGTAGCCCTGAAAACCAGAGGGGACTAGGAAGAGTCTCTAAAGTTGGTCTTTGTTGACACTGCGTTGGCATTCGCTCAACAGATGTTCTTTCACTGTGAAACAGCACTGTGACTGTCTTAAGGGCAGGATGGGCCCCGGGAGGCGACCCCTCCAAAATACCATAAACTATATTTTAAAGTGAAATATGGGCACAGGCCATGAGCTAAATCACCACAGCAAAGAATCAGTACAAGCTTTGCTCTTTGTACAAAGCTTTACAACCACATCTGGGGCCATAAAGGGGAGTCCACTGGGGGGCAAGGTGGTGGCAATTCTTTAAATAACTGCGTACCAATATTGGACAGGACAAAGGAGGAGACTCATGGGGCTGGATGTGACTAAACTCCTTTCAGATTCAGACATGGGTGTTAGTAATTGAACCCTAACCCTTCTGATGATCTGCTGTCAAAGAGATTTTAGTTGCTCAATATGAAATTATAACCATAGGCCAGGTTTTACAAAACAATGATGACTTATGGTAAAGTGGTCAGTGCTAAAGACTACTGTATATTGATACTGAAATCTGTTGCCTATTTAACATCTGTAAGTGTGCAGTTGTTTGAATAATGATGTGTTTGTTTGTTTGTTTCTTGTTTTTGTTTTTTTTTTTGTTTGAGTACCTGCCTCTTAAATTTTCAGTTCACAGCCCCAACTCCCCCCCCCCCCCCCAAATTCAAGTTGTATTTGTCTTTTTTTTCCTTCGGGTCAAAGTTTCCACCAGCGTACAAAATACTTAAAAACATTTTCTGGATAAGATGAAGTGGGAGCAAATGTGAGGCATAAAAATTAGGAACTCTTGATTTAATAACATTACCGGCAATGTTTCTTTCTTTCCTTCTTTACTTTTTTTTTTTTTTTTTACTTCATTGAGCCATGCAAGCCACAAAGCTTTCTTCATTTTTTAACATGGAAACATCGACAGCCTGCTGTCCAGAAGCTGTGGAACCCATCACTGCCACCAGATGTGATAACATGAACTGAAAGTCCTCGGCCCACATCAATAACAGGCCTCATGCAAGAATCAAACAAACATGTTTGTGAATGAGCCTGTTGCATCCTCCCCATTTCTTTCATATTTACAATTATCAGTACAAAGAAAATCTGTGAGTACCTGTCATACCAGTTATGTAGAGGAAAACACATCATATCCTCCACTGCAGTGGACAACGGGGCATCACTGATGTCAAAGATAAAACATTCAAACATGCAGAGATCTCCTCTCTGCATGTTTGAATGTTGTATCTGTTTCAGGTGCATCTGGAAGTATTAGAGGAATCAAACTAAAATGTCCACTACAGAGGACAAAAATGAGTTTCCGGGTCTCAGAAGGGTAAGGCCTTGATCTGAATGAGTGAGTGGTTTAAACTGGTAATATGAATGGCCTTACCAGTTTACTGAGAGGTCTGACAAATGGGCTCCCATGACTGAGCGCAAACCTCACAGACAAAAAGCACGATTCTCAGATAAGGCCCATTGTGTTGTCAGTGTGGTCGGTGCTGGTTGGGTGAGGGTATCGGTGCAATGACCGTGAGGACAGAACTATGCTACAGACTGAGCTCAGCTACCTGTTGAAACTACCACATCATCTAAGTATTTATTGCAGCACGAAATGTCCAAGATAGCCAGGAACCACAAGATACTCCGCTGGAGCAGTTGTTCTGTTCTTCAGCAAAGTAACACGCATCACTCTGCACATACTAGCTTTGTACAAACACCGCAGTGTTTGTCAGGTCCCAGGAACATGCTGAAAAAAAGCCATGAGGAAACATAAGTGAACATAAATGGACTTGAGAGATGTAGTTTTGCTCAAACGTGACAGTTAGGAAATTTGGACTGATTTGTCATTGGGCTTTCACTCCGGCTTTCTAATCTTTTTCTAGCCTGAAAAGTAAAAAAAAATTGGCAAAAAAATAAAAAATAAAAATAAAAAATCTGAAACGGTCACAACTCGTCCCAGTATAATCCTGGGGATTAGGACTGAGCCACTGATCCACTCTACCCTCCACCCTAACCCTAAAGCACGGCCGGTAATAATAAATAGCAGGGAAACATTCTCAGAGATTTAACCTGATGCTGTTGTGAAACAGAAGAATGCAAGATGATACCAAGCATCTATGAAGCTTGTAAGTCGCATGTTAGCTTAGCATAAAGACATGGGAGAAAGAGTAGGTCTTTAAAAACCTTGATTGGTGGTTCATGGCTGATGTTTGAACGTGTTTCTTTGTTGCCTTGTTTTCCATCTCTGCTACAGGAAATATGGACTTCCTGCCGAGAACATCTGTACCCTGCAGACTGTCTGAGAGGACGATTCTTATTTGTACCTCGCCAAAAGGGAGGTGGAACCGGGGAACACATCAGCTACCAAGCAGAGGTGACCATATGTTCACACTGAAAACAACATAGAGGAGGGGAGGGGGGTTCTGAAGAAAACATATTTTACAGATGTGAATCATCAAATAATCCAATGCGCTGTAATTTTTAAAGTATTTCTGTATGTTTCTTGTCCTTGTTCCAGTTTGGCTCTGTTCCTCAGATATTTCTGGCAATTTTGATTTACCTGAGCAGAAACCGCTGCCATGACAATTTCACTGTATTTCACGAAGCACAGATGTTTAAGATGTTTACGGTAACGACTTGAATGGAAAACATAAAATCTGAAAGATACAAATTCAGTTGTCATCAGATGATGTGAGCGGCCACATTCAGTCGCCAGCAGCTGATCCTCCTCCACTAGATTTCCTGCGGGAAGTGCACATAGAGCTTAAACTGCCAGAAAATAAGCAAGCGTTTCCTGAAGTCGTCATAAGCCACTTGGCACATGACACTCAGTGATTCAGCAGGATTATGGGTCCACATGGATCAGTACTGCAGCTCACAAACAGCACAACCTCCTCCCCAACTATAGCATCAGACACAGAGCAGCAGCACAACCACTGGCATCCACTCAGCTCTTTAACCATGTAAACATTGGCACATTATTTATGGCAGCACGACCCAACTCCAACTCCGTACTCATTGATTTCAATTTGCACCCGGGTATTTCTCCATAATGTAGCTGCAACAGTGCGTGACGATATAATTCTGTTGTGCTTCCTAACGGTTAACTCCACTTCAGGAGCACCACAACTTCAGCGGATTAAAGAAAAATCTCTGGGCTGCAGATCTAATATAAACAACCTGCTCAGTGTCACATCGATTTAAACCATATATGATGACCGGCTTTTCATTGATCTTTGAAAATAAGCCAGCAAAAGGAGCTTTGCACAGTTTGTTTGTTGTAATCCACCGCTCAACGTTTAAATCCAATATGAGTAGCTAATTAAGCTATTAAGTTTTTTTTTTTTTTTCAATTTTCTTTAATGGTGTGACTTCAGAGCTAAAAGCTTTTTCCGGTATGTCACAAAGTCACAGAGCAGATTAATCTGCTACTTTTTGTAAAGAACTTGCAGAAACCTGGTAATGTAGCAGCCAGGTTGCTAGTTGTTGACTCTCTCTAATAGCCATCCTTTTTACCTTTCTGTTTCCTGACCCACTTCACTTTGTTCACCATTGTGACTCATCTCCTTCAACAAATGTTACTGAAAGGAGAAAATAGATCTGTTAAAAGTTCAGTCAGTTAACAAAAAGACAAAAAGTCTGTAGAGGTCACTTAAATGATGAATTTGTACCACTGACTCTCACACACCTCCCCTCAAGCCCTCCTGAATGGCACTCAGACGAAGTGAAATGCTAACTGAATGGTGCAAGCTGCAAGAGCTTCCGCCATGTTGGACTTCACGGGTCAGTACTCACACATTTAGGTTCCTATTATTCAGCAGCACATTCATAAACTTGACTGGCCGTGTAAAAGTCAACAATGTGTGGGGATTCCTATTAATAAATTTGCTGATAAATGCTGATATTTTAGTGGGACCTTAAGAGAACAAGGTCATCTTAAAATTATGTCTTCAAAGGATCGGCCTTTGCCCGAGGTTACAGCCAAATGTACACTATCATCTACAGATGGCCTCACAGGCTCAGCAGCAGAAACTGACGATGCTCATCACATTGACAGCTGCTGCGCTTATCAGATGAGGCTTAAACCACCATTTTCAGCACTTAAAAGTGAAGCGGTATATATGTTTGCATCCTTGGCAGAGTGGCAGAGTTGGTACGTGCCAGCTGGCCCATGAAAGGCTTCATCCCTGCTAAAAGGAGAGCAAGCAAGTAGCTGCTGTACGGGCTGTAGGTCCTTACATACAATAATGGAATAAAAAAAAAAATGTATCAAGAACTCATCAACTAGTAAAAAGCCCAGGTTGCAGTAAATTGTCAGCTTGAAAATATGGTTAAACCTAAATCGATCATCCAGCATTATAACACCTGATGCAGTTTTAGCTGTAGCTGCAATGGAGGGTGGAGGAGAGAAGTGATGGTGAGTGAATCCAAAAGTGAACCTAAACGGGTCCATCCTCGTTCGTCCTCAGTTCAACTCAGCTGTACACATAGATCCACATAAATTAATCACTCCAGATGAAGTAGTATGTGTGCATGTGTGTGCTTGTGTGTGCATATAGATTCTGGTTACTGTGCTTCTTTTGGTTCTCTTCCACAACAGCTTGTGTGTTTTCCAAGATTTTCGTCCTAAAGCCAGCACCGTTTGAAACGGCTGACAGGCTTTCGTCTTCTTCTGTGTCAGATTTTCCTATTTGAGCCTCTCACTGTATCCTTCCTTGCCTCCTTCCTTTCCTAGTTCATGTCAAGTCCTGTCTCCTCAGTGTGTCGCAGACGTTACTTCTTGTCGCTGTTTTGAAATATCTGTTCGTAGGACGGTGGCGGATGGTTGCAGTAGGATGGTGGCGGAGGGTAGGAGCTCATCATCATGTGGGCGGAGCCAGGCTGTGCGGCGTATGCTGGGTGTGTCATGGCATTCCCCGGGTCACCACCTGTCATCCCGTTGACCCCGAAGCCCTGCATACTTCCTGGTTGCTGGGAAACTGCGAAGAGAAACAAAGTTAATCATTTAGTGTTGGTTTACTTGTCCCAGACTGATGATCGCACCCCCCCCCCCCAATCTCTCCACCTCCTACCCCCAATTTTTTTTTTTTTTTTTTTTCTGGTTTGATGGTGACGCACAGAAAATAATAGAGTCAAAATATACAAAGTACAATGCACAGCCTGTCGGGCTATTAAAAGTCAGCGTTGCTGCTATCAGCAGTTTTTTATGTTTCCTATCCCAGAGGCGTTAATGTGAAGGTTGTAACAGCTCAAATCATCTTCAGTGAGGGAAAAAAATAAAATAAAATCATCTCTGAGGTCACAGGCCTCCCTCAGCATGCATATGCATTTGTTTCCATGGTGTGACTCAGCTCCACCTTTAGTCAAATATAGTTCCTTATCGTTTCAAACAAACCAAAATGGACATAGGTAAATTATAAAGTGCGGCTATCGATTTGTTTGGGCTTGATACTGCAGCAGACGCAGACAATGGATTTTTAAAATCTTAACTGTTTCAGGCCTGTGGTCAATGGCTGTATCAACAAAAGCTGAAGCTGTTATACCCAAAATAAATAAATAAATAAATAAATAAATCAGCCGACGTACTGACAGTGTGTATGGGTTTTTGTTTACCTTCTGAATAAGGTGTTTCACGTGGGATGATTTTTTTTTTTTAAGTGCACCTTCTAAATACATACAGCACTGTATGAGGATTCATCACCTCATGCTGTTCAGTAAAGAGGACCAACAGCCCAGTCACAACAACTGGCCAAACCACAACACAAATGTGTCTGTCACTATGAAAGGATTTCAGTTTGGTGGCAAACAGTTGGTGGTGGTGGATTCTACCAGTAAGAATCCATATGTGGGTTGACTACAGCCATAGCTACATTCCCCACTCGTTTCTGATGTGACGGAAATCTTTAGGATTAAAATGCTGACAATCAATGACTGCTAACATGACTGCACATAACTGATTATGAGCTAAGAGGTTAAACAAAATCCATTTGTCTCTTTTAAAGACATTTTGGATGTGGTTATTTAAAAGACCTCTTTAGAGCATTCATTTATTCTCAGCCACCACGGATGCTCCTCTATTACTGAGCCTCTTCAGCCTCTTCTGGGATAAATTTGGTGGCAATACAATGCTGCAATTAAAGCCTTTTCATGTTCAATTTTCAAAAACGAGCATGTCAGAAATGTCTGGGCTGAGCTGGCTGTGATTATATTTTCTATTTTGTCTTCATCATAGAAAGAAATTAGAAATGGCTTCCTCCTCTGGTATCTATTATTTTGCACTGTGGATATTATTAGAGCCCTCCATTTCATTTTCTGCTTGATTGACTAACACAGAGTGATTCTATTCATACAATATTAAGAGAGAGTCTTATCAGCTGACCTACTTTCCCCCCCAAGTCTAAAGTTTAAAATTCACCCTCAGAGGCCACAGTGTTGAACGGGTTGAAACTTTTTTTTTTTTTTTTTTTCCCCTAAACATTACAATATAATTTGTGAACCAAACAGAAAACACAAATGTTGACACTGACATGAACATGTGTTGCTGTACTTGACCCACCACAGTGGTCATGTTAAATTCATGCCGAACTTGTGCGTCCTCCGTCTGGTAGTCAGAGTAACGACACAAACACTGACAAAATCCATGCACCGGAGGCAGGAAGCCATTATTCAATTATTCAGGTTGACTAGAGGTGATGGCTACACACCCTACTCCTGATATTAATAAAGGCCAAACTCTCCAGGAGCAGTGAGGCAACATCAATGTTCCTCACAGTTTTTTTTTTTTTTTTTAATACTTTTAATACTTTCAGACAGATCTTTTCTTCTGAATGTGGAACTGCTTTTTTTTTTTTTTTTTTTTTTTTAAGATCGGCAGCATCACGACCTAGGTTTCTCCACCGTAGGCTCCAACCTGCTCAGTGTCTGTTCTGTTCCTCAACATAAAAGCTGCAAAACGCGACACCGAACAAACACTCTGAGCGTTCCTGCTAATCTGTTTCAACCTTGCACTGCGCTGTAAGGGCAAACAGAAAGCACTATCACAGAAACACAGCTGCCTATTCATACTTGCGTTGAACCTACAGACATGTTTAGAGTACACAGACAACAAAATGCAACACACTTCTAAGGTCTGGCAAGATCACAGTTAAATACATGTCGCTACCAGCGCCTCACTGAGATTTTTACCTTCTGCTGACTGACTTTGTCAACATTATGCGAACTTGTTTGGCTGTAACTTGAATGTGCTGATGTGCACTGCAGCTTTCAGTTCGATGGACGTTTTTCGGGTAAATTTCCTTCCTCCCATTCAATGTCCTAAATCCTCCGCCTGTTGTGATTGGTTGCCGTATGTGCCCATGTTAATGTGACGGTCCCATCACTTCGCTCACATTATTACAACAGAGTGCGTGTTCCTGAAACTCATCTGTCAGATTTCAAAATTTCCTTTCATCATCCAAAATGTTTGCTTTGTGATGCTCATTTTGTTTAAATGGTCATCTCATCTTTCTCTGCTCCCAGGCCAGTAGCTGCTTTAATATCCCATCTGGGTCAGTGTCAGGAAGTGAGCTCCTGACACTGACAAATGGCCTTTCACTGTATGCACAGCTACTCACATACACTTGTAAACTACAATCAGCATGTGCACTGCATCGCCATCGAACACGGGGAAGGTGCTCAGCACAACAAATGTCCTACGAAGATTTGGTATCAGCTCAAAGGTATCATGAAGAATATCTGATCTGGTGTCATCTTCCATTTCCATTCAGTGTCATTTAAAGCTCTTTTACAGAGAGAAGATTTGATAACTGCTCTTATAAATAGATCTTCGAATAAAAAGGACCACATCAAACCCCGTTTGTCCGATCATGTGTGACAATACACAGAAATGGCTTGTGGAGATGGATCCTGTCAAACTCCATTTTAAGAATAAAAGAAACTAAATCACCAATTCATTGCCAATAAAAAGGCAGCAGACCCGCAAAAGACCTTTGTTGTTATCATCCTTTAGGGTTACTAAGTCTTTTATGTTATCCTTTTACGTGATCAAACATGTTTGTGGGTAATGATTTTCATTTCCACCTCAGATGTGCGTCAACACATTTTTTACATTTTGACTATTTATTTTATTTTATTTTTTCAGATTTGCTAATTTAAAGACGGGTCCAAGGAAAGTGTTACATTACGTTGACAGCTGTGTTGGTTAAAACTGTCCGATAATTTGGACATATGAGGACGTATGCATTTGTAAAACACTTTGAAAATGTGAGGCAGCGGTTACCTCAAACTAACCTCCCTAACAGCTTATATATCCGGTGTCAGAGAATTTTGTAGTTACAGTATGTCTTTGACATATAAGTCTGACGGGGCTCACAGTGGTTAATCAAGACAAGAGGGCATCTCAGGCTTCAAGTCGGTATGAGCTGATGGAGGACATCATTATGGTTGACTCACAGATCAAATCCTGCACTGGCTGAGGCAGCTACATGGAGAGGATGCAGGTCAGGGAGATGGACGGCGAGAGTGCACATCCAGATTGAAGTTATTCTTTTTCTTTTATTTCATCCTTCTCCTTAAAATGTAACCTGTTAATTATAACCACTTCAGCCTGTTCGTATCCGTGTGTTTGGGTGTCACTGTACCTGGTGTGGTGACTGGGTGCCTGGTGAAGGAGACATTGAACGCAGGCTCGTCTCTCAGAGGCGACGGATACATCCTCCTGCGGATGAAGAAACCAGCACCACAGCAGAACAGCACTCCCATCATCAGCAGCACCCTGAGGAGGCAAACAGAGGGGCTTTCACCGAGCCGACATCATGCACACGCCTGTGTCTGTCCCGCAGGAGGAGACCGACTCCAGCATGGAAATAGGATGAAGGTCAGTCTGACTCTTAAAGGCTGGATCATATCCCACGTGAAAACATTACAAAGCAAAAATCTATTCATTCCGAAGGAAATGACGTATGTTACTTTGAAGAAGGCGTTTCTTCTCTTATCTCTCTCTCTTCCAGCTCCAATCAGGCAGCTACTAAAAGCCTCAACATGTTCTGCACTTTGCTTTTGGACAGTCTGTTTAAAGTTTTTATCCTACCCACTGTCTACACAGTTCACAATAATGTGGCTCTTAAAGTCGCCTGCCGCCGTGTTACTAATGGAGCTTTTTCAGGGCGCCTATCAGTTTTTATTTATCACAGAAGAGCTCCTTTGCTAAGAGCTACTCATTGTTCCTTTGGAAATCCGTTGCTAAAAAATACACAGCAATTTACTTGACAACTGAGCGCTAACTCCGTCACCAAGCCTTCATTTCAGTCATTCCAGATGAAGGGAGAATAAACAAGCTGTAACTCACCAGAAGTACCATAGTCTCTGAATGGACAGGGCTCTCACACAGCAGCGAGTCCCGCAGCAGTCTTCATAGGAGCGGCATCTACAACGAAAAGGCACACAGTAGCACACATGGGTCAGCAACAGCAGGGTAATTACACACAAGCCCACACGCAGGCAGTAATTGGACACTTTAAATGAAACAGCAGTCCATTTGTGAACTCAGGTGGCGACTCCATTGCATTTAAAAAAATAAGTCTGATTACACTGAATCAATGGGAAGATGATCCCCTCTCTTACTTGATTTGTTAGCTCAGTGAACTTTTCCTTCTCCAAGCACTTCTAAGCTTCTTCTGATAATATAGTCACAGTTTTCGAAATGTCTTCAGCAGTGAGTGAAGGTTACAAGAGAGTTAGAGACTTAACTTTACTTAAGTCATTATCTTTTTTCAAGCATTGCGGAATGAAAGAGTTACCTGACAGCCTGTAACATCACACACCATATTGTCAGGGCTCCCTTTTGGGAACAATTTTATTTTGCCCAGACACAAGTCTTTTTTTTTTTTTTTAATATACACTGTCCTCTGCCCCTGCCTGGTAGCCCTTCTGATAGTGGAAACTCCACAGATTCATGTTGGCTGAAAATTTCAAAACTGCACAGTCTGTTGAATCAGATTCACCACCAATGTGACGCCCCATCATTTCTGTCCTTACAGCACAAGCTGCATTCTAATATTTAAGCAGAAATACTGTGATGCCTTGAATGTACACCAGCTGATACTCTGGTCACTTGGAGGCAGCAGACCAAGACAACACTAATATCTCACATTGTAAAGCTGTTAAATTGAAGTATCCATTTACACATCAAGCAGAAGTCTGTACTCTGACTTTGTGTGTCTGTAGCTTTGCCATGGGCAGGTGGCGCATCATCAGCCGCTGCCAAGATACAGCAGGTCGTAAAAGCGCAACAAAGTCAAATAAGAACTGTCACAGTGCTCCGAGCTGAAGGGAAGTGCGGAGCTAGTGAGAGAAGCAAAGGGCTTCACTCACAAGGTACAGATAATTACCTCCTGTCTTTATGTTGTTTTACTGCAGGACCGAGAGTCTCAATACAGCACACTGACATTTCTTCCCCTATGACAAGCCTCACAGCATCGGACACAGGTGTGCTGTAATGCTGCCATTAATCACACTTTTCTGCTTCGTAAACAAAACTTTGAAAAGTTTCGTTTTAAATGGCAAGGCCTGCAGCGCGGGAGCCAAGTATTCACAGCGGAGGCTAACTGTGATTGATCAGTCTACGGAGAGCAACAGCTGAAATAACAACTAGGGCTTGCGCGTGTGTGTGTGTGCGTGTGCGGGTCATAGATGGATGACTGTGGATAGCCAGCGTGACAGTGCATACCTCAGACTCCCAGTGCTGTCTGGCTGTACAGCAACAGGCCAGGGGATGAGCAGCCATTGTCCCCGGAGGCCTCAGCGTGACGCTGGTTGAATTTCTGCCCTGTGCCACGCAGATGCCAGACTCTGCTGTGCCACCCGGCTGTTTGTGTTCATAAATCCCCTTTTGCAGTGGAGCTATGGCACACAACTTTAGACCGCAACCCCCAAAAGACCCAAATGAGGAAATAATATGGTCTTATAATCACAGAGTTATAATCGTGAGATGTGTTATGTTTAGAGCCTAATTGTAATGAACAGGGGTGAAATTTAACTTCACTATAAATCTAAAAATACGTCTGTGACTTTATTATGGTATGGCTCCTAGAAAGAGTTTACTTTAGATGTAAATTGCAGGAATCAGCTGTCTCGTCAGCTTCGCGTTGCAGACGCTGCTGCGGCTGCTTGCCTCAAATGAACAATGATTAAATACAATAAGGAAATAAATAAATAAAAAAAGCCTAAAAATAAAACTTTTTGGATGCAAATAGCGGCCCGGGACTTGTTTCAGTAAGAGCTCAAAACAAAGAAAAAATAAGAAAAATTTCTAGGTTTGTGCAGCAGGAAACAAAATTATAAAACAACAGTGTTTGTTTTCTTCTGATGTTTTTGTTTGTTTTTGTGTGAATACAAAAAAGGATATCATCACTAGATAAATAACTGAGGTGACACCCATTTACTGACTCATCTTATGTGTGTCAAATCCGTCTCTATTCTTGAATACAAGACATTCTCCTCTCTTTACTTTATGATAGTGTTTTGTCTTTGTGGGGACAGATGTGTGGGACTGTAGACACAATCTCACAAAAATAAATAAATAAATAAATAAAAGGCAGATTGAGCTGTCGAGTTAAAAGAATTTCTGTCTTTTCTCAGGAGAAATGAAGAGCAAGGCCTTAAAATCCTCCATCTAAAGCTTTTTAATGAGACTGCAGGCAAACAAAGGCACCGCCACAGAAAGGAGGCATTAGGAGTCTTACTATAGGAATCAGGCTAAAACCTTCTGGAAGGATTTGGTTTGAGCTTGAAATTAACAAGCGGCAGGAACATCAGTGTATAAAACATGCGGCTCAACAGCATGTGCAGCGGTGAGACTAAACACTGAGGGAAACAAGTCCAGCAGACTCCTAAACGCCTCACATGAAGTTACTACCTTTTACAGCAGATGCTCCAGTTAACTAATATCCCCCGAATGCCTCAAACTAACACGACTGGTAGACTCTGCAGTTCACGGAGGCTGCCTAAATGCCTCACATGAAAACTACTGATAAGCACAGCAGTACTGCTGTCCCTAAAACGCCTCATATGCAGACTGCTGATACAGTTTTCAGATGTCCCCTGAACGCCTCACATGTAGATTGCTGGATCACTTGGATAAATGTCATGATATTTCTGTGGAAACCTGCCTTTACTTCAGATGGTTTCTGAGGCTGCAGCTTGTGTCACTTTTGAGTTCTATGTTGTTCATTTGAATATGTCAATCATATCAAAAGGATTACACTGGCAGGCTCATGGAAGCGATCATCCTCAGACGCTGATGCACAAATAAATTCTGCTTATTCTAGCTTATAGTTAGGAAATGTAAACTGCACCTCCCTGGTAGCATCAGTCAGCATTTCTACAGAAGTCATATCCGTAAGAATGCGGCAGTGTCATTCCAGTTTTTCTCATTACTCATTTCTTTCAGATGCAGTTTGGGCCCTTTGCTTTTGTTTCCTCTGTGGTTTCATGGAGCCACTGCTGTTTTCATTTTTTTTTTTTTCCATTGTCAAGGTCACAAGAAACTGATCAGTGTCCTGATGGTTCTGAAGCTGAACAGAGGACAACAGGCTGAGGGCTGAGGGTAAAAAGAACAGAGAGATTGGAGGAGAAAGTAGGTTTTTCCTGTGAGTTGTTTTTTTTTTTTTTTTTTCATGACCAAAGTAATTGCTCCCTGCATCTCTATCTCTTCGTCCCTCTATTTCTGTGGCCGGCCAATGAGAGAGCAAACTGAATGGATGAAAGAACTGTGGGGGAAGCGTGTTGTCTGTCGGAATCTGTAAAACACAGTGTGTTGGCCAAATCTGAGCTTAAACCTGCAGGAAGCAACTGCTGGATAAATCTAAATCAATTTGATCAGCGTTCACTTGATAGCCTGCTGAGATTTAAACAATCTTTCAACCCTCACAAGCAGAGAGTTCATTAGTTCCCACTCTGCTTCCACCCGCAGACACACACACAGACACACATGTTGCACTTTTAGAGGAGGGGGGAGTCTAATGAAATTTTGATCAGGGCATTGTTTGAGGATTCTCACTCCTCTGCTGGGTGCCCCGCACGTTTGTCGGCATTGATGTTGCAAGAAGAAATACGCCATTATGTTAAAACAAAAATTTATATGAGTTTGGTATAAATCCAATACAGTGGGAGGCTGGAGACAGTAAAAATGAAAACTATTGATGGTCAGGTTCAAAATATGAATTTGGAAAAGATGTCATTTTACATTTTTGTTAAGTGTGTTTTGGTATTTTTTTTTTTTTTTTTGTCTGGACTATGTGGGACTGTAACCGCCTTTGATCAGTTTTACAGGCGGCCACATCAAGTGTTTAGCCTTTATATTGGATTTGCTTTTTTTTTGTGGATTGAGGAATTAGACCAGATTTGACTGACAGTTTATTAGTTATAAGTTTTCTTAAAACTATATCTGATGTGTATTTTATTCCATGTTGACTAAAGTAAACACATGAGAAGAAGCAGAAACTGATGATATAACTTATTGACAACTAACTCTAAGCCTCTGGAGCAAAAACAAAGATTTCTGCTGAGTTCGCGTGGCGCTCTTGGCTTCTGTCCTTAACCAGGTAGATGAATGTTTCTGATTTATTCTTCACACATTTGGCTGCACAGCCAAATAGTTTGTGTCCCTTGTGGATACTTAAGTTATTTGTGTGCATAGATGAAATTTGACAGGTCAGAAGTTGTTGTACTTACATGAAGTAGATTGGGTATCCGCCTTCAAAGTACCAGCAATACTTTTTTGCTTCGACACACTGTGAAAGAGAGAAGGAGAGATTATTTTTTTCAGGAAAACAGAACAAAAAAAAAAAAACAGTTTTTGATGTTTATTCAGGACAAACATTCTAAACATCTTTTTTCATTTTTCTCTTTCGGTGACTTGGTGACTTGCCACACAAGGGTCTTATGAGGTTGAGAAGCCTGAGTTTGTGCCAAACTAGTCCTGCTCTGGTTTTGGCCATCATCACCTTTTGTCACGGCTGAGCTGAGAATTGAATTTAAATGGCCAGGGACTTCTATAGAAGCTACAAGCTGATGAGATACGGAAGCAAGGTCATTGGTAAAGCCAGAATCATTTCAGTAAGTCACACTTCCTTCAGGGATTTTATGAATTTCATGGAAATTGATCCCTCTAGACAACCCCGGTCCATGCCCGCTTAGTTTTAAGGCCTGACCGATCAGTCACACTGAAGCCAAGAGTTTCTTGATACCTTCTCTTTATGTCACAGCCTGTTTGTAAAATTAACACCACACACTCGTTCATTGTGTAATTAAAACCTGGGCTCATATCTTTAACATCCTCGATGTGCACAATATTCTCATACCTTAATTAAAATGAAGCTACACGCCTTTGATCACTGCAGGTGCAGTTTGATTGTAAATGATGATAAAACATTTTCCGATATTTGTCTCTTTAAATGTCAAAAAAACCTGACTCTCCTCCTATTCCATGCAAATGTACCCTTTTATTTATGCGCAGCTTTACTTGTTAAGTCTTGAGTTTTTCCTGTCAAATTTTGTCTGCATCATGTTTTTATGTGTGCTTGCTTTGTGTGCAACGTAAAGATGGTTTTGTCAGAATATGCCCCATCACAATGAATTCATCTGATTAAGGCTTAATGTCTCAGGTCTGTGTTTCCAATCCAGGAAATGAAGCAGATGACACTCAGCCTGCTCACATTACCACCGAAACAGGCTCTATGAAGCAGGTTCACGCTGGGCCAGTGTGTTGGGTTCACTACTTCTCTAAAACAACCATCTGGCATGATAAAGAACTTCCTGACAATAATGGTCGCTCTCATCCATGCGTCTCTCCACAGAGAGACGTTACAATGACATTATCCCTCATTTCAGGGGACAATTTCAGTTATAAATAGAAATTATTGGGGCCAACTCCACAAACAGCGGAGCTCTTTCATCTGAATTCATCGCCCTCATTAAAGCCAGGAAACATTTTCTTTGTCAAATCTGATATAGATACCAACAATAACATCCAGCAGCGTACACTCAGACAGGATCCCCCTGCACCCTTTGTGTATGACCCCCTTCCCATGGCGCACCAGATCAGAAACATGTCCGATAGGACGCGTTGGATAATTGACGCGGCTTTTCCCAGCTGTTGGGTTTAGCTCACAATTAGGATGGCAGCTTTCCCCTATGTCAATAACAACTTCAACACCAACATGTATCAGCATCGACTGTTGACAGTGCGTCCATCTTCAACCTGGCATTGAATTTTGGCCACCTACATTGAACAAAATATCGAGGCCTCACAATGTTGGCGACAAACTGCACTCCTCCAAGCTTATTTCCATTACCGGCTGCAGCTCAGGACAGAATGGTGGCAGTCTGGGGAGCGTCTTTAATTAACTGTCTTTGGAATGATCTCCCTCTATGACAACACAGCTGGCTTTGTTGTGGCATACAGAGGATTTTCGCCTATATCATAACAGGTCCCGTGAAAAGGGAGGAGGAGGGAAAGTGAGACAGGAGATATGGCTTGCCTCGAGTCGGCTGTTAGTATACACACCCTCACTTTCCACTTAAGTGGAGACATCTTTTCGGTGATAACAAGTTGAGCAAGAGACTCACTACAAATGAAAACATGCAGCCTTTATCGAATGCTGCATGTCGCATCGGTTATGAAATTGCTGTGCACTAACCTATATTTACTTCTTGTGGCGATAGCAAAAGACAATTTAAAAGTAGCACAGTGTGGCAGCAACAGTTTTTATGAGCAACTTTTGTGTTTCATCTGCAGGTGAAAGCAACCTGTGATTCACTTTAAGCGCTAGTACTCAATTACATGAACCACGCGGACGCTTGCCATCTGCAGCGGGAACATTCAAGACAAAGTTTCTCTGCTGCGGTGTCCTAGTGGAGCTGATTTACATACCGCAGCGGCGGGTTGTATCTTTTAAAGTCATATTTCGCTCAGACTGGTGCAGTGCATCTGAAATCAAGCAATTACAGAAGAGAAAAGCAGGATGTAAGATTCATTTGCTTTAATTGCCGCCAACACTGAGAGGGGGACTGGTGTTGTGTGGCTGATCCTATGTTTTGCAGAGTTTTCAGTAATAACTGGGAGGAGGTGGGTGTGACAATATAATTATCAGTGATTGCATACAGGAGGTTTATCATGACTAAATTAAAAGAAAGATAGTAAACAGCAGTAAACATTGTTACTGTGTTTTGTTTTGGTTTTTTTTTGCCAAATTATTGGTCTTCATTGTGTTCTCCAGCAGGAAGCATCACTGACCTGTTCACAGAATCACGTCGTCATCACTAATCACAACTTGTCGTGGAGGTTGGGCAGAGCCAGTCAGGATATTTTTTCCCCATTAAATTTCTCGTCGGCTGTACGGTCACTAATAGTGAATGTACATTTAGTTTCACTCCTTTAATAGGAGTCACTGTGTGTTTTCTTTGTATTTTCCATGGCATCTTTCCTCCCCCTGCTCTTGTTCTTTCTCTACCCTTATCTCCATAATGCTCACAGTGTGTCTCTCTAACTGCCTCTGTCCCCCTCTTTGTTATGATTTGGCGCTATATAAATAAATTTGATTTGATTTGATCCCTGCTTTTGCTTGCCCTTATCTTACTGATCACCCTACAGCCTTATTAACCGACGTATTATTCATCATTTATCTATATTTGATTCAATCTCTACAGGTCCAAGCTCATTCTTCCTTTGCGCCCATCTTAACCAACTTAAGAGCTCAATGTGAACTCTCTCAGATTTGAGTTGTAAGGTTAGGGAGGAGAAAAACTAAAGTCTCTTCCCTTTTATCTTTCTTCCACCTGCTTTCATATGTGATAAATCTGGGCCCAGAGGAAAACAATAAAGCCCAACCACATCTCTGACAGCGTGTGGAGAGCAGAGCAGCAATGCAAGGCAGGCCGAGGTGTTTTGGCGGCCCACAGCACGCCAGCACAATGGGTTATTTGTCATGATGCTGCTGGAGAATGGGACCGTACTGTGTCACTTGGGCGAAAGGAATAATGGCGGAAACACACACGCTGAGAGAGAGAGAGAGGCAGGAAGAAAAGCATCCTATCCCGCCTTACTGAGACAATGTACATCCACTCTATTGGTCCAGATTGCTTTCTGCTATCACTGTGTTCAATGGTGGGAAACCCCCGTCCACACAGGAAGTGCGTAACCAAGTCTTTAAAGTGCTGCCTCTTCTTTTTTTATTTATTTATTTATTTATTTATTTATTTATTTATTTATTTATTTATTATTTATTTATTTATTTATTTTTTCTAACACCAATTCGACATCTGTTTTTTTTTTTTGTTTTTTTTTTAAGGCAGTTGGATTAAGGGCTTTTAAATCATTATAGTATAAGGCTCCGGTATAACATAAAAGGAAAATGTGATGTGGCTCGAATACTTTGCAAGTGACCTGGAAATACCATTTGCTGCAGTAAGTTCAAATACATCTTACAATACAACATTGTGGGGAGAATCTGAAAGTAGTTAACTGGGATGAAATGTAAGTAAAATTGCCACAGGCTGAGTATTTTATCAACAGTGTCTTCTTCAGTGATGGACACCTGTCTGCAAAAATCACTGCCGTTGTTAATGCGTTAATGTCATTCATGTGGTCATCATTCACGTTGCTAATATTTGCCAAACTCACTGCTTCTACAGAGCATGAGGCAGCAGGACTGATCACGCTCAGCTTGTGTTCAAGTGGAGACTAGCGGATACAAAATGAGTAGTTGGCTGTTTGGGCGTCTGCTTACACTTAAAGGAATATCTTTCCAATGTTTTCAACCTCTAGACTTACAATTTTGCCTCTGACATGATGATCATGATTGTAGGACCATTTCTTAAATCATGTACACAATGTGAATAAACAGAGCACAACTGCAAAACAGAAGCCCACAAACAGCAGTTGAAGCAAGGAGGATTTCATTTGGTGCTACGCTCTACGTTAGTTCCGACCTGATCATCATCCTGTCCCCAACAATTTGCCAGCAGTGCTCACTGTCTAGCTCTGTTCATTGTCTTTCTCTAATTAGAGCTCAGTGAAGACACTGACAGGAGAGGAAAATGTCCCTCTGTGCTCCCACAGGACGAAAATGTCCGTTACGCAACCACAGAGTGTGTTTTCCTGCTTTAAAAGCAGCTCAGATGGCTAGAGGACATCCAAAGGGATGAATAGTTCAAATGATTCTACACTTCACATTAAAGCTTCAGAAGCAGGTGTGTGTGTGTGTGTGTGTGTGTGTGTGTGTGTGTGTGTGTGTGTGAGATCGGGATGTGCTACGCCTTTGAAGCTGCACGATGCTGTGGAATTGTGAAAGGACACGAGTATCAAACTCTGTAATCCAATGCAGGCCTTCAAACCCACTCACTTGCAGCCGCTAACGTCATTTCTCTGGAAAGATACTTTAACCAGCATATACTAATCAATAAATCAATATTGATTTCAAGGCTGTCCCGGCGCAGTCTTTGGTGGAAGAAGAACTAATCTCCAATCCCTGTGATGTTATATTAATGGGCGCTTAAATAAACTTCACATACACGTCTTCCTCCTTTTCCTTCTGCCGGTCTCTTCTTACCCCCCCCCCTCATCTATCTCTCCCTGGATGATCTATGACTCCACTGGACTCACAGATGACGCTGCCATTAGCAAGCAGCAACAGGCCGCCAAGCATCATTTGTCTGTCAGTTTGTGTTTGGCCTGATGTGGAGACAGCAGTGAAGAGGAAACAGAGCCGGAGGAAGGCGGGGGAGTCGGGTGAGGGTGCCTTTCTTTTAATCTACTGCTCTGTCTGGATGTGCCAGTGAATTAGTGGACGGTTGTTAGTTTTCTGCTTGCAGGCTTTAGTGATTGGCAAATTATGATCCAAATACTTCAGCTTCCAAGGCCGAACGGTCATCTTCTTTTCCTGCATTCCTATTGGCTGATGCCAGTGGGAGGAGGCAGAAAAACTTGGCTGCAGATCTGCACACTAACATCAGGCTAACCCTAAGCCTGACATCAAAAGACACAAGGAAAATAAGATATAAATTAATCCAGTCTAACCTTCATTTATTAATCCATATAAAAATGCTTTCACTAGCTCAGCTATAAAACCACACAGTGAGCTGTGCTCCTCTGATCTTAAAATTAAAAGCTAAAACCACACAGCTGTTGAATGTAGCCGTTTTTTTTTTTTTTTTTTATTATTTGGGAAGAAAAATACATTTTAATGGCACATAATTTTTTTATTAATTAACTGATTCCATGCTTTACTGGTCACATGATATGAGGTGCAATAGTGTCTCCAGCAGAGAGCAGCACGGACCTGACAGTATCAAATGCAACTGGATTTCTGAGGAAGTCAAACGGGATGATTCCTCTTTTCTTTGTCTTTAAATTGGAGATAAGGCAACTGCTGTTCACTTAAAAACAAACAGCAACAAGCAACTGTCCAAACACAGGCAGAATCACAGGTGAAGCCAACACCAAATTCTGGGATGGGGGGAGATATGATTTCATTTTATTTAATCACCCTAAATCATCTACACACACAGATGGAGCTGCTTTGAAAGCGTCCCGGCCGAAAGCTCCACCTCAGCTGTCTCACATGTGAGATGTTAATTCAGCGGTGTGCTTGATGTGCTGTTTGGTAATTTGCTAATGACAAGCCTCGATGCTGACCGGGTTTTTCATGAGTCAGCAGAATTTTCACGTGCAGACACACGCAGATCTTAAAGCCTCTGTCATTCCCTGTGTTTTGTGTAAACTCGACTTTCACACAAACAGCCCTCATCTGTCTGCCCTCGCAGTGATGGGAGTGTCACCAGAATGTGTAATACACAAATGAGATTATTCTACGGCAGGTGAGACAACGGAGCGGCTTTAAAATGTTTCTAACCCTGTTCTACCCTACCAATGTTGTCGCTCCCCTGATTGGCTGAGAGGGGTCACATGATCGGTGCCGTAAAGGCTACAATGGTCGTGCCGGTTAAAATAGAAATCATCAAACTTTAATAACTCTCCATAATTTATATTTTAAACATGTGGATCCTAACTGGACCACGTCTGGATCCAGAGCAGCGTCCACCAAGACATGACCTCTGTCTTCTGAGTGGGCAGATCTATATACAGTACTATTATTACTCCTGTATAGGTGTGAGGTGATTGCTGTACGTGTCTGTCAAAATCTGAACAGACACACAAATCCATCATGTGTCATCAGAAAATGAAATATCGAAATAGGGCTCCCTAAACTCAATTTTTATTTGTTTACTTTCTGGCCTCATCTTATTTACTGGAAATGAAAACAGTCTGTGGTTTCAATGGGTCCCTTTTCTTTCACTAGCCTCCATATTCTAAGATAAATATATAAAAGACAGAACATACCGTCAAGATGAAAAAAAAAAAAAAAAATAGCAAGTGATAAAAAGAATTCTGAGCATATTGTCAATATTCAAAATCACACCTCCCATTACCACTTCAAGTCATCCCAGTGCTGCTCCCCGGGTTCATTATGTGGTTTAATACCTGAACCACAACGTGAAATTCTGATTACTCCTCAGCCTCCTATTGAGATTCAAGAGGCAGTTGAGCATTATTTCACACTCCAGTTTGTCATTGTTAAACTACGAAAGATGCAATTAAAATTGGGAAATATTCTTCTTTTTTTTTTTATTCATGAAAGTTCTGCAGAGTTTTTCTTTTCTTTTTTTTTCTTTTTTAATGGAGCTACTTCTGTGATTAACCAATTTGAAAACGCTCAACTGTCTATAGACAAGAACAAACAAAACAGCAGAGAGCTAATCTTGATCACGCAGTGCATGATAATACAATCTTATTCTAATTATAGGAAGAGGAAAAAGCCTGGAAATGGACTGCTGCATGTCTGGACGTCTGCACACAGCAATGCTGCCACATCTCGAAGCATATGGTGGCCTGGACAGATCACGTCAAGATCAAGAGGTCGATTTTGATGTGTGACAGAAACAGATGCCGAAAAAGATGCTCCAGTGTCATCACCAGTATGTTACAGATGGCACAGAGACTAATTTGCAAGCAGGAAATAGATGTCTCTGCCTTGAGAAGAGACACAGACACCAGGAAGCAGAATTTACTCAGCAGATCAGCTCCAGCACCAGTTTTACAGAAGTTCACACTTCATTGAAAGACCTAAACACAAAGTATAATGTCTGTGAGCTAGGCTGCGGCCTCCGGCTTCTAAATTGCTATCTAATTTCTTCCGGGTCTGAGGTTTGCAACAACAGAACTGCACCAGCATGAAGGCAACACAATTCATCCAATAAAGACCTCAACAACAACAACAACAACAACAACAACAAAAGCAACAAGACAAAACATCTGTGACGGATGAAGTCACAAAGGCATTTTTCAAGTCTCTTCTCTAGAGGACAATCAAACATTCAGATGAAGATGCTACAGAAATAGAACCAGAACAGAGGAAGGAACAGAAACCATCAGCTTCCTCAGCTTAAACAGTATGTCAAGACCTGTACAAGACCAACAGGCTGAAGCGGTTTAATATTTAGGTGCATACAGTGTACAGTAGTGATAAAGCGTCTAATCCGGCCTGTCAAGAATAAATTCACTGACAATGTTGATCGGGGGTTGATTGGACCGATGTCATCACGTTATTTATTATTTATTTCATTCATTATGTTGATTCAGTTAATTATCTGCTGCATCTTGCTGGACCTGCTACTATCTGCCACAGATTCTTCTTTTTTCTTGTCAAATATGAACACTTCAGTGTTTACTATTTTGCATAATGAAACTTAAACATCTGAATCCCAAAATTACCATACTACTGAACAGAACAGCCCGTAGTTCCAGTTACAGTGCTAAATCTTGTTAGTACGCTCAAAGACTAGTTGATTCTAGCCCAGAATGATGTTGATCAAACTGCAGAGGGAATCTTCTCCGAGCATGCGTGTGTGAATTGATAATCAAGCAATCCTGTTTATAAATACGTGAAATACTGAAGAGGAAAAAAAAAGCTTTTTGATCTGTATGTCCTCTCATTCTGAAGGAGAAAATCTACCTTGAGAAGATGATGACTGGTTGTCTAACAACAGCGATTAGTGATGTGTATACTTGCAGGGCGGCTTACACTCCCTGATTTGGTAAAGTAATACCAGCGGACAGGTTTTATTATGCATACTGATAAATCAGTATATTTATGTTATGTTCAGCACCAAGCATTTACTGAAATCCAATGAATAGTCATAATATGCTAATCAGATGAGTAAAGGTACTTGTATCATACTCAATCTTTTTGTCATTTACAGTCACCCTTTATCTCTTAGCACTTTCAATCCACAGCCTTATGAAATCTTGATGTCAAAATCCTGCCCTTTGTTCTTTTTACAAACCCCAGTGCTTAAAGGCTTAAAGCTGCAATATGCACAATTTGAAAATCAAGCTTGACAGTCCGCAGCAGACCACTCGGCTCCGCCTTGTGTGAGAGCGTTAGAGCAGAGATACCTCAATGGATTGAAAGAGAGTCAGTGAGCTCGCACTTCTGACTCTGTACTTGTCTGATTGGTTAAAGAGAGCTTGGCTCAGACACCCGTGATGTCATCAGCACAGCATTCAATGACACTAAGTGACTCCATTGATAACTTGGGCGGTATTTTTAATTTCTAATCCAACTTCATGCGACTAATATATTCAGGATGTGCTGGTTTTGTTCGAGTGAAGCTCTGTGAAAAACAAACAGACAATCACGGGACATTTCTAAAAACTACCATATCACAGACGACTAGAGCGGACCAGACCATTGGAGCAGACTCCTCAGACAACTGATCCACGAAGGCAGTTAAAGAGGAGTTGCTCTTAGTGCCTAAGGGGGCATTTGTGGACATCAGTTGCCCTGAAATAGCTCCTGACCCTGCTGCTCAGTTATGTGACATTATGTAACACGAGGAATTTCAAAGTCTCCCACAACACAAAAAAGGCCTTAAGCCTCTAAACTTAATCCAACATCTGTCTAAATTCACATATTACAAAACAGCCTGAAAACAGCTTCTGACTTGATAAAATTCCATTTTAATGAGCACATATTTTGTGAAAAAGACGTCCAAAGTGTCTCAGAACACATTAAGTCTTCGGACTTTACAGGCTGGCCAGACAGCAGCCGTCCAATGTTATGGCTTTGAAATGACTATGATTATGATTTTCCAGCTGGTAATTATTACTGAGATGTGCATTAAATAATACGTTCCTGAAAACCAGATGGGTGCTTGACATGACCCACAGTCCGTCATTAAAGGGAACTCAACCCTGATGTTGGAGATGGACACCCTGCCCGGCATACATAAGCTCATCTGGACGTCGCTGTTTTACCCAACTACTCAACTCTGAACTCTGAACGCTCAGCGAAAATCACATCCATTAACAGATACTCTTATATAAAAAAAAACTTGATGTTAAAATCACTCCGATTTCTGAATAAAAATCTACTCAAAGCAACTTAACCCACAAAGCAGAAACTCACATGATTGGTCACAAAACAGTGACTGTTTCTAACTTGATTACTGATTACAGACATTACCGAAATGTAGTTTTATCACACCCATGTAGTGTTTCAGCCTTATCTGCACATCAAATACTGAAGTACATGGTGTAAATTATTTCCTCCCACTCTCGACCAAAACACCATGTCAACATCAAAACTGTAAATTCACAGAAGTTGGCCGGACAAGACAGAGACAAGACAAGACAAGACAGAGGTCAATTGTTGCTTGTATCATTTACAGCAATGGTGATCACTCAACGTTGCTATGAAGTTGGATTCGGTTTCAGGAAAGGGCTAAAAAAGGTCTGAATTAGAGGGCCTTCCTTACCATGGTTACAAAAATAACCACGTGGGTTGGAAAAAAAAACAAAACACTGCATTTATACTATCTACCAACACAAGTGGCACATTTTAACCTCTGACTAGAGGAGAGAGGCCGGGAGGAACCCACAGAAACACCGACGTAGCTCTCATCCAACAAGAGGCACCACCAAGCACAAATACACAGCAGAGACAGCTTCTAGGAGGTAATACAGGCACACCTCAGGAGTGTGTGTGTGTGTGTGTGTTTGTGTGTGTTTTTGTTGCACTCACATCACCTCTCCCTCTGTGCATTAGAGTGAATAAGTAAACTGTTGAACTGTAAGAGCCACGATGAATTCACCTTCTTCTGGATAAACTGACCATGTTCCCACACAGACTGAGAACAGAGTAGCTTCACCTGACAGTTTAAAGCCGAGCCTGACAGGCCGAGGCTGAGATGTCCTAAACTGACTCCCTCATCCAGGCCAAAAACCTGCTCCATCCTTTCACATCACCCTCAGGTCACACATGAGCACCTCTGGCATAAAAAGGGCATTTTTTTTTTTTTTAAACAGCGTGTATCGTATCCTTTGGCTCAATCCTCAGAATAAAAGCTTGAAATATCAGTTTTCCTTGTCACAGTTAATTCCACTGACACAGACAGATGTGCTGCCTCTTTGACACCACAGGCATAAAACTCGTACACACAACTGTCCGCGTGAAGAAGATGGAAAATTGGCTTGGCGCGTTGCAAATGGCTGATGGCCAGAAAAGCTCAACAACAGAAGTTCCAGTTTAACACATGGGAGTTTCCCAATAGCCAACCAGTAGGACTCTCTATCACGCATCTCACCATCAATGCTGTGTAGTAGATTTTCACTATTTATGCGTTTTTTTTGTTGTTGTTGGTTGTTTTGGGTTTTTTTTTTTGCAAGCATGACAAGAAATCTATTCAAACGCTGCTCTGCACTAAAACCCGAACCAGAGAAAGACGGCCATGGCTTGAAGATATTAAGCTGTCTCTCCAGCTAGCATCCATGATTTCTCAATAGCCTAGCATAGCTGGAAACCACCGTCAGTATCCCTCATATCTGTTTCACAGTCCAGCCAATATCAGCAGATGAGACAAACCCTCATGGGTCCCTGCCCATCAGTCCACTTAAAACAACGTGTGATCACTTTTTTGGCACGTCGACCGTTTGAGCCCAGTTTGAAGCTCTATCATTCTCTATGAAAATCAAAGATCACTGTCCTGAAAAGGAGAACTTTGCAAAAGCTCCAAAGCTGGATATTTTAACTATGATTGCAGTCTAAGCCATACAGATGCAAGACTTTTATCTTATATAAAATATAAGGGAATTAAAAAAAAAAAAAAAGCTCATAGCTGCGTAAATCAACGTCATCTGTTTTAATGAATGGAAGCTTTTCATCCACAAGACATTTCTAAAAAGAAAAACAAAAGCGAGAGAGGCTATTGAGAATGAAGCAAAATCACCAGCAGTGCTTGTCTGGAGCACTTATCAAAGAGAGCACAGCAGCACCAGTCTGAGGTCTAAGGGCTCGTTTCCCTCTAGGACGCCTGCTCACATCCAAAATGGATGTGCTCACCACGTCAGCCGAATGACATGAAATAGTAATGATGAGAGTTAATAATACATGTAAAAGACATAAAGTGTTGGCAGCACTGGACTGACAGGAAGTGTGGGGTTTGTGAGCACGCTGCATTTGCCTCGACAGAGGAAACAAACAAACAAACAAAAAAAAAAATAAAAAAAAAATAAGGAGCTAACTACGTCCCCTCATCCTCCTGAAATGACCCTCAACCATCCCCCCCAAACGGGGATGCCTTTTGTGACAGCACAGTAATTTCACCGAGCACGAACATAAAGCTCTTTGTTAGCTGTCAGACCTTTGGATGGGATAAAAAAAAAAAATAAAAATCCTACAGACAAATGTAACCAGACAAAGGACATTTGAATATCTTTATCTATGACTGGACTCAACCTACTGTACACTGTATCTGTGTGTGTGTGTGTGTGTGTGTGTGTGTCCTCCAGGCCCAGTAACCCAGTGAGTACTTTAGGGGTCTGGGCACAAAGACAAAGGATGGCAGAATCTCAGGTAACTCTTCCTGCGCCGAACAATGAGAGGAAGCTGCAGTATCCTCGGCTCACTTCACCTCCTCTGGCATTTCGCTTTTTGTGCTCATGTTCTATGCAGCCACTTACATCACAGCTGAGATGGGAGCAGCATCGACCGATATAAAAGTTCAGATTTTATGGCTCTACACCGTTTCCTGGCCGATCACACGCACGCCGAAGTAGACAGGAGACGACACATTTCCGAGCAAAACACAAACGTCTCCCGCAGGATTCGCGTGATTTTGACGCCAAGTGGTCGAATATTGAATTCTGCCGGTTTTTAATGGAGTTTGGCGAACGACGCTCTGAAAAAAAAAAAAAAAAAAAAACCCTCCATATCGGAGCCACAGCCGCTGGAGGACCGATCGGCCCCAACAAGGCGATTTCTAGTCTCTGCGTGTCAAACACATCCAGAGGGAAACACTTATCTATCAAAGGTGTGACAACAGCTCCAGTCTGTGATAAAGGCAGGCGGTGCTCACCTCCAGAAACAGCCAGAATGTCAGCGCTACATCGGCCAGTCGGTTCCTCATATCTCCGCCGGTAGGAGCGTAAAAAAATCAAAATTAAAATTAAAATTAATTAAAAAAAAAAAAGCCCTCCAAGAGAAGAGAAAGACGAGGAGGGGGATGCTCCTTTGTCACTACGTCGCTTTCATCCCGTTACCGGAGGGGCCCCGGAGATCAGGCTCAGATCCAGCCGGTCCGACAGCGCGGCGCTTCGGGTGACGGGACGGACGGAGGCGGCCTGGGCGACGCTCGGACGCGCCACAGATGGAGATTGATGGCATGGTGGGAAAACTGCATTCGCCTGTGATGTTGGCCCAGTCCACGCCCCCTTCCCAACATAGACCCGCCCACCTCACAAAGAAAAAAAAAAAAAAACCGCAAACACAATCACAGTGCTTTATTATCAGCTTAATTCGTTTTATTGTCTAAACAAAACTAGCAACGCACCAAAACAAAAGCGCAGCCTGATGGACACACAGGAACATGAGTGTTGGGCCTGGACACGTTCACCAGCAATGAGTGTTTATTGAAATATACTCATTATGACAGTCTAAGATGGCGTATTTTTACTATCAGCAAGTTAACATTTCATAAGGTTATGAAGTTTATATTATGTTATTGTTGATTTCCCAAACTGATGTGTAGTGACAGACTGCCGACAGGACCAGAAGGGACAAAAACTGAGTTTGAGGAAGACGCTGTTTTATGTCTTAACTATTAGGCCATCCATTTTATTATGTACAAACTAATCCCATAAAGGAAAATGTCCTATTAAAATACCGAAATAAAACAGCACCAGCCTTATTCTTAGCAATGCTGCTGACCGACAGTTAGCTCACCAGACAGCCGAGCAACGAGGGACTTGGATAGCTGTTAACATATATATACATTATATATAGGAGTCAATCTGTGGCATCAGTTACTCAGAGCCCATCGGCTCTTCTAATGGCTTTCAATGATTCATGGTTTCCTGCTCAGGGCCCTGCACACTTTCCTCTGCCCAACTTTCTGCTTCTCTGATTGACTAATGTCCCCTATCCTCTGTCCTCTTCCTGAAGGACTCCATATGTACTGGGGTCTTTCAGATTCAGCACCATGGACAGCACCTCACCGGATCTGAGCCAGGGGGCTGGGACAAAAGACACAGTCAGGACAAAGGAGACAGTCAGGACAGAGGAGACAGTCTGGACAGAGGACACAGTCAGGACAGATGACACAGTCAGGACAGAGGACACAGTCAGGACAGATGACACAGTCAGGACAAAGGAGACACTCCGGACAGAGAACACAGTCAGGACTAAGGAGACAGTCTGGACAGAGGACACAGTCAGGACAGAGGACACAGTCTAGACAGAGAACACAGTCAGGACAGATGACACAGTCAGGACAAAGGAGACAGTCCGGACAGAGGACACAGTCAGGCTGGAGGAGACAGTCAGGACAGATGACACAGTCAGGACAGAGGAGACAGTCCGGACAGAGGACACAGTCAGGCTGGAGGAGACAGTCAGGACAGATGACACAGTCAGGACAGAGGAGACAGTTAGGACAAAGGAGATAGCTGGGACAGAGGACACAGTCAGGACAGAGGACACAGCCAGGACAAAGGAGACAACTGGGACAGAGGACACAGTCAGGACAGAGAACACAGTCAGGACAAAGGACACAGTCGGGACAAAGAACACAGTCAGGCCAAAGGACACAGTTGGGACAAAGGAGACAGTCAGGACAGAGGACACAGTCAGGACAGAGGACACAGTCGGGATAGAGGACACAGTCGGGATAGAGGAGACAGTCAGGACAAAGGAGACAGCTGGGACAGAGGACACAGTCAGGACAAAGGAGACAGTCAGGACAGAGGACACAGCCAGGACAAAGGAGACAACTGGGACAGAGGACACAGTCAGGACAGAGAACACAGTCAGGACAAAGGACACAGTCGGGACAGAGAACACAGTCAGGCCAAAGGACACAGTTGGGACAAAGGAGACAGTCAGGACAGAGGACACAGTCGGGATAGAGGACACAGTCGGGACAGATGCTGAAGGACAGCAGCACATGCAGCTCTGGCCGTGGTTGTCCTCACAGCTGCCTGATGGCTCTGCCCAGGAGCACTCTGGGTAACGAGATCACAGGTCGGGGCGACACACTGTATTATTGACCACATTAATGATTTCTCCGCTCTGTTCACGTATTTCCATTGCAGCCGTTTGGTGAAACATAGAACAGTTTGTTTGCTTTTAGAAAAGTCAACAAACAAACATTCTTCGTTTTGTGGTTTCTCTGTTGTTTCAAACGCAACGGCAGACTTCCTGCTTTTCTTCAGTGAAGGCACCAGCTGCAGAAGTGTTGGGCAGATTGAGTCCTTCTCTGTGTGGCCTTTCTGACATCTATCTGAAGGAAAATACACTCAGCTGGCAGTTTACAGATCAAATCTGCAGTCCTGCTTCAGGCTCCTCCTTAATTACAGCTGTGATGTTCACTTTGAGTTGCGGTTATTATTGTTCCTGTTATGATGTTAGACAGGTCAGTGTGACCTGCACACACGCACTGCGCACAAACGCACTCCAATTCCAATTCAAGTGCTCAGTCGCTCCAGTCTAAGCACTTGAAGGGCCTGCCGTCTGTCTGCTGCTCACGCTGACCTCTGCGGTGTGGGAGCCATTGTCATACTTCCCCTAGTAGCTTCAATCTCACATCGGCGGACCTCCATCCGGTTTCCATAAATGTTTTAGGGAAAACAAGGACAAGTGATAGTAACTTTGAGATTTTCAGCATTTGACTTCATTTATAAATGCTAAAAAAAAAAAAAGCTGACATGGAAGGCGTCGTTTTCTGCCGTTCTGCTGTACAAACACACTTTGTTGTTAGTTATCGGCAAACCAAAACGATGAGGCAGAAAACCTGGGGAGAGTGGAGACAATGCTTGTCGTCTATGGTTTACTCTAGACAGCATCTGTCGAACAGGAACTGGCTTGAATAAAAAGCCCTTACACCGATATTGGACCAACAAACAATAAAATGCATCCAACACCAGCTATTAGGGCGAGGACTTGGCAGCAACATCAGCGTTGTGTATGTTTGCTAATGATGTCAGTCTGCTGGCACCAGACAACAATAATTAACATCCTGTTGTGTGGGTGATGAGCCTTTGTGCTTTGCCGTTCTTCCACTCTGCAGACGACAAACGCGTAGCGACCCCAGCAGCAACTGCGTGTGCGTTCGGCGGCGGCACACAAAGAGGCTGGCGGCAGATGATGGGGACATAAAGCCGGTCGTCACCGTGCATTCAAACCAGATTGTGTATGTGTGCGATGGAGTGAGTGAATCCATTAATATGGGAAAAAAAAACAAAACAAAACATCTAAAGAGCTAAATTTGTTCAAATGCCTTTCAGAGCTGCTGCTGTATCATGTTTGATTTTGCATGACTTTCCTCTTTTCACTGTTTCAGTTCCGTTCGCACATGATTGGATGATTCTAAGGCTAAGTAGGAGTTCAAGTGTTTCTGAGGAAGTGTGCAGTGAGGGCCCCGGAGGCCCCTGGTACTGCTAACTGCAGCAGTCCTTCAGTGGCCTTTTGCTGCTTGGCATCCTCTCACTCCTCGATGATCCTGCTGCTTTCTGAATTTCTAAGGATGCTTTTTCAAAAATATCCTGAATCATGCATTTGCGGCCCCTGCAGACAGTTGGCCACCGGCATTATTAGACGTTTATATTTCGCTGAATGTGGGAGGCCAAAAGTCAGGACATTGTTAGTTGCCCGCAGGATCCTGACAATAGACCGACAATAAGAACATCGCCTGGTCATCTGCAGAGTAAATTAGCTGACAGCGACTCATGTTGCAAGATTTTTCAATCAGCTCCACTTCAGCTCTTCACTTTCACTCATTGAAGAAGCTGTTTTTCCAACGTATTTATTAAAGCTAAACACTGAATCATCCCGTTAGCAGACACACACCGTTTTTCCTGAGTATAACAAGACCCGCACAACACGAAGAGACTTGATGTGACCATCCAAGTTTTCCTGCGTTCGCAGTCACAACAGTTTTGTTATGCAAAGCATTCTTCCCTCGAAGCACAACAGCATCATTATGAACCGAGCGAATGCAGTTTGTGAAAGACTCAGAGCTCCACATTGATCAGCACAGGTATCTGCAAGCTGTCCTCTGGCTGCAGCTGATTACACTGGACGGGGCGATGCTGTTCAGTTTGGAAATGCTACCTGCAGAGCTGAGACATGTGGACATACTGCGCACAAAGCCTCAAAAGACGAAAAGACTTATTTAAAAAAAAAAAAGAAAAAGATATGAGACATAAACATCAGTGTTGAAAACTAGACTTGAATATTTTTTGCTTTGCAGAAGAAAACATCACTTGACTAAAAATGCACAATGCAAAATGGCCTGAAATTTGACAGAATCTCACGCATGTGTTCATCAGAAGACGAACACAACAACCGACATGATCACTGCACATAAAACAGGTTTTGTATTTACAGATTCTTTGTTTCAATTATGTTTATTTTGTCGTTTTAAAATTCGTTTTTTAATGTGCTGCAACAAAACCTGCAGACTCTCGTTATGTGGCATCCAGATTGGATTGCTTGAGGATCAGCAAATGTGCTGACAGGAAAAATGGGAAAACACACACACACACAGATCCACTTCAACTAATTCTTCAGCGCTTCGTTCTTTCGGCTGTTTTATTTCCAACAATGCCCCCAGACAAATGTGATGTAGTAATTACTGGGTATCGGAAGATGTAAACACTGCTGTCCATGTAGAAGACACTTGCATCAGAGAAAAAAAAAAAAAAAAGTCACCTGTTTCACTGTGTATTAAAGTGGCTCACATTACCGTTGTAAAGGATTAACTGCACCGTATCATCCTGCTTTAGGACGGCAGAACCAAAATAAAACAGCGTTCAAAGGTAATAAGAAATCCATACATCCATCGCCCTCCATAATGTGTATCTGCATACGAAACTGATTAATGCTGCTGGTCTGAAATCAGGCAGCAGCAGGCGGAGGGAGGACTGCGACCTCAGAGGTCGTCACTCTTACAGTGATAACATCACCATGACAACCGACTGATTAGTGAGCTGCTGTTTTGAATCCTCCGCTCCGTAATTTGGCCGTCAGAAGAAACAATATATATCTTGTTGTATTGAAGACGGCTTGAAACTACAGATTGACACCGTAAACTCATTAGGACGATGTTTACTTTTAGTAAATCAACTAAGACGTAGGGCCATTTTCCCATAGACTTCAATACAATAGACTTGCAATCAGTGGATCGGAGTGAGTAGTATTGGCTTCACTTTACAGACCAAGAGACCACGTCCACTTTTGGACACAGCCAAAACTTTGGGACAAAAACCGGCTGAGGATCCAACAGGTGGGAGCTGCTTCCCCTGAAATTTAACTCCCAGCGAGCAGCCACCAAAGAGACGCGGCCTTTCTAAACTTGGTGAGCAGTCTGACTTCTTGAACTCAAATAATGATGAGGTAATAACTGATTTTCTTTTGCAATATGAGCCAGTTAACCACACTTAAAATCAAATTCAGGAACAACTTTTACGCGTTCGTGATTTTCTTCTATGAATTCATACTTTTTGTTTTTCCACTTTTTGGAGAACTGAACAGGACATAAAGCCTGCTGGCTCACAGACTTGTTCATTCGCCGGTAACTTTTAAGACGCCTTTGAAGGGAAAATGACCCTTTCGTTATGTCAGCTGTTTAATAGTCATAATGCTCTCTTCAGGAGACTGGCAGCAGGTGCTGTCTCATTTTCTGTCTAATTTTAACTTGGTCGATCGCCGAGTAAGGTAACCTGTCAGGAGATGATGACGCACGCTCCACAGATGTCTCAGACTATCGTAAGGCCTGTGTGTATGGAGGCAGAACAGAGGAACCAGAGGAGTCACAGCTCTGGTTCCCTTTCCTGCTTGCAGCATGTTCATTTCACTTCCCACTTCCAAGTGTGATGAATAAACTAGACAAATTGCTCTTCCTTGTGGCCTGAGTCTTTCTGTTTTCAGAAAATTACACATCAATTGCACATCAAACTAAATAACTGTTCCGTCTGTCTGCTGTGACTCAGCTTTGATTTTCATTTGACTTATAGCTTCGTCTGCTTTTGTGCGTACTGAAACATTCATCACACAAAAAGCTGGTTCTGTATGTGATCACGGACATGCAGAAGAATGAAGACTGATGCTCAATACATTTAATCAGTTTACTGTGTCAGATTAGCTGCCTCACTCTCGTGTCATTTATTTTCAGATATTTTATCCGACTGCTGGATTGATAACGACAAGTCTTAACAAAGACATTCATGACCCTGAGAGGATGAGTTCAGCAAACTGACTGTCCATCTGGTGCCACCGTGTGGCTGACATTTTGACACCTTGACTGAAATGTCTTGAGGGCTACTTGACGGATTGCCACGTCATACCTCCCTCAGGGTGACCGAAACTTTCCATCTACTGGCATCAGGCGGTGAAAAAATGTAACCACTCCGACATTCAATCCGTTTTTAGCCGTATTTTGATGCATAAAATGAAGGTTGTGGGTGGTCGGTATGTTGATGAGGCTGTGCAGTGATTTGAAAGTGTAACACACAGTCCAGCCAATTGCAGTGAAGGATCCGGATGAGGTGTTGCCATGGCCTGAAACTAGAAAACGCTGACCGACCGCATCCGGCTGAAACATTTCTAAACAGCTGCTGCAACGCACTGAGACAGACGTCTGCAACCAAACAGTGAAATCATTCACCGCAGAATAAAAGCAGGTGGAAGCACGTCTGAACGTGCTGATGCAGACGTGGTGGATGGTTTACGGCAGCTCGACAGGGCTTTCCGTTCGTCCTGTTTAGGGTGATTCGGTCTCGGTTTGATTTCTCCCTGCGGAACTCCGGCTCAGTCTGAGACGCCGGAAACAGCAGAAACATTCCGACTAAAGCTGGACTCGGAAGTGATAGAAGGAAGCTGCAAAACAAAATCCGTCCTGAAGATGATCACGATGAACAGACGACAGTCCATCACCATTACTTGGCTGTATTACTTTTGCATTTAAAACAATGGCATTAAAAACTCATCAGTATTTCCCATCAACAGCGGGAAACACGACTTGTTTACATACATATTCATTTCTCGTCGTTCATCTCAACACTTAACATCGATCCGTTATGGATGAGTTAATTTAAGACTTCGCCATGTTCCTCTTTGCACTTACTCACTAATTTCTAAATGAGGATAATTCAAGAACAAAATACACAGTTTGGATGCTGAATGAGGTCCTTCAGGAAAATCCATTGATTGGAGGAACGCTGCTGCCATCCGGTGGTCACCTGAAGTGATGCAGCAGTTCAGGGAAAAACACAAATGATGACTTAGTAAACCATGGAGAAAGTCTTCCCTCAATCACGACAACGTAGGAATGATAATAATGAATGAACTTGAATGTCCGCCATCATTGCTATATTTATAACACAGGGACAATTAACTGTAAAACTCCGGGCCTTTCAACCACATCTCATGGTCTTGACCTTTGACCTGTTCCCGGTGGGCCTTGTTCTGCTGAGAAAAAGCCACTGACTAATTTTCAATCTTTATTTCTCGTTCTGATTTTGTTCATCTGTTTCTCTCCCCTTTTGGTTCAGGTAGTAGACCTGGAAGTCGCAGCTTTACAGTATTTTCTTAAGAAAAGGTAACTGATATCACTTAAGTTAATAACATGCTGCATGGTTTCAGGCTGTGCATCATATAAACATCATATGAACTTCAATATTCCAAAAAAATATATTAAGCAAACCCACGGTGTGGCACCTACAATTTGAGTTTTTTAAATTCTGCTTGTGTTGTGTCATTTGAAGTGTATGTCGTGGAGTTTATGTTGGTCTATATCAATCAATATTTGTGTTATTGTGCTGCTGAGATATGCACAACCTCCACTACACTTTGTTCTCATCATAAAGGATCAAGGACGATTCTTGCTTTTGAAATGTTTATTTACAATAGGGGACATTCATGTACAAATTTGTTTCCATAGTAACAGAGCTTATTGTTTTATAGACACAAATGTACAGCACAGATCCAGTGGAAGTGTAGAGTGCTCACTGTCTACATGTATAAGTTTAAAATGATCTGTCTTTATTGCTTCAGAGAGCTGAACCCCACAGGGTCAGACCTCAATGGGAGAGGAACATGTGACATGGCTCTTAAAAACAGTACGCACCTCTGAAAAACAACATTTGCATCATTACACACAAATAGAAAACTCCAAATTTCTGTCTCAGATATTTGCAATATTAAACAGAAACACCTGAAATAAAAACAGCAAGAGTTAAAAGAACCAAATATTATCTCCAAGCATGGCACCAAATACAAAATAAAAAGAAGATACAAACAGGATTGAGTTAAGAGCAGCTGGTTGGTCAGAGGAAAGCAGCAAACACAAGGATATGGACAGAAATCAACACGGATTTGGCTTCTGTGATCAAAAATCATGGGAGAAGTAAGAAAGGTGTTTTTTGCTTGTTGTTGACAAACAGTCCCAACTGAAAATCAACGCAGTCATCAGTACACATGCACATATGTAATGACTGGAACTGTATTTGTACCATATACATAATATTTGTATACTGTAGAGAGTTTCCACCTGGCAAAGTAGAGCTCTCAGTAACAGCCCCCACTTCTCCAGCACTACGACACACATCACCTGATACCAGTGGCAGGAGTTAGTTTGTTAGTTTCCATTACTCAGTGAAGTTGTGCTTTCCAGGACGCCTTTTAGTGTTTGTCCCAGATGTCACTGATGCCCCATAGGCATTATGTATGGCCTATATGCTTAAATGATATTATAATGCCAATTTCCCATAGCCAAAGCTGTGGTCAGATTGTCAAAAATGATCTTACCATTTAGTCAATACTTTCAATTCCTTATGCATATTTTTTTTTCTGCTTTGAGGCTTTGTATTGCACAAAACTTGGAAATGTATAAAATCCTAACTTGGTGTAGGAAAATGACCTAAGGATTACCTAACGCCTGTCTTGGAGCATTTTGCCTGCACCTTGTAGATTTTAAGGCCCACTCCAGAAGCAGTATATTTGGATTCAGCCTCATTTTCCCCTCCTCTTTTATGATGGACTTCTTTCTGCTTTGTTGCTGATAGTCTCTAGAAAGATGATCTCTTCAATTTACATGTTCACGGTAGCTCGTTCACAATATCTCACACCTGTCTACGTCTGGCCAATTATTCATGGGAAAAGAAAACCACAACAGCAAACCAAATGAAATACAAGTGACATAAACTTATTGTATTCGTGTTGGGTTGTGAGGGTTGGTGGTTGTCAAGCAAGGTGGTACATTATGGGGGAAATATATGAGTAGGTACTTAAATGCACTTAGTCAAAGTTCTTAAATAAAATCAGTTTGACAGCGCAGCAGCAACTGATTATACACTTAGAGTATATATAGAGAGGAGTTGAATAAGTAGTTTTGTTACTGTGACAACACAAATTTTTACTCTGCTGATTGTATTGTCAGAGGTTGGTGGTGCATATCGTGATAGGGCTCAGTAGATGAACTCCCCCGGGACCTCCTGCAGGGCACTGAAGGGCTCCTCGAATTTGAAGCGTTTGGAGATGGCCTTCTGCTCGGCAGCCAGAGCATCCTTCTCTGAGGTGGAAGACTGGCGGCACTGACCCAGGGTGTAGGCAGCCATCACTATGAGCTCCTCTGTCATTGGACGCTCCTCTTTCTCCTCAGCTGTCGACATGCTGCCGGGAGTTTCAGGGCTACTGGTCATACCTGGCGGCTCCTGTTCCTCCACTGTGAGGGTCTTCTCTGCTGTCTGGCTTTCTTTAGACTCTGACGACTGAAGCCAGGGGTGTTTGAGACATTGCTCCGCAGTAGCCCGGTCCCTGGAGAGACACACACAAACCTGAATACAGCTGCACGTCTCACATTGTGCTTCTAGCGTAATTGGTGGGAAAATGGATCATGTTTCACCTTACGTGGACAATGGTGTAGTCCAGTAGTGAAGAAACAAAGGCTGTATAAAAAGCTCACTACCGGTCACTGGTCATTTTCAGATATTCTGTGGTCCAGGCCTTTCTCAACCTGAGAGTCAAGGCGTCCACTAGGGGTCACCGATGCTTATCAAAATTTCACCCTCACTCTCTCTGTATCTTTCTTTCTGCCTCCCCCTTCCCGCCCTCCCTGTCTCTCTCTCTCTCTCAACCCAACTAAATGAGGCAGATTGTTACCTTCCCTGAGCCTGGTTGTTTCTGAGGTTTCAGGCTTTTAAAGGAAGGGTTGCTCTATGTGTAAAGTGCCTTGATGCAACTTTTTAATGATTTGGCGCTGTATAAATAAATGGGATTTCATTTATACTTTCTGCGTTTTACTTAGTACACCCTTTTGTCATGAGAGGATAAGTGTTTGGTTTGGTCTGGCCTTATTGTGTTTTGCCTGTGCAAAGTTTTAATCTGCACCCATGACTGTCTACATAATATTCTTGAGAAACACAAAAGCACAAATATACAAATGTAAATCTCAGTAGACTGTCTTGTTGATAAGTGCAGTGTGAACTGACTGTGGCTGCTTGCGGAGCAGCATCTGGATGAAGGACAGAGCGGTCTGGTCCAGCTGCTGCAGCTCCTCCTCTGTGTAGCTCACACTGAGCTGGGAAATGTTGAGAAATGTCTCCTGCTTGTTTTCGCCCAGGAAGGGCGAGATCCCTGTCAGCATCACGTAGGCCAAGACACCAATGCTCCTGGACACAGCAACACAATGATAGGTCAGAATGATATGAAAGGAAGAACAAAAGCTGTAATATATAAAGAATATTATGTATATCCTTAAACGAAATGGAATTGTCTGTAGCAAGGATGGATTATTAATTGCAGAATGATGGACATTATGAAAATAATGAATGGTTGAAGCTGACTGTAATCACTTTAAATAACAAAAAAAAAAAAGGTTAGAGTTTAAGAAGCAAGCAGACAGTTTACCTGGATATAATATAAAAGTAAGAGAAATGGCTTAAACAAACAGAAGTCCAGCATCAAGTTTTGGTTTTTGACATTTGACTCGGATTCTTACCACATATCTGTGGCTATGCTTATGGGCTCATAATTCAGGATCTCTGGAGCTGAGAAAAAAACCAACAAACAAAACAAACACAATCACGTCAATCATCCTTCAAAGTTAAATCAGTTCAGAAAATTGTTGCAAAGTGTTAGAAGTAAGGGCGAACAACAACTCACCAACATACTCTGGGGTTCCCATGATCTCTCGCAGTTCCTGGTGGCTGCAGACCATCCTGGAAAGACCAAAGTCCACGATCTTGATGTCCCCCAGAGGAGAGCTGCTAGTTAGCAGGATGTTCTGAGGCTGGAAGGACATCACAGCACACATTACTGCACACATGTGCACCTGTAAAACTCTCTCCTTCATGTACAGAGCATTATGTACAGGAGATAGTCAGCTATTTTTTTTCCTCATTTAATTTCTTAATTTTAAAGAAAGAAACTCACTAATGGTAGCAGTAGAACTAAAGTGAAATACATTTTGAATCTGTTCTCATTCAGGAAGATCTGTGAAGAAACTACAAATGGGTTTTTTCAAAGCCAGTCATATTTCACTGACAGGTTTCATCTGGACTCCCAACAGGTTTCCGGCTCTGGAATGGATTGGTCTTTCGGCAAGCTTCAGGTGGACATTTGTCCACGCCAAGAAAGTTATATCCAGTGTAATAGTGACAAGCACACAACTAATCTTGCCTCATTATTTCATTACTCATTGGAGGTGCAAAACCCCCAGAGACAGAAATCAAGCCTATGTCCCTACCAAAAAGATTGTTTCAATGAAAGTTTGATGCTTCCGCTAGTGTTTCTTACAGCATTTTTTTCCCCCATTTACTAGTTTTAATATAAAAACTAATGATGTAATTTATATGGAGCGGCTTGTTTCATCATGAAACAGTTGTACCATTGATTTATCCGTGGCTTTGCCTGGTGATACTAAGCAACAATGAACAGATGAACTTAGAGGCTTTAACGGAGTCTTTATGTCATTGTGAGAGAAAGAAGTAGCTTTTAGCTTATCTGCCTGGATCAGTGAGGCAGATTATCTAAGAATAAGAGTGGAATACAAAATAAAAGTGGTAGTGGAGAATCGTCAAAATACATTTCCAGTTACCTTCAGGTCAAGGTGAACTATGTTGTTCTGGTGAAGAAAGGAAACTCCCTCCAGGATTTGCCTCATGAGCCTCTTCACGTCATCCTCGCTAAAGGCATCTTCCTCTCGGTCAGCCACACATTGGTTGAAGATCTCACCTCCTGCCGCACTGCCCAAGACACAGCCATGTTCACTTGTCTCTTTGAAATTAATATTGCCCCTTAAGTTGATGACCTTGAACAGATTGTTTTATAATTGTTTTAATATATAGGTTTTAAGTGCTGCTATGGTTTCAAATTACGATATATATGTGAAATCACCTACATGAGGAAACCAGATCACCAATTTGAAACCCTATACCACTGCCAGGTTTCCGGTTTCATCCCCAACCTCACCAAAATCCTTATGAAACTTGTCCTAAGTATTTTTTTGGCAAATCCCACGAGACACCGTGGATTTGAATCACTCTGTAGCCCCATTGTATGAATGTGTATGTGTTTTGACTTGCCGGGGGTGGTGGTAGAAATAGACCTCCATATATAGCAAACTAATTATGAGCTTCACTTGAATGAGGCCATTTGAACAGTTGACTGATCATTTCTCTCCACCTGACACAGCAAAACAGTCGGAGGGTAGAAAATAAACAACAAAATTAAATTGTCTCAAACTGTTGTAAAGGCTTTAACCTCCTGCTCTCTCCTTCAAGCCCTCTCAATGTATTTTGACCTGAGATGAACTCTCTTAGACAAACTCAATTAGAAACATAAAAAGAAAAAGAGGGAGGGCAGCCAGGAATAGACAAGGTGTTCCCTCAGGGTGCTGGTGAATTAGGCTTTATCTCAGAGGAAGGTGGAAAGGGGGAGGAAGAGGAGGAGTGAGTCCAAATGTTTTGGATTTTCAAGGTGAGAAGAAAGGGCCTTTAACCCAAGTGGAAGAGATGAAAACATTAGCAAAACAGTCTGGAAGTGAGACCTAGAGAAAGTCAAACAGCTCCGCACAGAGATTCCTTTCTGCAAATTTATCAAAATAGATGTGAGAAACTAGGCTGGAGACAACCTGCTGCCCAGAGGCTTAACACAAGGACAGTCCTGGTTCAATACAACTATTTATGCATTTACAACTCAATGTCAACATTTTTAAACTGACTCCCTGATATTTTTGTCAGAGTCAGTTTGAGGAGGAAAGGAGTATGATGCAGAGAGCAGACAGAATAAGACAGATTTAATATGCCTCTGCAAAAAAAAATGTGTGAATGTCTTGGAACAAATTCAGGACAACTGACATATGTTAGTAAAAAAAAACAAACAAACTGCATATTTGTTGTGGATTGGAGGAAACTGGAGTTACATTTCTATTAAACAAAGGTAAGACTCTTTTAAACCTGCTTTATAGTTTCCTGAAGAGAAGCCTCATTTACCCAATTAAATGCACCAATAGAGCTAACCGTGCTGAACCTTTTGGCAGTGATTCTGTTAGTTTCAAGAAACAAACTTTTCCTGTGAGGTTATGTTGACACTCCTCAGGAAGTATCAGGGTTAATAAATTCAACAGCTTTAATGTTCCAGTTTCAGACTTGCTTAAAATCAACTACTTATTTAAATTGTGTAATATTCTGTCTTTAGAAACTAAATTTTGGTTTCTTGTGCCAGAATAATCGACATGAAATACCCAAAAGCTGGGATGGTTTGTGAGAACCTTCATGCTATTCCTTTTTTATTTGGGTCCGTCTTTGTTGTGGCTGAGAACAACAGATGTGTCTTTGCAAACAGCTTACAAAAAATAGAAATTGTCACAAATTCAGCTAAAAAGATTTGAGTAGCCTCACACAAATACACACCCAGTGCATGGGCTTTGATGTGCGTAGCTCCAGAATCAAAGTCTGCTGCTTTAATGAGGAAATAGTTTGGGACCAGAAAGAACAAGACGAGAATTATGATTACTATTTAGGTCAGCTGAGTGAATGTGTGTGCCAGTTGTGGTTTCTAATCTGTCATGGCACACACACCTGCACACATGGCTGGTTTCGGCACGTGCATTAAACAGTTGAAACCAAATTTCATTCCTCAGAGGATCAGACAGAAACTAATCCAGTCTGGCACACAGAAAACTTCCTCAAGTATCTGTTCTGTTTTGATTCCGTACACAGGAGATTTACTTAATGATGGGCTAGATTAGACTTGTGGTTAATTTGGCATTTTACTAAAATTTGATATGGCCTATTTATCTCACATGAAATGTTTTAACATAGCATGCATAAAAACCGGTAGTATAATCTTTATATATATATTGATTTGTTTTTCAAATGTTAGAGAACTGTGGACTGTACTGTGTACACACAGAGTGGAGAATATAGCAGACCGTCTCTCTCACATAATTATAGCTCAGACCACTTTAGAGACAGACAAAGTTGTGTTAAAGTTACAAAGTTACAAACTGACAAGTTGATTACCCAAACTGGAAATAAATGAATACTAGGGTTAAAAACGAATGATTATTTTCATAATTCATTAAAATTCTCTAATATTCGGATTTCACCCAATTAAAACAATTTTTCCCCTGTGACTAAACAGGGAGAGTGGAGAGAGACAGGAAATGTGATACAAAGAATAGGGGAATGACAGCTGGGCATCAAATTGGGTGCTCGTTGCTTGGGCATCTGCGCCCATGTGGGTCTTTCACGGCAACACATACCAATGTTAAGGAGAAGATTTAGGCACATCTCATATTTCTTTTACATTCAACAAGTGAGCAACCCAGTTGTCTATTTCAATTACAGTAGAACTGCACTGCACACTGAACAGTGTGAAGTGCATGTTATCAGATAAACTGAAATGAAATAAAAGGTAATAAAAAGCCTGATGAACACACTGGTGAGTGACTTTAAGCCTTTGATGAGAGAAAATGTGTTGAATTCAACTTGTTTGAGTTGCTAAACTATAACCATACGAAGAACACAGGATCTGTCTACTCGGTACATTAACATAACAAAAATTAGTCTGCAGTTTCCGCAGTCTCAAGGGATAATCATCAGCTGCTCTCTCCCCTCACATTGTCAAAAACAGTTTTCACCCTTGCCATCATCTGGTCCACCTTCTCTCTGGTGGATGATACAGGCCATGAAAAACTCAAGACCACCAGATTCCTGAACAGATTCTGCCCTAAAGCAATCAACACAGAAAGGGGAAAAAAAAGGATTAAATGTTCAATAAATCCTGTGGACTGTGCAATGCCAACACTTGCAATGTGTATTACTTTTTTTTATCTACACTGTTTTAATTTGTGTAACATTAAATTGTCTGGTTTTGTTCTATTGTGTTCAGTGTGCTTTTTTTTTTTTAGCTTAAATGCAGTAATCAGGAAGAGCACTTACAATTTTTCTTTTACTTGAACTATATTTAAATTAGGGCAGCACGACAGCATAGTCGGTTGCCCCACAACAATAAGGTCACGGGTTCAGTTCCTGGGCCTGGGGCCTTTCTGTGCAGAGTTTTCATATTCTCCCTGTGCTTGTGTGGGTTTCCTCTGAGTACTCTGGTACCACTGTCCAAAGACATGCTGTCTGCTGGAGACATTACATTGGGTTAGGAGGGTGTGCCCCTCCTAACCCAATGTAAACTGGGATTGGCTCCAGCACCCTCCATAATCTAAAAATGGCAGTAGGCCATGGCAGATGAATAAATGAATTAATATATTTAAATTTGAAATTCATTTTTTTAAACTATTGACTTGAAATAAGGACCTCAGTGACTGAGAACGCTCTCAAAATGGGTCATCTGCATAACCAGAAACAAACAAGCACTAAAAACACTTCAATTCATATTATCACAGACAAAAGCAGATTGGCCTGCTGCCTATACTTTGCCCCTGAAGCCTGACAGTGGCTTTGAAGCCCAGTGAGGGGTCAGGTTCATGCAGGCCACAGGGCAGTCAGTCAATGTTTGATTGGCAAGTTGCTCATGTAATTAATGAAATCAGTGTCAGCTCAGTACTGTGGGAATGGATCAATTCAGCTTTGATCAGCCACCCGTCCCATTCAACCTTACATGATTTGGTTAAAAAAAACAATAATAACAACATAAATGTCAGCTGACCGGAATAATCTTGCAGCACAAAAGTAAGAAACATAACTGCGCAATAATTACATGGTTACACGGTTTGTTGTATTGTTGCAATATTTTACTATTGACTTGCAAAGCTCACACACACTTCTATCAACTTTCTCTGTTCCACTTTTAAACATGAATCCAAAATGTATCCAAAAGTTGGCTTTGAGATGTTGGTGCTGATTTTAATGAGCTACCACTACTACGTACATTGTTTGGTGAAGTTGGCCATTAGTACAACACGAATCACACCACATTGGAACAATGTGCCTCTACGGGTGTGGAGTTTCATTACAATGAAAGCAATCGATTTGGGAAAAACTATATTGCAATGAACTGATGAATACATGTTTTCACCCACTCCTAGTAGAAAGAAACGAGTGGTGAAAAAGAAACCATCTCCACATAGGACAGTAGGGACAAAGAGATGAATACATAAGATGGGGGGAGCAGTAAAGTCAGAGTGAGGTCAAGTGAATGCCTTGGAGCAGCCCTCCATACTGCACTCATCATGCATTCATGTCCAGGAAACTGGAGTTTCCCACATGGTAATGGCTCCATTGACATGAGAAAATAGCAATTAACCATTTGGTTATGGGCCTACATATGCCCAAATGCCTCAAATCTGACATCACCACTAATTATATTTATGGACAAATTAACCTCCGATGGGCCCCAGGGCAAAGGTGAGCAGTGGGCTCCTACTGGGTCTACCCAACATAATCTCAGAGCCCCAGGAACTTATTAGTATTTCTACATTGAGTACAGAGCTCCAAGTTACATGTCTACAGACATTATATATTAATTATTTTGCTATTATTTATGCATCATTAATTTTGCCATGACGTCATCAGAGAAGACAAATACAACAGAAGTGCAAGCAGAAAAGTTACATTTTACTTTAAAAACAAACAGGGTACAGTTTATTAGCAAAAGGTAAAAAACATAAACAACTAATTTTCAAAAAAAATTATATCAACCTAAATGAAATGTTGCCTATTACCAAGTTGTAGGTTCAGGCCTGTTGACAGTAAGATAGATGTGCTGAAAACCTTTCCACAATACTGGAGCTTATTCCAGCAAGCCATTGGGAGCAAAAAGTTCCCAGAGATGACAGAGACAGAGATGTGCAGAGTACAGAGTAATGCTGTGTGATATACTGTATGCTTTCATGACAATGCACACAATCAGACTCTCCTGGTGGCCCAAATCTTCACTTAAAAGGAAAATGTGTTTTAATTTTCTGTTGAGGCAGCACAGCACAGTGGTTAGCTGTTGCCTCACAATAAGAAGGTTGCAGGTTTGGTTCCCTGGCCTGGGGTCTCTCTGTGCAGAGTTTGCATGTTCTCCTTGGCTTGTGTGGGTTTCCTCCCAACAGTCAAAGGCATGCATATTTAGGTTAACTGGTGACTCTAAACTGTCCGTAGGTGTGATTGTGAGTGGTTGTTGGTCTCTGTCTGTCTCTGTATGTTGGCCCTGCGATGGACTGGCGACCTGTCCAGGGTGTACCCCGCCCTCACCCTGTGTGAGCTGGGATTGGCTCCAGGACCCCCCTACTGCGGACATGGTTGAAGATGAACGAATTAATAAAGCTACCTTTTTAAGTGAAACTATGTACTGAAGTGCCATTTTGAAAGATTTCTTCATTTGTCTTAGGCTGAAGGCCACTGAGTGGGTAATGGGAAATTGGATTCACATATTGCTCCTGTTGGTCACTTCTTGTGATTTATTCACAGTAAGAGGAATAAGGAAACCAGCCTTAGCTTTAATGTAAGACAAAGCAGGCCAGGAACCAACTGAAACATTGAGTAATACTATCAATAAAACCAAACCTAGTTGCTAGTGTAGAGAGTTTCTCCTCTATGACTTTCTCGTGGGTCCATGCTTTGGCCAGTCACGTGCGCTTTTGCAGCTGAACTGACATAATAGACTCCCAGCTGGAGCTCAGCCAGCAATGAGGCCATAGAGCTCGCTATTGCTCTCATTCATTCTCTATGGATGACTTCCTCTTTCTGCTAAACTGCTCTCTCTATCACACTTTCGCTATTTTTGCCTCTGTCTCTTTTCCCCTTTTTATCTTTTTTCTCACTCTTCATTGCCTTCTTTCTTCCTCTCCCTACCAGCTTGAAAAAAAGCTTTAGGATCCTGGCCCACTCTCTCTTCCCTCACTCCCTCCCTCCGCCCTTTACCACCACACCATGAATAGTTTTCTATGTCAAGTTGACCCTCATTCCTCGAAGATCTGTCTCTTCCTCCCTCATCCATCCATCCATCCTTCAATCCTCCTTTATCATTATTTACCTCACTCAGACAAAAAGACAAGTATGTGGTGCAGAAAGAATGACAGCATTCAACTTGAATCACAACAAACAAACAAACGAATAAGCAAAAAAAGAAAAAAAAGCTGGACGGGCTGATTGGATGGATTAAATGTTGCTGGCATGAACTCCAGCCAGCATACAGGAATCCATGAGCACTTCTTCCATAATTCATATAAATTGTATAATCAAATACTATTTTCTTTGCTTTAGTGATTTATGACCTAAGAAAATAATTGTTTCTGAGACATGTAGCCCACATTTTTTAAATCAATAAACTGCTAAGATTTCACATCAAGAAAAGTGTGGGCCAATTACTACCTCTTAAAAATATCTAGGAGAATATCCTTAAAAAATGTATTCTTCACAGTGTAAAACAAAAAATATCTCCAAAACTTCAAAACTCCAGACAAATTGTAGTGTCCTTCAGTGATTAGGATGGCTTGGCCTGTCTAAGAGTGTCTGAAATGACTGTGGGCCTGCTGAGGAGCACTATCCTCACTTAGGGCATCAATTAATTTGAAGATTATCCTTTAGATTAGGATTATGGACTGAGATGGGGGAGGACTGGGCCAACAACAACATTTAAAAAGGAGCATTTATGGGATCCCCTTGCTGTGACAGACTGCCCTGTATGGCATGTGCTGCTGACACATAATCCTTTAAAACACTACAATCTACACACCGCTCACAGCCTCTCTGTTCAATTTTTCATCGTGAAATGAGAGAGGCAATAAAACAAAAAACAAACACCTCTAAACTTGCACTACACTAATTTCACTCAAAAGAGTTAGGAGATGGGAAGACCTGTTTTGGGGATCCCTGGTTCTGGAGTTTGACACATACTCAGAAACAAACATTAGGACAGATCCTGCTTCATGGCACGGGGACACAAAGAATTCCTAAAGAATTCAATCCAGGTTTCCTCAGAACCTTGAGAGCGACAATACAAAAAAAGGTGAAAGAGATTAATTTGCCCTTCTTTCTATTCAACAAAGGCCAGCTGGTCTCCGGTTTCAGCAAAGTGGTCTTAAACCAAAGGTGACAGCTGGTCCTAAATATGTCAATAACATCTAATCCAGCAGTTCCGTTTAAAATCTTTGAAAACACATTGTGTGTTTTTATATCTGTCTGTTTGTGTGTGGAGGGAAATCTGGGTGTCACTGGTGTGAAACGCCAGCAAAATCCAATACGGCATACTGTAAGGGAAGAGTGACAAGAACAGACAGAGAGAGAGAGGGGAAGTTTGAGAGACTTTCCTTGATCAGTCTGGCGTGTCATGAATTAATGGACACAAATGAACACACACACACACACACACACACACACACACACATAGTTGCATGTAATACTGTATGGTGTTGTCTAGAGTAGTCCCACCAGTTGTTGATGATGATCTCATCTCACTGGTCATGCCTGGGCCATACTTGACCTGGTTCCCATCGTATGTGTGGTGTGTGTGCGTGTTCTGTGCATGAATCCCACATACTGGGTCAAACCAAGCTGTTCTCCAGTTGGTTTCAGTGTTACTGATCGATTTAACACATCAAACTGCTGTTAGTCTGTCTCCTTCATCTCTCAGTTATTGGCCTGGAACAGAGGAAACCCAATCCACACATGACCTACAACATGATCTACGTGCGTGTATACAAAGGATACAGGCGAGGCACATTGTTGGAATAGTTAGTGTTTGCTGGAGCATTTAAGTTTGGCCTGAAGCTCTGCAGGACTGAAAAGCGGTTCCTGGAGTGCTTCTCCTTTGAGAATATGACACTGTTGTGTTCCTGTGTGTTTCTATGTTCAGTCATGTACAAACCAAATTTGAAGCTCTGGTGATGCTTTGTAATTAAAAACTACAACTATAAGATTCAGACAAGATTAAAAATCTCAACGTATTTGACAAAAATTAATTTCATCAATTCGGGTAGTTTTTAGTCATTGTGTTTGGTTGGATACTCACAACTCCAGGACAAGCACCATCTCAGAAGCCATCTCATAGACTTGATGGAGGTTGACCACCCGAGAGCTGACTGTAGACAACTCAAGTACTGCAATTTCATGGATGATCTCCATCCGGCAGTCCTGGCCTTTCCGTCTCTTCCTCATGAACTTTGCAGCATATTCATGGCCTGTGCATTTCTCCACACACTTCCTGACCACAGCAAACTTCCCCCTGAGAGACAATAAGTTTTAAGTTAGGATTTAATGGAGGACCATTTGGATAGTAACAGATACCCAGGTAAACACAGTGGCAGGAGTTTTACTCTTGTCTGATTTTAGCAAAAAAGGCTATGTTCCTTCTTTCCCATGAAAGAAGATACTTCTGAATTTTCATCTCTCGTGTGTCACAAGTGGCTTATAATTGAGTTCATGAGACTGGAATTATTAAGAGTGAAGTAAATTATCCAGACTGAAGTAGCAATAAGGAATGTACAATGAAGAGCCCTGTGGTAATACATATATTCAAATCATTAAGTTGAAAGGGGGGGAAGAAAAAAAAAAACAAAAAAAAACAACACACACTGCAGGTCAGGCATACCTTTTCTAAAAATAACGTACTCTTTAACAAACTTGATCTGTGGCCATGAAGTTCTTTCATATCTACATATCCATAAATCCAAATGAGCTTAACCTTTGTAAAAGACAAACTGAAACAGTGCATCTGAACTATCACTTGCACAGGAAAAATTATCACTGTTGGAAATTGGCCTGTTTGTGTGCTTAGTTCTTCATTTGCTACTCCACAATTTCCTGATTTCAGAATACCCGATGTGCCCAAGTAGTGGACTACACATACTGTAGGAGTGCAGAGGAAGAGCAGCATGTAGGTTCACAATCTGTGAAAATTTAAATGCAAATTACTGCAGAGGCAAACATTTTATCTTTTCAGGCAAAAAGTAGACATGTGAGATTGTGTTTCAAGGGAAACCTGATAAATCTAAAGCCACAAAAGAAGCTCTTCGACATTACACTTATATTTTACAGTCATAACATGCTCTCAGTCGCAATACAATCATTGTGTTTATAGTGGCGATATTAAGATGCTAAAAGGCAGAGTTGAGAGGACAACCAAGTACATGGAAGCTATAAAACAAGGAAAGAAAAAACACACTGATTTGGTTTCTCTGAGACCTTTTGAACACCTGCTCTAGGGAGGATAAGGTACAACAGAGAGTAAAAAAATTATTATCAAACTAAAAAACAATGTTTTGGCCAATGTTTTGGCAGAGCTGTAGAACTCTATATAATGTGAATTTGTTGCAAGAAAGTGATGCTAAAAATGGTAAAAGCAGCAAAAAAATCTGGGTGATCGTGTTTGTTTTTTCTTTTTAAAAAATCTGTTAATATATTTGTATATTATATAGAAACTTTGGATTTTTATTTTAAGGATTTTGGCTACAGCAGCCTCCCATATTAGGAGATAAAAGCTGACTTGGGGTCATTTTGGCTGTGCAGTGATCCCCTTTCTTTTTCCACCACAACAGTCTGGCCTGACCCAGTTTTACTGCAGACTAGAAGGTGGTCTCATGTAAAGACCACATAGTGCTGTGTGTGTACACATGTGCATGCTGCCCAGGGGATATCCTCTGAAATGCATTTGGTGATGGAGATGACAAGCTCACATCACGTCTTCCCTCTGGCTATTGTTGGCAGTCAATGCTCCAATAATCAGCAGAAGCAGCCGGGCTGAACGTGACCGATTTGCAGCCATGACACATGCACACGGTCATGTCCAAACTGCTCTCTCCACTTACCTAAATTTGGCTAGGATCTAGGACTTACTCTGTGGTGTGGCACTAATAAGGATGGTGTATAGAAATACTTCATTTGTTTTACTTCAAAATGTTGTCAGAGGCAGAGCGGCACTATTGACCGACCCAACATTTTTACAGGCTCTGAAAGAGCAGGTATTACAAAGAGAAGATGTGGAAAAATTTTATTTTTAAGACTATGAACTTAGACTATGTTCCACCATAAAGAAAGAGTGTCAGGTTTCACCTCATTTTAGGTCTGATAACCTTCCAGAGGGTTTGTGAGGCAAAACAAGCAACTTTCTTCTATAGTTCCTACAGATGTGGGGACATGAACAGACTTTCTTAACTGAATTACCACAGATGATGAATTTTTGGTCTTCTTGAGTTTTACAGTATTTTTCCTATATCAAAAAACAATGTTTCATGAACAACTACACTCATTAAAAGTTCTCAGTGAACTGATCAAGGGTTCTTTAGACTTTCACAAAGGAAATTATTATAATTACCGTGCAACAGAGGCAGCAAAAACATTAATTAAAATCAGAACTAGCCAACATAAGAGCAAAAGGGGTCTCTGATTTGAGTAATTTAATTCATTCTTTATAAGACCATAGCTAAGAGCAAGAACGGAAGCTGTGACATTAAAAAACAATGAAAAAGACTGTGTCAGGGTGCACAGCATGATGAGCTGCTCTGGGCCTGAAGCACTGCACTGTGCTGCTTCATCCTCAGCTGGCCTCATGTGAGAGTCATGGGGCTGAAGCAGCTGAGATCAACACTTTTTATAATCTTTTTTGATTATAAAATCACAGCAGAGCCTTGTTTTGTAGAAATGTATTGGCCTTACTGGCCTCTACTTTGATAAATTAAATCCAATAAAGCACATTAATAAAGGAAAAATGTATGTTGATTTGGGAAATTGAAAACTGTGTGGTCATATTTAGTAATACAAGTAGTACCTTCGGACATTTTAAGGAACAAATACCAAGTAAATTGTGAAACATTCAACTTTCACTCACTCAAAATTGCATTCTTATTGGCTATGAAATTACCTTGTGCCACCTTTCGCATACAAACAGTGAAAAGGCAGCAGATTTACTGTTCAGTGTATATATGTGTAAGTGCATGATAAATGAATGGCATTTTTTAGCCAATTTTGCCATTTGCCTTGAACCTAATGTAAACTGCATAAGAGTTTGTGATTTCAAGTATGTTAAACGTGTTATCCTTATTAGGCTGGGTTTTGGTTCTGTCATGCAGTGATTTTTAGTTTTCAAGGGAGTCTTGGACCCCTAGACGCAGTGTGCTTCGATCTGGGTGTGGCCATGCCTGGATCAGTGCATTGATGCTGTTTGGTTTGGTTTGGAAGTCTGGGCTTGCTCTTTAAAAACCATACAGGGCCACCACAGCCTTTTCTAACGCAGCGTCAGCACATTTCAAAAGCCAGCAGCCTTGTTCACAGACTACACCCTGAAAGAGTGGCTTTTGTGTGTGTTTGTGAATGTGTAGTACTTATGCGGGTGTCTGTGTAGACACACACACAGACCAAGCCAGAGGTGAATTCATGGTTAAAATTAACATAAAGATTAAATCTAACGGATGCAGTGATAGACTTCTGGAGGTTAAAGCCTGAAGACAAGCTCCAGCAAAGAACCTTACAATGTTTAGTGTGTGAGTCTACGTACATTAATAAATCTGATGAGGTATGAACACAGTGTATCTAATGGAAAGCTACAGCAGGCTGCACCTGCTGGTCATAAGTCCAAGCACAGGCAAGGTATGGCGTGTTTACAAAGTGAAGATTTATCATGACTAATTCAAAAACAGGTTGCAGAGCACAAACTGGGTTTTTATACTGTATGTGTTGGTAATTGGAAAAATTAAGCCCTTACTCCTCTTCATCTTGACTGGAGAGCACAAAAACCCATTCGGACTGGATTTTTGGTCTCTCTCTTATGTTAAAATGAACTCCACTCTTTAGCCTTTCCAGACCATGTATGTGGGGGAATTCACCTCAACCACAGCAATAGTTATATCTCTGCAATGTCATTTTAGCCCAGTTTGAAATTCGATTCCTGTTAAAGAATGTTTTTTTTTTGTGGAACTGATAGAGAGAAAAAAACTAATGCATATTTGGAAAATGTAAATATATATATATATATATATATATATATATATATATATATATAAAGAAAAGAAAAAAAGAAAAAAAAATCACATAAAAATTAAAGCCTTCAACAGAGTAAGATGCCAGAAACTCTCATATGTCTTGTTGTAAGGCAGGCAGATTGTTTTAAGCCTACTGTATGAAAAAACATTTTAAGTATGCTGAATTAACTATCAGTGTTTCCTGTTTGTAATGTATGAGTGAGCGTACAGACAGCTGTAACTGGATTATACTGATCAGAACGCTGGATGATTCTCATGCAAATGTTCGTCATGTCCTTATCTTACTCCTAAATGGATCTTGGTGGATACTTTATTTCCTACTTCGCCTGTAATGTGAATCCTGTACAAATGGGGCTTACTTTTTACATGCAATAAAAATGTGTTTCCACCAACCACAGAATATTAGCCAACAGTAGTTCCCTGATTTGAGCAATTTGGACAGTGGTGGGTGGTTGCAGTCTCATACTGTAGCTGGGATCTCTCACATGCAGCCAGACTGCCCCGGACACATTTAATGAAATAAAGATTTTCACTGGCTTGGGGCCAAAAACTCCCACTCATATCAACAGATTCCCTACATGCATAGCAGGAGGAATAGTGTGTATCCTCCTGTCGATTCACTGTCATCAAATATGTCACTCATCTCAGAGCCACAAACACAGTTCTGGAAAAAAGAAATTGATTTGCTGCCAACAGTGTTCCCAATCTCTCAAAGCATCTGTGTTCAGCCATCATTTTTGTGTATTAATTTTGTATCTTACACTTTACAGAGAGCTCAGATATCATCAGCGGTGATTAGTGATCTCTTTATTGGCATTTAATTCTGACTGGATTGTGGTAATAATCCGGGAAATAAACATTTTGCATATTTTAAACTTGTTTCAGGAAATGGTGATGAATGTGCAGTGCAAAGAGAAAAAATGGAAATAGTCTAAAACACACCATATAAGCCATTCTTTTGATCTAAAACTGAATAAGGCAAAAATTCTAAATAATTTCTATTACCAGAAAGTTTAGTCAAGAAAAAAACTTAAGTATAGTCATGACAATATGTCTCCAGTAGGGCTGGGCAATGAATCGATTTAATCGATTAAGTCGAATTTGTAGTTTAGGACAATTTGTTTTGAATGAAAATCGTCTTTTTCTTTAGCTTCCACCGCGACACTCCCCTTGGGCTTCTGTAGTTCAGAGTGGGCACAGCTTGTTGTTATCCAATATGATTTACACAGTGATCCCATGCCGGGTTCGCAATATTGGACAGCTAGGTATGGCTAGTCTACTTGGACAAAATGGTTTCAGGCTTCATAAGAAAATGTGAAATGAGAAATGCACCTTTAACGCAAAGGGAACATTTTATTCAAATATCAGAAGGGATAATCAAAACAAAATAAAAGATTATTTCTAAAATGTATTTTGGAATAATTTCTTTCAATTAATATCGTGAATCAAGATTAGCCTGAAAAAATTTAAGATTTTATCTTTTCCCTAGCAATGTTGGGCACGTTCAATCACTAAAGAGCTCTGTCCAGGACCATATGGGCTAATAAGAGAGTGGCCATTTCTGTCACTAAGACCCATTCCGGAAAAAGCTTTGGGTCTTAACCATCTGGAAATCAATGACTGCTTCTCTATTGTCAAAGTCACTAAAGAAGCTTGACTGCAGGCCATCTGGGACTCCTACTGCAGATATTTGGAGGGTATTACTACAAAAACAATATTACAGTTACTGTTAACAAAAACAGTATTACAGACAACATAGTTTTCACTGTTGTTGACTATAAAAGGTAGTGATAGTTTAGAAAAGTAGGCTAAAAATAATCCATTATTCTCTGAGATTTATATCACAAAGTGTGCCGCATTTAAGACCAAGTTTAAGCATAAAGGGATTTCTTTTAGAAAAAAAATATGAAAGATAAAAGATCTTGAAAATTGTTGGATTACATGTGATGGAGGAAGATGTCTTCATACCTCCAGTTTGTCTATCAGTGACACAGGACTTTCCTGACTTCTAAATCGCCCCAGATCGAGACTAAAGAAGGAGGAGTGGCAAGGATAATATTTGTTAAAAGGAGCAAGAAGCAGGCTTTTTCATTATGAGCATCCGATAATAACTGTCTTAACTGTTTCTAACGGCAAAGCTGTTATTTTTACAACATTTCCGTATGTTGCCATGTTGTTTTTTCATAGATCTTACAGTTTATCAACCAATAAAATAATTCAGTTTCTTAGATTCAGTTGTTACTCTTGAAAATTTTAAGTGTATCACCTCCTGTAATGTTTTGTCCCTGAGAAAGATCCAATACTGGGTTTTTGTAAAACACAAAGCAGAATATACCAGACAAATACTTAAACTGCAAACTTCTTGAGCCCCCAGAACCTGAACATGTTGGCAATATGCCTCCTTTTAAGAAAATGAGCTGGGCACCAAAGCCCATGAAAATTTGCCTTTCACTCCCAACATACGGGGAGTTTCCCCACAAAGCAGTGCCGGTAGGGTCAATGGCCAGAGAGGAGTGAGCTCAGCATCATCCATCCACATCTCAGTCCGGAAACTGCTCACCATGCACATCACACTTCACACTTCATAAACACATGGTGCTAGAACGCTGTGCTGCAGGCAGAATGTTCTGCAGGCTTGTTTAATGATCATGCTACCGTTTCATGCCATACTGTACTGCCGAGAGAAAAACCACCTAGTGGAATAATGTGACAGAAACTTCCACACAAAAACACAGATTCAATTTAAGCAGAATAAATAAATAAAGCTGAATTCACACAAAATAAAAACACTAATCTCTAACACAAATCTCTTTTAGTATGCAAGATCACGTTCATAGTTATTTAATCTGAAAAAGCCTCTTGAATGGAATTCTACCTGTGAGTTCAGACAGGCTAAGAGCCAGCCAGGTAGTAAACACAAGTTGTACAGCCAGGCTGGCCACCGCTTCATCTGTTATTACATCGATTAATTACCTGAAGGATATTTGTGTTGACACATGTGTGTCAACACATGATCTTAATAGAAATGAAGGAATTTGTTGTTACAGAACAGTCTGAAAATGTTGAATAAAATTAATGAGGGCAGAAACTCTAGATATGGTGTATTATCAATTAAAAGTTGATTTATTTTACAAATAAAAAAAATCTATAATTGCAAACGTTTACATCAAAGAGAACAATAAAACATCATGTTTGAACCCTGGAACTGCTGTGGTGTACAGGACCTTGAACACACGAACTTCTGTCAGCTGATCCATTGAATACAATGCTGTCGATCAGATCGGAGTAGTGCTGCAGATTAATGTAACCTTTCATGTTGTTCTCTGGCAGCTAATCTCAGTCACAATGTCCTGTCATGCGATGCAAAGCCACACTCCCTCCACACACACCCACACATACAGTCTTTGTTGTGGTCCTCTAAGACTCAAACACACATAGCTGACATAACTTTATAACAAGAGATTATTGGCTGAATGACTTTGATTCAGCCAACTCTTATCTCTAGTATTGTACTGGAGTCAACACACCACTAGAGCCACATTATTATCTTTGTGAAAAAGCTGTCAGAGAAACCATTCACACTAGCTCAAGTCTTTCAGTGGGCAATTAGTCATGGTAAAAGTATATTCGCACCAAACAGGGATTGGCTTTGTGACCTTGTGTTACTGGCTGTATGTAAGATCACTTGAGCAGGCTGGATAGAGGGCAATTTCTCTAATAGTTAACCTTTAAGAAATCCTGTGAAACATTAGCTGTTCTAAACGGTGCGCAGATAGCATATCCTTGGCATCAAACAATGGACTAGATTTGACTTTCAAGCACTTAAGACAAACATAACAATACTTTGACCTAGCATTCAATATGTAACTGGGATCCAAAACAGCTGATGGACATAAGATCACCAAATGTCAATCCAACTTCACTAGAAAAAGCAACATTTGTCCGAAAATATATAAGATACATTTTATATAAATATAAAATATACTTGATTCAAAAAGAGAAATGTGAAAAAAAACTGAATATTTCAGGGCATCTTTTTCCTTTTGCTCAACTGCAGCAGTGTATCATTAACGTAAGGAAAAACAATTCATCACCTATGCTAGATCTTGCAGTAACTTGTCATGATAGGAGGAGTGACTTGGTATAGCCACAGAAACAGGCTTGATATGATCAAAATGAGGAACGTATGATTGTGCAGGACAAAGAGAGCAGTGAAGAAATAAATCCCAACCGAGCCCGTTTACTGTTAGAACCCCATCAATCCAATCGGGCATGGATACAGGAGCCTGGCAGACAGCCTGACTGAGCGACTGAGCTGCCGCGCCAAATGAACAACAACAACAACAACAACAACAAACAATTCAACTCAAAAATGTAACGTTTCTGCTGTTTGACAAGTACGGACCTACCATAAGTAACAATGAAAACAGACATTTTATAACCGGAGGAACCTGTTATTTCATTGTGAGGGACAACTTAAAAATTAATAATGAATTAAAATAATAATAATAATAATAACAACAACAACTTTGGGGCACAGATCTCCGCAAAGGAGTTTTCCAGGTCTTACCTTCCGAGCTCTTTACCGGGCAGTATGGTGTAGTGGTCCGTGAAGGGTTCGCTGTTGATGGTGGTCGTGATCTCGGACAACAAGCCGCTGGCAGCTCGGCCCGGGCTCGGTTCGGCTGCCGGAGTCCGCGGGAAACGGCTCCGGCTCCTCGAGTCCCCGGCGCGTGGACATTCGGGGATCATGACGTCTGTAGACTGGAGCGGTCGGTTAGCTTGAGTTCAAACTTTTAAACGGACGAGACGTTAGCACACTGATGTTTCAACAGCACGGATGACCCCAGCGGGTAATGGCAGTAAAAATATCACACTGTGCCGTCTTAAGAGTTGAACGAGTCCGCATAGCTTAATGTTGACTCGTATAACGCGGCGGTCCGGCTCATTTTGATGGAGTTGCTCGCTCGGTGCTCGAAGGTCTTCCACTCGCTCCTCACTGACGAGCAGAAGAGCCGGTGCTGTCAGTTACCATGGCAGCGCGTGTTGATTGACAGCCGGGCTGGCCAATTGGACGGCGCGCAGCGGAGCGTGGTGCTTTGCCATGGAAACGGTGTAACTGGGAGGTTCCGAACCCGGAAATAAAACTAACTCAAAAGATTCAATTAAATAATAAGTAAATTGGGACATAAAAAAAATGGCATAAAATGATAACGTTTTTACAATCACTGAAATGTATTACTTCAGCGAGAGCTCACACACCAATGTATTTTTATATTTTACTCGTATTTATAGCTTGCTTTGCGGCCATTCTGTTTAAATAAATTATCTTTATTTACAGCCATTGTTAATGCCTCTCCTACAGCAGGCAACCAAGCTGAGAAAGCTGGTAAAATGGCTTTTTAAAGACACACAATCTGTAGACAGGTGTCCTTTCAGGGGATGTGTGTGGGGGGCAGATATACAAGACAAATGTCAAAATACACAGCAGACTCTGTACAGGCAAGAAACCATTTGGTTTTTTGGTTATTTGGCGGAAAACATTTTCACAACAGTATAAGAAACTCGTGAGAGGTCACACCACAGACAAGCTGTACAGCTGCAGTGGTTAGTAGAAATTATTCACTTAATTGGTCAAACATTTGGAAGACAATGGGTTATTTAGAAGAGTAGTTGAGGCCACTGAACAGCACCCCAGGAAAACTGCATTCAATCATATTGATTATCGATCAAATCATATTTAATCTGAAAATGTGTGAACTAATTGCTTACTTACATTTGAGGTATATTTCTTCACTATGAAGTAAACCATGTCCTTCTGTTGTTCCTCAGTACTGCGGCACACAATGCCACATAGTGCTAAGGTGTCTCACTGCAGGTGATGGCTCATGTGAGACAAGGTCTGCTGTTGCCCACGTACATAACTCAACGTGCACACACAAAGAAGCACTAAAAAACAACAAAGAGACACAATATGATGAGAAAAATGTGCCAACAACCACAAAGGTGATTGATGTAGCATAAAAATGAAACACAAAGAGAAAAACTATCAGAAAACTCAAAACACAGACAAAATGTTATAGAAATGCCAAAAAAAAAAAAAACTCCACAAAGGACAGCAAAACAACCACAAATAGCAATAACAGACAATGGGATGCAAAACAGCTACAGAGAGGGATAAAGGATAAAGGGATGCAAATCAATTACATAGTGAGGCAAAATTACAAAACACGCAAGAAAACACACAATTATACGTTATATTAACCTTCATTTTCTTGTTTAACACTTTAGAATTTAAGTTTCTGTTTTCTCATTCCACAAATTAGTTGTTTGCAAAACATCCTCCTGGAGTCCAGATAACCATTTAAGTCAAAGGCAGCTAACTATATCCAAGGTCAAGAAGAAAACCTGAGATTCTTAATCCTCCTGTCTTTCACCAGTTTCAGATTGTATATTATATTGACACAATGGAAGCAAAGTAACAAAGTGACCTTTTTTTATTGAGATTCATGAACAGCTGTATGGTATGGTGGAGCGTTAGCACAGCCTGAGTATTCAGCAACCCGTTCTCAGACAATACATAGCTGTACTTTTCAACAATATGCACATATACATATACAGTACAATATATACACATACAGACACACTCACACTCACTCACACACACATAGCTAAAAAATAAGAAAGAATAACAATGCATGCCTTAGCAAAGTTGCCACCATCCCATCAGTCATTCACTTACTCCCTTTGTTAGATTCCCTTTTTAAAAATGAAAAATTGACAAATTAATCAAAAACACAAATACTGCCACTACAAATTTCCACCACCTTTCTTTCTCTGAAAGTTCATTTCAGTATTTAATTAAATGATTCAATTAGTGCACTTACATGTCAGTGTTATGGGAGTGCTTTTAACCATTCTTTGTGGTCAAGGTCTACAATGCATGTACTAAACATATCAATCTAATAACAGAAATGCGCCTGTACATAACAAATTGCACACAGAAATCTCTTCTTTTTATGCACGTCATTTACTGTCAAAGACCGGTCTGAGTTACACGCTAGAGACGCTCTGTCTGTCTGTCTGTCATTGTGAGCACAATGAAAACAAAACCACAGTAGTGACTGATCATCAATTAGCTCAACGGGTAATAGAAAAGACACAAGTCAAAACAGGAAGGCTTCAAAAGTGAAGGCAAACTTCTCAACTGATGCTTCTCATAACACCATCACAAAATAGCAAACAAACAAAACATTCAAGGGAAGCGTCAGGTCTTCCATTTACTTATAATTACAATACAGTATAAATAACAGTACAAAAGAGTGTAGAAAAAAAACCCAAAAGAAAACAAAAAACAAAACAAGACACGGAATGCAACATAACCACAGCCTTGTCCTCTTGGTTGTAGAGATACACGGATAAGGCCTAACCACTGCAGTACTGATGGTCCGACTGCCAGTGCAGTGTGATGAGAAAGCCATCTCATCTGTTTCTGCTGCGATACTTTCTGAAATTTGGCTTTTTCTTACTTCTGTAGCTAGACAGCAAACAAAGCACCATTTAGGTGAAGAAAAAAAAGAATAGGAGAGAATAATATTACATCATTTGGGGAAGACAGAAGCATGAAATCCAACAGGCTGCTGATGAATCATGAGAAGTTCAACTGTGGTCAAATTATTTCAACGGGTGTGACACAGTTCAGAGGTCTCATCCAGCCATTTCATGCGCTTTGTATTCCATAGTCTTATCTTAACCCCTCCATCTGACAACAATGTGTCTATTCAATGACTCTGTATAACTCAATATATCAGCTCAGGTCAATGAAAACTTATAATACAGCTAATGCTGGAAATTAAATGATTCTCAGTTGGTAGGCCTACAATAAATAATTATATGGCAAATATGATAGCTAAGTGAAAGACTGGGGTCTTGGCGAGGAAACTGTGGTTAAGCTGAACATGAAGGTTCACTTTTGCAAAATGGGTTAGGGTCAATAAGGAGTACTCCTCCACTGGCATTCAATGGTGTCATTGTAATTTTAACAGTGAGGGATTGATTCATCTCAAACATTTGGACAAATCCCCACAGTGATTCAATACATTGTCATTTTTATTGGCATGTGCATTTCTTGCACTGGATGAAAAGGAGGTTGGGCCCCATTCTGAACCAGATGAAGCTGTCTGGTGACGGCTGTCATTGTTCTCCACCAGCTCCTCATAAACCATTACTAAGTTAGAACGTAAAGTGCTTCAAAAGTTCTCAGTAGTTCATTTCTCTGTTGTGATCTGTATTGGATTTCACCATTAGATTAAACTTCTCAGCTGGTAAAGACTTTGGTAGACTGTTGCCAGAAAACATTTGTAGCACTCGCCAGTGAAGAGCCATTAACTGTACAAACAGGAGGTCTCTGTAGCATATAATCAGAAAATTTGAATTTTAAAGTTGTTTAACATAAGAAATATACTTCTGTGAATGTTTTGATATGATTTATAGTAAAATAGGAAATATCCAGCCTAACTGACATGGTTTACTAATTTAGCCAAATGTTAGGTTGTTGGTTTCATAAATTGAGGTACACTGAGGTAATTTAGCAGGATGTGATTTCAAATTATCAAGAGTTATATTATAAAGATTTATTTCATCAAACTTCAGGTTGGATATATCAACTTTTCACTTTAAATGGCTCAGATAGTTGCTAGTAATTTGGTAATTTGGATCAGATAATCCCACAACAGTTAAACCTGGCAGTTGGTGAGTATGCACGTTTAGTAGCATCGAATTTCTAAATAAGAAGTAGTTTATGTGGTGGAACCTGTTAGTGATGAACTTTGCAAACACTAATGTTACGACCATGTTAAGCTTGAACTTATGAACAGCTGGCGAAAATGGCCCCAGGATAACAAGTTAAAAACAGTCCAGCCAGCGTGTTTAAAACTTAAAGTGCACACGTCAACATTTCGCATGAATGGAAAACAGAGATATCTCCTTGTCTTAATCCCCACAATCTTCATCATTGTCCTTCATTGTTTCCTTATTGTCTTTAACAATAATGGGGGCTAACCGAACCTGGAGCTTCTAGCCTCATGCTCACTTTTACCTCCACAAAAGTTGATTGTTCTCATTTTCAAACTTCTTGCCCTGTAGTGTACTCTGACTCAAGTGACGTCACTTAAGGGCAGACTTCAGGCAGCTCCGCCTGAAGATACAAAAGGCTTTAAACAACATTTTCATTTATCATTTATCCACTACTCTTTAATTTTGCAGCTCTTTCAATTGTTGCAATGAGGAACTGTGCAGTTACACTTAGAAGGAGGACAGATACTGTATAGAACTTTGAGAGATAAAAAGCTTTCACACCTTTTCAACATCTGGTTCACACTTGCCAGATTTCTTGTTGCATTACTTGGCTTTTTCTTAAATTGAAAATAAAAAATGATATTGCAAATCTGCCCATGAAGACGCATGAGGTGGCTTGGTGTAAATTGGGTGTCAGAGTTTCCAGTAAACCTGACTCATATTCAGAGTGTGACAGGAAAGGAAAGCCAATGCCAAGAGAACATGCACACTGCTTTCAAAAATATCTAAACTCAAGCTTTTCTTTTATGAGGCTTAAGAACAAATCCCTTAGCCCCACAAAACCACAGGCCGAATGTGAGACAGTAAGTAACTGAGGCACGGTTTGATTACTGAACCGGAGATGTAGACAAAGGGTTGGTAACGCTGCGGGAACGCTGTAGGAATTCTGTGGAAATGCTGAGGAGACGCTGTGGGAACGCTGTGGGAATGCTGCAGTCAGTCACTGTCTGAAAGAACACAGCAGACTGCGGAACAGCTTTAAGTTAATTTCATAACTATTGCATATATTACACTGGTTCATCCAAGGGCATCTGTTCCACTTCACAAGTTAGTACCAGAAGAGCTGGATCAGTCCAGGGAGCTGGTCCGGTGAAGCCCTTGAAGACCCACATGCTGCTTGGTACCAGTCACATTGTGTGAGACAGTAAAGGCTCTGATGTTGGAGTTCCTGCTCCGTGCACAGCACTGAGGTGATGGTGTACACACAGACAGAAATTCATTAGTGGAAGACTTGAATAAGAGTATGTGAAGCTCCCATTCAAACAGTAGGACCAGAGGTGCCGAAGGGTGAAGCCCCACTTCGGCCTACAGGTACAAAGAAAGTCCCCTTCAGCCAGCTGGAGTACCCACATGTGCATCTACTGTCACCATGATCTCTGTGGAAGCAGTCCCAGAAGCCCTTGTGTTGGTATTGATGGCTACTTTGTAAGAGGAGGCATGACATCATGGCCTCAGCTTTTGAAAACGTTGAGCACGAAAGCTTGGAGGGACTACTGTTCAGTACCATGAAAGGTTTGTGTCCAGCTGCTGTCTGCTTTGGAGTGAACCACGGGGACACAGAGAACCTGGTGAAGGTCCAGATCTACGTCTTTCTGGACATTACATCTCGAAAATCAAGACAGGATAAAGTATCATTGGTGATTAGACCCACTTGGATTCGTTGTTAATGGACAATGAATCCAATTAATTAGACCGAAGGTAAATTGTTTAGGAAGAGTTTTTATGTTACTTTTCCCCCAGTTTCTATGAACATTCTCAGACTTTCAGCTTTTCACTGGAGTCTTTGCTCATTACCGAGGAGCCTGCTGAAGAACAGCACTGTCTTCTAAATTATTGACATTGAACTGCTTTAGTTCATGGAGTGCTTAACAAGATGTTCATGGCTTGACTATTATTCGCGTCTCCCTTCAGATGTCCAGATCTTATTTATTCATATCCCCATCAGTTTCCCACTCTTGGGTTTGATTTTCTTATCAGTCATCTGTAGATGTACCTTTTGCCTTCACTGTTTGATCTCTATCTGCTCTTTGATAGGTACAGTGAATTTCTTCAGCTGGTAAATAGTCAAGAAATCCTTCTTGGAATTCTGCAGGTCTGATTTTCTGTCTCATGTCCAGATGTCCTTCCCCTAGATTAACATACCACAGCTACTGCTCTCACTGACACAAACAGACAATTAGTATTACTTTTACAGTGATCTTCATTGTAGAGTTGACAGTATCAATCTACTGATCACCCCCTCAGGCCTTCGAGCTTCATTGCATTTCTTTAATAATGTATTTCTAAATAAATTACGCAATTATTCTTGCCACTTCTCCAGCTCAAACGCCAGACATGATTGTTCCTTTTGCATTGGAGAGACTAGACTGAGTATCATCACATCCATCATCACACTGGCAATAAAATTTTTAATAATATTCTTAATTCCAATTCTTCGGCCACATTCACAGGTTTTCATCAGAATGCTACTTGAGCAGCAAACCGCCTGAGAATCTCTGTGCAGCACTTTTCACACATCTTTAGCATTCAAGTTTTTGAATTGACAGAAAAGATTGACAAATTCATAAGTCATCATGGGCAGCACGGCGTAAGAGTGGTTAGTGCTGTGGCCCCACAATAAAAAGGTTGCGGATTCAGCTCCCGGGCCTGGGGCCTTTCGGTGCAGCGTTTCTGTCTGTGCTTTGTGGGTTTTCTCCCACTGTCCAAACACGGCCTGTCCAGGGTGTATCCCGCCCTGGCCCAATCTAAACTGAGATTGGCTACAGCAGACCCCGCGACCCGGAAACGAATAGGCGACAGAAGATAAATGAATGAATGAGTGATAGGGAACTGTTGAAGTCTGATTGTAAGTGTAACCTTTCCCATTCACATTTGGTACAAACTTGTCTGTTATCTTATTCTTTTTGCTTCACTTTGCTTTTCACATATATAAGCATTAAATAGGGTTTGTGATTCATTACACTGTAATTAAAATCTTTTATGTCAATTCAAATTTTGAAGATAAATTCTCATGTATTTAGCTGTCACTCCACCGTCTTAGATTTCTTAGATCAGTGATATTTCTGTACAGTTTATTTATTTGTTACTATTGTGTTAGAATTTATTTTATAAGTATTTTTGTCATTGGATGGCTGATGAATTTAGGTGCATGCAACTATAAGTGATTTTATTCCATTGTACATACCCTTTCTTGAGGTATGCATTTATATAGATATATATTATTTTCTGTCTTTCTTTCTTTCTTTTTTTAAGTCAGTGCTGTGTGTCATAGTTTCTGGACTTAATGATCAATATAAAAATAACAGTAGTCCTGCTGTGGTGTACCAAGTGCTGGGTGCTCACATGAACACCCATATAGCCAGGTGAAGGACTTCATTATAACTTCATTAAAACAAACTTGCTGTGCACGATCCGAGTCTCTCTACGACATTAGAAGCCCACAAGAGCTGCTTATTTGTTGTTGCTGCATTTTGGCCCAGCCAGTGTTACACAGAGAGGGATTCAACAAGGTTGAACTGTCGGGCTTGTCCACCTCACTCCAGGCCAAATGTGCTGGTCTCCTCCACAGCGATCAGCAGTTTCTCATACAGCATGGTGTATGAAGGGTAGGGAGGCAGGTCCAGTCGGTTAAAGCAGGTATGAGCCCTGAAAAAGGCATATAAGACATGTTAATCTTCCCTGAAAAATCAAAAGGAATTTTACATTTCAATGTACATGCAATATTTCATCTGCAGCGTAGAGATGAAGCTATAGCCAAGCTTCGCGGCTCTTTCTGCAGGTGACCACGACACGAACATGTGAGCGTGAGCAGGACGAACCACTGCTCACAGCTGACGGAGCTGTCCATTACATGTGCTCCAGCCCACCTCTCCACACCACTCCGCTCCATCCCACTTTCTGTTCATCATGGAGAAAAAGAAAGAACAAAGGAAAGAAAAACAAGAAAGTCTCCACCAACAGGGTCCATCCAGCTGAGCTAGGTGGCTGTATTCCCCTTGCAGAGCTCAGTCGCTGTCTGCGCATATAGTACATTCAGTTACACATTTTGGTCTTCTATGGGGGATGTGGGGGGATGAAAAAATTTACTTCACATGACCCACGTATGAAAAAAAAAAAAAAAAAAAGTCTTAGGATCTCTGTCTAACTGTACGCCACCACACACAAATATTTGACTGTAACTTTCAAAACTGTGCATAGCAATAGGCTTTTGACAACAAACCTGGGATCAATGACAAACCAGTGCAACTCATGCTGAGGCATATCCGTTATCGCTTCTATGTTAAGTGTTAAATGCAGTATAGTGGAGCAAACTCCACTGCGTCCAAACCTTATTATCAGCACAGTACCACAGTTAGTATGACATTATAATACAATGGTTGATGTGAAATCGTCCAATGTCGATAAAGTCAAACTCTGGCACTTCTCCCTACTCTGCAGTGAAACCTGAGCCCTGGTTTATTTCTGCTGAGCATACTCGCATTTTGGCTGCTGTTTACTAAATTAATGTCCTGCTGTAAGGTCAGAGGAGCAATATCACATCCACTTAGACTGCAGAGGAGGGAAAAAATACTAAAATAGCTCTTCTGCTGAGTTGGCACATTGCTTTGAAAGTGGCAATATTAGAGCGGTTATATAATACTCCAAGTCTAAGACTTAAATAATATGTACGAAATAAAAAGTTGCCGGTACATTTTGATGGGGACTGACAGGTTTATTGTTCTACCAGCCAAGAACAATCTCAACATCCCATATGCAATTCAAACATCTCAGTTAATATTATCAATCTAAATGTACCGTAAAGCACCTGCAGTGACTATAGTCCAAAAGTATGTATGAGATATTGTAGCGGGTAGGGAGTGGGTGCAGCCTCATAGGAAATAAGCTTAGATACCTGGGTAGCGATGTGACTTTGCCCCACTTCTCGATGCAGAACCGTCGAAGGCCGTTGGAGCCACGCAGGGCAGCAAAGCCTTCGTAGGGCACGCTGGATGTCCCTGTGACAAACTGCAGCAGGCGGAGGCGCTGCTCGTTGTTGAACCGCTCCACGGCAGCCCAAAACCACCGCATCACGATGTGACCATCATGGTAACCTGGTCAGTGGGAGTCAGTGAGTTTATGTGTGAAATTATGGGAAGATTTGTTGACAGCTCTGAAAGACTGGAACTTTTGGGGCTTTTTTGCAGCTTTACTGAAGTGACTTTTGTCTCAAAAAAATTGTTTGGCATTTTGGGATGTAAATGATTTAACACTCATTAACACAGTTTAACAATGAAAGTTAGAATAAAGACTAAAAACAGAGTTAGATGGCCTGGCTCTGTTCAACCACCAGCATCTGTATTTTTTGCATTCGAGTTCCACACTCATATTCAGCACACTGTATAGGTTTGAGTTCTATTGATCCTCTGTTCCTTTTCTGGGGAAAGCTAAATAGGCTATGTGTTGCACTTGGCTGGTGCTCATACATGAGGTAAGCCTGACTACATCTCATACAGTCAGGTCACTCTGATAACCTGCATGTTTTTCCGATCCAGGTAACACTCAAGATATACATGTGCATATTAATACATACACAACTGGATAAACACACCTCCTCTGTACTCTGTGTTGCTCCTCCAGTCACCAAGGTCAATTTCAACTGTTCCTGCAATCACCAGCTCCAACTCGCGTGCATCGAACACAGACACCAGCCTGGAGTCCACCACCTGGATGGGACAAGAAAAAAGGCAAAGAGTGTGTGTTTGCATGCGTACTGCATGCACACGTCCATGCTCGGGTGAGGTGAACAGGATGCTTCACTGTAAATTGCACTGCAGGACTAGATTCTTCAGTTCAGTTTTGCCCTGGAAGCTTCAATCAGATGATGATCTGAAAAGTGGTCAAAATCATTTGGTCTTTGCCAGCTGTTTACCTCGTAAAAGCCTCTGACCAGTGCTTCTGTCTGCTGCACCACTCCTCTCTCCACCCTCCACTTGGCCATTCGCTCAATGTAATCTTTCTTGTTCTTCTCTGTCACTTGTAGGTTGGAACCACCTGACTTCAACTCACGCTCTGTCACCTAATAAGAAAGGAGAGCTCTGGTTAAAAATGAGGTTGATAAACAGTGAAAGTTTGGCATAGAGGTTACATGTGCAAAACAATACAGGAAAAAAAAAAAATATCTCCACTTTGTCTAATCTAAAACTTCTCACAGCATTTCACAGAAAAACAAGATGAAGAAAATAAAACATCTTACTCTAGGTACAGTATTTGCGTGGGAGGGACAAAGAGATCAACATGCAACAACAGATCATCGTGCCCGTGGGTTAGATAACAAACCTGGCCGAAGACTTCCTCATTGACTGTGAAGGTGAGGTCCAAAATGTCGGTGATGTCATTGTCTTTCATCCACTGCAGGGACTGGTGGAACTCCTCATCCAGATACTCCAGGTCAGACAGGTCTGTCGCTCTGCAGGAGACACAAACAACTCACTTATGTAACTGACTAAGCTGCTCCATGTACACTGACAAATAATTTAATAAAACAATCTTTTTTTTTTTTTTGAAATGCGTCAGTCTTTTTTAACATGACATACATAAACATTAATCGACTTGTGAAGGAGTAACCACTGATTCCACATTCCCTGTTTTCTTTTAGCTATTGACAAATATTTCTGCACAAAATCATCCTGTATAATGTAGCAGTGGTATAGGCTGATGTTCTGGCCATCAGTCATGGACAAACTTTGTTCAGTATTTGCTTGGGATCCTTGAGATTACAATACCCATGAGCCTCAGCTGCTGCTGCAGAGAGGAGTAACATGCTGATCTTTTTCATTCAGGATTCAACAAAGAGAATTTTATATCTGCACAAAGTTTCAGTCTCCCAATGGAATCTACATGATATGAATGACATTCAAACTTCTGGCAGAATATAACTACATGAAAGTGAGACTGCATTTTCAGGAGTTGTCATGTTAAGCATTAGCCTAGCACCCAGTGTGCATGTTTGTGTGTACTGACAGTCTGAGTAGAGCCTTGTAGAAGGGTCTGGTGAAAAAAGCATCCAGCAGGTACTGGTGGATCAAAGCCAGGCCCAGGATACGACCACTGAAACGGAACCTGGACAAACACACAAAGACACGCACAGGTATGTTTGATACTCAAAGAGACCAACATCTGTCTCACAAAAGCATAACCAATAAAGCCTTTTGAAAAATAACTTTAACAGGAACTGAATCTCTCTTCCACAACATGCTGTTTGTTACAGGCTTAATCGTTGATTTGATTGATCAAAATTCTAACCTCCCTTGTATTAGAGGGAACATTCATTATCAACATCAAAGAAGAATCATCCTTCATGATGTGTCAAACACATCCCTTACAAGTTTTTTTTTTTTTTTACAATTCATTGACTCCGAATAATATGGTTGTTTCAGACTGAGAGATTGCGATGATTAAAAATCAGGGGGCGAAATGATTAATATCTGGAACCACTACATATTTATGTGACATTTGACAATCAGATAACTATGTAAACTGGTCACTGAGCCAGGTTACATATACCTGCCAGAGACTGTGATTCGACTAGTTTCAAAGGCAATCAGAAGAACAACAATTATATAAAAATCTATTAAGGTGTTAAGGTTCAAGCACTTTGTGCACCGGTCAATACCATATTCCTCCTAAACTTACTTATTAACACATTTGAAAACCAGAACTTAACCATAACCCCCCAATTGTTTAACACTACAGGTAGAAACAGTAAGATCCTTATTTTGTAATTTAATTGTTTCATGAAATAATAAGAATGGGTGTGTGTATGTGTTTGTTGTGCAGCTCACCATTCCAGATGGTTCTCAACAAAAGCTGACATGGGGCTGATTTGAACAGTGTATGTGTCGTTGGCTGAGTATTCAAACAGGCCATAGTATGGATTAAACAGCTCCTGAGACAAGAGGAAGAAGAACTCTCTGGATGGGCCGCTGTAATCTAACCTGAAGAAAAGAGAGGGAGAAGAGAGGATGGCCTTTTATATATCTGGTTCATGGTATATTTGGAGATTTAGACTGGTAATAAAGCCCTTTGGCCTATTTAAAAAATAGATCAAGTCTATTTATCCACCTCAAACCAATGATGTTTCATTAATTAATTAGGATTATTTTAGAGTTTCAGCAGTGTTTCATAAGATTTTTGGAACTCACCAAGAACTTTTTGTTCAACAAAAAAAGCGACATATACAACATTTAAAGCAGCAGTGAGTAACTTTTAGTCACCTGACCGCAGCAGAATATCTGAAACACGCTCTGGAGCACTGAGGGACACACACACACTGAGGGAGGGAGTGAGTTCAGTCCATAGAGTAGAGCTCACTTTTCCCTCTCTCTTGCACATGTCTTCAGCACACTGTATCACGCTACAGTTGCGGTGCAGTGTGATTTGTTGTTGCCTGTACAGCTGGTGCTCATTGTCGCTGAACAGGTTTTTACTGACACTTGTGCATGTGTGTGTTTATCTGTTATTTTCAGTTGCTTCTTATGGTTCTGCGTTACATAGAAAACATCTGATTAACTGTTTTCCTCCTGTTTATCTTGTGTACCGTTGTGTGGGAGTTTGCGTGTGTGCAAAGTTTATTTATGCTTCTTATAAGAAACAAACATGGTGGCAATTTCAAGCATAAACCCACTGCAATGCAACCCACAAAGCTGTGTTACATCACCGTGCGTTAGTGTGCGAGTGTGTGTATCTCACCCTTCCTCCCCCAGGAAGGTGACATAGAGTTTGTTCCTCTGCAGCTCTTTGCGGGAGTATGCCATCACCTGGTTAAAGGTTCCTTCCAGCAAGTGTTCTCTCCTGATCAGCAGCCTGCAAAAACCACAACAAACAAGCGAAGAAGTCTTTCAATTGTTTGGATTTGTCATATCTTAATTATTCAGCTGTTCAGTGTCTGAGGCACAGTAGACAAGCATTTCATTTTATAGATGTAACAAATCAAACCTAATTAAGTTATCATGAGCAGCTAAAATGAAACCAAAGTTAGTGTAGTCAGTCAGGCAGGGAACTGTTTGGAGTAAAAACACAGATGCTGAAAGTGAAAAACCTCAGGGAAACTCAAAAGCACAAGAAAGCATGCGGGTTTCAAGTTAAGCCTTCAAAATGTCCATGGAGGAAAAACATTTAATTAAAACAGGTTAACAGCTCAAACTTCCCCATTGACCCTTTCCTTCAGCCCAAACTAAGGGACAGTCAGGAGCAGTTGGTCTGAGGATCTGAGAGATCTGGGAATGGAGTGGGCTCAGGGTTAGACCCAGACCATTTAAGGCCTGAAAAACAAATTAAAGGTGAGTGATAATAAGGACACACACCTATCATGACGATTAAACTGAAGCAAAACATGGAGCAGTTTCTTCAGTGGTTTGTTTGTTTGTTTTTTTTCATTGCATGGACTCTAACTACTACAATTCATGGGAACCTGCAATAGTAATAAAAAACAACAGGATGGTCAATCATCCCGTTTTCTGAAGGCATCTGTTTCATTTTGAAGGCAAGTTGCATCCTGTGTGATTTGCAGCAAGTCTTACTTGATCTTGCCTGGTCCTTGGCCGTAGCCCTTGGCTTCTAATTTCCTATAGAAGTTTCGTAGTTTGGCTTCAAAGTCTCTGCGGTAAGGAGCTGGAGCCCTGGCCCTCTGCAAGCCTACACACACACAAGGAAAGGAAAAGAAAAAATCCATGCTGAAACAATATTTTATAGTAATGAGGAAAAATTTGTCTGTAGAGCAACTTTATTTAATATTGAACATTTGGCATTTGGCTCTTTAGAAATGGCTTCTGATTGAACTCCAAGGACACAGATTTAGAACAGATCAGCTCACATGAAATAAAACAAGATCTGCAAGAGAAGAAACTTATGCAATTCTGTGCATGTCTATACTCTTCAGAATGAAGTCAGGAAAAATCCCTTGTAAACAAACATCAGTCTCCTCATGTATTGATCTTTTAGGTGAATTTATTTTGTATCAATAGTCTGACAAAACTGCTGAGTCATTTCACCACGAAGCTTCCCTGAGACTTATTCCCTTCAGGATGAGATAGCATGATTGCACACCTACACAACTGAAACTCCAATTACAGCCTGGAGGCATACGTCACACTGATGATGATCATAATGGATTTGAGATCATTTCACCTGGCGATCTACAAATGTTCACTGATTGGTAAATGTTCAACTGTTGAGCACCATACCTGATTTATTTCCTCATGCTTCAACAAATAAGACTATTCATAACCATTAAGCTTCTAAATGTCAGGACGGACCATGTGCACAGCAACTGTAGCACACGAAATATTGAAGCTCTGGGTCAAAGATGCAACATTCAAGAACAGCACTCTCTTTATTTCTCTGAAAATGTTCTGTAGAACATGATCTTCCAGGGGTTTCCTTGCAGACAAGGGACCATGTTGTCATGTTACCTCTGGCTTGAGTTGAATCAGTGCATTTTTGTTGTGTGGCATTCCCAAACGTTGATATTTGAAAACCAACTAAGAAATGGACTGACCCCTGATGGGCCTGGGACGGAATGATATGAAGCAGTTCTCTGAGTTCTCCACATTTCATCCTCAGAGTTTCCAGGTCAGGTCTCCACAAAGACAATAACAGCTAACAAATGAAGCATAATTACAAGCCAAGCTTCCCTGCTGTGACCCAATTTCCATTTATAGACCATCCCATCAATAACACACATACACACACTTGCTTGAGGTCTCGTGGAGCTCATTAGGATAACATTAGTGGCCCCTAACATAGCACAGCAGGCTATGTCAAATGGCACTGATTACTGTTATGGGATTTCTGTACATTAGTACGTTATAGCATCTCCAAATCTGCCAGCCAGGAAACTCCAAAAACAACTTGTATTATTTACTTTTGATATCCCAGCTCCCTTGCAGCTTCCCACTGAGTGATCTTGCGATGAATGTTATATTCTACAAGGTGAATAAGATATTCCTCTCAACCCAGAAAATGTTAAAGTCGTAATATTAGAGTATAGTAACAGCAGCCAAACTGATAAATGCCTCTGACAAGAAAGAAGTAAAAGACTGAGGATCAGTAGACTGAATTGACTGAATTAAATTAAATTCTGTCAAAATTATGTGAAACTGGCTGGCTGGACGACCTACCAGGAGAGTTCTGTGGTGAGGAGGCGGGTGAACAGCGAGGAGAGAAGCTGAAGCCGGGGTGGATGGGGTGAGGTGGAACATAAGACATGATTTCTTCTTCAAATAAACTGCAGAGCCAAGAGACACAAGAGCAGAGAGGATATGATTTCCAAACAAAAGCACATCGTGTAATTTCAGCAATAATTAGAACAAACTATACATGTTGGCTTTACACTACTCAGTGAGCTTCTTTACCTTAATAGGATGACTAGGTCTGCATCACATGACAGCTTCTCCACCCCCTGGGTACCTTCTGTTCGGATGTAATGGATCTTCTCCCTAAAAGCAAGAGTAGTATTTAATCCCTTGTTCATAGAAGCAAATATCTGGGTGTTAAGACTCATTCTCGGCTCCATAACCAAGTAAAATCAAATTACAGCCTCTGAAGCCACTTAGAATAGATGGCAAAATCATTTCCATTATATGGAACTGAACTGCTGAATCATACTACTTTTTAAAAGCATGATTTTTCAAGACTGGGACAAACCATTTGCAACAGAGCCCCCTGAATAATGCTCAATAAATGCAATGCTGGTAACATCAGTGGTTCCAATATATTTCTATATTTCAGGGGGCAGTAGTGACCCAAAGTGAGGTATGTTGCTGCTTTGACCCCAGAGTGAAAAAGAATCAGACAGCATACTGCTCCATTAAAACTGCTCAAAGGTCAACAGATGATTGGTTGACTGGTGATCGGCTAACAACCAATTAACTGGACCAGAGCAAACCGATAATAAATCTGAAAATGTCTTAGAAGCACCTTTGGTGATATAGGATGATCACCAAATGGCTTATATGGCATATTTACTCCCTCTTGGTTCATTTGTACTTAGGGTGATAATAAACTAAAAGGTAATGGATAATGCATATTAATTTCCTTGATCTGGATCAAATGAACCAAACTGCTGATATGTAAGTGACTAGTACAGTCAGTGAAGCCATTATGATTGCTGCAAGCTGCTTATGCAACGACCACGTGCCTAGCTAACCAAAGAGGAAAGTACACGGACAGTCTATCGCTGACTGGCTAAACTGATGTAGAAGCGTCACAACAGCTTCAGATAGATGTATTTTTCTATGGAACAAACATTGTGGACCAAGAGCACTGCATAGAGATAACAAATAAAGAGTGAGATAATAATAAAGATGCCAGTATTTAAGAATTGGTACTTCAAGAAAGAGGGATACCTCAGCGCATGGTTTCTGCTCAGGCTTGGCTGACGCTCCTGCAACATATCGAATATGTTCGGCTGTCGAAGGAATGCCACTATTTTGTCATTGTAAGCTGAAGAACGAGAGAAGGAGAGACACATTAATGTAGAAGGTTATAGTTGAAGCAATGTTCTGTGAGTGGTTAGGGACAGTATGACAGTGCCTACATGGAGCAGTCACTTGTTGTGGGTCACCGTGATGTTGATTTCGTATGGCGGCTACCAGACTGTTTCCAGGCCTGGCCATCAGAGAAGCCCCTCGACTCCTGGACACATCAGATGCCTGAGAACAGAGAACAGGATGCAAGTTTCACCAAGAGACAGCTGTTGATCTAAGAAAATCACAGACACCTTATTGAAGTTTATGCCTATTTAGCTTTTAGAGTTAAAACAACTGTCTTTCTATATGATTTCAAACTGGATTTATTATTAATCACAATCACATCCTCTGAAAGTAACTGGGTCTAAATATCCATGTATTGTGTGTATGTTAAGATTTGACTGAATTATTATTCAGAGTTAACAGCTTAAAAGGCTTATTTACCCGATAAGATGAGTGTCATTGCTGTTGTTGCAATTGTTATAAAGATAAAATTTCAACCATCTAGAATAACACCCCCCCCACAATCTAGTTGCTGCTTTTAATATTTAAGCTTGAAGCCTCTGGCTCTTAATGCTCCTTGGCTGAAATGCTGTGGGAAGTTTACTATGGTGCTGTAAGGCATTTTTTAAATTTCTATTCTTCAGTCTAGATGAAATCCACTGCCTGACTTATCTTAGTCCTCCACACCGGGAAGGCTCCACTGTCCACAAAAAACAATGAGGGCTTTGTCAATGAAAAAAACTGTTGCTCAGGGTGTTTCCTCCTGGTCCATAAATGGTTCTTAAAAATGACAGTCACCAGGACTTTGCATTTTAAAATTGCGCATTTGACAATTGTTTCTTAAGAATATGAGTCAGATTTGTTCTCAGAATCTCAGATTGAGGAGGGAAAGTTCCAAATTACTAACACATCGTTGGCTTACAATAAAGACAACAAACAAACAATTCAGAAAACTAGCAGCCTTTTCTTTTCTTTTTTTTTAAGATTTTATGAGCCAACTAAACACAAACAAGGAATTGTGTCAAGTCGTCTTCACAGTATGTGGAAACAAACAGCCTCTTGTGAGTAACTCAGAATTGATTACTGTAAAACTGATGTGTGCTTACCTCTCCTGCGCTGTAGCTGCGTAGTCTCTGCAGGTGCTGTCTGTGGGCGAGGTGGCCCGGCAGCCGGCCGTTCTGCAGTGGGATCCGAGGGTCGATGAAAGTTGTTGCTCGACTGTTATGGTCCACAAAGAACGACTGGGACGCAGGAAATAATATGAATTTAATGACATCCTTTTAATACAGTATCTAAGGCAGCGTAAAAGTCAAAAATATTGTTCTTTAAATTTTACAGACCACATGTATGCTGCATCTAAGAGATTTACTGTTTTCACATGGGTTTGTCTGATTTTAACAGTATATAACTTAATCTACCCCTGACAGACTGTGATCTGTGTTGTGACTGACCTTCCTTGATTGTTACCACACAGTCCAGTGTTCTGTCCTTCATTCATTTTGCTTTGTTAGCCTTTCAGAGTAGAACTGTACTGTATGACTACTGACACCCGCCCCCTCCAGCAGAGTCATTACAAGGTTACTCCACTCGCATAAAGGGCAATACCTTTCCCTGGGGGTCAGTCTTGATCTCCCAGCCCCTTGGCAGCTCCAGCTGGGTGTCTGCAAACTTATTGAGGAACACAACCAGGTCCCGGTTGTGTTGGTAGCGCTCGAAATTCCTGGCATCCCGACGCACCTTCAGGATCATGTGCTTCACACAGCTACTGCTGGTGAACATCCGGTATGCTGCCTGGAGAGTGAATAGAAATTTTTTTTAGAAAATGATGAAGTACAGCGGCCTTGTCAGAAAACACTGTTTTCCTCTCATTTTGGCTGTGCATTTGTGAGCATGTGCGTGGGAAGTTGGGTTTGCGTAGCTGAAACAGATGCTTCTATCAGTGTCACACTGAATATATAATTAGCTGTTTCATCTGTCTTTACATTATGTGAATATAAATTAGAACTCACATAGTTACTATGCAACACAGTGAAGAATTCTGGGTGTGTGATGAACTTGACAGCAGGTGATTGGAGGAGATGGCTGATCTTCTGGTTATTGACAGGAGAGGCAGGGCCTGGAGACAAACAACAGGTGTGCTTATTAAAAAAAAATAAAAATGAAATTTTAAATTACTTTCTTAGTCACCCAAAATAAAGCATTAACTTAAAAAACATCTATGAAGAATACAATCCAAATATCAGCACATGGCTGATCTCATAACATGACATCAACATGCAGATGGTTCTATACCTGGTGGAGCAGACTCAGTGTCAGTCTCTGTGCTGCTGCTCCGCTCCAGCCTCGGGCCTCCGCCCTCCTCCTCTGTGGCCATGGTCCTCTGGATGCTCTGGTACCTGAACAGGCAATAAGTCATCCTTCATACGTCTTTGGCTTCAGATTTATTACTTAGACAAATGCTGCACTTTGAGAAGTCCATGCGGTGAATGCATTTATACATAACATGCTGCCCAAGTAACTTCCGTCTTCAGTCACCAGATGTCAGCCTAACTCCAGCGTATCTGACTTCCACTCTCTTATACAATACATCCTCTTTTCTTGCTGCCGTTTTAAAGGACCTTTCAGTTCGAGAACATTTTTAGCTTCACAAAGTTCACAAAAAACTTAACAAATCAAAATTTGAATATAATGATAAAATACATAAACTGCTACCACCATCAGAGATGAAGAAACAAGATCCTAATGATTTACCAGTCATAATATTTTTCATGTAGTTCATGATATAATAACACATTCTTCCAGATAATGCTTCTGCCATTTTATCCGTTATGTCATGAAGCATCCTTGATATTATGCAAATTCAATGCATCCCATTTAAACAAAAAAAGATTTCATGTTATCTGACCAAATAACCAGATTAAAAATAAAATACATTTTCCTCGCTCAGTCTCACTCTGACCTCCTGTTGAGTTGTTCCATCTGGTGGGTGGATCCTGAGCGGGGGATGCCGTGGTTACACTTGCCCCCGTGGCTTGGCCTCTGCCAGGTTGTTGTCCGGTTGACATGGTCCACGTAGAAAACTCTGCCATGGCTGTCGATGCGAGCCTCCCAGTCTGTGGCAACAGAGAGACATGGCAGCGGAATAAAGGTATGTTTGTCACTATGTTTCTATGACGCAGTTAGAGATGTTTGATGTCTTGCTTTTTCATTTGGATTACTTAAAAAAAATACGTTTCCTTTAACGCACAGTGTGACATGTAGCATTATTCAAGTTTTAAAACCTGCATGAAGTTTAGGTGAACCTTAGACACTTCTGGTAAAAACCGCATATAAGAGAACTCAATTTAAGATCAGCTCTGGTGTGACATGACATCACTTGAGAAAAAAAGTGGAATTCACGACAATAATGTTGCTATTGAGGTCTTTAGTCAAATTAAATTGGGGGCAGCTGTAAATACCTTAAAGAGCTGATATAGATCACCTTTGACTAAGAGTTGCCTATTTCCAGATCAGGCAGACACAGACCAACATTATCCTCCATTTGGAATTGAGTTTGTGACCAACTCCTGAAAAAAACTGCAAGCTCATTAGTTGCTCAACTATGTCCACCAGTTATGTGTGACTGCATCTGTCTGCTGTTTGGTGCTGAGCAGGTGGGTTCATCAAAGCTTGTCACTGAAGACAGCTGCTGGAAACCATGTTGATGAGAGTTGGGAACAAACAGTAAAGTTGACTGAGAAAAACAAAACAATAGGAGTCTGTGGATTTATTCTGCTGCTGATTGTGGCGACCCCGCCCTCGCCCAGTGTAAACTGGGATTGACTTCAACACCCCCTGCAACACGGAAACATAAGCGGTAGAAGATGAATGAATGAATGAATGATTCCAGCTGCTTTAATTTGAGTTCAAATTATTTCTTAAAATAAGCTTAGATCAAGAAGTTTGGTTTATCAAAATGTCCAATTTCTTGATTAATTTCTATATTTTACCTTGTTCAACAGGGCCTGTGTGAATATTAATAAGTTATTACGTGGTGAGGGGGTAGTGAGGTCGTAATTTATGTAGACAGAGTAAGAAAGTATCCCTTATAATTACAGTACATTTACAGTAGTTATAACAATGCATTAGTGCCTGCATCAATATTCACATTACTTTATTACATGTTACACATGTTACACATACATATTTACATGTTATAGATAATATTTATCAATTGACTCATGGGACAGAACAGCTTTGGCAACTTTTGTTACCTGATTAGTTTGAGGAGCGTTGTATTGTTGTGTATGTAGAAAGCTGAAGCAGGTTAAAAGAGCCTTACAGAAAATGAGTTGTTGTGATTCTGTGATGATTTCTGTGTCACTTGATTTTGTAAATGGCCACAGTGTAAATGTGTGAAATAAGGATGGTAGCAGCGTTTCTCAGTTCTGACTAACTGTTGTGGGAGGAAGAGGAAGATGAAGACTACCCCCTCAGGACAAAAACCCTTTATTGGCTGTCACGATTGCTTTGCCCACACACAGACACACAGAATAATTTCTTATTTCCAGTCCTGACCATAAGAAGTTAGTATTCCTACATTGGTTCTTTAGCTTCATGAGGCTGAAAGTGGTTTGGACTAGGTTTTTAGTAATGGTGTGATCACATAATGACATTTTCCTCTCGGTTCTTACAGAAGTGAGCTAACCTATGACCGTGATCAGGCTGTGTACTCCTGCTCAAAGTGCAGTTGAGTGCCACTACATGTGAATGCCATCATGTGCCTGAATGAGTTGTAAGCGTATCCATTCCAAGTGCTTGAAAATATTTTTTTTATTTTTTTTTTATAATTTTACACACTTCTCATCTGCTAGACAGTACTTGACCAAATAACACTGCAACCAGCCTCCACACACCTAACCACTGTAAAGTCCATTGCTTAGTCAAGGAGCAATGAACTTAACAGTGGTTAGACCCTGTAGGAGGTGATAGGGAAATTGATTTATTGCGAGCTACAATTCTAACTCCATCTGAGTTCACAATGAAGACTGGCAAAATTATAGGATTGAATCTATTGCGGTCTTGTTTGCAACTATCGCTGGAAAATTGAGCAGTCTCTTTTGATTTTTCTTTAAGTGAGTTTAGGAAAATGTATTTGCAATGGACACTAGATATTTCAAGGGCTTTAACTTAGCTTAATTTTTCTCCATGAGCTGTGTGGGTGAGACCCTGCTGCTGCTGCTACTGACTGTTAATTTCCATACTTCCCTGGTGATGTTTGCTTCACAGAAAATGTTAGGAAGAAATATCAGGACTGCATCTGGCCAGGAAAAGAATCTTTTACATGACTTCAGCCATAGCAATATTCAAAATGTCATAATATTTTTCATTTTGAGATCTTTTTGTCAAAGATGCAGCTGTGACAAGCTCTGATAGTGTTCTTTGTAATTTTCCACTGTTGTTGCCATTGTTTGTTTAATTCTTAGTTATAGATTCATATTGGCTATAATGACCTGCCAATCCTGTTATTACTATAACATCTGAATTGGTAAATTAATGTTACATGAATTCATGAAACCATTTTCTTTTTTTTCTTTAGCAAAGAGTGTACGAGCGTAAAATCATTTGAATGAAGCTTGTTACTTGTAGACTGTTGAGAATTGTTTTCAGTGGTAGAACGGACAAACTTCAAATCAAATCAGATTTATTTATAGAGCGTCAACTCATAACAAAGTTACATCAAGGCACTTTACATATAGAGCACGTCTGGACCAAACTCTTTATAAAATTTTTGAAAGAGACCCAACAGATCCACCCATCAAGCACTTGGCGACAGTGGCAAGGAAACACTTCACTGATGGTAGGTTGTATCAGGGTCACCAATTATCGTCCAGTGAATAATTTGATGACAGTCCAAAGCTGCATTCATATAAATCATTGAAGCCTATAAAATCGTAACTTCTGTCTGGATCGAGAAGGTCAGAAATGTAATGTTTGCCAAATATAGCAGGCTGCAGAAATAATTTCAGTGAGTCAGTAAAAGGATATCCCATTACACACCGTATCAGCAGATAGCCAGTGCTAAAACCAGTTGTCAGTAACATCAGTGATGTTACTGACAACTGGATTATTAGCATAATCTCCTGCAAGTTCAACAGATGAGAAGTATGCTTTGTTTCATTTCCAAGAATGAGCTGGAAAGATGGATACCACTTCCCTGATTGTGATGGGCAGCCTAGCTTTAGCGTGTCCACAGTTCAAAAATTCACCTATTAATACCTCTAAGGCTTGTACACCAACATAAATGCAAAAAAAGTTTTGTACTTGTTGCCATTCGTACTTACACAACACATGCTCAGAGTATTGGCTGATTAGTTGCTACACTGTTAATCACAAAAACATCATTAATGGCACACAGCTTAGAGAGTCTCTGTTGGATGATGATGCAAAATCATCCAATACTGAGTGCATATCTAATCATGAACCAAGCAGCACAGAGCAGCATGAGACTGAGGGTACAAGGAGGGAGAATGGCATGATAATGGAAAACAAAGAGGCGATAAAACACGTCTGAAAAGAAGGAAGATACATGGACACACATGCACACACAAACAGCCACACTCACAGCAAACCAAGGTGATGGGATGGGACTCCAGAGTAAGACTGGGACCTGTTGGTTCTTACTTGGAGGTAAGGCTTGGTCAGAGGCAGCAGGAAAATGGTTAAGGTCATGGCTGGGTCGCAGGACTGGAAGATGGCCAACAGGAGGGGAGAAGCCTGAGCCTACAGGACATCAGAGAGACAGTATGGGATAGATTACCATAAGGCTGGGAATACACTATGCCAAACTAGGAGACTCTTGGACATTGAAGGATGCAGATTTTCCATGTCATGTCATACTTACAGGAATCATGTAAGGCCTTAAAGACTGGGAATTGATTTTTTGGGTCACTTGGGGGCATTGAAGTAAGCTTTACTGTATGCATTAGCTATGCAGCAATACAGGGGTTGCACGCTTCAAAAGCTGCGCTCAACGACAGATGGGACTGATAAAAGTGACTTTTGTCTCTTGGGCAACACTGGCTCCCACAGGTGGACATTTCATAGTGGAGCCAATCAGATGTTTGACTGTGCTTATAATGAAAGCAAATAACTCAAAACAAAAACAGATCCCAACAGATTGTTTCCAAAGTATTTGATTTCAGCTCAGTTAAGACACTGTATTGAGTTCTGGGGAATGTATTGGTAAACCTTTGCATATGAATGAATCCAGCATATCTGGAGAAATGACAGCATTCATTTGGAGTAGTTTTTCCACACCATTTGGTAAATATTTACTCCGCCTTTTGCTCTGGTTTTGTCTCCACCAACTCTTAGCTATTAATCTTTCCTCTATGTCCATCAATCATCACCTAGCTGCTCACTATTCCTGCCTGCTGTCTGGTGTTGGCCAGATGGCGAAGAGTTCATTTACAGTATGTCTACCAAAAAGAGCTAAAAGATCTTCGATCAGGGCTTGATTAGAGAGATCTTCGAGAGTTAGTGACGACTGAGTATTGGTTTGCGACTTCAAGTAAACACTGGTACATTCCACAAGTCATTTGATCCCACTGAGCATATGAAAATATAGATTTGTGCAGTTTTAACCACATCATAGTTTTCACGCACAGATCTTAAAGAGTGATGCTTAATACTAATGATTCTAAAAACTTGGGCAGTGAATAATATCCATATTTTAATTTCTTGTGATGAGTTTGGTAAATCAGATTGATTACGTGTCCTCAGACAGCTGCACTCTTATTGGCTTTTGGCATTTTCTGTGTAAATAGTCTCTGAAAGCATTTCCTTCTGCCATAAAATCATAGAATTGTGATACGGATGGGGTAAAACGTGTTAATTCTAAGTGGAAATAAACACAATATGCTTTCAGATGGGAACATGGTGAAAACGAGCTGCTGTCAACCAGCCTGGCGGAAATGCAGATCATACAATGGCATCACATTGATGAGAAAGCATCCCCCCACTGGGTGAAAAATGCCTTTAGTCTGATTAGATACATCAGTGCAAAAGACAGAAACAAAAAACACAGTAAAGAGGCAATAACAGTAATTCTATGAGAGGAGCACCTTGATAAAGCTGCTACCCCCCCGCCACCTGACTTTGGCTAAGGGGTTGAGGATGGATGGATGGATCTATGAGATGACAGATTTTCACAAATTGAGGCTGACAGCAATGGTGGGTTAACGTCACAAACAACGCTACAGACATATAACTGAAAAACAATATCTCTGCCTCGTACTATAGCAGTGGAGCACAGAGGAACAACAATGTGGGCATAGCATGAGCAAAGGTAGCGTAGCTCCAAATGTCACATGTACAGACACAAAGACCGCAGAATACATGGATTATTCAGTAACTCATGCTCAGTTTAGTTATGATGCAACGTGATTTCATTCCCCTCTTGGGATGGACCTCTTGGTAAAGTTTGACACAGGTTTGGGGCAACATTTGACAATGCACAATATGTACAGTTGTCATTTTTTTTTTCTGCAACCGTATCATATATTGCAATTTTATATTTTCCCCAAGTCATTTGGAGATTTTATACTCTCCATAATTATGCCATATTTGTAAATGTGTAAAGTCTGAGTTAAAACTGGCTTTCTAGGAAGATTAGTCTTAATAAAACAAAGTGAATGGATTTACATAAAATATACTTTTAAATCTTAATCTAAAAAATGGTGATAGATCAGCTCATAAGTGTGAAGTTTTATTGCCTACAGCGCTAAGCTTGAAATAAATCTTTTTTTTCCTCTACCTGAGCTGCTTGTTTACTCTGCTGCATGGTGGTTTTCTGCCATGTTTACATCATGGTAGAAGAGGCAGCAGACCCACATTCTCTCTTTCTACACACCCACACAGTCCAAAATAATTTCCACTTACAGTCTGAAAATGAATTTACTTGGCACAGCATAAACTCAGAGCAGCAGCTAGTATATCACGCCTAGCATACATTACTTGAGGGGTGTGAAGCAGTGAATATATGTGTTACAACACAGAGGTCTAGAGAGAATCCAGGGTTTAATCAAGCCCTGAAATTATGTGGCTGATGAAATTTGGAACAGAATCAACTTTCAAAATGAATACAAATATATGCCTGTCCTGATTTTCTTTCTAATTTGAAGCCAAAACTTGTGGCCAAAAAAATCTTTAAATAAAGCATAAATGTTATTTCTAACTAAAGTGTTTGTGTTTTGATGGGAGGGTAAAAAAAGAAAGTCACCATTTGAAACAACACACCTGGCAAAGAGTCTGACATTGTGCTGATTGCATTTCACAGGAGGGGAATTTCATTTTGTTTTCCACAAGACTATGCGTGTGTGTGTGTGTGTGTGTGTGTGTGTGTGTGTATGACCTACTTTCATATCCCTGTTGTAACTCTGAAACAACTGTCATGCAAAATGCACAAATACAGAATAAAACAGGAAACAAACTGCAGGTCTTATGGACCGGCTGAAATCAGAGGTGGGAACAATTTAAACTCATCTTTCTACGGATATTAAGTGTTTGTGTGCACATTGAGAATTATCTTTTGTGCGTGTGTGCTTTTATTTTGGTTTAGGAATTAATTTAAGGGAGCCCTTTTCACACTGTCTATAAAACATTTTTGGCTACATTAATCTGATAAATGTTAATAGCCTCTGGGCTTTAACCACAGATCTCTATTAATTAATGAACATCTTGTGCACACATGATGCTCTGTACATCATCATCATCATCATTATTTATTAGATCAGATATAACACCGTTTTACACAGTTGGACAGGGCCCACACTGTAGCTCTTCGTTCTCAAACTAAAGAAGGTATTCAGCCACCACGGTCACCATGACCAAGTAACGTGAAGGTGTCTCTGTGTCATCCTGTCTCAGCACACTGTACCAGCTCTCACCGTCACTGCCGCCTTCAGTTTTGTGTTTTAATCTAATAACATTTTATAATTGCTCCCACTTCGCCAACAAGTATTTTTCAATCAGTGTCTGATTACTGTCAGTGTGTCACACATGCACATAGAGTTGCTGGAAGGCTTTTTCTGTAATTGATGATCAGCTCAGTGCCAAGTCAAAAAAGACATGAAGAGTATAAATATATGTGAAAAACAGAAAAGAAAAGAATGGCCAACTCCTTTTTAACCCTGTTAAAGGGAAGACGATGCTTTTCTTCTCTGTGATTGTAACTGTGGAAACTTGGGTTAAGAATAAACGCCATCCTCTAGAGTCAATGTACATATTTAGTGGTTATCATTGCACTTAGATTGTGGAAAAGTGCCAACAAAAACCAATATGTTAAATATCATGAAATAACTTTTATGTCTCTCTGTTTCATTTTAATTATGACGAAATATATTTCCTGGTCTTCAAAAGTCCTGTTGCTTCAATCGCAATACATGCCAAACAAGAATGAGGTCACAAGGCTCAGCCAGCCTTTAAAATCCTGACAAGTTTTTAGCTTGACAGAGAAAGAAATTTACTGATTGCTTCGAGCCCATCAGCCTATGAGAAAGCAGCATTTTGCAACAACATATCAATAAAACCACCTGTCTAGTGAAGATGACATTATTTAAAACACTCTCTCGCTTTCTCACTAACACACGCCACATCTCTCTCCCTTCTAGCACTCCTTAGATATAACTGGTTCATTTAATTCTCTGTCTCTCTCAAATCTCCATCACCACAACTAATGTTATTGTGTTACAGCTGGTCTATCTTCTCCAAAAACTGAGTTGGGACCTTATTCACGAGTCTTACACGTTAAAAAGGTGTTTCACAAACATGGGAAACCAAATATCTTATGTGACAACAGCCTCATGACCAATAAGAAGGTCTCATCTCACCAATGCTGTTCCTGTCACTTGGCCCGGCCACAGCTGGTTCCCCCGTGTCTACTCTCCTGGCCTCCTTCCATCTTGCTGTTCTCCTCTCCCCTCCTCGCCCGCCCACTTCCGGGCCCTCTGGTGTGCTGCTGCCATCAAGTATGGGCTCAAAGGCGCTCTCCTCATCTTCGTCTTCATCCTGTGAGGAGAACACGGTGCTGCCCGAGAGCCTGTTGCTGTCCACCGAGGAGAGGCGGGTGTGGCTGCAGAAGCGGCTCCGCCCCTCGTAGCCTGAGTTGCTGTAGCATGACGTGCTGTAACAGGAAGTGCTGTAGCAGGAGGTGCTGTAGCACGAGGTGTCACAAAACTCACAGTCCAATTCATTAGGTGCTGTCTGGGTGCTCCCACCAACTCTCCTTCCTCCTCCGTTGGTGGAGTCGCCCGATTCACTCTCCAGGCAAGAGGGAGAGATCCTCCTGACAGCTGCGTGCCCTCCTCCTTCACCTTCCAAGAGCTGGTTAAGCTCAGAGAGGCGTTCAATGGAGAGGCTGCGGGGCAAAGATCGACGGCAGCAGGGACCTGGACACTCTGGGACCTGCAGTTATTACAAGAAGAAATTTTTAAAAGTGTGGTAACTGTGTTGCACAACACACATCCGTTTTGTCACACAGCAAACTCCATTTCATGACAATTTCAAAAACTGAGTGAGACAAAAAGCTGCCGTCTTGCAATTGAGTTTTGTGTTTCTGACCCAGATAATTCTGCCAATTTTCAGAAACTTTTGCATTAAGGGATCTGTGGTGGTGGCTGCAGTAAGGTTTGTCAAAATCTTAATGCCCATGGCTGTACCTGAGAGGGAGATTGGGTTGTATCCTCATCTTCCTCATCCTCCTGGCCCTCCTCCTCTCCATCTTTGGAGGTCTTGAGTGTGGGTGAAGTGGCGGTGGTGTCTTCAGTGGTAATGGTATTCTCTCCGTCCCCAGCCTCTTCCTCTTCCTGGCTGGGAGGCCTTTGCTGGGCTGAAGGGAGACTGTGTAGGAGGTGGTGAATGCGGATGTAGTGCGTTCGTGGTGTTTCTGGCTCACCGCAGGCTGAAGCGATAACCGTCTCCAGCTCAGATACTGGGAGGGAACAGGGACGGTTTTTACGACGCGATGAGGGACCATGGGAGTTATAGTTTGAAAACAGGGACTGGCAAGTGCATGGGGCACTGCTTCTCTCTCCTTCCTCTGTCACCTCCTGCGGGACACCTTCAGTTGGTTGAGGAGGAGCAGGAGCACCCTGGGTTGTGCTGTTTTCCTCTGTGGGTTCCTCCTGATTTGCTGATACAGCTACAGGATTGTCAGAGTCTGGTTTTGGCTCTGTTTCTACCCCTACATCGACTTCTTCCTCAGCTAACTCCTGAACTTGGGATGCAGCCTCTTCTCTCTGCTCTCCATCTCCTTCCACCTGCTGCGTGTCCTCCTTTACTTCCTCATTATCCCCCGCTCCACTGGTCTCCTCCTGCTGTTGAGCCAAGGCCCCCTCCTCCTGCTCCACCTGGGGCTCAACAGATGACGGCTCCTCCCTAACTGTGTTCTCCTCCTCCACAGTTCCAGTCTCCACCCGCGATGCTGCATCCACCTCCTCCTCATCAGGAGGTTGGACCTCCTTGGGTGTGGACCCCTCACTTGTGGAAGCTGGTGGCACGGATGTCTCAAAGTCGGGAGGGGCATCCAAGGGCAGGTCAGGCATGTCAGGACCAACACTGAGTGTGTCATCATCAGGTGCGTCATTAGCATGGTTAACATCTGCTGCATTTCCACCCTCTAGACAGGCGGGCTCGACAACCAGAGAGACCTCTTCATCATCTAATGAGGACAAACATAAATATTTTTGTCAGTGTTCATCAAACTGTTTGGCAGTTTGCGTTGTGTTGACATTTTTAAATGAGGACTCTAGTTATATTGGAAGACTCTCAATTTACAGCTCAAAATCTACAAAATCTACATTCCTAACAGCCAGCACAAATGTTTTGGCCATTCTCAAAAAATGACAACAAACAAGCAGAACCGCAAACATTATCTGCCTACTCCACACAATTTTTACATCCTTCTTTCCTCAAAATCTGGCACCTGCATTACCTACAACCAAAAGCTCAACCACAGACAGTGAAGGAGGATATCTGATATTTACGCTAGTAGCCAGGAACACAGCCTGGAGATTTGTCTGATAAAATCACTATTCTATGACACCAGAAGAAATATCCGCCATCTTTGACTTCAAGTGAGCCTTCCCTTGGGGTGATGTTGAGATATGCCATGTGTGAGAATGGTAGAGACATACACAATGCTGCTGACGCAGAGGCATGAAGATGCGCATTTTTCATGCATTTCTTTCTTAGCTGTCTTAGCGCTGAAGACAAGCAGTTTAAGTCTGTCCATGCAGGGAGACTGTACAGTTGCGTACCTGGGTGAATAGAGGAGGTCAGCTCAAAGCGGAACTGCAGCTGGCCACAGACATGATCTGTTGGCATCCTGCGACCCAGGGTATAACTCACTACCCGATCCCTGCAGAGGAAACACAAAAAACAGAAGAAAGAGTCAGAGATTAGGTGGAAAGGTTTCTGTTGCTGTGATAACACAAGTTATTATATATATATATATATATATGTAAAGTCAACTGTCCATGCGGGCTTGTTTATGTGGGAACTAAGAAAGTTGTGAAGGCTTGAACCAACGTTTTGTTGTGATTAAACAAAATCCTCTGCATGATGGCATAGACTGCGCGTCAGTTTTACCCAATGGCATGTTTCTCCAGCAGCCTCTGGACAGGGACAGAGAGCTTCCCCAGGAAGCGTTTGATGATTGGCCGACTCTTTGCAAATTTATCCTTCACCTCAATCTCCAGGACATCAGTGGGCAGAGATACGAAGTTAAACCTCTGCAGATACAGATAGAGAGAGGAGAGAATTTTAAGGATTAGATGTGTGCACTACAAGGTCATTCAAAATAAAACATAAAAACATGAGATGTGGTTGTTTCTTGTTTTACATAGTGTTTTTGTTCTGTTTTGAATAAAAACAAATTTGACTTGAAACAAAAATGCCCTGATGCGTATGAGGATGTGAATGTTTGCACCATATTTCATGGCATATCATTTCATTCTTGTTGATATATTTCACTGTGAAGTGAAATATTGTAGCCATCCCTCGACTTGATGTGCTCTGTAGGTTTTAAGTCTCCACATCAAAATTTAATCAGCTGCATATTGGACCACAAACCGGCCTCCACAATAGCTGTGATATCACAGAATCACAGCCGCATCCAGCTGTTAAACTGAGATTTAAGGTGAGTGCAGAGAAACTGGAAACCAACAACTCATTCATCATCCTGTGTTGTTAAACCATTAAGGGGGGCCTTTAATCAGAACAACAATCTCCCCCTAACCTTTACCAGGATTGTAGATCGATATTAGATACTATGTGCAGAAAAAAACCTCCACAGTGCAACCAAATACAACGTGGACCTTATTTCATTTATATGGTTTAGCATTGGTTCACGCTATGTCAGGAGGAATAATTTCTAAATCTCATGAGATTGGAAGTCTGAACTTACTCCAATTCTTTTAATATGACAACAAAGACCTTTATGTGCCTCCTGTTATTCACTTACCAAATAATGCTCTCCTTTATTGATGCTGTGATGTTATTCTAGATTAAAATAGCTTTCCAGAGATCTGCACCCACTTAATTTAGAGCTCCCATTTTCACCAAGCCAATCAGGCATGTGTGTGGTTTTAGGATGAATGAAATAAATAAACTGTCTCTCTCTCTCAGTGTGGGTCTGATCGCTATCCAAGCCACTTAAATGTTGCTTCACAGCCCGGGACTTAACTGCCCAAATCCTCAAGGGCTTTTTCTTCACCCACCAAAATAAAATTCTGAGGAAAACATTAAGCGTAGTTCAAAGCCATTTCAGACGTGATTCGAAATCCATTTCAAAGCAAAAAATGAATATTTGTGCACACTTTTATGATTTTTAATAAGCAGTTTTAATACAAATATAGCCTAAAGTTAACTAAGATTGAATGATATTATTTATGTTTCATTTCTTTATTGTCATTATTCCTTCATGACTGCTCTGACTCTATTCTTCAGCAAGTTGTACATCACTTCACAATCTATTTTGATAATTGACAATCTAAGTGTCTCCTGGATGTTTAAACGGATTTAGATTTCATGTGTTGACCAATACAACTGTCAATTTACAAGGAACAAAATAGGTATAATTTTACTCGAGAAACATTCAGAATGCGTTCAACAAATTTCATTGCTGCAAACTACTGACCTGTGTATGTGTGTGTGAGTGTGTTTGTGTGTGTGTGTGTGTTGCCCTTGAACTGTACTTTAGCCAGCATTACAATCAGTCATTCTCTGTAAGTGTATATCATTTTGGCTGAGTTTGGTTTGCAAATATGTATGCATTCTTGATTCTTACATTCCATGTGGAAGGAGACAGATGACAATGAACATGAATGCAGACAAAAACAGGGGAGGAAAAGAAACAAAGTGCACATGAATGTAAAGAGTACATCTATGACGTTGCGATGCTGGGAAGGTAGGAAAATAAGGAGGGGGTTGGGGGCAATCAGTGTGCAGGGTGATAAAGGAGGAGGATAAAAGGAGTCAGGGTGAATAATTTACAAGATGAGCCAGAAGGGAGAAGACAGAGCAAAAATGGTTGTTCGTGGGTGGAAGATGCAGAACAAACTTAAGAAAGAGGGTGAGATTGTAGAGAGAGAGAGTGGAAAGACTGGACAGACTGGAAAGACTGAAATGAAGTGGTGGAGGAGGACCTATGGGGAAAAACCATAGGAGGAGAAGAGGTACCCAGAGATATGGGTTGTATTTATCACACAAAAGCACTGAGATTTAGGAACACTTATTGGATTGGATGCTTGGAGAAGCAAAGCTTTTGCTAATATTTGAAAAACTGGATGGGACTGTGCAATAAATCTAATGTGTGCTCAGAACAAAAGCACTCAAAATCTATCAATGCAGAGAAATGTAACCTCTAAATGATCTCCAACATCACTTTTGTTTCATTCTTATTACTTAAGTCAGTTGACATTTATTCAGAATGAGTTCATTTTTTTAGTTGATTTATTTATTGCTTAGGGCTAAAATAAACTTAGCAGACTGCTATCTTAAAGGACAGGCTATTTTTAGCAACTCCAGTAAAAGCTGACCCAGCCTGAATTTCACAAGCTCTGCTCTTGGTAAAAATATTTTCATTCATGGATTAACTACATCATCGGCACTGAGGATGATAATTCAATAAAAAAGCCACAGCAAACAAATGCGACTTCAATATGTAGTTTAATATGATTATATCTAGTGGGATATATGGAATATGGATGTGCTATAACTGAATGTATGCCAAAGCATACATTCTGATTGTGTATGTATGGCCCAAAAATCTCCCCACTGTGCAACAAATTATGGAATAACCTTTTTGAAGTGAGTAAGCGGTACAAGGTGAGTATTGGCTCAACAGTCAGGACCACAGCCCTGACAGATACCTTCTACATTATTACATACAGTCAGCTCAGTTCTCTGTTGGGCCCTGGTGACATTACCAGAGCACTGTAGGAACGAGGCAGGCCAGGGTCTCCCTCACATGGAGGAGGCCAGATAATTGAAACTTCAGCGGCACACACTATGCACACTACAGCGTGACCTACAGCGAGGCACATAATGAGAGACAGTATAGATTTGCACGGCTCTGTCCACATGACAGGCGTCGATCCTCATATGGTCATAAAGGTCATTTTGATCGGGCTGCACACTGGATTTATATTGATGTTATTACATTTGCAGCACATTTGATGAAAGTGAAAAGACTGGGGTTTGCCGTGACAAGAAGTAACAAGAACCTGATACATTTTAGAGGGATTTGTCTATTCTGTGCACATTATGGATATTGTGCTCAAATATTGTTGCATACTATGAATATTACTGAAACTGCACATTCTTTCTCTAGCTAAACCAACTTCCAAAATGTATCACAGTGAAAAAGACAATTTTGCAGTATTTTGCATATATGACCATTAGACAATGTCACTTTGCCCTAAGGCAGAGTAGCATACCAAGTGGATAGAGCTAGAAGCTGGTACACTGGGCAGGCTCACTGCAGCAGGCTCACTAGAGCAACACTGAAAACTAACTGGAGTTAAAACTACATTTCTGTGGAGAAATTGCCTGGCCCTGCTATCATTAACAGCAGCATTATTTCCATCCTCAACCGCATGCAGGTGGTGATGACACCCAAAGCCCCATTATACAGCCTGGAGACTAATACACTAACATTATCAGTGTGAATAAGGGGCAATAAATCTCACCCAGAATATGGTTTGACAGACTTTCTGGTCTCTCGAACAATAAGAAATCTTACAATAGTCACCCCACCCACCCCGTCAAAGGCTGTCAAAGTTTGTCTGCAAATTCAGTAATTACACTGATGGTGTCATTGAGGACTTCAGGTGAACTCTAAATCTATTAAGTCTTTTTGAATTGCATGTGACATGGCTGACTGGCTTATATTGTAAGAGTTAGCTTGCTGCTAAAGGATGCAGCATTGTGTTCACTTTGAGACAGCAGAGTGAATCAGCTGCGGCACCATCACCACTTTCTCATATTACTGAGGATGTCAGACTTGAGCTCATAAAATAAACACTCAAAGTCATTTGCAGCACTGAAAAGACATTTGCAACAAAAACATGCAATGTTATTGTATGTTCTGCACTATTATGTTTGAATTGCATACAACACAAAGCTTAATTAATGATTTTTCAATCATTATCAGTTAAGTGATATTTTGATGTTAGTGACCCGGAGAAGCTTCAAAAATGTAAATGATATGTATGAAACCAGTGAGGCTGTGTAAGAGTAAGAGCAGCTCTATGTCTAAGTTCTCCCTTTATTCAGATTCAGATAAATGATTCCAGCTCTTATTTTATTTTTGTTATGAAATTCAGTAATACAGTAACTCCTCAGTGTACAGTTAAACACACTTTCCAGTAATCTGTTACTGACACTGACACTATTACTCAAATAATGTAATAAAACCTGAAATATGTTACTTTATATTTCTACTTTCAACAGTATTCCAGAACCGTGGCTTTATTATTTGAACTGTATATGTAATACAAGAAGTTGATGCGGGTTCATTGATGACATCTCATCTGAAAACCAATAAAATCTTCTGATTTACTGACCTCTTTTAGTCAGATTGGACGAAAGCATTGCTGAATTTATTCTAACGCAATCTTGCCTTTTAGGTGGCCACAAACTCATGTGTGAAAACCTCACTAAACCAGTTAGGGTGGATTATATAGCATAAAAATCAGCCTCCAAATTAATCTAGCTGGGAAAATAAAAATGAACTGATTTTATTTGATTTGAAAATGACAAGACCTTCTGGCCCTTCTGACAGCTCTGAGTGTGGATCACATTGACATGTTCAAATGTAGATTGACAGACTTTTATTTATGTCCAAATTTAAAAGACAGCAAAATTTTTTACATATTGGCATGTGAAGATAAATATAAAAATACATTAATTATTCCAAAAAAGTATTCTACTCCAAAAACACACTTTCCAACACTGTATAGGTTTCCAGGGGATTAGTTCTTGTTTTGGAACATTCTGCTGGTGTAACTTTTCATCATTTAATTTTATTATAAAATGTTTCAAAGCTGTGTCTGAAATCTGAAAAAGTACTGGTTTGGAGTATGGGTTTGTATGTTGACTGAACAACCAGGCTATGGAGACCCATTAGAGTAATAGTGCATTACTGCGAGGCAAGCCAAGCTCCACTCGACATGGGAGCTGTTTGAAAAGGGAAAGTGGCTTTGAGCTGAGTGGATGCTGCCAAGAGGGATACTGCATCACATCCGGGTTTGGAGTCTCCTAAGTTTGACAGAAAATAGCTCAACATTATGCACAAAGCACAGAGTCGTTTCCACTGTTGTTATGATCGAGCCTGCCTGTCTAATTTTGAAGCTGAAATATGCTAATTTACAGAAATGGTTCCGAATCATGTTTTTCACATTCTGCCTTTAATACTACAAACTAAAAATAACTATGATTTCCCTGCAGCAGAACATTAGAAACCTTCATCCATCAAGCAAAGAACAGGTAAACTATTTAAATGGCTCTGTATAAAATCTGGGTCATCTGAAGCAGTGCATCTTTAATGCTAAGACAAGGTTCCTTAAAATAAAAGCTTTTTCTGTAGCTTCTCAAACTGACAGGATCAGCAGTGTACAGTATACACAAATATTGACTTGAACTACAAAGAGGTCCGCTCAATGGATTTAAATTTGCAGTTTTGAATCTCAACATCAGTCTGATATAAAGTGCAGAAAAAAAGAGTCACTAAAATGCCAAACATCCCCATATACTTTTTAAACATTCTGCAAATCTCTAAAATCTGCATTTGATCACTGCAGATCATGCATGACATGAAAAGGCCGACACATAATGATAAACTAACTACTTTATGAGGTGATGATGTGTCAGTGCCATGGGTTGGCTTTTTTATTTTAAGAATTATTGATCGAATGACAGTTTACTCAAGATTAATACTCGAGATTTTAGTGAATTGTACATGGCATAATGGTTCTGCCTTTCTGTAATTCAAATTTAGAATAATAAAAAAATAATTACTTGTTTTTCAATCCTAAATCTACATTTTTTTTCCTACTATGGAAATGTAATGCTCAGAAAGTTGATCTCATGGGTTCACGTCTGGAGACTGTAATGCTCTTCTGTCATCTGAACCTACTGTCTGGTTCTGTCTGGGTCAATATCTTTGCTGAGGGAAGAACTTCAAACCAAACGTGTCTGTTTCTCTTTGTTACTCATCCTTTACAGCTTTATATACTGCTACTTCTGTAGTACGGCCATAAAATGCAACACAATATTGTAGTAGTACATGTTGTTCCAACACTGTATGATTAGTCCACTTCCAAAGCTTCATTTATTTACAATGCTACAGGAAATCTTCAAATTCACCAGTTTTGTAAATCTCTGGAAAAAGCCTGAATACTATGTTTGTTTATAAATAATTATTGGTGGCCTATTTTGTTTGTTGTTTTTTTTTGTTTGTTTGTTTGCTTGGGCAGTGTGCTTGTTGCCTTTGCACCATTTAATGTCAGTCACTGGACTTGAACTGCTTAAACGTGAATAAAAAAAGTCCAAGCTGGCATCTCGAAATGACAAACAAGCCAAAAATCCACAAAGAAAAGAAAGCAAAGCATTTCTGATATTAGGCTACCTGGACTCTGTGGGCTTTGGGACATGTTTGTCCAGATTTTTACTTAATAAAATGATGAATAAGTTATCAAAGTAGTTGCTCATAAATTTTCTGCCAAATGATTGAAGCATGACAATATCTATATTGGGAAAGTCACCCTCATAATATGTCTTGATCCTGAAATTCTCATTAAAGTTCAGAAATAAGACAGCTTGTCATAAGATATTTTCAGGCCATATTAACCTGTAAAGAGCTTTCATTACTGAGGTTAAAGAACTTAGTTTTTTTCCCCACATATGAGCTGACCAAGACACAAATCAAGATAATTGGTCTTTATGCAGAGTTTTAGTTATAATGCTCACTCAAAGGGATGAAATGGTTTAATGCTACTTCATCCATACTGCTTGTGTTGCTAATCTACAGTGTCCACAATAGGACTGATGAGCGATGAATTTGCCCCAAACATATGGTTTTTCAAAAAAAAAGTCCTAAATGCGAAAATCATTATGCTGATCTTGTTTTCCACAAAGCAAACATGATTTTCATGGATTAGATTGACCCTCTTACTCTACTGCAGTAATGAAACCAAAGATGCCCCCAATCTTCCATTGTCTGTGTTGTATAGCCTTATGTGCTGCGTTTACATTGGGAACATATGCATTTATGGACATTTTCTTTCCTTTACAATCCTTTAACTTAATTAATTAAAAATTCCTCATATGTTGTTTGTTTTCCATCAATGCTCATAAAAAATCTAGACCAACCCCTGTAATACACCTATATAATGGATCATTGCCTAACATAAGCGTTAGGAAACATAAGGAAACTGTTAAAAATTAATAGTTTTAAATTTTTTTTCCAGAACAAAAATTATTTAAACGCTACATAAACCAGTCTGTGAAAGGGGAAATAATGCAAATGCTCGACAATTAACTGCTTTAACTTGTTCACTGCTGTTCTTCAAAGCCTTATTAGCATTATTCACTTGTACAGTGTCTACAGAGACACAGATTGTATGACTAAAACTGTCTCTCTGCCTGTAATGAGAGCAGAATTACCAGTTCCAGGAGGGTAAAAACATAACAGGTTTTTGGATCAAATACGCAGATAGTCCTTCTAAAATTAGACCAGAAGCTACAAAGGAAAACAGAAGAAGAAAACACATTTATTTAAAAAAAACAAAAAAAACACTCAGTGCCTTAATACAGAAGAACATATAAATTCAGACTGTTTGGACTCCTAACCTTCAAGTTTGTTTAAAGTCAAACTATTCCCTGCTTGCCCAGTAACAGCGGGTGACTTTAAGATGAACTCTCAGAGGATTGTACCTGACAAGTACAGCCTGGACACAAATGGCACAGGTAACAATCTGCATACTGATCACATATTTAAATGTCTAAATATAGCCGGTGAGGGTATAAACGTGTGTGTGTACCTCTGTGCTCCACTGTGGGTTCACTGTGTTGCAGACCACCCCAGAGCGTTTTTCTTGACCATGGTGCGGCAGAGAGGGGAAGATGCTATGCTTTCCAGGCTGGATGGAGAGCTTCAGGTACGGGTCAGGATTAAAGAACATCCCCTTCTTCAAGCCCACTGCCTGGATGTCTGAAAGACATGAGGTCATACGACAGTCGAGTGACGACAAAAAACATACGCACACACACGTATATATTTATATACTAATTCATTCATTCATCTATTGCTTATCCATTTGTGTTTTCTGTGATACAGCCTACTTTGTACTACTTGCCCACAAAGAATTTCCTACTGGGGACAATAAAGTAGATCTTATCTTACCTTAAAGAATACAGTTAACTGAGTAAATGCCTGAAAATACTGTTCACTAAACATTTCAAGTGAAAAATAAAGGAAATATTCATTCATCTTCTACTGCTTAACATTTCCAGGTCACGGGTTGTGCTGGAGCCAATCCCAGCTCACACTGGGGGAGGGCAGTGTAGGCCCCAGGCCGGGAACCCAAATCCACAACCTTCTTTTTGTGGGGCAACAGCGCTAACCGTTAACCGCTATGCTGATATATATGTACATATGGATATAGTGAAGGATATTTCTAAATGTTAACAAAATTTGATGATAGATGATTGTTTTGTGTGAAGGAATTTGAAAATGATTTTATTTGGCTGTCAATGGATCTCTATGAGACATAATACCTAACTAAGTGTAACATGTACACTTAGTTAGGTATTACGCAATGCAGTGTTTTGGTGTAGGGGCCAAGAACTGATCAGTTCAACCATTGGTTCAACCATTGGTGTGTAGGGTGCTAACAAAATTGAAATAAATTCCACACAAAGCTGCAACACAGTTTTGGTTTACAATTTACAGAATATTGAGAAAATGATTGAGTTTTGTTAATTAGTTACAGTTAGTTTCATTTTAAATCCTTTGAGATAGACTAACCCAGATCCTTCACCCAGCTCAGGGTTGTGAATGAAAAAGATATGAGGCCACTGACACAATTTGCATTTAAGAGTTGATTTGTGTTGCTGCATTCAGTAAAGGTAACCGTAAAGCCTTTGTAAAAATGAATGAGCACAACATTGCAAGGCAGTTGTGTGTAGCGGCAGTATGCATTTTTTTAAAATGTGTCAAAGTCGCCTGAAACTGAATTTTAATTGGTGTGTGCACAGTTGGAGTTTTAAAGACACTTCTCACCAAATTCAAGGAAATATGGGATGTGAGACTAAATGATAAATAATCTAACACATACAGTGTGTGCAGCAGATTCAGGTTGGAAATATTGCACACATTCCACTCACACATTTGATTTAGCGAGCTCCTTGATCTGAAATGTCTACAAAAAGACATTTCATCATTGTTGCCTTTAAAGTGTCTAGTTCAAGTTGTATCGTAGGATCGTACCTCCACAAAATCATTATGGGAACTTTGGATCCAAAATTTAAAGCATGATTATCTCTTTATTGATAATGAACTGCCTGTAAATATAGTCAAACAGGATAATTTTGTGTTATTGTATACTTTAGTTTCAGTGTTGCCAAAGAATGGAAATAAAAGTCGTTGTTTGTGTTTAGAAATGATTTCAATGAGACTGTGCATCTCCTTTTACATGGATATGGGCAGGCACTGATTCACACCTACCAATGATTTTAGAAAGTCAACAGAAAGTTGACATGGCTATAGAGAGCAGCAGGCAAAGAAGACTATCAAAACACTGACAGATGGGTACTGAATAAAGCAGCATGAGAAAAGAGGGAGGAAAAAAGATGCCCATGTGTAACATACCTGACAGGGAAAAGTTGATCAGTCTCCTGTTGCCCAGTCCATGGTTGACTTCAGGACTAACCACTGGTTTTAATACCTGAAGGCAGAAACAGACATGAACAGTTAACAGCTGTCTGCAAACAAGAATAACATGGAAACACACTCAAGCCTTCCGTCTCTTCTACAACAGCATCTTCCTTCCTTTCCTGTTACATGAAACTTTAATGATGCCCATGAGGAAAGTGGGTCACAGTAGCCAAATAAAAGTGTGCACCTAGAAAAAAGAAAAAGGAAAAAGAAAAAGAAAAAACACCATGTAGAAGGAAAGTGAGGAAAGTGTTCGGGAAATGAAGATGACATGGCAGACATGACTTTAAATACATGCTTAGGTGAAGGAAAAAAGCAACTGTCTCACTTCAACACTTTTTTTTTTTTTTTTAAGCTCCATTTTCAGCAAGACAGCATCCTGCAATCAATACTCTGTCTTCATTATTCTGACATCGATTCTTCAGCCAGGAAGAGGAGGAGCATGGGGGATGGGAGGAGAGACAGAGTAGCTGATGGAGAGGAGGGAAAGTAAATGCCTTGTTCTGTCAACTCCAGCAGACAGTGGAAACACTTTACTGTACTTGGCGTTCCTTGTAAATTAAGCTAAAAAATAATGAACATGCAAGCCACCTGAATGTGGAAAGACAATATTAAAAAATAAATAAATAACGGAACTGCTGCTGATTAACAGTTTATCAAAATTGAGTCATATGGGAGCTAAGCACTGGCTCAGCTGGACCGTGGAGACCTCCCAAAGCAAGCTGGAAAATGTTGCAGGAAAAAATATAGTAACTGCTGCTTTGCTGCACTGTCACCACCACCTTGGTCACAATGAGAAATTTTTTAATCGATTGGATGGTTGATTAAGCAGTGCACTGACAGGCCTACAGAAATCAAATGCCTGGAAGGCAGCCAAAGGCCTTGTGCACGATGAGTCGACCCACTCTGTATATCACATGGTTGGAAGTATGATTTACGGTTAGAAATATCAAGATCCCAGGAGATGTACGGCGGCACGTACCAACTCCCAAAAACCTGAGGCAGATTTTTGCTCGGGGTGCATAACCCGTGGAGTCCACCCGAGAGATGCCTGCTCTTCCAGTAACAGTCCCGCTGATGATATAATTTATGGATTGCAAAATATTTGATGCCAGGCAGCATCAGCTAATAAAAAAAAAAAAAAAAAAACTGGATTTAGACCTTTCCTCAGGCACTTTGGGGTTTTGAGGTTTTGAAATGATGTGAAAAGTATTTTATACATTGCCATAACATTTTTAGCAGATATCCATGAATCTTTGAGACTGATTATAAAATTATGAATAAAAGCTTGAGATTGAACATATTAGCATATTAACTTGAACTTTGCCTCTGTATGTGAGAGGTACACTTGGGCCGGTATTGATTATTTCAATTATTAAAAAAAAAAAAAAAAAGAAGAAGAAAGGCCGCATCGCATATACCATTTATGTCAAAATATTATTTTCAAGAAAAACTGAAATATAAAAATACACTACAAAAGCACTACAAGGCCTCCCGAACCCTCACTTTAAAAAATACGTTAAAATTAGATATAAATGTGAGATTATGAGTCAAGTTATAATAACTGACATTTGTTATCAGGCATTACCCCAACCAAAATTGTTAACACAGATTTAACCTGCTAGCTCATCACAAAACAAAATGTTATCCATTGGAATTATTTGACCTGGCAGTGAAGCTAGAAGAAAAACTAATGGTTTTACAGTCTACTGGACTGACCAATCCAGACAAACCCTAGCGATATATAGACATCTTGGCATTGGGGTGACGTATTTATTTCAAAGTGATTTTGAATATTAAATATATTAATGTCAGAGAATCAGGAAGACAACAATATGTATAAATTCAAAAATATGGCGGTATTTTCTTGGAAAAATTCGATTCCATGTCTAAATGCTTATGCAACTGGCTGGAAACAAAACACAGGCAGTGAAAACAAGATAAAGGGACAAAAGAAATGACAGATGCTTGGACCAATTCATTTTAATGAGATGCTAATCTGCCTTGCCGAGTACAGTCGGAGAGAGAAGTGCCAGCGCGGGTCTCCTCGGTGATTCTAATCTTGCAGATAAACCAAATGACAACTTCATCTATCTGCAGTACACTTTATATAATCTACCGACCTACTACAAGATACAGAGAAAGACAAAATGCTCTCTTTCTCCACAAATACTTTCACAATATAAATGGAACAGAATGTACAATTTATGAGCACCCTGTAAGTGTTGCAGGAATCTTAAATGATGTAAGAGGAGAGAGATTTTACACAATAAAAGCCCCCCATCCTCCAACCTTGATGAGCTGGGAAGAGACAGCCTACATTTACGAAATGGATCTACATCTGATTACAGGTCAGATACACCAAGGCTTGAGCGTGAGTGAGTGAGTAAGTGTGTGTGTGTGTGTGTGTGTGTGTGTGTGTGTGTGCAAGACATTTTAATACACTCCAGTGCCTTTTAAGACAGAGAGGTTGGGTGATCTAGCTCAGTGCGGTTGAACATCGACACAGTAGCATAAAGAAGATTATGTCAGCTCAGTGTTGAGAGCAGATCTGCAGGGGGTAGTTTGTCAAATGCCATTGTCCAATGTCGATCAGTATTATTAGTTGTAGGCTTGGTGCTGTGTAACATTTCCAGAACAGTGCATTTTCCAACTAGGAGGGGAACCCTAACCTTAGCAGTATATCCATAGAAATGTTAATGGTTGAAATAGCTTTTTATAGATTTTGTTATAAAAATAAACAGATATAAATAATAAATAAATAGATAATAAATATTTAACCTACTGCATTTCCTCGATTTCCTAACAAGCCTTTATTTGTAATTTGGTCTGATTAATGTGTATCATAGGCCATATATAAAATCACAGCTTTAAGCATCATCAGAATCTAGGTTTTTTTTTTTTTTTTTTTGTCATGACTGAATGACAAAGAGGACCAGGAAAAACATTAACATTGCCCCCCCCCCCCCCCGAGGTTTCTGCCTGCACCTCTGATGGTTAATATGATGGTCAATGGTGGAATACTCTGGAGTGAAAAACAATAAAATCATAAATGGCACTCACACTCCTGCGACAATAACCAATTTATTTTTATACCCACACATCTTGTTACTGCAGTTGATTCCTTTGGATATCAAAGTCTATAAATAAGTGTTTTGACTGTCCGTTTGGCTGACTGGCTCTATCCATGGTACTGAAAGGGGGGATTCTGACATTCTTAAGTAGCTTTTAAGCTTTAGGTCTTCAGTATTTCATCCTGACTTAATAAAGTTAAATGTGTTTTATTGTTTGATTAATTAATGTCTCATTACTAGGCATTTTTACATTTCAGTTTGTATGCTGATTAAAATAATAATAACAGATATGTTACATTTTTAAGTGAGCTAGGCAAGCTCTATCCTTTTTCTCAATAATACATTTGCAAATAGTGCCACAACAAATAAAAAAGGGAGCAGCGGGTAGTAGATTAAGGTCGGTGGCGACAAAAAATTGAAAAATAATAACCTGGTGATTTTGTTTTCTGAGAATTCCTTGATACCTAAGATACAACGCCTTCCAATTCTACGGTATCTATACTAAAACTTTAAAACTTTGAAGTTATGATGACGTATTTGGGAAATGTGCTTTGCTGTCTTTACTTCAGTGAAATGATAAGATTGACATTTAACTTATATCCATATGTTAAACCAGAGCCAGATTGCAGTTAACCTATCTTAGCCCAACAGGAAGTAAACAGGTAGACTGGCTGCCTGCCTACCAACACCTCTGACGCAGCATCCTCTATGTTGCGTACACCAAAATGAATTTGCAATGGAAGACTAATTGATGTTTGTTTATGAGTGCTTCTGTGCAGCCTTTCTGGCTGCAGAAAAATAACTAACCTAATTTGAGTTTGATTGTTGAAATATTCTTTTGATATTTGAATTTTGCATCAGCTGTTCTCATTACCTAATCTGACATTCACAAACAACAATATATCAGCAGTAGATACAGAACATAAATGCACTAATTCCAAAACAAACTGTGCAGACAGTACGAATACGTCATATGCTAACATTAGAACGCACAAGCGAATGTTAACCATTAAAGCAGATAAATTCACCTTCAGCCCACTGTTTTATCATGTATTGCGTCATACTTCAGAAGTTCAAAAAGATCATTAGCTCTACATGTTTATTTTGTGACTCACACATTATGTGTCTGCAAAAAAACTAATGAAAAGGCAGACAATCAAATGAGCTGTCACAAGCGAATGTGTAAAAAAAAGAGGACGACATGGATGGAGCAAATATTTATGGTTACCCAGGCTATCCAGCTGAGCCTCGTTCTCCTCCCGCTGTTCCTCTCCGGATGACTGGGAGACAGCAGTCCCAGCTGAAGACACATGCCGTCCATCACACACATTCGTAAACAAATGCTGTACTTCTCCGTCTGCAGCGTCTGACTGATTGGCTACAGTAAATACAAGTCAAAGTAGACAAATCCTTCACTTGATTCCCTGTCTGTCCTCTGTTCTTTGCTTCCTCTCCGCTTTTATATCGGCCTCAAACAATCAGTGTTTTCCTCCTTTCGCCTCCTGAATGAAAACCTGAATGACTTACCTGAACTAAACTATCTTTTGCTATCCTTGCTCTTCCCTGTCTCTCTTCTCTGTTGGTTATTTTTATTCCTTTGTCCTCAGGAAGCAGGCGCAGATCAAGTTCTGGGCCCATCAGCATTTCCTGAAGCCAACAGCAGCAGAATGGGAAGGCAAACATGGAAATCCAATCATCCAGCTGGACACCCGCTTGACAATGATGTTTGACTGATAGAGGCTTTAGAAGGGCAATGAAAAAATTGTTGGCATGACAGTAATATGTCATACTGTTACTCCAAAAATTACTGCATCTGGCATTTACTACTTTGCATATCAGAGGTGCTAAAAGAATTGATGCATTAAGCAGCTGAGATCATCTCTCGATCCAAACCCTCAAAGCCACAAGTCCCATTATCATCCCATAATTTGGGGTTTCATGAGATGAAAACAGGAAATACAAAATATAAAATATGCATGGATTCAGTGAGTCACACAGGGGGCTACAATTTGAGCCCTTTTTCCTTTGTATCTATTTCTAAGAGTGAATACAATTATCTATAAACAGTTCCTGTTGTTCTTGCTCCGATAACTATCACTAGCAAGAGTCATAAGAAGTGTGATTTTTCCAGAGCTCGTGATATCCTCATTATGTGTGACACACTGAAATGAGATTGTGTCGTGCCTGTGTCCTCAAATCTAAGTCATGATTCACATGATTTGCGATGTAAATTGCAGCAATTGGATGCTAAGAGCTTTACACTGTCTGAAGTGCATCGATGATATGCAGTTGTCCCTGTCACCTCATGCCGTATTTCTCTTCATCAGAAAAACTGTTTTAGTGGAACTAACTTCAAAACCCAAACTATTTTTTTTCCCATTATGCAGAATGGTTAGGGTTAGCACAGCTCTTAGTCTCCAGATTAAAAAAAGAAAGTTGTTCCAATGTCACTATATGGTATCTCCTCTTCGCTGTTCTTCAACACTAATTTTGTCATTTTAGTTAATACAATATACACAATGATCACGGTAATTCAGTTTAGTAGGTAAAATATAGAACTATTTACAAATATCTATTAATGTCCTTTTAGTGTAGGTGATTAAAACTACAACACTTCTTCACAAAACCCCCCCAAGTAGGGATTCTGGTTTCATCTAACATGCTGATGTATGTTCCTACTTGCCAGGACCTCAATGCAAGATGAACTCACGTACTGACACGACAGAGTGTTTTATTTTTTCATCTGGATAAGAGCTAGCATAAAATGCTAAATTCACACGAGTAGGGCAGATGGACGGCGATAGAGAGAAGGGAGGGAGAAGTTAAAGGGACAGCAGACAACAACGAGAAAGGGAAGACAGAAAGAGCAGAGAGAATGCAGAGAGATTGCATTCATATTTAGGCTCCAGTTTGGGTTGAAGATGCTCTGAAAGATGGATTTTTGTCCACTGCCTCAGAAAATGCAGCTGTCCACTCATCCATCTTTGTCCAAGGACTTTACTTTGTGTATCATTGCAAATTAGGGTATGCTCAATAAGGCTATGTTTAATATTCCTATTAAGACAATATCATGAATTCCTGTGCTTCAGTTTTGACCCTCTTGTCAAAATGTGTCCATGGGCTGCTGCACTAAGAATTGAGCCTTCTGCTATGTACTGGGGCAACACAGACGAAGGATACAGGTACAGACTGAACATCATTACTCCAAGGAGGCATCTAAACAATCACAGTTGAGTGAACAGATGGTAGCTGCGGTTGGACTTAGCCACTACATGCGAAATATGTTATGTTTGAACGCTTACTGGAGATGAATGTCTTTCCCAGTGATACACAAAACCCAGACAGCTGCAGATGTCAAAAGAAATCTATCAGGTGTGATGAGACTCACAGGTGCAGGACCCTTCTTGATGGTCACGGTTGGAGTTGTGGCCCTCAGTGCTCCAGTAACACCATGGTAATATCTGAAGCAGACCTGTGTTTCAGCTGAGGAGGAAACACACACACACACACACACACACACACACATTAGAAAGGGAAGAAAATTAATGGAGTATTAGTTTCCTTGCACCAAAATTAAACGTAACTCTGAACTGTTTTGAACCTGGACTGTTAAAGCATGACTCTTTTTCAGTGTTACAGATGACTTACCACTTGCTGTTTCCACCATGTGATTGATCACTGCAACATTATTATACACAGCTCTACTAATACAGGTGTGGTTAATAAACAGCCATGCGCCTGTTTGTCCGTCTCACTAGCTCTCTATTTGACCAGCACAAATGTTTGTGTTAAATTAGGTGAAGGGGTTAAATCAAAAATCTGAAATAAATCTTTTAATTTATACATTATCATTTCCCAATGGTGGCAGTATCATATCACAAAAGCTGTTTTCAGTTTTTCAAACTTATATTGATGAGATATTATATAACAACAACAGCTGTTTGATGACGTTTACCATTTCTGGGACTTCCACAGTGGGGAAAATAGGGGAAGTTTCGCCAAAAAAAAAAAAATGCTTTGGACACACAAACAGATTGAGGTCATAGTAGAACTCTATTTTTCTGCTTGTTTGGCCACATTTGAACAATCTCTGATGGTTTGACAAGAAGAAGCACAGAAACTGGCTGAATGTTCTGTGCACAAATGAGCTTCCGGACTGGAGAGTAACATGGAAAAGCTAAATTATAGCTAATGATTTGTATTTGCATAGCCTTAAATAGTTGCAGTCTTTGTTTAATAAGGTCATAAAGCCGGGAGAAAACACTCCCTACTCAGACCAAGATCAAGGAAACAAAATGATAAACTAATGTACCCCATATCCAGACTGGATATCTGGATATGAGATCTGATATTATAATTATAGCAAACAACAACTCAGTATGTTCAAGATCCCCTTTAGATAGTAGGATAATGCTTTATGTACTCTAAAGTTTAGATATTACAAACATTATACAACCTTCTTAGCAATTAAGGAATTTTTAGGTTTTCGGATTTTTGGATTTATGTGTTTCTAAATCAAAATTGTGGTGTCAACCACAGAAAGGAGAATTGGTTGGTATTACATGAACAGACGATAGAATAAGCTAGAAAGACATAAAACATGAAGCTACTCTCACAATTAAACACAAGTGATTCTATCAGTAGTCAAGTAACTGAACAAACCCGTCTTATTCATTCTGGGGAGGCAAGAACCATATTCCACCAAATTTTATGTTTGTCTTCAGTTTTGAAAAAATGGGGTATTTAAATGGTCAAGACAGCATCCTGTGAGTCTAAGCTAAATGAATAGAACTAAACATCTCCTGTGGTTATATATGTCTTTTCATTTCATTGTTAACTGCATTCAAGTATGTGCTTCCTATTTTTATGTAATTAACATATTTCTTACAGCCATTAAAAAATACAAAATTGTTGTTGCAAATGGAAACAATCACAACTGAAACATCACAGAATAAATAAATAAATAAACATCTAAGCCATTTTTTACCGCCAGTGATACTTTAAAGCTCCTAACCATGAGTAGTGCTTGGACTAGTCGAACACAACAGCTAAAACAGCCTTCTCCAGCTGTGACAGGAAGGTTCTTTTCCCTAAGTGGAAACACCTGGGTGACTCTGTGCTGATAAATCTACCGTGTTTCATTTGTGCAGCCAGTCTCACTCATTCAATCCCCCCCGCCCCTAAATGCAGCAATTGTGCATCATTTGTGACTGTCAGCCTGCACCTATTTGCTCTCTGCTTCCCTCAAACGATGTGCTTCGGCAAGAAAACCTGTTACTGAGAGCTTGCACCGGTAACTCACATGCGGTGGCAGCAATATCCCAACTTAAAAGCTCAACCCAAGTTGCTGTTTGAGACAGAATATACTGTAAAAACACCACTGTGATGACACATAGGCTTAAAGACAACTGGAAACTACCTAATCTTGATAAATGATGTCAAGATTTGAAGAAATTGTTAGTGGGTCTGTAATTACCACTAATATAGGATTGCAGGCTGTTTACATTCTTTACATCTGATCTCTTTGGTGCAGTGAAAAGCGTGTGTATCTGTTTCAGAGCTGTGAGCCAAAATCAGTGTTACAATCAACCAGCTGTGACTCAACACTGACAAGTTATCGCCGTATAAAATTATTATGGGCAGTGTGTTAGCAAGCAGTCCTATTTATGGATTCAGAATTTAAGCAACATTGTCATTCATTTCATGTGACTGTGATTATCTATTTTTTTTTTTTTTTTTTTTTTTTTGGATTTCACTTCACTTTAATAAATTTCCTCTGATTAAGCAATGTATTGTTTTTATCTTTCTCACTGTGTTTTTCCTGGCTTTCCAGTTTTTGGTGTTAACTAAAAGCAAATTTATGAGATTCAAGATAACATTTCCTTAGTTCTTGCTATTTGTGTTTTTCATTTAATTGAAAGGGCTTTGTAAATAATGTCTGACTGACTGACTGCAGAATGTTTCTGTCAGTCCAATATTCATTATTTTTAAGGTCCGTTTTGGTCTTCACCATTTCCTCAGGAAAATATCTGTCGAGTTCAAGTCACCAGGTTATTATTTGTCAACGGCACTGGTCAAGTCAGTGCAAACCTGACCAAACTACACTCTATTTTAGCTTTCTTCAACTGTTTGCAGCAGAGCTGTAGAATACGTCCTAATTTCAGGGCCTTGAAATTTTACTAATGGTGCAGAGATGGTTTGATTTTGGCTTTTCTGCCTAAACTGACGTGGCAGACTGCATGTGAGGGGGAGAGCCCGACCGAAAATGCAGAATTCCAAACAGAAATATGACTTGGAGCAAGAAACAAAAATGATTTAACTGTACAATACAGTTGGTTAATGGAGCACCTCAACTTGAGCTGATTTTAATGAGAAACTGATTGCCCTCAGGGAAAATTGTTTTCTCCTTAAAAAAAAAGAGCAAAGGAGAGTTTTATAGTACTCACAGTCATTGAAGTGGGAGCTGGAGTCAATTTTCCAAACGATCTGTCCCTTGTGAGAACCGTTGATGCCTCGGTTCTTATAGTCCAGAAAGTTTTCAGACAAAGCCTCATCTGGAAATACAGATGAATCTGATGAAACCACACAGTTGCTGAATATAATTAATATAGCTATATTGTCTTGGAATGGGAGGATGCAGACGCCCCCATGTAAATTTATCTTCTGTCAATCAAACTCAAGTATTCAGTGCTACTGTATCATAGCTCACTTACCGACATGATACATCCCAATCCAGTCTCCAGCATCCACTTCCTCCTTAATGTCCCAGGTGATGACAAGGTCTTCAGACTGACCTATAGTGTAATGGGATGAGCTAATGGTGAGAGTGGAGCGGGCATCTGGGGAGACCAGATCAGTGTCACTGGTAGACCGCGACAGTCCCAGCATGAAGGCCTCCTGGTTCAGACCATTGACAGCGTAGGAATCAGGACCATAGCTGTGACGAACCGCATCCTTACAGCGCTGACGGGTCTGGCTGTTGCGGGTTGGTGAGGCCATTGCTGCCAGACCCAGGAACCGATTCTGGTACAAGTTCTGTAAAGAAATAGTCCATTACAAGCTTTTAGCTGAACAAAGTAAAAGAATTTCATTCTTCTTTTTTTTTTTTTTTGGCGAGATGAAATCTGATGAGAAAACAATTTCTTCTTTAATCCATACGACTTTCCACCTAAAAGCGGCTGGAGCTGACTAATGCCCAATGTTGTGTTTGACTCCTCTCACTTGGTGGCTAAGAAGCACACAGGCCCAGTGTGTGAATCTAATTGATTTAACAGCTTGCCTTTTAACAGTGACTACCATTTGAAAAGAAAGCTGCTAAATCACTGCTAAGCCAGGATGCCACTCATGCTGTGTTGCTGTGAGGATTCACATATCCTCCATTCTGCAGCTCAGATAAAATCATGTTACTATTTGTGATCACAATAGATCGCTAGGACCTTTTCTTAAACCACAAGGTTTACTAAAAGTAGCTAAGTTTACTAAGGTTAGTATTTCTGTGTCAAGTTAAAGGTGGTAATGTCAAAATCCAAACAAACTACAGAGACACACTGTTCCTATAACTTCAAACTATGTCTCTGCTTTAGGTGAAAATGAGCGCATTGTTGAGAAGCTACATGCTGTTTCACCACAGGATACATTAGAAATAAAGAAAGTAGAAATAAATATAAAGCAATGAGGGACAAATACAACTCTGATAAAAGGGTATAGTCAGCCGTATTTCTAGCTAGTTTGTTTCTCAGTCATTATAAAGATGTTAGAGAAATATTGTCAAATCAATGTTAAACATTTCATTTTGTTAAAGCTCAGAAAAAATGAAATGCTGCTTACACATTGCTGAATCAGTGATGTCACCTGGTACAGAACATTTATTTTATTTGGACAGTTAATAATTGTTATTTTATGAACATAAACCTTAAAATTACTTGAACAAGTCACTGATTTCAATAAAACACTGAGACAGTAGTGCAGTGGACACATTTCCACCTATTGATGTTTGTCAGGTATACGCCAGTTTGTCTTGAGGCTGACAGAGACGGTTCTGTTAAATTGGGACGAGATTCACAACACCAGAGGCTGACATGGTGGCGGTCTCAAACAAACCAATTTGTTTTTTTTTCCTGAATTATACTGGATTTGGAGAATATACAGAAGCATTATATAAGCCACTGTATATTCTATATTCCCTGTTGTTTCAGAGTGGAATGCTGGACAGGAAACATAAACAATGAAAACCTGTACTGGGAATGGTGCTGAAAATAGATGCCAGGTTATCATTTGACAAAATTCAGACATTTAAATCCGGGGCAACATTGATAGCTGCTGCAGTCCACGTTTTTTTAAAGCTGATGAATAATTCCAGGCCATCGTTTGTTTGGCGGGAATGTAAACAGGTAGTCTTTTTTTGGTTTTCTTTACCACTTGACACTGGTTTGCTGCTTTGATTTATTCAGTGCAATTGAAATGAAACGTCAGTTCAATTCATGTCACGTACACAGGTGTAAAATCTTGGGAATTGTAATTTTGAGGGCCAAATTCCAACACAATGTTGCACAATGCCATATAAATAAAAATAAATCCTGAAATAGAGTACAATAATATAGTTGGCCAAAACAACACAAACACTTACGCTATTCGCAGCCATGCAAAATACTCCGCCATTTGAGGGGTTAGTTTTTATTGATGTAGTGTTTTTTATTTTATTGAAGCTGTGCCAGAGAATTTTTTTAGTCCATATGTCCATAGAGGATAAAATAGCAGGAACACCCATAAGGTAAAACACCATTATACCAATATAATAACATCACAAATTAATAGCCTTGAAAATAACTGTGATATTGATATTAAATAGCGATTAATTCTTACTACAGTAGTAGTTAATGTATTTCTTGTGGTCGTTGTCACTACAAAATATTCATATTGGCTCAGATTCAGATGCTGAAATAGAAACTCTATCAATGTTGAACCTCTTCAAATCTGTAAACATGGTGTAAAGGTGTAGCTGTGAAGGTGTCGCCTGTTCCACTCAGAGATGAAGAGTCTGTTCAGCTTGGATGCTGTGATCGCTACAAGATGCAGCACCGTTACCACCTAGACCACATATAAGTGGGAGAGTTTTCCATTGTGGCATCTCTGATCAGATCAGAGAGTGTTCCAGTTAAAAAGGAGCTTCAGGGCACAACTCAGCCAGCCTTGACGGATCGGTCTAAATGCTGAAGCGCTGGGTGCGTGCAGTTGGTGATGGAGAAAGGTTATCCACACGCACAACACTATTATTATGTGCCTGCTTGTGTCACTATGTGGTATAAACATTAATGAGAAGCAAACAACCTTATGGATTTAGTCATGGGTTATACTAGTATATTACTTTTTAAATTGTTCAGGCAAATACTTGTCTTGTTAAAAACAGATTAGATTTTGGTATGAACTCATATGTACTTGATGATAGTGAATAAATAAGCATGTATGAAAACGGTTACTCTGAGACATAATATTGATGAAGCGAGATATCAAAATCCCATCATGTTCTAATCTGAAAGACAAACTGGGTTTTTGATGGTGGTAAGCAGGAAATGAGAAGGTGGTGGGTGATTGTGGGAGGGGGGGGCACTGACCTTGAAACTACAGAGCTGCATCAGCATAATGACCAGTCAACCCAAAGCAGACCAAAACCTAAGGGAAGTGGGAGGAGAAGGGTGGTGTGTTACAAACCACAGAACAAAAAGCAGAGGCAGTGAATGCAGCAGGTGAAAGTCAAGTATGGCATTTGCGCGCACTCTTGTTAGAAGGGGAAAACAGTGTCATCATACTTTCATACCTTATCTTTGTTAGATAAAAATATGAATAATTGAGAACGAGCACAGATGGACAGACAAGAGGAAACAGAGAGGCAGAACACTGAGCACTCCGCACAAAGACATGGAGGACAGAGATACGAGATAAGACAATGGACAGACACAACATCAGCATCTGATGATGTTCAACGTAAAACATATTGAACACAGCAACAAAAAAACAGCATCTCATCATGTTTTAACGTGCATCAGTTGGATGGTCATATGATTTGCATTGCTGCAGCAGAGAGGAGAGCCTGCAAGGGAAGAAAAAGATTAACAGGAATATGATGGAGTTTCCTTCACTTTAAAATGTTGTGATATTGTATGGCTCTACAGGGGATGCACTCACTGTGTTCATCAATACCACACTGATCATTAGCTTTTACTTAACTTAAAGTTGCTATACTAGGAACTATGAAGGGGTGCCTCATACAGCAGAACTGTCAAATAATTATGGATGCTATTGGGTTGATATTTAATAATATTATATGTTGTAATATCTCCTTCTATGTGCAATATTTTTCTTATAACGTCATTAAAACCTGCATTCAAGGTAATATGCTGCTTGTATATATATATATATATATATATCAGTCCCCATTCATGTTGATACTTGAAAGTACCATCAGTTATGACATAGCTTAGTAACTGCCAATAATAAACAAAAGCTTGATAACAAATTCAACATATTAACCTAAAAACTGCTTCTCAATGCATGACACATTTAGACTGTGCGATGGACTATGATGGTGACTAAATGTAATAATGTTCAATCATTTATGAACTACATCCAGATCTGCATAGGGAAGCAGCTGGATCCAAATTCAGACCATGGACCACCTATGAGGGCTCTCCTCACATGCAATAACAACTCTCAGTCCTCATTAGTCATATACAAGGATATTAGTATGTTGTCATGGCTACATAGCACATATATATTGTAATCTGAAGGGACATCTCCCCAGTTGATCTGACAATTGCAGAACTAACCAATAAAATTGCATTAAAGACAACATGATTATGAATCCAGTACGCATGAAGAGCAAAGAGTAAGGAGAGACTGGAAAGCCTCTGCTGGGACTGAGATGATCCAGTGCCATGGCTCAGTAAAGACTTCCATTATTGTAGTCTTCCTCCTTCAGCTTATTGCTCACCTCAGGACAAGTAACCATAGTAATGATCTAATTATTGCTGTCCACACTCTTTGTGTCTTGTCTTTGCGACTGCTCTACTTTCCACCTCACATGGAAACTGATATGCACTTTCTGTGGAGATTTGTTTCAAGACAAAGATTTCACCACACCTGCGTCTGTGTTAAAGATTCATTTTTCATGATTCTACAGGATAATACTAAATAATCTTTCTTTGTAGTATTAACTGGCTGCCCGGACAGCTCTAGAAAGTTGCATCTATAAACAACTGTTTAACCACAGCATGCCATTGTTTTTGTTTTCATAGCTGTATGTAATAGATTATTTAATCTGTGATACTGAAAATAAAAACTTAAAAAGGTCGCGATCTTCAATTCAGCTCTGGAGTTGTTAAGGACGAGCCACGTTTCTACAACTGCTGATGGCACTGATGTTTGGGCGAAGCTTCTGTTCAAATAACCCACTTATAACAGTGGCACGGCCTTTCTCCTCACGTGTATCTCTTATCCACTGCAGCCTCTGGCACTCAGTTGTGATCAAGGAAACCAGTACAGGGTTACAATTAAGTCTTTGTCTTAAGTGTTGTTTATTCCTGTTTATCATGCACCTTGCCATGTTGTAGTAAAAAATTGCCTTGTCTCATTCAAATGCAGGTCTTTATACTGAGATCAAACACTACATTTCAACTAGTTTATTTATGGGTCAGTTCTAGAGGGTATCTAAGCCAGACATATTGCCTCCAGTGCAACATGAAACTCAATTCATGGAAGATAGATAGGATTTAGGAAAATAAATACAATGAGCATCTGCACAAATGCACCTCTTGTCTTCTAATGGTCATCAAACATCTGTCCCTCACAGCCTGGTTTTGTGCAGACACCTCTGGCTTGGTTAGAATAAGCCATCTCTCTGAGTTAGCACTCCTTGCAATCAATTTTTACCAGCGGACCAGCTGGTCCATAGCAGAGGAGGTGGGAGTCTAAGGCTAGGCGACGTCATTGTTTACAACTAAGCAGCAGCTGCTACGGCAATGTGAATTCCCGGCAGAGGTTCCTTACAGAGGCGAGTAAACTGTCGCTGTATCGAAAAATAGTTCCAGTCATCTGACGTGAAAAAACAAACAAACAAAAAAAAAAAAAAACCCACCTTCCATTAGTATTATATAGATTGCATGTATGCAAACCACCATTGTGGATACCATTGCATTTCAATGGTATCCACTCTCAATAAATGTATTTCTCCATGGTAGCATTATGTTAGCCACAGAGGCGGCTAATATGTTTTGGTAGATTAACTGTTCACGTGATCTCCGGATGAGTCCTTCCTCCCTTTGGTGTGAATACCCCTTGTACCACAGTGTGAACAACCTTTCCCCCTGGTGTGCACCCCATTTCTCTGTGTAGTTTACATTTTTTCCTCCAATCACTAAACCAATGCTCTGGGTCAGTCGACTGCCTCAGACCTGCTCTGTGTCAGTCAGCTCACCGTATTCTGGAAAACCAATATGCATCTGCCACTACAGCAAATCTTGAAGAAAGACTCAAGTGATTTTCTTCAACAGTGAGCAGTTTGACACGAATCTTTCACAATCCAATCAGTGTGAAATAAGATGCCACTCAATTAATCAGCTCCAGGTTTTCAGAGTTAAAACTGGAACTATTTTTTCCTGTTACCATTAAATCCGCTCCTGTGTGTTCATTCAGTTTTCAGCTGTTTTCAGTAAAACTAACAGTCTAAACCCTGCTATTGGTCTCTACAGAGGCTGTTATGTTCATTACATACTCCAATAGGATAGAGGAACAAACCACATGCTGATGATCTGGCTGTAGCTAAACACATACCGGAACTAAAAATGTCCTTTAAATAGCCTGTGGAGGACTCCACAGAAAAAACACAGGGATTATAGTGGTGATGAAGGTGTATAATGTGATAACATCTAATATAAATTGCCATTACTGTCGTATTTTGGCTTGTAAATACCTATAATTATTTACACTAATATTTGAGCACTAACACGACTGTGAGAATGGTCATTTTCAGCGCAGCACTAAGCCAAATATCATCATCATTTTCATAATTGTTTTGTTCATTCAAACTGTCTTACAGCCACGCAACTGGCATGCACATCATAAAATGAAACAAACTGTCATTCAGTGTGTGCATCACACTCGGAGGTGGCTGATTGGACTTTGACTGCCACCACTCTTATTAACACTGGTGTGAATGCAATAGTCGTCCATTGTTACTTTAATAGTCTATATGAGCTGAACAGGATTTCTTGGTATCATGCCTGTATGAATATTATGTTTTTCTGGGTGGAAAAAAGTACGGAAATAGATTTACAGTTGGGCATTATAAACCGCTTCCCCTCTCACTGGACTGATTCTGCCATGCTTGACTTGTGTAAGAGAATAACACCAGTTATCAGCTCAATCAGCAACACTTGGATCAGAGATGGATGTCTGTTATGCCGATACTGGCTAATGTAGCCGCTGGCCTTAAGCACAGGAGGAGAGGAGTGGGCTACAGAAGGCTGCTGAGCTCATGTCTCTCTAACTCCACACCCCTCTTGAGACACACAAAGCTTTCAAACTACAACTTTTTTCCCCCCCACACAATATCATGGTTTCCTATATTAAAAGGACATTCAAAAAAACCCAGGCCTAACTCAGTACATCTAAGATCGATTTAATCAAATCTCTATAGTTCACAGTAACTAATATCCAAAGTCTGGTTATCACAAAGACCAGTTAATACGAGTTACACTGCATCCAAATCCTCCAACTTAAAACCGTCTCTCTGCCTCAGAGTCACTGCTATATATCATACTGTAAATCAATAAAGTTCTATATACAGCACACTGTGATGAATACAGCCTGCAGCTTTTCAGAGTACTTATCTCTGCTTCTTCAGCATCATCACTCCCTTCAATATTTTTACAGGAATGAGTCTTGGGAGAAATTTCACTTCAAACAACATTTCATCATTGGAATGCAACTAATTTGGATTTTCATTCCTGGTTTACTTATTTTGGTTTGTCAATTTTCTTTTCTTTTGATCGTCGTATGAATCAATCAGCTAAATATATCCATTACCGGACATTAAGTTTTACTGGTCAACAATCACTATGCAGAAAAAAATAGAAAATAACAAGTCAATGAGTTATACTTTTAAATGTCAGCTTTTTTAGGTCCATACATGTTTATGAAGACGAACATAGAACTGGTTGAACAGCTAAATGTTTAAATATCAGGGTATTATGAATTGGCAGAAAAGAAATAACCAGTAAATTCACAGAGGCAATTATCCTATCATTTATCCCCTCAGTATCACAACACTGGACCCTGTGTAAAAGACATGGCTGTAATCCTGTTATATAAACTATCTTGATCTTAAGCCCAGTTTGAGTTAGGAGATAAAACTGAACTTAATTAGTCAGCAAACTCTAACCCATTAATTCTTGTAATTTAAAAAAAAAACATAACTGTGCTTGTGCAGCTGGGCACTGTTGGGCATTTTGTTTTTTATTTTTTTTAAACATTCCTTTCACTAAATATTTTATTGACACATGCGGCTTCAATAATGAAAATAATCATTAGTGGCCTTGTCGCTAATAAATTAATCCAAAAGTGGCAGGTTTACAGCACAGTTTGAGCTCTGGTGAACGTTGCGTGTAAAGAAGTCTGCCAGGGATCACCATACAAATTCTGTGAATAATACAGTTAAAAGAATCTACTGTTGAGTCTACATCTGTCTGTTCAGGGCCAATGTGGTAAAACATCACAGAGCTGTATCCTCTATAAAAGAAGATGAGTCACACAAAGAAAGCAGTCCTTGTCAATGTCAGATCGCTGCACTTTTTCATTTTCGAAGCGCACCAGCACAACATGTTGTTGCAGGACAGAAGATTTAAAAAGAAAAAGAGAGATGTCCAGGTAACATTATTTACAATTTTAACAATTTCAAAGGTTAGCCACTGTTGTGAGAGATAAATGGCAGCTTGCATACTGACAAGAATACATACAAGTTGAATAACTACAGATGCACTGGTACAACCCCTTCAGTGTTGCCAGAGAATACTAGTCTTCAAAGGCTAGCCGAGTTCACCTCAGGGACTTCTGCCAAGCCCTGCAGGGCATGATGCACTAAAGTGGCTTCATAAGCAAGACCAACTTTACACCCACAAAAACTGAAGTCACAATTCCTCTGCCTGCGTTGGCTAATGTTATGCATAGCTGAACCAATGTGGAGAAGATGTGCATATTTGTGTTAGAAGGAGCTAGAAGGAAACCATTCGATATTGTTGTGGTTATCCTGGAGACATAAATTCCTCACCAGCCTGGCAATATGACAATCATCACTGAAATTATCTAGCCCAAAGTCTGCAAAATGTATATTTAAAAAGCTTGCTGCACTTTGGAAAATAAATGTGTTCCATTTAGGACAGCATCTGTTCTCATGAAACTAATTCCTTGATTCACGACTGAAAGTACGAAGACTTCAATCACTCTCCTGGTACCAGGACACAGAGGAAAACAAAAGGAAAATGCGGGTCATGTGTTGCTCCAGTATTTAAGAGGATTTTGAGGATGGGAGTCCCCGCACAAAGAGCGAAAGGGGAAGCCTCCTCCTGTATTTAGAGCCCAGTAGATCCCAATTAGGGCGAACAAACACATCACGCCAAACACCATTAAGAAAATGAATTCATCTGGAGCTGCATTTGCTCACCAGGAAACATGTCGTGTTTACATGGAAGATGACTCAAGCTTTTCTCACACTCGCACTCGTTATTTCATTCTGCACACGTCCCACAGCTCGTGATAACCCAATCTCAGCTTCTTTTTGATTTATTATTGTTTCTTTTTTTTTTTTTTACTTGATGTAATGCCAACTTGTGGGGATGCTGCAGCTAGCAGTGGTGACAAAATTAAGCTGGCTGTTAAAACATAAGCCACATAGCTGCTGCTTGGCGATGCCAGATAACAGACGAGAGAGAGAGAGAGAGAAACCAGAAAGATATGTTCTTTTGTCGTTTCATCTCGACGTCTTGAAATGTGCTTTAAGCCCGTGGCCCCTATGTCTCCTCCGGTCCGAGGGTAATGACACATTTTCGGGTCTCCGGAGCGCTGGGCCGCTGCTGGAGACGGATGGGAAACTGGCTACATCACCTAACGTTACGCTACACAGCGGCAATGGAGGGCGACCTACCTGGGATAAAATAACCTGCCGGTGGATCATTCTCCCTAAAGGTGACGGGGGCGAGGAGTCGAAGAGGTGGAACCCCCTCCCTGCTAATTTCCACGGGGCTCCATTTCGACGGGTAAAGAGAGAGAAGGGTGAGAAGGGACACAAACAAACGGCGGAGCGAATCAAAGGCCGACGAAGCATGAGAGAGAGGCGGAGAGGAGCGCCAGTCCCATCCTTTCCTCTTTTTCTGGACCACAGTCCAGCTAGACTGGATTAAACCGACTGCTTCCGGCCTGGACAAAACTGAGACGTCTGCGTTTTTTTTAATTTGTTGTTTTATGTGGATATTTTTTGTGGGTAAAATAACATAGATAATATTCCTACAAAGTGTGAAAACGTGATTTGGTTGAGATAGTGTCTCTCTCTAATCTGATCAGATTAGGCGATAGCAATTGGAAGTGCGCTTTTATTTTGAAAGCTCCTCTTCTGGTCATAGTCGAGAACAATCTGTCGGGCTTGACGCAGCTGGGTACCAGAGTCCTCCAGCCAATCAGAGAACGCGCCTCTCTCCTCGCGTCCTCTCCTCACCCTCCTCCACCCACCAACGCAGCCCCGCCCCCTCGCCTTTTTTTATTTATTGATGGTGGTGTCTCAACTCTAACTAGCCTTTATTATTTTTTATTACTTTTGTCCTATTACTGGTTCTTAGTTCTTATTTCAGCCTACATGGGTGATGGCTTTAAGTTCTGGCTGTTTTCTCTCAACACAATTTTAACCCCCAGTAAGACTTATATTCAGGGATAGTGCAATATTTGTATCTATCTTATTGTTTACATGGAGCTTTATTATTTTATTTATTTTATCTTATCTTATCTTAAAGAATACAGTTAACTGTAAATGAAATACTGTTCTCTAAAATTTTCATGTCAAAAATAAAGGAAATATTCATTCATTCATCTTCCACCGCTTATCCATTTCTAGGTCACAGGGGGTGCTGGAGTCAATCCCAGATCACATTGGATGAGGGCGGGGTACACCCTTGACAAGTCGACAGTCCATCACAGTGCCAACACACAGAAACAGACAGAGACAGACAGAGACCAACAACTACTCAGACTCACACTCAGGCCTATGGACAATTGAGAGTCACCAGTTAACCCAAACATGATGTCTTTGGATGGTGGAAGGAAACCAGAGGGAACCCACGCAAGCACGGAGAGAACATGCAAACTCTGCACAAAAAGGCCCCAGGCCCTGGAACCAAACCCGTGACCTTTTTGTTGTGGGGCAATCACGCTAACCACTATGCCGCTGTGCCGCCCTAATGGAAATATTTCTTACAAAAATCTTGTGACATGAAATAACATGACTTCCAACTGAATAAATTATTGTGAAAGGCAGCAGGATGAAATTGTAATAATATATTATTACGTAGAACTGAGGTCACATCTAATTTGTTTTGATGGCTATCCTTTTTTATATATGTTCAGTGTTTATTCATGTATAAAATTTTTCATAAAATTTTCAAATCACAAACTCAAAAACTGTTTTCAGGCATTCATTACATCATAATTAATACCAAAAACAACTTTTTTGTGTGATTAGTGGTGGTCTAGTAGAGCCAAATATCCAATTCTTTTATCCTAAATTTGCAACAACTATGATGAAATAAGAAGTGCATATGATTGTCATACAGGAATGATATGTGGTTGTAGAGATACTGAAGATGTATGGGACAGAGAAATATAATAATAGCTGTGCACAATGCACTCACAAAGAATCCCAAACTCGGATATGATCACAAAGAAGCAAAAAGACAAATATCTTTGAATGGTCGTATGGTGGCAGAGAGGGTCCCAGCATGCAGCGCAATAAGCAATGGGCTGTGGGCTAAACAACCCCAGAAGAAGATCAAGCAGCTGTAATTCTGAGTAAACTACAGCGCCATCTGTTGCAACATATTTAATGGAAACATCTTGACCAGATGAAAAGTGATGCAGGGACCTTGAACTCACTGTAAATTTACTCAAGTCAAGAAAAAAGGAAGCGGTAAATCTGTCTTAGAGAAGCACTCGCTATGAAAGATTTTATGAAACCAAATGAAATTTGGTATTATTTTCGTCAGTTAACAGTTAACATTGTATGCTGTGTAGCATGAACACTAATGCCTCAGGACAAATAAAAAGAAAAACCCAATTTTCATTATGTATCGAAACTGAATGGAAACCAGCTGCTGTTAAAAACACATGATACAAAAAAAGCAATCATTTTATAATCTGTTTTTGTGCCTTCTATTGAGGAACAAATGCTTGACAGATGTTCACCGTGAATAAGGTGAGGACAATACAAAACAGAGAAAACAGAATGACAGGGAGTAAGGTTTAGTTCGAAGGTAAAAACTTCAGATGAGTTGAAATAACTTACGCCGTAAAAAGTCCACTGAGAGATGATTGTTGCTCAAACGGATCTTCACTGAAGGTGAAAACAGTGCCATGATAATAAAGATGTCATGGTTAAAATGTCTGTCTGCTTGGAAATGGATGGGCTTCGGTCTCCATGGCCTCCAAACACTGCAATCAAAGGAGGTTAGAGAAAAGTAAACATGGTGTTGGGCCTTGAACTGTCTGGCACATCCAACAGTCCCTTTCATCCATTCAATCACACTCTGTAATGTTTTAATCACAAACATATGTGCTTTATTTACTTACAATGGCAAATTGATTAAAGAGCCACATGGGATAAATTGAGACAATCATAGAACTTGCTAGAGTCACAGACTGAAATGCAAAAAAGTGCTGCAGGTATAACTCTTTTAGGTTATTTTCAAAGCATTACTCAATCTCCCGTGACAGATTCTTCTGTAAAGTGTGATTCTGAGTGGGGTGAGGGTGCAGACACCAAATCTATCATTGCATCATCTGATAGGGGCTGACAGCTGACAACCTGCCTGGGTTTTGCTTTGATAGACAGAGGAGGAGTTGATCCTGTTTCAGTCTGGTGGCATGAAAACATGTCATACGTGAATGAATGATGAGCTGATGAATTATGCCAAGTATTTGAACAACTTGCAATGGATATAGTTTGCAGTGCATTTAGCATTTTGAGCAGCTGAACCTGCTATACTAAAAAGACAAATAACATGTAAATGCCACTTTTTAAAAATTTGGGATCTCTGCATCAACATTCAAAATTATGTGTAATGATCAAAACATCTGTGTGACTTAAGCTATTTATTGATTTGGTCTACAGTAATAACTCGTCACCCTATTTATCTCGTGCAAGTATTTGACAATGTGGTTATGATTTTTCTGAATTTAGAAATGGATATACTGTAGTATTTGGGGGTTTTGTGTTTTCTGATTGGTGAGTGCCTGAGCCAGAGGAATTATATTTTTGGATTGTCCATCCGCACATATGTGTGTCCCTTTTTTTTTTTTTTTAATGTGACATATTAGAAATATCTTGATGCATATTCTTCAAATTCAACTTTTGGTTGGTTAGAAGTGAGAAGTCAAGCCATGGCGACCGAGGAAAATATGCCTTTGGCATCCTAAATCCACTCTGAGGGAATGTCATTAATTTTGTCAACGTTCACTTGGACTCATGGATGAATTAATTAGAATATGGTAACCAAGAGTCATGTGAAATGTGACCCCATTAAACACATTTTTGGCTTAAACTCGCAAACTGATATACTAAGTAGAAGCAGTTCAACATTAAATTGGAGTAGTGGCTTGCTGAAGTTGTTGTCCTAAATTTAATCATGATTAAATCCATTAGACTCCCACAACATTACATTCAAGGTATATATGTCTGGTTCTATTTTAGTAGTTTTTTTATTCCTTCCTTGTGAATGTCATAAATATTGTAGTAGAGCTGAGCCACTTCTTTGTATACAGTGGCTTACAAAATGTTTAGATATTTAAAGTTATTTATTATATTTTTGTTGCCTACAGTTTGTTAACATCTCCATATATTATGGCATGTTTAAAAATAATGAGTTGTCGGTTGGGGAATTCACCGGAGTTGGCCCTGAGCATATATTTTCTAAATCACTTGTTCTCAACTTCTGAAGTGCACATGAGGGAATTAGTTTAGATCAGGTTTTCTTCAAAGTTAGTTTATTATAGTTTAATACAATACAACATTGCCTCTTCAGGCCTATAAAGGCTATTCAAATATTTAAATAAAAATGGTATATGAACGGAAAATTGCTTAGAACAGATCTCCGCTCATGCAGGATGTATTAGAAATGACTATTGTATTATAAAAAAGATTGGATAAGCATGGTTTCAGGCCAACTGTAGTGGATGATTTATCACTGTAATCATTCCCTGCATACATCAGAGTAAGTGGACTGTTCCTCTGGTGTCATCTACTGGACAGAACTAGTTAATACCTCTGTATTTCACCAACAGCTGACCACACCTCCCCTGATCCAAAAGACAGAATTCATTAAGCCGTGAGCTGTAAACAAACCAGCAGTGCTTTGACAAAGACAGTATTTAAGATGAACTTTGTTAGTATGCCTCACAAATATTACATATATGGAATCACTGTGCAATGACTCGGTTTATATTCTGCCTGTGCTTTTCGAGGATGAGGGAATGGGAGAGTGTAGGATAGGAGAGAGTGGGCGAGACAGAAATTGCCACAATGAATGTAAATGAGTAACCAACATTTACATCTTCATGGGTTGGCTGCACTTGCGGTCCCCTGATATCTCCCCGTCTCCCTGTCACTCCACCCCCTCATATTATCCTCTATTCCCTTTCATTCCTCTCCACTTCCTCTCACTCACTGCCTTTATCCATTGTTCTCTTCCCTTGGCTTACACTGATACCACCTCCTCCTCCTCCTCCTCCTCCACCACCTCCTCCTACTTCCAGTTCTTGGTTTCATTTTCCTGGTCCTTCTGTCAGCTCCTCTCCATTAAGGTTGATTCATTGAAGTACAAGGAGCAACAGCTACCTATTCATCTCTCCACTGACTGAGACATGAGAAGAAGAAGGAGGAGGAGGAGGAGGGAGAGGGAGGAGGGAGACAAGATTACTTTTTTTGTGATGTCCTGTAACTACACACTTACGCCCACTACTGCTACACACTGCTGTTCTTCACACAAGACAACACATCCTAAAACACAGCTTTAGGATGGCAAAAGTCCCACTTAAACACGTAATATTTGCATTGATACAGAATCTGCGATATATCAATCATGCTACTTTTGTAATTTTTGCAGGGGAGAAACTAAGTTGGATGTGCCCCGTTTCCCTTTCAAATCAAATAGAATCTTTAATCAAATTTTTACAATAATCAGTCACAAGGACAAATCTTTCATCAGTTCTCATCAGCTCTGTCCTCTTTTCGCTTGATGGATTTTTAAGCTATTTTGGTTTTGTGGCCAACCTGCTTTACTGCTTTACTGTTTTGTACTCACTGCTCTCATCAACCATGTGTCCAGCGGCAACAGGTAACTGTTCAGAGGAGAAGCTCTTGAAGCCAACTCTGCACCACCTGCTCGGGACCAAACAGCTTACATTATACGGTAGAATGAAAACACTGCTCCAAAACAATGCATATATTTCACTCTATGTGCCGGATGTTTAAATAAGGCAACTGCTATCTAACAATTCCATTGGCACAATTACATATGTCAATGATGTTGTGCTGTTCCGTGGGACATGCACTTTACTTACCAACTTTCAACACATACATTTCACTCTAATGGTCTGTCAATCTTTAGCAAATCCAAAGAATGACTCCGCATGCGGGCATAGAGCAGGAAACTTAATTTGTTCAGCTAATAAGACACCTGTTACACACGTATTAAAGCCTGTCTGGCTCATGTCATAATGTATGAAAGCCCTCAACTTCCTTTGCTTTTTCCTTAGTGCTTTAGAACCAAAATGGTACAGTTTTTCTACAAAAAACATCCTAAAGTTTCACATGGTCAGGAGAGACATAAGGTTCACATAAGGTTCATCACTGCCATCATTCCTGCCAATAATTGTTATAGCATACATTTTGTGGAATCAGATCACAAAATGTTAAACATGTCCTGCAGACAACCAGAAGCGTTCGGATATATTTGACCATTAATCACAAAATTCATGAAACCAAAGTTGAATCTAAGAGGTAGCCACACTGTGATAAAGTGGGATAATTATTTGCTGTAGCCACTTTTCTCTCAACCTGCTTCACACATCTACTCCAGCAGAAGTGCTTTCCAGAGGGCCTTTCAATGGCCATTTGCCATGATGTTTGGTATTATAATTTTCTGCTGTTAAACTTTACTGTAGCTGGAAGTCATGTAATTTTCTTCGGGTCCAGGGCAGGGAGAGAAATTGTACATTGTATTACATACTGTTGAGTAATACTGCAGCACATTTTGCATCAGAGCATTATAACCACTTGTGAAACATAGTGAAACATAGTACTGATGTGTTGATGCATATACTATCTGCAATTTTTTTATCACATGACAATATTGCGATTGACGATATTGCTGACTTTTTGTGTGCATGTTTTTTTAGCATAATTTCTATGTGGTCTTATTAGAAACTTTTCATCTTAATTATTAGCAATTCATCATGAGTTAATGAATGAAAATTAAGATGACGAGATACAGAAGACCCTTGATGTGAAGAATGTGGATGTTTTTTGGGTTTTAATTACAAAATTATTATTATCAATATTATAATTAGACTGCAGATAAAGCAGCCAAACCCCAGCTTGTTTACCTTTACATTGACACTATTGTCAGTGTATTTTACTTTTGGGATGGCGATGCAAGGCACTGTGGAGAGTAATTAAAACGCATTCTCTGCTCCTTGTTAGCGAGCTGGTTTTCCAGACAGTTTTGTGGGTGCATTAAAGGGCATTTAGGAGTAGTATTAAACCAGAACGTGAAAAGAAAAAAAAAAATGCTATCTTTTAAGGTCAATAACTTCTGATTTATTTGGAAAGGTTTTCAAAAGTAAAAAAAAAAAGTGTGTGCTTTCAGGTAAACAACCAACCAACCAAACAAGAAAAAAAAAAAAAACAAACAACAACTAATACCCCAACCCTGCCTTCAGTCCAAGCTATTGTCTGACTTACTTGTGCATGTTACTAGACTCCTGCCCCACACACAAATTTTCTTAAATTACAGGACAGACATATCGAAAAACATGAGAGATGAACTCCTCATTTTATTTGGAGCCACGCTTCCGCTCCACTAGCTGCTGTAACTCAGTTCAAGCTCTTCTTCTGCATTTCTCCCATCTCGTGAAAAATGAAGTGCATTCCTCGGGTTTACTTTCATGTTCTAAGACAGATTGCCCTCCACTGCAGCTGCTGCTTTTACATATAAACCTTCGTAATCTTATTAAAGTTAGTCTGGAGCCATTATACAGTGCTGGAACCGAACACAGTGCCATGAATAAAACTACAAGGGGGCAGCAGCACAAGTACTTGTTTCAGTGTAAGCTGGCCTGGTTCATAATGCTCTGGAGACCAACCCTCAAATGTCCAGGCTTTATTGGAAAACAAATTGATTTTTTAAAAACATTAAACACTAGACAAAAGATATCTCATACTTAAATATAAAGATTGTAGTGGCTACAAATGATACAAAAGATTTTCTTCTGGTACAGAATCTCAAAGTTCTGCTTCCATTTTTAGTTTGCCTATTTTTTTTATTTTCATCTTGACAAATCACTCTACATGCGCCAAGCCATCAGTTAACAGAGAAGTTGTGTTAGCAATTATCTGGAGCAATTTAATCATTCCTCATGAATTCAGCCAGGTAGGTTGATATTTTGCTGAATAAACCACTCATAACCCCCCCCCCCAACCCAGAAACGGAAAAGCGGTAGAAGATGGATGGATGGAACCACTAATAATTATGAAGGGGACCAGGATGTGGGTTGGGGCATTTGACATTTTGCCACTACACAGCAATTTTTTATTCACTGTTGATACAAAAAATACTGAATAGTGTCACTTATTTTGTCCTTGTAGAGAAGGGTGACAGTCACTGAGCTATGTCCAAGGTATAAATAAATGCTGAGTGGCATTAAAGGAAACACTTGATGAAATGAATGGAAAACCAAATATTTCACTGTAGGTGACAAAGGGTTGATGTCTGTTTCATTACATGTATGTATCATATTTATATAGTCACATCGCTCAAATAAAGCCACAAGTTAAGTAGATACAAACATACACTTCTATGGTTTAGATACAGACAAGTCTCTATCATCAAATCTCATTCAGGGAAAGAATCAGCCTCTCCGCAAACCCCATAGAAGATAAGACTGAAAATAGAGAGAAACAAAGCAGATAAAATAGTGTCACAGAGAGAAACCACTTGTTATGGTGACTGAGTAGGAGGGATGGAATCCTCTGCAGTGTTTGCAGTGTCATACCTTCTCCTAGTACTAGAGGGCAGTGTGGTCATTCTCCGCAGCTGATCTGCTGCAGTTTTTTTTTTTTTTTCACCCCCTCCACAGTGTTTTCAAAGTATTGAAAAGGCTTGCTCTGTACTCTCTGTAACATCATGTGGCTCGATCTAACTCCCTCTCCCACACCAGTGCACAATGTCGTATTTACATAGGAATGAAGTGTGTGTATGTGCGTGTTTGTCTCTCTGTGTGTGATGTTTTGTGTGTCTGTGTGTGACAAGTCGCAGTATTGGTTCGCCTTGTCTGTACTGGCCGACGGCTGCAAGCCTCCGCATCTGCTGCAATGAAAAAAAAGAAAAAGAAAAAGAAAAAAAGACCCATCTAGTGCCACCAGCTTTGCCTCTATCTCTCCTCTGTTTTTTGTCGTGTTCCTTCTGCAATCCTGCGTTACAGTGAAGGTGACACAATCAAACAGGCTTGCCACTGAAAACATCTTTTGAAGGCTCAAAACACTGTTTTGTTTTGTTGGTTTTTTTTTTTTTTTTTGATCTTTTGAAATAGCCGAGAACCAGCACTGCTGTAGCTTCTCCCACAGCCGCTGCCACTGAGACCAAATCTCCTACTGTATCTGCTCATCGTGTTAATGCGACTGCTGATGCCGTTACTGCTGTTACGCTCTGGTATTGGTACATCCTGATGGCATTGCTGTTATGTCACTATGAGTCCTATCACTAGTGGCGTCACCTCACATACAACTGCTGCCGTAGCTGTTGCCGGTTTTACTGCCGCCCAAATCTGTATCAATCCGCTGCTATTATTACTGTTTTTATTTGCAACTATTATGACTACCACTGCTGCGGTGCTAGTGTGACCTGTGACCTTTATTAATACTCCTACTTCCACCCTTGCCACTACGCCTCAACCTCCTTATGAGGTTGGCCTACAACGTGCAGATGTTTTTCTGAGCAGGTAGTCGGTAACAGCTGAGGCCAGAGAACTTACTTGACTTGACTTGCATCCTATATGCCAAATCAAGCCGAAGAGGCCAACTGAATGTGTCAAGGCTCGCCAGATTTGCTCATTATCAAAACATTAACAATTGCTTGTTTAGCCTGTTAGCGTGATTCCTGCTCCCTGCAGATTTTGCTTAGGCTCACTGCTGCAGTTTGGTGTAGCTGCACAACGTAGGGCCAGATTGTGATATTCACATTTGAAAAAAATAATAATAAAAAAAATTATAATAAAAATAATAACCTCTTTTCGACAGCTATTATACAACATACATGCACATTTTGTTTTGTTTATGTTACTTGGATAACATTGACGCAATCATCATAAAACAAAAGCTTGTGGGTGACTCATTTCTCAACAGCTTCTGTCTTGAAATATTTAAAGGCAATGTAAAATAACAGGGCCAGCTCTATCTATGTCTTCCTTATGAGGATCTCTCACTGGCTGCTATTTATAGGACTTTATCTGAATACATCTACAAGGCTAATGTCAGAGCCTTTGTGTCAGAAGCTTTCTGCTTTGATATTAACTTTTAACTCATGCTGTCCTTGAATTATTAGTGCCACTATTGCAAATCTCATATGACCATAAGCCATGATCTACATCAGTACCCCAGTGTGATTGAAAGCTCACAAAAGCCCAGTAAGTGGTCCATAAGTCCATAAGGCCTTATTTTATCTTGCACTGTTGTCAGCAATACACCTGTATTTTCTACTGATATCCTATTTATATTTAACAGTAGTAGTACTATTGCTGAGTTACAAGATAGATGTGAACTTTTCATGTTAAGTTGAATACAACAGTTTCATGCCTATAAGGACATTTACCCTTATAAACTATTATCTTCAACGAGTAACTACACAAAAAGATGTCAAAAAAAAACAAAGACAAAACAAAAAAAAAAAAAAACGCCATACAAATCAGCTGTCCTACATTTTAAAGTCAATCTCAAATATCGATTCAAGAGGACAATCGTACAGGACTACAGGACTAGAGGAAGTTCCTGCTGCCTGTGCTGGAGAAGCTCTGCTCTTGTTACAGTGTCTTTGAGATGTGAGCTCCTTACAAAAGGGGCATTGCCCAAGTTGCCGAATTAAGAGTTGTGTCTTGTTGCCAGCTGTCCATTGTCCTGTCGCTGTTACATTCACCCTTTGAGGATAACTCAGGAGCAGATCCTCTGAGGAATGTCCAATCAGTAGTATATTCAGCTCTGCTGCAGAGGGACCACGGGATATGAACACAATGACAATGAAAGCGACTCTTTGAAACACAGGGCACTGATTTGGAGTAGGCAGTGCGTCTTATGTTAGTGTACTGTTCCTTTCCAGGTGGCAAGGTGTGCAGATACAAACTGAATACGTGTAAAGATTTTCTGTTTGATGACCCAGTTTGCACAGTTAGTTGCAGAGGGGTTACATCATGATGCTAATACAGTTTGCAGAGCAGACTGATGAGCTGCTGATGCAGATGGACTGATAGGACATGTGAAGTTGAATTTTCTTTTTCAACTCAGCTGGTAGTGGCTTCACAAGCACACGACTTATTATCACTATAAAGTACACATACTATAAAAAAGGATTAGTTCTACCGGGACAAACGATAGCACAGTAAAAAGTGACTGCTTTGTTGTTGCACATGGGAATTGTTGAGAGTACCCTTTATCCACACACTCCATCAGTGAGTATCTATTAATTAATACCTGCCAAGAAGTGTTGCTGAGCTCAGCTTCTGAGCAGCTGCACAGCTTTAGCAGAAGGCACCGGACCGTTTTTGGGCTGATCTAAGTTTAAATAATTTCTAATGTGAACCTCAGAAATACTGACCTTCGAACGTGAATTAAATGACACTATGTGACAAGATGTTGCTGACAGGCTCGCTCTTCCACACTGAAATCTATTTTGTTTCACTGCAGCGCAGAGTCGTCAAACCAAATTGCATTTTGTTTGCATTACATGCAGATAAATTCCCCACAAGTCAAAAACCTCGACAAAGCAAGCCCAGGTGATCCGAAGCACACTGTGGGGCATGAGTTTTAAAGGGTGACACTCAACCCACACCAAATACAGCAAAAAGTCTTTCAAGCAAAACAAAATGAATAAAAACTGGCCCTCACAGCTGAATTAGTGATGATTAGTGAAAGTTATTTGTCTATTGTAATAACAATCTAGGTAAAACAGAACAGAAGAATATGAGTGACCTGATGGCAGATATGGATACAAATGTTCTGAGCAGCAAACCCCTGGTTTGACTTCCAGCTGGCTGGTCTATCCTGCATGTTATATCTTGCTCCCATCTGTTCCCAATAACAGCTTACAAACGCCCCCTTGGAAAAAAATGCAGTTAAATCTTTTTTTTTTTTTTTCAATGTGCCAAAAACAAACAAGCAATATATATATTCTGCACCCTTAAATGATCCTACGGTTTTTCTTAACAATTTCACAGAATGTCAGCTTTTAAGAGATCTAATGTCCAACTTTGAATAAGCTAATATGAAATGATGAATGAATTTTCTAAATTTCAGATGCGTGTCTGCTGATCAGAAATTCTGTCAGCCATAACAGCCAACAGTCAAATGCAGGGCACACATACTTTAATTTCAATTTGGTAGGCATCAATAAGTTATCTGTAAATATTTGTGTGGAGGTGTGTTTCCTTTGCAGACGATGGAGCAGTAACGGAGGCAGCAGTGGCTGGAATCACCTCACCTTACCCCCCTGTGAAAACTTAGCTAACTGTTTCCAAAGTACCACGAAAATAGCAACCTCTTCCCACTTTGCTTCACTCAGTCTGTACTTTGTCTGGCTCAAAAGGAGTCAGAGAGTTCCACATGGGAGGGATGCAGAGAGGGAATGTGGTATGGGGCTATAATACACATAAGCAGCTTGTTTTTGCCAGCAGGCAAGGAGGGATAACACAGTAGTTACCCTACATGTTTCTGTGATAAAAAAAAAATAAAAATGGACAGATCACAGGCGAACAACTAGCAGTAGACCACGGGGGAAAAAACACCATATGCCAGAGCACTGGGGTTCCATTTATCATTCATATTCGGTCAGAACTGGCCTCTTAGTCAAGGAGAAAACTACATTCATATCCCTTCATGTGTCATCACACACAACCAGACTACGTCATTCCACTGAATGAATCAGCAAAAGTCATCAAAATCGAACCGATTTTAGGGGCTGTATGAAAATGTCTGAATTGTTGCCAGCTTCCAGGCTTTTCATCCTTTAGACAGAAACAAAACTCTAGTTAGTGCAGTGTTTAAACAGTCCATGGGACATGAATTTATAGCAATATTATGATTGGGAGACAGATGATAGTGAAATGTTGGAAATCACCAGGGGCCCATGAGCTCAAGATTGGTTCTTAGAGCTTGGCAGGATGGCTGCATATGAACAGAGACACTTTAATATATTTGGACATGAGGCAAATAAATGTTGAAATCATGTATGCAAAAAAAAAGATTAGTGGTATTATATTAAACATGTGCTCTATGAATACATCTAGAATTGACTCATCTACATATGATGGACTTGTATTATGTTACCTTGGGAGGCCTAGTTATTTGGGGCCATAGTGAGCAGCGTGTTTCTGGTTACAAACCAGCAACTACTGCATATGTAAATCTGATTTTGTTATGGTTGTTGGGCACACTCTATTTAGCATTTTTAAACAACGTGTAATTTAATACTTTCAATTCAAAAAAATAATTCAAAGATGAGCGTTGAATGAGTGAATGATTACATGTTTGGGATTGATGACAGTCTCTGCAGTGTATGTGTTAGGGATTGATGTGTATAACAACAGCAGATTTAAACCAATAACAATTTAATAGAATAAAATAGATTAATTATTGAATTGTTTTTCCAACTGGAGACACGTAATTATACAAAATAAATAATAGGGGTATTGTATTGATTTTTTTTAATGCATGTTTGTGTTTTCTGGATGCCTGCCTATATTTTTGTGTAAGCTTATGTACAGGCCAAAAGTTTGGACACACTTTCCTATTCATCTGAATAAGAAGGTGTGTCCAACTTTTGCAAATGTGCCCGACAGATTATATTAAAATATATTTTGTGGTTTGTTTTTATGAAAGAGTTAGGCTGTTTTTTTTTCTGAACTTATTAAAACATTAGCAGACCACACAGAAGTGAAGTGAAGTGGAGGGGTACAGATGTTTTTCCTGCAGCGAATCGTGGGAAAACTTCTTCAACATCACACCCCCTGTCTCTGCAATAGACCTCCATTATACCTGAGCCCAGGATAAATTTGCTGAGTTGCTTTAGGCTAATATCAATGAATGCTCTTATGAATATTGAGTCGCACATGAAACAGTCCCTTTGACATTATCCCCACAAGACTGTCCAGAGATATAATAGAGGCCATACGCTCTAATGTGCTCTCTATTATTAATAGCTCCCTGTCTACTGGAAGTGTACCAAACCATTTTCAGACATTCTGTGTTCAACTGCTGCTCAGGGAACCTGGCACAGAACCCAGACACATAAAAAAAAAAAAAAAAAGATTGAAGATGTTAGACCAATTTTCCAAATATCTTTCACAAACTGCAAGTTTCCCCAGAAGCAGACCTTCACGTAGCTCGTGAACATCGCTAATCCGGAGGGTATTTTGTCAGATTATACTCGGACTCAGTGAAAAGCATTAGATGTGGTTAATGTGCTATCTCTGGTTTACTTTACTTTCACTCTCTACAGCACGGATAGCAGGTGCAATGCTAATATGACCTACGGAAGCCCTGAGGGCTCAACCCACCTCAATTTCAGAAAACACATGTAAATACACCAAACAGCAGGAAACATGTTCGTCAGTGCAATATCACATGTGCAGGTTGAGTTGAGGTGTTAATCCAAACTGCTACTATGTGTCATCCTCTCTCCATGACTTTGCTGTTGCTATTGAAATAAATAACTTATTAAATAGTGAAGACCCACTTTGAAAACACTTGCATGGGTGCATAATACTAATAGTCAATCATGATACATCCCTGTGCTGTTTTTTTTTTTAAATATTAGAAATAACAAATCAACAATAACTGCGTCCCAGACCAGTCTATTACTTTCCCCTAGCTGGAAAACACTTACTGTCAAACTGCTGAAAATGTTTTTCTTAAGTTGCAGTACCCTGAGCACTCAGGGCCGCTGTAATGACCCATATCGAGAATGGACACGAGACCATCCAGGTTGAAAATATTAGGATATTAAATTCTTCAGTGATGCTCACACGAGATCTCAGCGTTTCCATTTGATGTAAAGCTTGTAATATCACATCAGCGATATTTACTGGGCCGAATTATTGTCACCGGTGAAATATTTTACAAAAGCACACTTTTTCTTTTTGGCAGCATATTTACAAAGACTACAGATGGAAATGAGCACAACCTCAGTTCATCTGACTTTCATGAAGTCCTGCTGACTAAAATCTGAAGACGGACCGTTTTGATGTGTCTTTTTGCTGCGGAATTTGGGAGTGTGGGTTGAAGGAAAAAGGCTGAATGTCAGGAAATGTTTCATGGCGTCATGTTGACAGAATAAAAAAAAAAGGCAAAATGGCAACCACTGAACCAACAACCTGCTGCTTAAATCACATGACACTGCAAACAAAGTGCCTTTCAACATCAGGACATAATTGGTTAGAAGAAACAGAAAGGTCATTTGAACAGTAACGGACTGATACATCACTGCCATGTTGTCTCGAGTGCTTTAGTAAGGTTACTGATATGAAGACTCTTAATCCTCATCTGTCTGTCACCATCTCTGTCGCTCTTAGATGCAATGCATTATTATTCAGATTATTTCGCCTTTTTTGTTAAAATTAATTTTCCACCTCATCAATTGATGAAAAACAGAATCAGACATATTATTGCAAACACATAAAAATGACCTGCTAATTCAGTCGGTAGGTATTACACTTAAAATTGTGTGCTGATTCCTCCAATTTCTCTTGATCATCATCACGACTTCTGTGAGTGGACTCAAGGTCATCTGTGTTCGATTCGGTTGAAATGGACATGATTTAGAAACACACAAAGTCTGACAGCTGACAAATAACATTGACACAAATGCCCAGCCATGGGGTTGAAGGAACATCCAGAAAGAGGACGGTGAAAACACTTCTGTATCACTGTAGGTTCCCAAAAGAACAAAGAGCTCTGTGAATGCTACTCACTGGAAGTGTGGGGAAACCAGCACTAAACTGAAAACTGGTACGATGTTACTCAGTGTGGGCGGTGACCAGCAGCCTGATGGTCACGCCAGCTGAGCTTCAGATGGGGGGGGGGACTTCCAAGGACAACCATCGCTGCAGCCCTTTTGTCGTCTTGGGCTTCACAGCAGCGTTTCAGACTGAAGCCTCTAGATTCTCTGCTTTGATGAAAGCACAATTTTTCATCACCTGCTCCTCATCTATAACTATCCCACCGGTGAGGCACAATGGCGGCAGATAGTTTATAAAACAGAGGGAGGGACATGTTTGATGAAATCAGGTCCAGAGTACTTAGGACAACAGAGAAGGCTGAAGGTTCAGCCTACAAGAGGACAAGGACCCCGGGCACACGGCCAAGAAGACACAGGAGTGGCCTTGATGTTCTCTGAATGTCCATGAGTGGCCCAGCTACAGCTTTGGCTAGAAATCCCCGAAGAGGCTTATAAATAGCTGCCCAACGGTGTGATATTTTCTTTTTTGAGGTTACTTCCTATTTGTGGGGAATTGAGTGTAGATCACTCACAAAAGGATTGATTACATTTATATGGATTTCTGGCAGGATGGCATTTTGGTCTACAGCATGTTCTGCAGTCTGAGCTACTCCAAAGTTTGTCTCTATATTTTTCCTCTATTACTGTTCAGCGGAAGTGCTTTTGTTTTCTGCTCTGAATGAAATTGTTCTGTGTGTTAACACAAGGTTAAAACTGTAATGATGCTTTATCTGGTTCATAGGTTAATAATATGCACATATTTATATATGTCTGCACTTGAGGGCACCCTTTTACCTTGTACTGGTAGATAAAGAACTGATAAAGAAATTCGTCCCCCGTGCATATCACTGCTGTGGAAACACACTGCGCAGCTGCTTCATTCTGAGCATCTCACTTTATCTTCGCCAAACTTTTGGGGATCTTTCTCACTCGCTGTCAATGTACATGTGATGTCTGCTGGGCAGAAAGAGAGGGGCATTTGGTCTTCTGCCATTTGGCCCCGTCATGTCTCAGCAGTACTCCCCACAGGCCACCATCTTTATCAAACATCCACATACTGCCGGGTTCCTCCAGCTGCTCGCTGCACACCACAGGTTTCTTTGCAGACTTTGACGCCAGGCCTAACTTCCAGCAACATTTACCATCCTGAGAGGGTGGAGGAGTCGGCTAAAGCTCCTCGTGTGTACCAGCTTGATTTGCCGTGTGACTCCTTAAAATGACATTAACACTTATGCCTTTCACCACCACTGAATGCGTTTAAAAGCAACGTGTCATGTGTTTCCAGGAACTACCGTTCATGAATTATTTCTGGATCCTCCAGGTTATACAGTTGGATCCCGAGTTAATTATTTACTCCTACTTTTTTTTTGTCATTTGGGAAAGAAAAAGGGAAAATATTATTGCCTTACATTGCTGGATGATGCCACACAGTTATGTCACACTTGTGAACAGGAATACAAAAGCAATCAAAGACGTTGGCCGACGTGTTTGCCGAAGTTATCCTCACATGCAGGCATTATTTACTGTTACTGAGAATGATGAATCTATGGAGAATATAGCATCTTTTGCAAATGCAAAGACAAGATGCCACACAGTCTGCTGTCTTTACCTTTAAGTTCACATAATCCAAGATGTTTTTCTCGACATCAATGAAATACCCGTCTGTCGCACTATGCTGCTCTGGTTAGATGCAGGCAACAGCACACTTGGGTGTTTTGCTATTAGACGCGGGTTTATTCAGCTTTCTGGTGATGCCTGGTGTGTGGTGCATTGATCTGAAGCTTTGATCACGCACCACAGAATGGAAAGCCCAAATCCATTCATGCAAAGCTAACTCATAACAGCCTGTAAAGGAATAAAATGAAATAAAAAAAAAAGAAAGAAGAAGATAACACAAAACTACAAACTATGAGTTAATTTGTCAACCTGCTTGATGCCACTGTCATATTTTTAGTTTGCTCCCTCGACTTAAAATGACTCACGGGGGATACGCCACATATATACAGCGCTGTGAAAAAGTATTTCTCCTCTTCCTGATTTTTGATTTTTTTGCATATTTGTCACACTCAGATCAAACTAATTTTAATATTTCATTTATTAAGGCAAAAAAATCTCTATGAAATGGTCAGTAAGGGATTTTAATTAACTTTAAATAGTTTCCATTAAAACCTGTAAGTATGTGTTATATAGATCACAGTTTTTGCTTTTATTTTGATATTTGCACTTAATTGTCCTTACTCATAAGCCCTCTCACTTTAATTAACTTAAGCAGCTTGCTCTTTAGTATTACTTAATTTTAGATTCTATCTATGCTTTAACTTACATATTCAAGTAATATTTCTATTCTGAACCTGTAATGAACAAAATTTCTACTGCAGATTAATTAATTAATTAATTAATGATTTCTTGCTGCAATTCTTAAATTGCTCTACTTGAAAAAAATCAGCAAGAAGGGAGGCAAGAAATTCTGAAATTCCAGTGAAGTGTGTTAATACTATTTATCGATGACAGGCAAACCAAACACTAAATTACCTGTTGTGATGACAGCAGGATACAGTAAGTTTGATTCCTAAACAGCAGAGTAAAATGGATGGGCTCTGCTTATATAACTGCACAAGTGAACACAATAAAGCAAAGTTCATTCACAGTGGAACGGCCAGCAGGTGATTACCGATATCGTGGTTTTATCTCACTGCTGATGATTAATGTCACACTCGATTTTGTGTGTCGCACTCTTCTTTGAGCCGCTGCTACTTCCTGCTCCGTTTAAAGCTCATGCTGCTTTTTTAAAGTGCTTCATTTTGTCACACATAAATTGGTAGACTGTAACTGTCATCTGAGACACTCCCGACACATAGTGCTTTATGAGCATGCTGTCTTTGTCCATAATATTAAACTGCATTTCATGAGAGGTGTAATGGTGCTTGACCACGACTCAGTAAAAGTTTTACACACAGACACACAAAAAAACAGTTCTGGTATGTGTTTGGGACAAAACGTGGATTCAGAAGATATTGCTCGACAGAAATGAAAGTTTGGTTTAAAGAGCTCTCATTTATCTTTAAAGGCTTTTTTTTATTATTATTATTTGAGTTGTACCAATTACTTCGGGACCAAAGGGACAAGTACAAGAAAAAGTTTGTTTGTAGAAAGAGCTCTTCTTAGGTTTAAGGGTCACATTTTAATGTTTCAGACATAAACTTTAAAAGACAGCCAGCTTTTGCTGCAACTGCGTCCAACAGAGCAAGAGTCGCGAGCAAATGTGAAGGATTTACGAATAAATCGAGTTTTTCAAACACATCCATCATGGATTATAGACCTATTTGTTGTGAAGTTGACAGATCAATGTACTGTTGTCATGAGGACAGATTTTTCTTTGTAATGAGATATTATTACTGGCATGTCAGGTACGGTCAGTTTCAGTAACAAATAAAGTCATTTAGGTAATATGGATTTAGTCTTGGACTGATGTTCAGTAATAATGATGATTATTATACTTCCTGCCATTTGTGCCATTTTTCATATTGGGACATTGCCCATCTGGATGGGCAATTCAGTTCATGGTAGAGTTTAAATGTTGTTTGTCATTATCAAATTTACCAGCAAAGGCCAATACATTTACAAGGTTACCATGGTTGAAAAAAACAAAAACATAAGAAAAGTATGGACCCAGGCCCAAACAATGCAGAAGCTGGTACCTGTAATTGTTTGGTATTTCCATCTTTCCATCCATTTTCTTCTGCGTATCCTGGGCTTTGTCATGGCACAGTGGCTCAGCATTGCCTTCCAGATGTCCCTCTTTCCAGCGACGCTATCCAGCTCTTTTTGAGGGATCCCAAAGCCAGATGGGATACGTAATCCTTCCAGCAGTCTCTGGGTCTACTCCAGAGGAAGGCATGCAAGAGGCATCCCAAGTAATCTGAACTGGATCCTTAAGATATGTGAAAGCGGCAACTCTATTGCAGGTTCCTCACTCCATCTCTAAAGCTGGGCCTCCATTCAACACAAGAAACCCATCTGAGCTGCTACTAGCTGGGGTCACATTCTTCCCGTCACTACCTAAAGCTCATGATTGCAGGTAAGGAGATAAAACAAGGACTGGCAGGTAAATCAGGAGCTTTGCTTTTTACTCAGCTCCCTTCACCACACCAATCAACACCTGCAATACTGCTGATGCGGCATCATCAGCCTGTCAATCACGCGCTCTTATCCTCACCTGTGAGGAGGACAGGGAACCAGGAAACAGGATGCAGTTCGACATTGCCCTGCGACCTGGAAACAGATAAGGGAGAGAAGATGAATGAAATGATGAAGATGAACTGAACGAGTGATTGACATTGAGCAGCCACTCACCCCAAACTTGCCTCATTTGACATTTTTACTTGAACTGTATGAGAAGATGAATCAATGTCAAACCTGGCAGAGAGTATGTGAGTAAGACCCTGTAGGTGCGTTTGCATAGGTTACTGTGTATACCGATGCATGAAGTCCTCTTACCTCTATTTCTCCTTCCTCCCAGGCCTCACTACAGGCTCCCTGCCTGCCAGTGCTGCTCCATCAGCAAAACAAGCTAGAACTTTGATTTAGTTCAACAGAAAACCACCACGGACTGCGACTTACAGGTATAGTGTTGCTGTTTGACAGTGACGACTTGGAAAAACAAGCAAAGTTTCGGAATAAAGATCATTCTGCTCTCGCTACTCGATAGCCTGAAGTGGACTGACCACTGACACATAATCAGTGTAGTCAGCAGCGTCATTAATGGCACACTGTGTTGTGTTTCTCACTGGAGTTAAGCTTTCTTGGCAGTTTGCAGAGATAGCACCAAATGCTATGTTTCATGTGAGCTGTGTGTATGTCAGTGAAGAATAATATATATATTTTAAAAAAAAAAGGTGCAGCATCAGCACACTGGTGTTTCGGTATTGACAACATTCCTGACTGTGGTCGAGCGGCCAGGTAGAACTCATAATTTCTGCATCCTGCTGGAGGATGGCCTGGGGGTGTTGACGGAGAGGCATCGTGTCCCAGCTGGATGTCTCTTATTGGTAGGGGACAGTGGTGGTCCCTTCAGGCTGTGGATTCAGAGCTCTTTTATCCACCCACAGCCAAGTCAGAAACCTAATCAGGTGATCTCATACAAAAGTGGATATATATACAGTGCAGGCCAAATGTTTGGACACACCTTCTCATTCAAATGAAGAGGAAAGTGTGTCCAAACTTTTGACCTGTATTGTATATATATGGAGAGAGAGAGAGAGAAATACTTGCTTACCTGAACTCGAGATTATCTGTGACCTCACCTTTCTGTTTGGATTATGTTTCAAGGCTAAATTGGCAATAAAAGCCCTGTAAAAAAAATAAAAATAAAAACCACACCCATTTGTCCATTGAAATACAGAAGGGCTATACATTGGAAAGTTACAGGAAGTGTGTTAATAATCATCAAGAAAAATGAAAGCAACTGAAAATTAGGCTTGGACATAAATACAGCTATGACCAATTCCATATATCAAACTGAGGGAGTTAGAAAATGAGCTGCCTTTAATAAAAGTCTGTAACATTCAGGAGTTAATAAGAAGTCAATAAATGTTTTGATTACTTCTTGGGGAAAAACAATCTCAGAAAACTGTAGTGGGTCCCAGAGAGAGGCCGACATACAGAGGCGTATATAGCAAATGAAAGCAATCATTCACATTCAGACATATAGGCAATTTATTGTGACCAGTTGTTTGAACACAGAACCCTCTTGCTGTGAGGCGACAATACTAATCACTGATCACTAAGCCTAACCCCACACAACCATGCACAATGGAGGCATGTGCCAGATTTTACCCAATTTCAGGCCCAGGGTGCCTTTAACCAATCACAGTGGACACAGCATGCACATTCTCAAACCTGTAATTGCAACCAATGCAGGCTTAACAGTTCCCTGTATTCTCCAGTTAGGGGGGCTCTCAGCAGCTTGTATAAGTCTTAAGGTGTTACACTTATAAATGCCATTTATGAAAATACAGCCATGCAGAGAGATCCATAACCAGACCCTGGAGGAGTTAAAATTATCACCTCACACCAGCAAAAAAACTATTCGGCAGACAGAGTTGGAATAAGCAAATCATTTAGAATTCCGGCGAAGCGAAATAACTTACTGTACAGCTAATGAACTTTGAGCTAATGAATGTCTTCAAATATCTGACGAGCAATCTAAAGGCCAGAGATGATCAGGTTACAGGTGTAGAATGGAGAAATGCAGCAGTTCATAGCACTGGAAGCTCGTCAACGATTTTACTCCAAAAAAAAAAAAAGAAGAAGCAATTTTTTATCAAAACTGGCGCTTGTCAATAATTTGGTAATCAGATTGTTGACATTACACTTCCTTCTGATGAAAAAGGGCCAACGTTCCTTTCTGTGACCTCAGAAGAAACTCTTGTCTGGGCAACAACAAACAGATTTGAGGCTGGTGATGTTTTAACTATCCAAATTGTTTCCCCGGAGAAGCAGAGACAGAGCACAAAATCAGCCCTGTGTTTGTTTATTCCACTAAGACCAAGAAGGCATAATTATCAGCATCCAGGTAGGACCTCAGCACTGGTGTTCCTCAGTGTTTCTCATGTGCTTATTATTCTGTACTGATTCTTTTCGGTTGTGATTTCGTCTTTTTTAATAAGCAGACCTACAAGTATTTCAGCTGGCTAAAAGGAACAAATGTAATTTGATAATGCACGGAAATAAAGCCTTTTTGATATTCAGATAAACAAACAGTTCCTATGTTCTTTGGTCCAGGTGGTCTCCTTCATTTTCTATTTAACTTTCAGCTGTTTTTGGATGTGTTTGGCAACTTTGAACAGTTGCAATTATGTGCTACATTGATGGAACATGGTTTGGTAAGTTGACGTCTGGCCTGCGCAGTATGTGGCCGGATCAACTGGCTGAGTCCAGTGAAAGTCACACACTTGCTGGTTGGACTGGCGGAGTGGCGGCTCCTATATCTGCCTCGGCCCGCAGCCCTTGGCACGCTGTGACACTCCTGCGTCAAGTGGCTCTCGCCCTCGGCAGTTTTCAGAGTTCAGTAATTTACTGTTCTGGTGATTGTCTTCACAACATGGCAGCTAAAATGGCAGTATTCTCCACCTCTCTCCCTCTGCATCGTATCTCATCAGCAAAACCTACGCTGTCTGGGTGTGGAAAAGAAAAGTCTTAAACCTTCTGTCATAACACCTGACAGCGCAAAGTAAAACAGCAAAAAGTGGTGGGAGGATGTTTGCAGAAAGTGCAGAAATGATTACAAATGACTTAATATAGATAAAAAAGTGGTTGTGTCAAGTCAGGTTTATGTTAATCAAACATGCTGTGTTTCATTAAATTGGCTACCAGAAAAGAAAAAAAAAAATCCTTTAAACTGCTATGGGAATGTGCAGGTATATTACATATTTAGTCCTGTATTTCATTTTAATGCCCTTTTATATTTTACTCCCACACAGATTAAAAACATTATAAACGAAGGTGTCAGCCTATTTGTGGCACGGTGCACCAGAAAAAGGCAGGAATGAAATATAATCAATGGAAACCACAGGTTATGTTAACAGATAAAATAATCAGAGCAATTTAGTGCAGGATAAAAAGACATACAAAGTCAGCCTAAGAAGAATAAAACACTTCAAGGATAAATAAATCTAGGAAAAGCTCCGATTAAAAAGCAAATTGTGGTAGAACATTGATTCTACCAACCTCATTTGTTAATTTGCTCTAAAAAAAAAAAAAAAAAAAAAATCAAAGACACATCAGACTAATTCGAGATTTGGACCTGATGATGGTGCTAGACGTCATGGGATGTTTCACAGTAAAGGAAAAACTGTTCTGCTGGTGGTGCTACAGGAAAAGTCAAAGGGTTATGCAGTAACTAATAAAACTGAGATTGCGAGATGCGTGGCTCAACATTCCAGTCGGATCCTTTCGTGTGTTGCACTACTGAAAATGGCGGCCAGTTTTGTAGATATACGGGGAAAAATACGATAGAAATAAATCCAATAAGATTTAGAAGCTTTGTCTTTTTTGCCCCGGGTTGAAGTCCCCCTCTGACAGGGGCCCTGGCTGAGGCCAGTGGTTTTTCAGTAAAATTGGTCTAGAACTGCCAGCGTCAACAAGGTCACCAAGGTTCATCCTCCAGATACGAAGAAATGCCCATTTTAAAGGCAGCGAGCTATTAAAAATTTGTATTACAGTTAAACTTAAAATGTCAGCCTGATGGTCACGCTTAAAGACAAGTCAGAGGATGACCTTGGTTTCATCTTTTGGGATAAAAGCCTATTAAAGACTATTGATAAGGAAGGGTGAAGAACAGGGCCTGTCTTCTGTCGTTATCATCAGCAATGTCACTTCATATATATTAGACGCAGCGCAGACATCCTTAGGACCCACAATTATGGAATAACCATCACTCTGAACGGATGAACTGAAAAATTCAACCTACTCAGAAGATAAAACAAATCTTTCCTCCATAGCTCACCTCGCCACCGACCTGCAGTATTCACAGGGCTGTAATGACAGGATATGCTCTGTGAAGGCGTACGAGAGAATTAGTCACATATTCCCAGGAGGACAAGATGTTTCGATTGCAACAGGAGTCATTATTCTGATTTTCCGGCCTGCGGCCTTATTGTTGTTCACCCTGAGCATTCTCATATGGAGCGAGGAAACAAGATCAGCTCACAAGTGGTCACTGCTTAGAACTGTGCGCTTGGCACCATATTACCCAAGAGTCATACGGACCTGGATGGGAGCCCTGCTCCACTGTCTGGGTGAGGCCAGCTTGACTTCCAACTTGCATCTGTATCGTTGACAAAGGCTGAAATTTGGCAAGAGGGTTTTTACATGTCCCGGGGCCTTTGATTAGCTGCCGCCAGAGTGAGCCAAGCTACTTATGATAGATGCAGGTGTGTGTGGAAAGTAAACTTGCACATTAAACATTAAGATGAAGCAGACGCAACTAAATGAGCAAATTACTCTGATTTATCAGGCTGTGCGGTGCGGTGGGCGAGAGCGAGGGAGAAAGAGAGAGCAGTGTTAGTCAGGAGTTTGCAGTGTAGCTGTCCAGGTCCAGAGTAATGTACGTGCACTTTAGCCTGTTTGTCATTAAGTAAAAGCGGTGACTCAAGACGGGCGTTCCCTCGTCTCCACTGAGCCTCAACTCCAGTCCAACTGATGAGCCAGCAAAGGTTCACACTTTTCCACTGTGCCATTCTTAATTTATATTTTTTCTGTACTTCACATTTGACTTATCAGGATAAATATTTTTCGATCGATTTCTTCGATCAGCGTCGTCAACAGCTGAATCTCTAAATTGACGGCGGCGTGATCGGCTGCTCGGTTCTGCCTGCGTGTCCTAAAAGCCACCGCAGACGGCTGCCTCACGCCATAAGCTGCACGGTGAGGCCCGGGGAACTCCCAGCACAGACACAGGGGGCGGGAGGGAGAGCTGGTGAAAGACTAATACCTTTGTATATGACAAATAGAAACCCCACCTTCAATCCACCGGGGGAGCACAACGATGAACAATACAACAACAGAACACAACAGCTGGCCTGTCAGAGTTTTTGGCCATTGTGTACCCTCTGGGCGACATGCATTGTTCATCACTCACATGTCTTCTGCACAGGTAACACACTGTGTGGTAAAATTGTAAAGCGTCACCGATGTGAATGTGAAACACGAAGAGCGTGCCTCTGCATTTGTTCGCTTCATCTGTTGTTTGTCAGACTGACAGGATGGAGTTTGTGCAGTATCAGGCCTCTGGACCTTGTAAAGTTTAGTGACACTATTCAGGCTTACTGGCTCACTGAAACACCATTCAATCATCATAAATCTTTGTTATTACTGATGTATTTTGTGTCCGAGTCAGGGATAGGAGGTGTAAAGATCTACGACCGACTTGGTTTGATGGATTTATACCAAATGTTCCCCCTCCAGAGTAGAACTATGTTGGATTTTTTTATATCAAGGCCATTTCTAAAAATTAACGTGAATAAATGTGAATGTGCCATTACTAAATGATTTCATTGATGTTCTATGCTTTCTTGTGGTTGGATCTGCTGCTTCAGCTGTGTGGAAACTAGAGCCAATCGTTCCTTGATACCATGCTTGACCTTTTTTTTGGGTATCACGTCTCTTCACTGTGTGACTATCTTTATCCAGTAAAATTGAATCTCTCTTAGGTTACACAAGAATGCAAAAAACATCTTGACGAAAAGTGCCAAAATAAGCCTATCAACTACAGCTCAAGCGTGAGTATAAAAAAGTCTCCCTATTTATGATCAGTGGAAGTTCAGTAAGATCACTAAGTTCTCTGATGCTGCTGCATTGGTGCTGCATCGCTTTAAAACTCTCACTGGAGTTTCGCTTTTTCCCAAAATTTTGTTCATCTAAGTAACCTGTACCAATAAATGTATTAGTGGCAGCCTGATTTCCCCGAAGAGGTCATTAACATTTCAGTATTTTTCAATTTATTTTAAGCTCCTATAGATAAAATGCTATTGTGTTTGCCAATAAGAAAAGCTTTGATTTCAGTCCAAGTTTTTTCCTCCTTTGACTGAGAACAGGTCTCTTCAGAGGATTGTGTTCAACCACTCTGCTGTCGTGAGGAACAGTGAATCTCTACAAATAGCCTTTGAATGAGATTGATTCTAATGGAATATTTTATGTCACTGAAGTTGATCTTTTTCATTTGGATGCACGGGTAAGGTTGCCTGACTCCTGCCATACTGTTATCACTGGGAAATGGAACGGGAGGGACCAGCTGTGTTTTTCAGAATCTGGGGGAAATTAAATTAGTCGCAAACAGGTAAAAGTACATGGTTCATTCAGAATTGACGTACACAAAGCAGCCAGCGGACGTTTTGGCCTAATAATGACACCAGCCAAAGACCTCAGGGCTCAACAAGTTAGTTAAAAATGTCACTGAGGGGGACATGAACGTGTGCATCAAATTTAATGACTACACATTCAAGAGCTGTTCAGACACTCCACTTAAAAATCCAATGTCAGTCTAATTACAGTGCTGAAGAAAAGTCAAGGGGATCACCAAAGTCACCAGGATTCACCCTGATAATGACTTGAATGAATGATTTCATTATTCGAGACATTTTAGACTGGACCAAAGTGGAGACAGAAATAAACTGAAGGACAATAGAAGCTAACTTTCACTCATTGACAGTCTGATCCTGGAGACTGAGCCGCACTAAATCATTTTCAGAGACATGCCAAAAGATGCGGGAGAATAGTCAAACGCTTGGGGCCCCATCAAGGAAAAGTGGGCCGTCGATGGCCCACATTTTGCAAAGACAGCTATAAACCCTTTTGAGCCCCATGAAATCAGTTATCAGTTCACTGCTATTTCACCAAACACTCGAATGGTGTGGCATGAACACATCACCTGCATGTGAGGCATTCAGGAGACATCAGTAAAGTCCACAGTGTAGAATAGACAATTTTCATTTTATTTATATTGCTCGGTAAAAAAAAAAAAACCATGCTTGTTTAATCTTTTTCATTCTTACAAGCTGAACATTTTGGAAAAATTACTGGAGCATTTGCATGATGTCCCACTCTTATGCTTTCCTTTTTTGGTGACGCGGTTGTTCATCAGACACCCTTAATCCTTTGCTCTTTCTGGTCTTTGAAACCCAGAGAGTATAAACCTGACATGCTTACCCCTTCCCTCTGCAAGAACCCTTCAGGTGAACAAGGAGTGACGCCGAAGCCCCGTGTGTCACCTATGGGGAAGGAAAATGTGAGAAATATTGATGCGATGCGACCGTCTATCACAGTCATCATTCTTCGAGGTATGCTCTCACCATGGATCCCTGGAAGCAGCTGATTTTAACTGTTGGGTTGCTCCAGCAGATACCGTGCTACTGAATCATCACGGGCAAAAAAAAACAAAAAAAAAAAAACAAAAAACAAAACAGACACAAAAAAAAACAAAAAAAAAAAAACAACAACAACAGATAACTGTTGCATTGCAGTTTTGGGAAAACAACAACAACAAAAATGATCAGGCGCACAGAACATGGCACATTGGCACATACATTATGGCACACCTCTTTGGGGTCTATATTCACCGTGTCTGATAAGTACAAAAAGGTTTTTTGAATATTTCATGGTCTTGACCTCTTGGTACCTTTCATACATTTGCTTGGAAGATGTATTCCAGTGATCTAGATTTGCTCAATTTTTCTTGTTGCTACTTCACAGTGAAGTAGCACTCCATTGAAAATTAGTTTACTTATCATCAGCAATCCTACTCCGGCTGTGTTAAAGGTTATTTAATGCCTTTGGCTCTGAAGGAGCTTTCATAACAGAAATAATTATACGTTTTATTTATAAGCTCCTTTCAAGGCACAAAAGAACACCTTTCAATACTCTGTCAAAGAAAATGTAAGTAAAACTGGAATAAATGATTGCAAGTAGAGCGTAGATTATTATTAATAAATGGCTATTTCCAAGTTGGCACAGTAGTTTTATCAAAGCTGAGCCATAAAAACCTTTTACTGTACTATCTTACTAAACACCATGGGAGTCCATGGTACCCCACTGACATTTACAAAAAGCTAAAAGGTTACACACATTGCACCCAGGATGGGACTTTGTGAGCAGCTGCTAATCCTTTGTCATTACCAATGTAAACACAATAAGAACTTGGCTTTTAGTAGTACCTCAGGTCCCTGAATCACACGAGTCTCCTCATGAGCGACATCAACCTTGGTCTTAGTTTTGATTAGATGTTGTGCATTGTGTGGGTCAGTTATAGGAAAATGTGGTTTGCTCTGTTTAATGTCTATGAATTTGCTTGTAAAAAAATGAACTCGTGCAGCCTGTCAGCTGGATAAATGAGCAGGAGAATGAATAAAAAAAAGAAAACATAAATCACAATGAAAATGTGATAAAAAAAAAAAAAAAACCAACTGTGTGATTTTATCAAGTTAAACTGATTTTATTGTTGTGAATGCCTATAATACTACGTTTCACCCTTCATTCATCCTCTCTGCAGACAGAGGAACGCTGCTGACTGATGGCATCGCAACTGCCAGTCAGTCAGTATGTATGGAAAGATAATTACAGCATAATCGATTACTTTTGTGCCACTTTGCATCAAATCAGCAACATGTGGGAGCTGACTGAGGAAGTGGCTTGGACACGTGAATGGGACGTACATAGAAAGCCTTATCATTATTCAATCTGGAGGAGTTTTAACGTGAGTGGCTGGAGCCTTCATGTTTAATGAACATTATTGGGATGAGGGACAGCTTTTGTATTAATGGGTCAGGTGCTGATATGATTTGGAGATAGTGGAAAATAAGCAGCTTTGAACTGGAAAAATTGGAGGACTTTTTTATTTTTTTTTTATCCACTAGCCTACTAAGAGTTACTGTCTCAAAGCACTGTGGAGTTGTTGTTTTTTTTTTTTTTTCAGATTTTATATTAGTGCTATGGTGCAATCATTTTATGCGCGAGTCTCTGTTTGCATCTTGTTCCTGGAATGCGTGCAAATGCACCGAAGATGCACAACGGTTTAAGAGAAATGAAATTCTGCTATTATTATTATTCTACTGATCGTGGGGAGGCAGCAGGAAACCGTAAAAAACAGCCATGCCAGAGAAATCAGGGGGAAGAAGTCTGCTTTCAAGTGAATAGAAATGCAAACATTGCTGTATCTAAAAGACTCGAAATTCATCCAAAGGGTCGTTTACATTCAATAGTTTTTTTTTTTTTTCAACAATTTGTCGGGTGTTTGATATTATGAATGGATGTAAACCTCAACTTTTTAAAAGATGAAAATGCCACAGGTTTTCCTAAACCGAGGACACCTAAGTTAAGAGGTATTGAGACATTGTTATGACTCTTCTGGTTTACAGCCCGGTGTTTTCCGAACAGCCAATGTAGTCTTTTGTACAAATTCTGAGCTTTTTGAGTTCTGAGTCCAACTTTGTTGTACACATAATCTCCACCCCACATAATCTCTACTAACAGTTCTCTCAACTACTTAATTGAATTCAGTATGCTGTTGTCAAATATGACCGACGATCTGAATTTTTTATATTCTTATTAACAACTCTTTAAACAGCTCTGTTTTTTAATACTGCCTTGATCTCGTCTTCACCCTAGGCTTGTCACTTAGCTGCTAATATGGATTATTTTATCTCTGATCACAAATGCATTCTCTTTGATTCGGTTCTTCAATCAGCTGCCTCCTCTCAGAAGTTTTCCCTGCACTTTGGCTTCTTCTGAATTCTTATTAATTTTCATTGCATTTACAGTTGATCTTTAAAAAAAAAAAAAGCAAACAACAACAACATAAAACAAACTGCCTGTTTAGCTGGAGTTTTGCACTTCAGTCCTCGTCAAATTATGACCTGTTATCCTCAGTTAAATAACAGAGGAGAGAGATAGGCACAATCATCCTGACCACTGTAATTTGTCCTTGAACTTTGAAAGTGCCTGGTGGAGTTATGTCAACACTGATTTCCTCCCACTTAAAGCAATTCAAAATGCATTTTCAACATTCTCCACAGGCCTACATTTTTATTTATGGTGCCAAGACAGTTACCAACATTTGCGGATCTGTTGAATAATGTGAATCTGTTGGTATGAAAGGTAACGTTAAAAAAAAAAAAAAAATTAAAAATAAAACTGCCCTATGCTGTTACTACTGGTGATCTTCAGAGGACACCTTTACGTTTGTGTGCTCTGAATAAATAACTGAAATCTCCATCAAAAGTTAGTTAGAAAAGGCTGACAGTTTTTTACATACAGAGCAAAGCAGCATCAGCTTGTTTCAGACCAACTCAGTTGTTTAACTAACACCCATCTGCAGCCGTAGCATCCATACGTATGCTGGCTTTAAGAGTAGATCATGTCAGGGGCGTGGCTTTCATGAGGATGCAGGCAACAACTGCGCAATAAAAATCAGACCCAAACTCTGGATTGACGTTAACGGGTCAGTGTCCATCCATCCATTTTCTACACTGCTTATCTCTGCAGGGTGACATGGTAGCTAGAGTCAAACCCAGCTGACATTGGGCGACGGCGGGCACAACAAGGATGAACAAACACTTATGCTCCCACTCCTGTCGATGGGCAACTTTAGAGCCACCAATCAGGCTAATGTGTATATTTTTAGAAACTGGAGTAGCTGGAGGGCGCATGCAAACTCCACTGGGGCTGGAGTTCAGACCCACCGTGCTGTGAGGCGACAACATATTGCAATGGCATGGGGAAATCACTTTTGGCACATCATAACATAATTGTGCTGCTCTCTGCATTGTGCAACCTTTTAAGAGCCATTACACCTTCTGAAAAGAGTAGTTGGGTTTTTTTTTTTTTTTTTTATTTTGTACTGAAGCTTATTTGATGACGCTGATACAGTAAATGGTCTGCTGTGTGTGCTCTCAAAGATCTGTTCTGTTCTGTCTTACCGCATGATAAATCCGTCATTATACCAGCAATCTGCCATGGTTCAGGTGCACCCGGAGAGAGCACACTGATTGGCTGCAGCATGTCACGCACAAACACACACACACACACGCACGCACGCCTTCGCACCCATGACAAATTAAGAGACAAAGCGTAACAGTTTTCAACCATGCACCTGCTCCTGCTGTAGCAGCCTTTTTCTTTTTTCTTTCTTTCTTTTTCAGCATCGAAAGAGAAACTAGATTTGGACTGTTAAACTAAACCCCACACACTGAATGGATAAAAAGTTGACTTGAAAAGGCGAACTTAGAGATGGTGAACAATTAGGAATGACCACTGTGGCAGCAACAAATGTCAGTCCGTAGATGGCTTGCTACATCGCTTCAGCCTAGACTGAATTACATTTCAATTAGCCTAGTGTGAAATGGATTTTTTTCCCCTGGTGATCCACGTAGCGGAATTATCCTCGCTGTTGTTGTTGGTAGTGTGTTTGCAGAATTTATACAATTAGATTTAACCAGATGAAATACATCAAGATAGCGTATGTAAAAAGGTGTAGGATATGTTCAAGAATATAGCTGTGACACATGACCACACGTGGCCACCTGTGCCAGACATCAGCTGGGGAGCTCAACTGTACTTCTTAATAGCTCATAACAATTTTATATCATTTTACTATCCCAATTTCATTTTAAACTGCAGTTACCTTCTGAACCGCCTCAGCAGTTTTGAAATGATCCTGGTTTGGACACATCAATAACCTTTGCTCTAATTTCTGGGACTCTCTCATTTAAAATGTGATATTTTGTTTCACGTCTTGATTGATCAGTGAACTGAGCATTTCTTCCTTTTCACCTCTATTAGACATGACAACGTACAGTCAGGGAAGAGAGGTGGGATTTACATGATCTGTCCAGCCAGAATTTGCACCTGCAGCATGTGCCCTAACCAGGCAGCCACTGCAAAGTGAGTCTTTTCCTGGCGTGAAGCACGCTATTATGTTTGCATGGTTGCTCAGTTATTCATACATGTTTCATAAAGAATGGTGTGAACAAAGGAACCGCAGGGTCCAAAAATAAATGGCAGCCAGTGCTTCAGTGATAATGTGCGACAGTTTGCACCCTGATGGAGTCTACAGCGACAGGTGTGAGGCTGAGTAGAATGGCTCCTTTGGATTTCGATGTGACAGACTTCTGAAAGCAATAGTCTGAAATTCAGCTGCTGGTGCTGCAAGCCGATATAAATCATGGTCCATAAGCAGGCACTCACGCTGGCGTCAATGTAGGCAGAGCTCTGTCTTTGTAAGTCAAATAAATATTTCAACATGTGTGAAAAGAACCCCCCCCCCCCCAAAAAAAAAAAAAAAAAAAAAAAAAAAAAAAGCTGGCTCTACACTACGCTGGAACAGCACCTAGACTTGGTGTGGGAGATAGTTGTGCTTTTGCTGGGCAGGTTAAGTGCTATTTAACACAGACAAACTACCTCAATTAATGGCAATGATAAGTGAGTTAAATTCATGAAACTAGAATATTTTAGTAAATTTATTTCATTAGGACACATTTTAAAACCCTGTTGAGTGCAACGATGGAATAAAAGTGCAAGACAGAGAGAATATAAAAAAAAAAAAAAAAAAAAAAAAAAAAAAAAAAAAGATGCAATATTACACTCAGTTGCTGATTACAGTTTTGGATGATGGGCGGCAAAGTGTTTTTATGTCTGAAAAAACCACAGGATGAGTTTGGGCTCAGCAGTGACATTTAATGCCGACGGAGAAGCTGCTCCGGGGTTAAAACATTAAATCTTTATCTATGTATTATGGGGATATTTTGCAAGTTTTGCTGGTAGAAAATGGCATCCGAATCTCAAGAAATTGTTCTTGGCATTTTGTTTCCGAAGCCTCCTGCTAATACAGATTCATATTGGCACCCTCTGATGTCCACATGTCCTTATACACTGGACTGGTGCAGGATATACTCTCTTACAGTGGCGCTATCTTTCTGTCAAATATAAATACATCACAGCATCACAAATGCTTCCTGTGAGAACAGTCAATAGGAGTGTTTAAGGAGTGACAGGCCTTTGGTACAAGGCCTACCTATGATAATAAAAAATACACAGTCATCGCCAGACTCAAAACCACAAATTGTCATCTTGACAGTTGCTTTAATTCGGCTTCTGAGAAGGCTCAATGTTCAAGCTCAAGAGGTTTATCGTTATTGTTTGAGCAACAAAGAAAAACTGTTTGGGAGCTCTAACCATGCAGCATCAAAAACTCAGAGAGCATCATGTCTGCCACCTTGGTGATGTTCAACGGGTATGATGTTCAGTATTCTGTAAAGGCTTGTGGTGATGGCAGTTCTCTCAAAATTATTCAAGAAAGTTATTCTATGAAGGTTTTGCAGAAGTTAAGTGACCATAACCGATAATAAATAGCATTGTGAACACAACACAATTCTGAAAGGAAGGTTGTATAAAATCTCATGGCAGTCCGTTCTGTAGTTGTTGAAATATTTTCATTTTACTTTTTCACTTTAGATCAATTTATAACAATCCTGAAGACTCAAGGAAAAAACAAGAAAGTATCTAAGGTCATAGAAAGATACTCTTAATTTAACAAGGGGCAAAACTGAAAATAGAAAAAAAGCCCAAACAAATCAAAACTTGTGACTGATGGGCTCCGTATAACAGAGATTACTTATTTTTGCGCTGGAAGTCATAAGTCCATTTCAGTCCGTTTTTGGTTTATTAAAATATGCAGCTATTATATGTTTGCTCTGAAAAACGTCAAAACGATTAAAGACAAAAGTTAGGAGGTTTGAGAAGTAAAAGACGAACATAATGATTACCTGATTGTCGAAACGTTGCTGTGATTCTGTGTCTGGGCAGTATAAGATGTGCAGGGATGTGGCAGCATCATCAACCCTTTCCTGGTGAAGAAGCAGATTCCCAGTCCTCTCTTTCTGTGTGAAGATGAAACAGACATAATGTAACGGGGCAGATAGGAGCCTCAATCAAAGACACCTTGACAATAGATGTTCAACTAGAAACAGATCTACGTCTCTGCTTCCGGGCATGATTAAAAGCAGACGATACATGTCCTCCCTCTTTTCTATCTCGGTATCATGATGTAATTGAAGCTCTGATGATGACGGATCAGTCAGATCTCTGACATGCTGGGCACGTGTATGATACACTTTGACTTTAAATTATAAAACAGCCAATCCGCCGTCATGTTTTGGCAGCGCTTAACCAGAACGGTCATCAGAGAGTAAACTTTGCTGAGATAAGTCTTAACAATTATTGGCAGCCGCATTTTGAAACTACTGACAAACTCTGTAAAGGCTGCATCAGTCGAGCAGGAGTTTGTAAAGTGTGTTCATTAAGAGCAGATTGCTCATTTCTCACATTAGTGGACAACGGCAGGGAAAGGTTGTCCCGCCACAAGGTATCAGCAGTGTAACGAGGACAGATGACCTCATTTCTCAACCAGGCCTTTAGTCTTCAAAGTGACTCACCATACCAGTGATGAGTATTAGGGTTGAAATGGATATAATAATACTGTCGTCACAAGTATCAATACTGAAACAAGCATTGATACTAAAACGCTGCATCCAGATATGATACTTATTTGCAGAAGTATTAATACTATAAATGCCTTCCCCTCTGAGTAGCTGATAAAACGGCATACAAACAGTGCTTGATAGGTGTGGTGATAAAATCCAGTAGCACATCTAACTTGGCGAAGCATTTTACGGACCGACACGCCGGCTATTTTGAGGAATATCTTTGACTTTGAAAATCTTCCACGTCCCCAGAGGGGCAATTTGGTTTGCAACAGAAGTAAAAACGTGCAATCATCTCATACAAGCACAATGAAATCTTTCTATACGGATACATCAGACATCATACACATAAATACATAAAGCCATCACTATTCCACTAGTGCATCATTCCCCTCAAGCTTTCCTCCAGCTTATTTAAAAAAAAAAAACAAAACAATGGCAGATTGGACAAATGACTTAAAGGTACCTATCTGATTTGTCCTCGCAGGAAAGCGTATACTTCTGTTAGATGGGAAAACCTGAAACTCGGCGTGAAGAGGATGAAAAGGGTTTGCCAAAAGTCAAGATCATTTCGGCTAGTTTCTCAGGTTATTCTTGCTTGAGATGCTGAGGCTACCGAACCAACAGATCATAGCAAAAGTTAAAATGGATTCAATAAAGATGAATAAAACACTTTCAGAAGCTTTTTCTCAACATGAAAACGTCTCGATTTCCTCAGATAAAGCAATCTCTGATTTGCCTTCCTGCACATGGCATCTGAACCGGTGTCAAAAGACAGCTTATCATCCAGGATGGTGCCTAAATACTGACTGACTATTTCCACAGCTGTCCCTTTAACAAAGGTTTGGACAGTGGCAGGTGGTTTCTTTCAAAAATCAAGGATCATTTCTTTTGCTTTTGATACGTTGAGTCGCAGGTAGCATTCATCACACCGTCGAAACAAAACAGTCAGAGGCTGACAATTACAGAGTCATCAGCAAATTTTATTAAAAACCTCGCCTCGAACATGCTCTTACAATCAGTGTAGAGCATCAGCAGTAGAGGTGACAAGATGCACCCCTAAGGCGAACCTGTGGAGCACAACAGGGTCTCAAACACAATTTCATTAAGGGGAGTCATCTGCGGTCTCGCTGTCAGAGAATCGACTAGCCAACATATGGTTCCAAAATCAATGCTGGGTATTTCAGAAAGCCTGTGAGCAAGAATATGAGGCAGCAGGCAGTTAAAGGCTGATGAAAAATCAGCGAAAGATAAACGTACATGTGCTTTCCTACCCTCCAGGTGCCTAACAAGAAAATTCAAGTTCACCACAGCATCCTCCCCCCCCCCCTTTCATGGGCTGATAAGAGAATTGGAATGGATCAGTCTCTGTCTGTGCCATAGAAAGCAAGTTTCTCTTCAGCATACGCTCAAAACTCTTCATCACCACTGAGGTGAGAGCCACAGGACGATAATCATTTCATAATTTTGGGGATGCTACCTTCGCCACTTTGACAATAATGGATTATTCCATGATGAGGGGAGCTTAGTTAAGTGACAAAGACCACCACAAAATGACTGTAGATACTTAGGAATGGGGTTCAGTGTTTAAGTAGACAGGTTAGTAAAGACCATTTCAAAATAATTTATGCATGAAACATAATACTGATGTGAACATAACCAGTTTCCCGCATTCAAATTAGCTGTTTTATAATTAGCCATTAGCCAGAGCAAATGGCTAAATATAAAACTACAGGCTAAAAACTAACACTATTATTATTTTGTACCAAGAACCAAATATGATTCTATTATTTTGCACTATTTGATTAGTTAACTTGTGTTTTGCAGAAATTGAAATTACTATTTTTTGCATTTCTCATGTAAAAAAAAAAAAAAAAAACTGCCTTTGTCCTTGCTCAGTGTGCAAAAAGCAAACATAAAAGACAGCAGTTCACACACGCTGCATATGACATAGCAGTACTCGGCCGGAAACTGCAGCAGCATTTGGCTGGAGCACTTGGAGTGTCTTATTAGACTCACTGGTCACAGAGTGAGGATGAAGTTCCTCTATGTAAAGTAGCTAATGTTTATCATAAGATGCCGTAAAAAAAAAAAAAAAAAAAAAAGGTGTGCAACAACAATTGTTGTATTGGTGTAAATTGGTCCCCAGGCAGCCTGTGAACAGAAATTCTTTGTGCCCATGAGCGATAGCCAATGGGCCAACTCCAACACTCAGCTGGCTGACCGTTGGTGTGGCTTTATGACTTTATGTAACCATTGTTGTAACTTATCACTCAGTCTTGGTCCCAGAGTTAAGTCACAAATAAAAACAGTAGCAGCAGCAGCGGCAGAGGAGCATGTGCTGGAAATGTAGCTGCAGAATGAATTACCACACAATAAAGAACAGCATATGAACAATAAGAAGAGTGAAGCACCATCAAGTATCAAGTACAGTGTGTGGGTGAGAGTCTCAAACAGATTAGTGTGTGTGTGTGTGTGTGTGTGCTTTAAAGAGAGCTGAGTAGTCTAATGGCCTGTGGGGAAAAGCCTGGCAATCCTGCACTGTGTGAGGCGGTAGTGTTTGCCAGAGGGCAGAGGGGTACACACTCCGGGGGAGCAAAAGGAGGTGGAGTCTCTGACGATGCAGGTTTCCCAGTGTTTTTGGAGCAGGTCCTACGGGCGGTTGAGGACTTTAGATTATTTCGTTTTCAGCTTTCCTCACCACTCTTTGGAAGGACTTGTGGTCTGAAGCACTGCGGCTAACACGGCAGACAGAAATGCAGCTACTCAGGATGCTGGGGTGCGGTGAGGATGAAAAGGAGAAAGGCTTGTGCTCCTCATCCGCTGCCGGGTTTGTTTTCAAGGTTCAAGCCAGGTCCTTCCTGATGGTGCAAGGCCAGGAACACACCCTTCTCCCTCACGATGCGTTCGTGGTACGGTTAACTTGCAGTTCTGGCAGACAGGAACCTCCTTTCTCTAAAGCACTACACGTGGACATGTTGCAGATGAGGCTCATTACTAGTGCGTCATCTGCAAAATTTGAGCATGTGGGGTGTGAATGTATTTGGCAGTGCAATTACAAGTCAGGGCCACAGTCCAAACACATGCATATTAGGTTAATTGGTGGCTCTAAAATTGCTTGTATCCCTGAGCCGTGTTTGCCCCGCCCTTGCCGGATGTCAGCTGGGATTGACTCCGGTCTCCAACTCTCCATGGACAAATGGTGAATGGAGTTGTAGGTCATCAAGGTGAACAGCCGTGGAGCGTCTAAGCCAACACTGTCAAGCAGGTAGGGTGTACTTTGATACTTACATGGCATATAGAATTTACTCTCTAGAAGGTGAAAACGACTAATTTACGTATTCCAGCATGAGCAGTGGTTTCAAAAAGGAAAGTCTATTGCTTGTGAACAGTTACATGTTTGTTACATTCTGTGGAAGAAAATCCAGATGCCACTATAATGTCTTCAAGGTCATCTTGTCGCTTGCTGTTCATCTCCACAATAGCTCCATAGCATATGTTGGTCCGTATGGGTGAATGTAAATTGCAAGCTGCTGGCTGCCTTTGTTTCCCTCAGGATGGTTAAAGTATCCATTTATCAGAGCACCTACATAAAAAACAAAAAAAAAGTGTGGAGTGTGAAAGTGTGCAAGCTTCCAACAAGTTGCATTAAGGTAATTTTTTTTTTTTTTTTTTAAGTTTGGCCTATGTCATGTCAGTATTAAAAAGTCAGGATATGTCAGTCTGTGCTACATTGATTTTTGCCCTTTTGAGGAGTGTGAATCTCACATTTTTATGGAAACAGATAGGAAAAAAAAAAAAAAAATCACTGGATTGCCACTTCAGCTGCTGCAGCCTTTGATAGACAAAAAAAAAAACAAAAAAAACAAAAACGTCCCCTTTGGCAACGAGAGCAACGTCTCAGCTTGATGTGAACTTCGCTGGATGATTGGTGTGGATGGACCAGGAAGCTCGAACTAAGAAAGGGATATACGGGCACAAATCGGAGGCACCTCCACACACACACACACACACACACACACACACACAGTCTGCCAGCCTCTCTGTAGTCTTTGCAGGGCTGATTGAGCACATGCGGTCTATCCCTAAAGGGATAATTTCACGCTCCCATATTAGAATAATTTGCTTGGTGTGGAAATGACACGGGTGGAGGGCATATACCCCCATTCCGACCTGCTATATTACTAGTGAAGGCATATAAAGCCACACAAAGCAGATGTGACAGTGACAGTGTGTGTGGTCCTATCTGTCACAGATAGAATGCACATCTGCATTCATATTTGATATAGGAGGCAGTAAAATTGCAGAAAAATTGTTAACGGTAAACATTCTATAAATGCCGTTCTTATTCAAGGTTTTAATTATATGTTAGATTTACAACTTTATTCATTTTCTAAACGATATAAAGTAGCATAGTCAGCGGATAATCACACGCTGTGAAGATCAGGACAGGGAGCTGCTGCCTGCGGTAAATATTGCTCAGCTCTGTTTGCATAGGTTCGGCTTCAACTCCAGCGTTGTGCATGGATGCATCGTTTTCAAAGATACAGTAGGAGAACAAACGGTCGAAGAAAAACGCTGTGAAAGATCAGCGCACAAACTGCAGGAAGTCGGGTCTATAGCTCTCACTTGGACACAACAACAAAAAAAAAGATACTGTCATTGCTGTTACAGCGTCAATTGATACAGGAAAATAAAATCCATGATTACGGAAGTGTATATTTACATATTTTAGCATGATAGTAAATTAGAGTTAATGCAGCCAACGGCAGGCTGTAAAAGTTATCACCACCAGTTCACTTTATACCTATGAATCATTTTCAGGGTACACATTTAAACAACTTTTATATATTTTTTTTCAAGGTTTTTAATCCATTTTTGTATTTAATCTAGATTATATTGGTTGATATCTAAGCAGCACTTCCTACAGCTATTGTTATGTAGCAAAACCCCAAAGCTAATTCCTCGTGTAATTCCTCTGTAAACTCACTTTCGATAAGCCTAATTCTGATTGTGAGAACTGTTTCACGTTCCACATGATTACAGCGAACTTCCCTAATGACCTCTCACTTAGCCTTTTGTTAGAAAATGGCCTTAAAAAAAAAAAAAAAAAAAAAAGATAGTCGGGTTATGTTCTAATTTGTTTTATGTTGGAGCTTAAAATGTCATGTAATCTAATTTCTAACATCCAAACAACACTGCAGTCAAAAAAAACAAACAAACAAACAAACAAACAAAAAACTGCTTTCCCCAGGATGATGCACACACTATTTGTAAAATAAGAGTATGAGGCCACTGTAAGTCAGATTTTCAGACCAAAGATTTGACGTCGAAGAAAAAACTCCGGAAAAACAAAGATGGCCTGTCTGGACTGATTTAGATTTCACTCTGTTGCAGTGTGTTAAATGACCTTGGCCTGAAAATGTTAGCCTCTGGAGAGACACAGAGTTTATAATTTGACCTTGTGTGTAGGAATCGGGTCCCATGCCAAATAAAAGACAAAGTGTAAGGAGTAGCAAGCCTAGATATGCACACATGTGGACTAATAATGCTAATAAGGTGCAGCTGAGGCAGAAGATCCTCGGGGGAACAGTACTGAGCAAACTAACTCACTAAGGAGTCGTAGGACATTCATCTATTCCTAGACAAGCCAGGAAAGGATGGATGTGAACAAACTCTTACAGCGGATTTTTAGCATCATTTAAATGTGAAAAAACCATGGGAGAGAAAAAAAAAAAAAAAAAAAAAGATGAGAAATTGGCTTTCAGAGTTATTAGACAATTTCTTTAGAAATTCTAAAAGGCTCCGTGTATTACTCCGGCGTGTTTCATCTTCAGTGTTGATATCCATAACACCATCTCATCGTTTTAGATCCCCTCTCTCAGCCTTCTCAACAAGTTCGTAGGCCAATCGGAGGAGAGGATCTGAGCCTCCTGTGATACAATGCATACACATCTGGTCAAACGTTAGGATACAGGGATCACCGATCAAACTATAGTCTTTGCTTCTACCGCCACTGCCTTTTTTCAGCATTATTAGCAATACTTTAAAGTTCGCCTACTGGAACTCATCTCTCAGCCTGTGTGCCAGCACTCTTGGCTGCCACCGGCAGCATGCTGATGCGAGTCTGCTGCGGGCAGGCTAATGCGAGTGTGCGTGGCAGCTGCAGAACATCTGGTCTTGTCTCACACCTTGCACCTGTGTCACATAATCTAGAGGTTTGGCATTTCGCTAACTTTTTCTCTTTTTTAAACACGCGTGAGATGCACACATCTCAAAAATTGTCAGCTGAAAAAAAAACAAAAAAAAAACAACAAAAAACAAAAAACCTGTTGACATTCTTCATACCAGTAATATACCATAAAAATAACAGCAGTATGTTTAAGGCTTATTCCTTCCTCTAAGCGTTTTTTTTTTTTTTTTTTTCAGTTTAAGCAGCTGCATATGGAGACAGGAGCTTTTTTAGCACCATTTTCTGTCATGAATAAATTATAAATTAATTTAAAATTAAAAGAAATTCAACACTGCAAACCCTAAATGGACAGACGGAGCTGGCAGCAGCAGTGATGCAGCAGACACACAGCTGGCGTGAGCTTGTATATGCTTTTGTGCAGCAGATCAGCATCCACAGCAGCCACACACCAACCCAACCTTCTGGTGTAAAACCTACTTCAGATAACTACTTTAGACAACCCCATGTCAAATAACTTGAACTATCACATTGTACAGCCTTGGGATGACAGATGTGCAAAACAGCAGGCATTGTTTCTTGCACCTCTGTTTTTCTGCTACAGTCATATGCAGCAGTGGCTACATTTTTTTTTTTTTAAAGGAGGGACACAATCATATTAATCCAAATCTCCTGTATCACATAAGAAAAGGGCTGCATTCACACAAAAAGTCATGAATTCTGTCGTCAAAAAACTAATTTCACCACATACACTGCACTGTGTACTTCACAACCTTGAAACGTTGTGTGTTTTTTTTATTCCCACTTATATCTTGATGCATTGTAATTGAGGAATTAAAACGTTCTGGTCCTCAAAAATTCACTGGAGTTTTCAGAGTAATGAGAAGGCCCTTAAGATGGCAGCAGGGATCCCTGAGGAGGTTTGCCCAGGGCAAGTCAAAAAGGGCATGCTAAACAGCTACTGGGGTGCTCATTCAGAAACACTTACGTCCTGAAAGTGATTTAAAGGAAGCAAAAATGATTAAGTATTTGAAAATGTTTGGATGAAATTACATTTAAATTAATCAAAGCATGAGCACTTTGGCCACACGGGGTGCTCTTTAACACCCTGGAGAACAGTCTGTGGTCAGACAAGCCTAGTTTTGGCCAGAGATAAAATCAGAAATGGAAAGAGGTGGTGGAAGGGATAACGCAGTGTGGCTCTGGAATAAGGTGCCACAGTCAGTCTCTTAAGGATTTCTGTCAAACCAGTTGGAAGGGATTTAAGGGTTTAAAAAAACAAAAAAAAACAAAAAAAACAAAAAAAAAGACTGGCACTCCTGAGACTTGTTGTTTCACCTCCATTTACCAATCAGCCATACTTTCCAGCCCTGACCTTGGAACAGAAAGGAGTCCCTGCTGTGAGAATCTGGGGCTTCTCCCCGAGGCCGAAACAACTCCTTTAAACAGAGATGTGTGAGCTACATTTCAGGGTTGGTCCCACTCAGGACCACACTAAATTATTTCAACCATTACTTTATGGATGGTTGCGATGTTTAGTGCAGACAATCGTGGTTCCCAGAGGATGAATTCATCTGACTTTGGCTATCTTCCTTTGGTTTTTCTCAAGCACCAGCATGAGGCTGACAATATTTGTTTTGAGTAAACTGTCTCAAATATTAGCAGAAGGATGGCCATGAAATCTGGCACACGCATTCATTTCAGAACGAATTGTTGTTGGATCTCACGAACTACAAGCTGAATAGAAAATGTTGAGATGGTGAACACTTGGTGCAACTGCAGCAGAAAATATGTTGGTATTAGTATGAAATTAGACTCTTAAGTAAATTTTTTGGCCTTTTTTTAAATAGCTTCATCTGATTGCAGCAGTGGAGACAGACAGGGAACGCAGGGAGAGGATGGGTGAATCACATGCAGCAGATGGTCGAACTGGGGACCCACTGCTCGGGGCATTCCAACTGATTGATATCAATTCACACTTTAAATTAGATTTCTGTTATACTGGGTGTGGGTCAATAAAATCTGAGTAATTGCGCTGGAATCTAACTGGGCAAGAAAAAACAAATTTGTTTCAGAGTCTGTGCTTGACCTTGGAAATTGTAACTAAAGGAAAACCAGAAAAAGAAATAAAAAATGCACACAGCATACAAGGGCTGCACAGCCCCCCTCCCCTGCACCCCTTCCCCCCCTACCGGCGCAAGCATCACTTAGGCTCCCAGGTGGGTGTCTTCGGCTGTTAGGGTGCCTCCAGCTTGTCTGGTGGGTGTGGGTTGGGGTTTGGGGTGTATGGTGGCAGCGGTGGATGGGGAGGCACTGAGAGGCAGGGGGCCCTCATGTTCCGCACCTACATGCACTTGGTTGGGCAGTTCAGTGGGTGGGTGGGGGTGGGGGTTGGTGATGGTCACACAAAAGCACTGAAATAATAAAATATTTAGCTGCAAGACTAAAAGTGCATCAATCCCATAAAAAGTTGTCGCATAAAAACACCACCCACCGCCACAAATGCAAGAAAAGAAAAAAAAAAAAAAAAATCCCATCAAGCATGTTTCCTGGACAACAACCCATTACGGTCTATCAGTACCTCAAACCTTTTCTGGCTTATTTGGTTTCCTTCCTGTAATATGAAATAAAATTAAACCACGAGTGCGGTTTGGCTAGGACCCAAAAAAAAAAAAAAGAAAAAAACGAAAAAGATGCTTGTTGCCATGATTACAATGACAAACACAAGGTTATAGTTGGTTAGGAAACAAACACTGACATCTCTCAGGTCACCCCATAACGAGCCATCAGAGCTGCATGGGACAAAGAAATATGATCAAGCTTTGGATACATGCAAAACTTATTAGTAAGATCTATTAATCATAAGCTTTCAGGAATATCACTAATCTCATCCTTTCGCGTGGGGTAATATCCGAGGAAATACTTAGCCGAGGAGTTGCTGATGTGAAATAACATCCAATAAATTATAGGTGAGGAAGAAGTGCTGGGAAGTGAATTGTTAAGGCAGAGCTAATGGATTTTTAGTGAAAGAAACTTAACAGATACGTCTCATTGGCACGAGGTAATTACACAACATTACGGAGAGAGTTCAAAGGTACCATTTTAAATAACCATTGTCTGGCGCTCTCAAGAACTTTTCCACCTCAGTAACAAATGCTGAAGTGAGCAGAGTGGAGGCTACTGTGAGGGGGACCGCCCACTCGCACACACATACAGACAGACAGCCCCACACGTGACTTGTGATAGGAGGTTATGATGCTGGCAGCTGCTGTGTTTTCCAAAGGAGCCGAACAGAGGCGAGTCTTTAAAAATCATCAAACCCAGGAAAGGTATCAGCGCCCGGTGAAGCACCAGCACCTCCTCCCCTCGCTCCTCATCCCTCCTTCTGCAGCTTTTCCTCCAATGCTCCCCTCCCCTCTGCTCCCAGGGCACAAAGCTTTAATATTGATACAGCTTGCTAACTGCCCTCCCTGTGTGGCCCTGTTAGAGAGGCTGAAGCCTTTTGCCAGTCCTTCAGGACAAAAACCAACTTTTAAGGATTTTCTCATTAGCACAGTAGCTCCAAAACTCCCAGATTGTGTACAATTTCAACATAATGTACACAGCATGTTAAACGAATTGGACAACCTTTGAGAGTGAGGGTGGAGGCAGGTATCATCTTTCTCTGTGTTTCCCTTTCCACAGCCCTCTAAAGCACAGAGACCCTGATCCCCCCCTCCTTTAGGAAAGGCCTAAAATTCACCAGGACAATGAATTCTGCCATGACCAAAGCATTGCAGTTTCAGGTTAATCTTGTTCTAGGGCTGCTGCATTGCTGTATTTCGTATTCTGAAGGACGCGCACTCAGTTTTACAACAACAGTACAACTTTGTAATTCCCCCTTAACAATAATGTTAGGCGTTTTACAGCAGTGTTGTTGCAGCATCGTTAAATGCTGAGTTATAATTGAAAGGATGTACTGGCACCAACCACGGCGGTGACTGCTCATATATATGTTTATAAATTCACCTTGCAAGTGTCACATAAAATCTTTACGGTGTGTTCACGTGACACTGTGCTAAATTTTTTATCAGCTTAATCAGTAGAATGAACTGACGCTTATCTAGAGTCTGGCCCTCGGACACGCATCTGCATGTCCCACTGATGGCGGAACAAAAAAAAAAAAAGAAAGAACAGAGATAAATGCATCATGATTTCCGAGTGTAAAAATGTAGACCAAGCTCATCAAGCCTCTCAAAGCCCAGAGATTTAAGTTAACTCTAAAAACCCTAACCCTAAAAAGCCAACGTAGGACACATTTATGAACATTAAAAAAAAAAAAAAAAAAAGCAGAAGTAGGGCAATATGTGAAAGTGGAAAAAAGCTAACAAAAAAAGCTAACAAAAAAAAAACAGCAGTGTCCAGTGTACCTGTTTTCCTAAAGTAAATCAAAGGGCAGGTAAAATAAGCGCTAAGTTTCAAATTCAGAGGTGGGGTGGCAGTAAAAAAAGCTTGCTGTGCTAATGTTGACAGTATTAACTTGACCTGACCAATTCAGACTGCTAAATCCTTTTAACTGATGAAGGCCCAATTAATTCCATTGAAAAATATCTTTGGGAAAACTGTGTCAAGCCAAAGGAACTACAGTGCGCTCTATGTCGGCACGAGCAGTCGTGGATATGTAAATGCACGATGCAAGTGCCATATTGGTGGAAATGTAACTACCTGTGTTTTATGCCAGCTTACATTAAAGTTTCATCACACTTTGGAGGGAAATACTTGACATTTTACTCCACCGTACTGATTATAGAGTACCAGCCAAAAGTTTGAACACGCTTTCCCTCTCATTTGCATATGCTTACCAAATATAGTTAGTTTTCAGAGTAAGATTTTACACATACTGACATCTTACTCGCTCTACTTTTCATAAAATATTCCATCATTAAACCTATTCAGATTTTTTTTTTTTTTTACTTCTTGTTCTAACTGGGGACATGATTATATTCAGATACCATAATCTTCATGCGGCCCTGAAACGGCGCTCTACATTTGATTCATGAAGGCAGAAATTGTTAGTTCTTAAATATTCATCACTGTTGGAAAGCTGCTCAAAAGCCTGAGGTTTTGGAGACAGTATTTAGAGGAGCATCACCATATGTTTTCTTCTGTGCCAGCACAAAACCAGAAAGCAAAGTTATCTTTAAAATAATACTCTACATTTTTTAACGGTCTCTCTGGATTCTCCATGTCTGAATGTAGCAAACCTGGTCTCTTTTGCTGGGATGGGACACCTCTGTAATTCTTCAAAACAATGACCAAAATGAAATGAAAGTTCATTGAATTGTTAACAGCTGCTGAAATGCATTCACTCTTATTTCTACAAACAGTACTAATAACATGTATTCTGAGAAGTTATGGGCAGCTGGGATTATTTTTCCTTTGGGCTACGCAACCATTTTTTGGACAGTTGCTGGGAGAACTTTTGTTCCTGCAGGGACCTGAAAGTCAAGTTTGCACCTGCCCAAGAGCCCAATCTCCACTCGTTTCCCTCTCATTGACTGTGATCCTCTTCCGTAGCCTGTGAGGATCAGAGTCAATAGATGGAACTGTGAGAGAAAACCAAAAACTCTGGTGTGACCTGGAAAACTTCTCATGGAGAGAGCAACTGTTTTGAAATGCTGTAAACCCCTGTACATCCTCAGAGAGATCACAACAATCCAAAGCCCCAGTTTGCCGAAGAGCTCGGGGAGTTAGAGTTGGACATGCATGGATCCTGAAGGTGACTGATATTTTCTTGTGCTGCGGTTGCCAATAAAGGGTATTTCAAGACAAAATTTATAGTGAGAACATTGATTATTTCCCTGTCTGTTCATGAAAAACACATGGAACAAATCAACATACTGTTGCTGGCGTTCAGCTGCTTCTGCGAGAGGTCACCACAGCAGTCCGCTTATTTCCTGCCGGACGCCCTCCCAGATGTGGTCTGGTTTCACAGGAGACCAACGGCCAACCTGCTCCATCACCACAGCCACGACCCTCTACCTGAAAGCCTATTAACACAGCAGAGCAAAAATCAATTCAGGCTAAGGCCATCATGCAGAAAGCTTTGGCATTGATCAGCTATGCAGCAAATACATATTATGGGCAAAACTGCATCATGTCCATTTATGACACGACAGCATGCATAATCACTAAAGGTCAATACAAGTGTGTCAGCTGAGGTGTCGTCTGAACAAGTCTGTGATAACGTGGCAAATGGAAGGTCAAGGACAAAGTGCACAAGCCTCTTATTCATGCTGAAATCACTCACTGATTACAGGAAGTAGAGTGTGAAAATCCTAATAGCCTCCACAGAGCTATAACTTTGTTTATAGTGGCCTTGAATACAACACATCAGCAGCTCATTCAAATCCTCTGACTTTAAAGTCGATTACACACTCAGTCTTGACAGTCCAACACACAAGTTTTTACCTTGATTCATTGGCAATATTCATCTATCAAGGTTTTTTTTGGTCCCGTACCAACTGACCAAGCTGCAGGAGGTCACAGTCTCCTTTTCCTGAGCTACAGCGTTGAGTAGATGTAACTTCAGCGTGACCTTATGACAACCAGTGATGCTGACATTTGGAATTTATTTTTGAATTTTATGCCACTGGAAAATGTAGAAATTTAATTAGTTTTACCTTCTGAGTCCAAATCGGTGTTTTTGTCCTAATTAGTGTGTGAAAACTGGCCACCAGGTTGGTCTCCATGCAAAGGGACATTTCCGTTCATTTTTAAATATTCCAATGAATATTCCGATTAAGGAATTGAGTTCAGAATTAAAATTACATTTATCTTTCAATTAAAGGTAAAGCTCAAAAGGTTTTACAGTGGTATAGATATTAAATGGACGTGCTTTCACGGTTCCACTTCTACTAAACAGATGATACAGCAATGAAGCAGGTTAAAAAGTCAACGCATCATTTTGTGCAGATGATGAATAATCATGTGCCTGTTGTGTGTCTCACATGCTGGTGGCGTGTCACAAAGGTCAGTGAGTATAACCCTTCCAGGATCATGAACCAGACCAGAGTTGATGATTTGTTTCACAATAATGTTTGAGAGAACCAGCAAGAAAACACTTCTTTTGCTACCATTGTCATGGCTTTAGATTTTTAACAGAAAAAAAAAAGAATAGCTGCTAATAAGCTTAGCCCAGTAGTTTGCACATAACCTCCATGAAGGCCACAGCTTTTGCACAGATGAGATAACTGAGCCTTAAGCTGGATTTTGGTAGTTTCCCACAGAGCGAGGCAACATTTCCCCTGATTCCAGTCTTGATGCTAAGATAAAGCTAATTGGCTGCTGGCAGGAGGTTGATATTTATTGACATAACAGTGGGAGCAGTTACTTTTTGAGGCAATAACGTAAAAATTGCTCGCTGTCAGTTGGTCCGGTCATACAGATGATTGTTTCCAGGCTCATTTTGAAAGTTGAGAAAATGCATTAGTGCTCCACAAATGCTAGTTTTCCACCTGGACACTACATCAGCATCAAGAGTTAAAAACATTCAGAGCAGTAACAAGAAAATTGAACCCAAAGAGAATGAGAATATTTGAATGAAAGGAATTAGGAATCATGACTCAGTTGTTAAAGTTTTGGTCTTGAAGCAGGTGTTTTTCTGTGTTTTCTGAAGTGCTGGCTCTGAGACGAAAGCAAGTCTCATTCAAGATTTTTGTGCGGATGAAGCGTCTCTCATTACGGCTGGTTTAAAAAGCTGGTAAGGAGGTTGAGTGCTTGTGAGATGGCTTGTGACATGTTCTTGTCTTGTTTAAGAGTAATTACAGAGCAATGTTTCAGCCAGTCTCTTCCTGCTACACCATTTGCTGGGGTGACCGGGTGATTGAATAAAAGGTTGGCTGTAGTATGTTTTCTGATCAAATTTTCTATTCTATCCGTTTCATGTCAGAATGATAAGCTGGCCGAGCCAGTGTCAGAGTGAATTTGAAACGGAAATGCTTCCACAAAGCTGCCTCTTTTTGGAACAGTGCAACTAATCCGAAGTTTAATTACCCTTCAAATTGTATTTTGTTACAATAACAACATGAAAGAGTGAAAAAAATAAGGCCTTATGGTCAAATGATTTGTGTAATTAGGTCCTACCAGTGAGTTCAGTGATTGTTTTTTGTTTTTTTTGTAGCGACCAAAGTGTGACAATCCCACTCAGACACTCTTTATATTGAAAAGGGAAATGGGGTGGGGGGGAATTAAATTTACCATGCTACTCACACTGCTCACCTCAAAAAGCAAAAGAAAAAAAAAAAACAAACAAACAAACAAACAAAGATAAACCCCAACGGTTGTCTGTGCAATCCACATTTTTAACAGTCATCCTAACTCTGGGCTGTATGGGGTGTCTTAAAATTCAAACCCATGATCCCAAACACCACGTGACCGTAGTGCACAGAATAAATTGTTGAAGTGAAAACCTGCATACACAACTGCAGTTGGGCTGTGATGAGACCTTCCTAGCTCCTTCCCATATGCAGTTGCTACAGATTTTGCCTGCTTGTTAACTTGTAAGTTGTTAAGTAATATTAAAAACGCACAAAAAACAAACAAAAACCTCAATTTAAGGTTTATCTATGCAGAGAATAGGAGAGGCGTGTATATCGATGTTGGACATGACTGAGTATCACAGGTCTGCAGACTCTTTTGTTGGGAAACCAACAGTTAACATTAATTATTTTATCCATATCCAGCCATGTTTCTTTTATCTTTTACTTGCCAGCAATGGCCTGATACACCAGCGACTGCTGATGGGTTATAGCCAAGGGTACAAACAAACAACCTGTAAAGTGCCCTAGAACAACAATTCACACAACTTCCTGAGGATGTCCAACATAAATTAGGGCAATTTTATTGATATGGTGTCTTTCTGACACAGGGCTGAATGACAAAGTACTTCACAGAGGCATAGAATGAAATGAAACATAAAATGAAACAAATAAAAGATTTGCATTTGAAAACAATGGAAGCAAAAATAAGAAAAATAAATTGTTAAATATTAAAAAGAAGTTATGTTTGTTTTATTCATTAGCAAGCTCCAACTAACTTTAAAGTTTTAGTTCCAGATTTCAAGAAGCTGATTTCAGCAGAGCCCAAGAGAGCATGAAAGCTGCTGCACTTGGTTTGGTTTTGACTCAGAGAACACTGAGTAAACTTGACTAGGGTGACCTGAGGGGTCTGGAGGCTTTGTAATGGACTTTATGAATACATCTAAGATGCATTTATGTCTCAGGCTATTTAGTGCCTCTTGCTGAAGTAGAAGAATTTTAAAGTCTATCCAAAGATAGCTAGGACTGACGGAATGTGCTCTGCTTTCTTGGTGCTATATGACGACTCTGGCATCTTTTACTGTGACACCAAAACATTGATCTACCCCCCTGAAAATAAATACTCAGTTTTCCTGCATGTAAAAACAGAAATCTTATATTTTTTATGATTTATTACAATTTTTTTTTTTTTGATGGTTAGTTGGTTTATTTTGTATGTAACTGTTGGACTCTTACTCCACCAGGAGTTCTGGTTTGATTTGAAGGGTTTAGTGTTATGAACTCAAGGTGACCACATATCCTCAATCAAACCGAGCCGGAAAGCTTTTTTATGTGATGCAGTACTGGTCGTGTTATTCGCATCATTGTGTCAAGTGTTGTTACAACATTGCATAATCAGAATTAGTGAATGCAAATAGAAGAAAAAGAAGAGACCCTTGGAGAATTCCACATGTGACTTTTGTCCACTTGACACAAAAGTAGTCCCAATCTTTTAAGCATTAGTTGTGCAATGCTAGTCGTATCCACTTTTCTAATCTGTCGAGCAGCATTTTATGGACACAGCCCTGATATCCTGTTATATGAAAACGTGCAGAGGAGGCTAGGACGGCTTTGTATCCCTACAAATGGTGAGAATAGCTCAGTTGTCAGTATTTGCATAACATTTAGAAAAATCCATATTGTTAATTCATTCTAGGAAGGAAGAAATTACCGTGATCTCTTTTGCTGTCAATAATTAACAACCATTTTTACAGCTGCAAGCCCACGTGCATATAAACACATACGCAGACATTTGTTGTGAACAATTTTATTACAATTACAAATGTTAGTAGCATCCAATAAAGTGCCTTTTTTTTTTTTTTTTTAAGTGCCACTGTGTGCACAGGCTTGTAGGAGTCGATCCACTATTATGGGTGTGTGCGCCTGCAGTATGTCCATGCTGTTTAAAGCATTCCCGGCAGAGGACAGATGAAGTGTGATCAACTGCCTCTACTCTAAATTAACTATCTCTTCTAATTAAGTGGAGCATGCGCGCACATACGCACACGCACGCGCACGCATGCACACACACAGATATGAATAGAGAATTGCAGGGTCTGCTAAGAAACACTGAACAACAAAAGAAGCATGTCTCGCAAGTGTCCTACAAAGACAAGGACTATCACTTGACGTTTAATATGATGATTCTCTTACAATTATCCCTCCATAAACAGCAGGCAGCACTGAATCAATTTAAAATGCAGCGTGAGGGTGAGCCGCAGCATTTTGCTGGAAGCTAAATCAAAGAAAATGAGCAAACGGACATGTTGTTGTTAGCCAAACTCCATGAGTTACTTTTTTGTTGAAGATGATAAATATGTAGACAGACATGACAGCGGGAGGTAACCCTGCTCACAGCTGCAGAGACTAATTCGCTTCTTGTTAACCGCCAGTCTTGGTTTATATTAAATACACTTTTCACATGGTTTATGACAACATACAAAACAATGTCTTCAAATGACACGGAGCTCAGCGATGTACTGGCCCCTTGAGAGACAGTAATTTGATGTTGGAGCTCAACCACAAGAAAACTGCGTCACAGTTATTGCACCTCAGAATTTGAAGTTTTACACAACTGTCTATACTAGAAGGCGAACTCACTCTCACAAATTCCCTCACTGTAGTCGCTACAAACGGCAACTACAGCAGCCTTGGGTTTGTAATTTGGTCATCAGGTTGGATCTGACCTGCTCTGCACCTCAACCCAGTTGTGAGGCTGATCTCTGTATGTGGTATAAATCCATCAATCACACAGTATCCACCCCCTAATGCCTACCCTATACATTATTTAAAAAAACGAACAGCATGTTGTTTTGAAGAAGACTTGACGCCATGGTGAAGGAAGATTCAGGCACATTTGACCACATCCAACCTTTTTCTGTGTTTACAGGAATAGCTGGTACAGAGTATGTTGTAGTATAAGAACTTCAAAAGCAATATTAGCTCCAAACAGAAAGGAACTAAAACCTAAGAAAAGACAAGTACAGATGCTCATTTATATATATATTTACCTCTATACAATGGCTACCATTTATAAGAAGCCAACACTGATCAAGATTTAAAATGCACTATTCACAGGAGAACAGTATCTATACAAAAGGCATATTGAATCCTCCGTCACTGAGTGCGTTGTGTGTAGCAGCCATAATAGCCTCTCTTGTGCAGAACCATATATAATAGCTTGATTAAACTGCAAATATTAGCCAGACTTTCTAATGAATCCACAGATTAATGAAACGAAAACATATCAGAAGCCCTCAATGCGTAAAAAAATTTGCAGCTACAATTTTTAGACCTATAAATGAAAGAGCAGAATTTCCCACTGGGTTTTCTTTATTATCAGTCTGTGCATAGAATATTGCAAAAAGCAAGCCAACGTAATGGGCCCTGCACTTATTTTGATTTCTCAAATCATATGGAATTTCCAACCAACAACTGCCTTTTTTTCCCCTCAAAGAAGATATTTTCATGGATTACACTTAAAGAAAAAAAAAGAAAAAAGGAAAAAAAAAAAAAGGGGGCCTGCATAGAGGTCTTAGAATTGGTGAGATAGTGGAACACCGACAGATGAGCCACTCGGGTTACTGCAGCTTACTCAGGTCAGCTACTCAAACTCTGAGTGGTTGCACCCATTTGATTCTCCTCTGTCGAGCAATTAGTCATCTTAGTACTTCTGCGACATTAAATTAGATCTGAAATACATTGCCATTATTATGAGAAGCATAGAAATACTTTGGTTCTTTATGAAACTGAAGAAACGAAATATTGCATGTTTCTTCACACAATACGCTCCAATCATAAACTCTTAATTTATCTATTATAGCATGGAAGCTATTTTTCTGCAGTAACTATCTCAGGTATTCTGACTATGTCCCTCATATATGCAGTATTGCACTGGCATTCATGCCTCCTGTTTTCTTACATGAGGGTAGACTCATCCTGCATCAGCTTAATGCAGCTGGGCACATCCTGTAAAATGTCACATCACCCATTGTGATGTGGGTGAGTGTGGATTCCCGCGGATTAATGTCTAACCCTAAATGCCTGCATGACTCCCAAAGCAGCGTGCAATAAGCCTGCCAAATTTTGACCATAAATAAGTATCCTGCTAGAAGTCAACACTCTCATTCCCTGCTGCACTTTATGCCTTTATCACTTAACCTGCAGAGCCATTAAATCAGTGCACACTTGCATTGATAGCTTGTACGTACTAACACGTTAATAGCTTGTATTTAGCTTGCACACTTATTGTGTGCTGCCATAGATTAGAATGTGGATTTTACATCCTTATCTCGCCTACTAACATATTTTCCTATTTACTCCATTTCCTCTTACTTCCTCCTATCCTACAACCCTCTGACTACCCATCGCTGCGCTGAGCACACGAGAATTCCATTTACGTGTCAAAATTTTGATTTGTTCTGGAAGTGGAACCAATAGCCAGTCCTGAAGTCACACATGCAAAGAGGGAGCTCACACTGTCCATAAACATTCAGCTATCTGGTAACAAAATCCCAGAGGTTTCCCTTTCTCCTTTATTTGATGAATGTGAGAACGGTGCGGTCCACAGCAATCGATGACATACAAGACTCGCCTCTCAGGTCAGTGACTTCTTCCACACAATGCACATGCATTTTTAAAAATCTATCTGACCAATATTTTCATTGAAATGAGTAAAAGAAGACGAGAACCCCCCTTGGATTGAACTTAAAGTACAATCAGATCTACTAGATGTAATTAATAGATGTTACAAATAGCCACATCAGTGTTGTCTGTCCTTGCCACAATTTCAAACCATTTCATTTCCACACACACCGGGAAAAGGCTCTGGTGCACATCAGTCTCTTTTCAGCTGCCTCCCATTGCCACTGATACTGTCAGTGGGAGCAATTCAGTTCCTGATTGGGACTCATGCTGCTGTAGACAAAGCGTAGTAAAATAGCTCATTTAATCAGCCATCATTTATTCCAGCTCTTATTCTAAATGAAACACCTGGCTTAAAATGGCTTCATTCATTTGAACTCTCTTCAACTGAACAGCTGGCAGCATTTCAGCAATTACAGTACATATAAAGAGCAGAATCTCCGGGGGCAAAGGGGACAATGGTCGCAACGAGACTGCATATAGTTTTGACATTACTGTTTACACAGACATTTTAAAGTTGTAATCAGGAATATTTACGTCTCTACATTTATATTTTCCTCACTCTCTGGAAGGCAGTAAATCACATTTTCCTTGTTTACATAAAATAACGATGCTACGGTTACCCAGATGGAACTGAGGTAATTAGAGTTAAAACGCAACTTTTCATCTCCTGTTACTTGTAAATTCCCATTCATCCATTTTTCTCACGTACCTATTCTCCCCGGGCTCATAAAAAGTCTGCCTAATCGGCATGGCAGTCCACCTTGTGGCTCGTTTTATGGGCGAAACTGGTCGCACAAAACAATACAAAACAAAACAAAAAAAAAACTTTTGCAGCCAGTTACAAATACATTCTCTGTCACAAAATAGTTTCTTTCTCTCTGGACCAGAGAAATGGTGTAGCTGGGTGAAAATGTGTCAGTAACAACCGTCTGGAACAGATGATGTAAGACAACTTTCCTTACAGGTTTACTACTTTGTTAAAAATACTTGTGACTCTCTGCGGTATATCAAAGCTGCATTGACAATATATCAAACCTTAAACATATTTTTTGAAAATTCATTACAGTCTGCGTGTTGGATTTTGTGGCTTTGTTTGCTTGTCATCATGTGTTGCTTTTGTTGATTTCGTGAGCAACAGCATGGGACTTTTTCCGCGTTGCACACGATTTCTTGTACTGCCCCTGATTCCTGCCAGAAAACAGCTTCTGCTTTGAGCCATCTCACCTGGACGAGTGACCACCTGCTCCCTGGCCGAGCAGTACAAACTCAGCTTCATCTCTGTATTAATGGCTCTTGGCTGAGTGGTTGTGGCACGAAGCCTTCTGCAGCCGGCTTGCCTCACTGTGTCACCCAGGGGCCCCCTGAGGATGGGAGTAGATTGGTGTGAAAGTGGAGATAGTTAACACTTTCACCTCTGTCAGCTGGGCCTGGCAACTCACACCCAACATTTATGTAGGTGGAAAAAGACGGGGGCAGAGAGGGCAAGGGCAAAAATAGAAAAAAAAAAAAACAAACAAAAAATAATGACGGAAGAATCTGCAATGATTATGTATGATAAAATGTTGTTTTGTATATTTAGAACAGGGAGCAGGTCTGTTTGACAGCCATACACAAAACGGAAAGAACACAGCAGACAAAAAGTGAGCGCTTGGGTTACATTCACACATCAGACAGCGCAACACATTTCTGCGGGGTTGTGTGGAGGTATGAGTTGTGTTTGTGCCACAGAGCTTGACTGCTGTGAAACAATCAGAACTTTTTACTGCTGTGATGTACAGCTTTGTTCTTCCAAAGGTCCTCCCTTCATTAGCTTGCTTGAACACTGCGGCCCTCCTCTGCTGCGGTCTGTCTCAGGCATTAAACCAGAGAGGCGCGGGGCCAACTTTAGTCACCGTGCGCAAATCCTGCATTGTGTACCTTTAATGTCTGGTGCACGAACACAAGTGCAATGCGATTCTGCAATAGCATAGCTGATCTGAGTAGAAGTGGAGGATAGCTTGCCCAGTGCACTGTGGCCTTCAGTAATCACCCAAAGATCGCAGGATTATCCTCAATGGGCAAACCTCCAAGAAAGGCTGCTCTTCCTTGCGCTTGCCAACTCCAGCCTTAGGCAATGGGACATGGTCACACCCACAAATAAGGCAAAATGATTGATATAAATAGCCTGAGCTCAAGCTAACTAACAAACGCCGCTGCCACCTTAAGTGGGCAGTGAATTACATGACGTGTGCCATCAGATCATTTTTGGGATACAACACTGCTGAGACGCAAGGACCTATCACAGATATTTACTTCACCATCCTCTGGCTGGGAAAGCATTACATTGGTCGCCCTGCCTCGAGGAGACGTTTCCTTCCTCAAACAGAATTTGAGACAGAGTAGCATCTGATAGATGCCATTTTTCAATGCGCTTGGTGCCGACATGTCATCTTGAGCCACAACCGTCCAATCTATACTGCTTTTTAAAACATAAAGCAACCTTACTTTCCATGGTATAATAACTTGCTTTGCAAAAAGAAGGCATCTAATCTGTTACGCAGCTCGAACAGAAAAACTGCTCCTCCAGTCAACGCTGGTCTGCTGGATGTCATCAACACTGAATTAGAAGAGTTCTGGGCAGAGTTACTCCACCCTGGAGGTGAGCTTTCTTCGGCCACAGCACGCACCAACCCCCTGGGCTTCAAGGCACATCCCTCCACGCTCAGTGATAGTTACTGTTATTTCCCCATTCAGGTTAATTTAAATATGAAGATTGCAGGGTGTTACAACTTGTCCAAATTGCCTGCCTCATGTCAAATGACTGAAATGTAATGATAGTGCATCTCAACAGCTCACACATTTAAAAAAGAACTCAAATCTGCTGCTGAAGCATTAAAGCCCTCAGTTCCTCAAAACTGAAATGAATCAATTTTTAAATAAAATTCAAACCTGATAAAGCCAAAACAGGGACTGTAATTTTCAGTATTTTTTTTTTTTTTTTAACTGGGGCCTATGACTGATTTGAAAGTCTTCAATTAAAATGAGAAAATTAATTCCTTGAGTCTGTTTTTTTTTTCCCTCTGCATTTATGAGGTTGTTTTTCCATTTGCATTTCCACAATTTCACATTAAGAAGGCCTGCAGGTTAGACTCACACAGCATAATCCCCCATACAGCAAATAAGCCTTTCTTTGTGAAATGTATTTGACTGCGATGAAGGACAGATATTGTCAAGTGATTATTTAACACATGCATGTACTGTGCTATGTGCAAGTATGGTATATCCAGAATTAGATTCTGATAACTCCAGAGTCTCGTGCTTATTTGTTAATGATAATGTCCAATCCTTCAGTTTTGGTGTGAAAGAAATAAAATACAGTAAAAGATCATTATTTTTAGATATGAAAGTCTCATCACTGGAATAAAAAACAAAGAAACAAAAACACAATGTGTACTTTTCAAAGCTTTGATTCTGCGCCAACAACCACAAAGAAAAACAAATCCACTGCAGCAGGGGCAGGGACAGCTTTTTCATTGATTTGTAAGATCTTGTTGCGTCATTGCTTATTAATGGTGGAAAAACACTTTGCTAACTGGACTATGACATCTCTAATCCACAGTGGAAGGCCACAGTCTTATGCCTGTCTGCAGTGCTATCAGCCTTCAGGCCGTGTGTGTGTGTGTGTGTGTGTGTGTGTGTGTGTGGGGAAGCTACCTACACAAACCGCACATCCAGAAAAGAAGAGCGCTTATTCAAATACGCGTTTGCAGCAGAAACCTGGTGAGAATTGGGTATAGTACAGGACAAGTGGCAAATTTATACACTTGAAGCCACAACTCACCTAATTGTGGGTGTATTAAGTGGCAGTAGTTGGGGAAAATGTTACATAACATTCAGGTTCATCTCAGTTCAATAAAAAGAGATTAAATATGAAACAGCCTGCTTTGGCAATAGTCATATTTCATCTTGGATTGGTTTCTTATGATATTATCATTAGACTGTTATCTTAAAAAAAAAAAAAAAAAACCCACAGGGCTCTATAATGTCAAGAGTGTTTTGACTAAATCCTATTGAGCTCCGACTTATGGAAAGAGGACTCACATTTGTTACTGTATAGTTGGTAAAGAAATAAGAAGAGCAAAACCAAATACGGCAGCTATTTAATAACTAAACAAACACCGCCCCCCCCAAAAAAAAAAAAAAAAAATAAAGGTCAAACATCTTTTCATATGATACCTGCAGAAATATTTATCATATTTAGTTGGAGTCATATGTTTTGTTGAGCACAACACCTCCCTGACTGTGAAATGTTCTTGCACCATATGTACAGAAAAACTACAACTACTGATCATCATTATCGATTAATCAAGAAATCTTTCCCCGAAGATTAGTTTAATCTGTTTTGAGGAGTCTCTGTTGTGCTGTAAAGGAAAAACAATGGATTATTACTTTTCTGCTGATTGATCTTTCATTAGTGCATATCAATGCTTACATGTTTGCAGTGAGATGATTAAAACACCAGAGGGGTGTCCAAACACATCACAGCACAGATTTATTACAACACTGTCTAAAATAAGACAGATGTTGGAACACCAAATTACAGTTGAAGCCTGGATCATCGTCGCCTGACATCTTCGCCTGATTCCTTTCCCTGGCTTTGCTGCTCTGCCTTGTTTGCCTGTTTCGAATCTTAAAACAGTAATGCAACTCTCCTCGGAGTCGTGTGATTGGCTCGGTTACAGAAAAGAAGTGGCATAAAGCAACCGCCACTTCTACTGCCCACAATTTAGTTATATTATGCACAACTGAATAAAGGCGACTGTCACTTAACTAACTAAACATGCGCATAGGTTGTTTCTAGAAATTTTAAAAGCAGACTGATGCTATTTTTGTTTCCAACTGATTGCCATTGATTCTTTGAGGTTTATTCCTTCCCCAGCGTCTTTTATTGATCATTCTCTCTGCAATAAACCAGAATATATTGCAAGTCGGACTGAGGAATTTGCAAAATACTACAATATTGGTGAAAAGATGCAATTATTGAAACTATTAATAGAAGAAAAGTTTTCAAACATGTCAAAAATAATCTTTTAAAAACTTTTTGAAAAGTGTTTGACAACTTTTTTCATTGCCTATCAATGTTTTAAGGAAACTGCTAAATCTTGCTTTGCCCAACGTCATTAACATAAAGCCAGTGAGAAGGCTGTATTTGACCTCATTTTACAGTCAGATCTGAGCAGCCAGTATTTAAGATTTTCAAGTAGGCCATAGAGATGAGACAGCCTATTCATGGTTGGCAACCTGACATTCTGAAATCCTAGACAATGGTAATTATATACAATACTAATGTCAATTTAATACGCTGTTTTTCTATTGAATACATTTAATGTGGCTTCAATGGTTTCTAACAGCATACACAAACAGTAGTGCTCTTTATTTTGCTCTCCAGCCTCAGAGCTCTCGGAGTAGAAGCATCAAAGGGGTGCAAAGTTTTGAATTACTAATTCTAGTCAGGACTTTCAAAATAAGATCCCAGCAGAAACCAAGATTTCAGTGTTGAACATTTGATTGATGGCAACCGTATGCATGTGATGATAGTATCGATGGAGATCCAGATCACGTCTCATGATTCTACCTAAAAGCCTTTTGATATGACCTTTTCCTCACGCGAAATATGAAATGTTTAGGCCGGATGGTCAGTCACGACCTATGGAGACTTACTTATACGAGGTACGACCATCCCATTTTGTCTCCTCATGTGCTCTTCACTTTGGCTAATCACACGCTTTTATGCAAATCGAGTTGAAATGAAGTTCAGCCAAACTCATGGTTCAGCACTAATATTCAAGTAAAACACAGTGCACTGAATACAGAGGTGAGCTCATGCAATTATAGCCATCGTGATAACACAGGATGGGTGAGCGTCTCCAGTACAAAGGCTAAATAGCTGCTCTGAGGAACTGGATGGCTGCTCATTCATAAGGTCACTGCAATGTGTGAATGGACACAGCTCATTGCTAAGCTCTTCTGATAAGATACATTCATCCACCTCCCTGCCCTCCCTATATAAGATATTGCATAAGTAATTGCATTTTGGGTTAGGTTCCTCCAAAATGCAAATTAAGAAAATGTGTGGAAGTTTATTTATAAACTTCCACACATTTATTTATTTAGGTTTAAAAAAAAAACAAAAAAAACAACAACAACAAAAAAAAACTACCCATTTATGACCTTTGCCTAAAATAGATGGTGGTGTGTTGACCTTCATTTTATGGTGGCATCATGACTCCCTAGCAACATAAACAGATTACATTATTGGTGAAATGTGAGCACTCAGGACGGCCCTGTATTGATTTCTAGTGTCCTTTTCCACGGAGCACAGGGGTCGCCAGCTCCGTTCCTGCAGAACTACTGCCCTACATGCTTTAGATGTTTCCCTGCTGCAACACACCTGATTCCAATGATCAGCTAGTCATCAATCTCTGTTGAATCTCCAGGCCCGGAGTTGGTGACCCCCTGATCTAATGGGACAACTAGCATCTTCGCCATCCCATCCCCTCACCGAAGGGGCTACACTTTCACGACTATGACACATTCTTTTCTGTGCACCACAATGTTTGTCGACCAGAGGTTGAGGTTGCAGAATGGTTCCTGACCCCTTCGTGTCAGACTGTTCTCACTGACACGTGTCCCGTCACATCCTGCACTGACAGCTCACCCATGTGAAAAAGACGTTCCCTTTGTTTCTCCTGGCGTGTATAACAGAAGTGTACGAGCATCAAGGTCAAACCTGTCCCCATCGATCACAGCGTCCAACCCATATAGTGACATCCTTCCCATAGATCTAAATACAGATGTCAGTTTAGTCACTGTTCCTATGGAAACTATGTCCTCTTGACCTCCTGAAATTTATGCCCTAACAATCAATCAAACAGGCTTTATGAGTAAACAATCAACAATCTGATTTACTGATTTGGTCAAAACAACCTAGGGTCCTGAATCCTCCTCAAAATGGATCATTGAGCATTTTTGAAAAGGTAAACACTGGACTGATTTCCAGATCTAAACCTGAATTCGACATAAAAGCGTATTATCATCATCATCATCAGGTAATGAATTATGGGGATGCACTTTGCGTTGTGAGTGCAGCATGCTGCAAATACATCAGGAGGCCACTGTATTAATGAGAGAAGCAATTACAGCAAGCAAATCCAGTTCCACTGTTTACATGGGCGCCAGGGTTCTGCACTCAGAAAAACCAAGACTTAAACCAACCTCAAGGAAAGCTGATATTTCCTGATGCTAAGCTATTCAGCTGCTTGACACGCCGCTGAAGAGCAATAAAGCAAATAAAAATGTGTCACTATTGAACAACTCTGGGGAAATTTGAGTCGATTAAGGCGTTATGAGACAAAAATTAACAAACATTAACAAAAGAAGAAAGAAAAAAAAAAAAATCTGGTGCAACAATATATAGCCGACAGTTGACGACGACCTTGAGTTAGCTATGGCAGAGACTATGTGATTTCAAAATCCCCCTTCAATTCCCAAAATCCCCCTTCAGCATTCTTTTGCAGTCCTTTCATTTTCTTTGCTCTGTCCTCCTTATATGCCATCACATCTTTTACGTTTTCTTCATAGCAGCATACGCCTCGTGATTCCCAAGCACAGCCAAATTGTCGTGAGGTCGCAGACGCAGGCCTGAATATGCGCTCCGCTGCTCACTGGTTAATATCCACACGCACTGAGTCAACATTACACATTACTCCTGTGACTGTTGCTGCGGCAGGGTGGATTAGTTTATATGGATCCTACTGCTCCCATACTGTATGACTCAAACCAACCTCTGCTGTTCTTTCCCCTTCGTGGCTGTGTAATTAGTGGTTCTCCATAGAGCAAGCAGCGCTGTGCACAAGTGTCAGTGAATATTGCAAGTACAGCTATAGCACGCTCCTTAGCGCTCAAAATGGGGAGTTGATTATACACCTGTTTGCTAACATATGCAAATTAAATGCATGCTTGTTGAACATGCAGCTAATTTGCTGTGTACATGACGGCCTTTATTTTGGTGACTAGGTCACAGCGGCATAAAAGACAGGAAGTTAGTCAGTCATCAGCGGTAATCCTCATTAAAAGCTTTATCTGATCATGTTAACATTTTATTTATTTATTTTCGTTTCAGCAGACCATGCATAGTGCCATGTCGAAGTGAAAAAGACAATGACTGCAGGAATTACAGAATAAAAATAAGATATCATAAGGAATTTGATGGGGAAGGGGAAATTGGCAGCAGCGGCTTCCCCTACAGTGGCTGGCTTTTTGTTTGTTGTACTTCAAGAAAGTTGGCAGAAGGAAGAAAGCCATGGTATTCATTAAAAAGCCCCAGAATGTAAAAGCACCATCCAGGAAAATGCTTTACACTGCCAGCTGCATAGGTGATCTATTCACCATCTCACTCGCATTTTATCAAGAGAGGGGGGTCTTGTCAAACACTTAAATATGGATGTCACTCCATTTACAAGTGTATTTCAAACCTGGTAAGAGCAAGACAGACTGAGATAAGAGGCTGTATGGTTGTGAATGGGGTTAGGGAGGAGGGCCGTACGACAGAGCCTGCCAGAGATTTGGAGCATGCAGCTTTCTTCAGGTTATATTTGGGGGTCTCTGTGACAGCTGAATTCCCTCCGCTCCCCTTTCTTCCCTTTTCTTCCAGGCATCATGCATCAGTCTCGGCTGCCAGTGGGAAGATAGAAAAGGCAGCTGATGAAGAGTGCAACCTCAGACAGCCCTCTGTATAGCTACACAGCCTCCAAAACCCATTTGACTGTTTGCTATAGTGGAACACGAGCAGAAAAGCCACCTGCACGCTGCCAGCGGTGCCATTTTTCAAATACTCGCGATGCAAACAATTCACTGCTGCTGCGTCCTCCGTCAGCTCAACACAACTAAAATCTTCAGCTCTCATCTCAAACGAATCTGAGACATTGATCTCTTTTATAGGATACATGGCTTGTTTTGCCCAGAATTCAATTGATGTTCACATAAATATATATATATATATATATATATACACACACACACACACACATAACAAAAACAACAGTTTATGATGTTGGACAAAAGATATAGTCAGTCCAAGGCACAACTATTAATCAACTCCAAAGAATTTCCCCTTCCAAAACGCTGCTCTATACTTGCAAACACATGTTCTCTGTTTGCATTTGTGTGTAGCTGGGCTCAAGTTATTTAGCCTTACTGCTTTATTTCTTCACTGTCTATGCTTTCCTCTGACACAATGTGTTACCTCACCATAAATGAAAATCCATCAGTAACAAACATCCAATCTGCTGTAATGCTCTATCTTGTATCTCATTTGTCTGAAAAGCACCGCAGCTTGCGTTGAAGTAGAGCTTCTTTCAACCTGCCTTAAATGAAAGCTCATGTCATCAGCAGTGTTGGACAAGTAATTAGAGTGACAGAGTTTTTTTTTTTTTTGGCCCTTTAATGGAACTTTAAATTCGACTGTTTATAATAAAATATATAATAAAAACTTATTTTATATTTTTAAATGAATTCATGTTGGTGTCTAATACAATAAATTATCAACAGGACGTAAACCTCCTGCGTTTACTAGGCTCAAGAATACCAGCGCAGCAGCCAAAAATAAGATACTGTTATGAACCATTTCATAACAGAAAGCTAGTTGCCAAATCACCAATTCTAAGGTAAAAATCCCAAATTTCTCTCAGGAAACTCTAAGTTGTTGTTTGTACAGGCCACCAATGTGAAGACTGGAGTTGGGGCTTCTTGTATTATAAGGACCATGAGGGATGGGTTGCCTAGTTTGGTGTTACAAAATAATCTTTTGAAATAAGAAGCATGAGCAGTAATTTCCCCTTTGCAACAAAACGTTCAGCATTTCTGTGTCCAAATTCCCACATAAAAACTGGCTGGTTGAATTTGTAGACAGATTTGCTTGACAAGAGAAAAACACAGCTGACTTACTTTAAAGACGGAGGACTAGAGATTGGGCAGGATCACATTAGAAAAACAAACAGATGGGGAAAAGCAGGAAGACACAGAGGGGAGCGAGGGGCAAAAGAACACAGGTGAACGATATTAGGGCGGGGCAGTGAAAATGGAGGGAAAAAGGAAGTCAAATTAGATGAGACACACAGGGGAAGTAATTTCAAAATAAACCAGGAAATCAGCAAGGCTAAACAATGAAGAGTCCAGATAAGAGTATAACTAACTCACATAGCAAGTGGTATGGGAGAAAAAGATTTTTTGTTTTTTTTTTTCCATAGTTTTGATGAGCTAACCCTTAAATTTTGTATGCTTTGCAACATTAAATGCACATACTATTTCCTGATTTAGTTTGGGTTTTATTAAATCAGTTTATCTGACAGATTCAGTTGCGATGAAGTTTAGAGGCAATAGTTCCTTTGAAATGAATTACTGATGTTTTCACAAAATAAACACCAACAGTTGTTGGGCACACCAACACTGCTCTGTAGGTACTGCATTTGGTGAAACATTAAAAACAGACTATTGAGTTTGGGCATCATGACACAACCCCGGCTCTCATGTTTCCTTCACCGTGCCCTTTTTTCCTCTTCGTCCTTCCCTCTGTTTATTCCACTTACCGTCCAGCCAGCTGGATTGAGCTCAGTTTTGCCTTGTTGACTCTCCATTACTCGTACAGTGCACTGCTAGAAAAGAACTCGGCCAAAACTGGGCCAAAAACCTCAGCTACCGTGTGGAAAAAATCTATGTTGCTCTCAGAACACCGCCAAAAGGATAGCAACAGCAGTTCAAGCTGCCTTCACTGACCAATCACGTACAGTTCGATTTGCCTCTCTGTGTCAGCGGTGACACTTGTGTGTGACTCAGAGCGCACTAATATATACAGTAGTTTGAACCTTCTTCTGTTTGAACAAAGAACATATTCACAAATGATTAGATTTCACTGGAAACGCAGTTCAGCTCAGGTTAAGATGTTTGTATCGACTGGCCGACACAGAAGGTTGTGCACTGATCACCATGACGTATGTCAGTCCTCCTCACTTTTGTTTGGATACCGTTACAAACAGGCAATGGCACCAACTCCTGAAGTTACATTTGCATTCAGGAGGTTAACTCCAAAACAGCAATATGTGGAGTCACACAACGAATACTGACTCTGTCAGGAACTTTTTTATTTTTTTTCCCATCATTTATCATTTGATCATTTGGGGTAAACAAGGCTTTTATGCTTCACGTGGACAAAGAATGTGCTCCTATTTTAATGGAGCATCCAAATCCAGTTACAAAATGTTTTAATCTCCACAGGAGGCTTAAAGGATACATCCTTTGTATTCATTCTTAATGTCCTGCAACAGCAGTGTGTGAGGTACCTTCTTGTGTCCTCAATAGAGCCTTTAATGAAGGGGATAATAATCCAGATGCGATCAACACCTACCAGGAGGAAGCCGAGGACAAACACGAGGTGTTTAAGCCTCCTTCAACTGCTGCTACATCTGAAACCTGTGAAGAGATTCCCTCCTCTCTATGCTCTGACTCAGACAATCCCTCATCGAACCCAATTATTTAGCAGGAAAGAAAAAAAATATATACAAACACCGATTTAGAGGGAAGCATGGTGGAGTAGTGGTTCACACTGTTGCCTCACAACATGAAGATTGTGGGTTTGATTCCGACCTGGAAACAGATAAGTGGCGGATTTCCTTTTTTACCGCAGCTGTGAGGCGAACAGACATTCAACAAATACAAATTTCTAAATCTACTGGAAGAAGACAGCAAGATAGCTCTGTGGATTTCCATCTGTTGGGTATATTCATTAAATCCATCGCAGGCTAGTTGTAACATTTATGATATACCGTAATACTGATATAAATGAGAAGAGCCATGGCTGCGGTTGAGTAGAGCATTGGGTCAGACAGCTGGGAGCCAAGCCAGAGACAGGAGTTGGGTAAAATAAAGGCCAAAACACACAGCTACCCCAATTATTTCCTGTGTACTCTCACACCAGTGGCAGGTTGCCAGTGCTCCCAAAAACACCACTGTTGTTATCTGAAGCTTTGATGCCTGTAAAAAAAAAAAAAATCCCAAGGGAAAGGCTGTTTTGCAGCTTTGCGCCACACTTTTGACATTTCTGTCTAACTCGCTGTGTTCAAAATGTATTACAAGCTAGTTACATGTGGCTACTATTAAATCTGCAACACAAATTGAAAAGAAAGCCTTTGTCCGACAAGGACTATGGCAAAGAGTGTGTGCGTGTCTGCTTGTATGTCTGTTTGTCACAACTAACCATGACTCTGAAGGCCATTAACTAGCTTTCCTAAATTAAATCAACTATCAACTATTAACAGTGGATTTTAAAATACTTTTTATATTCCTACGCTCTCCTTTGAATACATTGTGATGTTCTAAACCAGTGGAGGCATCCACTGACGTTTTAAGGAGGGTCGCTTCATTAAGTTGACTGTTAAATAACCCCCCTTTAAGTCTGACTTTGTTGTATTGATCAGTCCTTAATAACAACACTAGTCAAGGCAGTACAAACACATTAGCAGTGCCGTGTTGCTCATCACTTGCTCTGCAGTGTCTGTATCATCAAAATGATGGCGCATTACCGCACTTGTTCTCCACTTTAGTTCCTCCATCACACATTTTTATCAATGTCTCAGACAGACACATCAAAATTGTGTTTGTAATGATGTCAAAAACCTAAACAAAATGGACTGTTATGTGTTTGTAAATGTGGTTTTGTAGATTTGCTCTAACAAATCAGATTGGGACAGTTCACTGATGGCTTTTCTTTTGTGTACATGTCTGTGATTATTCAGCGCCTCAGAACAAAAAAAAGTTATCCATGTATAACTCTCTCTTGGTAACCGGCATCAGCAGATCAAATCAGTGCCACAGATCCTGGGAATAGGGGACCTGATGTTCTGTAGGTTCTCTAGAGCAGCAGTCCCCAACACCCGGGCCGTGGACTGGTACCGGTCCATGGATCTTTTGAACCGGGCCACACAGAAAGAAAAAATAACTTACATTATTTCTGTTTTGTTTATTATCTGACTCTGAACTATGTTTCATTTTGAAAAATGACCGGATTCTCTCCGGTACATCCGTCTATGACTCACTCTTGACGCATGTCAAGACGTCTCGATCACGTGATACGTTACCCCTAAAATTAAACCCCATGGCTAGCGAAATGATTAAAATAGGACAGTTTCTATGTGAAGGGGAAAAGGCCCAGTGAAGAGACAGAAGAAGACTTCCATGAAAAAGAAAGCTGCATTTCTTTTGATTGAATAATATTCATAATTGATATCCCCATGTTACAGTTAACAGTTGTTGTAGTAGTGTAGTATTGGTCATTTCTGTGCTCTCTTTTGTTTTATGTTCATAATGACACCAGTGAGTAGTGGTAGTTACTGGAGGCCACCACCAGAGGGAGAGTACAATGTTGATGTCAAGGGGCAACACGCTTCCCCTCTTAAATCATAATGCAAGTGACCAGAGAAAAGCGTACATCAGTGTCTGTGTTTCTGTCACATATTATACACGCACCTTCTCAGGTATCAACCTAATAAACCACTAATGTTTATGTTTTATAACTATGCTGTTGTTATAAGTAAAGTGTTAATGCCATGATGTGTGTTTACATTGTGTAGAAGTAGTGGTAGATAGTACCACGCAGAGTTAGCTGGCTAGGCTAGTTAGAAAATGCTAAAGTTGCGTACGAGTGCACAGTGGATTCACGTTTATTATGAAATTTAGAAAATAGCACAGTTTTTATGCCGATCATATCATTTTATTTTGTTGCATTTATCCGCCACACCGTAAAGGCCGGTCCATGGAAATATTGTCTGACATTAAGCAGGTCCGTGGCGCAAAAACAGTTGGGGACCGCTGCTCTAGAGAAACGATTCAACCCAGGACCTGAGCTGTTCTGATTTTGGTCCTTCTGAATCGATTAAATTCAGAACAGTGTTGCCAGATTTACGATACGATGCAGTGAATTATCTGGTTTTACTAACTCAGACGACTACAATCCGAATAAGCAGTGTGACGAAGCTGGTTATCAACTTATTGAACCCGGGGTTTCATATGTAGATCAGTCCGCGTTCACATAAAAGGGACAGAGTTTGCAGCATTTGACCAATTTGATCATCAAGAGGACACAAAAACTGCATTCCACAACTATAGTGGCAAGAAAATATAAAGCCTATAAATCAATAATTCAAGCAAAAAGTAACTGCTGCCAGAAGCCGCAAAGAATGCTGGGACAAAGATCACAGACTCTGTCAATGTGTACATTTTTGTCGGGATAATGATATTAAATCTCCACCACATCTGTGAGATTGACTATATGTATGTCCCATAAGTTTATCTTTCTGATCTTTTTTAATCGCTTGTTTGTGAATTTTTAACATCACAATTTCAGTTCCAACCCCAGTGAAGCAAAGAGCAAGTCCAGAAAATCAAATGAGTCACTAAATTTTCTTCCTCACCTCAAAACCCGGTTCTATCGCCCACATCAGCGGGCTTGTCTAACCCTAACCCTAACCCTAAACCTTCCAACAGAACTGACGGTTCAGTAGGTTGTCTGGTATACCTGCTGAGTTCTGATACTGAACTTAACTCGTCCGGGGCAGGTTAAACGTTCCACATAAGTTACCATGGCAACGTGCCTCACTAGAATAAAAACCGCCTTCGTGGCTCTGTAAACCCAGGGCTAACTGGGAAGTTACCTCGCTAAGGGGAAATCCAGCTTCGTGTTAAACTTAACCGGGCTTTCACATGTTTAGGTTTACAGCACTAATATAATATTTACATGTCAAATAAAAGTGAACTGCTGTTTTGATTGCTTGTACAATAAAGACACTCATTTTACTTTGGATGGCCCTTCATGGTGGTCCATAATTTCACATCTGGGGCATCTGTCGGTCTGAACTCATCCTTGGGATGAAACATAGAGATTGCACCACTCCATTCTCCCATGGAGAGGATTAGATAATTAGATTTAGCTGCATGCATTTGCATCGTAATAAAGCAGAACAGGTTTCGATTAAACCACTTCTCGACTACTTAAACCGTTTCTTTTCCTTTGAATGTGTTAGGATTTGGATTTGTGGAAGGATTGTGCTAATATTTACTCTACTTTTAAATATAAGTCTTTGAAGAAAGGAGGTTAGAGATGAACAAATATGTTCTTCTTCATGGGATAATTATCTTAAGACACATCGTACGTAATTATTTCCACTTTATTGTTGTGATCAAATTGGCATCTCAAGTGCCTCCTGTTGAAAACTCTTGGCTAATATTCTGCACTTTTTTGCTCATGCAACTGTTGTGAAATAACAGGGGCCATGGGCTATATTTGAAAATGACCCCACAGCACTGTTTGGCATGTGATGCCTCAAAATGGGGCCCAGAGCTACGCCGATGTCTAAAGAGATGTCAGGTTTAATACAGTTATGTGACTCAAGGTTACATTTTGGTTTAAAGGAAGGTTTAAACTTCAAGGTTGATGTATTGTCATTTCCATGTTTGCACATGAAACAATCGCATCAGGAAGCATACGATAAAACAAGTCAAAAAAACATGCAGATTTGGGATAACTGGTGACTCTAAATCGTATGTAGGTCTGAGTGTGAGTGGTTGTTTGGTCTCTGTCTGTCTCTGTGTGTTGGCCCTGTGATGGGCTGGCTACCTGTCCAGAGTGAGCTGGGCTTGGCTCGGATTCGACGTCCACATTGTAAAGTAACAGTGTGTTCAATGAGGCAACAAAACATCCAAGACAATTTCCATTAGACTGTGGAAATGGTGCCCTGTGATGGACTGGTGACCTGTTAGGAATAACTGTACAGATTTAACGCCAATCTAGCAGCAGTGACGACGTTTCAGCCAGCAGCCATCAGTCGACTGACTGACTGACAGTATTGACAGATCAACTTTGCAGTAGGGAGAGCCTCGCTGCTATCAATGCCTGAGAGGGCTGGGAAAACGATAACCACGGGAACACAGCTGAACTGCCTGGCTGCACTCGGCAGCCTTCACTGTCAGAAGAAGTTCAACTATGTTGCATGAGGAAAAGGCTGATTGTGGAGCGGCAGATAAAGAATATGTGCATTGATTTGATGAAAAAGAAAATCAATGAGAGCTCATTATGTAGAAATCAGATAGCAGCTGCAGAGCTTTACTTGTGGATTAGCACAACATTTACATTTGAGAATTGTGAAGAAATGGCTCCCTGAAGTTTGTTTTTTCAAAACAGCTTATTAATGCACAGTGCAGAAAATGTTCACTGATCTCTTAAAACGTAGGCCATTTTGTAATTTGGTGGCCTTGAAGTGAAACTGTTAGAGCTGAACTTCTTGAGAATATATATAAGGGACTCACTGACCCTTCAGAGAGGAAGCCAGTATAGCATTGGCCCCATCTATTAGCCTATTGTTTGAAACAGGGCTCCATACCGGTACACATCCTCGTGAAATCTGAGGGATAAGGAAGTTGGTAAATCTGACCCGAGTATCTAAGTATGTATCTAATAAACCAGCAAGACAACTTAAAAGTACAACATGTATGTGTCAAACCTGCGCTACATACATCATTCTAATCTAAGATGGTTTGAAGATGCATGTTTGAAGATGGAAAATCGCTGCAGATGAAACTGAAACTATGAAACTATCACGGTGAAGAAAGCAACAGTGGCTGGGAGGACACAAACAGAAACTTTAGCCAAGTAACGTAACTGCACTGCATAGGCCTGCCACTGGTTTGAAAGCAGTGATACAACAGATGGCAGGAGCAGGATGAGTAACAGTTGACTGGAGATAATCTACGGTTCTACAGCAGAACTCTTTCGAACCTATTTTGGTGCCAGGAACCAGTTCTTTGTTCGCGCTAGCTGGTGTTGCACACCACCAGTTGAGTGTTGAGGCAAGAGCTGCCACCTCTGTAGTTCAAGGGTGCTCATTCACTCATTCACCTTCAACCGCTAATCCATTTCTGGGTTGTGGGGATGCTGGAGCCAATCTCAGCTCACATTAGGCCAGGGCGGAGTCACCCTGGACAGGTCAGCAGTCCATCCCAGGGCCAACACACAGAGACAGACAGTCACCATTCACTCAGACATACGGACAATTTAGAGTGACCAGTTAACCCAAACATGATGGCTTGGGACGGTGGACCCGGCGGAAACCCACACAGGCACAGGGAGAACATGCAAACTCCACAGAAAGGCCCCAGGCCGGGAACCGAAACTGAGACTTTCTTATTGTTGGGCAACAGCACTAACCACTATGCTGCTGTGCCGACTAATTCATGCTAAGTCTGTTCTTAACATAGAAATGAGTCTACAAGGCTGGTGTTGACAACCAAAACTTTTGAGAGGGCCTATTTTTTTTTTTTTTTTAAAGATTGTAATCCATGGATGCAAATCGTTTCACATAAGGATAAAATGGCAAGATAGCAATTCCCTAATAAAAATGAAGAATTTTCACAACCCTCTTTTCAGAGCTGGGTTTTGGTTTCAGGAACTCTGTTGAATACCAAGTATTTCTTCGGCCCCTCAGTCTTCTGTGACCTTCAGGCTCCCATCGATTATCAAATGGTCCCCGTGGAGCAACTAACCACAGGTCAACATCTGTGATTCGGAATAAGAAATCAGCAGCAGACTCAGTCAGATGGAGAGACCTGGAGAAATGGGCCATGGTGGGGTTGGTGGATGCGTTTGACACCCCTGGTTGAACTGGAAGGAGCTAAATCTCTGGAGCACAAGCGATTTAGAGATGTAGAGTCGTCTGTGGTGCTCCATGAAAGGTCTTGTCATCTCTTATGTAGAGATCTTTCTGAGAAATGTGACACCACCGACTTGATTTTGTCCTACTTATTCTTGAAAGGGTTGTACTTCAACTTTTCATAGTTCTGCTGTGTCCTGGAAAAACACATTTCTTTTAAGAAACCACAGTTAATATGATGATTTGTGAATGGATTTGAAGAATCCATTTGAAATCTTCACACAGGCGCAGGAGCAGTCTGCAAAATTTAGATGATCAAATGATGCACTTAATACCCGGAGGCAGGCTGTTTCATTTTGGATTCTCCAGTGATGCAAGAATTGATTTATGGAGATCTGACAATCAAAATGTCTATGATAGCAATTAACCAAAAAAGGTTCATTCATTGTTTCAGCCTTTATTTAAATCTTAAGGACATTTTCCTGTCTTTCAACAATGATGAAAGTTAGATTAGATTGTGAAGAAGAGTGGAGTAGTTTGTGATCATGATTTTAAATTGACACATTGGTTTAATTTTGTTTTGTTTTAACATGAAGTTATGTTCCATAAAAACACCAAAATCCAACATGAAGACCCCTCCAAAGGTAAATACAAAAAGGAATGTAATCATTCTTTCCTCTACCCCAAGGTCGACTACGGCCAAAATAACAAAAAAATCAAGCCCCTCATTCCAACTTAACCTCCTCAACTAGAGCAAATTCTAATTACATAACTGAAATTTCTAACAATCAAAAACAGGAGAAAAGATGATGAAAAGAAATGGCAGTCAACTCCTACTTACTCTGACCACAGCTGTGGGATGATTTGGAACATGAAGTGTGGCCAATTGGAGCAGGAAGTGTCTCCTCCGCTACTCTGCCGCACGTTAGACGAGAAGGGAGGCACTTGCTGCTGATTGCTCCTGCCTCGCCCACCAAGCAGCAGCAGCATCATACGTGCATATTCACCATTCACACTTTCATGCCAGGGAAAGGAAGAAAAAAAGCCCACTGACTGACACAACAACATGACACGGTTGTGACAGTGCGTCATAAAATGTGCGTGCTGCAGAAAAACATTCCCAAAGTGAATGTTTGCATGTGAGATATAATGGACCAGTCGGATAAGGATGTGATATATGGCAGCATGTTGCCATTCAAGGCCTATCTGAAACCTGCTGTCACGGGAGCCAAGCACAACTGTCAGCATTAATGAACCCTGAGGTTGAATGATGAATCCGCCACTTTGAGGACGAAGGCAATACGTTGTTGTCTATAGATAAAATTACCATGATCCAAGACAGACATGAAGAAATCTGGAAAATTAGCACAGTTTGTGGCCATGTTATTATTATTATTTTTTTTTTTTTTTTTGGGGGGGGGGGTCTTGATTGATGTCAAGTTCAAATTAAGTTGATCAATCAGATTGAGTCAGATAAACTACGCTTTCAAGAGACTAGCAAGTCCATTTTGAGTTATGATCAGAAAACTATCTACAATATCTCTGGCTCTCAAACATGGAGGGGAACATTTAGTCTTATTAGCAAGCAGTACCCACTTCAATTATGCACCAGTTGGCAGTTTTATTTGCAGAAAAGTGTTGTCCAAAACAACATTATACAGAGTGACCCACAGTTATATTATCTTATCCATTTTTCATTGGATCATTTTCAGTGATCCCATTTAAGTGTTTGGGCATGATTTGAAAAAAACGCACACTTCCTATTTGAGCACAAAAACCAAAGCCATGAGGTCGAATGGGTTGCCTTTGATAGGATTACGTTAAGGCTCAGATCTAGGAGCAACTCAGTCTGAACAATTGCAGGATAAAGGTCTTGGTAAGAGAGGTTGACAAGAACCTGATGGTCACTCCGACTGAGCTCCTGAGATCCTGTTTGGAGATACAGTAGAGAAACTGTCAGCCATCCGTGACTGCAGTGCTTTACTAATCTGGGCTTCATGGCAGAGTGGGTTGGATGTAGGCCTCCTCATTGAAAGACTCATAAAAGCTGAAAAGCATCTGGGGAGCTCCCAGACAGTGTGGAACAACATTTTATGATCTTATGAAACCAAGATTGACCTCTAGCTTTCGGAAGTCTTTCAGCCGTAGGAAATGGGAGGCTGAGCAGAGCAAAATACACAATAAGAGGGTTCAGTGGGTTCAGGACCTCAGGCGGGAGCCGTGGCTTCAGCTTCAAACAGGATGATGACCCCGAGCACAATGCCAGGACAACAAAGCAAATGGCTAACAGGTAATTGAGGTCCCACACAGAGCCCTGAGCTGAACTCCATTGACCATTGCTGAAACAGCCTGAAAATGGCTGCCAATGGATGTCTTCATCCACCCTGTCAGTGCCTGAGGGGATATATGGAGAGTAAGGGAAGAAACCACATCCAGATACCCAAAGCTTGTCATTTATTAGCCAAAAAGACTGAAGATTGTAATCACCGCCACTATTAATTACCTGTCTTGACACGTAAAGTAATGTGTTATTTCATTTCCTTTGTGATAGATTTTTCCGTTCACTTTGCCAGCTTGGGCCCGATGGGGGAAGAAAAATAATTGCAGCAATTTTAGCACAAGCATACAATATAACAAAGTGAAAAAGTCTGAATACTTCCTGGATGCACTATTTTTAATCAGTCACATTAAATATACGTTCTATGTGTAAAAGCTTAAAAAGAGAAGATTTGTTTTAGATAGAAAGCTGTGAACAGTGTATCCTACAGATGGCTGGTTGCTTCTGACTGAACATGCTAAAGAGAAATGATGGATGAGAGAGTGCCTTAACTTATTCAGAACAGTGTATATAATCTTAAAGTTTTCTTTTAGGACCAAAATAATTTGAACTCCAGCCCCTGGAGTTCAAATTCTGCATAGTTAAGGGTGTGTCAGGTAGGTCAGCATCGCTATGCTTGCCTTACATTTACTGAACTAAATCCAGGAGTTTGACATATTCACTGCCAAGATTGCAAGTGTGGAGCAGCCCACTCTGAGTTTCAGAACTGCTCCTCAAAAACCCGTGGATGACTTCCATCTTTATTGACAGTTTACGGTTTAAAATGCAGAAGGCATGATATAGTGGCATCTATTTACTCAGCAGACCAGGTCTTAGCAGTTTTCTCTTAAGGTTCACTTAACTTGTTAATATTTGAGCATGTACTGTGTACAAAGTCTGGGTGGGGGTGGTTTCAGTGGACTTTGTGAATGCAGCAGTAAATAGGAATATTTTTAAACCTGTGTTGAAGGAGGCAGCAGACCTTAAAAACCTGAGGTTTTCTGGCAGGTTTTTCCGCAGGTGAGGGGCATAAACACCTAAAGCTGCTTCACCCTTGCGTGGGTTTCCTCCCATCGTCCAAAGACATCATGTTTGGGTTAATTGGTGACTCCAAATTGTCCGTAGATCTGAGTGTGAGTGTGAGTGGTTGTTGGCCTCTGTCTGTCTCTGTCCAGGTTGACTCCGCCCTCACCCAGAGTGAGCTGGGATTGGCTCCAGGACCCCCCGTGACCTGGAAATGAATAAGCGGTTGAAGATGAATGAGTGAACGAACACCCTTGAACTACAGAGGTGGCGGCTCTCATATTCTCTTTGAAAAGGAAAACCTGTCTCTGGCCGTTGACATCAAAAGGCACGCAAATGAAGAGGAGGAGGAGGTGGCGTCAGTGGCAGGGGTGCTAATTAAAGGCATGGATTATTTATTTGCTTCGTGGTGGCATTTTCCTTGTTTGCCAGGCAGCTGCTGTTGGCTGATCATTGCCTTAGCTTGGCCGAGTGCCTTACACTGGCTGTTCTGTAGACACACATGTACACATAAATACACATAAATTCTCGTGCTCACAGATGCACTCACTGCTACACGCCAGTATTTCCCCCAGAATGTATTCCTGTCATTGTGCAACAGCCCTGGAAAAAAGTGTTATGATAGAACCCACACTGAATGTTAAATTAGCTACATTACGGGCAGATATTTTTGGACTGAATTCGACGGTGGGGAAAACAGAATGTGTTTTCCATATTTTAAATTTGTGTGTAATGTTTTTAAAAGGGGCTCGACATGTCTTTTAGAGTCATGGCTTCTCACTGATATTATATTATATTTTTTATCTTAATGCTGACTCAGCCAAGACGTCACAGTACGCCAGCTGCCTCAAGTGAATGATGCAAGAATAGCTTATTGTCGCGGTAATACTTCCAAATTACGATCGAAGTCCTCAGATGAAAGGTGCATGAAGGCCACTTGCTTTGGGGATGAGATTTGGAACCGTGTGTAACCTATCCGTGTAGTCCAGATGGAATTTTAAAATAATAATCATTAAAAAAAAAAAAAAAAACAACTCCATGAAGGTTTTCGGAGCTAAAACTGATTAAAATCCATCAGATCTGTGTCACATGTGAGGGGACTAAGAACTGGGACACGTTCAGCTGCTGTGCGGCTGGAACCTAAAAGATTTAAGAGCCACTAATGAAACTATGTGGGTTACCGGCTTGTTAGGACATGTAAGGTGACGGCTGCTAGGACACAGCTGTATTAATTATTTTAGGAGGCAGTGATATCTGTGATACAGCTCCGGAAAAGTATCCATCACTATAAAATGAGAATATACTTTTTTTTATTTGGTAAGCAATATAATAAAGGAAGGAGATCGCTGACCACTGACTGTTCAGAGTTTGAGGTTGAAATATTTGGAGTGATTGTGCTTTCGCTGCGGTTTCTCCTCAGCTCCGGAACAGCTCAAAGAAGCCAAATCTGTGCTTTTAAAAGCAACTCAAGGCCCATTTGTTTTCTTTGCCCTTGTATTGATTTGATAGCTTTTTATTTTGTGGGTTTTTCACCTAATTCTCCATAATTTGATTTATTTTCTTCTGTATTTTATCGCTCCTGCTCTTTCCTGTCCCTGCCGCTCTGTAAATGTTGGCAGCATGCAGTGAGCGGACAGTGTGCCAATCTCACAGAGCCAGGGAGGCTTTCAGGCTTGTGCTTCATGCATACGGCACACAGACACAGATGGGTGAGTCAGCCAAAGAGGTGAAGTTGAGGCTAATAATTCGTTTAGACTTTAAAGTTTGACGTCAAGACAAAAATGATCTCGACGTTTGATTTTCCTCTGACTACTTGAAAGAAATCAGAGGGAAATTCTTTAGCTACTTGTTCCTGTCTTTTTTTTTTTTTTTTTTAGAGTAGGTGCTCACAATAACATTTCCAGTATTTGTATGTCAGCAGCATGGCACTGACTTGCTGAATTGGTGAATGCGTGCGTGTGTGTGTGTGTGTGTGTGTGTGTGTGTGTGTGTGTGTGTGTGTGTGTGTGTGTGTGTGTGTTTGTGTGCATGTCCCTCTTACACTAAGAATCCACTAAGAATGTTATTCTTATTTAATTTACTCTCCAAATATTTCAAAAATGTACTTTTCTATCAGAAAATGACAATAGATTTAAATTGATTTGTACAAATGCAGAGAATTTGGGGCGTTCGCAAATGCTCACCTGCCACGTAAATCATATACAGCTAGTCATTATTCACAATTGAAATATTAATTAATACATTCTTTTACTTGAACTCATTTAAAATAGGGTTGTTTAAATAGGATATGACAACAAACTAAAATGAATCATATAACAATAAGAAATTTGATGCAAAGTCCATATTCTAACATTCTCTGCCCATTTTCAGTGAGGGTTTGGGTATATTCTAGCACACAAACTCATAGAGATCAGCCGTTGTTGAAAATGAATATATTTCCCAAAGCTGCCTAAGGGTTTTTGTCAGAGATGTACAGGTCTGTGATCTGCTGGTGATCAGAAGAAGTCAGGCCCTCTATGATGTAGATCTCTAACTAACCAATTATTCTCAGACATCCCCTCCTCTGCCAACCGTGTACCACATCGGCGATCACAATGGGGCAGACGCAGCTACACACACACGCACACAACACGTCATTAAGGTGGAGGAAGACACAATGTTCTCTTACATCTAATAAGAGACATATTTTGGACTTTTCTTTGTCCCTCGTTTTTGTAAATTGATTGCTTTTTTATGAGAAAGCAGGCATCTTCATAACAAAGCACACACTTCCTTAATTAGGGGACACTGACTGACTCTCGCATGCATCACACACGTACGCATGCATATACAGACAGACACACACTGTGGCAGAACTGGCACGACTTTTGGCAGGGCCAGCGTGAGACAGAGTTTGGAGCAGCAGGCTGTCACACACACAGGGATGGATGAATCAGATTAGCTCTGTGGGTGTCGGTGAGGATGTACCTGGGGTTGTGCATGTACAATTAATAAGCCGCCACCGTCTGACTGTCCTAAAACCAAGCTCTGATCACTAATGATTTGATTTCCTTGTACCTCTCTTCCTCTTCTTCCCCTTCTTTGTTCATTATAATGTGGAGCAGTAGCCTGTGATTTGTCCAAAGATATGATGGAACAGGCATAAGCTCGCAGTCATCAGTCTCTCTTACAACACTGAGAGCGCCAGGATCGTAGTGACATGAAGAGTTTCCAACAGCTCTGATTAGTGCTCATTGATTCAAGCTGTGCCTTTGAAAGGGATGGTCTTAAATGTCGACTCTTCACACCTCCATTCCCGCGATATCAGCTTGAATGCTGCATGAATACTAGATGAATTATCTCCTTTGGTGTCATACCTCTCACACACTAACATCCATTCCACCTCATCGCAGTGTATCCATTTCCCAAAAGTTACAGAGCACGGCACGTGACCGTCAGAGGCATAATGAGTCAATTTTCTGCTGTCAGAAAACAGCAGTGAAATGTAGCTTTAGATGTTCAGTGGCTGCTGTATGAGACACATGCATTTGAATTCCCTCCGTCCACATAATATAACTGCACCCAAAACTTTCAACCAGCCAGCCTACTGTGCACATTTTTGCGTCTGTCAGTCTGGGCAACTGCACGTCAGACAAAAAGCCAGACCAGATCCTAAAGTTTGTTTATCATTATTATACATTCCACAATCCATATCCTTAGCTAGCCCACGTACCACTTTCTCTTGACGCGGCTCATGAGCCCTGACAAAAAGTGGAGACAACACAGTCGTAACAGAAAAAGTTGAAAAGCTTTAGCATACTAAAAAGCATACTAAAGTATGTAGTCAGTGGTATCAGCATGGCTGCAGATAGATGAGTGGAGAGTAGTAAGTGAGGCATGTTGGATGTGAAGAACCATTCTATTAACCAGGCCAAAGCCAGCCAAACAAAATGCAATCGGGACGGAAGCCAATGAGCGGACTGGCAGCCAGAACTTAAATAGGCCCTGGAAGACTGGCAAGGTGCTCCCTCTTAGAGGCTCCGCCTATAACCAGGTACAGCAGACAAGGGCAACATACAAGAGGAAAACACACAGCAGGCCCAGCAAGGCAGGAGGCCGTCACGACTTCCATGGTTAACTATTATTGCCATTTTGCCCGAGGCGCTCCTGCCATCCAAAAATTCACCAAATAAACCAGATACTGGCCTTATATAGAGCACAAGTGATTTTTATGCTGACCCTGGACTGATCCAGACATCTCATATCAATACGGAAATGCTGCATAGAGTGGCAAGACAGCCGTTAGCAGTTATCTCGCCAAAATGAAACAAATAAATAAATGAAATTAATTAAGCCAATAAAAAAAACAAACAATAAACTTATTATATAAAGATGAAAAAACCTAATGGGAAAGGTAAGGTATGACATCCTCTAACAAGCTTTGTTTGAAACCACAAATCTGCAGTAAGTATTGGCCCCAACAGATGTTAGTGTTACCTGCAGATCTTGTAATGATGCCTTCGGGTTCCAGTTAGACTTCCTTCTGCATAAACAACCTGTTCTTGGCTCGAATATGCTGGAGTGGTGAGACACGGAGAAGTTGGCAGTTTCTTGAGATTTAGGCCGCCTGTTGATGGTTTTTCTTACAGTGGAATTGTTTATGTCAAATCATTTGGAGATCTTTTAAAATCTCTTCCATTGTAAACCCCACAGGCATCACAATCTTAGAGGCCTTAGAGAGCTCATTAGATGTAGGAATGATGGCACCAAACACACACTTGAAGAGCTAAGAGAACACCACGGCCTAGATGAGGTGTCATTGTCTTTTCCACTCTGTGGTTTTATTTGTTTGAATTAAGAAAATTACAACAAAATTAACATTTATTGTGACGTGTTTGAATATAGGATTTGCTTGATGATTACTTTTGATTTAAAAAGAACAACAAACCCATTTTTCATGACTGACTATGATATTTGATGATACGCAGAGTAATATTGAAAATTATCTCCATTCTCTTGGCAATATTTGGTGTATAATTTTTGCATCAATTAGGAATTATTGTAATTTTGCATCTGATGATATTCAATAGACTGGCCCAACAGAATTTCTCAACTTGGTTATTTGGTCTTGAAACGGTTGTTTGGGTAAATGGTCACGATAGAAATTTACAGACTTAGCAGAGTTTAGAGCATTCAATGTATTTCACAGAAACAGAAAGATAATCAGGTTCTTATAGTTGCATGATGTCCATAGAAGAAGAGTAAAACAGCAGATATGTTATGACCTCAATAATGACGATGGCACTCATTGTTTCTGTTGGAGGCCTTGGAGTGGAAAAGTCAGCTGGGCCCGTCCATCGCTCCGGGAAGATTTTATGGTAAAGAACCTCAAGCAGAAACTCTCTTTAAGAGCTGCAGTTGGAGAGATGTCTACAATGTGAAACAAAGCAAACAACCATTCATCTTCAACCACTGGAGCCAATCTCAGCTCACACTGGGTGACACTGGACTACACCCTGGACAGGTCACCAGTCCATCACAGGAGCAACACACAGAGACCAACAACCACTCAGACCTATGGAGACCTACACAGACCTACACAGAAAGGCACCAGGCCTGGGAACCGAACCCGTGACCATCTTATTGTGGGGTAACAGCACTAACCACTACGCCACCGTGCTTCCGTGTTTGTTAAACAACGCACATTTTTACAATATCTACTACAGGCTTATATTCCCACCAGCCACTAAGTAATTTCGAAATACATTAAGGATGATGAAATTACCACGTCGCCCACTTCATTCACACCATGAGCACTTAACACCACACAGAAACTCACACCTAAGAGTCTGTGTTTTTGTATTCAAGCACCACAGCCTCTCTCTCAGATTACATTTAGCTGTGTCATAGAGTTCTCCATTTGCATGAAATGATTGGTTCCTTATTAATAAACTCTGAATGTAAACATAGCTTGTATTTTTGCAGAGTTAACTCTTACACACATGAATTTAAATGTAGCTACTCTGCCTTGCACCTGCGCAAATGGCAAATGAATCTAATCTGAATCTGAACCTGAATCTTATTAGCTTTTGTTGCCTTTGCCATATATTTGCCATAGTTGACCCAAATCCAGATGCTATCTTTGTTAATTTCCTCATATTTTTGTCAGCTGCTTTAATGTCACAAAGCTCAAAGACCATCATAACCATATTGTTATCAGATGAGACCTGGTTTTTGTGCTTGGACTGCTATATTAGAAGTTTCGAAAATTAGTTTGCATGCCAGAGCTGAGACTGTCTCACAGAGATGTCGGAGCTGGATCGTGTATGCATTTCATCTTTTCATTAAATGTATCTACATTTTATATGGAGCGTTTGCTCTTGTTTCTTTTGGCATTTAGTAACCTGAGCCGTCCCCCCGGGAGGAAGGAACTGGTACTCCTCACGCAAGATCTGCGATTTTGTTAGCAGTATCGGCTCTGAGTGCAGATATTTAATAGGCTCAGAATGCTGGCTTTCAACTGTGCAGTGAGCCCAGAAGGTCAGACAGGAAAACAATGCAAGCACATAATCCACTTCGTTTTCATCTAGTCAATAACATTGCTTTTTACTGTTCAATGTCCTCATATTGAACCAGAGCTTTAACTCACATCTAATGGAAGTGAAAAAAAAAAAAAAATGCTCTAGATGAACAGCTGGTGTGGCCTCCTGTTATGGCTGCGGCAGTAAAACCTCTTAGTTACTTGAACTCAACAAAGATGCATCATGAATGGTCGGTATTGGCGAACATTGTAAAGAACATTGTCTACACGCTGCAAAACTCTAGCTCTTAACCAAGCTTGGTCATAGAAATAGCAAGAGCAGCCCCTTTATTTATTTTTTTATTTTTTTATTTTTTTATTTTATTTCTTTTTGCACGACCTTGGTTATATGCTGCTTGACATGACTTTTTGTAACTTGTCTAGTGCTGTGGGCACCGAAGGCAAAGAGCAACATGTCAAATATAAAGGACAAATTGCAAAGAGACAACAATTACTGGTCGTCCCTGATTGTCCTTTCTGTCTGTGTTCACTCTGGTGAAACTGAGAAACACAAACACTCTTGACCAGATGACATGGCCATGACTCGTGAGCTGAAAGTCAAACAGGAAGGAGTCGCAGAGTGTGCTGTAATTGCGCCATAGCTGATTAAAGCATCAATATGCAGACTAGAGAAGGTATTTGTTGTGCTACTTAAAAAGGAGATAGGTTAGTAAGGGAGGTTTTTTGTAGTCTTCTTTTCTGCAGGATGATCTTTTCAATTTTGGTTCAATTATATCTGGATATTGCCTCTGTAACTAGGAAATATACAAATAAATCGTTAAAATAAACCATATTTCTGTATTTCATATATATATCTGTATTATATCATACATCATATAAATATACATTATATCACACATATATCTTTATTTCATGGGCACTATGTCTGCTGAAAATTCCAAAGGTTTCTATTCCATCATTCTCCTAAGTTCTACCCAAAAAAAATGTCTCAATATTTGGTCCCCAGGGTATTTTATCAATTCAGTTCAAAAGGTGCTTTGTTGGTGTATCTACCTTATGCAATCTGTAAATGTCAGCTCCATGTAGATTTATATCCGGCATGCAGGTGGAGGAGGGGAAGGTGGGAAATGATGGAGACGGGATAGATGAGATTTTGGCTTAGCAGTGTAGTGCATTATTTATTTTTCACATTCATCACCACATCAGTATAAGCACAGCAGGAAAAAGACCAGAAAAGTTGGCTCGCTGTGTTGCCTTCCTGAGACATAAACACAAACAAAGCACATTTTAAACATGAAGGAAAGTCGGTTGCTTTTGTGCTTTATATTAATCCTCTTTACTGTCCAGACTGCCAAGCATCCCAGATTCAAAATGGAAGCAACTGGATGGATTTGTGCTATGATGGACAAAGTGATATTTCAAAGCTTGTTAAGTCCTTACTTCACCAACTCTTGCATTCATTCACCAGAAAACATAATCATTTTCAATTTGCATTGAATATTGTGCTAAGCAACTGTGCAGAGAGCCGCCTGAGCTATTGCATAGAACCCTGGCTCTTAATCACACAGACATAATCAATAGTCCAAACGCGAAACCCTGACTCACGTTCGGATGTCAGTCACACACAGCTCAGAATCAGTCTTATCAGAAAGTGTTGGTGCAAACGTATCAACTCTGAGAATCCAGGTTGATGGATGCCGCTAGTGTCACAGTTGGAGGCCTTTGTGACATATTGGTCTGTAACTATTTCTGCTTTTTTTTTTTTTTTTTCTTTGCTGCCTCCTCACTGACTGTCATCTTTCCATTCAGTGTTGCATCATCGAATACACCAGTACGCCAGCCCAATATTCTGTTTTTCCTTCAAAGCACCGCATTTAAATCGCTCATCCAATCCTGTGATCACTGTGCCTCATTGTTGGAAGCTGATGGCAGATGCACTTAAATTGTGCTAATTCCTAGGAGGAATTTGTTCAATCAGAATCCATGCAGCTGTAGTTACCTCCATTTTAAAGGGTGACACATGCTCCCTATGTTGATGATTCGCAGCCTCTCATCGCAAAGAGCCGCCACATAATAAAAAATTCTCTCTCAACGCTGGTGAGTGCTTTTCTCAAGAAAATTGCTTGTCATGCAACCTACCATCCAGAGAAGAGTCCCATGCCAATAATTTGCAATAGAAGCAGTACCCTGGGATTTGTGGGCGGCTTTTCCTCCATATAGATGGGGAAGAAAGGGCCTAGTTTTGGAGAGTTGATATTTTTCTCTCCACTGTTGACGATCCTTTTTCATGTTTACAATGACCTCATAACAGCTTGCAATCAGCTTAATTGACAGAGCAGCGGCTTCACGTTCAATGGCAACTTAAAAAATGCTTTAGAGCACAACTTGTCTGAGTAGCTGACTTTGAGAGACTCTAACTGATATTCTATCTTGTTGCATGTTGTCAGTATATCAGAATCAATTTGTCAGTCCTGAGGCCATACGTGCACTTGTATGCAGCGTTGAACTGTTGTTTCCCTTTCGCCCCTCAGGCCTCAGACATGAAGAGGAGCTGTCCCTTTGGTAGGACTGTAGCGCCGTCGCTTTTTGCTGGTAACTTTAAATATAAGAAATCTTATGGTGTTCGTCAAACACAGAGCAAAATCCGCAAGGCTTTCTCAGTGTATCAGTGTCAGTAAATGGATAGAAAAAGTGAAAATCAAAAAGAGTAGCTTTAAAGGTTTCTCTCAGCCAATCACAAAGCAGTGTACTTTTCATCACTTCAATCATCTCAGATTTTCTTCTATGTTCATCCGTGCTGCTGATTTACATCACATCCCCTCTGACCCCACCACTTGCATCAAGGCTCCTTGTGGTTACCCATGGGTGTTTACAGCCCAATCATAGCTCTTCTTGCTCATAACTTGGCATTAGTCTCAAATAGGGACTACATCAAAGTCTGATGAACGTTTCATCGATAAAGCTTTGAATCCAAAAACATAGTCTCTTTTGATTTTAACCAGCCGTTACAGGCAGCAAGTTCATATTAGGCAGTTATTTCACGGCAAAAGGGGTTCTTTTTTCTCACCTTAAAAAAAAAAAAAAAAAAAAACATCTTAAATGTGGGAGATAATATTATTCATTGATGTCACCTCTGTCTGTATCTGTAACAATGAACAGAGAAAACATTTAAATTTTTATGTTTATTTTTTTCTGTGAGAAGCAACCACCATTTCACTTCCTCACCGGCACGACAGTGTGACACCCCTGACTTAATTATTATAGCTCCCCTTCTGTACGTCTCTCTGCGTTGCCCACTCGTGTCTCTCTTAGCTTCACCTCCTCTACGGATCAACCTTGCCAGAAACTTCGAGTCTCTGCACACATATCACTTTTGACTGTTGAATCAATAACTGAATTACTTTTATGAAACTACACCACTAGAAGTGATGAGGGCTCTGCGGCTGCCTCAAGCCAACCACTTAACATTTTCAATCTTGCAGGAATTCCGTATGGATCAGCCAGTTGGGCAAGAAGCGGAGGGAAATCAGACACCCGGATGTTTTTTAATTAGAGGCAAGAGCCAAACAAGCAATGTCAGCTGGTCCACTTAACAACATTAGTCAGCAATAGTGAGTCATCTATATGGAGGGCAGGGTGATGGTGGTGGTGGTAGAGCGGATGATTGCATAGGTCACTTAAATAGACAAAAAAAAAAAAAACTAGCATTTCAGGAATTTGGCAAAAGGTGTTTTCCTCAGCAATTTCCAGGAAACTAAGAACAGACAGACACTCGGGATGAGCAGGCAAACAGAAAGAGCAGCAGACTAGCAGAGACTACAAGGAGGATTCTTATCAGAATTTACAGGTCTTTGATAGCCCATTCAGGTTGTCACTATCAGCAGGTCAATAGAGATATGGCCTTTAAACAAGGGTTTGTCAACAGTTTTCCATTCCTTCCAAACTGAAAAGTTTTTGGGACAATGTAGCAGCTGTCGTCCCGCAATAAGAAGGTTGGGTTCCTGGCCTGGAGCCTTTGTGTTCGGAGTTTGCCTGCATGGGTTTCCTCCCACCGTCCAAAGACATCATGTTTGGGTTAATTGGTGACTCTAAACTGTCTGTAGGTCTGAGTGTGAGTGTGAGCAGCTGTTGGTCTCTGTCTGTCTCTGCCTGCGATGGCGTACCCCTCCCTCACCCGGAAAATGAGTGAATGAGGGAGTGAAAAGGTTTGGGAAGGCGCTGGCAATTTCATCCCGCTGAGTACAGAAAATGATTGCTTCGTTCTGAAGGCCTTGGACAAACTATGTCCTGAGATAGTTCAAATGGGAATCAAATTTTTTAAAGATGGTGTTTACGTCATATTGTGTGTGCACTCAGTCTTACCTTGTCAGGTGGTCAACGGAGGGAGGTTTTAATCAGGCAGCCAAGCAGAGACTATAAAACATGTCCATCATGTTTTCACTTTTACCTTGGAAGCTTTCGATTATAAAGCTCAAATCAAAAGGAAATAAAAGCAAAAATGCCAGTATTGACACACACGCAGCAAAGCCACCACTACTGCAAACCTTATGGTTACCGCTCTCTGCTTTTTCACAAATGAAGCAATCTGCCAAAGGAGCTACCAGATATGTCCCAGTTATATTGGAACCATTGTAACCTGCTGTCACTCCGTGTTATAGAAATTTAACAGTTACTGGGAGAATTATTACCAAAGCAGTGTACTGCCTTATTATCCATGTTGACATCCGTGAAGGCACCCGCAAGTCCATGACAAGCCTGAAATATTAGAGAGAAATGTCTTTTGACTGGTCTGTAATACAAAACCTTAAATACTCGCTCCATTCTATCGGTATAATGAGTTGGTTTCCTGATAGAGGCTGACAGCTAGTGTCACTATCATAAAAGTCAGTTTGCAAATGTATAATCAAGTATCCTTTTGTAAGCCCGACAAGAGCAATGCTTTCTGCTCGGCAACTGTGGTCTCACTACAGTGTCTAACTAGATGCAGTTACAAATCAACTTAAATAGCACCTCAGAGCAGCAGAGTGTTAAACTGATGGATTCGGTGCTTTGGGGAATATACATCATCCATTACTCAACATGTGGTATTACTCCTAAAAAAGAGGTGTCTCCTCATAGACAAATCCTTTTTATTCTTGTGTCGATCCAGGCAAAGGGGAGGAGCCGCTAATTTTTAAATCCTTTTCCGTAACGCTGTGACATAATTGACACATTATCTCAGTTTCCCAGGAAAATAATGTCGGGAACTTAACTGTTTAGATGACTTAATCACGATGTCGAAAGCTCTGATTTCGTATAATCTGGATCTAAAGGGCATTGGTATTGATTGACTTTGGCAGAGATTCAAACTTTCCATAACTAAAATGACAGCAGTCAGTTTCCTGGATGTTGCAGGACAGTGTATTGCTTGTTTGTCAGCTGCATTATGCAAAAAGCTGCTGAACCGAGCTGCACCAAAGCTGGGATACGAGCCAGGGAAGAATTTGGGGCAGATCCCCATATTTTCATATGAATTACAGTTTTTTTCTCTTTGGTTTTGTGAATGTTGTTTGACATCGGTCTTGGAAGAGGACTCTGCTATCTGAGTACCCTTCGAATAACATTACCCACATCCTGATTATTATTTTATTTAATTTTTTTACTGGATTATAAAGAGATGACTGCATCTTTGATTTTCAGCTCTGTCTTACTGTCAGTGTGTTTATCCGAACAGATCCGTTCAGTTTCACAGTAATGAACCTGCTTGAAGATGATCGAGCTATAGAATGAAGTGGTTAGTTCTCTGTGAGCACACTGGAAATTAAGATTCTCCCGCCGAACATACCCATCAGTCGACGCTCTCATCAGCTACTCTCAGGCCCTTAAGACTTTGGATGGGTTGACTCTTTCTTTGTGTGGTGGTGAAATTGTGGCAGCACTTCATGTTCAGAGGAGGTCGGTGCAAAGTCATGTTTGGGCCAGTATTGTGCTGAAACCTCAATATTCTCCAGGAATAAAAGCTCATATATTTGTGTCAACACCTAAGCACACCCGCTCTCTACTCCAGCTGTAAATGTACGTAGGCTAATTAGCCAACAACGTGGCAAGATTAATTATTTTTGTGCCAAGTAACCTGAAAATTAAATAAAAAAAAAAACAGATGACATAAGCAAGTGTGACACACCCCTTCCGGTGAGCCAGCGTATGTAACCCTAGAAATTTAATTATGATAAAACCAGCATGATGAATATATATTATAATATCAGACCATTTTATTTCATACACTTCCCTAAAGCCAGTATGTCAATACTTGTACTGAATATATCTTGGCAGTGAGGTTGACCAAAACTCTGAGGACACTCATCAGCTTGTTATAAGGTTTATTCGCTAGGAAAGGGTTAAACAACAACAGCAACAAAACAACACAATCAGAAAATAGCTTGCTCATATTTACATATGTATCACTATTTTTTTACTTATTTATTGCATATTTATTGCTCTAAAACTCAAACTTACGTCACCCATAACAATTGCAGCTTGATTTACTGCCAATACATAGCGTAGCATACACGGAATACATCGGAACATAACAGACAAAATCAGCTGAGACGAGCCTGGGAGGTGTCTTTGCATTCCCAAATCAACCTAGAATTGCTTGGTTGCATTTTTCCATCAATTTATCCTAAAAAAAACAAAAACAAAAAAACAACAAACTGCAGTAGAACATGATGCTGTGTATGGCATAAGATGTGGGCAGATGGAAAAAGACAGCCGTTACAACAGCTGTTCTCTGCCATGTGCATCCACCTTTTGTAGCCCGAGCTACTTCCTGTGTGGACCCACCTGTTTCTCGAATGGACTAATACCTGCCACAGAAAACAATGAATTCACTTGGGAGGAATGTTAGGAGTTAAACTATAATAATCTAACAACTGGACTGGATAACCTTTCCTTGTCTGCTAGTTGAATGTTGTGCATGTGGTCAGACTGTTATATGGAAACACACGGTCGCCTGATAAAGTGTATCTTGCCTTTTTTTTCTTTTTTTAAAAAATACTTTTGGCCACAAATTCATGCTGTGAACCTTGTGATTCTGTCTCACTTGAAAGCTTTGGCTTGAGATTTGGAGCGTGTGCAGGTCACCAGGATAAAGTGAAGCCACTGTCATGTTCTTGGAACTGTGTCATCCCGCTGTGTGCACTTTGTAAGGGGAAAAAAAAAAAAATAACAAAACTGTGTGTGAGCACCTGTCTGAGTATTACAACTGTAAAGAATAAGGCCTTTTTGTTTAGTTTTTTTTTTTTTTTTTTTTTTCCCCAAAAACACAATGCCTCAGGAAGATCTTCGCAGTGTCCAAAGGCTGAAGGACTACGTGGCCTCAGAAAGCACTTTTTGGCCCATAACTTAAAATTTCACACAGTAATTAGAACAGAATGTTGTACAAATGTCGGAGTAGTAAAATGATGACATTTTAGTCGACTTCACTGCTAACTGCACGTTGGCAAAGCAACTCAACTGTGACATGACTGGTAGTGGCGTGCAACTGGGAAGTAATCATTTTAGCAAAGCTCGAGTTACATTGTGTCAATTAATACGTTTGCGCAAGAAACATTTCTACGCATTTGTACACTATATCAAATCATTTCTATGAAACATGCCTGAAGATACATTGAAAATAAAAAAAATAAACTATTGCAAGATAGCACTGCTCATTTAGGAACAATTTAAGAGCAGCTAAAAGGAATTTTTAAGTACTGAAGGACTTTTCTTAAAGCAGTGAGGTGAAGGGCCGTTATTCAGGTTTGTGTGAAATACTGCTTTTCAGTCATATGTCTACTCTTAGAAGGAGCTTTTTGTAAGTTTGCAGTTACCACAATGTCAGATTATTGATTATTCACAGTTATTTTCTGCCGGTAAGGAACCTTCTGGTTTTGTTTCTTTCTTCCTGTCCCTTCTTGTCTTCCGCTGCAGTTAGCATGCTAACCGGATTGTCTGTCATTTTCTGATGCTGAGTAGCTGTGACATCCAGGCTGCCCTGGATAGGAGGATACGTATCCATCCAAAAGCCTGTTCATATTGTGCACTGAGATCCCTTTGCCAGAGTGAGAAAGTGAGTACCTTTAAACTGTATAAGTAATTAAAATGGAAAAAAAGAAAAGAAAAAAGTTTTCTATCTACGCTGCTTTCATTGAGGGCAGCATGATGGCTTCCCTGCGGGCAGTTTGCATGGTTTCCCCGCGCCTGTGTATTTTGTCTCCAGGTTGTTCGGCTTCCTCTTGCAGTCCAAAGACATGTCTCAGTGAACTGGTGATTCTAAATTGCCTGCGTGCCTGAGCTTGAGTCTCGATATATCAGCCTTGCAATACACTGGCGATCTGTCGAGGGTCTCCCTTGCTCAATGGAATTGGCTCCACCCCCCTCATAACCTTGTATAGTTAATGGATGGATGTGCCATATTTGGTCACAATATATTATACAATATGAAATGAATTTTACATTTGCCCATTTCACAATTACATGTTAATATAACAGGAAGATTAATTACATGATTATAATGCAAATGAAATGATAGGAACAGTCTTGATACAGAGGCATACATGTCATGTGACGTGTCTCTATGGGATGGATTGTAGCCTTTAAGCAGACTGTACACTAAGTGGATTTTTATGTGACTGTTGAATCTGTCATGTTTTAGTTATTCTGACTGCAGGCACTTCTTTTTGAGAGGAAAATCAGAAGATACCACCGCAAACTGGTGCAATCCATGTGTTGCCTTCATCAAATGTCATCATCAAAACTTAACTCCAAATCGCCCCTGATCCCACTGTCCCAACGTTTAAGTTTCCAGTATCACAAATTGTTTACCTTTATGAACATTTAACTAGGTGAGACTGACGCAGACAGAGATTAAAAATATGAGAAAATAACCAAATTTCAGTACGGCTTCAGTGGGTCAGCAGACTCGAAGCAGCACACATCACAACACTTGCCCTTGCATTTTGAACATATGGTAACACGAGGCACTTAGATGATGTCGGGGATTATTCTCCAGCATCTTGATACCCGCTCCAGTGACTCTGCTCTATTTGTTACACCAAAACACGCTCATTTATCAATCTCTGATGGGGAGCTGGGTGAACGAAACTCTTCACATCTGACTTGTAAAACTGTCACACAAGACCCAAATAAGAAGTGATTGGGATCCAGATTGACAAATTGGATTCAGCTGAGTAAAATTATTGTATTACACCCGCCCCAGATTTACATAAAATTTACATATGACACCCTGTGATGCGTATTTGGCCACTGTTATGAAAACAGGTGGTTTCACACAGCAGAACAGACACGAGTGGTATGGCATTACAGAGCTCATCATCCTGCAGGGCTATAGGCCTTAAGGGTGGAAATTGGCCCACATTGTGGTTTTAAAATTTGTTTGCTACATATATTCCATCTTATAATGTATTCCTTCGCTGCAATAGTTCCCCATTTTAGATGCAAATTCATAGTTCTTTGAAATATGCAGCTGGTTTTTCCAACTTCCTTCTTGTGTCATACTTGTTAATTGTTTTACTCCCAGCTTATTTAGAACGCACCTTTTCTAAATGTACAAATACAGAGAAATCCCGTCTCTTTTTTGCTTCTTTTAACTCCCATTGTGCAGCAGCTCCAAGGTTACAGAGTTTACACCAGAGAACAGCCGATCACATTGAAGCTGGCCAGCAATGCGATGAGAAAAACGGAGACCTCTGCAGAAATCAGGAAGAGAGGGCACACAGGATGCAGAGCACGAACAAAGACAGCAGAAGGTGACGAAGAAGAGGAGACACAAGCTAAATTTCCTCTCAATTGCCATGAGCAACAAGCGACTGCTGGGCAGTAGGAGCTAGAGGAAGAAATCAAAGGCACTTAGAGTGGACATGCAAATGGACAAGACTCCAGATGCTGTCACTACCGTCCACAGCCTTCAGCTGGCTTATCCAACCAACTCAGGTCGTCTTAGAGTGATTCACTTATTGATTCCATTTAATTTCATAATGTTTTACTTTGCATTGAACCTTATATATATTATTTATAGAAATTTCCCTTTGATGATTATTAAATTGCTTGTTCTTAACTGTCAAACAGTTGGAATATTATGTTCTTAGAAGCTTGTGCAAAGCAGAATTGAAATTATCAATGCTTAATTTTTAAGGCAAGCTATATTTCTTAAGTAGCCATTGTGTACTGCACTTCATTGGATGGTGAAATAAATCTAAAAAAAAAAAATAATAATAATAATACATAAATTTGTCCTCTGTTAATACAGCCCAAAAAAACAAAAACAAAAACAAGAGCAATAGCTCTTCACTTTGGTTATGAATAAATAAATAAAAAAATATTTATATATAACAGGATACATATCCACATTCTGTCCTTTTGCTTTCTGCTCCAACAACATACTGAGAAAATGAATTTTTCAGTCATACTGAAGAATGGTGATTATGTGTGATTAATCACAGCTACCCTGTGATTAATCAGATTATACATTTTCATTTCATTTCATCATTTGACGTATATATATATATACATATACATATATATACATACACACTCACACACACCTTCTTTCAACCTGCACTGGTAGGAAGTATGTGAATGTAATTTTATATGAGGCAGACGTGTTGTACTGCATCTTTCTGAAGTCATGTTTGTTGCACAACTGTATCAGAAGTTGTTATATAATGCAGAAGCAAAGCCATTCGTGTTTCCAGATGGATCGTTGTTAAGTTGGACTTATGGTCCCAGGAGATGTCAGTTTATTTAGCATTTATTTGGGCCAAAGAATATAAATGGGGCAATGAAAAATTCTTCAGATGTTGGTGGGGATGAAAAATGTATGGAATGAAAAAGGCAATATTTCACATCCTGCTGCGTCAGATTTGATCCCATTCTAGGTTGTTTTTTTTTTTGTTTGTTTTTTTTTCCTGTGGTGTCGTGGCAGTGCAGTGCTCTCACAAACAACTGCGTTGCAAAGCTATATTTCCTTTCCTGAAACCCTTTTTCCAATCCTGTAAAAAGAAAAATTTACATTTTGAGTTTTGAATGTCCTGCACGACATCTGAGGTCAGGGTCCACGTGCCCTCAGTCATTGGCAAGTCATTGGCATCTTCAACTTATCATCCGCCTGGAGTTTGAACACCTATGCAGGCAGCTCTGTGGGGAACACGACAGACTTCTTGTGCAGGCATCCAGTGACAGCCCAGCGAATGAGCCCTGAGACTTTATGTGGGCTCTACTTTTGGCGGTTACACTGGTGAGCAGAGGGGGGTGGACGAGGACACTCTGCTTCTCTGGAGAGCCAGCAGGCAGACGGAGAGTTAGCTCTACTCCATGAGGTGTTTTTTGGTTTTTTTTTTTCACACCTCAGGCTGTAATGAGTGTCGCCCAATTAGGTTTCTGTTTGGTCTGCTCTAGGGGAACATTTTCAGTCTGTGTTCTTTTGAAGCATGCAACCGGTAGCTCAGTTAGTTTCACATTTTTATATTTATGGCCAAAGAAAAGTTGAATATCTTATATATTTTACTCTCAAACTTTTACAACTGCATTTTTTTCAGGGTTCCTGTCACGGAATTCTATGACATTTTCCAAAATCATAGAATTTCATTCTGTTGTCTCTAATAAAACCAGTTAGACTACACTGTAGTATGATAATCTTTTATCCATCCATCCATCTTCTCCTGTTTTTCCGTTTCCAGGTTCCAGGGTGTGGTGGAGCCAATCCCAGCCAACGTTCCAGGTGAGGGCCAGGATTTTCTTATTGTGGTCCAACAGTGCTAACTAGACAGTTTATAGACACTGTAAATGTCTAACAGCCGATATGAACTTTGGTTAGAAGACAGTGGTGAATGTTTTAGACCTAAAGTTTGAAATCACAAAGCTGGAGGTAATGCTGTCAGACTGAAGCACATCTGGCATGAGAGGACACCGAATGAATACCAGATTCTACTTCTGACCGGCGTACAGAAGGTGTTACAGCTGCGATTGAAATGTTTTGACATCACCCAGTACCTCGGTCTGGGTTATCTGAAACAAGTAGGAGCCGAATCAACAGATCAGCAAATGAAAATGCTCTTTTTATGTCATTGAGCATTGTTTTTGACTTTTGTCTACTCGCCCTGATAAATGGGTGATAAATGGGTGGATTTCAGAAGTTCCTCTGTTTTTTTTCTTCTTTTTTTAGTGTTTGGAGGATATATTTTGCAAGCCACATTCATTGTGGATCAGCATCATAATATCTGTTGAAGTATTTTTTTCTTTTTCTCACATTCAGAATGAGTAAATAAATCACTGAGAGCTGGGAACCGTCATGTCATCTGCACCCACACATAAAATGAGAGAATAATGCATTTTTAAATGTGTGATCATCAGATCAGAGTGCTACTTGTTTTCTCACTTTCTCCAAACTCAGTATGAAAAAATGAGATGTCCCTCAGTAATATGTGTATTTATTTATTTATTTATTTTTTTGCCATCTAGCCATTTCCCCCATCCTGCCATAGTCTGGATCAGTGGTTTTCAAAGTCTGAGGCATGTCCCTTCTTTGGGGGTTGGCACCAGATCTCTCTCTGCAGGTGAGAGAAAAGTTAAGCACAGTGAGAATGGGGATGAATGGGAGACAGTGCAATATACAGTTTATTCCTATCCAATCCAATCTGTGTGTCTCTGCATCAGCCGCTAATGCTCAACCAAAACCCGCAGAGCAAAGCTTGCCCAGGCGTATGCTTTGCGCACAGGCCTTTGCCCGTTCACTGTTCCTTACATAAGGTGTAACTCCCCCGAGCTATTTCTGCTCAGAACATTTTGCTGAGTTCATTAAAGGCTAAACTTCTGAAATGGGTGAAATGCTGTGACAGTTATGGTTTTTATTTTTTATTTTTTGCCACCCCAAACACAGCCCACAGTGAATTATATGAAGAGTGCTATTTTTGCTAATACGGTATTTTCTTCTAATTCATCACCTGTGGCCCTAACGCTGTTCGGGATTATGATGTCAGCTATGCTTTTCTTCCCTCACTAAATCTACGCCCTCACCTATTCCTACTGTCTTATCCTTTAACAGCCCATGGTCTTAGAAACTTTGCCTCCATGTTGAATGTGCAATCTATTGACTTGTTAACCCAACTGTAGGTGTAAGAAGCATTCATTATTTACACCTTTTATGTTAGCTGTGCCAGAATACATACATATTATAGTTTGTTGTTTCCTAAAGTGTCTTGTGACTCTAATTCACCATTGTTAGATAAATGGCCACCTCATCACCCTTGGTGCTCCAAAAAATATTTCTCATTGGTATTTGATGAGAATATGGACTCCCATGTTGGAGGTGCTTAAATATTCTTCAGTCTCGAGTTTTTTGGTTATGTCAATCAATGTATGTAATATGAATAAGACATTCATTTCAGTTCTTGGTGGAAATCAAACTCAAATATCTCTGCATAATAATGGACAATGTGAATTACACATACCACATAAAGCAGCGCACAATGATGAGATAGCACACTCTGTCTACCCTTTTCGAAAGCAGTCCTGTCCTCAGAGAGGATTACACCAAGGCCACAGGCGGTGAAGCCTTCATGTTGAAATTTTGTCAGCATTGCCGGCTTTAGAACATCACTGCCTACAACAGAGCATGTGGCTCTGCTCTCGTGGGGCCCACATGGGCAGACATATGCTAAAGCAGTTGTTGGAGAAGATTTCCCAGAGCTTTAATGCAAATCATATCAAGAGGAGAAGAACAGATCCACTTTTCCCTGTGCAGACTGCAGTATACGGCAGCACTGCAAAGAAGGGCGCTCCTTTCTCCTCCTCACAAATGGACAGACCCTTGCTTTTGAGTCCATTCATGACTGATGCTCAGGTTCCTCAAAGCCAAGCCTCAAATCTTCGATTTGGATGTATAGAGTTGACATTTACATTTTGCCGATATGTGTCATCGGGTCTCTTAATGACAGTGGGACTGCACATGCAAGGGCACATGCATTTCTGACAGCTGAAGCAATTATTGGCAACATAATGTGCACAGAATGGTAATCAATCTGTTAAATGGGCCCATAATGCTAATGACATTCAACTTTGTCATTTGACAACATTGTTGACTAACGTGTCTTGTGTGTTATGCATGTTAAACTCACAATTCAAATGGCGTCAATGTTCAGTAATTATCGTGGACCACTTTTGTTATGAAGTTCAGAAAAGTGTGTGTGAAAGAGAAAGAGAGAAAGAGGGAGAGGGGGCTGAAAAAATTAGGAATGAAATTTTTAATAAATTTTGAATCTTTTGAAATTATTGTGTTTTTACATTTAAAATGAATACTGTAACATAACTTCTAATTTCTGAAAATTAATGAACAACTTGGAGATATGAACTTCTGTAGGTTGTTATAATATTTACCTCTGTCAGTGTGAAATATAATATTCGATATTATAGATTAGGCGATACGAAAAAACATTAAGCTTTTCTTGGTTTTGTTTTTCCCCAAAAGCTTTGAAAGCAGTTTATCAAGGACATAGTCCTGAAGCAAGCTGCTGACCTGCTGAAGCTTCTCTTCATCAGCAGTGACTACAGTACGTGCATGTTGACAAAACTGATGTTGGATTTGGGGCAGACAGCTCAAGGGCACAAGCAGAATTACAGAGAGATGGGTGTTGGAAATAAGAATGTACAAGGCCTTAGGCCTTAGTTACAGTTGTCCTTACCGAACCTCTTCCTGCTGAACCACCTGCTGGTAATAAATATGTGTTGTGACCCCAGCCTATTGGTTTTATAGGAGGAAAGAGTCCTTCATGCGCCTACTGCTGCAATCCAAAAAATTTATCAATTTGTGACCAAGTCTAACAGGAAGTCAGAAAACTCCTCGATGTTCTTTTTGCTCATCTGCGCATTGCTGCACAGTCCAGCTTAAAGAGTCTTTGGGGTGTGATCCAGACTCTCTTGGTCATGTCTCATTAAGATGATTTGGAGCGTGGATTTTCTGTGAATAACAAAATAATTCTGAATGAACAAGGAAGAAAGTCCAAGATTTAGACATTTAGGATTATTTTATTATTATTATTAAGGAGTAGACCTGAGTGAACCCATGACGGTTAAAGAATTGTTTGCTTGAACTGCTTTATTTTTTTATGTCCACAATTGTGGGACGGGTCAGAGCTTATGCTAGTACAGTAAATAGTCAAAATACTTGAAAACAAACTTAGGCAGCTCTACCGCGTTACAAGATAAGAGATGTTTTATGTTAAAGCCCTTTTTAAGGACATGATGCAGTTTTAAATGAGTGTTAGAACATAAGTTCAGGATTCCCTGACACTTAAATGCCATAACTAGACTTTGTAAAGCCATTTTTGCTACATAATTACAGCAGTGCCTGCTGTTTGGAGTATTTAAAGCAAATGTGAAATTAGACCATTAAAAAAGGAAAATGGTTGCTGTTTAATTTTCATACAGTAATTAACTTAAGTACACTTTTGTTCCCGTGCTTAAAGGTAGTGAATGATTATGGGAATTAGATAATGGGTCCTTTTTGTCTGAAAATGCGTGGAAACCCTGATATTAGTTGCTTGATCCTACGACAAACGATAGTGTCATCAAAAGTGGGCCTCTCGAAGGATCAAAGCCTGATTGGCTGAACCTCTTCCTCAAATTACACCTTAATTTCTGCCCCTACAGAGAAACGGCTACAATAGTTTTATGCAATTGTTGGAAACATTTCCCCATTGTTGTTTAAATTACCACTGGAAAAATAACCATAATTTTCATTTTTGCTAAGTGGTCAGGTAATTAAACGGCTAATAAAAAGTATGCCAGGATTGTACAGACCAGTTGATATCCAGATTCAGTGACTCTGGATATTCAGGTGTTGTTATTGTTATGTTGTTATTCATAGACTGTAGAGAAATTTCAGACAGATTAGTGAAACTAGTTCTGAAGTGCCTTTAACCTACATTCGATCCAGTGAACATCAGAGGGAGGGGGACTTTTACAATACTGGTTGTAAAATGAAGCCTGTTGTTTGGGGAAATGCCCCCATGTTATTACCTCAATAAATGTTTTCCTAATGAGTTTATGGTCTCAGTCTCTGGTTTCAAGTCTTCATTAATAAAACATGATGCTCATTTTTAAATGATGGTCCCACGGAGAGGAAAGTAGACCACAGAGCAGGGTACTCATTACAGCATTACTACTGCGTGATTGATAGACTGTACCAGAAATGGTGACCTGCCAGAGGAAGAACAAAGCAGGTCAGTTCCAACCATCAGTTCTCCTCAGCTCTATTTTCTCCTCCAAATACGGTTTCTTTTGGTTTCACAAAACCAACATGGCATTAGCCCACTACAAACTCAAGGCTTGAAAGTGGCAGTTCCAAAACCCTTCTGTGATGTCACAGTAGGCTGCTTCGGCACGCCCTTTAGAGCTGTTAGAAAAAGTTTAACCTATCCCCCAATGACCCCACTCACCCCTGCTCTTATTCAAAACAACCGTTCCAGTGATAAACGTCTGTGTCTAAGAAAGGTGGTGGTTAAATGTTTGGTAATAAAATAAAAACATATTTGCATATTCATGACCATCCAGTCATAACGCAACTCTACAAAACTTCACTAATGTGCTTTAACTGTTTGATGAATTGAGTACCACTTATCATTTGTTCAGGCACCCACATTAAATTTAAACCTCATCATATTCAGATGGGCAGAGGATCCAAAAGGTCGGAACCTAATACATACAAATTCCTAGAGGAAATAGCCCAGACCAGTCTCAGCCCAGCTCTTGGTCTCTGGTCTAGAGGTACCAAATAGGTGGTGCTCATGGCGCTAACAGTACCCAGCGAAGAGAGGATGGAGGAGGCGCATGAGCTAAAAAAAATATCGAGTCCTGATCCTCATGAGCCCACAAAATGGATGCAAGGCCTGTAACCTACTTGTGGAGGACAGCTGGAGGGGTTTTGCTGGGCAGTCACTCTGGAGAGCCCAGGAGGGCTTCTGGGGATTGAAGGGGTGGCAAGAAAGCAACTGATAGGCAATGTAATCGAGCGGGCTGAAACAGCATCCTGGTGGATCACAATACAGCAGGAGCCAGCTGAAGGGAGGGCTTAGAGCAGGGCGGTGGTCAGCAGGCCCCCCCCCCCGAGTCTTTGTGGGCTTAAATCGACGAAACACCAATTAAGGGGTGGGGGGGTACCCACCTGAACACCGTGCAGTGCGGGGTGCCCGTAAATTTTGCCTATTTAGCATACACATACACAACAGAAAATACAACGAAACACAACTTTCCATATGACGCTCCAAACGTAGGACCCTCAAATATGATCCAAATATTCTAACGTAACGAATGATGAATCTCATCTGCTGATTTGTGCTTGTGCACAGATTGATTTAAATGCAGAAGCACTCCCACGACTGTCAACGTCACTGCTCTGCCAAATCCAGTAGATCAAAGCTCACTAAAAGTACATGACAGGCGTGTGGCATCACAGATCGGGGTGGACATGTGATTCTCCTCAGCCAGTCACTGCAGCTCGAGTCAGTAAATGCGATAGAAACAGGGGAAAGACAAAATAAGTGGGCAGCGTGAGACAGAGGGAATGACAGAGTCATGTAAAGAAATGGTTGAAACTGTAGTTGACAGGTTCACACTTTGTTGCAATGACTTTGGAATTCTTGAGACAACACCCACAACTTCTACATGTATGCCCTACCTTTCCTGTCAGCTTTAACAAGCCCGGCTATTGCCCTCTGATCAGTTATGGTGACAAAGCCCAAAGACCTGCTGCTAACTGCGTTTTATTTGCTCTTTTTTTTTTTTTTCACACCATTCCCTGTAACAATATGGCGAATGAAAAATCCCAGAAGTTTGAGCCTGTTCCGTGAACGTGAAGCCCCCCATGTCTGGCGCCAGCGAAGACACTGCATTCAGAGATGAGACATCTGGCTCATTTGGATAACACTAGCTGAACCTCTGGTCTGTGTTCGCATGGTGGATGTACTATGGCCTCATAATATATTGTTTGGAGGAGCAGGCTGTTTGCTTCAGCAGGCAGGTGTTGCTAATGAAGTGGCCACTGAGAGGATATTGCATTGAAGATTGTCTTGCAAACACGACATCTCTCCGTGTAGCATCAGAACAGAACATATTTTTCTTTACAATCGTTAAACCTAATAACTAATAACTAATATCAAGAGAGTTGTTATGTAGATATTTTTATATTGTGAGTTGTGCGTGAGTTGATGTAAATATTTATTTTTTTTAATTTTTTTTTTTGAGGATGCTTTTAATTCATTCATTCATTCATTAATCTTGTACCACTTATCTGTTTTCAGGTCGTGGGGGTTGCTGGAGCCAATCTCAGCTCACAATGGGCGAGGTCGGGATACACCCTGGTCAGGTCACCAGTCCATCACAGGGCCAACACACAGAGACAGACAGAGACCAACAACCGCTCACACTCACACTCACATTTAGAGTCACCAGTTAACCTAAACATGATGTTTAGGGAGGAAACCGGAGTACCCAGAGGAGAACATGCAAACTCCACGCAGAAAGGCCCCAGGCTGGGAACCAAACACGCAAACTTCTTGTTGTGGTGCAACAGTGCTAACAACTATGTCGCTGTGCTGCCAGGCAGGATGTTTTATTTAAAAAAAAAAAAAAAAAAAGTGCATGAAACTAAATTGATGGAAATACACTGTAGTGCCGTCTTCTTCTTGCATATATCTAGGTTCTGATATTTGAACAGAATTCCAGATTTACCAGCCCAATCCTTGGGCCAGGCTGTTGGTTGTGTTTTTAGCTGCTCGCATCCAGTGGTTGTGTCTTATTTTTCATGCCAGGTACTGTAGCATCAACCAACACCAAATAAACCGCCAGGCTGATTTTTGTAGAAGCAAATACATTTGGAAACATGATAAAAAGCTGTCCAGAACAAAACTTCATAAAATATTTAAATGTGATATTTTTCCAAAACACTACTTTTATTTAACTCTATGTCCTGTGCCAGAACCCGCCAAAAACCAAAATGTTAACATCAATATCTGAGCGGTCCAATCTACACTTCATGCTGTTCTTTCGTAAAGACTATGTCGAAATGAGCGCTCATTGATGTGTCAGCTCATACACACAGTTAAGATAGTTAAGATCTAATCTATGGGTGTGACATTTCAGCAGTCAGGCCTGGTTTACTTAGAGAAAAGACTTTACATCACTTGGGTATAAATGCATACCAACAGGAGCTTAGCAGTCTATTGATCTGAATGGTTGATTATTGGAATATCTACTGGCCAGTTAACATTGTAGTGCAGAAAGGGTCATGAAAGCAAATTTAAAACTCATTGATCTACAGTAACCTGAAAAAAACGAATGAATTTGGTCAAAGTTGACTCGAAGGGTAGAAAATTACAAAAGCTTCTGGTTTCGAAGTTCAGGAGCCTCCGGGTGTAAACACTGCAAAGATGAATATGGCTTGGCTGTCGCATACTGTAGCTATAAAAGTGAGACACTGAATGAGTCTGTATTTTATGACATGAGCCCACACTGTGTACTACATTAAGAAATTAATTCATTCCAGAAAGAATGATATGGGCCCCTCTCAAGTCAAGCCGGACTCATTTAGTTGTAAAAGATGAATTGCATTAGTTATGACAAAACATACAACCTACATATCATTTGTGCAGCGCCTGCAAATGTTATATCACTCTTTATGGCTAATTTAGGCAGAGTGGAGTACACCAAATAAATCATGGCAAGACGCAGCCATTTGCATGAATTATTGAATAAAATTTTTTAAGGCTCATTTTCTGTGGCTTGTGTGTTAAATTACTTCACATGGGAGATGCTCACATGGAGCTTTCTCACAGAAATGTTCGCCTTATAATCTCACTTGTGTCACATTTCTGTTGCCTCGCCTTCTTACCTTATTGCCTCGCCTTCACACCACACAGCAGGTGTAACCCGCAAACGCATCAGGAATACGCAAAAGACAAGTGCCCTGGAGGTGCTCTTTAGATTTTTACCAGCGATGTAGTTAATCGTGGTTTTAACTCAAAATTCAGGTCAGCCAGATACAGGTACATCGCTTAAAATAGCATCTGTTCATTCTTAGAGAAGTTAGACAAGGTGGACAAGCAATAATAACCAAACAACGCCCAAAGAGGCTGACAATGTAATTATAGTGTGAGGACAACAGGTTTCACGACAGTCAATTCCCACCAGGGAAACCAAGTGCTGAATATTCAGTAGTGACAATTATGTGCCTTAGCAGGTTGGTTGTTATTTCCCGATTTCAGTTAATTTGGAAGACACACACACACACATATGTGTGTATATACATATGGCATGGACGTATTGTATATACATATACTTATCGTATATACTATTCTTTGCTGAGTTAATCCAACACTCACATATAGAGAAGAAGTTAAGGAATCGGCAAAATCTCGAGGATCTGTCTAAAATAAATGTCAAGGTAGCCTATCCAATAGCTGTTGATAGATCAAAGATATTTCTGGTGAAAGTAGTGGACCAGCTAACATTTTTAGCCATAGATCCAGTTTGTGATCTCAATAGCGTTTGAGCAAAATATAAAATAAGATGAACTTTACTGATTGAAATTCAGATATGTGTATTAGCATGTGTCCCGATATACTGGTAATGAAGGCAGTAAAAATTGCAATAGTGGCAACTTCTATTGAAATAAAGGCATAAAAAACCCCCAGAATAAGTTAATATTTATGTTTTTGCTAATAATATATAAGATACAAATATGTTTATATATATAGTATGACCCTAACTCTTCTCCACCCATTTTTCTGGCCATGACAGTAAAAATCTGGTCTCATGGCAGTCATAATGGAGATACCCAAACGTTATCCCCACATGGTGAACAACTATCATCATAGGCATCTCTGTGGGCTTAATGTGTTCCTATTACGGTCTCCAATTTTCTGGGAAGGCTTGCACCAGATTTTGGAACCTAGCTGCAGGGATTTGTTCCCATTCAGTCACAAGAGCATTAATGAGGCCCAAAGCTGATGTTGAGTGATAAAGCCTGGCTTGCATTTTCTTTTGGAATGCCAGTGAAGTTCCTCCAAAGCAAACTGGGAAAACGGTTGCTTTATGGTGCTTCTGCTTCATGCATTTGGGAGGGAGGTGGGTAAGGGTGAGGGGGAGGGTGGATGTGGACCACGTTAAAAAAGATTTCAGAAGACATCCTAACAATTTTTGAAAATATCACTCCTAGTTGGAATGCAAAAATCTGGAATATCAACTTAGATTTATTGGAACTAAACCCAACCCCCAGGCTAGTACATTCAAATGTATTGACAGGGTGTCCATTTTGCAAATTCTAATTTTGATATTTCATCCTTAGTAAATGCAGCTGGATGTATTATTCACTTTTTGCAAACATCAAGCCAGTGCACAATAGGACATTCAAAGGCAAATGAGTTTCTCTTTGACTGTAAACCAAGCATTCAGCTTTCAGAATGATGAAAGATTAGCATGTATCATTGAATTTGTTATCTGTTGAAAGATTGTTTTTCTGCCAGCGCCCCAGACTGTCATTGACATTACTTAATGGTAATTATGGTAATTGCTATTTCTTTATACCACCACCTCTCTTTGCAATGCTAACCAGTCCCTGAGCCCCGCTAGTCCAGTGTGAGAGCGGTGCCGAGAAGCCATTTGACTCTCAGAAAAGAAAGGGATTATGGCTCATAATTGACAGAGGGCAACAGGATTTGCTGGGATTTATTGCCATCTGAGCACATCCTTGTTCTGATAGCGCACACTGCCTGACTGGCCATCCAATCCATTGGCTGTCAAGCAAGAACATTTCTGAGGCTGAGGCCGAATTTCAGCAACCGTGTTTAATTCTTTACTGTCTTTGCACATTGGACCTGCAAGGATTAAGCATTTGAATACATGAGCTAGAATAAAATCTGTTATTATTCCCAAAAGAGGACGGGCCAAAAAGCATGGAGACATTGACTTGAGAGTTGTAGGTCAAACTGAAAACAGCGGGGCCTTTTAAAATGCTGCTGGGCTGAGCAAGTGGCTGTCTAAGTGCCGAAATTAGTGGCCTTTTGTGCATGGAAATTACGCTCTTCAGCCTGCGCCCCCAATAGTTTCCCTTTGCTCCGTCGCCCAGGCATGGAATAACATGTTGAGGAGAAACACTGTGCAGTCGCAGGTGCAGAAAGAGTGGAGAGCCTGATGCATTGAGGGGGCATGCGGCATCATCCAAACACTTTGGGATCCTGAAGTGGCCAGGAGAGCAATTCAGAGTCAGGAAAAGGAGGAGGGAGGAAGTGCTGACAAGCCAAACTGACCTTGTCTGCACTAACAGGTCAAGTAGAATAAATGACAGAAAGGTGAACATCACTCTTCAGAGCCATGGTAGATTTCGGAGTGATGAGTTCCACCTCCTTCCCAGGCCTATAGAGTGCAGGGAGAGGCCCGGCACTCTCCTTTCTGAGGCTTACAATCTGTTAGATTCTCATTTAGCAAAGTCAGAGTTTTCCTGGCCACATTCTCACCTGCAGGATTGTACATCAGACACAGCTCATTCGTCTTCCTAAAGCACGGACCTGGGGGAAATGAGGTAGATGGACCACATGACTGCTTCAAATCGGGGAAATGGGCAAAAAGGGAAAATGGAGCATAATAATGCGAGAAACGATGAACAGCTAAGAGATTTAAAAGGTTTTTCAAAAGGCAAAGTTTAGATGGGCAGTAGAAAAAGGTATTTACTTTTTCATGGCCCAAAATGGCCATGGTAAACTGTAGGGGATCACAATTGTCGGCTCTGCAACCAACAAATGTGCTTTTAGCCCGTGTCCTTAAAAAAAAAAAACAACAACACTGGCCTTTTCCAGACTATGTACTAATAAAGTGAATATAAATGTGGACATGTTTGTCATTTCCCCACGACCTTGCATACAATTTTTTGTTTTGATGCCACTAGCTTTTCCAACCCAAGCCCGATGAAATTGCAGTTAAATTACACCAACTGAAAGTTCTCATTTCACACTATGTAAAAATACTCTCGAGCTTAATATTGTGTATGTAGGAATAGCTTTCCCCACTCAACAAGGAAGAAAAAATGAAACCATTACGAGATAGAAGGAGGGTGTAAATGAACGATAGCATGCGTGGTCTATTTAAATGGTGCTCTGTTGCAGAGAGAAAGGAACTTTTTCAGACTTTGGAAACAGCTAATAATATTAATCATGATAATAATAGCTCCAAACTTAACACTCACAAGTTAGCACGAGAAATAGATTCAGCCGTTATCAGTCTCCGTAGAATCCGATTCGATCCAAATTGTCTTATTAATGAGCATCTCATAATAAGTCAGGTTCGCCTTTAATGGCTACCGAACAAGCAGCTGTCAACTACTCTGTCTATTATATTTTTCTTATATTTCTACTGTAGATTTAAGTGAATTTGCCCCGTCGCAATTACTGCTCCGAATCTAAAAGATCCTTTTGTATCCATTTCTGTTGTGGTCGCATGCTGGGAAAACAGTCCAACACATCAGACTGTCACTCCATGAAATTATTACCCCGAACATGTAACCAGACAATCCAATGTTCACTTTTTCAGCTAACTCCTGAGAAAAATACATGGTACACTGTGTTCATTAGCTAGTCATTGACTTCTAAAAATGACTCCCTGCTGTTGCCGTGGTTGCTGCTGCTGCTTCTGCTGCTGGAAATATAGATGAGAAGAGTGCAATTGAATTAAGACGTTATTTTTGCGACGCGTGAACCCAAAACACTGAGATGAAGAAGTTCAATGCAATATAGCGCTGCAGGAAATGTAGAGTTGCTGGCAAAATTCAGTGGATTCATCAGCGACACCTTTCACATAAGTCACCTTATGCTTTATTCATACGAAAATCAGTGCAGCTTTAATTCAAGCGTAAAACTTTACTTAGCATAAACCCCTTCCAAAATCTCTGCTGTGTGCAGCTTCAAAAAATGATGACCAATGAGTGTTGGGCATAGAGAGGAGTAGAACTAATGTCAAAATGACCCAGGATAACGACAATTATTGGGCTTAGGCCAGACAAGGCTTAATTTTCAAACGCCCGCTGTGCCTTTTCATCTTAATGTAGCCATGACATTTTTAGAAAAATAATAATAAAAAAAAAGTAATTTCCCTACATCCACTTACTCAATTTTTTTAAATTGTGAGAGAGCATTGAGGACAAAGTGGGTGAACGTAAAGAACAATAGTTCCTCACAGAGATGATGTTCTCCAACATATTCCTAACACTCGTAAACCTGACAGACAGTGGAGGCAGCCCTTTATCGCTCTCTTGAAACTCAGACTTTAATAAACTCGGCAAATTTGCATTACAGAGACTCAATTAAGCCCAGTGGAGGAGTGGACAGAGATGTATTATCTATCAGCCGGTAACGACATAAAAATATAACAGTAATTACAAGTGAAGGCAACAACACGGAAATGAATCAATCAAGCTGTCCTTGTTTTAAGACGCAGAGGCGTTTGTCAATGCATTGGCTGTTAGAGAGAACAGAACTCCTGCAGGACACATCCGTCAGCTCGGGCAGCGCCAAACCCGTGTGGACGGTAAACAAAGCAGGCAACGTGTCAGGTGCGCTTAGAAACCACCACAAAATACTACAACTAACTAATGAGAAGACAAACAAAGGGGAAAGCTAAAAGTATAAGGGACAACATGTTGTGTAAAAACAACGGCTGATTGGGTTTAAATCACCGGTGGAGCCTCGGAAGAGCGGCTCATTGCTACTAACTGTGACACTGCAGATACACTGCTCCTCTTCAAATTGGATTCTGAGTCTCATTTAAAATTTCAAGTGCACTCAAGGAAAACATGCAAACAGATGCCGAAAGAGTTGCTCATTATTGACCAAAATCCATGGCTGGCCTCTTTGGGCTCCATTCTGAGACTGAATGGACAGCAGCCCTGGAGATGCGCTGCAATATATTTTTTTCACTGTCTCCTGGTTGTAAAAATGCGCATGAGTTAATATTTAATGGGAACGCCACCAATCTATTCCCAAATATAAGAGTCAGTCACCTTTATTCCGTGTCTATGTACTTTTGTTACAAACAATATAAAACCATATTTTTAGAAATACGTATTTCAAATGTGAGTCAGAATTTCAATTAGGAGTACGGCTGTGCATTGCTGTTATTTTGTAATAGCGAGGAGAATCGAGGAGAAACTCTCGCTCCCTCCCGGCAGCCTCCTGACACGGTCATGGCTAACTGGGACGTTCGACTGGAGCCCGTGATTCTTCCTATCATGACTTTCTAGAGCATATAAACTGAACAGCCATGACATTCTGACCACCTCCCTGATTCCACTGAAACAGCTCTGACCTGTCAAGTCCTGGGCCCATTTAAACCTCTTAAGGTTTCTGGCGCTAAGACATTAGAAGTAGATCTTTTAAATCCTGGAAGTTGTGATACGTGGATTAGATTTGTTTATCCAGAACTTTGCACAGATGCTGGATTTGATTTAGATGTGGCAGATTTGGAGTCAATTCAGGACCTTGAACTGGTTGTTGTGCCTGAAGTGAGGCAGGGAGCTTTATCCTGCTGAAAGAGGCCACAGCCATCAGGGAATACTGCTGCCTGACGAGGGGCTGGACTTGGTGTTGGACTTGCATCCTGTTGCCACTTTCAGCCCCAGATAAGTGAATGGCACCACACAAGCCAGCCTTCAGGCTCAGTGACGCACACCGCTGAGCCTTTAATGCCCACAGTGGTTATGCTAAAAGCATTGTGATGCTAAAACAGAGCAATGTGTGGTATACTTTTCTTTCCAAGACTGAAATTACACTTTCCAACGCACCAGTAGCCAAGAAATACAGATGTGCTGAGAATGATGTACAGTGATGAAGAAGAATGAACTAAAAACATTTGTCTTTAATCGCCTTTATCAGTCCCTCAAAGGATTATTATTTAAATGCAGACAGATATAATTAATTGCAATTGTACAGTGAACAAATGCTTAGATTGAGATGTAAAAACTAATAGAAATTGCTTTATTATTTACTAAGTACAGCAATAACTAGCATCTAAAAAGTAGTATCTCTCGGAACAAATACCAAAAGCATAAATATACAATTTTGACATCACTTACTCAATTATTTAATCAGAAGTGAAAAAAAGTGAACAAAGTGCATGTATTTATAATTTACTCAGATGGGGGTCCTAAGCTGCTTAACAGCTTTTTTTTCCCCCTCAATGCCTCTGGCTGCCTTCAAAAGTATTCTCTAATATTTTTACCAAAGTATTTAAAAAGCAGCAAAGAATGGTCCGATCGCTATCAAAAAATTGAAATTGCAAAGACTCTCTGAGATGGAATACATTTTTGGAGATGGGCAACCTGCAGTCAGGGAGACGTGGGCATTTCCTTAAACAGCAGAAACACACTGAAGCTTTGAAAAACCACTACTTTGTCTTTCTATATTTGCAGCTTGGAATTTTCCTTTTTTATATATGTTTTTTTCCTGCTGAGAGCGTTATTACCATACCAGCTTCCTCACTCACCTTTACAGTATGCGGTGAGATATTTCTCACGCTGTGCTCACTTTGCATTCTCTTTTCTATGTGCCATGCTATTAAAGCCTGCGTTAGATAGTGCTGGATAATACTCCAGCGCTTTAATCCTGGAGAATAAAGATCTGGAATATAAAAGACATTTCACGAAACTACTTACAGCAGCAATCTGGCAGTCTCTGTGGCCGATGGTGCCACTATTGAATTGTCAGTCCATCCGTTTCTCCAGCGGCTTCATCAGCACGTGTGGTATATCTGGTCAGGGGTCAGAACGAATGTGAAATGAAAGATGTGTGTAGTGTGCTGACCTGCTTTTGGATTTAAAAGCATACAATACCCGAGTCTGCCAACCTGAGGTATTAGCTACAAAATGCCTCTCCCCTCGTGCTGTTCCGTATCTCTGCGAGGTGGTGGGGGGGTTCAGTGTCTCTGTGAATGCATTTGAACCGGTTCTCCAACACTTGTCTGACCCAATTTAAATGACGTGTGGAGAAGAGTGAGCGGGGGCATTTAAATGCAGGAGATGACAGCATGTTCGCCCCCGCCATGTATAGACTGTGTGACTTCACACATGCACAAACACACACAGATACATAAACCCCCTCTCCCTAGTCACACTCATCTCTTCACACTGTCTTTTATGTTAACTTTTCTTGCTCATTTCAGCCTCTGTCTCCCTCTTTCTCTCGCGCCGCGCTCTGTTTTTACCTCTGGTTGTTACATTAGCATAATGCAGCCTTTGCCTGCCAGTGAAGGGGAGCGTATCCGGCCCACACTTCCCTTAGTTGTACCGTGCCAGCCACGGCTGCATATACTGTTGAGGCGCACAGCGATGGCACCAACCCTTGTGCCTCACATATGGAACAGCGTTGACAGGATTATAATTAATGGAAAACTGGGGTACCCACGGTGAACTTGCAGTAAGTTAACTTTTGTAAAGCTGCATTTGGAAACAAATCCCACACAGTCCAGTAATGTTCGGTGCCCATAACGCAAGCGCCTCATTTGCTGCAGCTCCATGAGCATCTTCGCTTAACATGTCATGATTCAGAGACAGACTGCAAGGCATAAAACCAGTAAACACTGACAGTCTGTCAGCATGAAATGAGAGAGATTTATCTCAGTCAAGTGCAGTTCTGAGAAACCAACGGTGAACGATTTCGCATTTCAGCTCGGAAAACAATTATTGTCTTTAAATATTTAACCTCAAAAAGTTTCCCGAAAAAGAAAAATGAAAAAGGACAGCCTTTCACAAGGATAATAATCGTGAGTAATAGTGGTTTTATGGTAAGAGAACAAAATAATTACAATAATAATTTTAGCAGATTTGATGTTGTGCCTGCTGTGGTACTGTGCTGCCTATTTACAGGTGCATTAACTATGACAGCAATAAAATAATAAAATTAAAACTTAACTCTATTTCTAATTAGTTTTGAATGTAATCCTTCCCATTCTTTCCTGTTACTTCATTAATAATAATAGTAATTATATTGAGAGAGAGTAAAAATGTAATTATTTCAACACTATCAATATCACAGAGCATACTCCACATCTTCTTGTTCAAACTTTCCAGCTACATTCCAGTTAAACTATGAAATATTTAAACTTAAGATATTTTATGGCTGCACCATTAGATCAAATGGAAATATTAATATCTTGATGATGTGTGCATCATTTTACTCAAATTCATCCTGGCACATTTAGTATCTGTGGACACTCTGGGATATAAAGTAGAATTTAAAATTTGAGTTCTTATTTATTTATTTATTTATTTATTGTTCAAAGTTTTGCAGATTGACCACGCAGCATGAGTTTGCGATGATGGAGTGTGCGCGTGCGTGCGTGCGTGCGAGCTAATAGACGTACTGTATACTGATATTATGAAGTCTGAAGATCATTTTTGTGTTCACTGTGTTGGCTTCTTTTCTAGTTTATAAAATGCAACGTAATCGGATATTATGATATTTTTATGATATTATGTATACATATGTATAACCCCAGTAACCATGTCACTTTGATTGGGCACCTTCCAGCATCAAAGCCACGACATTTAACTGTGATGATCACGAAGACCCCAAAGATCCCACAGACAGACCTCAGATCTCTCCCCCTCTCACATCGCTTGGAGCTACTCTTATGCTCGGACAAAACTGAAGACCTGCACCAGCTGCTGTAGTCCAAAATGTGCTCTTATTTACATTTATCACTTACAAGTGACAACAGAAAAGTAAGACAGGTGTCAGGAAGATGACAGCAAAATAACAAACATAACCAACTAAGGGTTGCAAGCTAACCTGACAAGAGAAAAAGAGGAAAATAAAGACAGTAGCGCACCTCACTAACCAAAAACAGAAGAAAGGGGTAATAACACAACTAGCTTCCCTCCCCTACAGCTACCGGTGCTGCTAATGTAAAAGGAAACAACAACAAAAAAAAACCAACTACCTCAGTAGGCTCGGCTCCATAACCCAATACACAAAACACTGCATGATTCAGCAAAGTTCAAGGTTTGGAAGGCTTCCCTTTCAAAGAAGACACAGCCAATCCCACCTCTCGACCTGAATCGCAAATGAGACACACAAAACATTAATAGCTCATAAAAAATGATCGCACCATACTTCACATATATATATTTATACAGCATTACTAGGCGTGTATGCGTAACCAGAGCAGAAAAGTAAAATGTCTCTACTTAAGTACTTTAAATGCAAAATGCAATAGCATCATTAATCCAAAGAGGCGCAGTTGTCGCTATTAAACAAACTGCAGCACGGACTCTTGTCAAGCTTTAAAGTAATATCCTCAAACACTCAGCCTACAGTCTGGCTGTCATGGAAGAATCTGATGAGCAGACACAGCCAGTGTCAGTGGCAGCAGGTATATAGAGCATTATTTGTTTGGAGCATTGTCTGGGGTGCATACATCTGTGGAAAGCCACCCACCACCACCTGTACCACTTAACTCTAAGCTCTGTCTCTGTCACGCAGTACTGATTAAGTCTCTTATTACTTTGATTCACCGGTTTGCCAAAGGGACAATATGTGTGACTAGTTCTCAGAGACAGCATGCACCACAGCAGACTTTGCATTTAGACCACACCACCTGACTAACTGTATTACCAGAATTGAAGGAGAAAATTGCTTAACCTGGTACAATCTGGTCCACACAATTACGGCGTCACATCTCAGCTAGTTTAGGAAATCAGAAACCTCCCTGGCAATCTGAAAGGCATTATGCTGTTGATGCATCTCGCTGTGGAATGACTCTCCTTGGAAATGCTCGGCTATTGATCTATAGACAATGCCCAGAACCTCAAGGCCACTTCAGAAGGTGCAGAAGAAGAGATAGTAGGATTATGAAGGGACCTCTCCCGCTCTATACATTACATTAAACAAGAAAAATTGCTTTAGCCATTTGCGTAGTTTGCTTTACATTTGTGACATTCGCACAATGTGATTATGCAGTTTTTTTTGCTTGTTTTTTCAACGTTTTTTATGTTACCTTATGGAACTATTTTCTTGAAACCAAACAATGCTGCTGATTTCACTGATGTCAAGAGGCATACAAGTGAAAGCGTGCACGTAGTGTAAGTGGTCGGTCACGATGGCAGCACGCGGGGGAAAAAAAAAAAAAAAAAATCGCCGAAGCAGTTTAATCAATAGAGCACACATTCTAGAGAGAAGGACATTTTCTGGCTGGCTAAGGTGGAAGTGGCCGAAGAATTAACATGTTTTAAAGTCCTGAGAGGGACCTTTGCCGTGAAGTCAGTGTGGTTAATAAGATTATCATGCTTGGCTTGAGTAACAGCTGAGCGGTAATATTGTTTTAACGTCCTGCATAAAAGATCTGACCACAGCCTCTCACAAGTCAAGGTGACTGTCCCGAGCAGGCTCAAACAGGAAGCTCTAAAAGAACACGTGCAGTCACTGCGAAGACGAAAGAACACTTTGAACTGAACCACTCAGAGTGGCAGGCCCTGCCCGTGGCAGCAGTACGTCAGAAAATCTAGACTCCCAGTTAAATGGAATACGTGCAAAAGAGCCACGACTGCCTGCAACAACAACAACACAGTACGCATGGCGAGCAAGGAGTACTTTTACAAGGTTGTCGTAGATAACAGCACAATCAGTGTTGCCTGTATCAAAATGTGAAGAACTTGCTTTGCTTATCAATTAAAAAAAAAAAAAAAAGAATAACAATATGGATCACAGCAAACCTTAATGTTCGTTACTTTCAAGCACATGTCTTCATGCTGGCATCGGATGCCCTCTATACACCCACCACACAACGGTTCCTGAAGAAACCCACAGGAGACTGTGATGCTCGGAGCAGCTACGGGCTGATATCTAACCTTCCACTCCTTAGTAAGATACAGCTACTGTAGTCATGATTGCCTCAGAGCCAAGGTGCCCTTTATTTTATTAGTATGACAATACTAGGCTTATTACCGCTTTTATTTTTCATTAAACTTTACAACGTTTTGATATTCATTTAGTCATTTAGTCATTTTTCCATGTAGAGCACTGTTGTAAAGCACTATGAGCACTTTCTTGTATGAAATATGTTACATATACATATTTAGTTAAATACCAATGATCATTAACTCAGACAGCGTTATGGGTTTTTCCATTAGTCAAACAGAAGCTACAGGTTGAAGTAAGTATGACTCTCAAGAAGCATTTTCTTTCAGGTCTTTTTTTTTTTTTTTTGCACAGTAGATGGTGTAAAGCATTCAATTTGATTCATGGTTTTTCCAAAATTGTGAAATGAGTAGGTTCAGAATAGGTTTTGAGCATGGATGTGGCTCAGTAACTGCAACACATCTTGTATTAGTGTAATTTTCATATGGGTGGAATCACTTGAAGTGTTTGAGTCCTGATTGCTGCGGCTCTTTGGCCTGGCTTGTTTAGTTACTATGTGCACAGTATTTCACCGCATGCACTGCTGGTTTTTATCCATAACTTTACTGTCAGTATTGCAGTATGATAACAAAAGGCCTCTCAGAAAATGCTTACTGATATTTTTTGGAGTTTGTATAAGCACTGACATCTGCAGCTCACTTTTGAAGTTCCTCAGACTGCTAGATGGCGAATTAATAAGCTGTCTAGACAACAAAACTATCATAAAATGCATTTTTTCTCCGGTGGGTTTTGATTGGCACTTCATACGACCTGTCTTTGTAGATAACAAAGGGAGCTAATTCAGGTTGCGACTCTCATTAGTGGGTACTGCTTCATGCACATATGTTGAGAGTGATATGATCTGATAGGCTAGATAAACATCAGTCACAAAAGAGCAACAAACTAGTGATGAGCACGATGCTGTATTAGCAAATAAAGTCATTTGATTTCAGATGGACTGATTTATATCTTATATCTGATTAAATCATATCTAATTATTGGATACAACTGTAGTGTCACCTTACAGAAAACATTTTATGATGGATATTAATCTGATTTAACCTGCTTGGGATGAAATCCCCAATGTCTTCTTTTCATATTGAAGAAACTGCGTTATCTGTAAAAGTTGATATTTGCACAACACACAATTTCTGACTACTATATTTTTACTGACACAGCAGGTGAAAACATATCAGAGGTTTGCTAATGCAAATCTCTTCCATGCATTGTGCCCTTTATCATCAGATAAAAGCAAAATCATCCGGTTGTGAAACACGTTCTGTGATCGCAGGGACTTGTTATGAATGCAAGGATGGAGGAAGGATTCAAAAGTAATGTGAAGCTTTTGCCTTAAAGGCGCTCCAAGTGGGAACCAGTGAGCTTAGCTAATTGAAGCTGGGCTTCGTTCTGCACCGTGCTCGGTGAAAAACAAACTTCTTGAGTTGAAAAAGAGCTACTTAATTTCAATGGGGAAGAGAGAAACAGCAAGTTCGGACAAACTTGCTGCAGTCATAAGCTGTGTTGTTAGTGCTGCTTTGAGAAGGCCACGGAAGGCGAAACATCACTGTCATCGCTTAGGGGAGTTAATTTAGGATTGGGCTTGATAAGAGAGAAGCTGGAGCTGTATCTCCAGCAACATCAGAGAGAGTCCTTACAGTTCACCTGCAAAGCCAAACAAAAAAATAATTGTCATTCGCAAACTTGCAGAATCCTTCCCAGAACTCACAGAAAGCAACGGCGCTTGATAATGTCAAGACATGACAATATTTGACTCGTTTCCAAGCCTTGGAAAACATTCCCTTTTTACCATGTGTTTACTGTGATGAAATCTGCTTCCTCAATAATCCCCTCGAATCTAGTCTGGAATCGCCAGTTAGCCAAGCTTGGTTTGGCAGAGCTCTGTGCTTGTGTACAGAGTGTAAAGTGCCAAGGAGGCGAAATTTTGACAGAAAAAAGACATGTTATTTACTCTTTCAACAGACCCAGAATCCCGACTGCTTACAGAACACACAGAGAGAGCAGGAAGCTTCATCTGGTTGACAGCTGGGCTCCGAAACCTCCATTTTCTTTCTCTTCCAAAACTTTCCAGGAAGAAGTGGATCTGCCATTTGGCATGACAGCACAAGGACAGGATGTAGTGTCATTCAGCTGTGGGATTTTCAAAAATGTACCTGCAGTTGTGAATTTGGACCAAGTCTGAAATGCAGACAAACTGAAATGTTCACGCCTCAGTATGAAAGCTTTGTACAGAGCAAACTTAGAAAGTGGTCATGCTAAAAGAAGACATTGAAATACAAAGCACAAAAGAATGCATAAAGTTAGAATCTGGGGGTTAAGTGTAGTGAAAAAGGAAGCTACTCACAAATTTGTATATATTGAAAAGTTTCAGGACTTCGTGGGGTTAGAGGAAAGCTTCAGAGAGGGTTACACCTCGTAGGAGAACCCAACATGTTCAGATTTCAAGTTTTAAAGAGTCAGGTGCCACCCGAGTCATTAGGATTCTCTGGGGGAAATGAGTGTTATGATAGTCCTGTTTAGCTTGTGTATGAAGTTAATAAAAGTATGTATGTAAAGTATGAATAAAGTATACATTTATGTAGAATCAGTTTTAAAAATCTATTTGTCTCAGTTTTGATGTAAAAAAAAAAAAAAATCCCTTCATCCACTATAGTTTTTTCTACTTTTTGTTTCCCCAAAGCAGCAGTTGCTCTGGACCTTTGTTGTTGTTGAATATTAATGGGCCCATGATTGTTGCAAACACATAATGTAATACTTTGGTTTGTTGCCTTGAAAAATACACCGCCAGGTAAATGAACCAGCCTCTTATCCCGATCTTCTGAATTCTGATGTCCACGGACAGTAAATCTGAAACTACTAATTTGCAAATGCTGACATGTGACATTAATGTATTACGACTGGCATATGATCAATTACTACTTGAGTCATCTGAGGAAAAAAACAGAAGTCATAAAAATCTAGTCAGTAGTTGTTGAGACACGTTTTGTGTTGCCCCAGGCTGAGGAGAGGGTCATCCATTAATCAGAAGTTCGGCAAGGTTCAGTCAGATTTATAGACAACACCAAACCCATCAGGGGAGCAACACTTTGTGTTTTGCTTCTTTATTATTTATTCAGGCTTCATGTGTCTATTTTGGTTATAATTTTTGGCAGAGGACACATTCATCTGGTTTCACCTCATTTACCGATTAACTTGTACGGCAGGTTTCAGAGAAAGAGTGAGCTCGGGCGGGGTCTGATCATTTTTGTTGACTGTTATTTTAGTATCCAAATTTCCATGACTTTCTTTTGGACTGAAACATTAGCCAGTAATTGTGGGTGCATATACAATAACAATACAATAATGACTGACTCATGGCATCCCTCATTAAGATTGGTTACATGTTAACGTGTGCTCATAGATTGCATTTTCTTCCACAGTGGAAGCACAATGATGTTTAACCTTGGCAGCACAAAGTAGTCATGTTGTGTATTGAACTGTGTCGACACAGCCGATTAAAATGCAGGAATGCTGTACCTTTATTCCGCTTTATTTGTTTTGTTCTGCCTTATTGTCAGGGGTGGAGGTAGTCACAGAGGGAGATCCAAAATGGTTGGACGGAAGCTGACATTGACACATGTCAGATCTTTAACTTGGTGAGCCGACACACCATCTAAAATCACTCACTGGGGTGGTTGAGTGTGAACACAAAGACAGTTTAACAGGGGATCTCTTTTTAAAAGGGGCTCGAGACAGACAACCACTTAGAATCTCCACGATGGCCCAGTCCAAATTCAAACCAGAGCTGTCCTGTGCGGCCTCCTTCCAGTTATTAGGCCCTACTGAAAAACATTATTGCATCGTGAGCTGAAAACACAAGACGGGGGGGTTGGAGGCCATCTCCTTTTAAGTTAGAAAAAAAGGAAACGAAAACACAAAGTCAAAAATTCAACCAAGTAAAATTGATCTAAGTTTTTCTTTTTTCCTCGCTGTGCCTTGGAGGAACGCAGAAAACAATGTTTCCGTCTTGCAGTTAATTGGCTGTTTCTAGCTTCTTTCCAAAGCTACCCTATAACCACTGCTTTCTTTACATGCTCCATTACATTTCTTTTCAGAAGCGTGAACAATGAAGAATGACTCACAGCAATCCTATGGAATACAGGTCGGGGCTTCAAAAATACATTACAAGCTATATTTCTCTTTTTCTTGAGTCAAAGAACATCGAGTTTGAGGGGTCAGAATCAGGACTTTTGCAAATATCTAAGTCTTCGATGTGTAGATTGCACTGTCACATAGTGGAGAAGCCTCCAGTGGTGAAGCGAATGTACCTTTGAACTCAATGCTTCTTAAAAATAGTTCTGCGAAATGCTAGGAGACCTGGGTCAGACTTTTCATTGTCTCTGTTTGAGACTCGGACTGAGACCTATCTCCTGCAAAGTATGACAAATTGCCTCTGCTTCAGCAAGATGAGCAAACACAGCGCCGTGGCTCTGTGATTAAATATGGGTGTCTGGTATCCTCTGTCTGAGCAAATATGGACATATCCCCATCCATGTCCTTTATTAATATCAAAAAATACCACAAGACAGTCCAAAGTGGAAAAGAATAAAGTAAAAAGTAAAAACTCAGCCGGCTGTTCAGTCTCACATCGGGTAATTTAATGGTTACTTATTGAAAGCATTGCCTGCTCTCTGTCAATCAAGTTTTAGCAGCCATGCTCATCTTAATTTGATGGTCACGATGAGCAATTGTCAAGGTTTCTGTCCAAGGACTGAATAAACTGAGTTTGAATAATTCATTTTTTCCCATTGATAAATGTTTAAAGGTTGACAACTGGCAATAATAAACCAATTTCAGAATTGATTTTGTTACGTTGTTTTGTATTCATCAGTTTTCGGTGACTTTTCAGGGCTAAGTGCTGACAACAGCATGCTAAGAAAATGTTACAATGACAGTGTTCACCATCTGAGCAATGTTACTGTGCTAAAATGTGTTCATTAGCACTAAATACTAATGAAGGTATTGAAGGCATTTCATAGCAAAACAAATTATTGGTTAATTGGACGAAGTTGCGACCCGATCATGGTGCTTGATAAAAGGTTAGGGATAAATGTCACAACAAATAGAGTCACAAAGATAGACTGTCTGGGAGCCACGAGCGTCTGTACAAACATTTGTGCCGATATTTCATCTGCTGTTGGTGCTAGAAGAGAAATGGTTCGCTCCTCAAAAATTGTATGTTAAACACTCTTGGCACCATGACTGTCTTTATAAAATTTCATACAATGCACATGGTTTTGGAATAATTTTCACTGGGATCGCTGTGGTAGGCAGCAAGCAAAGATTTTTACAGCAAGTGCCAAAGTGTAGGCTTCTCTGAACACAATCTTTTCCTTTTCATAGCAGGATCAAAATGGTTTAGTTTTCATTGTTTTAAGATGAATAAAAATTTCTAGCAAAGTCTGTGCTATTTTTCATTGAAGAAATCCAAGCACCTACTTCATGTCTGTTACAGCACTGATCATGCAGTATTTGATTCGAGATGACACACGAACAAAACCAACAGAAGAATGGAAAGGATGAGCAATTAAACCACAGAGGAGTTTCTAAATGTCTAATCAGCTGCCACAGTCAGAAACGAGCACCAATGGTCGATTAGTTTCTGTCTGTTTTTGATCTATTGTGTGCGATGATTTTGTTTTGAAAAGACATGAGCATCGAGAATAAGCTGATTTAAGCCTGGTGTTAAGATACGATGTGTCTCTCCACAGCTTATCGAGAGCAGGAAATAAACCTTTACATGTACTGTTGTTGTGACCAAGAGGGTTGGTGCCCTTAAACTGTCTTCTTGAAATTTAAAAAAAAAAAAGTTTTTTGTTTTTTTTTTTTGCTTTGCTACTGCAACCAAAACAGCTGACTTCCTACTTCTTCCATGAAGATCTTGTGGTTTCTTTGTGTGTTCCTTTGGCCAAGAGAAAGGAAAGACGAGAATTTTCTGGGGAGATAAGTAACCAAACTATGGTCCAGGTAACAGCTCCAACATCTTCTCCAAGCAGCTCCTTGTTTCTTTAACTACAGCTGCCTGAAAAACATATCAGTTTAGCCGCATTGTACGCTGCAGCTTCAGGGGAAGCAAATACTGGTCATGAAAAAGGATTATACATCCAGATTTCAGTTTGGTGAAAGGCATGTTGATGAGTCACAATCCCTCTGCCCGAAACAGGTTTGCTAAAACGTATTCCGTAAATATTGTTCTTTGTCATTTTCAATTGTATCCATGCTAATTATCATGCACCATAAAACACTCGATGTCAGTTTACTTTGTCAGTTTCAAAAAATAGCAACGGACGTTTCTTATTTTCTATTCAAGTTCAGGGGCACCAACATTTTTGACGATGTCTGTAAACGCAGGGCTGGATGAATGGATACATTGTCCAGACGCCAATAAGATGGCCACACCAAATTCAGTTTAAGTCCAAAGGCACTTTGTCAAATAATGTCTTCTTATGGTTGAAGATGTTGAGGTAAGATAATATAATCTTTATAAGATGCTCAGATGGTGAAATTCAAGAATTACAGCAGGGAGGTACAAAAATGGAAGTAAAGATAAAAAAAGAGACTAAAAATGAGTTAAAGGAAAATAAAATTGAACCAATCAAATATTTACATTATGGAGAGTGGAACTGCATGGAAGTTATTTGCACATGGTGAATCTGAATAATGACTTTGCAGAGTGGAATGATAACACACTGATAACATTATCATGCAGTTATCAGTTGTTCTTATTAATCCTTAACAGATTGCTTTTATTAAATTTAGACATTTATTCCAAAAGAAGTTATGTTAATATAGTTGAGAACAAATCTGATGCCGGGCTTTGGCTGGCGCTGAGGTTTGGACTAGATTTTTTGGATGGATTTATGGATCCGGTCTTAAACCTCCCAAACTGCTTGCAAACTCAACAGAGCCACCCCGATAATGACAGGACTTTGTAGACTTTTCAGGCGGCTTTGTTAGCATTACAAGCTAACACAAGGCCTGCAGCAGCTGACAGTGCTGCCAACATTAAGATTCTTGCCCTTCAAACTAACGTTAGCTGTCATATCATTGTTGACAGATGAGCCAATTAAAACTGGCTACTGAAACCAATGCTGACCCTGAGTTGTCAGCCATTTTCTCATTAACACTCGTTCCTGCATTTTTTTTTTTTCTTACAGAAACTTAATACACCAGACACCCTATGTCTTCTTCCTAATGAGAACATGTGATAGTAACCTTTATGGTATCATGTAGTGTGTATTTGCACCAATAATTTTGAGATGTGAGAGATAGGATGCAAAACGTCTATTCTTTCAATAGAAGTTCAATTTCAATGAGTATAGTAAAATTCACAGTTAGAGTAAGTAACTGTATAAGACTGAAAGTATTTTCAACCTTTTGCACGGTGAAATATTTCCCCCTGGAGTTGGGACCAAAAACAGAGCTTAAACCAAACGTGCAACCGGCAGCACTTTTGCAAAACCGCACTTCGAAAAGTTTGCTCTTTTGGAGAAATTCCAGAAATTCCACTCGCGCTGTTGCTGGAAGTCGGCGAATCAGCTCCTTTGTTGTTAACTGTTACAGTCTTTTAACATACTGTACGTTGTAAATAACGTGCCAGATATTGAAAGGTCTAAGTGTTCAAGGAAAACTGTGCAAAAGTTATTCACAGGACATTTTATGGCCCTTTTATAGTTAAAACAAGAAAAAAAAGTCCAGGTGGACAATTTGAGAGTTTCACTGTTGAAATTAGTCAAAAAAGTTAGCAGTGGACATGAACTGTTCAAAATCTGTATGTAGAAATAAGCAACTGTTTACCAACACAACTACCAGGTAAACTAAACACTGTATGTCCACATACTGTATTTCATAGATTATAGCAGCCCTTCAAAAGTTCATCACCTTTCTGATATCATGTTTGTCAGCTAATCCATCAGTTTGACTTCCCTCATTTGCATATCAAATCTATCTGATGACAATGACGGCAGACTTGACGTGACAAGTCTCGTTAGGCCTTTTTAATTACTTCCACCCCTCACTGTGTCTTCGCCTCTCCTATCGCCTGCTCAGTATCTTTCTTCTGGCTGTCAGTGCTAATGCGTTCATCGCGATGAATTAAAAGGCTGCAATTAACGTGTAATTTTTATCAGTTCTTTGATTCAGTTAATAGATCACTTGCCGCTACTTTGCCCCCTCGCCACACCCTTAACCTGCCACCTAGCCGCTTTTCTGTAAAAAAAAAAAATCCAAAACAGCTGATTAGACAAGTCAAAAGTAATTAGCGGCTTTTTTAAGGGATAATTGAAATATTTCATATTTCACATTTAAGGCCCTGTGATGAATGGGTGACCTGTCCTGGGTGCACCACGCCCTTGGCTCCAGCAACCCCCGTGACCCGGAAACGGATAAACAGCAGAAGATGAATGAATGACTATTTAAGGCATGCTATATTTCTGAAGTACATATTACAGTCTATGTGCCTGCTACATGTCTTCTGAGTTGAAATAAATCTAAAAGGTCATAAAACCATTGTCTTTGATTCTCAATCCAGATACATCGATGAGAACTCCTATTTTTTACCAAATATTACCAAAATGCTGAGAAGTTTCATCAATCCATCTGGATCGTGTCATTTATCTTTCTGTTCCAACAACACACAGACAAAAACACCTAGTGGATATGTAGTGGCAGCATGACATGGCGCAACCCCAAGCCATGAAATATGAGCCTCAGTTGTTTTATCTTATGCGCGCATTAAACATTAAACTGGATGCAGAATAGAGCAGACTGTAAAAATGTGGAGATGGAAGTAAGGTATTGGGCAGGATATAAAAAAAAGCACTTTAGTCAATCAAATTAACCTGGAATTCAGACAGCTGTACTTCAAGGCACTAATGGATGGATGACATTCAATTACTTAGAAAAACTACTAAAATGTTCCTTAATGTGCTTTTATCATGCCATTATAATGGTGTTTTATTTAGCAGGCCCAATATCCGTAATACAAAATATGCATGAATGGCCACATGCTGATGGCTTCATTTAAATAACCCCTGCAGCAGAATTCATTTGGAGAGTGGAATCAGATCCTTTTTGTATAATGATCAGCAGGACTTGTATATGTCAATTATCTCTCCTCTAATGTACTGCGTGTGTGTGGTTGTGCGTGTGTGGGTCCAAAAAAAAAAAAAAAAAAAAGGATCTTGTTGTGAACTTCGCATGGACACCCTGTACTTCACCCTGTGGATTGATCACAGTGTAAGACTGTGGAAATTCAGATATTGAGAGACGGGAAAGAGTTCCATCAGCTGTGCTTCCGTCCTCCTGATGTGTCCTGCTCTGACAGCTTCAGACCCGGACCTGCCTGAGGGGATCAAAAAGGAAATTCCCTGCAGAGACTGACGCACAGTATAAGCACCGGCATCAGCGCTGCAATGAAGCACTCGGCCTGATTAAACAGTAAACTTTTACTCCAACACTTTCAGAAGGTTATCCATGGGACTATTAATTCAATTGGATATAATCATTCAGAATTTAGTCTCCATCCCTCCATTATTCTCAGCAACATGTGCCTCTTTTCGCAAACGTTGTGATTTGGCTGTCCCTCTGTGCATAATGAGTTTAGGGGATTTGCGTCTGACCTTTCACCTCTGGACCAAAGCGAAACATCGTGGCACGGCCCTGCGTGTGTGTGTGTGTGTGAGTGAAGGAGTCTGAGCTTCAACAGTGTTTACATGTGTGTTGATGCAGTTGCCTGTCAATATGACAGCTACTATAATCCTTTAAAAAGATTAGGATTAATGAACGTTCCACTTGAAAAGACAAATATTTGAGAATGAATAAACATTAAGGAAATCAATTAGCACTTGTTTTGTTTTGTTTTTTTCTCCTGATGTTAAAGGTCACAAGTAAGTCTTTTTGTTTGTTCTCGTGCACTCTGAGACACAGGCATTTTTTTGTTTGACTGGATTATTCATTGATAAATATGAATATTTCATTCTAAATATAATATAAAAGATGCTGTGTTTCGTTTAAGACTTATTGGACTCTACGAAGTTAAAAGTAACTCAGTGACTCATGCCTGCTGTGGAACTGTCATGCTGGTCAGACCACAGGCCACCGATTGTGTTCTGATGGTTTAATCTGACCTTGCACTTTAGACCTTTAGACCTCACCCCTGCCACAGCTGGAGTGGTTGCAGTGTTTATCACTCCGTTGGTCTCTCTGTCCAACACTCGAAATGATTAACATACTTCGGTGCGAGAGTATGAAATCTGGTGAATTTTCATGAGTTTTCATCTCAGGTTTCTCACAGACTCTAAAAAGGACAAAAAGGCTCATCAGCACCACTGTGGGGCCCTTGAGCAAGGCTGTTAACCCCGACTGATCTGGTCGAGCAACAGAAACAGAAAAGAAAAGAGAATCATATCTTTAATCATTAACAGGATTTCCATTAGCATCAGATCTAAGTAAGAGCGAAAAACTAAAGGGACACATTCACATAAACACCCCCCCCCCACACACACACACACACACACACACAAAAAAAAAGAGCATGGAAAAGAAGAAATAAGCCTTTTCAGTTTGACTTCATTAGGTGCACATTAGATAACCACCAAGTTTAATAAATTATTACAGGAAGCTGATTTCATGGCCACTGCTGGAATCCTCAGTAAAATCTGTTTTTCATGTAGATTACCAAAGCCTGCTGATTTCCCATCAGTGTCTTCCCTTTCTCACACTGTATTTAATTGATGAATATTTCATTTTGCATGTACTGACACGGAGTGCTTACCCTACCACGAGATGTTGACAGGTCCCCTCGCGCAACGTGGTGTCATCTGCAGCAACAGGGACGACCTTGTTGCTTCTTTTAGGTCGGTAGTCCTCTTTTGTTTCTGTTTCTCAGAAGCTTTATGAAAATGTCTGAAGAGGAGAAACAGAGTTGGGATCTTATCGAGCTATTTCGGCAGACTTTTCTGAGCCCTACTCTTAAGGAACATGGGCAGAAAAAACCCGGGAAAAAAAAACAAAAAACTCGGGAGACACCAACCAGGGACATGTTTCTGGAAATGGTTGATGAGAGCCCTGAGGTTAAGATGCACTTAAGTTGTTTTATGGGACGTGAAAGTTGAATTTAACTGCAGCTAAGTCAGGTGACACTAGTCCTGACGCCTCACATGTCTTAATTTGAGCCAGTATCAACCTAATACTGAGGAAGCACAAAGCCTCGTGACTGCACCAGCTACTAGCAGGACACATGTAAGAAAAATCTCTGTTTTTTATTTGACAATGAACATACAATGTTTCCATTTTCGCGTGACGACAGTTGACCAAGATTGATATTATGGTCACGTTACAGTGGACAAACCTGTTCTCGAAGAGCAACGTGCTCTTGTGTCTTTTCTTTTGTCCATCTCTGCATTGCTTCTGTCCAACTTTTTTTCTGCATGACCACACAAGAACAGAGTGGTAATGATATATGATATTGATATCTGGTATTTTGCAACAATAGAACTACTTAAATTGCTTCGGAGAACGGTCATCTGTAATTTCCCTTTACATTAAACATCACCCAATATATACAATACAATTCAAAGACCACCACCACTGTTAATGATTTTCTTTTCAACTTAAAGTTAATTTCACAGACTTGTCTCAGCAGGTGACTGCAGGGGTTCAGATTTAAAATGGAATTCCCGCTGTTCATGTCAGTGGTCGGTTTGCTTCTTACCAAGATGGTGAAATTAAGGTCAGCCTCCCATTGGTCTTTCACAGTCAGACCTTCAGACAAGACACCAGTTGAAACATGCGTGTCTTTTGACAGTGGGAGGAAACCCACGCAGGGACAGGCAGAACATCCAGACTGGGGCCCTGGAACCGAACCAGCGACCTTCTTGTTGTGTGGTAACAGTGCTAACCACTAAACCACCGTACTGCCCGCCTCATGTTGGTGAAATGTGAAACACTTTTTGTCATGGTTTGTCTCAAGTCGTATTACAGGGAATATTGTTGAAACAGTTATCTTAAGGAATTAAAGATGAGCTAGCTGCCAGAGAGGAGGCAGCTAATCTCGAGAAAGGCCAGGAGAGAAGGCAGACAGAGAACTCAAATTCCTCCTCTCTCCAACACAGAAAAACTTCTGGCTTCTGATTTGCCACCTAAGGCAGCTCTCACTTGGATTGCTGCTCGAAATCAGCATTTGGCAGATCGTTATCGGATCGCCGGATGGTCAAGAAGTCTGGTTGTCCTCCCCATGTTATTCAATGCATCATAAATCCCAACGTCTTCTGCTCTCAATGTGCATCCCACGTTCAGTATCGTTCTCCAGTGACCTTTCTTCCACTCCACTGAACCCTGAACTCCAGGTCCATCTGTAGGATGTTTGTAGGCGGGGACAAAACCTTGAGTGGGAGGGGTGCAGGCCAGAGGAGCGTTCATGGGTCTGCAAAGCGCTTAATGTCATTTTGTGAATCCCATCCAAGGTAGGCCACCAGGAGGTCCACTGGGGGGTTCTGTGTTTTGCTGTTTGGCTTTTTGTGTTATTCCCTCCTATTCCCTCCTCCCCTTGGTGGTTCTGCTTTCTGGCATTGTGTGCAGCAGGAGGTGTGGCTCGCGCTTCCCGCAGCTGAGGCCCACCTGAGGTAAATCAGCAGCTTATCAACCGGTCCATGTAGGGTGGTGACCCAGATCTGATTGATTCATGACAGTGTGAACGGCACAAATCTTATGAAATCTGACTAAAATAGGACTTCTAAGTTGGATACAGATCAGACTTTTTGAAATGCGACCACAGTCTGAACAATCAAGCCGAATACATTTTGGAATTCAATGTGACTTTTATGCAACTCTAGATCAACATTCCTCATAATTGTGCACAAGCCAGAGTCACAAAACAAAAACAAGCACGGCAGACAGCGGTGAGGGAGGTCGTCTGTGGAGGGACAGTGAAATATGTGCCTATATACTCTACAAGTCAAAAGTTTAGACACATTCTCATTCAAATGAATAGGACAGTGTGTCCAATCTCATATATATATATAATTTTGAAGCTTTTGAAGGCACATAGAAATGGCTCAAGGGTATGCAAATGACTATTATAGAAGCAGTGTAACCAAATGAAAGATCATTACTTGTGGCTGAACACTCACTCCATGCAGAAAAATTCAATCCAATGCCACATTTGAACTGAACAATGCTGAGTCCTGCCTGCTAAATAGTGCTGTTCCTCAACAGTACATGAAGAAAAGTGGAGTGATGTCAGCATTATATCATGTTTTTTTTTTTTTTTTTTTTTTGGCTGTATGCTCTGACAGTGCATGCTGGGGCATTATTCTGATTCATATCCCTAAAAAGCTGTGTCAATCGGCCCTATTTCTGTGCAAAACAGCAGATGCCCCTCGAGCCTACGTGACAACATATCTAATTTTCTCTTTAATGAAACTTAAGTCTGCACTTTTGATACATACTTGGGAATTGTTCAGAAACACATTTCCATCATCTAACTGTTCATAATAGTTCATGGCAGCTATATTACATTTAGGATTAAGTCATTTCCGTGATTACAGCGAATATATAAGGTGGTTTACAAACATTTAAAGGGAAAGAGTGAACATAGACTGATGTTACAATAACCAATAAGAAAAAAATTCTGCCACTGTTTGGGCACAGTGGATGGATTGACAGATTCAGCACAATGGATGAATCCTGCTCAATGAGGAAGACACTTTTGCATTTCTTTCTCACTCACCATTCGTGGTCTCGCTGAGAACGATCAAAAGTAAACACGCTTGTTTAGCTTGAAAGCTGGACTTTGGTGTAAAGCAAACAATTACATCCGAACGCTGGGAGAATAGCTTTTCTTCTCTCAACATCAAATTTTAAACTTTGGATGAAAAACCTGGCAAGACCCAGTTTACTGCACAAATAGGCGCAATGGTGACTCTTTACGCCATCACTACCACGGCCAGCTTAAGTCTTCCTGTTTCTGCACATTGTAGTGTTGTGAAAAATGAAAAGAAAGGACTGGGCAAAGTACTCGTAGGCGAGTACAGCAGGCACACTTAGCAGCTCCTCTTAAAGTCTCCAAATTGCCAGTTGCCGCCTGGTCTGTGGCAACATTGTGGGGGGTTAGTGACAGGCTGTGGAAATCTAGTAGCGTTAACATTTCTTTCACTCTGGCAGTCATGCTGTCTAGCCAGCAAGAGACATTTTTCAGAGAGGTATGAATCATTCATTTCGGTCATTTTGGAGGCTGCGGATGGCGATGCTGGTGAATTATATTAAGTTATAGAAAGAGTGTTTCTTCTTACTTTGTCCACCCCGTGACAGACGCATATTTCGACAGCAGCACAAACTGCTGCATTTGAATGAACACCTTTCACAAATAATAAGGTAATTAAATAACAATAATAAATTAAGAACTCAATAAATTGAGATCTTAACTCCAGTGTTTGTTTTTTTTTTTCATATTTAAATATATAATATTGATTAGTTAGTGCCATGACTATGTATTTCTACTTTGAGACTGAAGTAAACCAATTGCAAGCTCATAAAAATTCATTCAGACCACCAAAGATTCATAGATCACGCAACTAATAAACCAATTTTGTCAACTAACTGGAAAAAAAGGGACAAAGAAACAAACTAAAATCTTTGTCAGTGCAGAGAATAAAAGAGTTCAAATTAACGCAACCACTAACATCACTTCAGCAACTCCAAGTTTCAAGCAAACAAACAAACACCAGCCAACAACAAAGATGGAAACTAGGCTAAATGTTCTGATGTCTGCTGTGGCAGACTCCTCATCTGAGTCGGAGGGTAGCCGAGTCTTCAGTCGTTCCCCTCACCATCACCATCTTGAGCACACTGTTCTGTCACTGTTCACTTTGGCAAAACCTCGGCAGTAGGGTGAGCAACAGCCACAAACTCAGCGGTGACTCAACCGCTTTCTAACTGCAGTACGGACCACTATGATCAGACATTATGTAACAACACCGCTGCTTGAAAAAGTATTTATCATGTGCGACGTCACCCAACAGGCTGAACTCACGGTGTAATTGACTCACCTGCTGTTCACGTCTGTTTGTTTTAAATTGCAAAGATTGAAACAAATTCACGGATAATGGACCTCACTGTGCTTTGTCTTCAAATCAAACACTTGCTCTCTTGTTGTGAGTTCGCCCGGAACCTTGGCTGACCTCATTTAGCATCTGATTGTTGTGCTCCAAAAAGATATCTGCATTTATAGATGTCTCCTTTTTGAATTCCTGCCATAGTGCTGCTACTAGGGAATCTCTTTAGCATTGCGTTGCCATGGCAATTCTGCTCCACTGAGCTGGTAATGGGTGTATATATGTGTGTGTGTGTGTGTATTTGAATGCCTATTTAGACGTGCCAAACCAAACGGGACTGATGCATGACAGCTGGAACGACCAAGGAGATAGTTCTCTGTAAATGTCGCCAGTTTTGTGTGTAACTTTCTGGCACCCTGTTGTCGTCACTTTGTTGACGGTTATTTGTGGGTGCTTAGCAGGTGACTCATGATGGATTAATGGAGACCTTGAGACTTCTTACAGCCCTACAGCAGTGAGGAGGGTGCATTAATCTCTTCGCATTAAACCCTATTGAGCTGGTGAGTGTTGGTAAAATGCAGATTGGGATTGATGAAACTGGAAGTGGGAGCTTTCTGCACAAAGCTTTGCAGCTTCCCTCCAAATCAGGATGGAGGGTTGCTAATTATAACACAAGATAACATCAAACAACATGCAGTAAGTACAACATTTAAATGAAAAAAAAAAAAATAATTTATCATTACTATTTATCATTAAAACCTGAATTAGAACGCATTCCCTTTTTCCTGGTTGCTAGATTTGTATTATTACCATTTGATCAAATTCTTGTTTGTGCTTATTAGTAGCATTACGATTTTGCAGCGCAACACATAGTAGGTGTTCCAAGGTGCTTTGGCTCCAAATGAAATCAAACCAAATCGTTGCAAAATTTGGGTAAGATTTTTTATGCTTATATAAAATCTCAGCAAGCTTACACACAAACACACACAAAAAAGCCTGTTGAAGCAATTTGCCATGAAGTTGGTGGAGCGATGAGGAACAATCAAAAGTCACTCCAAAAGAGTTTTCTCTCATTAGACCAGAGGCTTCTCTTCCTACTGGCTGCTCCTCCTGGTGATGCCAAACTAGGTACAGAGGCCACTGTCATTGGGAATATTCAAAGCATTGGCAATTCAGTCTTTGAAGTCTCATAACTTTGCCTTGGTCTGTCTCTTTCTGTTTATCACGGAGGTCGACAAAGATTTTGATTGTTGTATATCATATTTGAGATATATAGAAAGAAACATGAGGAAGCTAAAGATTGATTGAGGCGACCCTAAAGGAGGTTGGACATTTGTAATAATAATAATTTCGCCAGAGCTCTCATCCTATAGTCTGCTGTCACTGCAGAAGGATTTGTTAGGCAGCAGAAGTTTTATGACGGCAGAGATTGATATCAGGACTTTAGAATATAGCACTCGTGCAGACATTTCCCTTTGGATGGGATATAAGGATATCAAATCTAACATTGGTGTCCTTTTTTGTCTTGATGAAAAAAAAAAAAAAAAAAACCCAATTCAGAAATTAACTCCTCTGAATTTATCAAATTAAAGAGAAGAAAATTACCATTGCCTGCGACTGATGTGCTCAGACCTTAATGAAGACATTAAAGTCTGATCAGAGGTGCATTGGGTAGCCAATAAACAAAGACCAAATGGCAATGGTTTGATAAAATGCCTTCACTTCACAAGGTGAGATCTTTGAAAACAGTCACAGACTCATTTCAGCATAATTAAATCTTCATTGGGCCAGAGAGAGGACATGCGGCGATACACTTTAACCTCTCTGCTCTCCACAGTTCGGCAACAAAATGACAGAAGCCATTAAAGACACAAATCCTTGGCATTATTAATATAAAATAGAGAATGAAAAAGTTCTCAAAGAACAAAAGGAAAAGACGACATTTCAGCAAAGTTGTGAATAAGTAGACAGCCAAGGAGTTCTCACTGCTTGGATTGTGTCCTCTGAGGGCCTTTAATAAAAAGCCAAACAATAGTTAACTCATCTGGAGCATGTCGTTAATGAGATGTTTGTGCGCACATGCTACTGAATGGAGAGATTGTGTGTCACTTTACACGTTTTGTCTTCTCCTTTTTAAAAGGCCCAACTCCATCATTGAGCACAGCTGGAGCCGCTCTGCCTGGCTGTGCTGGTGGAGCTGGATCGGGTTATTCTTTTGGCTACGGCTGAACATCATGAACGTCGTGCCCCTCCTCCCCCCATTTCTACGCTCAGTACTGCAGAGCAGTGGAGTCATTCCACAGTGGACACAACTCTCCCATCCAGCTGATTAGGTCTTTCGGAGGTGTCCGAGCTGTGATGTGCTATCTCAGCCAGGAGCTAATCAATATTCACTAATCACTGTGTTACAAATGAAGCGCTCAGGATTTTAACCTCACCAACCGCACTTAATCAGATCCTCATTTCAACCTCCACACAGGTGTTTTCCACACAGGATCTCTGAATCTGAGCCAGGATGACGCTCAACATCTTGGCCTCTTTTCTTACCAAGTCATACCAAACCATAACCCAGACTTCATACATGTAAGGATTAGTTGTCGAAAGAAAGATCAAGGGGAAGGGGAAGAAGAGTCCTAACAACGGCTCTGAATAGCGAATACTACAGTTTCTGCTTTTTTAACTAATTGAAATATTTACATTCTAGGGTATAAAGTGTTTTATAAAGAATATGATCATTTGAAGGGGTCTTAAATATCTATAGTCTATATCAATAACATTAAATATACATCTTAATGTGCTTTAAAGCCCTCTGTGTTTCATGTGCACTACAAAAAAAAAAACAAAAAAAAACAGGTACATTTCGATTATTTTTACATTCTATCAGCAGGCAAAACATGTACAAAAATTCAGTTTTCATGAAAATACCCATTCAAAACCTTTAACTACTGCTCTAGTGGTCTATTGTTCATCTTTTTTTTTTTCATTTTTAATCCTTCAACACAGAAAAAAAAAATAATTTGGAATGACTGACTTAATTTTCGATGCTTTCACGTTTAGGATGCTTATCTAAGCGGCGCTGCACCCATCTAGCAGATGTGAGCCTCTAGCTTTTGTCTAATTTTCTTCTCTGACTTTATGGCATTAACTCACATGTGCCTTCTGACTCACTGCAGATTATTAGAGCCTTTGTCTCTTTCCTTAAATTCCTTTTATGATCTTTTGAAATCACAAAGCCCGATTGATTCAAACGGAATCAGTGTATTTGGTGATACTTTACCATCAATTCCTCTTTTCCAAGCTTCAAATACCTCATCAATTTACACAGATCAGCAGCCAGAACATTACTGTTCCAGAAAAATTTACACACAGGTCGGTAAAAAAGGGGTAAAAGACAAATTGGAAGTACCATTCAACATGTAAACATGTAAACAAGTGTTTTTGCAGAGCACCATGATGTCAGAGAGAAGTTGACCTTTGAAACTTTGGGTTTAACCCCCCAGCCCCCAACCCACCCCAAAAACAAACAATAAATCCTCATCATTTCATCCCATGACACATCTGTGCTAGATTGTATTATGAATCACTGATTTATTAAGTTATGGCCAAAAATTTGTTTAAGGGGGTCACACTGACTTTGATATATTAGCCATCACATCTTGCCTTATCTTAATAACTAAATCTAATCAGGTCAGTACCTCATCAGAGAACGTTTGCTTAAAATTTAAAAGCAATTGTCTCAAAGCGTCAGTGAGATATCCCAATAATGGACAACACAGAAACATGATGCCTCGAGGTCAGACTGTTGCTGGCAGAGACATATAAAAACATTACCGCGCTTGCACTTGGGATAACAGTGGTGCTAATAATGACAGAAAGAAACCACCATTAACCTGAAATACAGATGGAAACTTTTACGTAAGGCCTGTGGAAGAATTTTACTCAGGAAATCATGAAGCAAGGTTAAAAAAAATGAGAAAATGAGAATGAGAGGCTAGAGGTGTTCATCTTTCCAGAGGTGGATTTGCTCTCTCTCCACGTCTCTAGCTTTATTGTGCCACGGCATATAAAGCAAATTAAACCAGCAGATGGCCGACTAAACCTCAGAGGTTTTTGTTTAGTTTTCACAGCTACAGACAGTAGACCACATCTTCAGGGAATTTAAAAACAACTAGAAAATACTGAGATTGATGTTTAAACTCCTGACATAGATTGTGAAAAACACTTTGATGGCTTTAAATCAAAACAAAAAAAAAAAAAAGGTAAACAGGAGCAGCGTTGTATAGAGCTCACAACTATGCATTTTCTGCTGCTACGAACGAAAGAGGTGAGCAGTGAAAGGAAAAAATGAAGTGCTGGACAGGGGTTTTCAAAGAGAGCAGGGGGTGGACAGAGACAGAGACGCTGTATGAAAAGGGAGGGGAGACAGGGACCAGTGCATCCTTGCTTTGGATAAACAATGTTGCTAATCAACAGTACAAGCTGATTGTGGAAAAATTGCCTCAATAATGTAAGTCATGAGTAAATTCCCCTAAATGCATTTAGAAATCCCAGAAAAATGACTCCAGCCTTTGCGTGAGAATCGTGTTTTAAAGTTTTCCTCATTACCGAAGTGATCCACTGTCAGTGTTTACTGTAAACACAAGCTCTTAATGGCTAATTCAGCAGACTTTAAAGATGCAAGCAAACAATGACCTCTGGTGTAAACACACCACAATGATCAACCTTCATTGCCAAAGACAGGACTAGAGAGGAGAATTCAAACCTGGAGCGAACTAACCAAAGATAAAAAGAAGTGAAGTGATAGTATCGCAATAACACTGTGTGCATTGTTATCACACCTCAGGTTCGCTTCCCCCTTTGCTCTTATATTTGAGACTCCTGTTTAAACTGATGACCTGCTGCACAGGTATGCTCAAACATTTGGATAAATTAGACCCCTGCCAAGATTGGTTCAGTTTCAGAGGACTGAATTTGGTTTATTTAAAATGAATGACATGTGGAATTGTTAAGCCAAACTGAGCCAGAATCATAAGGAACAGGTTAATGAATAAATAACCCAATCAATTATTAACTACGTCTGCAGCACGAGGATCCAGGGAAGGAACCTTAATACATGCCACAGGTTCGGGTTTCTGCACACAGTAAGCAGACACAGTGGGAACACAGAGAAGGAAGTGTGAGTGAATTGCTGGCAGGAAATGAGGAAACTGGGAACAGCCGAGTGCGAGAGGGGAAGGGGGTGGGGTCAAGTGATTGGGAAAATGAAGCAGGCGAACTTCAGACGCTCAGGTGACAACGAGATCAGTGTTGATATCTGGTAGGAAGAGGGATTGAGAGAGAAAGTGTCATGAAGCGAAATAACCAGAAAATATTTATTTCACATCAAGGCATAAAGGTATTTTTACATAATAATGCAATGCAATAACACACCACAAAACAGAGTTACATAATCTTTTATTCACGGTGACAAATTCCTACTTAAAATGTAAGGAAAACTCGACAACAGTAAATATATGTGGGATTAAATCACACTCCATTGTTGTGAAGTAATATGTTGCCTGAGGGAAACATCGGGGGTAATTTCTTTGTCTTTAATAGTCCTTGGACGACTAGGCACCGCAGTGGAAAAACATTTTTCATACACAACAATTGTGCATTGATGTGATAGATTTTTTTCTTTGGATCTTCATATGGCATTTGTTGACGCAAATTAAAATATCAAATGTTGAATTGCAAAGAAATGTATTTTGCATCAAGGTTTTTTTCATTTCATTTTGATGTCTGAAGTTCAGTGCTCACATAAGAAAGATGAAAAGTGTAGATTTTAAATTTTTTTTTATTTGCATTGCATTAGATCCAGACTTGTGTTCACTCTGACCCCCCCCCCCCCCCCCCCCCCCCCAAAAAAAAAAAAAAAAACATCTAAAGAAAAAGATAACTGCTGCCGTAGGGAGTTAGGACAGTTTAGCCTCAACATGAAGGCAGACACTGATGTTTAGATGGAGAGGATCACAGGCCCGAGTGAGGCAGAGTTCTTCATAGAAACAGCCTGAAGGAAATGCTTTCAGTGGAGGGAAGAATTAACACTGCAGTATCTGGCTGTATGTGCTGATTTAAATCTTGAATCTTGGAAGTGAACAGCCGATTCGGGAATCCTCTCATGCTGGGGGTTTTAGCAGGCACGGTGTCGAGCGGACTGGCAGAATCCAGCAGCCCCCTCCCCGAACTGACAAATCGCATGCCTTTTCTTCTTTCGCTTGAAAATCTCATATGGAATGACTGGCAGCAATTCACACGTGGTTAAATGCCCTGGCTTGGCAGTCCGCTATTCTATCAATGCTGATCTGATGAAGAAATGGGGAGCTTGGAGCTTACGATGCACAGACAAAGGCAGAAGAAGAGCTTGGAGTTTCTAATAGCAATCAGTTTGAGTTCACGGGGAAATCGAGCTGTGTATTTTTGACTGAAGCTCAAACTAAAGACTTTATTTTCTCAGCGAAGCAAAGCTGAGCGGCTGACACACAGGATCTTGAACCAATTCACAGCACCACATGCAAACCTCAAACAAATGTAGACATATGGTCGATATCTCAATGCTCCTCGTTTATTTAATGATGAAATGTATATGCATACTTAGTGGCTTCGGCTCTGTTTGATGATTTCTTCATGGTAGCATGATGCACTTTTAGAAGGACTCCATTAACATTAAATAGCTATGACTTGCAAACTGTGAGGCGGCTCAGGAAGTGTAAGTAATCCATCGGTACTGTGGCCAATGATGCCGCAACATGCTGTACACAGTGTGGGTTTTTCTGTGTGTGCGTGTGTGTACTAAACATTCCAGGAGAACTGCGGCTTAATCAGGCATTCATAAAATAATTAGTCATGAAAGACATGCAGGATTCATAAGTGACCATGCAGATGTTTCTGAGATGATTGAAAGATTAAAATGTCTTTCATGGATGAAAGAGCAAATGCTCATTAACAAAGATGGGAAACATAAGCTGTATGTGTGTGATAGCTTGACAGGGTGGCAGTTGCACCAATTTATTTCATTACTGCCATTTAAATCACGAGTAATGTTCAGGGGGTTAAAATAATAAAGTGTATCTGGAACTGAGGGTTTGTTTCTGCATTTGCCCAGCGGGAATGGAGAGTGGGGGGGCTGTGATGTAGTAAAAAGCACAAGGCCAGACAAACATCCATCCTCCAACATCCTTCTGTTTCATGTAGCAGTAGTAAAAAGGGTCACTTGACCAATTAAACCAAACATTGTGTGAGTTGGGTTTTAGGGCGGCTGTGGCCTCACTGCGCAAGGATTGCGGGTTTGATTCCGGAGCCGGGGGCCTTTCTGTGCCTTTCTGAGTTTGCATGTTCTGTCAGTGCCTGCGTTTCCTCCGCGTATTCCAGTTTCCTCCCACCATCCAAAGATATCATGTTTAGGATGACTGGTGACTCTAAATTGTCTGTAAATTGTCCGAGTGTGAGTGTGTGTGGTTGTTTGTCTCTGTCTGTTAGCCTTGTGATGGACTGGCGACCTGTCCAGGGTGACCCCACCCCTCACCCAGCGTGAGATGGGATTGGCTAACTTATAAGTGGTAGAAAATATGTGAGAGTGAGTTGGGCTTTGGATGTGTGTACACATCTACACATTTTTATGTAATCTGCAGTCTAGTGAAAATTTCATTTGACTTTAGAACTCACTTGTGTTTAACTTTTCCTTTGTCCATCATAGCGCCCAAAGTGATATGATTGCTGTCATTGCGGTCTGACAGAGCACAGGCTAAACTCCAAAACATGAATAAATAATTTCTTTGGTGTACTGTTTGTATTTTTACTTTTGAGAATTTCTTGCCAAATTGCTGAACTGCTGTTTTGATGATGATCAATATTATTGACATAAGCATTCCTAACTGGAAGAAGGTTATTTACCTGACAATTACTTTTCTTTACCACGATCAAACAAAAGCTGTTTAACGGTGGCAAGAGAGCCTTCTTGGAAAAGTGGCATTTTATGCAAATAATAATGAGGTGAAGTTTACCAATAATTACATGGTTTCTGAGCAAAGCTGTCCAATACACAAAAAGATATTTCTGTATTTCTGGCAGTATATTTTTTCAATACTATTATCAATACTGGAGCAGCTTAGTTAAAGCAGGGGAATAAACGGAGCTAAAAATCTATTCAAAAAGAAAACACAAACCTGAACAACTTTAATATTCATCTTCCCCCTTTCACTTCACAAACTACTGTGCACTTAACATATGCTAAATAGAATATGCATTTGTTTAAAGGAATTGTTGAAATTACTTGCTAATTGCTAATAGTCCTGCACAGGCATTCAGCTTAATGTGCATCACAAAAGACTCATTATGATATTCTTTAATTTCAGTGGTACCACAAAGCAGATAAAACTTTAAAACACTGTAAAATAACAAAACATGATAAGCAGCACTATAAATGAAAAACAGAGAATAAAAAGGTTACTTTTTTTGTATAATGGTGTATTTAGTGCTTTTCATTTTATATTTTATGTTGTAATTTTGTGCAGATGTCACAGTTTTTACATTTTATATATATATATATATATATATTCTTGTGGATTGTGAAGTTTCATTTGGTCTATATACTGTGCACCTGGATTCAATAAAGTTTGGATCAATAAAGTGTTATCCTATCTCACCATACAGTGAGGCTTTTAAATTTAAGATCTCAAAATATTCAAAAAGTAAGCTTCTCTAAAATGATATAAATTGCTCCAGACACATCTTCGTTAAAGTGCTTGGGGACCCCAACCCCTGTGGATTTGCAAAACTACCCAGATTCTAGTTTCCTTAAATGTAAATTAACTGAGTGCAGGAATATATAACATTTGCGCAAAGAACTAACATAATAGAAAATGTGAAGGTTTTGATGGTGGATCTTTGGACAGAGCCTAAGGAATAAGGAACACTGAACTGTTAATATTGTGATTTAATGCTAGTTTTGCATGGCATCATATCATATACCTTTGTCTGATAACGATATAAAGAGCAGTATTTCTTACACAGGCCTGGTGATATTGGGCCAAAATTATGAAGCACCGAATCATTCGATAAATAAAATAAAATCACAGGGTACTCTGAGACTTGAAGGTAACTGAAAACATTTGGAAAGTCAAGCTGAACCCGACTGGATCGGTGTGTGATGAGGTAGTAATTATTAATACTTTTGGACGCTATTTTCCAACAGCAGATTATAAATCGTTGGTGTTACACCTCATGATAAGCTGCTGCAATACTTGGCTGAATATTGTTAGCGTGACAAAGTGTTGCCTACGTGTGTGTGTATGTGTCCAGGCCTGTGTAAAAGGTGCAGCCATTTGAGTTTAATGGTGCAAATGTGTGTAGCGCTCCAATTTCTCTGCTAAACTGAGTGAGGCATTGGTTTCTTTTCTGTGTGCACTTTCTGACAGACGTTGACAGGTCCCGCCGGGCTCTTTTACAGTGCTGACTGCTGACAGGAACATTGTGAAAACGAAACAGAAAAGGTTCCGTATAGTTCCCCATGTGATTTCTATTCTGCCTGTGCCCATACCTGGCCACGGAGCAGCGTGCGCCCTTTTCAAATATGCTCCTCTTGATTGACTGATCTCAGCTGCCGGAGACGAATTGAGTGTTGTGCCACACAGAAGGCAGCTGTATGCTACATATGCTTTCATGCTAAATGAAACAAAAGATCGAATTCTTCATGTGCTGCAGCTGTTATCCAACATTGAGGCATATTGTCATGAGTTAATAGGTTGACATCAAGAAGAGTAAGTGCGATCTCCAAATAATGGGCATTTTTCAAGTCATCATACCTTTCTCTTAAACTCACTATCTGTGTTTTTTATGTATTGATATAAAATAAGCTATAGTACTGTTGAGGCTCAAACACTTCAAGGTTCAGGAATGATAGAAAAAAGCAAACAATGAAATGCAATTGCATACATGCAACCCTGGTCTCTATACGAAAGCTGGACATCAGCCATGCTGGCGTAGACGCCATCTTCTTTTTCACTGTGTCTCTGGCTTGGACAACTTCATAACGGAGTCAACAAATATGGCACAATCCATAATACGCCATATTTACTGGTAACATATATACAAAATATTTACTCAACTACATCTCTACTGCTGCTACATTATTGTGTCAAATCTCATTTACAGAAGCTTTAATTCTTTTTTCCTGACATGAGAACTCTGATTTCTCTGTCCTCATATTGTTCTTTGTTGTAAATTGTGGATTCCTTGACTCTGGCTGAGTTCCAGCCAATGTCAAAATAAGCAACTGTCCCCGGCAAGACTTGTTGCCATGTGATAATGAGATGATTAAGTTGCGATCAAGATAACTATTGACATGACAACAAAATCAATAGGTGGTGATCCCCATTTAAAGGGGCCTGAAAAAATAGCAACAGCTTCCAAAACTAACATCCACAGAGGAACAGCTGAGGTGAAATGGCATCACCATTCACAGCAAATTTTGAGACATTCTGTGATTTCCGACCACAAGTGTGATTCATTTACATGTGACGTACAACAACATTGCCCTGCAAGTCCTTAAACCGAAAGAGGAGGACAATAAATAACATTATGCAGATGAACTTGCCTAGACTGCTATTTAATTCAAGAAAAATTAGGATAATGCCTGAACAAATAATGTGAATATGAACAAGCTATGGCCATGCGGAAGCTTTCACAAGGTTATTTTATTGCATAAAATTGCTTGATAGCTCAGGCAGAACTCAAATGGCTGTTTAACAGTCTGTGTTGAAGAGTGGGCAACATTACTCTGGAGTTTGATAAAGTGAGAAGATGACACATTTACTTGCTGTTTAATTTGGATTCACTCCTCATTTCCTCAGAATGCAATTTTGAAATGACCATCTAGTGACATGAAATACTGCGTGCAGGAATAAAAAACAACACACGGCCTAATTTCCAGCCATTTTGCCAACCCACCGGTCTCAGTAAAAAGGTTCCTGCACGCGCTGAGGACTTTCAGTTGTTTTTAAAAGTAATAGTGTTTACTTTAAGTAAATGTTTGATCTAACAGCCAGTGCCAGCAGTGTTGTGGTGAGTTAAGCAGGAGGATGGGGACTGAAAACATTTCAGAAATTTTTGCTCATACCTTTGGATGTGCAGGAAAGCCAGGCAGCTTGTAAGAGGTTTAAGAGCACAATATTTTGATGATAGACGGCGTGGATAAATGAAATCTCAGTCCCCTGAATAAAGGAAAAGATGGAGGGCTCAGCTACCTGACAGACAGCCCCAGAGTGTCTGCAACCCAAAACACATTACAGAGCCATCAGACTGAGTGACACTTACCTCCCTCCCTTTACAGGAGCCACAATGAATGGCAACCCCTTGTTCTCCCTCTTGAAATGACAACCACAGAATATCAAACGCCAATTAAAGAGGAGACAGGCACGGCTGGAGGAGTGGCATCTAATTCTCGTCAATGTGATAGGTGGGGGTGGCCGCAGAGAGAGGGGTCACATTGAGAGGGTGATGTGGCCATTCGCTGCACTGAGATATTAAAAGGGAAAGGAGGAACACAGGTGGTAATGGAAGTCATATTACACCTGCTGAGATGAAATCAGAAGTGAAAAGTGAACCAAATCTGGCGTCAGAAAAAAGTAAACACAGGTGTTGTTGTGGTGAGCACTGTGAAGGCAGGTCAGTTTTGTGAGTGAAGACATTCTGGGCTGGATCCCAGTTCTGTGTAGGGGTTCAGGAAAAGGCAGATTTGGAAAAGGCTTTGGCTTCGAGGGTTAATATTAAAGAAACAGCAGATCACTTTGAGTGTCCAGGAAAATAAGCTTAATTACACCCGTTATAATTCTGATCAGTTTCGTCTCCAAAGTTATGACTTAATTGTTTGTGTTGTTTTTTTGATGGATGGGTTCAGTGGTCATTCAGTTTCAGGTTCATTAATGCACTATAAATTTCTACTTTTATGCTGTATTTGTACCATAACATGATTTTTAAAAGTAATATTTATGTCCAAAAAGTGTATCTTAGAGTTAAACTGACAGTCTATCCTCCTTCTAGTGGAATGTCACCAACACATCAATGCTCCATCTTCCAGACTTCAATCCAAGCTAAGCTAATAACCTCATGGGTTGCAAGGGACCGCTGAGAAAACCCAGATTCATTCCCAAAAATGTGGAACTATCAATTCCTACATAGTTTAAAGTGATGTTTTCTGGCTGGCAGGTGAACAGGTTCGCTGGTATATGGCATATTTGGCTGCAGGCTGAGTGCAAGTGGACTTAGATGCAGACTGACTTACAGATTGGCCCAATGCTAGCCTGCTTAGCAGCAGGCTGCGCCCAATGTTGAAGCCAATCTAATAAAAAATAAACCAAGCACAAATTAGTATCCCAGCATCAGTTAGAGCGATCGGGTGCTGGAAGTCATATCTCTACCTACCTCTGATTGCAGGAAAGCCTGCTGTCTCCAAAAAGATCTGATGTCTGTTCGCATATGTCGTATAATTTAGCAAGACAGGTAGTTGAGGTTGGTTGTTTGGCTTCATGAATATAACTGAATGAGTTGTCTTTCATAGCTGCTCATTGTTTTTTGCATTAAATTCCATGGAGCAGATTTGTCATCTCAGTAGTTTGACAGTGAAATTGAGTATAAAGATGTTTTCTAGGTCTTGTTTTTTGTTGTTTCAGATGGAAGTGGTTGAGATAATTAGATAAAACCAAATGTATAGATGTGTGTCAAGCCCTGGAGAGTGCAGTGGTGCAGTCACATCTTTGCAATGAAGCGGATGTAGCTATGTTATTATAACTGATAGGGCAGAGGATAAGATTCAATTTAAAATTGATTTTTTTTTTTTTTTTTTATTGAGTGAGGTTTGGCTGTATGGACTAAATGTAATGGAACATCCCTTCAGGTGGTCCTTACCAAGCTTTCTGGATACCTAGTCTGATCAGAAACGGATGTTTCAGCACTTTGCACAGTCAGTCTGAGAATAAGGAGAGCTTTGTTCAAATCATAACAGACACATTCTGACTGGGGCTCTTGAACTCAGTGAAACATGAATGATGACATCGCAGAATGGTTACGGGGCTGTTTGCGATTAATCATCGACCTGATTAGCCACTGGCCCTCAGGTCTATAGCTCATCTCGTTAAAATTAGAACATAATAGAATATGAATGTGGACATACACCAAGGCAATTTCCTCTACCATCGAGAACCGTGAAATTAGCATGAATCATTAGCGGGCTGAGAGCATGGTGGTATGAAGTTGCCGAAGGCCAGTGCAGTAGTTTCAGTCCATCTGTGGACCAGAGGCTGGACTGAAAGTCCACTGCTGTTGGTTGTCCTCGGGAAAGACTTTCAGTTGTGTCAGAAAGTTGTAAATGTTTGACCAAAGTAATCGGCATTTGATTAAAATAGATAAATAAATTAATTAAAAAGTCACATTATCCCCCTCAAGTACAAAGTAATAATTTATATTCCTCTTCCATATGTTCAAATGAGCAATACTGGTCTCTAACCCAGGGGAAGTTACACTACATTTGTACACATATGTAAACACATGTCCTGCTGTGGCAGTCCCTCACAGTTTTCAGCCCATTAGTTTGCATGCATTTAAGGTGTAAATCTTTCCTAATGCCTTTTAAATATTTTGTGTTTTTTAATCTTTCCCTAAGCCTGACCCTAACTAACTAAGCAGCATGGCGACATGGTGGTTAGTGCTGTTGCTCCACATTAAGTAGGCCGCGGGTTCGGTTCCCAGCGTGGGGCCTCCCTGTGTGGAGTTTGTATGTTTGCCCTGTGCTTGAGTGTGTTTCCCCCAAAGACTTGCAGGTCTGGCATGTCTTGTGAGCGGGGATTGGCTCCAGAAGATGAGTGACAGAGAATAAACTGACTATATGTGACTATGGTCACTATTTTTTAGCAAATGTTACTCACAGGAGGAAATAGTCCTTTTGTTGGTGATGGTTTTTCTATATTGCCTTATTCTGGTGAGTCTTTTGGGCTTTATGAGGGCAGGCCAGTATGTTAAGGTCGTTAGCAATAGAGACAGAGCGCATTGAAGCCCCGCCCACACCGGGGACCAATCAAGCACTCTTAATTGACTTAGTGTAGTGTGAAGGTGTCTCTTGTCGCTCTCCGTGTACCAGCAAACACAAACAAATGCTCAAAAGCAGCTGTGTGGTAGGGGCCACAACTAAGAGGGTAAAGAACCCTAATCTAAGTTTTTTAGAAGCTGCCGAACAGAGAAAAAATTAGCCTTTAGGACGAGAGAAGTGGATACAGGCAGCAAGACGCGAGGCGCCGTCGTCGGGAAAAAGTGGACCTGGAAAACTCGGATCCTGATTACGTGTGTAGCAGGCATTTTGTCACTGGTAAGTCAAACATCTTCAGTAAATGTCTGTTAGGCTAACTATGTTGCTGTAGGTTAAGCTAACACAGCCTGGAAGAATTGAGTTGGCTGGTTTATGGTGGTACAAAAGTTGTGGGCGGGTGGTTGTAAATACCGATGTATGCCACTGCCGGCCGTTCAGTGGAATCATTTCTCCATGAAAATGAAGGCAATCAGAAGGGACAATGAGAAAGACCCACATATGTGAGTTTTGCATTGTACCGTTTTTTCCTCCGGGACAGCTAGCTTGTTAAAATTCTCATTTGGCGTGTTGAAATAATGTTTTAAGCGAACTACTGGACGGGTTTTTTTTTTTTTTTTTTTTTAATTGTGCCGCCGATTGGCTTCCCCTCCGGTAGGCGTGGCTTTCGGAGTATGAAGCGTTGCGCTGTCTCATTGAGGGTAAAAAGCAAACTTTAACTTGAAAATGTCTTTTTAAATGCTCTAGTAAATAAATGATGGCTCTGTTGGTGAATACTTAGTGTAAACAGTATATGAACAGACTAAAATTAAAATGGAGGAAAATTACCAAATCAAACCTGAGTCTAATAAGGAAACAAGAAGACACATAGAAAGAGGTAGACTATTATTACATAAAATGGAGCAAACAACAATTAGTGGCCTCAGAATGACCTAAAACCCTTTTTGCCTCAAGCCAGAATATCTTTAATGGCCATTAGCCAACTCCATAATTTAATAAATTATATTTACAGTTTACTCTTAAGTTTTGAAACAGAAAGTCTCAGAAACACATGAACGTCTTCCTGAGTTTATTTTAAGAATTCCAAATGGGGCTACTACAGTCTGAGTTTCAGACAGAAAGACTCATAATCTCCCTCCTAGTCACCGTATAGAGATATGACATGATGTCCTCGAGGGAATGATCATAAGAAATCACACTTTACAGCTGTGACAAGATACATTTGTTACATTAAGTGCAGGGGCTCTGCTTCTTAAAAAAGGGAAAAGCTATAAAGTACCAGGCTGGTCTTTTTTATTTTTACTACTGAAATAACCTCCTTCATTTTGGGGTATACTGTCTCAGAAAGGTCAGCCCCATAAATAAACTTTGTTCTTGTGATGTGTGAATGCACAAATCATCACGACAGTTCTACAAGAATTAAAAGATATCACTGTTTGAAGTGCTGATGTGACCACACTTGAATAGTGCAAGGGGTTGACCACAGAATAATTTTGCCTTGAAAAGTTGTGGAGTGGAGGAGTTTCTGTAAAAAGAATAAGATTAGCTGAACAACTTCTTGCATTAATGCTGCTTTTCTGCAGCTGACTCTTGTCGTGCTCCATTATTTTAAGTGCACTGAGTCACATTTCACTCATTTTCTTTCTTTGTGAGAGATTTTATTTTCCTCTGAGTCGACCCCAAACTTCAGGTTTGCAGAGCTTATATTTTTAGTTTTTTTTATGTGTAACATGAATGCACTTTCTATTCTGTCTGAAAATATTTCCATCATGTTGTGCTGTGCATGTGAATTGGCAGACAACAATGCATTTAACTGCCCCTAACTTTTTCAAGACTTTGTTAAACCTTCAACTTTATCCCAAGAGCTGTCCCCTGTCCTGTGCTTTGTCGGCTGTACTAAAATAGCACTTTTTTTTTTTTTCCTTTTTTGGTGGAGGTGAACATAGATTTTATATTTTGTAACATTACACCATTATCATTCATTTTGTATGATAATGGTGTTGTGGATATCTAAGCAACCTTCACATACACACTGTATTGGTTAAAGTGAGCTGTTTTAACGGTTTAGTGAAGACTTGTTCTGTTATTGTGCCTGTGTTCTTTTTTGTTAGAAATTTTTATATATTCTGCTGTAATGTTGCTCTGCTTTGAATCCAAAGCCAGGCAAGATATTTGTTGACAAATTCTTTCTTTTTTTTTTTTTTTCCTCCAGTTCATTTATTTTATCTCATTTGACCTTGTTCCAGCAGATTGAGCAAGATATTACAGTTTTCCTCATGCATCCCTTTAAGACACCCCAGGACATTAAAGGGTCACCAACAGAGCCCCAATTTATTTATACAAATACATGTAAATCAGCTTTTATTGCTGAGTAATGATGTATTAAAATGCAGGGAGCTGTGCCTCTGCCGGGTGTTTCCAGTTGTGGACAATGCTGTGATTTGAAAGGGAGTTGCCTGTGATTGCTGTACTGTAGAGTTGTCTATAGCAACGATACATTTTGTCAATCACCTTTCAGAGCCTGGACTTCCTTTCATGTAGCCATATGACCAGATCATAGAGAGATGGGGGGGGGGGGGGGGGGTACACTTGGAGCGCAGAGCTGCCAGATTGATACTCGCTGACTCTTGAGACAGGGAGTATTGGCTCTGCAGACTAATTTATTGAATCTTGTTAAATGATCCTCATTGCACTCTGCTGAGTAATTCAGGCAGATAGAGCGTTTACTGTATGTAACTGAAGGTCAATGACATAAAAAGTTTTCCACTTATGGCAGTGACTAAAATTTAGGTGAAAGTCCTTGTAAGGAGATGGCCGTGCTAATGTCAACATCTGCTAAGAGGAAAGAAGCCATGTCAGCCAAAGGATTTTAGTTTCTCATAATGTTGACATTTATATATGGACATGTTTGAGATCACAGTGGAATTGCCTGGATAAAAAGGACCTTTCTATATAAACCTCAGAGAAGCTTAGGCTTCTCTGATTGTCATGTTGTCGGACGTGTGTCCACCAGTCTGGCAGAAAAGGTTTGCTCAAGGCTGGAGAGCCCCGTTTTGTCAAACGGGGACATTCACATCATTCCCTCCATGAGAAGAATGATTCTGCAAGTAAACAAAAATAGTGCTGATGCAGCAGAGGCCTTTTTTTGGATGTGAGTAACCACAGTGAGAATGAGATGAGACAGCTGTGACCCCGAAACTGTCCAAGAGACAAAAAATAAAGATGCATGGCCAACACTGAAAGCAAAAACTCTCAGATGGAAGTGAGATTAAAGTAAATAAAAAATAAATAATAAAGACTAATATTTAAAATGTAAAGTTTAAAATAAACCATTTGAAGGGTTTAGGTCAGCTTTCTATTTTCTATTTCTATTAATTAATAAATAAGCAGCTGGGAACTGGGAACAGTAACAATTAGATAGCTAACATGAATGAATCAATAATCTCAAATGAGACTCCTCTACTGTGTGGATCAATCGGTGGCTCCACTGATGGTAGATCAGCCAAAGGGGACAACCGCCAAGTTTTATATTGTGTAATAGCATGAGCTAAAACTAAGCTGCTTTGCTCCTGTTGCTTCCATGAGACTCATGCTGGCATGGAGACAGCTGGGGAGAGTAAAGCTCACAGTATGTATGTGTCTTAGTGGGAAGGAGGCATTTACAGCTTTACAACATAGTAACACCATTTTGTTAGGTTGCATTTCTAGTAAATTACATGTCAGCAATTATGGGATGGATTGGTAATAATCGGTGCAAAATGCATCACTTGGATGTTAAGGTGTTAAAGAGCTCCATATTTGATTTTCTCTGTTTTGAAGAGTCACGTGTGGATTATACCTCACTTCGTAAACCACATGTTCTTTATCTTGTATGCCTCTCTGTGTATAATTGCGTGCCCAGGGGAGTGCACCTAAGGCAAATTATTTATAAAAACCTGTCATGTGAATGAGTCAGATACAATGAGTGACTTGAATTTGTTTTTGCAAAAAAAAGTTTTTGCCGAGCAGAATGACAGCAAATAATTGGACAAGACATGAAACAAGGGAATAAAACCGCGCTACAAGAAAACCCAGTAGAGCTTCATTACCACTAAAGACAGGAAGAGATGGTTGCTCTGTGAGAATAATTGAACCAAACAAAAGTTAAGCTGGTGGAGGGGGGGAAAAATGTAATGCAAAATAAGATTCCATTAGCTGCAGGGCAGAATATCAATTGCTTTGGACTATAATTTAATAAGTTACTAATTAAGTTACTGTCCAACTTTTGGGAGCCTGCTTTGTCTGACTGACTCACTAAGGAATTTTAGCTCATCTCCCAACCCCAACCTTATGATGACAGCAGCGGCAGCGATGAGACAAGCACATCATTGAGACAGGACCACTTGTCATTTTCTAGACTGCCATGCTGTAGGGTAGGCCACATCAGAAGACAGTTTACACTGGGATGGGACGCATCGAGTCTAATGAGCCACAACCGGATGGAAACAGATCATTAATGCTGAACTGATCTTTGAGTCTCGGGGGATAATAACTGGTGTGAGATACTACATATCTGACGGTGCAGGACGGTGCAAGGCGAAGAACTCCTTGTTTTCTGACTGACTGTGTGTGTCCACAAAATTGACAAATGTAAAGAATTGGTAGTACCATAGCAAATGCCTCTAACTGGTTATCTTTGTCTCTTTTATAGTCAAATAACAAAAGGACAGGAAGGGTGTGAAAACGGGGCAAGAGAGCTTTGGAAAAATGAAGAGGGTCATAGAGTATCTACCATGTTCATGATGAGGTTCAGTTTAATTCAGTTTCATTGAAATAATTCATGTATTGGCTGCTGTTGTCAAGTCAGCCTATTCATGTGCGTTTAGTTACTATGTGGCGGATTACAGGTAGACTTGCACGTGCATGATGACACACTTTGAAAATTCAGCCCTTTTGAGCTCTACACTGTAGTCCAAAAACCGTAAATTGCTAATGGTTAATTCACATGAATTAGCATTTTATGTCAAACATCAACATCTCTATGGTCGAAAATCATATTGACTCTAAATCAGGAAAAGCGAGCATTGTAGTCCCTAAAACTTCCCTCCAGTGTGCACCCTCCTCTATACTGCTACCCTGATAGATTTATATCGTCGGTGATGTTAACATGGACGTGATCAGATCTCACCTCCCTGCAGGTGTGAGAGAGAGACCTGAAGGAGAAGAATGGCCGCTTCTGAGTTAAACTGGAGTTCTTTATCAGCTCCTGAAGTTCTCCAGAGCAGCTTTGGCTCTCTAGTTTGAGTGGTAAAGAAATGTACTTTCCCCCTGAAACCTTACGCACAGACATCCACATTCATCAGGTAAAGCACAAAGTCTGACTAAGATTTGAGCCAGTTCTCCCCATTGTAGTCCACCTGTTGCAGGGTCTTACATGCGTCCATCTTAGACACCAAACAAAGACCAGAAAAACTATTGTAATAGAAAGGAGAAAGGCCATGACTTGGTTTTATGTGGAGGACATCATTACTTGACTAGAACATCACAGAAAATGGGTTTTTACTGCTGTATTATTGTTAAAATTCTAATTTACTTTATCTGTAACTCTGCTTCTGTTGGCTTAATTGGTTCTTTCTGCCACTGTATGCAGTTACCAAATGTGAAAAAGTAAAGTGTTGTGACATCAACCGTCCAAGCTCACATTGCCCAGAAAGCTAGCGTTGTTTTGCGTCTCTTTATATTAAACAGAAAAAAAGATCCATGTTATTCGTTGCATGAAATCTTAAAGAATATCTTAGAAATGTGTAATGAGACATGACAGGGTCCATATTGTGCATAATCCCTGTGTAAAAATGCTGCTTGCTGAGAGAGAAGGCTGACTTATTCCCATTTGTTTATATACAGCCGCCTGCAGCAGCTGGGCCTTATTGAGGAGAGAGCAGCGCAGGCAGGAGCCTTCTGCCTCTCATGGTAGCTGTAGTTGCATCTGATTCCCTCTGAGAGACGAGTGTTTTCTGCAGCACATTCTGACTCCTGTGCAGAAAAGAAAAAAAAAAAAAAAAAGCTTTGGTCTCACACTCTGCCTTTGAGGCCTCCATCAGGGCGCGCACTGGGCGGGACGCAGAACACACCCTTTACAATGTATGTAAACACTAATGAAAAAGGCAAAATCTAGGAACATGATATAAAACCTTCAAGTTTCAGCTTCTATCCAAAGCCAGCATCCCTGCACTTTCACATCAACGTCCCTTTTTGTTGAATTTCATAAAAAAAAAAAAAAAATGTGCGTTGGACTTAATTTCTCTGAGGCAAAACTAAATCAAAAGCGTCTCTAATCAGAAGTGTCAGCCCTTTCCCAAAATGACAATGAAGGTTTAAGGTTTTACAGCTGCTCACCTAATTCTGCTCCTCCCGACACAAGGACATCAGTTTACCCATAGGAGGAACTCCTGTGGAGCAGCTTGAATCATGGCATGGGGTGCACTGGCTTCAGAGGAAAGGCGAGTAGGTGATTAGATAAACCTTGACCAAGTGGCTGCAGCAATGGGTGAAAATTGTAGCGGCTCATAGTGAATGTGAAGCTATGCGTTTTTCTTTAACTTTTAGATTGTGCGAAATGGAGAAACTGGTAAGACTTTAGAAAAGGTCACAGTAGATATTTTACTGGCTGATTTTGGTTTTAAAAAAGGATTAAACGAAACAAAAACAGCATCTGATTAATGGGTCTTTCTATTCTAATCTTGAGTCTGCCTGCGCTGCAGACAGACCTCACTATGGAAATTAGATAGTTGGGCCTGGCAGACTTGTCAGTGAACACAATGTTTCTCATATCAGTGTTGTGTTTTTTTTTTCTTTTCTTGTCCAGATAGGATATCCAGACAGATTTCATGTCCATGCCCAGTGTACAGTAGATTTAGTAATTACCTGCAATACTTGCACTATTTCGCACATGTTGCTGCAAATGCTCAGCTTACTGCATCATGCCCCCCACCCCCAAAGACATGAACAAAGTAATCTTATTAACTGGCAGTTTTTTTACTTTAGACTAAGATGCAGGGCCTACTGGAAACAGCCATATGCTAGACGTCGGAGTGTACGCTCACCTACTCAGTTTTCATGTCATGCTGCATAAACAGAGCAGATAACACAGCAGTAACTGCCACACACTCTTGGAGACTTTCTGTGGCCGCGTAGGTTCACTGCTGGAAAATGCTTACCACTCAAACTTCCGATGCCAGCTCTTGTACAGACCCTCTGCGCTCGCCACCTACCTCCTGAACAGCTTGCCAGATTTTTTTCATGTACAGTAGACTCTGTACTCGTTGGCCCTCTGGCATTTAACCTGGTGGATACTCCTGGTTCCCTCTGCTGACTCTACTGCTGCAAATTACTACTGTTTGTGCTTATTTGTGCAAATTTCTGTTCCCGTTCTTTGCATAATATAACATTTGTACAAGTAGATGGAGCACAGAGATTAAATGGAACAATACCCCTGAGTTAAATAAGAATACATCATTAGTATCCTGCGGCTTAATATTTTAGATTAACAATATGACACACTTTGTTGTCATTCTTGGCGTGACCTACTCCCTTGGGGTTTGAAAGGTCTGCCAATGATAAACTGATTGAAGAATTAACAACAGAAATAATTTGTAGTACTATTAAATGTGAAAAATATAAAGGGCAAATTTTGTTGAAAAGAGAAGGAGCCGGAAACAAGACCAGTTGTGGCTGGGTTTCCAAACAGCATGTTCTCAGTTCCAAATGTTTTGTTGCAGGAAGAAATTTTTTTCTATTCTAATTAATTCTATTTGTGAAGTAGATATTTGAGTCATCGTTACCTGCTGTGGTTTGTTCCCATTGCTCATTTTCAATGGTATTAAAGATTTTTCGTGTTAAAGAAAATGTTCCATGTATTTCATAATAGTCTGCTAAATGTAGATTCTGTTGTACATCTGGATTAGATATGCAGCAGAGATTCTAAGGCTCTCCAAAAACACTTTCAGCACTTCTGTTATAATGAAAAAGAATCTAGTCCACATGTTTAAAATACATTTTGTAGTTTTGGATAAATCATAATTGTCTCTAGAACAATCAACACAAATGGCTTTACCAACAAAGCTGTTGAAAGAACTGTCACCTTGGAGAGGTTGCCATTTTACATGTGTACATGTTGTGTCCTTCCTCTGTGTTTCACAGTAAAAGTCACATTCTGGATCAGTGGATTCATGCATGAAAATTTTTATCTTCCTTCATGGGGTCCAGTTTCATCTTGTCACAAAAGTTGGAGGACATTTTCAGTGCCCTTGGAATTGAAAACATTCAAAGGAATGTTTAAATCCATCTTTTTTTTTTTTTCAGATTATGAATAAATAAAAGAACAAATAAAATTAGACCAGCGGGACTTGACGCTCTGGCTCATATTTCAGCTGTTACACTTCTTCCAGTCACAGTAGGGATGCAAAAGCAATTATATCCACTGGCAGTTGTCCTTGAATCCCAGTTTGGAAGCATCACTGGTGCCCAGTATGACTCATAGCCGCCATATTCTGTAGAAGCAAAGTGCTGCTTAACATGCACTGTGCCGTTCTCTGATCCGGCAGCCACACACTGACGATGTGAATGACCTCTGGTCATAAAACAGGTTGCCTCTGTAAGACAACACCTTGAGACGACACGTTATCACCTGGACTCTCGCCATCTAACAAGACCTTTTAATAGAGATTGGTTTATCATTTTATGAGGATTTATTGGAAGGAAAGGAATTTCCATCACAATTGATAACAAGCCTCAGGGGAGGTACAGGCTGCTACTGTGTGTGTGCGCTTTTGCTGCCACCTGAAGACTTAAATGCATGTGAAGGACAGTTTACCTGAACGTGAAAAGCATCTTTTTAGATGCTGTTATCACGGAAAGACACGCAGAGGGGCTCTGCACTCCCAAACAACTATGCAAATGAGAGTCAGAGACAAACACCCATTTATGATGACTTTTTTTTTTTTTCATGTGAATCTCTCTTTTTCCTTTACATTTTCAGTATAATTCTAAACTTTTAAGTCATCCTTGAGTCTAAAAGTGGATCTACTTTGTCTCTTTTCACCCAAAATCAAAGACCTATTATGTCTTTCAAGGCAGCTTAATTTTCTTTCCTTTTATTTTCTTTTGAAGAAATCAGTGTGTTGGCCTGCCTAAGTGGAGTGGGAGAAGGAGCAGGAAATTGGCTGGTTAAGCCTGAACCTTCAAATTTGGTCTGAGACATTGTTATGATGAACTCAACAAAAGTAGTTATTCCTGCTCAGTTCTTTAAAAACTCAAACAAAACATGGTCATTTAAAGGCCCCATATTTTACAGTTTCTTTCGAAGTGCTGACATACTGATCTGCTTTATAATCAAAGAAGCCAAAGAATTTTATACACCATAGGTTCCTTTTAAATAAATGAAGTTCTACCACATGGAGTTGGTTGCGTTGGACCATCTCCACTGCTGCTGTCTTACAAGAGACTGGCTATTGCATCCATTCTCTTGTTGGTCCACACATCTCAGCAAACAGTGTGGTGTGGGCTGCAGTACACAACAGTTGAAGTCAAAATGGTATTAACTGGATAACCAGTGAATTACACAGTGATGCCAAGCGGTTCTGAACCAGTGACGACTTGATAGAGATTGTGCTGGTATTTCTCACCCTGTTTTCATGAAAAATCCTGAAATCTGCTGTTCAAAAATAAACCAAATTAAACCACATTCGTTTGAACGTCGGTGTAACCCTAACCCCACCTGCTAGCACGTTTAAACGAAGAGTTATAAATGATTAAATATGTAAATATATCACCCAAATCTACATGACTGTTGGATAAACCATGGAAAATAGTGTCATGAATATGAATGATCCAGAAAATGTGATAAAATCACTCATATAATCTTTTATTTGACACTAAATCAAATTTGAAATGAAGAGGGCTGCACTGCAGCATAGTGATTAGCGCTGTCGCCCCACAACAAGAAGGTTGTGGGTTTGGTTCCTGGCCTGAGGCCTTTCTGTGCAGTTTGCATGTTCTCCCTGTGCCTGTGTGGGTTTCCTCCACATACTCCGGTTTCCTCCCACCGTCCAAAGACATCATGTTTGATTGGGGGCCAAAGAAGCCCATTATATTAACATTATATTTGGGTTAAATGTTGACTCTAAATTGTGTGAGTGTGAGTGGTTGTTGGTCTCCGTCTCTCTGTGTGTTGGCCCTTTTGATGGACTGGTGACCTGTCCAAGGTGACCCCACCCTCACCCAGAGTGAGCTGGGATTGGCTCCAGCAACCCCCTGTGACCCTGGTATAAGCGGCAGAAGATGAATGAGTGAATGAAATGAAGAGCTCTTTATAACTCAATGCTCCTCCTCCCCATTATCCATGAATAATATAATAGAATTGTACGTGTGCTTGGTTTGCCTCTCTCCATCCCCACTGCAAGTTTCCCCACACTGCAAGTGTGTGGTTACATGACAATCCACTTTGTACACTGCAGCATCTGGTACAGCCGAGATGAAAACGTTTCTCTTGACAGTTTATACTGGAGGACCTTTAGGATTAGACACGAGTGAAGATAATTTTTTTGTTTTGATTGTTTTCGTCTCAAATTTGGGAAAAGAAAAATTATGGAAACTGTCCCATCGCAGCAGATGGACTCTTTTCAGCAGCAGTTAAACTAGAAAAACCAGGAGCAGATGCCTCACTCAAATTAACCCCATTAAAGTGGCATTTAAATTTTTTATTTGCAGCCCTAACAGCACTTATTCCACAAACAGATTTAATTTGCACTACCAGTTCAGAAATCTACCTTGTGTGTTTAGATACAGTCAGATAATTTGTGTATCAGTGAAAATGCAATAATCGGAACAGAATTAAATAAAAAAAAAAAAAAGAAATCTAAGGGCCGCGTTGAGCCCTTATTACAATCTCCTTACCACATTTGCAGTTCCTCTCTATGACAGGTTGTAAATTCAGGCTTGCTTAAAGTAGAAGCAATTACAATTTTGTAGCTTCTTGCCAATTTTCGAATGATCTGTGGCTTTTCAAGTGGCCCACACTAAAAGAACTGGATGGGCAAATGGGCTGCACACAATTATTATTTTTGATACAAACAAATTGCTTTGCTTTCTCTTTACTTGTCTCTGTTTCTTATTTCATTTCTTATCATCATTTGTGTATTTAATAGACCCTTCTTTCCCAACTCCTCGCTGGCCTAGTTAGATATTGTCTGTAGGGCACATAGGCAGGGCGAAGTTTGTTATAAGGGAGTTAATCACTGAGTCTGGTCCATTTTTTTTTTTTTTGCACAAGCTTTTGTGTTTACTAAATAGTCTGGATGGTCAGAAATAAAGCATCACAACCTGCTTGCATAAGACACCTGCTGCTTGGTGAGTGCAAGGATTGGAAAGGTTTAAACACGTACAAACACACACAAACACTCATAATCAACATTGAGCTTATAACAGGCAGGACATGGTAACAATATTCTGTTTGACAATGGACATTTTCATTTCTTTTTAACTGCACCTTAAAAGGAAACTGATGAAATGTCCTCCCATAGCAGATAGTGAATTTATCTATTTTATATAGACTTAATGTTTTTGTTAATACTGTCAATACCATGAAAGCCTCCAGGGTTATGATTTGGACATTTTTTTTACAACTTTTCTTTTATTTCATTTTGGCTCTTTATGCCTGGATCACCAAATTCTGCCATTTATGCCTAATCCCTGCGGAAATAAAAAAAACTCGGCCACCATGAGGGCTCAATGGAACCCATATAAAACATGCTGTACAGACTTTCTAATTAAAAAAAGCACAATTTGTGTAGTTAACTAATCACGTTCTAAGCCATGTCTAGAGCTAGTTTGCTCTGAGTATCACCTGAACTGAAGTGAAGTGCCTAAAGACGGTGACTTAAAACATAAAAAAGTCCTGAGGATCTGCTTCGGTAAAGACATTAAATAGATATATACTTATATTTAAGCGTGTGTGCAAGATTGCTTTCACATTTGTCCATGCTCATGGGCAACCAGGGAAAGAACTGTTTCAATGAACTGTTGCAGCGGAATGTAATGGCCAAGAGTCCATTAGGTCAGTGCAAAGGAATACTTTTAAAGGTTGCTAAAGTTTTGACCACGGAGGCAGATGGAAGACTTAAATGAGACTTAAGAAAGAAAAGGCTATTTTAGCTCAGAGTCCCAAACATTATCACAATAAAAACACTTTTTACTTTCATTTCAAAAATTAGATTTACCACATATTTAATGTCTGTCAGTGGCTAACATTTGTCAAACAGCAGCTGGAGCAATATGTGCCAGTGGTACATAAGGGGCCATACCATCACATACGGGTTTATTCCCACTGATCAAATCAACGTAAGTCACTCCATCAAGCCACTTTTTGATCTCAGGGCCTCTTCCGTTGCGCTTGTTCATATTATAATGAGGGAGAACTTCAGCTATTGATATAAGAACATTTGACTCTTGTGTGTAAGCTGTAAACCTTTCAGTTGTGTAAGTAAGAGGTTTTAAATATGTGAATGTATTTAGTTTGAGTCTTTTTTTTTTTTTTTTTTTTTTCCTGGCTCTGTAAAATGAGTGTGTTTGTTTTAATGTTTTACGAGTTCGTGGAAAAACACTGAATATTTGAAGTAAATGGTTTTTAGTAAATGCCTCTTTCTTACGCTGTGTAAACAAATATGTAAGTGCACCGCCTGTATAATTCAGCATGTTAATTCTTCGACCCGGACCAGATTTTCTCTTTTGCACGAATTAAAATCAGTGTCTCAGTGTTTCCTTTGACATGCTCTAACTGGCAGTTTAAATCACCTGCAATCTTCATTTACACGCTCTAATTGACATAATTGTCAATTAATCATGCTTAAATGCATTGACTTATGAAAATAATCGTTCCACTTGGAGGAAAAAAAGCCCAAAAGCCCAGCAATGTTAAACTATATATATATATATATATATATATATATATATATATATATATATATATATATATATATATATATATATATAACTGTTAATATTAGGTTGTAATTTCCTTTTCATTCATTTGGGCCATTATATAAATCTCTGCCCTCACAATTCTCCAATATTGTGTGAAACACTTATGAAATAAATAAATAGATAAAAATACAGGAAAATTGCACTGCAGCTTATGGACTTGCGAGATGGCTGTGGTGTTGTAATTGTCGTGTATATGTGGAGAAGTGACAAGGATTTTCAAAGGCAGTACTGTTGACAATCTCAGATGAGCATGTAAAAACACTGTCAAAAGCTTTTACAGTGATGCAGGTGGAGATTTTCAGGAGCCAATAGTGAGAGGAATTGCTGACCTCAGCGCAGATGTCTGCGCTGAGGTCAGCACTACCTTCAACACAACCAAGTTCCAAGTAAAAAAGGACACATTGATTCCTTTTTAATAGTTGGAGCCAAAGCAGTCATTCAGTGACGCCCCTATCAGCGCTGGGAGGTAAAATGATTCGTTGTTGGATGAGTCAAGTCTTTTGTGCTCAAATATCTATATAAATAGACATAACGACTCGTTAGATATAATGACTGTAATGGACACTGATTGTAAATGGCTGCTCAGAGTGTTTGACAAAAGGATGAGTGAGAATATTTGAAGCCACTTTTTATCCATCGCAAACAGGGTTAGAGTTTATATGATATATTTTTATATTATCCTATAAAACTACTTACTTTTGCGACCTGTCTCATAATCCTAATGCCAGTGTAAGGTGTCTTCTGAGACTATAGTTGCTGTTTACAAACTCCATAGAGTTGTGAGAAGGAGTAATGTCAAAGAAATTTGAAAAATATACTGTGCAGACCAAGCCCTCATATTGCTAGCTCAATTCTTTGACGTCTCTCTTTGACCAATTAATGTGACACATCCCTCCCTGGCCCGGGGAGGCAGATCTGTCTTCCAGCTAACCTGCAGACAGGACCGCCTAACTAAAGTCAGTCAGACTTTTTTCTTGACCCGGTCCAAGTCACAATCCCCTGTTATTTGAGCAGTGTGGACAGAGTAGAGCCTGATCCACTAACCCCATTGAGCTGTTAGTGCCACACAATGTGAAATGTTATGCAATCATAACAAACTGCAGCATTTAAAATGACATAAACGTTGAATAAAAAGCTTTACAAAGGAGGCAAATTGTCAAGCTGTTATGTTGGACTGATTAGACTACACTTACATGATAAAATACGTTGATTTTGTGCCCATTTATTTTCTTGACATATTTCTTTTAGTAGTATCTATTAATGTTTATATAAACATCCTGAAATGGTGCTCATTTGTAATACATGATGCGGCTGGTATCTAATCATATAAAGCATATTTCCAGTCATTGCTTCTCAGGCTCTGTGATAATACCTATAAAAATAATAATAATAATAAAAAAAAATAAAAATTTGTAGACTTTGGGTACCCATTCTCTCACAGCCTCCAGCTCTGTATGAAAGCTTTGAATCATCAATTTCCTCTCACTTTAGCTGGAAATGCGTTGATAAATAATTTAGCTGAGAGAAAATGCTGAATAATATAAGAGTCCCAATATTATAACATTCATTGTGGTGTCTGGTGGAAGTTAAGAAAGCTTGGTAAGGGTGGATTGCAGAGAAGCCAGCCCAACTCAGTAGCCCTGACGCCTCCTTGGCTCCGATTTCGCATGTACAGTAGTACACCCTTTGCATCAGCTCAGCTCCGGGCAAAGCATCCACATTTCTCTGGCAGCCAGTTTTACAAAGTCAGTCCCTCCGACTCTCTCTTCTAGCCGTCACCGCTGACAATAAACAGCCCACACCTCCCCCGTAACACTTTCCAATTAAATCGCTTCCATTTGTTGACTTGGAGATGCCACCTTTAAGTGAATTATGGTGGAAAATGGAGACAGATAAGAGGGGAGGGTTATAGAGAGGGAGCTTCTGTGTGCCATGTGTGAACTTGAGAAAATGTATTCTCTCAGCACTGAAAGGGTAAGAATTGATAGATAGATGGATGGAGGGAGAAACAATGGAGGAGATACACAGAGAGAAAGAGAGGGGGAGGGAGAGTGATGCATGACCCCCACTTTCTCAAGGCTTTGTAATAAAAGGCTGCTGAGGGGTGTTCTCTGTCTATGTCACATTAAAAGTAAATAAGACTAATAGCGTGATGCCAAAAACTCCACTGGGCTAGACTGCCCTAAAGTGAAATGTATGTGTATGTGTTGTAGGCGTGTGCATATTTTACCCAACACAAACACAGCCTGGTTATATTGACGCGTAATGCCTCCTGCCCAAACAGCCCCGGCCTCATTTCGCATTCATGTGCTGGCAGGATTATGAACCATTTGAACGTCCTTCCTGAGATGGCTAGTGAAGTCTGGGACATTTAGGATTTTAGGGGAATTGGCCAAACTGTGATGCAGTTCCATCATCTTGGACTGTTGATGGTGGCAGCCTTTCAAATTTTGCTGTAACTAATTTATCAAACAGGAGTATAAAGTTAAAGGAAAAGAAAAAAAACTCCTGGAACTGTCAGGTGAACTTGCCTTGGCATTTCATCGACACACATCCTATCACAGTTTTAGGCAGGATTGCTTTTTAGAGTAAAGTGGCCCCGAAGGACAAAGAACATATGGAAGAAGGAACATGCAGGAACACATGCTCCAGAAAAGAGAAAAATTCATAAAGGAGAAGGAAAGAGTATTAATCAACCATCAAAATCTCCAAACACAAATTATTCATTGTAAAGGGAAAAAGTCAGGATCACAACACATATAGGGAAAACAAAGGGACCAAATGTGTTTGGAGGACAGAGACTTAAATGCATGGGGGAAGAGGGAGAGAGGAAACAGGACAAAAAAAACAGTGAGGTACAATATGAACCCCCATGTTCCTCTCAGGATTCCTGCCCATTCACAAATCCAGTCTGCCATACTAAACTGTAATAGGTTTACATTATACGGAATATATGAAGAAGCAGAATGAATGAAGAATAGTTTGAATAGTCATAATAAATTTGTCAGACTAAGCAAGCTGCTCACTACTAACTTTTCCAAACTCTACAATAAATGAAATGGTTGACTCATTTAACGACTTGGTCAACATTTTTGTAACTGTTTTTGTAACTCTGGTAAAAGTAAGGTTTGCTAGCACATATCTGGTCCCCATATGATCACCTATAAGAGTTGTGTCCAAACTCTCAGCAGAAAGTGAAACACATTCCCGACCCCACTGGGATTTTCACTTCTCACCAGTCTTTCTTTGTGATTTTCTCAGACGGGATTTCAAAGTGCAGCCAGGGGGGTGTCCAGAGTGTCCAGTACTGTTGGTTAAGGGAGACCAAGATGTTAAGCAAGAACTGGGGTGGTTTGCTGCCAATTATGGTGCACTTTGGTTTAGGGTCAGCATGTTCGACAGGTGGGGGACCGTAAACACACTGGAGAGAACATCTGCTCTAGTAACATTTAATATCCCCAGGCGGGGCAGGAAATATCACTAGAAAACCAATGGAAATTGACATATTAACAATTTCGGATATAACTTTTGAAATAACTTTGAACCAATTTCAGGTTGCAATGTAATTCTGTGGATTTATTTATTTATTCATACTGGTGCTGTGATTTCTCTTATGCATGGTTTTGCTTGTTGCAACCCAGGTCAATCTTTTGAGATTAACTTTGTGATTGAGGTCCGGCTCAGTGGCAGCATAATCACCCTGGTACCTGTGAAAATTCTACAACTAATTGGACTCACAGGACAGCAAGTGGGCTAATTTGGAAGGAAAGGCAGGATGTCTTATTTTTCTGTTATTCTGTCAGTTCTCTTTGCAGGCAGTTCAGTTTATATGTTTGGCAGTTTAGTTTCTGCAAAAAAGTTCTTGACAAAAGCGTTATTTTTTTTATTTTTTTTTTTTGACTATGTTCGTGTTGAGGGTATAGACCACCTTACTTTAGAAACGTTGTATTTCCTATTCCGTAAATACATTGGTTGTTTCTGCACATAGTCTGTGAGATATCATTACGCCAATCCAAACCGACTAAATAAATGTATATAATGTATGGAAATGATAATTATATTACAATAAAAATGGTACACAACACAATGAGGCAAGCACAGTAAAGCTAGCATGCTCCTCAGCTGTGTGTTATAAGTTTGCTTTCAGCCACGTAACATTTCAAAGTGCCACAATCTAGAAGCAAAAGAAAAGCATTATGTCCTCAGCAAGAATCAAGTATGGAGATATTTGCATTTGAGAGACATCAGCAGGGAAACGAGAACTATAAGCCAATATGCAAATGATGCCCCAGAGCATTTCAAATGAAAGAAGGGAAAAACATCAAACTTGTGTAAGCACCTCAAATGTAGCCAGACATCTGGATGTGTGCTCATAATTCATTAGAGCTATGAGCACAGCACCTCTCTGGCCATGTTCCAGCCACCCTGTTGGGGAATGTGGGCTCTACGCACTTGGTCCATGAGCTGATGCTTGTGTTAGGGACAAGCTTCAAGTCACATTTTTTTAGCCTGAAATTCAAGTCGTGTCCATCCACACTGAGGTGATGCAATGCTCTCAAAAACCGTGCAGATTTAAACCCAAAGCTCTTGGCTTTTGTTCCAGTATCCGAGCTGCTACATTATACAGGTTGCATTTTGACACTGCTGAGTGTTGGTCTTTTCCACGCTTAGAGGCCGACACACGCAGTTGTGCACCTAAATCATGGGGAAATATTCTGGAGGTGCGTGAGTGCATTCTGGGTCTGGTCTCTGTGCTGACACGCAGCTGGATTGGCAAAGGTCAGAATGTCCGTTTGTGGACAGGCAACATGCAGTCGATGCTCAGTGTCAACTCTGAATAAATGCACTGATAACAGGCATGTAGTAATCAAAAATTTTTCTTTGTTGACTCCCTAAATCAACAAGGTATCAGAGTGCCTAATTTTGCAATAATGCTTTAATCACTGCTATCTAACTGAGCATTAAAGGTAACCGGCAGAGCAGCGCTACCCCTTGGATTTCCTCAATCACATTCACAGTGATGATTTTAGTTCAATTTTATCATATGATGGTAATTCCCTGCTTGCTAATCAACTCCTGACGACGTGTTTCCTTTCTGTGTTCGCCCCTAGAGGATGAAGTGGCACATGGTTAAAATGTGGAAACTGAGTGAAAGGCAGATTTGTTCTGCTCTCACAGTCACAGGCGGGTCAACATTACCCAGGTCACCAACCTGGTCTGATTGTGTCTGTGTTCAGAAATGTCTGACAGAGGATGCGAATGTGTGTCTTTCTGTCATAAACTACTCCAGATTAACTGGTGACGGCTTGTACACTCGGGACCAAACGCTCCTTTTTTTTTTTGTGTGTGTGGGTGTGTATACACATTTGTGTGTGCCTGCAAAAAGCTGGCACTAACGAGTTCCCTCCTGAGCAGTATGTTTTATTTAACAAACAGTCAGACCACAGTGCTGTTGACACCAACAGTCATAAACAACCATGGAGCAAAACTGCAAAGCTCAGACAGAGGTACATTAAACATGACTGGCACCACACAGCCGTAAGACAGGGAACTAATTCACAGTGGCTTTGTCGGGAATGTAGATATAGAATCAATTCTACCTGCGGCTCAATCCTGCCTGCACGATTAGAGCTAAACCCATTATAGGAGTGGCCTCCCTGTGAATGGGCCATTTAAGGTCAAAACAGGATACTATTTTATTCCTGGCCATATGGAGGAGCAGTGGGGTGTCCCTGGGGAGCTGCTGAGCTCAAAGCAGTGAGTCCAGATGCATCGACTGCCGCCAGAGTGCACGGGTTAAGTGTTACAGAGGTCAAAATGCAGGACAAACAAATATGGTACAGAAAAGCATTTGCAATGCTGTTTTCATAAGGACGATACATAACTAAAGGAAATTCTGGTGATTCTCAAGTGTGAGTCCACTCTTGTTCTTCATACACACCGATCAGGCATAGCGCCGTGTTCACCGATAGGCGTAGTGAATAACTGATTATCTCTTGCCTCGCCTGGGCTCCTGTTAGTGGGGGGGATATATTAGGCATTAAGGGAACAACTTTTCCTCAAAGGTCAGAAGCAGGAAAAATAGGCAAGCGTAAAGGGCCAAACTGTGATGGCTAGACGACTGAGTCAGAGCAGAATCAGAATACAGAAAGCATCACAGTTTGTTGTGTATGGGGCTGCATAGCAGCAGACCAGTCAGGGTGCCTGTGCTAGCCCCTGTGTATTACGAAAAGCACCAACAATGAGCATGTGATAATCAGAACTGGACCTTGGAGTATTGGAAGAAGGTGGCCTGGTTGATGAATCGCGTTTTCTTTTGCCTCACGTGGATGGCCATTGTGTGTACGCACAGCTTACCCGGGCAGCACGTGGCACCAGGGTGCACAATGGGAAGAATGCAAGCCACTGGAGGCAGTGTGATGCTTTGGAGAATGTTCTTCTGGGAGAGCTGTGAGGAGCACGACGACGAATTTGAGGTGTTGACTTGGCCTCCGAATTTCCCCAGATCTCAGTTCAATCGAGCATCTGCGGGGTGTGCTGGACGAACAAGTCCGATCTATGTTTGACCCCACCTCACAACTTACCAGATACCACAGCATGCCTTCAGGAGTCTAAAGGAGTTCATGCTTGATGACTTGATGGGTCAGGTTTGTTTTGGCAGCAAAAGTGGGACTGTAATGTAATATTTGCACATTGTATACTATGTATATATGAGCTGTGGTTACTGTACTTCAGGCTTTGCTGCTTTTATCCCATAATAGCTCCCCAACCTTATCCTCTTACTCAGTTGGGATAAGGATAAAGCATTTCTAGGCCCACAGAAATAGGTATTTTTTCCCCCTAGTCCAGGGTTATCCCCCAGTTGGATGTGCCCAGATTACCTCCTTAAGGAGACATCCATGATGCATCAAGAACAGATGTTGAAACTGCATCAGCTGTCTCTTTCTGAGTATATATTGTCTCAAACCTGTCCCTGAAGGGCAGAGTGACACCTCCCGGTCTTGTCAAGGATCTTTTCCCAGTTGCATGTGCTCAGAATACTTCCTCAAGGAATTTTTCCACAAGAACCACCAACGCACTTTAGGTATCTAAGGTCCTAACCCTGCATCTGAGCAGCCTTGGAGCTTGGAGCTACAACCCAAAACCTGCTATAGTTGAGAGCTAGAATGTTGAGCTCCACATGGATTGCCTCACTATTCAAGTTGTGGTTCAGGCTTTTCTCACACTTACAGGGTCATGTCAGGTCAAGTCACACAGGTTGCTTGACTGTCCCGCAAATTTTTTAGACCTGCAATCTGTTTAGGTTTCACATCAGTGGCTTTTGAATTTAGAAAATAAGCTTTCTATCAAGCATAATCATCAAAATTCTTTCATGCTTGACAAAACATGGAGGCATGATTAAGGTTCACATTATTGTACAAAACCTCTTGTATGTTTAGCGTTCTGCTTTTTTTCCATTTCTTCCAAGTTCCCTGTTTCCCATGAGACATTTAGTCTGAATGCTGTCATGTTCGTGTAAATAGGTGTTCATTATAATTTGGATTGTGTGTTATAGCATTGATTAACCGGCTGAAATTTACTGAAGCCATCAAATTACTTCAAAATAAATGACCCCAGGCTTGACAAATACACCTGGTGTTATTCATCTTGTGAAGTGCATTGATTATCCAGATTACTCCGAGGCTAATAGTCGAGGAGAGGAGTGGGAGCGTTTCCTTCAAGCCCCCTGAGTGAAGATATTCCGTTATTTTCCTCGAAATTACACCCCAACACCCCATGCTCCACCAAGTGGTTCAGATAATGAGCAGTTAACATTTAATTTTCATGTTTGCATGTCATACAGTAAGACATTTTGGCTGGCTTTGCTGATTAATAATGTATTCTTTGTTACAAAAAAGGAAAGACTTTGAAATAGTAGCTTGAGTGCCATCCACTGTAGGGATGAAGTGCAAATGGTGGGTAAATTATGTGAGAGCGAGATAGAGAGGGAGCATGCACCAGGCTGGGGAGCTGTGTTTTGCATAATGTACATTTCAAGTATATGCATACAATAGTTCAATAAGTCTGGTGGAGATGTGACATATGGGGTTTGGCTCTTTGTGGATAATGCTATAGCTCCTGTTGCTCTGAGCTGCATTTTAATGAAAAAAATTAATGAAAATCGTTTAAATGAGTTTGAGTGATGTGTTATATCACAATGTTGGCAAAGCACTAATGACTGTTTGCAAATACACTTAGTGATGACTTCATTATGTAGACATGACAAAAGCTAACAATTCTTGTCCATGTGTTAGTTTAACTTAGGTCATAAGTAGTAGAGTGGTTCATTAAATGTAAGTGTTTATTCTCGCCCATTTCACAGAAAAGCTGGACCGACAGGTTATGTAAGATGTATATTTTATATATGATCTGTGGATTTTAGGACATTTTGTGCAGGTATTCCTAAAATTGCAAACAATCTCCCCTTTCAAAACTTATTATTACCCGGTTTTGAAAGAAGACACTGCAACCACAGTCTTTGTCTTCGTTTTATAAATGGGCCTTAGGAAAACCGCTGCATTCCACTAGGATGGCTCACCTTACGCCCAAGTGCTCCATTAGTTAAGAATGATCACCGTTATTAAGTTTCCTCAGGGAGAGGAATGACGGAGGTGGGACAGGTGAGCGCCTGATTGGGAAAAATGCCATTTGCATTCATGAGCAAGAAACCGAGTTTTAAGCGAAGTGTGACAGTGCTCTCTCTGGCAAAAAAAAAAAAAAAAAAAAAAAGTTTTACATTCTGTACTGTGTTACATTAAAGTGACAGTATTATCTTAGGAGTGAACAAAAGTGGCCCTTACAGCTACTCTAGACAGGAGTCATAAATCAGAGTGTGATGTGTCAGCTGAGGAAACACCAGCATGGCTATCTTTCATTGAAGTTGCTTTCAATAGTAAATAGTTGCTTTCAGAAGGATTTGGAGGACTTAAATGTGAACTGAAAAAGCCTCTTTTTAGCAAGTGTATCCTCTCACCCAATTCCATTTTGTTTATTTCTTGTTGTGTTCTTTCCTGTTAAAAGCCTGGTTAAAATAAAATCAATTAGTTGTAACACGACTTATTAGCTCTTTTATTTGTTGGAAACGAGCATTCATGTTTCTCTTTTACCGGAGTCTGATTATTGGAAATGGCCATGACACCAAGCGGATGTGCTTTGATGAAATCACTCATTTTCACTCACATTTTTTCAAAAGAAAACATTTTTATCTGTCCCACTATCAACGCAAAGATATTTATCAGTTATTCATCAGTTATTTAAGGTCTACCACGTCAGTATAAGAGGAGACAAATGGAGATTGATTTGCAGTGATGACATCCTTGAGAATGAGAATTTAAATGGAAATGTGTTTCTCAGAGACGGTGTCCTTCATACAATGACTTCACAGAGAACGGCTTCTAATCAGAGGTTGAATGTGACATTTTAAACTACGACTTGTTGCTGGTGTAAAAGGAAACATTAATTAGCTTGTTCTCTCAATTTGAAAGTTGAAAAATTTGAAATATTAATTAGAGGTATACCTCAATCTCTGACAATGGTTGGGATTTTATTCTGGATCAGGATGACCATATTAACAGTGTTTAAAAAAAAAAAAAAAAGCGTGGCTGACTGAAGGACTCAAGTAACTTTTGGTTCCATGAAGTATAAACTGAAATGTGATAGGTTATTTCTGTAGCCGCGGACAGTTGTAGGGACTTCTGGGCTTCAGTCTGAGACAACAACAGAAAAAACAAGTTGGAAAACTCAGTTGTTATAGGAAAAATGGTAATCCTGTCATTTCTGAAGCAATTTTTTGGAATTGAACAATAGTAAAATTAAAGATATGAATACTTTTATCTGACTCCTGCTCTTCATGTATACAGAAAAAGCTGAATATTTCATGAGGAAAAGTCATCGAAATCCATTTGTCAACATGTGATAAAATCGGTATGAAGTAGTGACAGATTCTAATACAAAACTTGAGATATAAATTGTTATGGGAAATATATTTAGATAAAGTCAGAAGTTGACATCTGAGAGTAGTATCCAGTTTCTTTGTGAGTAAATGTTGGACTTGCCCAAGAAGAGATCTTGTCAAGTCCATAATTACAGCATGATGACTATATTTTAGTCACTGATAGAAGAAGAAAATGGAATAGAAATTACTTGTCTTCAACTTTCATTGTAACATCACCACCAACATGCTTTTAAAGGGCCAGTCACAAGTCACAAGCTACTTTAAAAAGTGCACATGGTGCTCTCAAATAAATTACCAATTCAGATATTTTATTGCAGCGGGGACAGATATTCATAATAGATTCTGCAGTTGTAGTTTCTTTGATTGTAGGATTGTCTCAGAAGCCTGGCGAGTATGTAACGATGTATCAGAGCACACCATCAAGGTTGCCCGCTGATAACACATCTCTCTGTCCCTGATTGCCTGTCTAGAAGTCAAAGAGATTAGACGCAAACAGCCCCTCCCGAATCCAGCAGCCATTACCTTCAAAATAGAAAGCATCCACGCTGTCCACGTCGGCATGTGTCACTAACATCTCTGAAAGTGCACAACCGCACGCAAACAATCTATCAGCAGCGATTGTGGAGGTGATAATGTCTTATTCTGTCTTTTCTGCGTTCGCCACGTTACCTTTTAAAGCCTGCTTACTCATTTTGTGTCAGTAGGACGTGAAACTGCCTGTCAAGTTCAGTCGTTCAAAATGTTGGAGCCAAATTAAAAGCTGTTGCATTCCTGATGTTTCAATAACTGGCGATATATAGTTAGAAGCTGCGACGCTTCATTGTTCATCTCTGGTTGCTTCAAAATCACTGCAAAGGATCACAGTTTGAAAAATGTGAACTTTAATACCCAATAATCCTGAAAGGTGATGTAAGTGCACTGCCACTGCCTTGGCAGCTGTGTGATTGCTTTATACCCATGGATACCAAAGGGATGAAGGAGGGAGATGATTGAATGTTGGTTGATTGTGGTTTTATCTGGATGAGAAACCGCCTCACCCGCTGGTATACAGGAAACACTGCAGAATTCTGCTCTTCAGGCTCAATTTGTCCTCCCCCTGTAGAGATTTCCTTCCAGTGACCAAATCGACACAAGAATTTAATTTGGGGAAATAAGTTTACTCTCCAGCAGCTCAATTAGTGGCACTGGGGTGCTCTTCTTTGTGAGCTGTGAGCTTATTAAAGCTGATGTTTGAGATGTTTGAGCCAGGAGAGCTTTGGAGGATAATTTCACCCACAAATAAAATTCAACAACTGGGGGAAAAAAAAAAAAAAAAAAAAAGGTATTGAATGTTCGTATTTATCAGTTTGTATAGTTTCAATTCATTTGCAGAGCTACTGGATGAGCTGTTCCACAAATTCCTACAACACAAAATGACATAAAGAATAATTAGAGATAGATTTAATTATAGAGAGGGAAACTTTAAATGAACCATGAAGGATATCTTCTACAAGACAAGACAGAAAAAACAATTACCGTGCAATTACACCTCGACTTATTGAGCCAAAACTCCCACAATGTTAATGCACAAATGTCACATTCATTAACTTATAGATACTACACTGAACAAATTTGGTCCTGAAGCTTCATAATAGATGTTGCTGAACAAGAAGCTTGAAATTGATCTGTCCTATGTAAAGACTGTTTTTAGGTGTGCTCATTGGTGCTTTGCATGCTTTGAGGAATGCTACTCATAAAGGCGCTGTGTGTTGACTTAGGCCTGATGAGTGAATTCGGTGCTTCAAATGTTTTTGGTGTGCAGGTAAAGGGAAAAAAAAAAAAAAAAATTGATGACAGGGGCTGTGCTCCCAGATATGATAGTGCCTCAAGCTGACCTGTCCATGTGTGATAAGCATTTGCTCCTACACGCCAAAGCACAGGTTGCATGTATCAGTTAAGTTTAGCCCGTATGCCCCCCACACGTATCTCACTCTCTTCAAATTCCATCCATTTCAGGCCAACCCATCATTTAAAAGTTTGTAATTTGGTCAGCCCACGACAGCTAACCTCCTCAAAGCAAGAGTAATGTCACGGGACGGGTTTTTTAGGAATGAGAGGAAACAGAAAGGAAGGTAGAAGACTTCAGATTATGTTTTAATGGAGACCAATAAATGATGCTGCTGAGGGAATTTTGTCGTAGTAAATGCTGATTGTGTTTACATTTGTATTAGTATTCTGGTTAGGGTTTGTTTTTTTTTTTTTTGTTTTGTTTTGTTGCTTGTCACAGTTACTCGGATGTTTTTCCTCTACAGGTTTCTGGATGGTCAGCCAGTAGGGGAGAGAGGAAAGTTTTGATTAAAGGGTCAAAGGAAAAGCTGCGATAACAGGCATTTAAAATGGGAAGCTATAACAATGATGAAATGAGCATGAGAGGTTATAAAAAAAAAACTAAAACAAAAAAAAACATATATATATATATATATATTAGAGAGGACAGAAAAGAAAACAAACCGAGCAAAAAAAGTTCTTCAATTCAGTCAATTTATTGGTTTCATTCTTTAAAGTATTGTAATACAAACACAACAAAAATCTTTTAAAAGTCGTTTCTCTGTTACCCCTAAGGCTGCCCGCAAATAAAAGTGAAGGCTGCAGGAGGGATGAAGTGAGCTGCTTGCTTCTGCAACATATGAAAGATGTTGCACAGAGCGGAGAAATTGAGAGTAGCGTGAGGTGTTAGATGAGATAGTTTCGACAAACAAGCGAGCAGTGTCTCGGGAATAAGTCCCTGAAGTGAGACACTGAGCAGCACATGTACTCTCAGTTTGTTTAAATTGCATGCGATATTTCAGCGCTGAAGTAAGACAGTCAAAGCGCTGTAAGGACAAACAGGACTACCAGAATTGAAGCTGAACATTTGTGCCTTGCTGAAGTTTTTTTTTTTTTTTAGTTTTTTTTTATTCCCCCCCCCCTTCTGTGTGTTTGCATCATAAAATTTGGGATGGGGCATTTCAGACATGCCATGGTAAAGAATGTGCTGACTATACTGATTTGAATGCATGGTAAGTTCTTTTGTTTGCCAGAAGACTCTGTTGCAGAGTGGACTGAGTAATAATCCATGCATATGCGTGCACTGCTACACTTATCAGTCATCAAAGAGAAGATGAGATGGTACAGCTGCTCTGCTTGTAAAGCAGAAGTTAATATGAACACATGGTGCAATATAAATCTGTGTGGTTGGTTATGTAGGATTAGTACTTCTTCCTGAAAAGCAGACGGTGGTTTGTCGATGTTGAACCTTCCTGTCACTATTAGGAAATGAAGTAATCCCAGTATTATTGTATTATAAACATATGAAAAAATTATCATCTCACTATTACCAATTTCATTTTGAAGGAGTCGCCATTAACTGTGAAATTCACACGGTTTTATGTGCATTTTTAAGAAATGCTTGATCACTTTAATCAAAATTAACTGATTAACAGTATCAACCATTTTGCACAGGCCTGTAACAATAATGTAAAAAATCATCAAGCTGAAGGTCCGACCTCCCCGATGTATATTATGTGGCTCATCCGTGCTGGAATATAACATTACTAGTGAGAGTTTTCTATCCAGCAAGTGATACTACCGTTCAGTATCATTGTGTCTGAACTAATGCACTCCATTGATGTTTACTTGGGATGACACAACACACTGCAATATCACACAAAAAGGGATTTCCAGCCGTTCTGACTGATTTCTTACCCTTAGGCTAAACTAGCCCACCAACAGAGATACTTGGGAGGTGACGATAGCTGAAGATTCACCTTAAAAAAAAAAATTATAATTTTTTTTTCAAAAATTTCCTCCGGCTAATGATTGAAGTACAAAGCTCAAGTAAATCTCAATTAGATTGACCTTAAAATATTGAATAATGACGACAGATTTGCATCTCAAACAAAGTTGGGAGGCAGTTTAACAGAAATGGGGATAAAAGTTATTTTATAAGGCAACAGCATTTTCCGTTCCGTTCGTTTATAGCCTGTCAATTACATTTGAAATCTCACACTGCAAAACAAACTACATAGAAATTTATTCAGCTTTTGTCAAATGAGTAATAACATTTACTGCTATGAGTCTGTAAGCCCTCAATTAATACAGGGAAATCTTTCTTAAAAGAAACTGAAATTTTTAAATAATACGAATTTAATGATTGAATAAACAAAGTCAAAAGAAAACCACATCAGTAAAATTAAAAGCCTTTAAAGAATGCTGGCAAAAAAAAAAAAAAAAATGCAGGAAATTTTGAAGGGGACCGATTCAAGTGCAAAAACATAATATTCAAGAATACATTAAATTGGTAAAGGATCACCACTAGGAAACAGGATCAAAGCATCCCTTTTGCTGTGGTGAAATGAAGGCATGCTGCACTGGTTTTCACTGTGATAGAGTTTGAACATAACTGCCAAGGAAGACCTTCTTCTTTCAGAGTTACTTTGACATGTCAGCTTTGTTAAGTATTGTGCTGAGGTTGCGATTAGAACCACGCAAAAGCTCGACATTAGTTTTGACACTCCATTGCAGGCAAAGCTGCTCCCCGGGAGCCTGTAGAAACGGCACTGTTAAGAGTTCTTTTTCCAGTGCTGCTCAATGGAACAACAAGGAAAGGCACAGTACAGGCCAAAGGTTTGGACACACCTTCTCATTCCAATGAATAGGAAAGTGTGTCCAAACTTTTGGCCTGTACTGTATGTGTTTTCAGTACAAAAGCTAAGGCTTGCTGAAGCAGCTGCTCTGAGTCATTGCTGAGGATGGAACTGATTACATTGATGTGTATGCAGTAAACCTACAGCATCGGGTGACGAGGTAAGCCTGCCACAACGGCCTGTTTTCGCCAGTACATCACCGAGACTTTCAGCGGTTAGGGCAGATTAGGGGTGTCCGGACTGTGCCCTGAGGGAACTCAGCGGAGATGCTGCGACTTGAAGAGAGCCTCTCAATTATATCTGATAAGTGCAGAAGTGCAGCATTACAGGTTGGAGGAAATCCCTGAGATATCACCAGGTCAGCGTAGATGATGAGTAGCATCTGCTAGGTGACTGTATCAAAGCCAGAAGATAGGTGGAGGATGAATAGGATACGATGCAGGTGCAGCTCTTCAGTTTCAGCTCAATTGACAATTCTTGAAGACAAATTGAACTCTGCTAGAAATACAGGAAAGGTGGTCGGTGTGTTGGTATAGAAGAAAAATGATTGTTGTGATTTGGAAGCTAATGAGGCGGCATGTAACTGAGGATAATGTTTGTGTTTTGTTTTTTTCTTTTTTTTGGGGGGGGGGTTGCAGGCACAAGGCTACTTAGCAATTCTTACACAATTATTGTGCAGTTGTGAATCTCCTGTCACATCAACATTCAAAAGCTGTAAAATCAGCCTGCTCATCATATGTTCCATCATTTCTCCTCAAACGTCAAAGCTGGCTCATGGCGTGCTACTCCAAAAATAAATAAACAAGTAAATAGCAAAAAATCCCATCTCCTTCAGCATAAGAAATGGTCATAAAGTGTGAAATGTGTTTATTGCACTTGAAGGCGACATTAGATATGTGATTTGGTCCAATGGAGGAGCATTGCACTACTCTTCACTGTATGTGTGGTATCGTATGCCTTGCGGGTAAACTTTTTATTTATTTATTTTTTCATGGCCACAATTGAAAATATTTTACACATTTAAAGTACATCTTCTGAAAAAAACAACGTAAGACAAACAATGTATTATGAAGGGAAGCCAATGGAGTCAGTGTGGGTGTGTGAATGTGCTGTGTAAATTTCATGGCACTGGGACTTTAATATTCTAAGGTTTTGTTTGAGAAGTTGTCATTATGGTGACAAACGAGCTACTGACTATGTAGAATTTAATTCATTTATTTCCATGACCATCTGCTGACTAGATTTATTTCTTTTTTATTAAAGAAGGACCTTTTACCAAAGGGGGATTTTCAGTTGGTAGAAACATTATGGTAAATTCATCCTTGACCTTGAACAGCATTTTTTGCAAATTGATCTTGACACTTTCTTTTTTTTTTTTTTTTTTTTTATTAAAAGGGGAACAATCTATTGCTTCTAGCCTCCTTTCAGATTGATCATTTCAATCAAGTGCAGACAGTCAAAAACACAGCACAGACTTTGTGCTTACCTTGCTTGGTGATTTTTGCAAATCGGGATTGTCTATCCTAAATGGTATGTAGCTTTCCTGTGAATTCAACTGGATTAAAATGTGAATATAAGAGAAAAACAAAGAGATCTAGAGCTGATACTAGTCCAGCTCCTTGGACCAGCTCTATAATAGGTTTTGGTCCCAACACCTACTTGCGCGTGACTTTTAATACTTTGCAAATGTTCTGTTTACCTTGTTGAGCTTCAAATGGAGAAAAAATAGTTTTGACAAATTCCCATTTCAGAGTTATTTTATCCAAGCCGGAAGGAGTAATTCATTGCACGCTTCTTGGTGTCTGAAATGTTTTCTGTACTTGTTATTATAAAACAACATGCTCACTCTTGCCTTGTTTTGCTGTAGCGATATACCTTTTATGAAGTGCCCTTTGGCCCTATCACTGCCAGAGCATAAAGTACCTTTTGTGAAACTCCTGAGCATCCATGAGGTGGCTGCTGCATCTCAACATTTGACACTGTCCTTTATATGCCTGGTGTGGAGTTGGTGTAGCAGATCTAAGGAAGACTGCTGCTGTTCCTCCATCCTGAACTTAGAAGGGAAGCTTAGGTACTGAGAAAGGTCTGTGTGTGTGTGTGTGTGTGTGTGTGTGTGTGTGTGTGTGTGTGTGTGTGTGTGTGTGTGTGTGTGTGTGTGTGTGTGTGTGTGTGTGCGCGCGCATGCATGCGTGAGATGGGTGGGTGATCGATGAAAGTACTCAAAGCAAGTCAGAGCTTCGTGTGTCCACAGAAAGGGAGAGAGAGGGTGGGAGGAGTAAAAGGCTGAGTAGGAGGTGATTGCCTTATGTGACTCCGTCTCCTCAGCTCTACTGTAGGATGGTCACGTGTTAAATAGTTGATCACCTGCCTCACAACCCGTGAAAAAACCTTGCCCTCCCACGTGTCCCCGGGGGCACTGAGAGACATTTTGGAGCCGTCAGTGATACTAGTATAAAATGGCCAAACAAGCCACTGCACAGAGTTCCCAAAAGCTAAAGCATGACCATCACTTTTCAGCTCGCCAGCAGCAGGCAATACATAAAGAGACAATCAATGGCAGCCGAGCCATTACGCTGATAGATAAGGGACTGAAATTAAAAGACCTAAACACTAATGAGCGAGATAGGTGGAGACGAAAAGAAAGCTGGTTTGCCTTCCTCATCGATTAGCCAGAACTGATATGCATAGAGACAAACTGAATAAGTGGAAGAAGTTGGGGGAAAAAAAAAAAAAAAGAAGTGGCAAGGGATGTGGGGTAAGGGGGTTGGTGTTTGGCTTAAAGATTTATTTTATAAATACTTTGGACTTGTGCTGGCACACCGGGACGGCTGGGCTTTAATGAAAATGTCAGGCCTGATGAGGTTCCCCTAACGCTACATTAACAGTAGCCCCTCGGCCACCTTCTCATGCCAAATATAATTACAGCACTATTACCAGCACCGTCCAGGATCTGCCCGTCCCCCACCCTACTCCTCCTATCTCTCACCATCTTCCACCAATTGCTTTCCGGACTCCTTGATATCCCCCCCCCCCCCCCTTAATCACACTATGTCTCTGCATTGCGGCAGGGGAGAAAAAAACAACAACAACCAAAAAAAAAAAAAACAGCAATTGATAGTCTCATTAGTTTTCCCATGTCGTTCCTGTAGTGCCATTTTACCATGGAATGAAAAGAAGGGAGACAACATCCAAACTGCTGTGTAAGGAGGTGGTGGGGGGGTGCAGATAAGGGAAGAGAGGGGGAGTGAAGTGGGCTTTTAGAGAAATGGCAGCCAGTTGAGTTTTTTTTTTTTTTTTTTTTTTTTCTCGTGTCACTCCCTACTGTGTATTTGAAAAAGGAAACATTTTAAGGGAATATTTACTTGCATACTTTAACAGTGTTTGCTTTGAGCTAAAGTTCATTGAAGTTAGTTTTTTTTTATTTCTTTTTTTTCCTTGTTAACAGTGTTTTGGGTGAGTTTGATCTCGCCTAACCAAGCTGGGGATTTTGCACGTTTGAGCTCTGTCTCCACTAAGCAGGATTTGCCTCCTCGTCTGTCCAGCTCTTGGCAGCACCTGGAAGGTCCTTGACGTCATCTCTCTCATCAGTATTGTCACCGCAGACATAAGTACACTTAGTATTCACTAATTCGCTCCGCACCTCATTCAGTAAATATTGTTCAATCAGAACTTCCAGTCCGTTGCTGTTGTCCTCTGCTCTATCAAGCTTCGCAGCCTTTCAGCCCAAAAGGCCAAAAGTAACTGCTGGTTCTGTCTCACTGTTCCTCTTAACCTTATTTTCAGCATATTTGCAGGAAGCAGGAAGATTTTTATGCAAATAACTACAAAATTTGCATCACAAGAAGTAAAAACATTAATAGTTGATCCTAAATACTACTGAAAAACAGACAAATTTTGCAGAATGGTCCATTTGTACTGATTCAGTCTTGCAGACAGTATAGAAGAGATTTCAATACAAATATTGGGATTTCCCTATATTTGTAGATAAAGATTATTAATGTCCATCTGTTATCAGCTGAGTGGCACAGTGGTAAAGTGGGTTTGCTCTGAATGGTCAGCTTGCCCACTTTTCCACACAAAGGGAAAGGCACATAAATAGAATATAAAGAACTATAAAATGAGGCAGTGAAATTGGACTGTTAACATTAAGAATAATATAATTAACAATAAATTTAATATAAAAAAATTACATTCAATTAGATGAAACATTGCAAAAAAAAAAAAAAGAAATTACATATACTGAAAAAGTTAAAAAGAATAAATACATTTATGACAGGGTTTTTAATTTAATTCTTATTTATATATATACATTTGGAAAGGGGATTTTGGAGATATTCAAGAGCTGCGGGGCAGAGATACAAAAGCTCCCGAAGGAGTCTTCAGCCAGAAGAACCCTGCTTGAGAGTCTGGAGTCGGGTCTGCAGTGCCACTGCCAAATCACAAAGTGCTCTCGGATGAATCGGGAGGGGCTAAAAAATGATTCTAAACCTGATATAAGCTGTGAAGACAGGCAGATAAACAAGAAAACTGTTGTCTTGCAGCCACGTTTTGAATAACGTGAAAGTGTGAGATTGTCTTTTGGCTCAATCCTGAAGACTATGAAGGACAATGATCTAACTGATCTAACCCTAACCCTGGTTTACTGGAGTGGCTCCAGCTCTTTGGCTCCTCACTGTCAAGTAGTACACCCAAGTTTCTGGCTGCAGGTTTTGTAAAGTTTGTGCAGATAAGGAGTTGCTATTTTCAGATATTCATCTATTTAACATTTTTGGTACATTGACCCTTCTTCCTAAAGAAAACACTGAAACAAACAATATATTTGCATCTTCTGTAATCTCCTGTGTAATATTCCCCTTTTCAAGGTGGTTCAACAAAATAACACACTGAGAATAAAAGAAAAACATCATTGGCAATATTCATGTGGGCAACCTGAAGAACTCTCTGGCTCTCTGGTTCTCTGGCTTTTGACGCAAATGGTAATTTCAGATGGGTGTCAAATTATTATCATTGTTAAGGGTTTTTTGAGAGGTGGCTCTACTACTGCATACTCCAGACAGGAGGGAGGACAGCCAGTGTGCAAGGAGCTGTTTACAATGGATAGAGGGTCTTTCAAAACTTCATACGAGACCACAAGTCCATATTTGTTTTTCCATTTGCATTCTGCTTGTCTGCATTTCCTCTTTATTTCTCTGCTCCTATTGGTTTTTCCATGAGTTGTTATGCATGCTGGTTTTTGAGCGAGCCACTTAATAACGTTATTAATAAAGTTATGTAGTGACACATACGTGAGTTTAAATTATTGCTGTGAAAGCCTTGTGACTTTAACAAGCTCACTGCTTTCTAAAGAAACGGAGATGATCATTGAAGTAGCGATAGGTAAGATTGTCTTAACCGTACGGCAGAATGCCTGAATAAAACAGAGATGAATTTCATGGGGTGGCGATTAGAGCACAAAGTGAACCAGGACATTTTTTTGCAGAATGCATAAAAAAAATATAACTGATCAGATGACAGCAAAGCATGACTGAAAAAAGGAAAAAAAAAAAAGATCTTATTTACAAGAGATCTGATAAATCACGTTGGAAGTAGGCCACCATGGAGTTTCTGATTGAGGTTTTCAGCGGACTCTGGTGAATTCCTTGAATAGATATCACGTAATGAGGTAATACCTGGTAGGAGATAATGCTATCCATACTCTGCACATATCCAAAGAGTAAAATTAGGCCACACAAGAGTAAAAGTAGCGGTGAAGTCTTTTTGGTCTTCACATTAAGCAGTTCTGACATGCTTGCGTATCTTTCATGGCTGACATCGATCCGCCCACTCTCCTCTCAGTCTGTGTTTACCAAATTACATCTCTTTCAAGTCTAACTCTTGTGTTTACTTCCCTCTTGACGTGTTCCTTGGGTTGATTTTGGAAATTTTCAACTACTGGTTTCAAGTCTTAGTACACGGCTGACATTGTGGGACTAGCTCTGATTTAGCAACAGTGCACATACAAAAGACTTGGTTTGCAACTAGCTGGTGAGCAGGTGAGATGGGGCCAGAATTTTACCAAAAGTTTTACGTTGTATTTTCAGATCCAAATGTGTGCCTCAAGCTTCTCTCTAAAAGATTCTGCAGTGCGTCAACATCACCTTATGTCTGCCTTTGCACTTGCAGCACAAAGCCAATGACAGATAAGGCCGATCGAGGTCATCTGCCTTGTGAGGGGAGACTCACTAGAATTGTTGAATTATTTGAATAGAGAGCATGGATGCTCCAAATGCCTTTTTCACCTCTCTGACTGCCACTCATATGAGAACATATGGGAACATGAGAACTTTCACAGATTTGAAAGTTGCCTGACTTCAATACCTCTTCAAAATGAGCACATCTTGATTTGACACACACCCAAAAAAAGATGTTTCAATAAGGGGGATGGTGGACTTTTGTCTTCAAGGCATCAATATGAACAGCCCATGGCAAGGCACACACAAGTATTTTGCTTTTAAGATACAAATACAATAATGTTGCTTCCTCAACAAATTGGTATAGAGATGCAAATATTGACCTGTGTATACATGCTGAGAGAATATGATCCCAGTGATTTAAAAAGTTCTGCACTTGCAAGTTTCACTTTGACCAGATAGGAAATTCACTCAGATTGTGTTATGCTCCACAGCCTTTGTTTATCGAAGACTCAATTCAGATCCAACAAAGCGAGGTGGTAGTTTGCATAAAGTTCCAACAGCTTTCAGTCCATTGGTTTCCTTTCACGTTACTTTTTCCTCTTTATTTTTTTTTTTCTTTTAAAGCTTAGTCAGCAGATTTTGCACAATGCACACCTCTGAGAGAGACAAAGAAAGCGCCTGCAGTTTGTTGTAAGAGCTCAGACATGAGTTAGAGCAAACACGGGTTTGTATTGATCACCCACGACAGGCGCCTTTTCAACAGGCTCAGAGATCTATGTGTATTCACAAAAAAACATGCACGAGATGAGTATTGATTCCGAAGCATTATGCACAGTCCATTCATAATAATACATCAGTAAAAGTGCGGCTGTGAGCAGAGGAATTAGCATGATAAATTTATCCGACTCAGGAGATTTATACGCTGTTAAAAAACCATCTCCCTCAACAAACAACATGCTCTCTGACAGATGGACTGACTGTAGATGACATTTTGACCTTAAAACTCAGGGAAACTGTTAGTGAAACAATTTATTCCAGCACACCTCCTTGATTATTAAAACCTGCATTGTTGAAACATGAAGATATAATTCTTATTTCTTTTTATATCTTTGAAAGGGAAATATGAAATTTGATGTTCCTGCAATGCCAAAGGAAGAAGTATATTGTTTGAGGATTAAACTGTGGATGATTTACATGCATCAAAAATATTTCGTGTCACAGAGCCAGCGGCGGGCTGTCGGGATGGGAATGCGTGCATTTGATTTTCCTAAGACTTTGGTCTCTAACCACAACCTTTCCCGGATGTTTTATGTGCCTGACATACCTTAATGGTTTATTCCCAATATTTCCAAACTCCAGCATATTGTAGTTACCACTTGACTTTAAACTCTTTAGCCTCGACTCATTTGAGTTTTTTATCGATTTCTAGTGGCTAATTTATTGTTAAATGCTGATGCTTCTGTTTAGGTGACTCCAAGCACACAGTTAAGGTCAAGGAAAAAAGGATGTTTTTGTGAAACAGTTCACGGTCCAACTTGTGGTATTCAGCATGCATGGGGATGCTTGATGATTAGCATAAAACACAAAGTAAACCTGAGAATGATGACAAGGTATAACCTTCAGATGTTGTCCACTATTCTGAGGATCAAATGAGGAGTTAAATACTAGTACCATCCAGCTTGTTAGTTCAAATGTCTGAATCTGGGAATTTCCTTTGATTACTGTTGTACTGTTGTGCTACTGTTGTGTATTTACTTGTGGTCGTTGTGGTTGGCTAGTCAAAGATATTAGGATATTTTTTGACAGTGAACTATAAACAACTATAAACATATTTATAAGTTGTTTTAAATCTTACTCTTAGCACTAACAAAATTTAAATCCCAGTGATTTAGTTATTATGAATTGTGTGATACAGGAGTGTAATAGCATGCAAAGGTCCAAATGTTGCTGAGGAAAATTATTTTAATTAGTTCCTCGTGTTTCCTCTCCTTTCAATGTGTCTCGTGCAGTTTTTTGAATGGGCAAAAAAAAGAAAGGAAGTGATAGAAATATTTGGGTCAAAAGTATCCGTCTGAGAAAGAGCGAGATGCTCATCTGCCAAAATGAATTAATGTGCTCTTCACTTTGTTGTCAGTTCAAGTTGCATTATGAATTTCTAAATTCAAAATTAACAGAGGCAGAGCAGAGGATATGCAAGGGGCTTGAAATGTGAACGACATAATAAAATGGCCGACACTGCAGATTTGTTCCCACAACGCATCTCTGAATTGTTTGTGTTGTAGTTTGAAATTTATAGGAAAAACATTTATAATCAACATCACTTGCTAGGTTTTCATTGTTGTTGGGATCCTTGCTTTTGTTCAGAGAAAAGTATACACTATTAAAGTCAACACCTCTGCCTGAGCCAGCGTGCCATGCACTGCTACAGCTGGTGTGAATAATAACGAAAGAAGCAGCACCTACTGGAGCTGAATACCATAATCCATCTGCTCTGAGCCTACAGCTCACTGTCCCATTGTTTATGTCTGTGTGACTCTATGCAACATTATTTCCCATTTGCACCATACAGAGGATATTAAACATCCGCACACCCCTTTTAAATCTTATTGTTCTGCTGAAAAAAATCTGTCAGGGAAAAAAAAAAACAAAAAACATCAAATTGCACTTTCAATTGCATTTAAATATAATATCACAGAAAATACACATTGATACAAATTCCATTGTCTGATCATAAATGCTAGGATGCGGGGTCATCAGGGAAAGAGTTTTCAAGTCCCATATTGTTGCACTGCTGGCTGTTGTCAGTGCTTACGTCAGTGCTTCACAAACTTTCTCTTTTATATCATCTGTCACCCAGCCACACGGGATGTGTTCATGTATGGTTTATTTTCCATTAGTTCCATTGTTGTCAGTAGATGCAGCCTTTTAAGCCTATTCCAGTCTGATGGCAGCTGCTGTTAATTGAACTGAGAGGGGAGGAGGAAAAAAAAGGATGGCTCTCCTTTCCTGCTCTGTTCCTCTCTTTATAGTTTTCACATGAGATCCTGAAGGGGACATAACCAGAGCAACAAATATGCATTGAAAATAGTGAAGTACCATGCACAAGAGAAAAATTCATGAGATTACAAAATAATATTGTGCGCTACTGAGTTCCACCACGAGAGAGACATGTGAGTGAGGTAGAAGGATTTTTTTAAGTGTGTGGCAGGAGAATAGAAAGAGATGATGATGTTTTGTTAATGAAATGATGTTGCAATTTGAGGGGAATATTACATGAATTGATATTATTAAATATAAGCCCAAGCACACTTGTGGAGGAGCTGAACCTTGGCCAAGAAAATGCCTCCTTTTATTGAGATAACGTTTTGATTTGCAGTGTCTCAGTAGAATTCAAACCTGCATGCTGTTTCAAGTGACCAAGCAAATAATAACAATTATTGCGATCGCAACCGTAATTTCAAGCAGCAACACGCCGAAATGCTGTCATGCATTCTTGACCATGTCTCACCCAAACACTCGCTCTTTCCTGTGTTTGCATCATCGTTTCCTGAAATTTCCTCTTGCAATTTGCCTTCCGGTTTTGTCCTTTGCCACCTCATACTCAGATATTCCACACATGCCTCTAAAAGGTCTCATGTGACCCCTAACGAGGTCTATATTCAGATGTAGTATTTATACTCAAGGTCATTTTAATATTTGCCAGCGCTTTAATGGCATCTCTCATCACTTATGAAACCTTATCGATGGCCAAAGCGGCAACTGAAATTCACTATTACAGAGTCACATGCCATCGTTGTCAGCCAGTGCTGTGTGTCAGTCAAAGTGGAGTGATAAGCCTTCTGGAATCTACGCATGGCATCAAGTATTGCTGCAGCAGAAAGTAGTGGCACGTCAAAACGAATCCTACATGCTGATGAGGCGTGCTACATGACAGCGAAACACAAGTGACATCATGATTAAGTACGACAAGCTTGCAGAAGTGACAGAATCGACTAACAGCAGATTTTTTTTTTATATTTATTCTTTCTTCGCCGCTGGTCAGAATGGCGAGTTCATTACCACTTACAAGTTCTTATCATCTGCGTTGACAGCATCACTCATCTTCCTTTGTACCAAAGATACCAATGTTTTGGGATATTTACTGACACCGTCTTATTCCACAATGAGCTAATATTTAAAGTTCTTCAAATTTCTCCCATAGTCTTGGCTCTGTGTCTTCTCCCATTTTTGGATTAGCCAAGAGCTGCAAGACTCAACCTCTGCCAACCACTCAGACACAGAGAGCCCTTGCTGATGCTATATCCGTCCTAGTGCAGTTTTCTCGTATATCTAATGATCACATTAACTAATGAACACGTTAATATTTGGAATTAATTCAACTCTGGCCCACATGAAGAGAAATTACGCTTTGCTGTCATCTCGAGTCTCTTGGATGTTTATCGTCTAATCTTGACATTCACTGCTGTTTCCCCCAGTCAACCCGGGTGCGGTGTGCACAAGGCGAGGATCCAAATCCCAATGAGAGTGTGTGCATGCGCATTCATGTCTTCTTACAGTCACGCAGTCGCCATCAGCCCCCATCTCCCACACCAGCAGCAGAACTCCCCCTCGTAGCCGCCTTCATACACCACTGGCATGTTATCAGTGATCCACTGTTGATACTGAAACATTCATTGTATGGCTAATATACATCGTAATGTGTGGGAAAACAGAGAACATCGCCTGAGTGTACGTAAAGATCATCCAAAAAAAAAAAAAAAAAAGACAACAATACTGCTGAAGAGCTTCTGTGAACTCTGGTTGACTACTGTGCTGGATTGTTGACACCTGTGTCTCCGTCTACTTTCCGTTTTATTCACTTTCGAAGAGGTGGGGTAGAATCTGTCATGTTGCTCAGGAGGACTTCCCAGAGGGAAACAGATGTTCTTTCATCAAGCTCTCCAGTGGAGTCGAGCAAAAAGGAAAGCAGAGGAAGGAGGGTTGAGAGAAGGGGGGGGGGGGGGGGGGGGGGGCTGGACAGCATCAGGACAAACATCGGCTCCACTTGTCCACGTCCCCCAGCCTGCTCTCAACAACACACAGGGTAGGAGTATATGCAGTACCCTCAGAAAGGATTAAACGCCGCCAAAGTTTCAGTTGTTAGTTGTTTTGCACCCTCATGATGAAGTCACTTGGAATTCATCTGTTGCCCCTCCTCAATCCACAGTCTCATAATCTACCCTGCATGTAAAGTGTATTAAATATTTAGTTATCATAAAAAAAGCTGACACATTGCACAGACATAAGCATTATATATTCTCCTACTTTTTTTTTTTTTTTTTTTTTTTTTTTTTTTTAGGGGATTACTGCCTCCTCCCAACCCCTGTTGGATATGAAGCAACAAGCTTTGAACACCTCTATTGTGGCAGTTTTTTTTGACACAGCTCTTCTTTTGCCGATCCTCTCAAGCTCCATCAGGATTGGATGGGAGCCGTCAGTGGAGGTCTCTGCAGAGATGTTTGATTGGGTGGTTACCGACTTGTCCATAATCCACTTCTGTGCCGTCTCGGCTGCATGCTCTGGGTCACTGTGCGGTTGGAAGGTGAACGCTCAGCTCAGCATGAGATGCCGAACGCTCTGTTTTTCATTAGGCATGTCTCTGTACTTTAACCGGTCTCCCTGTCACTTCTAAAAAACGCCCCCACAGCATGAAGCTTCACCATTAGGAAGGACTCTGACAGGCGATGAGCTCTGCCTTATTTCCCTCAAACACGATGCTTAGAATTGGGGCCAAACAGTTCAATCTTGGTTTCATCAGCCTAGAGTATCTTGTTTATCAGTGGGAGAGTCCTGCTCTTTGAAAACTGCACAAGGCTTTTGTAAATTAAGATGGACATGGCCTCTGTAACATCAGCCGAGGTTTTTCTGGAGACCCATTTTGAAGCTCACAGTACACTGCTCCATCATGGCAATTGCAGTTGTAAACATGTTTATTTCAGTTGCGGAGTAGGAAAATTTGAACATGGGAATTTACTGACTTCAAGAGTAGGCCTTAATTTTTCATCCCTGGATCTTGCCACTCTTTCTGTCAGTCAGGTGAGCCCACTAGAGCGAGTTTCTGCGAGAGCGACCGTCTGGTTTTGTCGCCTTTCTCTGTAGTTTCTCGTCTCGAAACTTTGCAGGCAGTTGCTTCACCTCATGGCTTGATTTCTGCTCTGATGTACACTGTCAGCTGTGAGACCCGTCATTTAAAGGTGTGGGCTTTTCCGCTCAGTATATAAAGGTCTCACCAATCCAGGTGAGACGGTCAAAGGAAACACTGGTAATACAAATAGTGGTCAGCCCTGTAGTCCCACAATAAGAAGGTTGCGGGTTCAGTTCCTGGGCCTGTGCGGGTTTCCTCTGGGTGCTCCGGTTTCCTCCCACCGTCCAAAGACGACATGTTTGGGTTAACGTAGGTCTGAGTGTGAGTGTGAGTGGTTGTTGGTCTCTGTCTCTGACTGGCGACCTCACCCAGAGCTAGCTGGGATTGACTCCAGCACCCCCGCGACCCAGAAGGGGTTTTTCGTAAGAAAATCTCATTCAAAGACCACATTGGAATTTATGAAACAGATCTTTTCTCAGCGGTATATTGTGTTAGTTTTTTTCATGTGTCGCAATTAAGATGGATGTTTAAAAAAAACGCTCAACAAAGAGGTCCATCTGTGACTTTTAGAGATTTTATCTCTTTTATTTTGCAAATTCCTTTCCTTGTGAGTCTCCAGCCTTTGTAGTTATGCCTATGAGTCATTATATTTTCCCCTTGTGTGTATTTAGTGTCAATTTGCCCTCCGTCTTTGTCAGTCCTTCTGTTCAGTCCCGGTTGCCTGCTCTTCAGTTAACCGTCGCATGTGTGCCAGTCAGTTTATTAAATCACTTCCTTTGCACCTTCCAGCATTTTAACACTCCAAAGTGCTGAAAAACAATGGAACAAGTGACAACATTAAATATCTTTAAATTTAATAAGTGCATGTATGTTTTTGTTTCATTATGAAACTGTAATAAACACATTTAGTCTCGGTGATTAATTGGAAACACAGTGGCACAATTAGCTTGTCTGCCTATGTAGGCGTATATTACTCTCTCGATAACACGATAACACATCCTTAAAATAACTCTGAAATACTGCATGACTGATTTCGCGGTTGTTTGTTTTTTTTTTTGTTTTTTTTTTTTTCCAGTCACTCACGCAAACCAATGTCAACTGTCTAAAGATAGCAATGGAGCGCACCTCATAGGACGCTGTGAGTGGATTTGGTATTTAAACAAAATGGACATAATCGCCAAGCCTTTGTTCTGCACTTCTTTGCAGTGGATATAAAATAGGGCCCTTGGTATTTAGCTAGATTTGGATAGTCATCCGATTGTCTTTGGTTTAAAAAGCACGCTGGAGGAAAGTTTTGGTGCATTAGATAGATGTGGATAAACCAAACACCTGTACTGCCAGAGAAAGTGCCAAAACTGCAAATATTAAATAAAATTAAATAAAATAAATAAACAAACAAAAAAAAACAAAAAAAACTGATCTGCTCTCAATATTTTTATGTATAAGTTATAGAAAGATTCTGACATTTTGTTCCATTTAGGGTCGACATGGAGCTGAAGCCAGGAAGTGATTATGTCTGCTTAGGAAAAGACACAAACAGAAACAACTACCACTCTTTGAAAGAGTACACAACCGCTAATACTTTAAATCCCTAATGTGTGTGTCTTCATACATACACAAAAACAGAAGTTACATTTGAAAATATATGACAGTTTAAGAATCAGATTTTACTCATGGCTATGGATAGGCTCGCGTGAGCACTGCTGAAGAATTAAGTATTTTAAATTTCAGAGTAAAACTAAGAAGTTGTGCTCCATTTGGTGGCATCAGGCAGCGCGGGGAATTAAAATAGTGTCTCTTCGATGAGAAATTAATTTTTATGTTCTGCTTCAATGCCAGTTGGGATTAACTGTGTGAGTATTAAGTTTACACATACCAACAAATAAAAAATATTGCTGTGAAGATACTTTTATGGAAATTCTCCCTCTCAAATGAACTGGAATTAATAAACATCTGTTTTCCTTCAAATGTAATTGATTCACGAGAAAAAGATGCAGTTTTTTATCCAACACATAACAATATTTTCTGATAAACATTGAAAAATAATTATCAAACTAATTGAGAGTGAGTTTTTCCTCCATCTAATTTGGCGACAGACTTTTCTGCTGCGTGTGTATATATGACCAACTTTTTAAAATCACAACTACTGCGTGTTTGAATATGCATATGCAAATCTCAAAGCTTGTCGCTGTGTATTCGCACTTTCAGGAAATCAAACACGTTTAAAAAATTCATCAGCATCTCACTCATGGGGATGTCAGTATGCACAATACACAGAGAGTAGCGATGTAGAGGTGGCTAGTTAGTCTCTCAGAGACATCAGCTTCAGACTGGCTTCAAACCACATTTCTCTGATGCATATTAAAATGAATAGACTGAACCGAGCTGCGTGGAAAGAGATGCACGTTAACTGAAATGACTTTTGGGGAGGTGGGGCTCAGTTTCAGTGAAGTTAACCCGGCTGTAAAAAGAACATTCGAAATACCAATAATGATGATGTTTACAATTACTTCATGCATAATTGATTATTATTGTTTCTATTATTATTATTATTATTATTATTATTATTATGTTTGCGCACACACTCTACCTTTATCAAACTGGAATGGGGCCTCCGGTAATTTAGTAATATACCTCCTACGGGAAAATAACAGGTTTTCTTTTATTAGACAAAGAAAAAACAACAACTCTCTAACCTTTGCTATCTTAAGTGGTTTTTTCAGATGTGGCCAAAACCCAAAGAATGCAATGTTTTTTTTTTCAAGTTGAGTATGAAAGTAATGTCAGGGAACAAAAGCACTTCTCAATATAAAACTTGACCTCAATCAAGAAAAGATCTAGAAGCAGGTGATTGCAGTTAAAATAAGTTAATCTGAACTATCTACCAACACATAAAAAATAATGTTGAGGTAAATATTTATATTGCAGATACAATATATGAACATATACCATCCAAACACATAAAGGATAAAATAAGGGTGGGCGGCTGGAAACAGTCCCAGCTGATACTGGACAAGGAATCATCATATCACATGACCAACCTATATAGAGACAAACAACCATTCACCCTGACATCCCTGGAGTGTTTGATGCTGTAAACATAGTCAGTAAAATTTATTCACTTGAGGGAAAATGCTTAAAAGTATATTGTATTGCAACTTGGCGGCACGTCAGCATATTGTTTAGTACTGTTGTGATCGTCTTCCTGGGGCCTTTCTGTGTGGAGTTTGCCTGTGTGTCTCTGTGTGTTGGCCATGTGATGGACTGGTGACCTGTCCAGGGTGTACCCCGCCCTCACCCAGTGTGAGCTGGGATTGCCCCCACCGCCCGGAAGCAGATAATTGATTGAAGATGAATGAATGAAGGATTGTGGTGATATTTGCAGTTGCTCTGTTCCTGAATGAGGCACTTATTATCGCTTGAGAAAATATCTTCAAAGAAAAACGGAGGCAGCTGCACGGTTACAAGGCTCCAGCTGAGAAACTGAAAAATAGCCAGAGGCTACATGCTTGTTTGCTCTCCTTGTGACTGTCTGTGCCCGCTTATATTTTGTCTTAAATATGTGTGTGCATTACATGCATGGGTTTCTGGTGCATGCTTTGCCCCCCCCCCCCCGGTGTTTGTGTACAAACTTGCACTTTCATTGCATTACCTGCTAGATTCGAATGTGGGATGATCTTTTTCTGCCTCTCAGCTCAAGCTGCAGCACTGAGATATTCCTGAAGCTTGAAGACACCCCCCGCGAGGAGCCACAACATCAGCAGGAAGGCATGGCTTATTAACTACAAGTTGTTCACCTTGTAATATAATGTATCTCACGTAGTTATTCATATTTCATTCCGTTCAGAAACAAAAGTATAGCAAAGGCAGACCGTAGAATCAGAACTGCTTGTTGAGTGCAATGTAAACACTTATGCCCATTTGATTTTCCAAAGCAAATATATGCTGAAGTTCATTGGGAAATTGAAGACTGATCGTGCCCTGAAGCAAGATTTAAAGTGGCAGGAAAGAAATGGATGCGGAATCATTAGCAGAGGACTTTCTCACAGCCGTGAAGTCACAAGGACAGATTTTTGGCGGGGGTAGAGCCGCACTCCATCACCTCCCTGATTCCAGCTGCGTACGACATCTTGCCCAACACAGAATAGCAGTACCGCTGATGACCACTAGATTCGGTGAGTCAGTCATCCCCATTGCTCCGCATCCTAAACTGTCCAAATTTACAGCAGATATAAAAATATTTTAGTCCCAAGATTTGCTTTGAGTGACAGGTTGGTGAGTGGCCACAAACCAGCGCTTGCAAGCACAATAACACTACAAAAGCAGCGCACAGCTATAATAAAAATGTAATGTTATATGATCGTCCTATAGCGGGAAAGGGCAACCAAATATCAATAAGTTAATGGTTTTCCTGGTGTTGGAGAGAGGCCTGTATCCTTGCAGCAACGCATAATGAAGAGCGGCCTAAAAAGAAAACGAAACCAAGAAAAGTGTCTTCCAGGCGAGATGGGAATACCTCAAAGGATGCAAAAGCAAATCTATGCGTTTAGTGTGCCTGGAAACACAATCAGTCAAAGCGAATTTTAACTTCAGTTGTCACCACTACGCACAAAGACAAAAATACGACACATACACAGGAGCTGCCAGAGCCAATGTCATCGCTGACCTCAAAGGAAAAAAATGCACCAAGGTTCTCTTTGCCAAAGCTGCGACTACACAGGAGTCCTCTCTCCAGGGGTCTTCAGCTGTTTCCCTTGAGCTTGTGAAAGCAAAGAATTCGTCAGATGGCGAAATAGCGAAGCGATGTGCCGTAGAGATCGGTTAAAGCTTCGGGAGATAACGCTGCTTAGAACTTGGAAATGGTTGCTGGTACAAACTTGGCTCAGAGCTTGCAACAAAGAGCACGATGCAACCAATATAGTTATTCAACTACATTTACCAAGTCCATGATAAGGCATGGGAATATGAGGAATCTGTGTGTGTGTGTGTGTGTGTGTGTGTGTGTGTGTGTGTGTGTTTTGTGTTTTGTGTTTGTGCGTGCGCGCGCGCAGAAATCTCAAACAACAAAACTAAAGAAGCAACCATGTGGCAGGACAATTCACTGTTTCATGGATTCATGAATTATTATTTCATATTATCATAGACTCTGATCTGATTCAATTTTCATCTTACAACAATTTCTTTGTGTGTCAGTGAACTTCAGCCTGTAGTGGATTTAGTTACCAAGGTTACCGTTTTTTTGAGGGGGTGGACTAGGCCTCAGTCATTAGATTAGTAACCTTTTTGTGTTAGACGAAGCTAAATAAGATAAGTTAAGTATCATATTTCTCCGAATATACAGTTGCAAGGAAGACGGCTAACTATTTCAACTAGCCCGATTTTAAATAAATAAATACTAATAATAAAAAAAAGCCTGTTCACCCACCATCCAAAATTAGAAAATACTCCTGCCTGTGTAGAGAAGTGCAAAGATGTCCCTAAATGTGCAAAATCACCTCTCAAGTGACCGATAAAGAAAAACTGTAGCAGTGGCTCAAAGAGTGCTTTCTGTACTTTTAAACAATGCAGCTACAAATTGCCTTACTGGACCCTTCTTTGCTACCATCAGTTACAAACCTGTTGTTGTCCAAACTCCAATCAGGTGGTTTCCTTCAATTAAAGCACGTGGAGAAGTGAAACAGCCGAAAATTCAAATGTAGCAAAATTTGAATAATCAGAGATAAATTAATTAATATGAGATTAATTAGAATTTCTCCATCAATCCAGTTTTTATTTCCCCTTTACATTCCCAAGCTATATATTTTCTTATCTTCTTAATTTATGAAGCACATCAAACACAAAACAGGAAGAGGAAAACAGATGAAACCACAACCAATGACCCTCACGCTCACTGTATCACAATGAAAACGACTGATGGTGAATAACAATCATAATATTCCAAAATAATCATTGTATATTGTTGTGTTTTCAGTCTTCCAAACCCCTGGATTGTTATACAGCAAAAAACCCAAGGCTAAATCCCACGTCTTTATACATGAACTGCTCAACGAGATGCCAGTTCCCACTCTAAGTTCTGTCTGTCAGGAGTGGTTATCTGAGAGCAAATGCGTCACAGCAGATTGCACAGCTGGGATCAAAGTCTGTAAAGTCACTGGAAACAGCAAATTGCCAGATCTACTCTAACGATGAATGGAAATTGACATTTGTGGTAATCGTTCTTTGTGATTAGAAACTCTGCTGTCGTCAGAGATAGAGGTGTTATGCAGTGCAGGTGTAGAATAGAAATTCCGTGTGCTCTAGATTTTTCCCAAGCATTTCCATGAAAACAACAGCTGTTTGGTCATTTTTATTTCATTTAAAGATGTATAAATCACCTTCAGCGAGTTTCAGTTTGGTGGACAAAGTGTTATCAGCTGTTATCAGCAAAGTGTTATTGTTATTCCTTGCATCTAACTATAGTTTATTGTAAATATTAAATTACACCATGTTACCATAGTTTTCTGTACACCTATAGTGTGTACTTTGATGCATTGATGTGTGGTACATTAGAGGCTGCACTATAATGTAAAAAAAATATCTTCAATAGCTTGAATTCAATGTGTACGAAGAACAAAGACTTTGTGACCTGCATGACTCTCATGTCTGGTCAAACTTGTCATTGGTCAGAGGTTGTCAATCCAATGGCTGTACCCCCCCTCTTTTTCAAATAAGTTTTTACAGCTTTCAACACACTTAAACAGACACAGTGCATTTAGTGTCCACAGCTCGGGACAGGCAGATAGCCAGAGAGTAAAATGAGATCATATGATGGGAAAGGAAGAGGCGAATAACTGGAAATTGCTGGGTTATTGTTTTTTTTTTTTTTTTTTTTTTTTGAGGGACATGAAGTTGACAAGCCTCCTGACTGGGTTCAGTTGTTCTGATACTCAATTTTGTTATTAAGTCCAACACTTGAGCCAGCACTTTGTTTTCTGCCTCTCCGCCGTTTCCCCCTGGTGATACTTCCATTCCATTAGCACTTAAAATTATTGACCTGGTGATCTCTCTGAGACTGAAACTATTCTATGTCACAGCGGTTCTACATTTAGCTCCAGGGGCCCATGAGGAACCTGCAAGAAGGTCCCCCAATAATGTCTCATGATTTAATCGTTGCTATTTTGGTAAGTTGACTTGCTTCAGTCACGCCGGTCTCATTCAGCAGTCAGTGAGGTCAACAACAGTTTCAAATGGAAAAGATTTTTATTTATGTGCATTCATTCCTTCATCTTCATCTGCTTATCCGTTTCTGGATTACAGGGTATTTATAATGTTTTTAATTAAATCATGTAATACAGACTAGACGCTGTAAATTATTATTATTATTATGTTATTATTACAATTTTGTAATTTATATTGCAGTCACTAGTTTCAACAAAGTTTTAATTGCCACATGCAGAGGTAAAATGCAGTGAGCAAAAGTGAATCTGACGTGGTTGTGCTACCTTAATAAACTCAACCACACCAGCTAGACAGGACATGAGCCCTGTTGTTGTCTTGCACGCAGCTGCTCTTCAGTTTCAGGTTGTCATGCTTGTTGGACCAGACAAAATATTACCAAAATGATAGTAACAACACAGAAAAGTGCACCGTGACTATTTTGGTCATTCCTCTGCAGCCATGTTTACTTGGATTGCATTCATTTCCAACAGTGTGTTCTCTCCTGGTATTCAGACTGGTGAAGTGTGATGACCAGCTCTGTCTGTCCAACGGCCTCATTGATTTTTTTTTTTTTTTTTTCAAGACATGGGCATATCGCAGACCTACTTTTTCTCCTCTTTGGCAACACCCCCCCCCCTCCCCCCCAGGAGACTGAGGGTGTTACCATCTATGCTGCAGTTATCCCTCCTTACCCCTTTCCTGTTCTCCTGCCAACAGCAACACGTCAACACAGCTTGTCTGTTTAGAGCTGACGGGCTTACAGTTACACAGCTGACAACAATTCGCCTCTCCAGCCATATGAATCCTTTCATTAAATGCCATCACTGTCACCTAGCAACCTGAATGTGCATGAGTGTCTTTATGTAGTTGCCTAACACTCTCTTTGTGCATGTATGTATATATATTTTTTTTAGTATTATTTGTGCGCATGAATGCCACTTGCAATGATTTGCAGCATGTGAGTGAATAATACAAAGCCAAAGCGACTAAACAAGGACTCTTAATGGAGACACAGCCACTCACACTGACAGTGACAGCCCACCGTTTGAATGATGACATTTTTATGCAGATGGATAACGAACTAAAGCAATTTAAATATGTTTCATACAGAGAAAGACATACAACAGACCCAGTATGCTGAGAAAGTACCACAATATAAAGGGAAGGCTAATAGATATGGAGTGATAACAAAAAGTAATTACGTTTAACCTATGACAGAATGAATCTCATTAAAGTTTTTGAAAATGATGCGTTTTTAGTTTTCATATGAAGTAACTTTTCAAAATCCAACAGAAGCAGGAAGCCTCTGACCTTTAACTATATTTCAGACACGAGAAAGTATCCCGGAGGTTGTAGATTTGTGTTTTTCACGGATATTATCAGGGTCCAAAATCCTGTCCAAGGTTTAGATGTGATTATTTTTGTAATTTTTACAAACAAAAGCAGAGTTAAATGGTCAGCCTCTAGCTTTGGGACGCACTATAGAAATATGCTCTTTGTCCTAGCTGTTCAAAAAAAAAAAGTTTTGGCTGTATTTGATATCAAATATAAATGTTGGATGAGGTGATTCACTGCACACAGGCTGTTCTGTGTCATCAACTTTGGGGTAATATGAAGTACTTTATTGCAAAATGATGGGCCCCAGTGGGAGCCTTAATAAATTTAACAGCAGTGGCCTGAGAATTGACCATGGAGGGGACTCCATATCGAATACAGTTTTCATCAGAATCTAAGTTTCAAACAGAAGCAAAATTATCTTAGCAGGATGATTTTCGCAGAATGAAAACCTTATGGTTGTCTGAGCCAGTTCTAACAACAGAACTAAAGAAATATTGAACAATCAATAAGTTGCTATGTGACAGATTTGTATGGAAGACAATCTTTTCTATTGTGTTTTCAATGGAGCTAAAGGATTGATTCTTTGGGGAATATTCCAAACAGTACAGAGGCACAAACAATGCCAAGAAAAATGAACCAAAACCAAGGCAAACCATACACAAATTAATAAACCACACATATTCAATAAAGTTGAGTCCTAAAGTGTGATGACTAAGACATTAGTTAAATACACAGCATTAATACGTAAAATAATCTAAACTAACCATAATAGATCGACTTGAAATTGTAATATCCTAAAATCTAACTTGTGGGAGGGAGGGTGCTTCTGTGAGGAGTAAGTGGGGCCCGTTGTTCAGGATTGTTGCAGCTATGGGACTGAATGAGTTTTTGTAGATATTCTTCCTGGTCATTGGGACTTTCAGGTGGCAGCCGAAGAGGATGGGTAGGGTCATTTGTAGATCTGGATCATTATTCTGGTTATCGCCTTGGTAAATAAGTCCTGAAAGTGAGATTGTTTGTGGCCGCTGTTGTGTTGGAGAACCTAAATGCACCACTTCAGTACGCTCAATTGGAGCAGAGCTAGAGTCCAAACAATATGAGACACCCACTGGCAAAGGAGACGCACTGAAGAGTGAAGCTTTTAGTGATAACTTTAACCTATACGTTATTGCTGTTTGGATTTGTTTCAGTTACTGAGGCCATCCATCTTCTACCGCTTTCCTGCTTTTGTTCTACCTTAAACATTCAACTCAGTCTATTATTTCTGTTGCTGAAAACTTTTTTTTCTTTTTTTTCTTTTCCTCCTTTGAACAATTATTAATCAAACAAAAATTTAAATCACACTGTTACCAGGGAAACCAGACCTAATTATTATACCTCTTGACCTATTAAACCCGCTTGGTCAACCAAACAACGTTCAAAAAATGAAAAGTGTTGTGAAGCTAAATGAAGGCCTTTCAATAAAGCTAGGTCAAGAATGAGATCCTGATTATGACTAGCCGTGTGATTTTGTATGTATATAGATCTGAGTCCTCAAAATCAATGGATGCTGCCGCATAGCAAAACACATGAAAAATGCCTCTCATGTTAGACCTGCTAGAAAAATTGAGAAAACGGAGGATGATGAAAAAGGCTATATTTTTAACCATATAAAGAATACTCTCCTATTAGCGTTAGATTTAAGGTCCATACAAAGCCAGTGAAAAGACGTGAAAATGATTAAACAGGTAAACTGAGGCAACAGCATTCAGGTACCACATAGTATCAGTACATTTTATGACTATAAAGTAGGCATAATTATACAGTGATGCTGTATAAACGTAACCTTTTTATGTTTGTTCAAATACCATTATAGCTAATATCGGTATGGTTTGTGCATTGCTGTAGCCAGGACACCAAAGACATGGCCTTGATATAGATTCACGTATCACCTCTGATCTCTCCAACTCAATGCGGAGCTTACAATAAGATGATAAATGATATATAATGACTCTCTTTACGTGCAAGTGCTGCCACTTATTATTCAAGCTTTCACATTAATCTGCACATAAGTACAAGTACAATGTGTGCAACATCAACAAAGATCCTCAAACAGTCGAAGCAGAGTCAAGGGCCGCCTCACAAAGCCCTGCGCAAGAAAATACCATTAACTACAGACACAATGTTGTCATTTTTATTCTAACCCTAACTGATTTGTGTGCTTTACATTGGAGCAGCATTTTGAAACTCATCTTTTCCGTTTATGTTAAAGTGAATCATTTCATTTTCATTTCAATTTGCGTGATTTTTACTGTTGATTTTCTTTCATCAGAAAGTGATTTATTTTAGTGTGTCAAATTCCTCAGTGGCCTTTGTGCGCCCAAAAAAATGTGTGCGTCACCAAACACTAAATGGCCTTGCACTTGAAAGAAGGGAAATTCCTGGATGTAGCTGTTTGCAGCAACTGAACACAGACAGAAATGTTTGAATATTAGCAGCTTTTAGATGAGATTATGGGTTGGACGACTGCAAATCCGAAAATACAATGTCAACATTTTCTGTGAGCACATGGATACACCATTTGAGCTCGTATGTTTACACACTGGTTATGACTGTTACTACCAATTCATTGGATTAGGGAGAAGTTTGGACTCCTAAAATATCTGTGTGTTGAGCTCAGTGTTAGTGTCAGTTAAAAGCTAACATGCTGATGTATGCTTGGATTTTAGCATGCTGACATTTGTCACCAATAAGGGTTTTGACAATTGTTCAATCAAAAGATGAGATAGCATTACAATCACGCCTCACATTTCAATCTAATAGTGGTGTTGGGAGTGTCAATCTCATGTCGGCGCTGAAGGGAAGGTTTATACAATCTGCAGGATTCATACTGTATCGCTGGTCATTGCAATTATTTTGTGCAACATTTCACAGAAATCCCTCAATATGGTCCCGAGCGGTGGACGCACGGACACTGACCTCCCTGGAGCCATCCTTCTAGTCAGAAAAAGCACACAATTGTAGGAATGTAAGAAGAGTCAAACTCCCCAAAAAGGTAAGATGAGCTGTTACTTTTGCATTGAGTATGGAAAAAGTGCCTGGGACTCGTGTTGTATTCAAATGAAAAATCTGTTCTGGTATCTGAAGGAGGAGAAGAAGCTTTGTTCGTTTTTTCTTCTCCCTGCAGTCAGTTTATCACTGAGACCAGGTAATTACCACCAAAAGTCTGCATCGTGAATACTGATGTCACCAGAGATCAGAATTCTTCAGAGAGTAAATGAATAGGCATTTACTTTCAAAGCATTTTAATATGTAATGTAGGATACACAAAGTAATGATCCCAGTTTTTTGAATACGGCACATCATTACTGATAGTTATTATTCTATATGGAGTGTTCTATATAAGAACTATATATATATATATACATACATACATAAAGTTCTCACTTAAATCAAAGAAATACTTACTCTGGAGATAATTTCATTGTATGGGACTTTTAAAGTAGCCGTTCAGAAATAATTGGTATATCTGCAATGTAGATACAATCCTTGGTTGGAATTTATTTTATTTTATTTTTTTTCATCATCGTGAAACATGAATTTAACATCAGGGTTCAGTGTCAGACCCCGAACCAAAGAGGCAAAGCTTCTGTCTGGAGCTGTCACGTTCAGCAGTCATACAAGGAAGCATCCATCACAGAAGAGGCAGACATACCAATTTCTGCTCTGACAGTTGCCCCAGCAGACCTGGATGCACTGCAGCGGCTGAGCTTCTTTTTTTTTTTTTCCCCCTTGCTCATTTCCTTTTTTTTTTTTTTTTTTTTTTTTTTTAGGGGGGGGGTTGTTTTTTAACTCTTGTACCATTACTGATTACTATCATATTACTGCCTAACTCTCTTTCTACCTCTCTACACTGAAGGTTAGGCCAAGCCTTCATTTAGTATATATACTAAATGTATCTATAGTCAAAGAGTTCTTTGGTGTTTGGGAAAAGTTTCTGGGGAGCGGTTTGGGGGGAAAAAAAAATAAAAAATTAAAAAGTTAAACAAAAACCAACATTGGCTCTCCCAAACCAAGTCCTTTGAAAAATGAGGGCAAGTCAAAGTTAATAATTATATTAAAAGCCTGCTCCGGTGATGCATTTTCCTTTGACACATCCATTTGTCATGCTTGAGCAGTGAAATGCTCCCACTGATAAATATTTTCAGGGATCAAACTGGAGCACTGTGAAACATTATTGGGAGAGACTCATTGATATTTTCGCCTACAAGGCAACAGGCGGCATTTAAGAGCACTATACTAAATAACAGGATATTGATTTGCCTAAATGAATGCCTGGCCTAACCTTCAGGAGTGCATGAATTGAGGGCACGTGTCGTGTAAATTACAAGGGACAGACGTGCTTTTATACCTGCAATAAGCCGCACCGTGATACTTGTGCCCCTCTTCGGACATTGCGATGTACTTTACCGTACAGCATGTAATATCACAGGTTTGGCTCACCAGCTGAGTAAACTTTTGTTTTATGACTTGGGAGTAGAGACTAACAGAAACGCTGTGGGTTGGCAAAAAAAAAAACAAAAAAAAAAAAAAAACATGACAGTTTCTCGACCTCTATTTTACTTACAAAATTGCTGACTTTGACCTGTGGTGTGCTTTTATGGGTCCGTGTGGGACCGAGCTTGTAAACAGAAGATGAGACAATAAATTTCCACTCTGTGAAACCGTCAAGTGATTCAGTTGTGGCTGTTGCGATGCTCCTGGATATACAGAACCTGAAATATGGCTCATTGTCCAGCATGCTCCACGTAAAAAGTTTTCTTTTCAAAGTTATTCCTGGCTCAGATAATTGATGGCCCCACAAAAATCACAGGGGTCATTCATGACTGGCTGGCGGTTGTTAAACTGCATGCTTCCTACACGCAGTTTAACCCACACATCAATGGCTTCACAGACACAAATAGATCTTTTATGTGAGGCTCTCCACCCAAATGTGGAGTAATGTAGGTAAGAGGTATCAGGCAGGCTAACATAATGTTTTGAAATGGACTAATCACAACTGGAAGAGTTTTACCAAAAGGTTGTGGCACTGGCACCTGATTTATGTGCTGTGTTGTGAAGTGCTGTCGCAACTGGACATTTTACCGTGATGGAAAATGTTACGAAACACGGCAGTATGATCGTTTTGTTTTTTTTTTTTAGCTTATACCCTAAAACTCCATGATTTATTTCAATGGGATAACATAATAATAATAAAGAAAAAGCATCATTAAGCAATGAAAAACCAGAAATGCATAATTACAGAAAAGTTGCATTTCAAGCAGGAAATGCAGCACCGAGCTAAGTCCCCACAGATTTACTGTCTGTAGTGCTGCTATCGGAGCCTTTTGGGTTTCACTTTCTGCCCCCCTCCACACCTGTTTTTGCTGTTTTTGCTGCCACTGATAGCAGCACAGGCAGATAAGATGTCTACATTGATGAAACAGATGAAAAAGATCATGTCAGCAGTCGTCCATCAGTGTCCGCACCAGATGCATTCTGCCGCAGTACTGCTGTGCACTTTGTTTTGAGGCAGCACTCATAGGCCATTAGAAAGGCGAGGAAGTTACGCTTGAAGCTAGGGGAAAAAAAAAATACTGAGGAAAAGACTATTTTATTTAAAACTGACAAATAACGGAAAGAGAACTGAAAAACCTTGAAAGTAAGTTAAACGTTTTGGCAGATCGTTTACTTTATTTCAGGCTGGCTTCTCTGAAATATACACCTGTAACATGATGAATTCCATTTTTTTTTCCTTTTTTTTTTACACTATCTTTCTGTACAGATAAAAATATTTGAAATTAGGTTTTTGAGGTGTTAAAAAGGCTTGAAGGTGTTTTTGTTGCATATATTAGTGAGGCTGGCAAGGTCCTGCTAAGCTAACTGGATCAGATACCAATTTACTGCACCAATATAAGGGTTGTATTGAGCTTAAAGTCTAATCAAATTAGTGCCCTTCTGAAACACTGTTACCCTCGTGACCAATAGCAAACTGATTAGAAGTGAATTAAAAAGCTATAAACAAATGCAGCATTTGCTTTAGTGGAACTTTTGCTGTCATTGATTGTTGCTTAGCGATGGCAAAGAAATGAGGTCAGTGATTGAGACATAAAAAGATTTAAAACGTTTAAACCTTGTTTCTCTGGGCTGGTGGGGCTGTGTGCACCAGCTCCCTCAGGAACCAATGAAATATGCTGCTCTTGCTTGATAAAGTCATTCATCACTCTCTAAAGATTTCGGGTGCATTCCATTTGCACCCTTGAACCCACTATCATTAGTCACCATCATTATGGTTGAGACGTGCTGGAGCTTTTCTGTCCCCGTGCCTCTGTTCTCTGAGGAAAGACGGAGGGAGACAGTCGTAATATAGAGGAGACGGGACACACTCTCTCTTTATGAAGATGGTTGGTCAACGCAGCGGGTGAATCATTTATATTTAAAACTTGTGGGGCCACCAGCAACGGATCAGTGCCAGGCTATTTTCAAAAACAATATTTTAATGTGCTACTCCTTCCCATCAGCCAGCCATTTACTCTGAGTTACAATTCTTATGTGTTTCTAAATGTGAAATAAGCGACTATCATGTCGGTGGTTCATCTGTCCAGAAACCTGGAAACACACTCATCTGATACCTTCGTGCTGTAGCAGATGCATAACAATGAGCCAGTGCGTGTCTTCATAATGCATTTCTGAGTCCTGTAATGTATAAGCAGTCGCGATCCATTATAAAACTAATAGTTCAGAGTAGCAGGGCTATTTTTGAGGTAGGTTATAATGCATTCGAAGCATAATGTTGTTTTTTTGTTTCTGCAGCAGTGCAGCTTTGTGGTCGCCTCTCCTCCGCACGCAGTATCATGCCCTCTATTTCTGCCACGTACTCGCACACAAACACATGCCACTCCTGTTGTTCTCCGGCACTGGTTATGTCACGGAGATGATGCCAATAAAATTGTATTCATGGGTAACAGCTTCTGTTTCAAATGTTACGAGCTTCGGAATGGCATTGTGCCCTTTAAGCCATGCTGGTAGCTCCTGGGACGCTAATGTCAGTCAGACAAGCAATTTGGTCAAAAAACTGAAAGCTGGTGGCTGGACTTTCAGTTGGTTCAGATATTCATGTCCCCTCTGGGATGAATTGTAATAACTTTGTTGATCCCCGCCTGACTTCCCATCTTGCATTGTCATCAGAACAAATTTTGTCCTTATCTTCAAAACCAATCTTGACTCTGAGGAACATGAGCAATATTAACGCAGATGTTTCATTAAGACACAGACAAGGATCAAATTTTATCAGTTCTAAACTAAAAGTATGATGGCTTTCCTTGAAGCACATAGCACCTAGAATATTGAGGCAGACAAGAACTATTTCACCTTTGAGCTTCCACCACTTTAAAAATATCACAAAAAAGAAATTGTCACATGAAAGCGTTTTCATCTTGCGTACTTCAGTGTTGTCCCTTCTTGTTGGAGCCCACTTTTTTCATACCCACTATTCAACTATCGAGGAGGCCATTGCTACTTTCTCAAACAAATGTATTCCGCAGCACCCTCTAAAGACGTAAGTATTTGTAAGACATATTCAGCTTTAGTATTTGATTTTCAAATGTGATTTTCCTTTCTTTGTTATTCTTAATCAGCCTAATGTTTGGCTCCTTACTTGATAAGTTCTGCGGCTTAGCTGCTGATAAATTTTTGTAACTTTTTAAATAATTTGCAGAAGAAATGTCGGCTTTATCAGCAGTAAGTCCTGCTTGAGCGGGATCACATCAAATCAAACTCGTGGTGGCATCATAAAAAAAAAAAAAAAAAGGTTTCTTGCCATATATTACTGTGTGCCTGTTGTGTGTGATTGTGTTTGTAGGTTTACATGTCAAAGGGAGAAGGCTAATGCTGTATTCTGAGGCTGTGTAAGTTTACGACATTCACAGTATTATCTGTGAAACACGCATGTGTCGTCTTGGCTGCGTATTGAGAGTCCTTGTTCTGTCTGAACAACCTGGACCAGGTTGTCTCTGTCACGAAGGCCCTTCATCTCTGTTGGCTCTGTTTGGCCCCTAGGCCGACCATCCTGGAGGAAGACTCCTGTTTTTTTCCAAGCTTATTTCCATGTATTCATTCTGTTAGCCAATGCGCTTTTAGGAACATTCAGTGCTGCGGATAAAATTTGCAGGCTTCCCCATATCTGCATCTCTGTAGGCACTTCACGTCTTGTTGTTCTTCTTGTTTTTTTTTTTCTTCTCATATGTATTATTTAATTTGTTGATTTCATAGATATGTCTAATGACTGAAGTTTACGAAACAAGAACTTCAAGTCCAGAAGCATATTAAAGATGATCATGAGGGGGGGGAAGACATACATAAAACATTTTTAGCCTCAGGCCAACATGAATGGCGTGAATGTTGAAATACTGGGTTGCATGGTATATGTATGGAACGTATGTTGGAGGCAAAACACTTATTTGCATGATGGCTATGAACAAACATAGGGACAATACAAGGCGGGCAATTGCAGTTTCCTAAATGCGCATCTTAATTTCAACAACAAAAACTTCATTAAACATTTCTGTCAAAGCTCCAGGTGATACTGCTGGGTTTAACAGGGACGTGTCCTATTTCTGAACTGTCAAATCTACTGTACAAAATAAAGCATTTGGGGGGAAAAGCGAAACATTTTGGTCTGGAGAATTAATAGAGTAATTCACTTTCTCTGAAGCAGCTTCCGATTTACATGGTAATGAAGGTTTAACCTCGAGGCATACAGTAGTTCTATGTTTTGTGGCTTTGAAGGAGTTATTAATGCTCCTATAGCAGTGAACTGTGAAGACAATGCAGTTAACGCTGTTAAGTAATGACTAGCAAATGTAATATTTGAACTTACGGGGCGAGTTATGCAGAGAAACCTTCGTAGAAAGATAAGTATCATTATTGTACCCTGTGTGAAAATGGATGCAGTTATTACATGAAGTCTGACTCCAATTAACAAGATGTGTACGAATGAAGACAAACAGCGCAGTGTTTTTTTTTTTGTTGTTGTTTTTTTTTTTTTTGGGGGGGGGGGTTGTTTTTTTTTCCTCCGGCGTTTTCGCTTGTCCAAATTAACGTGGTTCCTGCTAAATGAGTCACTGTAAAGTTTATTCAACTGCCCATCGCTGAATCAAACTTATCATTGCGTCTTGTTGACGCAACAGTAAGCTTGCTGGAAGCTATTGCAAGCATGAGCTGGCATCAAGTACATCTAACTAGTGTGTCAACGCCTCCCCACGATGTCACCAAGAATGTCAGTCACACAGTAGCCACACCCTGATGAGCATCAGATAGTATTTAACCCTGCAGCATTTACTTATGCTTCACGCTCTTTTGGTGTTAATCATTCCATAAATAGCTTTAATCAAGTGTCCATTGCTCACCAAACTTCTCACGCTGCTAATATTTGAAATTATGTGTGTTTAACACGAACAACATTATTTTTTTTTTAATGAGCAAAAATAAAAATAAAAAAACACTACTGTGTTGGAAGTTACAGATAAATTGCCAAACCAGTGTAAGTTTGGAGCCAAGGCCTTTGCTTTGCAGCAGAATGAGCTCCAAATACAAGTGACCAAAATCTGTTTCCTCCGTAGAGAAATATATATATTTATAAGATAGTGAGCTTGGTCATATTGAGGAGGAGAGGGATAAAATAGAATAAGAGCAAATGTGCATAATGAGTGTGTTTGCAAAAGAGCACTAGAAATATTCCAAACCTGAATTGACTCGATTGTTACAGTTTAAGTTCCCAAATGAAATTAAATGTGGGTGATCCAAACTCAGGAGGCAGCAAAACCAGAACGAAAACAGAAGCTTTGGGGAAGAACAAAGCAGGAAGGAAAGCAGAAAATCCAAATGCAGATATTTTGAACTTTGAGGGAACAAAGATGAACTGAGACAAGTGGTGAAGCCACCAAAGACACAAAAGTCACAGGAAGGGAAATACAGACATTATCACTACTTAAGGGGTGAATGAAATTGATGATCTTGTTACAGTGGCACCTGTCAGTGAGTGGACCCCACAGGCACGTACTATGGATATGTTAGCATCAGAATGGGACCACAGAATCCTGGAAAAAGAATCTTCAGAGGTCTAGAGGAGTCCAAGCATCAACAGGTCAGAGCTATTTAAAGAAGGTAGTCACGATGTTATGGCCAGTCAGTGTAAATGGAATTATGGAATAATCCCAAAGCAAATTTCTTTATCGCTAAAGTAATTCTCCTGCTAACTAACTTAAAAAGGTTTCTCTCCGGGGTAAGACAACACCTCGACATATTGAATCTTGTCTTGGAACCTTAAACATCAACCAGAAAGCATGATGATGGCCTGCTTTTATTTCACTTTTTACTTTCGCCTTTTTTTTTTTTTTTTATCTTTAGAAAAGTTTATCATCTCAATTTTCTAACCTATAGTCATCCATAAGGTGACCGACCTCAGAAACAGAAACAGGGCGAGGAGTTCAGACTCAGTGCAGAGCTGCTGCTCCTCTGCATCGAGAAGGGGCCAGGTTTGTAGGGGGAGGCCTTCCAGCCATGACCATCTATGAGGAAACCACTGGAGAGATTATATCTCTTGGCTGGTTCGGCAAAGCCTCGGGATCCTCCCAGAAGAGCTGGTGGAGGTGGCTGCAGAGTGCTGCACGGTGCATCTCCAGATTATCTCAACGTACAAAGTAAATGTACTTTTGTGATTTCCAGCATAGCATCCCCCCAGGCCGAATAAGACAAATAATTGGATACGCTCGGCCCAAAGGAAAGGTACCTGCTGGTAATTGCAGATGAAAAACTTCATCAGAAATTGTACCAGCTAAACACAAACTTCAAGCACCTGTGTACAGACTCACAGTTTTGTTTCCTACTTTGGCCTTTTCCAGCCAGCTCACGAGCTGAAGTAAATCGTGACCCAGCATTTTGATTTCCAATAGTTTGATGTCCAGCTGCTTCTGCTCAGAGATTTTTTCTCCACAAGTGAGAGTTTGTCTTTCTATTTTTTTCATCACCCTGCTTATAGTCGAACTTTTGTGGCTGACTCAACACACTGGAAGTTGTGTTAAATGAGTTCCACTGGGTCTTCATTTGGTTGGACTCATTTTTTAAGTGAGGCACTTGGCTGTACAAATACTGTACAAAAGTCAGCATGTATAGAAGGACGCCAGTAGTTACAAAGACCCAAATGTTTACCTGTAACATGCTGATTTTTTTTTTTTGTAGTTTTCCAGGTTATTTGGCTCTTTAGCTTTCTTAGATTGGGAATTCTGAATGATCACAAAGTCTGGGTGGCTGGCAAAAACCCAAATACCTTTCTGTTTCTTAATATGAGTATTCACATTGCAAAACAAAATTTTTATGGGACTGAACAAACCTGCTATTATAATGAAATGTTTGTGTTCCAACTTTCATCATAGTGGTCACAGAATTTTTAAAACAAGTGCCTCAATCTGCCTCAAGCAGATGCCTGTCGCATACAGCTGGAAAATAATGTTTGCCATTTTTGGTATTTTACCCCCCCCCCAAAAAAAAAAAACAGAGATAAGTTAATGATGATAACATTCTTTCATTCATTCATTCCTGCTTATCCATTTCCGGGTCACAGTGGACAGGCTGGACAGCTCAGGTCACAGGTCTGTCGCAAGTAATGATGATGTGTATAAGAAAAAAAGTACCAGTATAAACAATATAAAAAGGAAAAAAAAAATGTGCCCAGTAGATGGCTTCCAATGCAAATTTTCTAAAAACACAAATCTAATCTTTTTTTTTTTTTTTTTTTCTGCTTTTTGAGAACATAGCCAAAAGCATTATTATATGGCTGTAGTGTGGGGTTTATATTTTTCAGTAAGACATCTCAGGTTCATCCAGAGGGGAGCCAATTACAGTATCCAGGGTAGGCCGTTAGCCAAGTACAGATTGCTTCATTTTGGGGTGAAAGCACAGAGGAGATTAGAGCGAGATAAAGCCAGAGCAGGAAAGCCCCCTTGGTTGGAGGAGGCAGTGTGAGAGAGACAGGAAAAGACAAAAATGGCTTCACCATGGCTGCACCATTGAGTTACACCAGTGAAGCAGTCTAATGCTGGATATCTTTTATTTATTTTATTAATATTCTTTCCGGAAAAAGTGATCAATTTTAATTGTTTATATGTGGTTGTCAGGAGACAGGAAATATACGCATCAGAGACCAGAACCTGGCTGTGCTCCTAACAGGAAAGCACCAGCTAGCACCATGATCTTAGACGGAGGTGAGACACATGATTCATGTCTGACATGGCAACCTCAAAGGGGCCCTTGTGCCATTTAAATGTGGTTGCACATGCACACTCATGTGAGAACCTATTTCATATGAGGATGGTACAGCATTTAAAGTGTGTCCTCCATCACATTAAACTCGTGCTGTAAGTCTGAAGATGAGCTGAGTGTAATAGACCTGAGGGAATTGTGCTTCGTAATGGTGTCAGTTTGCGCCTCTGTGTGTGTGTGTGTGTGTGCGCGCGTGCGTGTGTGTCTCACAAATATGTGCTCCCAGTGACTCCATTCATCAGTCTAATTACACATCAATCCTGTTAATTCTTCATTATCATTAACCTTGGCAATCTCCCCCTAAGAACACAGCCATCTGGTAATTCTTTCAAAACTTACATTTGCGTGCACTAAATCCGCATATACACAAACACGCATCATTGGGCGCATGAAGAAACGCACAGCTTCTCTGCTGGCAAAGCTGCGGCACATCGGTGGAGTAATGTGTGTCTCTGAAGAGACTTGAGTGGAGAGATAAAAGTTGAGCCTGTACATGTCTACCTCAGTTAATGAAGCCCTGCTGCTGGATTCCTGTTAATGGATTACTCCATTATGATTAGTTCATGATAGCCGCAGTGCCCCTCCCGAGCCCGACATTTGTCATTTTACACGCAGCAGCGAGCCTACCTCATTATTTCACATTAATCAATCGATCATGAAGTTCTGTTTAATTGAGGACCGACTGATTGATGAAACAGCAAATGTATTTCTCTTATCACTTTTATCCAGAAACGGAAGCCTTTCACGTTCAACAGGTACAATATAACGGACTGAGACAGAGCTCAGTCAACATGGATTGTTTCTGAAATGACGGACACACAGCGCTGGTTGTCATAAACATCGGCTAAGTCGGCATAAAGTTTGCACTTTACTTTATAACTACATAATATAGCAGACCCACAACATACTGAATTACTGCGGATGAAAATGCTCAGGGTTGTCTTTGGGTCACAGCATCATCAAAACTGAATTTGTTTCCTCCCTGTGTGGAATATGAATATCTTCATCCAGTGCTGTGACAACCATCTGTGCAGATGGACTTTTAAGTGTGAAGGTGACACTGATGCAAATACTTTGAAATCAGTGGTTGGGTTTGACTTAGTTTAGGCTAGGCTACGTCTTCGTGCTGATTGGAAAGTATTAATCAGTATAGCTTTGGCAATAAGCGCCCACGTTGAGGTCAGATTTGTTCAAGCTAATGCCATGGAAGCAGAGCTCCAGGATTAGCCCCAGTGTGTCAAATGAAATGAAAATTGGGGACGTTTTCACCGCGGTGGTAAAAAAATCTAATGTTATCATTGAGATGAATGACATAATTTTGAATGAATTACATAACCATGTATTTTGACTGTGTGTATTAAAGAAAATGAGAATCAAAATTTTCAGAACTGTCTGTCCCAACCCAAGTTAAAGTTTCAACCTCTCATGGTCAATTCTGCAGAAAAGATTTTTTTTTTCATAAGATAAAAAAAAAAAATTAAAATAAAATAATTAAAAATTCCCGTGCAAACAGCATCAGCCAAATGAAACAACATCAACAACATGCTACTGTATTAAAATGAAAGAGTCGGCTTCTCTGCTGAGGCTGCAGGAGCTGTTTATTCTATCGCATGTCTCCAGCATTTAACATTAAAGTTGTAACATTCAAAACCGGAGATGAAACAAAAACAACAACAAGAGCAGACGCCAGTGCTGAAGGAGACTTCCCGCCACAAACGATGAAACACTTTTCTCCTGAGTGGATTCTTAGCTGTTCTACTGTAATTAGACTTATTTAACATTTCTTCGAGCTGTCTGAAAGCTACGGTTCTGTTTCAGCACACTCTCCTGATGCGGCAGCTGATGGCTTTTATGACCGCATCTCACATCACTCATGGGAGTTTTTGCACCTTTCAAACACGATTTTTCTTCTACTCAAGCCAAGGCTAGTGCAAGCTCGCAAAAAAAAAATGAACGGGTTCACACACACAACTTACCATAACGCCGGTCTCCTTTGCCGTGTGCCTCCACATTGTCGGTCTGGAGTACAGCGATCAACACGACATTTCTGCTGCGTATTCTGTTTCCGGGAGCAATGCACGTCGGCACGTTAGATTAATTTGCTACCATGATCACTGAAGTTCGTGTCTGTGGGCACTTTTTTTTATTTATTTTTTTTTTCTTCCCAAATTCAAATCGGGGGCAGTTTTATCCGGGGACACTGTTCCCAGATTGGGCAGGTTTCCGCCCATATGGCCTTTTTTTTTTTTTTAACTAGGGTGGGTGGGAGAGATGGAAGTGGGGCTGATTTTAAATACATGTGGCAGTAAATATTGTGAGAGCAATTTTACCAAAACAGCAGTTGCTCTGTGGTCAAATATTTTATCGAGATGAGTTCTATCCAATGCCGTTAGTGATGAGAGAGCGCCTGACATGGCGGCTTTTGATATCGATTAATTCCCTTTGAGGGCCCACCTCTGCGCCTGATGCTATTGTTCTGATTAGTGTCAATAAACTGGTGCAGCGGTCTGCTGACAACTGGAGCCTAGACTTTGCTGCCAAGCTAGGATAATCCTATTGTTTATGAATAGGCTTGATCTGTGTTTTTCCTGTTGCTCTTGTTTTATTTCTTGTGGTTGGCCCACAGATTAGGTTGTCTTGACTGTACTCTTTGTATTGTTTATTTTCTATTGAACTGGGCAGGTTTTAAGTTGTGAGTGGGCTGGGAACTGTCAGGCTTATCTGGCAACACTGCCAGATAATCGGGGACTGCCCCCGAAAATCAGGGAGGGCTGGGCACAGTCAAGGAGACGTGGTCAAGGGCAGAAGGCAGGTCAGATTATCAGGACAGAGACAGGTTACATAAAAACCAGGCCACAAACTGGAGATATGTTGTCATGGCGAAGAGTTGACCTGGAAGGAACTTTCTTGATTCACGGTCAGGCTTGCAGTGGCAAAGTAGCACTTGGTAGACAGATGTGAATCAGCAGAGGGCTTGACATTTGGATTTCAGAAATGGGGGCAAACGGAGGCAAAGTCATTGACATTACTGACATGCTAATGTGCCACACACAATTAGATCCTTCAATCAATCAGCAGCAAACCTTTACATTTTCCATGGATCATCAGCAGCAGGATCTAAAAGATACAGTTGAATTAGATGAAGTTGTCCACATGCTAGATGTCAAAGGGTGACTAACAACCGTGTTGCAGCTCATTACTCACTAACCTCATTAAGAGGCTGACAGCTAGGCTTTATTCATATTTATGTACCTTTGTCTCATGCTTGTTTTTTCTAATATCAGCAGAGCGATGGCCATCTGGAGCAAAAAAAACTCCTCTCTGCATGTCTGTGTCAGACATGTGTGGGTTGATGAATTAAAAAGGAACAAAAACAATTTTTTGTACCAGAACAGTCTAGTTATTTGATTTGGTAATGGGCAGCGGGCAGATTATGCAATGTGTACCATAACTGTAGTGAAATTGACCCAAAATAGGATCAACAGGCCATGAAATTGCCCCAGAAACAGTGCGAGTGAGGCTATTTTACAGAGTCAGATTCCTCAATGAGCTTCCAAATTTGCTGCTTTGTGTTTAGGATTGCCAGGGAGCGGACGAAGCTAATAAGAATGAGGCAAACCGTTTAATGTCCTCCAGCAGCAGCCTTCAGGAATCGAGGGGGGAAGGAAAAAAAAAAAAAAGAAAAACAACCTTAAAATTGTGCTTGGTGATGTTTTATTATTCAACACGTTCAGCAGTGATAAGCATCATTATAGTCTGTCTCCCTACACGACGTCTGAAGATGGACTCACTCCGGCTTTATCACGACGGCGTGTTAAACAGGTCCAAGTTACAAAGGAGGTGGGTTTGATGATTTCCAGCACTCTGTCAGACTACGGCAACATCACCTGCTGTCACAGTTCATGCATAATTGATCAACATTATGTGAATGTGCAGCACACTATGGCAGTTTCGTCTTTAAGGCAAAAGAGGCATCCTGCTCTGTTGCCATGGACACCTCAGGGTTCCTGAGAGCGCTGAACTACCCGCTTTACATGGAAACGTGAGTGGATGTCATGAGCCCTGTCAGGTCTCCATCCATCTCAGAACTCATTATTGCTGATGACTCCTCTAATATTCATCATGAAGTTCATTCGTGGCATGTTAATAAGCTATATATGTTCTGATGAATGAATTCAGTGTCACATTCGTGGGCGTATATTAAAAAAGGGACTCTTCAGGAGCTTGTTTCTCATTCCGTCAGGTTAGCGAAAGTAGTAAATCTGACTTGAGGGTGCGCTGACAGAGCTTAACATTTTACAAACATTTTTCTAGCGCTACAGTCCAGGAATAGTCCTGGATTTTCAGGTATTTCACGACACGGGGACAGTAAAGTGTATCAAATCAATCAAAAATTAAGAGACTCTAGGCATGAGGTTGGAGAGCCACCCTGTTCGGCGCTGACATGCACAGGCTACAATGCACATTTTTCTAACACGCTGAATTGCTTGGTGCCACATACCCTTTTTTTCTATTTTTATTTTTTTAATGTACTCAGTCATTTTTCCTTCATTTATCTGTCCCTCTTTTTTGAGGAGGGAAAGAGAGCAATACACATTTCTGCAGAGACACAGTACAGACATTTAAATCCTTGCAAATTTTCTCTTCACTTGCCAATGGTTTGCTTGAGGTTTGGTTTATTTTTAGCTTCAGTTTGGAAATTAAGTACTCCCCATTTTGTGAAGTCTTTTTTGGGCAGCAATATTTATCTTTAGAAAGAAAATACTTTGTGCCTATTTTGTGTCCTGTAGGATGATGGATGAATTTTATATTTGCACTTTTATTGGATTTGATATAAACATTTAAAAAAGAAAACTACAAATGAAATGAATGCTAACTAGTCTGACTAAATAATAAAATATGTGCACATGCATCTGAAATATCAAAAAGAGAACACGCCTCAGCTGTGAATCTGGTGACTTGGACTCATTCATCTTGCACTCGAGTTTAGATGTCAATGTCTTCCTTCTCTGGTGCTCAGAGAAATCTGATGTTGTTTGGTTTGGATGCTCATCCAGCTGATGATGACACGTTGAATAGTTTGTGGGATTCGCTGACTTGTTTTCAGGGCTCAGTCATATCAGCTCAAGCTTGGACCTCGATACAGCAATGACAGATTTACTCCACTGGGGAAATATAAGTCCTTTTGTTTTATCCCTCAGAAAATCTCAATAATTACCTGCGATCTTCCATTTGGAACTGTAGTTATTCAAATCAAAGTTTTAAATGACTCACATTACACGTTCTACACTCAAATTCTGTCCGTGTGAATGCCTTTAAAAGACCCAGAGGTTTATGTTGCAAATAGCTGGTTATTATACCATCACATTGTGATACATACAGATTTGTATGAAGTTTAGTAAAAGCAGAACAATCAGGTTGGGTCCATTTCATGATTACACTGCTCTCCCCTTTTCTACTTCAATCTCAATCAGTTAACTGAGGACAATCCCCCAATTTTCCTTGTCAATTTTGGCACAATCTATTGCTGCTGTCTAAACATTAAAAAGAGTTCTTGTTTTTGCTTTAAGCTCTTATATCAAGCAGCCACTCCTGATTATAAATGTGTTCACTGATATGGGCAATAAATCATTAAAGCAAATTAGGCAAAAACATGGAAAAGGCAGCTCCATTAATTATGGCAAGTGTACCTTAGTGATGCTTCAAACCACTAATGAAGGTGGACACTAAAAGTTAAAGAAAAATTATAAGGCAATTTGCCAAGATTCTGGGGATACGCAGCCGATAGAAGGTGTAGCATTTTCATTTTCCAGCCTACATCAGGATCTAATAAACATAATTGCACATGATGTACGACACACCTTGATCAAAAGTGTGAAAGTTCATTCCCCCGTGTTATAAACTGTGGACTTGAAACCAAGAAAATACTTTCAACTGACGAAGATAGAGCCTGGCGGCACAAACATCAGGCATATGACTCTTTAGACATGCTGTAATTCTGAGATGAGCCTTATTATTGTTTGTTTTGTGCATGTGGTTGTTGTTTCAAACTAAGATGCATATTTATTAACATATTTAATATGGAAGGTGAACTCATCACACCCACCATTTAAAAGAAAAAAAAAAAAAAAAAGAAGAAGAAAAAAATAATGATGGTGAATGAATCTGCATGTCTGCATAAATCATCCACCCACCACCTGAGCAAGTCATTTTCCATGATTTAGAGGCCCGTATTCAATCACACATTATTGCTGTGGCAATACATAGCAATAGACTGGTTTTAAATAAACAAACTATTTGTTTCTTTTTTTTTTTTTTGGCACAATGAAAATTGCACCAGGTATTTCCATGACATGTTCCAGAGAGTAGTTAAAAGTTTAGTCGTAGTTGTGCTTAATACTACTCACCTGCAACCCAACCACTGTGGAGCAGAGTGATATTATTTATGTCGGGGGGGGGGCCTGACCGATCGTTAGATTAGCCATTTGCGTCGTGATCTGATCTTTAAGGAGAGATGTGTCGACTTTGAAGGTCTGATGAACCTCAGCGCTCATAACTGAGTCCTTGCTACCCAATGTCAGATCAGACGTGCAGGCCAAGTCATGCCCTTAATAACGACGATAAAACATTCAGGAGTGAACTGAAAGCAGGAGAAGCTCCATTTTTTTTTCTTTTCTCTTGGTTGGATCACTTGTCAATTTAGCATCATCTCTTGACTCTCTCCCCTTGTACCGCCTCCTTTTGCTACCTAGATATCCACTTTGATGCGCCAGTGCTTGCGAAAGATGTCATCATGAAATCAGAGTGAGATGGCAGACGAGTATAGAATGCGCACTCATAAAGTAACGTGAAACCGTAACATGAAGCTTATGACAATGATAGGTTTAAACCCAGGTTGTCTTTTTTTTTTTTTTTTTTTTTTTTGTATTTACATTTTTCACACAATAGCCACAACATTTTGTTTCAAGTCAATTCCTCCTTCAAATTTGGAAACAAGGAAAAATTTCTATATACAGCCACATCTACGTTAATGTCTTCTTTTTCCCACTTTTATTTTAAACCAAGTTCAGGCCACACTCATATTAAATTATCAATACAGCAAAACAACAGCAACCAGACAACCAAACCCACGATCCCCTCCTAATGATCATCAGATCAGACTGCCGCAGGCCTTTTCCAATTCATTGTGTCAAACCCTTTGCAGATTATGTCGCTAAGGTCTTTGGGCAAGTGATTTATTAGTGGCTGCCATATCTTAATAAAATTGTTCTCATTTTTTATTTTCATTCTATTCACTCTATTTGAAATGTTTCTGTTTTGTGATTGCTATACTTTCATGTCCCAGAGGTTGTGCCCCACTGAACTAAACAATTGTAATCCCCTCCATACAGGAAGTATACTGAAACAAACTTTTTGCCTTTTTGGGGGGCTGTTGAATTTCCCCTTCTGCTTTTTTCAAGAGTTGTTAAGTTACAGCACAGTGTCACAGCAAAAAACCGTTCGACAGCAACGTAAAGCAGTGGACATATTCAAAATGTCGCGTAGAATCAAACTTATAGCGTTTTTTAGGAGGTTGTAATACATTTTGGATGCAGGCTCTGATAAAATGCAATGCATGTCTCTGTCTGTGCTAGGATTCCTGGCTGCTTCTCCAAACTGGAAGGCCTCGTTGACAAAAACCCAGTTGTGGTATAACACAGCGGCTATGGAAGTAACTTGTACAACCTCGCCGAGCGACCACTGTAATGTGCCTGGGACAACATTAGAACCCCGAATCCCAGATCGAGTTCTAAAGATGGTAAATAACAACCCTTGAAACCGAGCGGAGCGTCCAAACATTGTTGCATTTTATCAGAAGCCGATCGTGGCAAAATCAGCTATCTGGCGGACACGTCAAACACATGGCTCCAGTACGCGTTAGTAGCAGTTTGGGACTTTGCAGCACCTTCCAATTTGCAGATGAATGGTGCTCGAATTAAACCAGTGATTTCTCTTCATGTGCAAGAGAAGAGGTATAATGGGGATTAATGCGAGCCGGGCACCACTGTGTGTGTCGTATATGGTTATAATTAAGGAAAATGAGAGAATGAGGGCCATAAGAATGAAATCCTGGACCTGCACAGAAAATATAATTTACAGGCAACAGAGGGGGAAAAAAAAAATAGCCCGAGGGAAAGGAAGCCTGCATGAGGGGCCTGCATGTGGCAAAAACCCCTCCCTGCAGAGACCATTTGCACAGGTAGATAAATTGCTTTTATTGCTTCCTACTTTCTGCTGTATATTACAGGCTGAGTGGCACAGGCTGCTCCTGCTAACATATCACACGGGAGCTGTTGATCATGATGTACATCTGATTGGGAGGACGTAATAGCATATTTACCATCTCAGTCGCCTAAAAGCTTGTGGTGAGATGGATTCTCGGCTTCGAGTTTCCATGGTGAGGGTGCACGGTGTGTCAGGGCCATGTTGACTGAAATCTACAAATCACACCTCTTCTATTTGGCGATGACAACCTCTCACCTTTATGCAAAGGCATTAATCTAATGTGTTACACCGAGCGCGGAGCTCCCAACCTGATTCTTCCCACTACGGAAAGCTGCATTATTTGTTATGTTTCACCAAGCATCAATCACTGAGACTGACTGAGTGTGTATTAAAAGTTCCTCTCTTAGCACAACTTTCTACCATCTTCTTGTTGTATTGGAGAAGCATTCTTAACTTTAACTGCATGTGGTTGCTTGACAACTTCAATTTATTAACCGATGTTACAAAGCGCATAGCAGAGGTGACAAACTTACTATATTCTATAGTATACTATATTCTGTACTTAAGTAGAAGTACAGATACATGTGTAAAAAAAAAAAATACTCTGGTAAAGTAAAAGTAAGAAAGTAAAAATGCATTTTTGCCGTTAATGAAACACAATACATCCTTTGATAATTTCTGCTTTTGTTCTCGGTTCTCTCTCTCTCTCCCCCCCCCTCACTCACTCGACTTCTTCCCACGGTTACCTGTCTCCACCTCTTCTTCCTCTTTCCCTCTCTAGTTCGTCGCGTCTTTTACCTGTGCTGTTATGTCGTGTCATCATGTGTCGGTTTAAAAAAAAAAAGAAAAAGTAATGAGCCTATTTTTACAATGTAAGGAGTATTTTTGTGTATAAATGTAAAAGTAAATACCCAAGTAAAGTACAGATACCTGAAAAATCTACTTAAGTACAGTAATTAAGTATTTGTACTTCGTTGCTTGTCACCTCTGGCGCAGAGACCCACCCATCTGCGATCTATGACTCATTCCCACCCACGTTCACGTTTTTGGGCAAATCAGAGTAGCCAATTAATCTAAGTGTGCACGTCTGTGGGAGGAAACCTAACCCTGACCTGGAGAGAAGCCAGACAGGAGCAGGGAGGACATGCAACCTCCAAGCAGAGAGGGAACTGAACCCAGGACCGTCTTGCTAAGGCAACAGTGCTAACCACCAATCTATTAAGGCAGCAAGATTTCGGTGACAGTCCATGCCGAGCTCAATCATCTAGACCTCGAAGAGAGACATCACTGCCTCTTATGATAACTGTAAATCCTAGTTAAGTGAAAGAGGGGTGATATGGCTGATTTGAAAATGAATGATCTCAAAGCAACACCCAGTATTTTTTAATAACTTTCCAACGCTACAAATGATCACAATGCATAAGAGATTAAAAATAACAAAGAACAGGAGAGTGTGCTCCATTTCCTGAAAGCCCATGCATGCGACAGATAGAAATGACAGCAGACACAACCGGGCACGGTGACCACAGCAGACGTGCATCCATTTGAAGGCACTTCTGACATTTTTCAAGGAATGGATTTCCGTCATTATTCATTCTAACACGATGAATATTAATGTTGTGAGAGAGCGCCGTGGATGCTGGTGCAAGTCATTGAGGTGCAACTGTCATTTTACCAGACTCCCAGTGAGGAAATGACAGGATGCCGCAGCCGGGGTGATGACCGTTACCCACCTGCCTGTGACGCTGCACTGCCTAACTCCATCTTTGAGAGCGGAGTGCTTTGACTTCCCCAGATTTCAACTGTGTTTTTGAAGTTATCTTTCCTAAAATAAATCAGATTGTGACTTAAAGCTGTGGAGACCTTTTTACCGGTCTTGAATACTGGACATGCAGTGCCGGGTGGCAGACTTTAACGTGCACCTACTGTTACGCTTCCGTCTATTTCAGTGTGAAACACAACTTGCAAACTAATGAAACCTACTTGAAGTGTGTCATCCATGCGCGCTGATTTCCCAAATGATTTTCATACTGCATTACCTCATTGTGACGGATTAGACTTTGCAGGCGGTTTTCAGCTCGTATGGAATATTTTACATTAAACGGACGGAAACAGTTGGATAGATACAGCACTACGGTTCACAAAACTCTGCGCTGTGATGTGAAGTGGATGTCTTGTGCAGAAACACAGGAAAAAATGTAAAAGCCTTACAGCAAGTTTTGAAGGTTAGAGGACAGTTAAGGGTTATGATCTACAATGTTATCTTGAAAACCTACATGTTTTAACATATTCCTCCCGATCAGAAATCATAGGTAGTCCCAGAATATCAACATTGTTGGGCTCATGTACTTGCGGCCTGACATTGCAGGTGTCAGCCCTCTTCCACGTGCACCGTGCCACCATTTTATTAGGTGTGACGTGATCTAAATAACTTCATAGAAGCAAGGGGAACAGATGTGGTAGTAGCCAGCATTTGCTCATGCTTGGAAATAAAATCAAAAGAAACCTTTAGAGCGCTGATACTAAAGTTGAATAATTTTCTCATCTGAGCGTAAAGGATGTGTGGATTATTTCTTAAAGATGATTATGATTCGATATGGCTTTATCGTATTTTAATCACTCTTCCTGTTGCTGTGAGGACCAAGCTGGAAGATATGAAGTGTTGCAGAACCTAAGTTGTTTCACAATATGAGCACCGGTTCTTAACGTAGGACAATGAAATAGAACTGAACCAACTGGCCGATAAGAAAACAGCAATAAGGGAACAGGAATATTTTTGTGAATAAATTGGCAACCTGTGTGTAAATATGAAACTTTTAAATACTAAACACCCACCACAAATATAACAAAAAGATGGATTTCTAATGTGTAGTATTATAAAATGCAAATACAAAAGCACTGAATTGAGTGACAGATTTTTTTCCACGTCACCACACGAAATGTAACTGCTGCATCTTTGAAAGTTTTTAATGTAGAAGACATTCATAGATGGTATTCGCTTATGTCTGACTTATTTACATTTTTATTAGTTAACTATATGTGTTCCCAGATTTGTTTGATGTTTTCCGGGTTATATTTTTGTTTGTTTGTTTAGAAATGCACTTTCTCTTTGTGGAAGGTGTTTTATATCGACGGATGATACATTTTCCCACACAATGTCATTCGGTTCACAAAAATACTGTTGGTGCAAATCTAACCCCATGCTGATCAGCCCATTGTCGAAACAAAAAGAGATAGCACAAAAACAAACAAAGACAAAAGCAACTATGACTACAGCATTTCAATCAATTGATTTCATAACTCAGACGATTAACCAACAGAAAAGCTCCACAAACAAATAAATTCAACGAAAGAAAAACTAAATCTTTAAATCAAAATTCATGAGATGGGCTGAATAAAGTTTTAACAATCTTTGGGGCTTTCTCTCTGTGCTGTAAAAAGACAAAGCATTTTGGTTTCAAACACAGCAAGTGCAGTAACATCTGACGGTTTTCAGACTTACAGTACTTGGGCAGGAGCACTATAACACCTCACTGAGTTTAACTCATTTAGTCTCATATGGGCGCCATAAAAGTCCAAGAGGCCTGCATTTTATTACTGAATCAGTAAAAGTGTTGCATTAAATACAGATTCATTCATTCATCTTCTCCCGCTTGGAGCCAATCCCAGCTCGCTCTGGGTGAGGGGCAGGGTACACGCTGGACAGGTCACCAGTCCATCACAGGGCCAACACACAGAGACAGACAGAGACCAACAACCACTCACACTCACACTCAGACCTACGGACAGTTAACCCAAACAGGACGGTGTGGGAGGAAACCTGCCCAGGGAGAACATGCAAACTCTCCACAGAAAGGGAATTGAACCCACAACCTTCTTGTTTTGGGGCAACAGCACTAACCGTTATGGCGCCGTGCTGTGTTTTGCAATAGATGTTCATTAAATTTCAGTTTAAAACTATGAGAACGGAATACTGTTTTTAATTGTTCTGTGCTGCGTTTTATTCAACTGTGCCTTGTCCCGATTACTGGTATTACTTTGTTTCACAGATATTATTTGTCTTGTACTCTTGACATTATTAAAAATAAGGGCTTGCCCTCAATGATTCTCCGAAATTAAATAAGGAATATACGAATATAAATGATCTCGTTACTTGCACCACATAATTACTTCTTGTCCGGGATAAGATTCTCACAATTACATCTTTCTCGTCTACACCATCTTATTTCTCAATTATTTTACTGCACTCAGTAAACCACACATGCCAAAAACCAACAAACGCACCATGTGTGATAATTAGCAGATGCCATCTGTGCAATATTTCCTATCTGTTGCAATTTTAACAACTATTTCTTCATAATCTAATATTATTATCATGATCAATTATTTATTCCTCCTTTAAAAGTACAGTTGTGGGGTTTGACATGGACATGGTTATCGATGTTCATCATCAATTTCTCTGCTGAGGGACTAATTCATATTTTCCTTACTGCTCACTTAAACTCCAGTAATGTGCTTGCAATATATAATAGTAACAAACATTCAGAGTGGTCAGACTGCATGAAAACATTCAGTTCAATCCAAATTTCTATGTAGAAACGGACAATTCACTGAGGTGAAGCGAATGTGCATGCAAGAAATAATAAGTAGTGCGACATTTCTTCAAAACGCTTTTTTTAGTTTTAGTATCTCTCGCCTCTCAGCAAGAAGTTTCTGGGTTTGATTCCCACGCCTGGTGGCCGTCTTTGTGGAGTCTGCATATTCTCCTTGTGCCTGCATGGGTTCCCTCTGGGTATTACAGCTTGCTCCCACAGTCCAAAGACATGTGGCATGTTTAGTTAACTAGTGACTCTAAAACTGCCTGGAGGCATGAACTTGAGTGTGAATTGTGGCTTGTCTGCATATGTCGGCTCTACGACAGACTGGCGAGCTGTCCAGGGTTAACACCGCCCTCGCCTGGAACATCAGCTGGGTTTGGCTCTGGTGCCCACGGGTGAGCGGTATAGATAATGAGATGAGGCATTTTAGTCCAACACTCTGTTACCTCACTTTTTCCCTGTTGTGAGGAGTCAAATGAGTAAAGTTAATCAGTGTGTGAAAATCTGGCTTATTGACTAAATGAGTATTTTAGTAATGAAACTTTTACTATTGCAACATGGCATGGTGAAGTTAAATTAATAGCTGTTTACTTAGCAGCAGTCTTGCATCTTTTCTTTTCCTAAACTTAACATGATAACTGGCCGGCCACAACTTCTTCCACCGCCCTCTTGGAACCGTCTCACAGATTAGATGTTTCTCTCCGTGTTTCTTCATAACTAGGGAGGAACCGAAACTAAAACTTGCCTCTTTTGGCTTAGACTGGCCAACAGAAACCCATCTGCTGGTCTCTTGGTGATCACACTGGGTGTTGTGTAAATAGCACAGCATATTTGTGCGTTCCCGACACCAAATCGTGGTTAAAGGGGGTAGATGGGTTGTGAGATTTTCCACTGCACAAGTAATAGTGTAGCATGAGCGCAGGAACACACTGTTTCTGTTTTTGCAACATATCGCTGTTCATCACAAAGGCATTTTCTTTCGTCCCAGCACCAACAGGATGTTATTTGACCTCAGGCCCTTAGCTAACCCATATTTGGCTCTTAGTGAAGACGCGGCACCGCTCGGAGGCCGCATTATAAGCTGTTCTATGATTCAGACATTTGATAATAAGAACGTTCAAAGCTCTTGCTAAACACAGTGTGACGATTTCTGAGTAGTGTTTCGCTGGGTGTATGGACGTGTGGAGGTTACAAAGGTATTACAACATCACATTGCTCTACCGGTGGCATTAATATGCTAAGAAACACAGCAGCCAAATACTAAAGAGACATTTTACCAAACTTTTATGAGGTTACTTGGACTTTGAGGGCACACATGATATTTACTGGTCTCTAACACCCCCTCTGTCAGTCTACTCAGAGCCTTTATGACTAGTAGTCCAGATCTGTCAAATGGACCCACGCCGGTGCCATTTGGCTCAATAGGCCAATGCAGGTATGGACTGAATGCAGATTGATTTTCCAGTCGTTCCCACAAGTCCGGCTGACATCTACTTTGATTCTGCTGACTGACCATGTGGTGCAAGTGACACTGCCCACTCCTCCGAGCGCAAAACCTGGACCCGGGTCACACCTGGAATGAGGCAGTGAGATAGATCGGGCTGAGAATATTATATAATATACGGTACAGGCCAAAAGTTTGGACACACCTTCTCATTCAAATGAATAGGAAAGTGTGTCCAAACTTTTGGCCCGTACTGTATAAATAATATAAATAATATAACAGAGAATATTTGAATTTTTGATTTCATAATGTACAAATGAAATCAAATCTGCTGGAGGAAGCAGCATACTACCTAGCACCGCACTCTAAGTGACTACAATGCCACATGGGAACGTCTCTGTAGTGAGAAGGAGGCAAACTCGACAGCTTCTGTAGGAGGCTACAGGATCACAGCTCACGCCAGAGAATGGCATTTTATCCTCTCTGGTGTCACATCTAAAATATCAAAGACATTTTTAATAGACTGAATATTTTTCATTTCATTCTTTCATTCATCATAATTTTTTACATGTTTTAGAGCTGTCTGTTTCTGGCAGGCAGAATCAAGGTTTATATGTTCACCTCATCTGTTATTCATGGCATCAAATGTCTCTTCCCATTTGCACTCCCCCGCCTTGATCTGTGACAAGATTAACCTGTTTGTGGGAATCCGGGCCAAGATTTAGTGCTGAGTCCTAATGGACACTCTGACAATGGCAGCTTCATTACAACTTCACCCAGAAACCCACCAGCATCCATCCCCCGGAAAAGCAAATTAAAAGCAGCAGGGGGGATTACTTTGGATAACCATAATAATGGACATTGGGTTCCCCTCGAGGAAGGATACGAAGCTGCTGTGAAATGAGGGAACACATGGTCGCCCGTTTATGTGAACAGGATTCCTCGTAAATTTCAACTTTAATGTTAATCCTGATGAAAATTAATCATTCAAAGAAATAAATATTATTCCACATCCCAGAGCTGCATAATGTCACCATTCAGAAACATTTGACTTATCCAAGCAGACGCACCCTGACCACAATATGGTCTGTTATTTCTTTTTGTATAAACAGATGAAGCCATCAAGAAAAAGAATCATGAGCTACCGTTTCATGCAAAAGCATTGAAGGGGAGTGTAACCTTGACAACAACAGCTCCAACTTCACACAGTAAAGTACTGCTTTTACATTAAAGCATGAGTGATAATAATCTAAGGCTATAATATGGAACAGTGACTGTCACAGTATTTTCTGCATTTAGAACCTCTGAAGCAATTGATTTACAATCTATCAGTCAAAAGGATAACAAAGGGCGATGTTGAGTGACGTCATGAAGTGGCGTGGGATCATGCACTTGATGACGGCGGCCCCATCGTCCAGCTTCATCTGGTCTGGATTCATCAGTGTCAGCTGTTTAGGAGAAGCCAAATTATGCATACAGGTCTCTTCCTCTCTAAAGCAGACAGGCCCGGTGATAATAAGCAGTAAAACACAGAATAAAGCAGGCTCACCTGAAAATGACGCGTGCTTTCATCTATGCTATAGAGATGCCCAAAACTATCTGATGGCTGAAGTCCTTTATCTCGTCATCTCAAAAAAAGAAAGAAAGGGGAAAAAAAAAAAAAGTGGATTAACGATGTGTAAAAGCAAATTTTTTCAGGCAGCCATGAAACTGACGCGTATGCGTATAGGATATGACAGGATGTTGACAGGTGGTAAAATCCAACAGCACATTGCCGCAATTCAAATCACAGATTTCCCTGGTTTGACAATAATTCAAATAGTAGCGTGCATGCTCTCCAAGCGCCTGTGTGTTCCTTCTGGCCTCCTCCTACAGTCCAAAGACCTCAAGCTTCAGGTTAATTGGTGGCTCTAAATTGCCTGAAGGCCTAAATGAACATGGATGGTTGTCTGTCTCTATATGTCAGCCTTGTGATAGATTGGCGACCTGTCCATGTCGACTTAACATAGAAAGCTGATAATTCGGGGCAGCGCAACGGCATAGTTAGCACTGTTGCCCCACAATAAGAAGGTTTTGTGTTCGGTTCCCAGCCTGGGGCCTTTCTGTGCGGAGTTTGCAATGTTCTCTCCGCTCCTGCGTGGGTTTCCTCCGGGTTGTCCGGTTTCCTCCCACCATGCAGACATTATGTTTGGGTTAATTGGGTAATTGGTGGACTGTCGACCTGTCCAGGCTGACCCCGCCCTCGTCCAATGTGAGCTGGGATTGGCTCCAGCACCCCCTGCGACCTGGAAACAGATAAGCGGTAGAAGATGAATTAACTTAATATTCATAGATTAATTCTAATTTTTGTGAAGGCATGTGTACCTTTTAGTGCAGAACCCATTATCTGTGAAGTCATCCGGGGATATTCCTCTGAGGAAGTTAAATCTAGGGCAGCTGGTCTTGCTGTAGATTCTTGAAGACGTTTCCCTTCATCCAAAAGTTTCCTTCTGTTCCTTCTGAGGTGAAGCGTTTACGGCCAAGTCCAGCTGGCCTAGATTCTACTTTCTCTGAGACATTTACTTATGATGAATCATCATCCTAATCATAAGAAGCAGTGTGGTAACTGCTTCTTGTGATAACTTCAAGTGAATTATTATTATATTAGTATTATTTTGGGTGCTTATTAAGACATGAAAATTCAAATCCCACTCAGTAACAGATCTGAGGCAACAATGCATATGTGCTTAAGGATCATTTCATTTATAGATGCTGGAACCATAGTCTGAGGGTGGTAAGATGGTTTCATTCTTCGAGGCCTTGTGCGCACTCTCAGGTGTTGTAGTCGATTAACTAGCTGTCACGTCCCCTGGTGAAGTCTGTTTCCTGCCCTCCCCGCGTCTGTGCCTTCCCCACCATCATCTATTTCCTAATGGGGTTCACTGTGTTTCATTTGTCTTGCCCTCCTCGTGTACATAAACACCTGCCTCTCTTCCTCCCGTCGCCTGTTCGGCTCATTCCTCAGTGTTCAGCATTCCAGATATTGTTTTTATTCATGTAACTTCTAGATAGTGTTCGCCTTGCTGAGTCTGTGCGTCTGGTCGAACTGGCATTCGCAATTGACCACAGCCTGAATAAATGGTGACGCCGACATGCTTTTGAGTAGAACTACAGACAAAAATAAGAGACGCAAAACAATTATGAGTTACATAAAAAGAAGGACAACAACTTCATTCTGTTGTTGACAGTAAATCCAGTCAGTGAGTGTCCCAGAGGATACAGCACTCTCGTCTGGTACTGCTTTGATTATGGCCTTTACCAGACAGACTGCAGATCTGAGGGGAACAGAGGGATAAGGGAAGAGAGGAACATGGTGCCCCCAATCAGAAACCTCAGTTAATAAGGCAGTCAAATTTATCAGGAAGAAATCTAAAGGTACTGTTTGTTGTCTCTGGTGGGTTGGGAGTGGATGTGAAAGTTGGCTGCAGACACGCTAATCAACCAGAGACAAAGAAGTGAGAGCTTTTTATTCCACATCTGCTTTGTTGAGTCGGAAAGTTTTCTGAAAGGTTGTTTACACTTTGTTCAGCATAGAAAAAAAATCCTGTGGCTGTGGAAAAAAAAAAAACCAAAAAAAACAAAAGCTCTGCTGGGATTCATTTTATTTGTGTTGGTTTATATAAAATTTTTTATGACTTTTTGTTTTGTTGTTCTTTTGTCTTATAACCGATTAGTCTTGTGAAATGTATGCATGTTCAAATTTATATTGCACAGGGGGCCACATTTATATTGAGAGAAACCATCACTCTTTTTTTTTTTTTTTTTTTTGGATTAACTCTGTTCACTTGGACCAGTGTGCAAAAGGTCACATTATTCATATTTTCTTATTCTGCTTTTACACCTACCTCTTTCGGACATGAATTTAAAGTTTAAATAGCATGCGCAAGTCCGAGTGGGAAGGATTTGAGCATGTGTGTAGTCCAAAAAAGCATTTTGTTAGATTGAGATGTTATATCAATGCATGTCTTAAAATAACATAGAAAAGCAATTGCATAAATTTTCTTTCGTGTCCATTTCTTTCCTCCTCCACATCCCAACGGATCAGGAGTGTTTGGGGGGTTAAAGTCGGCTAAATGAAAACTTCTCTGTTGTCCATACATAAAAAAATTAGCTGCCAGAAAGAGGAGGGAAAAAAAACAAACGCACTTTGGCCCCCTTGCAAGAGAGAAACTATAAAAGATCTGGAGGCCCGGGCTGAATTTCATGGCCTGGCCTTAGAAGTTGGTCGTGGACATAGTGAGGTTCTGCCAGAAAAGTTCGGGGGAAAAAAATAAATAAATAAATAAAAGTACACATTTTTAACCAGCATGCACCATGACTGTGAAAAACGATCAGTCAGAACATGACGAGAGTTCAGAAGTCTCTACCACTTTTCAGAGAGTGGTGAAAGTGAATAAATGCAGTAGTGAAGTTGGGAACTGCATTGGAACTCATGAAGAGGCTCCATGAAGTGAATCAACATAGTAAATATATTTCTACGATCAATATATTAATTGAATATATTAATGCAGGATATTAATCTGCTATAGCTTTAAGAAAATGTTCATTGATTCTGTGGAGGAAGGGAAGTATTATCATTTCCTTTAATTTTTTAGCAGACAGATATGCCTGTTTACAACCACATTAATATTTTATGTCTGCTGTTCTCATCTGTACTCCTGATCGCCAGCATTTTTCAGAAATCATAAAACAGGCTTGGCTAATTCATAGGGACTCAACTCATTAACCCACAATTCATCACTGTCAATAGCACTGAATGATCGCAGCAGCCATGCGAGAGAAAGGCCTTTCATGTGAGGGAGATGTGGAGAGTTCAGTGTTATACGGGCATCTGTTCGCCACATGAAACACAGAGAAATTAAAGCGGGTAGCCGGCTCATATCATAGCATATACAGGCCGGCTTACATCCAGTATATTGTCACATGTCATTTGGCTTTTGATATTTCACACTGGAGGCTGAGACGCAGCCGTAAGCTGCTTTTGTTCCCGGACGGGTCAGCTGAAATGCCACCCGTACGAAATGATGGGCCGGAGAGAATGCTCGCCTCTGCTATGAGGAGATAGCACTAAAGCACCATGGCGGACACGGCCGCTTGCTGCCGCGGCCGTGCCAGAATCCCACCTGCCCGCTGCATAATCACAAGCACAAGGCCATATTTATTTACAGGTGTAATCAGCTTGTCAGGAATGAATGGGCTGGCACACATGGATGGGTCTAAATGATTCAGAACAGCTTGAATGACGTTGAGATTAACCCTGCGAGCTGACATGTCTCTATCACTCTGTGTCATCTGAAATGAGGAGAGAGCTCAGTGTTCGCCTTGTATCTATCATGCAGCGCTGGCGACAATAATCAATCTGACACGCCATCTGCCTTAGCTTCATAACCATCTGCATTTGCAATCACTCCCAGCTATTCTCATTTTCTTCTTCTTTCTTTTCCCCTTCCTGCTCTACCTCTGCCCGCACCCCCGCCCCCGCCCCCTCCATTGCCTCCCTGTGCCCCGCGCCCTCCACCCAGTCCATCGTTTCTTCATCTCTCCGGACTTGCCCCTCCTGCAATCTCTCAATATTGTGTTTCTAATATCAACTGTGGTACTAATTAATGGAATTGAACAGAGAGAATGGAAAGCAGATGGCTTCATTACACAAACAAATGTAATCACATCCAAAACAGTGGCACATTCTGCAATGATCCCTGCATAATAAGGCAGCCTGCTAAACATAGTATACCATTATAGATACTACTAATAAGGGAGAAAATATGAGTGTGAAAAACTCTTTCCAGTAGATGTATTTCCAGTCTGTTAATTTGATCGAAACCTATTCCCAGCTCAGTACTCTAAGGGCGTTTTCATACCCAAAAAAAAAAAAAAAGCGGGATAGGGGGGTGTTTTTAACATATGGTTCCCAATTATAGTATTATTGCCACCCTTCACTGTCACCACAGTTTGTTTGTTTTTCGGGCAGAGGGGTAGACCTCAGATTTGCTGAGAGGAATGAATCGAATGAGGAGCAAAAGATGTGTCTCCCCGTTTTGCCGGGCAGCCTTCAGCTTCAGTCGAGAGCTTGGGCAATCTCATCGCACTAAGAAATTTATGTTAATCAAGTTATAGCACAAACAAGCCCTCAGAAAGAGCATCACATAGGCAAAGAGCTCCTTCATTACAGACTGCAACAGCAGCTCGTGTGAATCAGATGGAAGACTTATTCACGCAGGCTGGCAGACATGTGCCCCAAAGCCTCTTCATAATTGGAGTGTCCTCTCATCTGAGCTCTGGCGGGGGGGGGAGCGGCGGCGGCGACTCCCCACCGCTGCCTGATTTGTCGCTGATGTTGGTGCGCATCTTTAAGAAATGCCACATTTTAAATGGACAAGTCATCTCATAATAAAGTGGTCTCCATTGTAATATTCTCATTCACGTATGGCCAACTCCTCCTGCGTGGCGTAGCTGCGAGGGCACCGGTGTTCAAAATGTGCTGGAGATAAATGCAGGAGCAATCAAACACACAAAACTGGCAGAATTAGGCTTTGCTACCTGAGGCTGAATGAATTTAGATTGTCTTCTGTCGTTTTAAGGTGTAAAATCTAATCGTACTGCCGTATTAAGCTCAATCTATTTGCATCCTGGTCCTGAGCGACTTGTGGGGCTGATTGGCACATGTTGATCAGAAAAAAAGTGGCACCCCAGCAAGATGCTGTTGCCATTTAATGGAACTGGAAAAGTCGCAGTCACTTATTATAGATATTGAATGAAAGCATGTGTTACTCTCTGTCATTTGATAATCAATTTCTTTTAGTTCTAATTTCAGGCAGATTTTCTATCAAGTTACGTTTAATGAAAATGATGTACGGGTCCAGCATGATTGCTCCATCACATTAAAACACACCCAGCACTGTATTGTCTAATGTTTTATGCCTCATACTGTATCTTCAGACACTCCAGCATTTTAAACGCATCTCTATAAATACAAACATTTTGTTTTTAACTTTTTAAAATATGCTAAGATTTAGATGTCTGACGCAGACCCATTTATTGAAATCTCAATGCACACCAAGGAGCAAAGTTAAGAGCAGTACAACGCCGACAACTGGATCAGAGCAATGCCAGATAAACATTCCTAGGTACTGTGGTTTTCCATTCTCTACCAATACGAGGCTGATCTATATTGTCATCTTATGTTTTCAGCGTCCTCCTAATTTATAAGACCCCAGCTATTGCGTATACTAACAACCGTCATTATTATTTATGATCTCAACTGCGTATCTATGTTTCAAGCAGACTTGGACAAATTAACTCTGTTTCATTTTACCAGCATGAACGTTTTCCACCGCACACGCATCAAATGTAGATAGGTCACTTACATACTGTAGGTTTGATAAGCTTTGAAGATTTATCACGGTGTACAGATATACTGTGTGCATGCACCACAACTGTTTGAGCATTCGTGTAGATGTCATTATCAGACAAAAGCACAGGCTTTTGACCCACATTGAAAAGTCTTTGGCCTAAATGAGGCGTCGCTTACTCACAGATGTTTGTATTCATCTGTCTAATGACCAGCCAACCCTGAATTCAGGCCAGAAAACAAATCAAGTGTGTGTGTCTGTGCGAGACTACTTGACACAAATGGAAGCTTCTCGTAATCTGAAACATTTCCAGTGTTGTTCATACATTCATTACATTCTATACTCCATATTGGTACAAGCGACTTCGTATTAATGGGATCGTCGTGCATAATGCATGCTGCATATACTGCACTCTGTAGGCCTGGGTGTTTAACATAAATGGGTTAAGTACAAGGAAGGAAAACAACATCAGTCTCTCTCACTGCGACCCAGTGGAGACAACCTCACCACTCTGGCTCCACATTAAGGTCCATCACTCTTTCGCCCTTGATTGCAAAAAAACTGCATTTTATGCCTCATTGGGCTTTAGCAATCAGTATTAGTAATAGGTTTTAATCTGGGAATGTAATGACTTTGCAGATGGGTGTCACAGTGCAAAGCTATGGCTCCCTGACCACTTGTCTTCTTGACTGCTTTTGGAAACTGGCAAAGAAACCTGGCACAGGACGACTCCTCTCCAGCTGAGAGAACGCATGAAGCTGAATTTGTGTCATTTGATTCAACTGCATGTTGAATACTCAGGTTAGGTCCTGTGGTATTTTTTTTACAAGCCTGTCTTGGCATTCAATAGTGTAAAGGATTTCTTTTTGTCATGCAACTGATTATCAACATGATGTGATAATCTATGAAAAGGCTGGTTTAAATCATCTACTACTAGTTGGAACTGATAATAACCTGTAAAATCCAGCAGGATTAGGACCCTTCCTAACATGACAATAAATGCTATTTTTCATCTGAAACATATAATTTACAATTATTTTACAAATATTGATGCGTTGTCACAGATTTTAGTGTGTGTTTATCTGGATTGACATGTTCAAGTTTGCAGGCATGGAAAACTGTATTTCCATTTATATTATTTTTTTGTCTAGGGCTCAGACATCAAATCAGATCTTATAACACCACCTGCACTCCTGGTTATTTGCCAAAATCAATGACACTGTGGCACCAGATTATTTCCAGGAATTTGAGTGTAATGCACAAGCAAACAGTTGCAATACAACACATTCAAAATTCGGTGTGTGCAGGGGGTGGCGGGTGGAGTGGCTCATGATGATTTGTGCTAGCTGTTAAGAAAAAAGAAAAATAACTGGTGTATAAAAAAGAATAAATAAATAAGTGGAAAACCCCAGAAGACGAACAGATGAGCTGCTTTAAAAAAAAAATAATGTCAGCACACTTCATTTTGTCATCAAAACACTTTTAGGGAGAGTGTTTTTCTTTCGATGAGGAAAGTTCAGATTGAGTTTTAAACTTTCCGGTTATGAGCTGATGATGTGTTGGAGAGCAGCTACACTGGGGGCTACACAGTAATTCTGTCTCTGAACAAAGGCAACTCCCCTGACAGGCAGCTGCTATTATGAAAGCCCTCAAGACACAGGACTTAGGAATTATCCCTCTTTACGAAGCAGTCAGACAACATGTGATGCAGCTGCTCTGTGGAAATGAGACGCCTTGGCTTAGCGTCAGCTGTACTTCATATGGGGAGTGCATCTCATGTCAGGATCCATGAGGAATTCTTCTAAAAGCCAAGTCCAAAGGGCAGTTGAGACTTCAGTATATGAGTGTGAGTATGAGTTCCCCCTCTGGCCGTGATTGACCTTTAGTTTTTGTGTTCGATGCTTTACAGATCTCAAATCACCTTGACAGAACAAAAAAGGTGCAGAATCCTGACCAGCATGTAGAGATGAAACACAGCTCCGAGCAGGTTTTACACTCTAAGTGATCTGTTTGCTGCAGTCTCCATCAAATCCGTCTCACAGGATTTGGATCAACACAGGCATTCCACAATAATATATATAGATCAGTCTACAGTCAGCAATGTCATCAATTACATTGAATTTCATAATCCTATTTATACTTAAATGGGCCCACACGTTTGACCTCGGGCAGCACAGTGGTTAGCGCTGTTGCCCCACAATAAGAAGGTCATGGGTTTGGTTCCCAGCCTGAGGCCTTTCTGTGTGGAGTTTGCATGTTCTCCCCGTGCCTGTGTGGGTTTCCTCCCACCGTCCAGACATCATGTTTTATGTCAATTGCTGACTCTAAATTATTCGTAGGTCTGAGTGTGAGTGTGTGTGGTTGTTTGTCTCTGTTGGCCCTGTCCAGGGTGTCTCCCACCCTCGCCCAGTGTGAGCTGAGATTGGCTCCAGCAACCCCCATGACCCAGAAATGGATAGGCGGTTGAAAATGAATGAATGTTTGACCTCTTGTCAAACATTTCTGCGTATAACGAATAGGACCTGTGAACCTCAAGGTCCACAGTAGCTATCAGAGTTAATGCCTTCCCAGAAAACTCAGTGGGTGAGCCCTAGATTCTGATCCAACATACCAGTTAGCCAATCTGGTGCTACTGGTGGTGCCCACCATTGTAGCTCATGTAGTTGTTAATCGCATAATTAAACTACACATATGAGTGCTGACTAGTCATCTGTCCGTCTGGGGGCTGGACCAAGCATAAACTTTATCATTTATCTTTTGTTCTCTTTTGGTAACATTTAGTTTTTTGCTTTACACAGCCTACGCTTGACCTTTCCCTGTGGTCATAAAGGAGACGGGTCCTACACAATGTGTATGAACGAAGGTGTAGACTGCTGTGACACAATGGCTAAGCGAAAACGTACGGTGAAATAACAGCCCTGTCAGACCAGTCAGGCTGGATTAAAAAGACCTTTATTGGCAAGCAGGAGGTGACAGGGGTAAGGAGGTCCAGATGGTCCCAGGACCTTTTCTTTTTTGGACACTAAGAAATCGTTCGACGCGAAACCCTCCTGCACAAGAATGCACACCAAGCTATAATATACCAAAGTCATTTTCTGTTGTGTAATTTCATTATCACAACATGGAGAGGCCAGCAGCTGCTTGGTTTCTTGTTATTTGACTGCACGGTACCAAAGGAGATAAACATAGGGAGCAGACATAACAGATACTACTTCAGTTACAAGTGAATACTAAAGGATGAATCATACAGGATGTTGCTTCAGAGTAAGGAGCTCCATCAACTTCCTTGATGCAAAACTATTTGAAGGCTGCCAAGAATTTAGTTGTTTTCTCAGGAGAAACTCTGTGTTTTGCTGAATTTCCTGGAACGCTATCCGGCTTGGAAGTGTTTTGTTCCATTTTGTTCCGTTTTGGACAATTGCGATTAAAAAAACGAAAGCAAAAACAGTTAAGACTCCTCGATTAGAGGCCAGAAGTGGGGGAGAGGAAAAAAAAAAGAGAAGAAAAGCAAAAATCGCCTGCTTCTGTGATTGGTTTGGCACGAGGGGCTATAATGAATACAAAATCAAAAGGCCTTAAAATACATTTTGCTCGATAGAGTAGGAACAAGATCTATTACCTCAGATGCAGAGCTGATAGTTTCGCCTCCTTGCTGTGGATTGCGGAGTCACAGAACAACACAAATCTACATGAATACATTTTTCTGATCTCATGGGGATTCAATCAACTTTAATGATTAAAACGTCAAAATACCTTCAGATACGGTTTGTGCAGTGACTGTTGGATGATGATTAGCACTACTTTCCCTTTGTGTATTCGCTGGTAAAGTTGAGTTTTAGTTTGTTTCCTTCTTTTTATTCCGTTTTCATTGTTTATTTCAGCTTTTCAATCAGGAAATTAGTTGGCTGAAAAACAGAAACATTAGGTTGGTCTGGATCCTAGCAACAATTTTTGCCATCTGCAGGGGTCACCACTTTTTGCCTCCACGTCTGCTATTATTTTTCCATTGTACTCAACTGATGGATAATAGTAACTCTAAAATGCAGAATGTGTGCCAAGCCCTGATTATTAAAATGGACAAAATGCATGGGCCCCACTGGCTTTGAAGCCAGTCACCTCTGCAATTTGCTGCTGAACAGGTCGTGCATGGTGGCTTGGCAGAGCCTTTGTGTTTTTTTTACTCAACAATTGAGTTCTGCCACTGTTACCGGCGACATGAGAGTGGCGAGAGTGAACCGCGAAGATAAACAATGAGCTGGAAGCGACTTCAAAGCTCTGAAAAGTTGCAGATTCAGGAGGTAATTGAACCAAGTTCATCACAGCGAATGACACTGTTTTCGCTATGTTTTGGGATTACGCTGTCCTTTCGAAAATATTGATTATTGCTGCTAAGCACAGAAAGAGGGATGCATGTAGGCTCGTTCGGCACTTTCAAATCAAATCAAATCAGATTTATTTATGTAGCCAGATCAACAAAGCCACATCAAGGAACTTTACATGTAGAGCAGATCTAGACCGAACCCTTTGGTCTTTTAGTGACTCTCTATTCAGAGTTTATAACTTTCTGTTTTATTTTGATATTATTCAGCTTGTGTTTGGTTGTTTCTTGTCTTTGTCTAGTTTTCCTGCATTATGACTGTCAGCACCCGATGTGTTTCACTTGTGTCCTATTATTCCGGCCTCCCTCGTGCATTCAGTGTGTGCACCCAGTCACCTGTGCTGCCTCATTCCTCAGCTTGTGTTTCCTCTGTTTTGTCCCTTGTGCTCCTCGCCTTCTGTTTTGTTCCCGCGTTTGTTCCCCAGCGTTTTTCTATGTGGCTGCAACCTGCTTGGACTAACTGTTCTCTGTTGCCGCCCGTTCGCTCATCACATCATTTATTTTCATCATTAAAGCGTCGTGCTGCGTGTGTGTGTGTGTGTGTGCCCGCATTTGGGTCCAGAAACAACCCAACTTCAGCACACAAGTTTCATCATCTGTTCTTCCACAGACAGGTGAACTTACACCAATACATATAGAGTGATTTCACTGATACTGTAGTGGTTCCCGGCCTGGGCCCTTTCTCTGTGGAGTTTGTATGTTCTCCCCGTGTCTGCGTGGGTTTCCTCCCGCTGTCCAAAGACATCATGTTTGGGTTAACCGGTGACTCTCAACTGTTGTGAGTGGTTGTTGGTCTCTGTGATGGGCTGGTGACCTGTCCAGGGTCTACACCCGCCCCTTGCCCAGAATGTTAGCTGGGATGGGCTCCAGCAACCCCGTGACCCAGAAATGGAAAAAGCGGTAGAAGATGGATGGATAGTTTTCTAGTAGAGCTGGTTCTCTCTCTCCCTCTAGCATAAGCTGGCAGAAACAGCACTACACTCAGAATTCCCAGCATGCTGTGCTCACATTGCAGTCACTGGCTGGATTATTACCTTATTCAAATGTGCTATATTTATTAATGGCAGCACAGTCACCCAGAGGTGTTTGGGTGACTGGCTGGAGGGCAACCGAACAAAGAGCACAAAGGCCACAGAACAGCCTGAGGGCCCGTTCCTTTGCTTAAGTTTGGAAAGAGAGATGGTGATTTTGGTTGCGAGTGTTTTGCTGATTCATTCAGTATGAACATCTTCGGTGTCTACTCACAACTGTTGTCCTCAATCTATGTTTTACCGTAAACTGGATATAAACAAGAAGAAACACCTCCGGCTCTTCAGCTGCAGCTCCTAAACAAGCCTGGTTGTGCAGCTCAGGCATCATGACACACTGATTCAACTGTGGGAGATTTTTTATTTTTTTTCCCTCCATTCATGAATCAGTGTGGGATTCTTTGTAAAACTTAAGAGCAAAAGAGATTTTTCTGAAGCTTTTTTTTTTTTCCACCCGAAATGCTCAGTTAACCCTGAATGGGAAATGCCAAACATAAACTATTACTGAAAAAAAATATTACAACACTGATGGCTGCAACAATTGTTAATGCAACTAACACACAATACTCACAATGGCAAAATCGAACTGTGATCAGAATCCAGTATTTGATAATTACCCACATTGACGTGAAGCCCATGGAGCAGATCCAGTCACATTTATGTATCTAAAAAAAATAAATAAATAAATAAATCAGCAAACTATCTTTTTAACTTCAAAAGGTGTTTCTCTCACATCCACTGCTGGTCATGTGTGTTGGTGGTGGAGATGTGTTACAAGAGGTGACACAAGAAGCAACGAAGAGTTTAGCAGCACTGTGTCTCTACCTCCGTGCACCTGCTACCCCAGAAAGCGCAGATGAGTTCACTTAAGCAATTCTGAACAAAAAAATAAATAAATAAACCCATTAAAATTCATCGAGCCCCCATTGGTGCATTGCTGTTGGGAATCTACAATTGCTCTGTTCTCCAGCTTTATTAATTCATCAGATTGGATGAAGGGGAAACAGGATATTGAGATTCATAGGAGCAAGACCTATCCAGCGTCCAGGATCTCCCACCTGATGCATTCTGCTACTATCCTGGGCGCCACAACTATGTGGGGCTGAATGAAAGCAATGTTTTTCCCGAACATTCGGATAAAATCATTTATAGGTGGCCTGGGGCATCTCTTTAGCACAACAGGACTTAGTTTCCTGGCATGTTGTGAGACATTTAGCCCGCTTTTCTTTTTTGGCCTTTGACCATATTTTGCGAAATTTCAATTTAACTGTGAGGGTGAGCATCATATGGCCAGATATTCATCTGGGATGCAGCGACGAGCCGGTGCCAGTTGTTTCATAATGAATCATGAATGTAACAGGATTTGTGTTGGTGTGTGTCTATGAAATCCAGAAGCGCTCGTTGAATATTTAGTGTCTCGCAAACACACAACCACCCAGAATATTTATCACATCATGGCTTGTGTGATTATTGGCTTGATATGAAGTGATATTAAACCTGTGAGAAGGATGATTATAAAATCTGACTTCCAGTTCACGACTTCACCATCTGCTGCCAATTTGTCTTGTTTCCAAAATATCTGTACACGTAGGTCAGCGTTTCCCGTGGAGTGTGCGCACACATTAATGTTAATGACTGCGATTAATTGCATTCTTTTATTATTATTCATATCTATTTTTCTTCCTTTTTTTTTTCTTCAGTTAGGCAAACATAACGTGTTGAGAGGAAAGCATGTGCACAGCTCTCCAAATGAAAACACAAGCAGCCGAGATGCACATTTCTGGACACACACCCGCTGAATGCCTGTGTTCGCTCTCCTCTTGAGACAGCTAATGGAGGGGTTTTAAAGCGCAAATGTTGTTTTCTTTTTTTATTTCCCTCTCTCTGGTCCGTCTTCATCACTCTCAACTCTCTCCTGCCACAGCCGCATTTACGGTCAGTGCTTAAATGATACAGCTTCTGCTCGGGGTACACTGATACAACACAATCCTGTGTTTCCAAGAAAGCAACTAGCATCCGAGTCAAAGCTGGGTCACTACAAGACATTACCAGACTCCTTCCTTTTTCTCTAGTGATATTTTTATGAATTTTAATATATTGTATCACAATGTTATTGACTTTTCTTCTGAAGCTGTGTGGTGACCTCATGGCTGTTGATATTTTTATCTGTTTGCCATTATTGTCTCTGTCTCAGCTAAATGGCGGTGTTAGTCATCAGTGAAAAGACAATGGATGTTGAAGTTAATACTCTCAAAGAATTCACAATAAGAAAAAGTTCTTGAGCCAAAAGTTTATAATCTTCATATAATCTCGTGTCCAATTATACTGAAAGAAAACCATAAAAATTTTAGTTGAGGAAAGCTAACAGCCTGTCTGGAGCGTTATTCATTCAAACAACACAAGAATAGAATCATGTCAGTGATTAATCAATCAATATTAAATCAATCAATAATCAATAATCAATCAAGTGGTCATCTGGATCCAGTGGCCACTAAATCGATGTCGATTTAGTGTCAACTAATTGTACTGATATCAGTAGTTTTCTGAATAGAGATTCATAATCGATGATATTACTCTTGTACAGGTTTAGTTTATTATTTTATGATGCGGCTTCCCTTTGGATAAACAAATTGAATTTTCTTGAACTGCTGCATTGGGGGGGGGGGGGGGTGGGGGGGGAATCAGTTTCCGTTTGTTTGTTTGTTTTTGTTTTTTTTTGTGCTGAGGACTTCTCTGGCTGTAAAATTGTATGAGTTGACATGTCAGTATGTTGAATATGCTTTTTACACGTGACGCTAATAGATTATGAACTGCCGTGGTAGATCAATCCTTTGTATGAATTCTGAGTGGTCATGTCAGCACTGATGGCATCCTCTTATGAAAGACACCCATTTTCAGACACTGGCTTACATCAGGGGATTCAAGACTCAATTTGTTTGGCCTTAGCCTGAATTGAATTAGTGGATTAAATCATCTTGATTGTGTTTAATTGATGTCTAATCCAGGCCGCAACAATGTCTGAACATTTAAAGATGGAGATGGTGATGCAGGTTGATGGGTCATGATGTGAGGGTTAATTTTCTCTTTTTCCCCCTAATTTAACAGTGTAATAGCTTCATTTCGCACACCTGATTATTTCCCTGCCATATGTTAGAAAGTTCAGTGAAAGGTAATAAATGTGAATTTGAATTGCAGTTGTAATATAAAACAGTTTTACATTTGCGAGTGGCAGGATACGACTTCACAGTGAAACATGTTGAAGTTCAGAACTGATAAATTGACACCCCTGATGGTCTTAATGCAGGACTTTTCCTTGAGTCAGTCTAATTTTTAGGATGTGCGTATTTCAGCCCACTTCAACACCTTTTCTGAAACCCAACCAAGTCATTTTTCTGCATATTTCCAATCAAGACATGACCAAAATGAAGGTGTGAACATATTTTTCATCGTAACAGCGGCAATCAAATTCTCATATGTCTGCCGCTGTAGGGGCACTGTGAAAGGAGGCTCATAAAAGTAATAGTACTAATAAATATTTGTGATTTTTTTCAAGTTAAATGAGTTGGGTTCAATTCAAAACTCCTTTATTAGGCTGAGTCTTCAGTGCAAGTGGAAAATACACATAAAATGGATTTTAAAAAATAGATTGAAGTAGACTGAATAATAAGTCCTAAAATGTATTGTTCCTATTTACACTTTGGGTTACACTCTTACGTTAATGTTTATTTCACCTCCGTACATCTTTAGGTCTGTTTGCAAAACAAATACACTGATGGACTTCAGAATGGATTATTTTTTGTACTCCCCTCCAGCTGTTATGCGGCTACATTTGAATGCTAATAGCTGCTTAAGTTGATGCTTCATTCCTGCATGTTTTCCCTTCATTGTCATTTATTTTCCTGCAGTCAATTTCCTGAGAAAGCTTACAGTGAAAGAGTGAGTAGCGTGAGCTTGTTTGCTCTTGTCTGTTGTTTTAGGTCGAATAACTGGATTGTATGGAAAGAAGCAAGAGACATCAGATTGACCATGTAAACATGTTATGCAAGATTCCTCTCTGCGGATACATTAGAGCAGAGATGAGATGTTTCATGCTGCTTTGGGAGCTCAGGAAGCAGTGATAGGCTTTCAAAGCCACAGCAGGTGGGCATTGCGTCAACAGGACGTTCAAATCGGATTTGCATTAAAAGCAGAAAACGTCTGTTTGTTCTCCGAGCAGTCTATGTTCATTATGTATGTATCCTTCACATGACCACAAATTCAGCCTTGCTCCTTAAGTCCCATGATGCATGGCGTTTCGAAATCAATGTCAGCACCTGCCTAGCTCATCTGCCGTTTGGCATTGCTGTTCACTGGTTCTTCGGGAGCTACACGGCGATGAAAGCGTCAACACTTTTTCACATCACAGATTGCAGGTGCATAACTTGTCACAGGCCGCCACGGTTGTTGGTGTCATAAATGGCTGCATACACTTACGTTGTCTTCCAGATGATTAACTGAGTCTTAAATGAATCAAAGCTGTCATTGTGCCATAATGCATCCCAAATAAAGGGATGATCACTAAAAAAAAAATAAATAAAAAAAAAAATCTCCATTTACCTAATAAACTACACGTTAATGAGGGCTTCACTTTTTCTCCATCTTTATTTTAATCAAAGCAGTATTGTGGATTACTGCAGGGCCAATGTGTCCCCTGATATTACAGTCACAATTGTACTCACCCCTATTTGTGACAAATTTTCTAAATGAGTACCTGCCCATACAGAAACCAAAAAAATATATATATATCTAATCCTATTATGTTTTTAGGCGTATTAAATAGTCTCACTTTACAGACATAAAGCAGCTCAGGCAGTCTAAATGAAAGTCGTAAAATAACTGCACACCAAAAGATTTATTTGATAGTGTCTTTGTGATGTTTCCTGTAGTGCCCTTGCATTTGTATTTTGGAATACTCACTATTTTTGCAGACAACTCCTGTGGCAGGGAGCTTCAGGCAGGATCTATGCTGCATGTATTCATCTCTGGAGAAAAAAAAAAAAAAACCAACAACAACAAAAAAAAAAAGAAAACAGCAGCTCTGTTAGAAGCTGGGGGCTTTAATGTTCCTGTGCCAAGGGGCTCATCACCTCATAAGTCGCCCATGACTGGCAGTGTGGAGAAGGCTTACAGACGGTCTACACGTGGTTTTCGGTCGCTCATCTCACACATCGCATCAGCAGCACAGCGCATGCAACCGTGGCGTCACTCCTTGTGCGCCGGGTTGTGACCACTGCTGAAAATATTTTTAAGCACACAGCAGTTGCTGATCATGTCCTGATGGAAGACTGCAGTGGCTGCTGCTGTTAGCTGTCTGCCATGGCGAAGATTATATAAACAGTGATTTAAAGATTAAAGCGTGTTTAGGTTTGCAGGTAATGGAACAAAATGAATCTAGTTGAATAGCTGGTGGTGATGATAATAATAATAATAAATGTTGTTAGGGGGTGGAACCCAGTTGCCAGGCAGGTTACAGCCTAGACCCGTTGCATTTGTTGGGTGGCGGACATGAAGAACCTATCTACTATTCATACCCACAGGAAATGTAGAGTCTTCATTTAACTAAGCTGCTTGTCTTTGTCTTTAGACCTCAGACAGCAGTCCCCAAAGGGAAACCCATGAGATGAGCAAACCAAGTCCACGGGACTTGGTTTGAGGTGAGAAACTTCTGACCGTGGGGTGCAGCAGGTCACAAAAGTAGCTGGCTGTTATGGCAACCAGACGAGGATGCAGAGCAGGAACAAGGCTCCGGACCACAGATTGAGAGGAGCTCTTCTATCATCATTGACAGTAAGTAAGTAGGTAAGATCAGGGGGCAGTAAGATGTAAGAGCTAGTAGCTTTGGTGAAAAGAAAAAAGGGACTTTAATCCAGGTGAGCCAAGGCTAAATGGGAAGTTATTCTGGAGTCCATCAGGCTGACAGGATGGTGAATGTTTATACAGCCAAGACATTTAACTGAAAGCTGGTGTACCCCGCCCTCAGTACCTGGAGGAAAACTGTAAACTCAGCACAGAAAGGTCCCCCAGGCTTCTTATTGCGGGGTAACAGTGCCACTTTGCTGCCCTGCATTGACATATAGGAATGTTGAAATTAATTACATGTCCAGGTCGCCGTTAATAATCTTTGATGGCTATTTTGTGAAAAGTCTGTTGAGTAGCTAACGATGAGCTATGATTTCCGTGGTGAGGTGAAAGCGGCTGCATTGTATCTTTTCACTTTCAGGTACTCTTTGAGAAGGAGTGAAATATTGGCCTAGAAACCTTTTTTTTTTTTTCCTCTCTCTTCTTCTTCTTTCTTGCCAGTTCCACAAGTTTTAATTTTCAGGCAGACCATAACCTCTCCTGCTACTAATTAGCACGCACCAGTCAGCGTGCCAGACATCACTTTTGCACTGTCTAAGGTTCACGCAGAGAGCATCTTGAGATGCTGACACTCTCTCCCACTCAGTGTTCAGAACGGCTCAGATGTATATCAAGCATGCTGGCTCAACAAAGGGGACATTGCTGCGCAGTTAATTTATGGCTCACATTTGCCAAATGTGAGCCAAACCTGTCACGGTCCACACTTCTGCTGCGAAGCGACCGATGCACATCATTGGTCACCGATATGTCACTGATCAGTCTCAGGTTTCGCCGACAGGAGGACAGAGGGGGTGGGCATGACAGACAGGCCCAAATTACAGGCTGCGGAGAGACGAGGAAAGATCTGGCCGCAAGCTTAAACACACCTGGGGAATGACATAACAGGCAGCAGCTGTGAAGGTGAACACTGGATTCAACTAAAGCAACCTGCTTCCTCTGCCTGGCATATATATATAAGACCTATGGGAGCAAAGATGAAGAAAGACTTGGGAAGGGCAGAGGTGGAGGATGAAGAGGAAGACGCATAGGCTGCAGTGGTGAATGTATGCAAATATATCCGTGCACTTTTAGGCATGACTCCGTTTTAAAGTTTCACCGTCCCTACAGTGTAGTGTTATTGTTGCCTGTAGAATGAGCTGTAATGTGAGTGGATTGAGGTCGAGTGGACTGTCGTTGGCGTTCAAGAAGTGGCTCAATTTGGTGTCTTTTTTGAAACAAGCCGAGGGCATTTTTTTGCCGTTTTGTCACAAGTTTGTTTGTGGTGTTTTTTTGTTTTTTGTGTCCTCAACAGTCCCGGTCAGAATCTTTCAGATGTTAGGTGTAAGCTCATGATGAATGCATCCATTCCAAGTGAGGGAGTGTGTCTTTGTGTTTCATGACAGCTTAGCCACAGAGTGAAGTAAAAAATCTATTCTGTCTCTTCTTTTCTCTGTTTGCAGTTTGTTTTTCTTTCACAAAGCACATTCGTAATGTTTTAGGACAAGCACTTTTTTTTTCTCCTTTGGCTTGATATTGAAAGATGTCAATTTTCACATTTAGTGCAACCATTTCAGTACATCTGTCAGCTGGGAACGATCCAGTTAATGCATTTGCCTCTTACTGGTCACAGAAAGATCCAGCGTCTTTTTCAAATCTGTGTGGAATTTGACCAACTCTATTAGGAAGCACTTGATGCATCTGGAATCACTATTCTGACTCAGAACAAACACATTTAGTAAATGTTAACCATAAAACACGCAGCCTGGCGCGCTGGAAGGAATTCTTCTCTCATCTTTGTTTTTATTTGTCTCCATAAACTGTGTCCGCCCGAACAACAGATAAATACAAAGAGCGCACTTTTCTCGATTCTCTGAGAAAACATATCCATTCTCTTACAACGTCTGACTACCTAGTTACTTCTAAGTTCAAACTGCGGATAACTCATCTACACGATGTGTTAAGGTGGCACACATAGACGTAGAAAAACAAAACACAATGTCTGCTCACTGACTGGAAAGAGTGAATATGCCTCTCCCTGATCCATAACAATGCAACAACTGTCAGACTTCGGAAGGAATAATGTTGACAGAAAACAGATGGACAGACAGCGCTGTCCTTTGTTCAAAGTTAAAAGAGTCAAGCGCTGATGTTTCCTCGCCCACCTCGGAGATTCTTGGCATTGATATTCCCCAACGGCCATTTCTCATTCGACCAGGAGTGGCACCGAATCAATCAGGGCTCCATAGAGCTAAAGGACAGCTTTTATCTCGTGCTCGCATTAGGAAATGAATACTGATATTTTACAGCAAGGAGGGAGTGCATATGATGATGAGTAATTGCTTCTTGATTTGACAAATATTTTGGCGTGGACCTCAACAATCCCCTTTCAACAGCGAACTTTTAAAAGTCACTGCCTGTATATCTGAATAAATGAAGTATAAAACCTTAGTCAATTAAAAAAAAAAAAACAGTAAGTTCCGTAGAGGCCAAAATGCAAGTGTTGAAATAAATTTATGTCACTATTTAATAATGACATAATCTATTTAGAATATTTATAAAAAAACAACAACTGAAAAGTGAGAATAAAAGGCAGAGGGAGAATATAAGAGACCTCAGAAGAAAATAGAGGCTGGTTAATTTGTGATCTCGGTGACCTTGGTGGTTGCAGCTGCACGATTGATGCCTTTTTCACAGCTTTCTCTCCCATTAGCCCTGTAATAAGAAAGAGCCCATCACCTGTGTCACCCAAGGGCTGATGCCGCCTCCACATCCATCATCACACAACAAAAGGTGACCTGTGGTATCCAGTTAGCCATCTCTAATAATTCTGCCTGCTTTCAAGCTGGTGTACCCAGTTCATAGCGAGACTTACTTTCACCCACTAACTGGCCAGGCTTTACATACAAGATCCCATTTTTATTGTAAAATACAGACGTCTGTGCAAGACAGACAGAGTAGCTTGAATAAAGAAAAAAAAAAAAAACAAAAAAACAACAAAGGAAGAAAGAAGCATTTCCTCCGTTAAAAGAAAAGAAAAATATCCATATATTACGAGGCCCTACGAAGAGGCTCAGGGCAGACCGGTCGGCAAAATGGAGGAGATTTCCTATTTAATGAACTCAGCACAGCTCAACATGCTGTTAAGATGCTTTTCACCATCTCAACCAGCGCCACATGTAAGGACAAGCACTCTTATTAAGGTACACAGTGTGCGTCTTCCTGGAGAGAAGTCTTTTCAACATTCAGACCTTGGAAAAAAGAAAGCCACCGCCGGCCTTGCTGAATTTCTCCCGACCTGTGAATGTCCGCTGCTTCACGCCTTTGTGCATTGTGCCTCTACAGCAGCTATGTCACATTGAAGAAACATACGTGTCCATCAGTAGAGAGGCAAAGCACTTGAGCAAGACCAAGAAGCAGTTTTTTGTTTTGGTTTTTTTTTTTTTTTTTTTTGAAATCTCTTTCTTATAAAGTCCACAGCAAGTTTTCATACTTCCATGACGTACAGTAGTGAGTCGTGCGGCAAAAGAAGAAGAAAACTGGTGCTTTTAATTGAAAGAGCCTCAGTTATTTGCTGTTTCACTTCAGTCAGTGGGCTCAAACAGGAAACTGAATCGCTGAAAAGCAGGTCATTGTACACCGCGTGCATTTACTAAAACAGAACTGACAGCAATGACACAAATGCAGTTACAGCCTGTGGGGGAAAAAAAGAAGAACCTGAAGAAAAAGGTTGTCGACGTTAATTATTTTCAATTCATAAGTGAACTCGTAATGCAAACCCATATTCTGATTTATATATTGATTTTTTTGTATATATAAATGTAATAATATTACACATTAAGCAGTTACTGCTTTACAGTTGCAAGGCCAGTTATTCATTATTTACCATTGCGATGAACCATTTGATACGGGTACATGTATAAGATGTATACACTATTATTTGTGTATTTATTGTATTTTTTGGTATCTTTGGTATCTTTGCTATCCTATAAGTATGTTGCATATTAACAAATTTAAAAAAATGGCATTTCTCCAGATTACATTTTTCAATATATCCGATCCAAACAGAAATCCCTCAGCAGGTACGTAGACCATAATTCACGTCTTTGTAGGAGCCCCTTTGGGAGCAGCTTCTTTGATAAGTGTCTACAACCTTTGTACACTCAGATGGAAATGCTAAGTTCATTCCTCCTAAATTATCCTCTCAAGCTCCTTCGGGGTGGATGAGATGTTTTATGGGCTTTAAGTCTGAGGCCGGACCACCGGGAACTTATCCTGAAGCTGCTCCAGCTTTGCTTTAGCTGTTTGCTTCAGCGCCTTGTTCTGTTATTGCACTGCTCTTACTCATTGTGGGGCACGTTACCAAATCAAATAAATCTTCCCATAGTGCCATCGTGTCGTTATTGTACGACACCATTAATCGGCAACATTCATTTTAGAAAAACAAATGTGAAATATTCCACCGCTGAAAATAGTTCAGAGGCAATGCTGTTTCTGTGATGTGACTGGCTATTTTTTTTTATTTATTTATTTATTTTTTGATAAAAAATAGTTGAATAGATTAAAACAATGGCAAATAATAGTCTCACTATCGTTAATATCTCAAAGTAATTATATGATGTCCTATGCAATCTCAAGAGAAGGTAATTGAGTGAGCATCATCGCTGTTTTTATCTGTGTTGAGAGCAAGTACGCATGCTCTCGAACCGAAGAATGGGTGCTTCATCACAGACCAACACACGACACAATCTGTCCTTTAACACAACCGCCACAATGGCGTTAGGCGAATGGCAGCCACGTTTTCGCGGTAAAAACATGGAGACCAGCGTAACTCAATGTCAAAAAGTCCTCATCCTCACCAATGTATATTGGAGCGTCAGATATTAGATACAAAAATGCCCTGGTGGTGATTTAAACTTTGACAAAATGGTGTCAGAGAAACTGCCCTCTTTGAAGCGGCATCAGCATCATCATTTTTGGAGTGAGCCCCCTTTTTTTTGTCATCACTCGCTCCTGCCTCTCTGCTGTCTGTCCCCCAAGGATAATATTCCACTTCAAGAGCACAAGGAGCGCACAGGGAAACGCTCCCACATGGGAGGAAGAGAACATTATCTCCTTTTTTCATGTAATCATGAGCCATCTTCATCCTGCAGCTTATTAGGTTTGGCTCCCCTGCATGATGAGGAGTGAATTGTCCAATAGGACAAAAGGAGAATAAAAAGCAAAGGAAGATAATGTTATATGAAGCTGGATATAAATTTCATGTGCGATTTATGAGTAACGCAATTTTACGGTGTGCGCTTTTCACTTTTTAAGCGCTACCGGCACATTACACAGCTGCTGCTCTGCTGGAGTCCCCCCCCCCCCCCAATGACAGCCTGAACTGTGTCACCTCATTTAGATAAACACATGACACAGTACCTGGAGCTGCAGAGAAACTGTCCAGTGCAGGTAAATGGCTGAATACTACTCGACTATCCGCTCTGACCTCCTTCCCCGGGGCATACTGCAGTAGATATGGTAAATGGTATATCGTGTGCGCTTTCATAACTTACTGAACTATTGAAGCACAGTCAAATATCTAAGAAGCTCTCTATTTCCAAACCAAGTTTTATTTTTTTATTTTTTTCCCCGATCGTTCTGAGTGCTTCTTGCTGTCTGTGCAGCCTAATCGGGCTGTGAATGCTCTCTCCATCATTACCATACAGTTTTTTTTTTGTTTGTTTTTTTCTGCTTGACTGACATTTTGTTGTCGATCAATGAAAGCGATGTTGTGAGTCTCCTGTCCGTCTTGCAGTGAAGTGAGTACAGCAGCACGGGGAGGGGCAGTGAGTCAGATTGCCATGATATTTTTTACAGTGGAACGCTTATTTTCGCAGCACTGAATTTGGTTTTCAATTACATAATCACATTTAGATTTCTTTTTTTTGTTCGCTATTCGTCGCTATGCTTGGTGTACAAAAGCAAGTGCAGTTATTTTTGCTGTTGCTCAAGATGTTGCTTGACCAAAAAAGTACTTATGATCAACAAAGTAAGGTGTTAATCAAGGATTTGTGTGAGCTCTCCTGTTTCCCTCGGCTGAGCGCAGCCTGAATGGTTCTAAATAATGATATATATATAGATATATATATATATCTATATATATATTTAATATTTAATGATCGTATTGCTAGCGGCAGGCTGCTATCAGCATGAGTCACTATTAATCATGCACTTTAAAATTCTTTATATTCCTGGATTTCTTTTATTTTCTTTCAGGTGATTATCACCTTTTCCATACGAGGGCATCTATCTCTTTTATTACTCTTATGATATATTTTATTTCATGTATTTTTATCCCTGTTCTTACCTTATTCTGTTTTTATCTGTTTCTCTTTCAAATTGTCTTCTTGCCTCGTATGTTTTTATGGCCACTTTCCTTTGTGGCGCTCTTTTGCAAATGGCAAATAAACTGACTGTTTCAGAATTCAACAAATAAAATAATACAGCTAAACAAGATTTAAAGTGTGTTACTAATAGTCTGACTAGAGTTTTGTGGGTCCCTTTAGAGAACTTTGCTCATTATATATTTATAATATATGCCTTGAAGTAGCATATGAATATATTTTAATGTGATTTGGGGTTGAGACGATGTCCAACCTTGACATTTTATCACATATTGACATATTATTTCTATTTTAATCAGTAAAGCTTTTGTACAGCTTTTCAAGTAGCCTGCTGGTCGCATGATGGCAGTCAAGACGATCACTCGGCCGAGACAACATGTTAGTCTGTTTTGGAAAAATAAGTGATGTAAAATTGGATGTAAAATCTGGAGAGAGAGAGAGAAAAAGACGTGCTGAAACAGTTCAGTTTAAGTGTGTTGAGATTGTTTATTGGAGAAATGGCTGGGACTGTTAAGATGTGAAATGAGAAAAGAGAAGGAAAGGTCGACCTGAAGCTATAGCATTCTTTTTCACTTCATTTTATTTTAAGCCCTTAAATTCCTCAAAATGAGAAAATGGCATTTCTGCAAATTTCTGCCCATCAGAGTTAACAACTGTCACAATTCAAGTATGTCGTTTTGTTTTTTTTAATTGAATAAAATTGGGATTCTTGCATTTTCTCATGACTGAGAGCAAAAGAAGGAATGGAGAAGGTTGTTGTTGTTTTATCTTTAAATCCAGGACAGCTTAGCTCATTTTGGTGAAATGATAAAGACCAACGAGAGGTAAGAAGGCAATATGATTTCATAGCAACAGAGAACACTTCATTGTTTACCTGAAATGCTTTCCCCTAATAAACCTGCGACACCAGAAACACAATTTACTGACGGTAAAATCAGAACAACAAAAATGTCCTCACATCTGTCGTGTCTGTCATGACTTAGACAGCAAAGTGTGTGCTCATGTTTTCCTATGAGGTTTCTGGATAGTATAGGCCTACGGTTGTGGCGTTTAACTCTTCATCCACTCTTATATAACCAGAAAATACACTCCCTGCCTCTTTTGTCAAATGTATTGATTCATAAATATTCCCTTTGTCTCAATGTTGTAGTCCCACCTTTCCTCCTCACTTCACAAAGAATGAACAAAACTGTGCAGTACAGTATAAGTCTATGTGTTAAAGCCTGGTTAACTCCCAGCATCGCTAAAATATAAAACATGCCAGCCTTTGAAGACACTGTTCCGAGAATATCTCCACATCTGACTCCTCTTTTACTTCGTCAGTGTCTGCCCGACCGCCTCACGAACACTTTGTATAGTTTTATCAGCGGTCTCGCGCACCATCACAATGTGGACTGATTCTCTTCGGTGTTGACCAACTCTGTCTGTCTCCACATGTAATGTGAAAAATGTTAATTTAGTCTTGTTATCTTCTAATACTCTTTTCATTTTATTTTACCATCCCAGCAGTGTTTGGTGTTGTTTCACATCAGCAGTTTTTCTGTTAATGAGTGGTGGCTGTGACCGGCAGCTGGACCCCGGACGATAACATACTGGGTTAGTTTAGCGCTGTTTGCTCAATTTCAGACAAAACCTGAGAGAAACAAAGAACAAAATTTTTGTTTTATCGGCTGGTGACTGCATATTGTGCGATGCTTTTTTTTAGATTTCCTAGGAGAGTTGCGTTCACCTTGTTATTTGTAATTTGGTGTCCTTCTGTTTTTAAATACTGCCAACGGGCTATAAATTAGAAGACAAAAGGGCCACTTAGGCTTAATTATGTACAATTACTTAGTCGTTTTGGTTCGTACCGCCCATATTTGACAGACAAATGTCTTGGCTTCACGGGGATCACATGCACTAAGAACTTTAACTAGTGGTCTATCAATCCATCAGTGAAGTTGTACATAAAACTCCTGCGTCCAACACATTTCCACAACTACACCTTGTCTGTTTCTATATCCAGTAATGGAATTTTTTTTTTTTTTTTTTTCCTTTTTACTGATAATGTACCCCGGGTGTGCTCAGGCCAAGTAAACTATAAAAGCCTATAATCATGGTAATTGTGCCGGCAAATGAGGCATTTCTTATTCTCCTTTGCCACTGACACAAAGACAATGACAAAGTCAACTTCTGCCTCTGAAGATAAACACGTCATGAATCTCGGGCTGTTTAAAAAGATATCCTGTGCGAGACAAAAATCAAGTATCGACAACCTTGCTAATGACTTTGTGAGGCTGTTGTCTGGAATGGATTAGTTTTGAGCTCAATGGTAACGTCAGCACTATAAGATACAACTAAAGCTAACACGCTGATATTTAAAAGGTGCAATGACGAGCTTGCTCACTGAGTTAGATAATATCTAATAATTTGTGAATTAGCAACGGTAATTTTAATTTTGAAGGTATTTGGTCATTGACTATTTTAGGTCTGCAGGTCACCAATGTGATAACATTCATCTTCAACAAAGCAAACTCCACATAAATCTGTCCAACAGTTTGCATCCAACAAGTATTTTGCTCAAAGACACAAATCTCATCAGGCTCTCATCAGGAATATCTGGACATTGTGTCATTCCCTCCAGCAGTTTGAAATAATTTTTACAGTGAATAGACAGGCATGCAGACATTTATTTATTTTATTTTTTTTTTAAGACAAGGCTAAAACATCTATATTTTGCAATTTTGACCTTGTGAAGACAAGTTTTTAATCAAAAAAATCAAACTTGATGTTCAGATCTTCTTGGAGACTGGAGAGCTCTCGTCCTTTTCGTCTTTGGCTCTGGCTCTCCCATGCATATGTGATTGCCTGTGGCACTCAAGCATGTTCAATCAACTGAAGAAGTACAATGAAGAAGTTCAAAACTTCCAGACCCTCTTATTGTAAGTATTACTTCTAGTGGGCCGGGGAAGGAGAGGGCCCCTAACGTCCCCTAAGTGTCATTCCACTGTAACGGCACCTTTATGAGACATTTAAAGGGGTTTATAGAGGGTTGTCGTGGCCCGTCATCAAAATAATGGCAAACCAAGGGCCCTTTCTCCCCTTGGGGGCTCCACAGATACATTCTAGGTTTGCCTCTCCTGACAGTGCACCTCTGTGCTTTAGTCTCATTCTTTTGTTTCCATTGGGCTGAACTTAGCTAACATGTTAAACCTGTAATCCCGACAGCTGAATAACACATACCAGTCTCTTTTTCATGTCCTTACAGCATCAGGTGCGTTATCGCTATCATCTGGGGAAATGTAGACAGATTTGCCTGTAGCCTGGGAAAACCAAGCTAGGCTGAAATCAGTTTTGCCATGTGGCGAACGGAGGGGCACATGGCGAACTGCACGCAGTTGGAACATCTCATCTTGGTGGCATACAGAAATGATACTACACAGTATTATCAAGGGCATATTGGCTCTACGTGCTTAATAACTTATATGGGCTCCTGTCACGGTATAATAAACCGAACCCCAGCGTGAAGCCACCATTGTGTCCCTGATCACACCTTACAGTACTGTTTTTCACTCTTTCCCACACCCCACACGTCTGCTGTGTTAAATGTGTTTGTGGGCCACAGTGGTGAGGGTAAACATCTTGGACAGTTTCTGTGTCAGATCACATAGCATGGAGCTCAGAGTGATTATGCCGCCCCTGCAGTCTTCCTTGACGGAGTCTAAATTGGATGTGGCAACAAGAATCAGAGGGAGCCAGGGGACAGATAAACTTTCCAGGGAAAAACACCGCCATGCACGCACAGCTCGCTGGATTCTCCTCTCTCAATGCCACTCTGGTGGCATTGAGACATCTCCGCCCTGACACCTTGTAAACTTTAAATAATTATGAAAATAATAATAATAATAATAAAAAAAAGGAGACAGGGGATTCACATTTTATTTTCTCCAGAGTGATTGATAATCTGGCTCGCTCTTAGCCCCCTCTTCATGCTGCTCTTTCATCATCCGGTCTTCTAGCCTCTGATGCTCGTGGTCCTCGTTAGTAGGAATAATGAAATAAAAAAACAGTGCTCAAGGTTGGACCTCCACGGGGAAACGGGCTGCTGGACTGAGTGGGGAGGCTGTCTATCAAAGGTGCACCGTTCATTGTGTGGGAAAAACAAACTCTGTGGGTGTCCTTGAGAAAGTCCCTCAGTCAAGTTGCCACCACGATGGCAGAAAGATGTAGTCGATACGAAATTGCCTTAGGCAGAGGTTGTGATACGCAATATGCATATTTTTTCATTAGAGGATGTAATTTTTGCGTGTGTGTGTGTGCTTTGTACACTCCCTTTGAATCCAAATGCCTTCTGATTTACCTGCAGCATTCGAAAGGGGTCAGTATGGTTTAACCCAAATTGTCCAATGACCCATCTGATTTTAACTGTGGGTGGTTTGGTTCTGTCAGATTTAATGACTAAAATCTGCATATACATATACACTGCAGCCGCTTTTATGAAACCATCTCTGTTTTTTACGTAGTTATTTTTATTTTGATCGTATGTTTGTGCAGCCAATTTTGGCACAATCCAGGAGAGACTGTCTAAAAGTCAGTCAATTTGTTGTCAATATGTACGCTTCAGCTAGGGGGGATGGGCCTGAGATGTGGGATGTGGCCTGGAAGCATGTGGTCATTTGGGAAACAGGTATTGACAATTCTACTGCAGACGGAGTCACACAACGTGCCACTTGAGCTACTTTGCTTCGAACATACTGGACACATCGAGCTGAAAAAAATTCAGCTCTGAGCAAGTAATTCCTCCACTCTATAGGACTTCTCCACTGTGCAATCGAACGCACGCAGGGATTAGCGCGCCCTTTCACCAGCTGGAGCTGTTTCACAGATCACCTGGAGCTACAGTAGCCGGATCTCCTTGGGAGCTGTAGCCGTCAGTTTTTACTGCTACTGATTGGTCATTTTTAGAGTCAGGCTGCAATTATCTTTTTACTGTAAGACAAATTAGCTACTCTCAGGATATGAAAGTGACCGTTATGGGTGTCTGTAAATCCCAGAGGTTTGCAGAGAAGCGGACATCTCCCCCATACTAACAGCATGATGTCGTGACTGGAGAACCAAGCAACCAGTTGAGCCGACTCTGTTTGGGAGGCTGTTTCTCGAAAAAAAGCATGAGTAAATGCTGGACTCAAAATTCATAAAAGTATGCAACAAAAGCTACACAAAGCTCTCCAAATTACACTGCTGTGCACTTTCCTAGATAGAGAATATGGGAATATAATCCCAGTCTTTATGCTATTTTTCTCTCCAGGAATAGAAAGACATCTTACACTTTATAAGATCATGACCCACTTTGTATTTATCCGATGGCTGAAGTGAAACAGCAGCCATACTCGACTGAATGAAAGGTGAATTTAAATTTATTTTCCCACTGCATGACAGTTCAGGGTATCAGATCAGTTGTGAAAAAAGGGCACATGTTTTGAAAAGACTCTTTCCAACACAAAATATGGTCCATGCAGTGTCATCACAAACTGCACAATTGGGTTTGCTGTGTCTGTGCTGTTAGTGCATTCACTGTGAATGAAAACAAGTTGCCTGATGAATTTCCATGAATTTCGCAATTTCATACAAAAAAAGAATTGTGCATGACGGGACTGCACAGTGTCACGAAAACAATAGCCTTTATTTTTTTTGTCTTTTCATGTTGTCTTTGTTTTTTTTATTTTCATGAAATCCCACCACAGACTTATTATGGCTCACGTTAAGGCTCACAGAGAATGCTGCTTTGTGCTAAAGATGGGAGTTGGCCATACAAGCTTCACGTCATACCTGCAGAGCTCACGACTGTCTTCACTGTGATGGATAGTTTTTCATTCAATCGATGGTGTGTGTTTTCAGTGGGAGCTGCTCTGTAGATGTTCCACAGTAATGACTAGTCTCCTCGGCAAGGAGGAGATTGAAGACTGACATTTCTGTGTGGGCTCAAGAGAATATCATATCGAGAGTCAGTTTCACAGCTGACGCCGAGAGCCCCTTTAATTTGTTTTAAAGTTGAAAAGTTTTTACGGCCATACGTGTGTTTTTCTATTTCATGGCCTCCGAATGGAACAAGCCATTAATTAGAGGCTCACAACACAGCTTCAAAGATGAGGGATCAATCCCATTATCATTTAAATCTCAGCCCTCCCAGCCTTTGTTGTACCAAGACAGAGTTCAGAGTGGTCTGCGGGTTCCAGCGAACAATGAAAAGCTCATTTACTTCTCTGCGCTGTGTAGCTTTCCCTTGCAGAAAATGAATATGTCATTAGCCTGGTTAACCCCAGAAGTAAATTGTTTTAAATCCAGCCTGCATTATATGCATTATGTAAAGCAGTCCTGGATCTGAGCTGGACCATTACTTTTAAGCATGAAGTCTACTCTGCAATTAATTTCAAATGATTGTTCATAGAGGACAAAAGAAAACCTAATTTATTTTTGATTTACACGTCATATCGATTTCATGCTCGCGTGACTAACCTGGCTCGATTTAAAGAAAGTAACAGAGAGAAAAAGGAAAACAAAACTGAGTTCTTCAAAATTAATTATCCTCTCAGAGATTTGAAATGTTTTACACTGTTCTTTTCATGTCTACGGAGAATCCCATAGATACCTTTAAAAGCTTTTTCAAGAGGAAATCTAATGGAATAAATGTCTGCAGGTCCTTCTCATATATGGAGAGCAGTGAAGAAACAAGGTAAAGTTTGCAAAGATTGGCTGAAAAACACATTCATCCATTTTGAGGGTCAGAGGAATTGATAAAGACAGTCTTAAAAAAAAAAAAAAAAAGAAAGAAAAGCATGTTCCAGTCCTGATACTTTCATTATAGGGTACTGCCTAGAAGATAAGCTGTGTGACCTGGCTTCATATTTCAAGGATTTTTCAAAACTCTTATTTTGATGAAACAACCTCACCTGGGTGTTATTTTGTGAGTCATTTATGTATGATTCAATTTTATTGATAAATGGCCAGTTTGGAAGGCGGCCATCCAACACACATAACTGAGCCACAAACTGGACTTCAGATCCTGACCCCCCTCTTTGTCAAGTTATCAATGAATATATCTCGAGTCACTTTTTGTGCAACTTTTGGAATGCCCTTTCTGTGTAGCAAAGCACTGTCAATTCAGCTCTTGTCCTTCTGCAAGTTTATTTCAAGGTGTTTGGAAATGCCTCAAACTGTGGCCCAGAGCTAAAGAGATGTCAGGTCTATTAAGTTATGTTGCTCAAGGTTACATTTTGATCTCCTTACTTAGACAAACGTCTTCGTGAGAATTTGCACACTGTCGTTTGAGCCTTTTTATCACGTAAGGAGACCTTGGCAGGTGGCAGTGTGATCCAGCGAGGGAGAGGCCTGTATTGCCTGCTTGGCTGTTTGCGTAGTGAGGTCACAAAATCTGCCTTTTCTGCTGATATGCATTTCATAGTGCTCTGCTCAAGGTGATCTTAAACAACATTATTACAATTTCCATTCCAGACCTGTGGTGAATATGGATGGGCGTTGCACAGCTACGTTTTTTCATTTTTTAATTTTATTGTTTTTACATATATTATTTATCTACGTTACACGCACCGTGCATCTGTCTTTATTAAAGTATTTCTCCATATTCTCTACATGACCTCATTAAATAGCAGCTTCATGCTTGATTTGTAATCGCTGTAGGTGTTAACGTGAACTACAGACCCAGTTTTCAAAGACAGGTGACTCTGTGAAACCCAGAACATACTTCGCTCTAATAGACTGAAGAAGAACAGCTGTGGCAATGGAGAGCAGTAACACACTGCTTTAATTTTAACGTGGGCATCAGTGAAGCTCAACTGTGCATGGAGGATACAGAGCAGCCAAAATGCAGCATGTGCTCTTGAGCTGTGCAAACAGCTGTTGTGCTCGCTGTTGCTGGTTTGCATAAAAATCAAGATGAAATGAGAAGGGGGTGGGCTCAGTGAACATTTAATGCATTTTTAAGTCAATACGACAGGAAATATTCAGGTGAGGGTATCTTTTAGCTTCTGGAGGATTGTGATGACTACTCCCTATATTGCGGTGAGGGCACATAGCCAAAAAGTCAAATTGTTGAGTCCTGACAGCCTATAGCTACTTTTGGTGAATGTGGACCAAACTGTCACCAATGAGCTGGTGAAGGTAAAGACAGATAAAGACAATTTTACATTTAATTCATAAAATAAAAATTTTACCTTCACCTCCTGTGACATAAGTAAATTCCAAAAAAAGTTGAAGAGTGTTACAGTGATTTTGGCCCATTATATTTATTTACACTACGCATTACTGTAGTTGTTGTGGATTAATTAAGTGACTAAGTAGCTTTGTTGCTTAGTCATATATTTTAAAGTTGGGCCAAGACTATATATACAGTACAGGCCCAAAGTGAGAAGTTGTGTCCAAACTTTTATATATATATCTGTGTTAAGATATTTTGTGCACTATTATTAAGTAGGGTAAAAAAAAACAAAGAAAAAGCAAGGAGATGCGTAAATGCGTGCCAGTTACCTGCATATCTCAGGGTTAAACAAACCAGGCAATATAGTCCACATTAAAAGTAATGGCTGAGTAAATTTCTGTTATTGGTGAGCTGTTAAATCCTTAAACATGTCACCTCTGTCCACAGCTACAAATTTAGAAACACCACTCAATGTGGAGGAGGGAAACAGAGAAGGCCAGAAATTGGATTAGCCAGTTGGATGTGATGATAAGCCAGCGAGGACAGCCGGTGCAGCGCCTCTGTGGCCTTTCTGATAACAAAGCTAATCCATCCATCTTAACCTCCTGGCCTCTGCTTTGAGTCCCCTCATCAAACATCCTACTGCCCTATTGTTAGCCATGTTTGCTGCCTGTCCTGCTGCGGCGCTCCAGCCATAACTCTTCACTCTGCAATGTGGTGAGCAGGTCAGCTATTAATTTAGGTGAAGTGCCACTGTGTCTGTACCTGCTGTTCAGCTCAGTAAGTCGAGCTGAGCTGATCGCCTGGATGAAAGAGACATGCTGCCTGTCATCTTTCACCTGCCTGGCACCCGTGCACCTTTGGGCCTTATGTGCATTGTCTTCCAAAAAGTTCCCATCGTGACTGGCAAGACAGATTGCTGCAAAACTATCAGCAGGACATTTTCTGTGGCCAAGAGTTAAGCTGGAGTCATAAATCAGTCCTAAGAGACAGGCAGTCGTCAAGAATGGAGGACAGAGGGAAGTGGCAGGGTGGGAAATGAAAATGATGAGAAGCGTGTTTGAAACCAGAGGGTGTTTCATTAAGTGAGATTTGGTGGTCAGGCATAGTCCAGTAAATTCTCTTTTGATCATTGCTTGCTTTTAAGTGTTGAAGTCCACCGTCGTACTGGACGTCTGTGTCTGAGAGACACAGACCGGAAAATACCTGTTTCGAAAAAGCCACGTATATTTGGTGATGAAAAATTTCTCCTTTCACTCAGTCACACGAATCGAGTAGACCGTGAATGCAAGAATTTGCACGAGCATTGCATGGCCAAAAAAAAAAAAAAAAAAGAAATGAAATGAATAAATGACATTCAGCAGTTTTCCATGGCATGTCCAGACAGTCTTGAAAACTTTATACCTCTTCTGTAGCATTTTTGTGTTTCAGTTAATTTTATTTCTGTTGTCAGTAATGCATTGGAAGGTTGAGATGACAGTCAGATTTCAATGGGAAACTTCCATCAAACGACACGGAAGATCCACAATCTGCGGTCCTTTAAATGACCACGAGAATCTGGCTTCAAACGGGGATCAATATCGATCAACACAGACTCTCTTCTTTAAAATGTTTGACTTTCGCATAAACAACACACCTGGTTGCTGTATAGAAAGATTTACAAAAGCACTTTGAATCCAAGCTTTATTCGTGTCTAAAGTTATGCACAATTGAGGGCGTGGCTTATTTGAGAGGCCTTGAGAGTTTGCTGTGCTCCTTTGGTGTGTAGCTGCTAGCTACCTGATATTACCTCACCTAATTTCAGCTCCTGAACATTTGCTTTTGGCCATACGCCAAAGCCTCGGCTCCATACACACTTTTAACTCTGCCTGCTACCAGATCAGTTTGGAAGAAGGGGGAGAAATCATTGCTCCGAAGATGATGGCCACCCTTAGCTTCAAGCCACAGGTCATAGAGGCCACACCCATCTTGATTTGTGGCCTATTATTGCCATAGTGCCGACATATTGCATAGACTTTTATGATAACGTAAATATAATAGCGTCGGTCAGATATGGATTATTCACTGCAGTTAACTCTTCTTTTTCTTCTTTTCCATTTTTATTCATCCTTTTCACTGTTGAATTATTGAATGTTTGCGTATCAAATTGCCCTTGAAGGGACACATTTAGTTTAATATTGAATTTGCTGTTATCTAATTGTCTTTATTAGTTCACAGGGTTAGTTGCTCATGACGAAAATATGGATGTGACTTTAACTCTTTATCCGCCCACATTAAGGCATCACGAGGAATGCGGTGAGCAGTGGGAGGGTCTTAGTTATTTTATGGTGCTTGGTCATCATGTGCTTGCACTCATCACACGATATGCGGCTCTGACAGTGCGTTCTTTTGAAGTGTTCTGCAATCCTCCGCTCAGCCTGTTTTAACATGCACGTCTGCGCAACACACAGCAACACTGTCATGACTTCTTTAATCCTAACTGGGGGTGTCACTAGTTAGTTTAGTGGGACTGAAATAATGCAGAGAACCGAATCACGCTTAATGAAGTGAGACTTTCATCAATAGAACTCTGGCTCTTCTCGAGCCTCCTCGGTGAAATGCCCCCCAGGTAGCTGCTCCTGACAGCTGCTCCCTTGTTTGAACATCAATTTCATTTTCAGTGCTCCTTTGCCCCTGCCATACCAAATCCCACACCAATTACGACATAGATAAAGCGTTCTTTTGGGGAATGCTGCTAATGAAATGTGGCCTTTAGGGCCACTCGTGTACAGTTATGTTACAATGCAGTGGAATTGCTTCGGGCTAATAGTGTGTCACTGGCTTACCATCAACAGCCACAGGACTGTAATAACCTTAATGAAAGAATATTTGGCAAAGTTTTTATTTTATTACTATAGGTTTTTGTTTGTTTTTGCTTTAATTATGATAAACAATCTCCATCTTTCAGAGAGGAAGTCTTCTCTCCAGGCCCAGTAGGATTTTTACTTAAGGACATCCGAGGACAGAAGATCCTGAATCCTCTAGGACTTTGCCCAATATTTTTGTGAATAGTTTTTAGGACAAATTTATATGAGTTTTTATAAATTTTTATATTATATATATATATATATATATACACGCAGTATGATCATCAGCCTATCCTGAAGCAAAGATGAAGAACAGAGGTCTTGTCAGCCACATTCCTTTGAACTCCACACCAGCAGCTTTGGAGCTTTGGTTTCATTTTCAAACTTATATTCATCAGACAGGCTTTAGACCACTTTTTTTTTTTTTTTTTTTAACTCAGTGGCACTCTGCAGTCATACTCCCCAACAACTAGGAACAGACTTTGATTTGTCAAATTGACGAAAAACTGCAATAGAACTGAGTAAAACATGATATGAACTGCTATTATTATATTTTTGACCTCAGCTGAGGATGTTCTCATTTGAGACCGTGATAGGAAAACCTGATTTCATCCAAAGTAGTAAAAAGTATCCGTTATACTTTTCAGATTCAAGCTACCAGACCTGTGCATGTGCTGGATGGGTACAACGGTGAACCTACCGTAACTGAATTCATAAACTATTCGTTACTATTATATTCTAATTACTTTAATCACTGTATTTGTATGAATTATGTATAGTCTTTAAAAGAGAGTCCAGGGGAGTCTAGACAGACACTCTCAGGAAGTATGCAGAGTTTGCTTAAAGTCCGAAGTAACTAGATGAAGTCCATGAGTCTGCAGAAATGGGAGAGTCCAGACTGAGCCGCCATTGCCCCAATCCATTTTCTACCCTCATACACTCGTGGACTTTGAGGTGTATTCCCGTTAAATCCATGAAGGCTTTGGGCCGTCCCGCTGTCAAATCATCAAGGGCTCTCTAGCAGACATTTTGAACATTTGATGCACACTTTCCATGAATGGAAAGACTTTGCCTGAGGGAAATGCCCGCCGTTCATAGTGTTGTAATATCAAACACACAGACGGAAGGAATGAAAAATGCTCAAGAAAAAAAAAAAAAACCCAAAACCACAACAGTGTCTTGTAACATCATCAAAGATATCTGATAAAGTGTTGCTCCATTTGTTCAACGTTCTCTTTCAATCACTGAAAACCCCATGCCATTCCTGGTAAGTTTGTGATGGTTCAGGGTTTTTCAGTTGTAAGAATGGAGCCTTATACTTGACCAAGACTACAATATCCCTGATTATGATCTTTAATTCACCTTCATTAACACACTGTTTTTACAGCAGTCACTTCAGATATGTAAAAAATCATATCAGTCTTTTTACTTTGATTGGGAGTCTCTAGCTGAAAGATGTTATTAGATTAAATAGTGCACAGTGTGTGCAGAACGTGCAGAATGTGCTTGTTCCTCAGCACCTCAGCTCTTTGCTGTTGCGTCTGAATAGAAAAATCAAATATAAGGAAGTGAAAGATTTTAAAAGAAAATAAACCGAAGTGTTTTTGTCACATTTCTCATCTTGTTTGTTGCACAGTCAACTTGGAATTCTCATGTTTGACAGGTACCTGGAGGCAGCATTTTGCTTCTTTGTGGTGAGGTTGAAGTTTATGAGCAAAAAGAATGTCTGTCATTGTCATTTCAGTATGACATAAAAAACAAAACAAAACAAAAAGTCCCCAAATACCCAACAACATTCAAAATATATTTAAATATCATTCTAACAGTGCTGGGCAAAGAGAGACACATTTGAGTTCACTCTACTTCTGGTCAGTCCACGCGGAAGGAAAAAAGGAATAATTTTTTTGCAAAAGCATGATCGGACCGTCATCTCAGCCACTCCATGCAGTCCAGTCCCCTGCTGTTTTGGAAAACCTGTGTCTTAACAACTGAGCGAAACTTACAGAGCTGCAGCAGTCAGCCCCATGGAGAGAGAAGAAATTATATTATTACTGTTGGATGCACTTGTAAAACTGTCTCTGAGGAGGAGGGAGAATTTGGGGGTTGACACATGTATTTGAACGAAATTATAACCTTTCCCACACTTTCCATAGCCATTTATTCTTTGCTCTTTTGGTGTTTTTATAAATTTAATGTAAATTTTAATGACCAGGCTGGAATACCTCTCGTGGCTCGACATTTACTAACACTACACCTACTGTACAGTATGTTATGTCTTCGTGTCTGTTGTTGCAGCCTTAAGCTAAAGTTCTTCCTCATCAATCTGCAATGAAGTTAGGATCTGAAAATCTTCTGAATGTTGACAGGCGTTGACCTCTGGTACGGTAAATACACATGATTTGGCACAGTTTTCTATCTGAGTTCTCAGAGAAATTATGCAAGTAATTTCACCAAACCATGTGCTACACACTTTAATCTGTTCGATACACCAGTAATAATGGTAATGGAGTTAATCGGCCCACTTTGGCTTTGGCTGTGGCAAATGGCTAACACACTTTAAACTCAACTAAACAGATATTGTTGTTCCAACTAAGTTAGTGAGTTCTGAGAAAAAGCAGAAAACTTCACGACTTCATGTGTTGCAGTTAACTGTGCTCTTAAGTTTCTTCTGTGGATTACCCACAAACAAGTGGGATTGCCTAATAGTAGTGAGAACCAAGAGGCGTTAAGGGAACTTGCCATTACGTTGTAATGAAGTGCACTTCTCAACACTGTTGTCAGCAAAAGCAGCATATGGTCTTTCCTTAAAGTTCAACATAAAAAGACAGCCAAGAATGAAATCAAATCAAATCAAATGTGTCTATACAGCGCCAAATCATGAAATTGTACAAATTACACATAGAGCAGGTCTAGACCAGACTCGTTATGGAGTTTGCAAGAGCAAGCACTTGGCGACAGCAGCGAGGAAAAACATCCTTTAAGAGGCAGAAACCTCAGGCAGAACCGGACTCAGGGGGGGCAGCCATCTGCTTTGACTGGTTGGGTTGAGAGAGGGATTGATGGGGCAGCAGAGAGAGAAACGGAGGCAGTGAGAGCGAGCGTGGGGTGGGGGCTTGATAGAGGGATGGAGAGTGAACAAGAACAGGAGAGGAGAAGATGCCATGGAAAATAGAGAGAGAGGTGCTCAGTGTAACCCCCAGCTGTCTGAAAAAGAGTACTTAAACTTAAAATTTTTAACTGTAGGCTTCTCATAAAGGAAGGTTTTAAGCCTGATCTTTGGAAGCTGTGACAGAGTCTGCCCCCCGAACCGATACTGGGAGTTGATGCAGTCGAAGGTACAAAATAGAATTTGTGCAGCAGCGTTCTGGATCAACTGAAGGCTTTTCTGAGAACTGTTGGGACATCCTGATCGTGATGAATCACAGTAGTCCAGTCTAGAGGCAACAAACGCATGGACTGGTTTTCCTGCATCCTCTCGCGACAGGATGTCTCTGTTCTTTTCAATATTGAGTAGTTGAAAGAAGGCTGTCCTCACAGGACATGTCCTGATCAAAAATGACTCCAAGAACTGCAGGCCAAGCTTATTCCATCCGGAGTGGTTACATGATCAGATAATGCTTCTCTAAGGTGCTTAGGGCCAAGTGCAATAACGTCAGATTTGTCTGAGTTCAGAAGTTAAAAGTCGTAGGTCATCATATCTGTAATCGCAGGGCCGACACACAGAGACAAGCATTCTCACACTCACACTCAGACCTACGGACAATTTAGAGTCACTGTTCAACCTAAAGATGCATGACTTTGGACGATGGGAGGAAACTGGTGTAATAACAGTAATCTGGAAAGGCTGTGGTACATAACCAAGAGATAAATTCACAGTGATCAGATCCAGAATATACGCGTCAATTAGTGGAAAAACATCTTTAAATAGCCTGGTAGGTATCGGGTGGAAAAGACAAGTTGATGGTTTATATAATGAGACTATAGAAACTAGCTAGGAGAGATTTAAAGGTGAAACAGATTCCAAATACAAAGCAGGCGTTACAGTTGATTGAGAAGCTGCTGCATTTGATAGAGGACTACTGCCAGCTGTAGATAAAGGCTGCTGAATTTTGGCTCTGATTGTTACGATTTTATTAGTAAAAAAAAAACAAAAAAAACAAAGCCCATAAAATCATCACTGCTAAGAGCTAAAGGAATCAATGTTTCCACTGAGCTCTGACTCTGTCAGCCTGGCTACAGTAAACTTGGCATTGTTCTTGTTTTCTTCTATCAACGCTGAATAGTCGGCGCTTCTGGCAGCGTGAAAAGCATTTTTTATATGTCTTTAAGCTTTCTTTCCAGGCTAAGTAGAATTCATCTGCATTACTGGGACGCCGCTTCCTTTCCAATTTTCGTGACGTTTGCTTTAAGGCTTGAATTTGAGGGCTACACTAAGGTGCCGGCCTCCTCTGTTTCATTACTTGCTTTTTCAGAGGAGCCACAGAACCAAGATTTGAACACAGTTAGGCCATAGTGCCATTCACCAGGTCATCAGTCAGTGTGGAGGAGAATTCCTCGATTGACTTTAGACATGGCAGTGCAGCAAATGATGTCTGAATATTCTCCTTAAGTTTAGCTACAGCAGTTTTCAGATGAATATCTGTTAAAGCTGAATTTATCCCCAGACGCTTTGCAGCCATTTATTGTAAACTCAAATGTTATTAAGTAGTGGTCGGAGAGAAGAGGGTTGTGGGGAAATAGTGGGTGTGATTGAAATACTGAGTAGGTTCATTCACACAATGGGGATAACCTTTTGAGTCCAGTCATGACTTAAATGCAGAACTAAGGCTGTCACTGGCAACATCTACGTTTATGCTTTATAACCCACTATAATGATTTCATCTCTAAGTATACGTTCTGATATACTGAAGATATACTATAACTTTAGCTTTTTTCAATTTTCAAGTTGGAATGGGAGGGAGTGAGGGTAAGGATTTCAAAGATCTATCCCCAGAGTTTGGTCTAGGATTGATAATAAGCTGGAATGAAATATCACAGCCACCCCTGCTCCTCGACCTATGGTACGAGGAATATGAAAGTTAATATGAGTGAGGCATGTAGATTCATTTATGCTAAAAAAAAAAAACCCTCATCCTGCTGCAGTCAGGTTTCAGTGATGCAGAATAAATGCATAATATGATCAGAGAGCAGATCATTGACTAATTGATTTGGATGATAGTGATCTAACATTCAATACTCCACATTTCATTTTTGGAATATTTACATCCGAATTGGTGTTCGTTTTAATTTGAATTAAGTTCTTGTTTTTAAGCTCCTCTTCTCTTTACCTTTGGTTTCATAGATCTACAAAATTTAGGAGGACGGGGAACGGCACAGTTTCTAAAGGCTATGTTCTGTTTTAGGCAGACAACTGCTCTGACCAACACACAGAGTAGAGCGTTAAGCTGCATCTCTGCCTCCTGGTCTGGACTCAGGAGTGTCAAACAGAGGGAGAGTTTAGTTACTATGAATTAACAAGTTGTCTTCAATGAACACACCTCAAGCAATACAGAGCATTGACATTTACGTTTGTTGTTGCATTTGCTATTCACTGCACACACAACTTGTTGTGTACACAAGCGAGCACTGAAATACACAAGCAAGCAGTGAAGTCACAGACTTCTACTTTTTTTTTTTAATGCATTATGTATTATGAGCGTGTGTTGGCACAAGCAGTCATGTGGAATTGCCCTTCCAGGGATTATTGAAGTTGTGTTGACGCAACTTTAAAGAAACACAAGTGTATCTTGTTTTTTGTGGATTAGGAGATTAGACTTGAGTAGTTTGCAGGGAGGTGTCTTTGATAGCATTTCAGTTTCATGTCAATTCCTAAAAACATCCATCAGTGAAACAAATTTCATTACTTTCAGGAATTTCAAACCGATAAAATAAACACAAAGTATTCCCAGCAGAGGCACTACGGTATTTAATTGTAATTCCACGTGAAGGCGACCGTAGGGGATACAGTACATAGGAAGCTTATATAAATTGTGCGTAAGTCGTCTCGTGATGGGAATAATTCCCAGCGGATAACGGTTGAATATACATACAGATTCCAGCTGGGGACAGACAGTCTGCTGAGGCCAGGTGTCTCTTAGGATGCCCGCAGGAAAGAAAAAAAAAAACAGCACAGATGGTGGTGGAGCTGTGATGATTGTTTCAGCATTGGTGAGCGAAGCATGTAGGCAGCATTCCTACGAGCAGTGAGGCGGCTGCATACGGACTCCCTGCGACAAAGTAGAACGCGTATGATCCTCCCGGGCTTTCAGTTCAGAGTGGCACACAGTAGCACACCGCGTACACGTTACAACATCCAACGGGCGGATAAAAGAGCACGACTTCATGTGGTATTAGACACCCGTTCCTCAGAAATATTGTATTTCGACAGAAACGTAACAGAAGATTCACTTTGTGAGTGCTTAATGGCTTCCATTTTTAGAGCTCTCTACTTATTCTTTTTATCTACCTCTCAATACAAGGAAAATTTACCCAACAAAACATACACAGACAACACTTTTTCCCACCCACACAGTGCCTTTTCTCACATGCTCGAATGCCGGTGATGCAACAGTTGCAAATTGAAGATCAGCTCGTTTCCCGATCACAGTGTACTTTGCATCAGCGTTTATGTGAGAATAGCCAGTTTAAAATTTCCATATTTGGTAAGTTGCAAATATGGTGACACTGAAACCGAAGACAGTGCCGTGATGCGAAACACAAAAAGTTCACAGTCACTCCACCATTTCCAAGTGCTTTTGTTCCTCAGTCAGTCCTTAGGATGTGAACCCTGTGTCTGGTGTGACAGTTTACCACTTTATAGACAAACAAGCCACCTAAACCATCTCTTACTAACTCAGCTGCTGCTAATAATGAACCTCATCCAGCCAGTGATTGTTTTTTTTTTTTTCTACAAAACATACAGTATATGCTTCTGCAGTTTAGCTGTAAAGAAATATAGCTTCTGGGACACAAGGAGGTGCGTAAACGCTGTCACATCAAGCATAACCTAAAATGATGAAACCATGAAATACTCCTCGATGGTCGGACGGTGCAAGTCACAATGCAGTGCAAGTCATATTTTCTCTAATTGATTGTTTTTAACATTCTTAGTGTGTTAGCACGCTAATATGTCTTAAGAAGCACTAAAAGGAGCCGTGCAGCTGAGGCTGCTGGGAAAAATCACTTCTTAAATGTATCAATCTGTGCGGGACCTTGAATTTTATAACTGTTGTGTTAGCACCTTTTCTCGTGTTTAAAACACACAGAAAACAACACAAAGAAACAAAAACACAACAATTACCTGGAATGGCATGCCTTTTTTGCATTTCACATTTCAGAAGATTATCCCCAAAAGAATTAAAAATGCAGGAAAACTCTGAATACACAAGATCAGATGTCCATTTGATAACGCAAAGAAACCACAACGTGCATTAACAGGATGTAGCGTGATAACCTGCAGACCTAGACCAGGTATCTCAGGGAATTCCTCCTGGTGGCCTAACATAGAAGCATTAAAGACGAGAGAAAACTCTTCTTGACCGTTCCCTGAGAATACTAATGGGATGATGTATGGCTGAATCTACCATACGCCCCCTTCATGTCCATTTTTCCTCAGCGAGATGTCAGGTGCGAACATAAGACTCACAGGTAGGATGGGGAGGCTCTCTGCAGCATGACAAAGTACTCCACAAACGTAGAAACAAAAGAAGCATTGTGCTGCTGTCAAGATTCTCACAAATTCAGAGCCTTTCTCAGCGAGGTGTTCTCTCTCATCATGAGACCAGTGGAAGGAAAAGGGCCTGACACCGTATATATATTTGGCTGCTGTGCCGGACCAGCCAATTATCTATCAAATTAATTAGCAGGCAACCAAAGCACCTACAATTCTCCTTTCTCTTTCAAAGTCTTAGGCAGTAAATGTTCTGCCATTACAGTCCCCTAGCAGTAGACACCAATCACAGGAGATTTGCCTGTGCTCATTGTATCCGGCGTCATAAATTTGGAGTTGTCCTTTAAATTGCAGTAAAAATTCACAGTTTGACGTGGACCTATTTGCTCATTCTCAGGCTGCCTTTGCTGCGGATGGATGTTGTGGAAATGTTGTTATTCCCACCTGACCTGCAGTAACCCCTGCCCTTTCCATCTTTCCAATCACTTCCAGTCGCTGCTCCCCTGTTTGCCGCGGACTCAGTTGTATTTATTCCTGCCTCCATTTCCACTTCACTCTGCCATTCCGATGCTGTTGTTTCGTCCCAGCTGCAGTGTTTCTGCCTGTTTTACCTAACGCTTTCTGGCTACTCCTTTTTGATCTGCTGCTTTGTTTTTGGACCCGACCTTTGGCTTACTCCCTTTTGTCTTTTTGATTTGTTGTTATGCCTTGTTGTTACCAACCACCACCTGCCTAACGACTTTGTCGCTTGCCAAGCCCTTACCTGCCCCCTCGCTTTATTACTCTTTTGTAGAGGCGAACTGCTGGAAATGCTTATTGGTGTCGCAGAGTTGGGCTGGGCCCTGGGGCCTCTCTGTGTGGAGTTTGAATGTTCTCCCTCCGGGTATTGCAGCTTCCTCCCGTTGTTTGAGTCACTTAACTCAAATTTCCTGCAGCCCTGGGTGTGAGCCTGAATGTTTTTATTTCTCAATTTGTTGGCCCTGTGATAGACTGGCAATCTGTCCAGGGTGTACCTTGCCATTGGTCAATGTCAGTTGGGATTGGCTCCAGCACCCTACCCACCCCCCCCACCCTTCCTACCACCCTGATGGATAAGCAGTACAGATAATGAATGGGAGGATGCAGTACTGCTGGGCACTGATTGTTCCTGTGTGACCTGCTGTAGTAGATAATATTAGAGAACATTGGATATTTATTGCTGTGTGATGAACATTAAGGGAGACCAGGAATGGCTGTAGCTCTTTTGACATACAATGCATCTTTATCCATCCTCAAGGAGGGTGTGTTTGAACTGTAAAACAGAGTCACATGTGGCTACTATTAAATGCCGTGAGTGTTATCGCTGCAGCACGAAGAGAGAATGAAGGTTTGATCTAAAACACAAAGAGCGAAATGTTACAGTACATCCCATAATCCAAGTTAGTTCTAGCACATCCTAACACATGATAATATGTGTTCTATGTCTGCCTGCCCCTTCATGTGTACTGCTGTTCTTGCTAACGCAGACTCTCCAAGCCACGAACAGCTGACAGCACTCATAACGTTTGGGAAGGCTATTCACACAAACGGACAATATAAGTGTGAAGAGTTGAACCACAAAACAGGCAATGTTCTCACACAAAAAAGATAGATCCTTGTTGATGCCTTTTGCTATGTGCGTCCATCATATGCCCATCTTTGCTTGTATTCTTTTGCTTTGATTGGCTTTACTGGGCTACGCTTTGGCTGAGAGACAATATAATCAATAATCGTGATTTCCTGCAACATGCAATGTGTTTCATAGATGAAAACACAATTTACTACTGGTAGTAATATGTAAAGTTTAATATAACTCTGATATCTCAATATTTGGACTGGATTGCATACAAATCTAAAAATGTGGATATCGCCCAGGCTTGCCACAACAACATCTGTAGTCAGACAACCACACCTGTATAAAACAGCTGCTGAGGTATGTCACAGTAATGTCACATGACTCTTCTGGGGAAGGCTGAAGGAAGACAGAACAGTCAAAACACGTCAAGTTAAAGAACACCTGATCAAATGCGCTCGCCTGTTTGAGAAGGAAGTATGAACCTGGTTGGACTAAAAAGAGTTGGTGTTTAGTCAAAGCTGCACAAATATTATTAAAAGGAAACCAGTGCTGCCTGTAAATGAGTCACACACACAGTAAAACATGTACCGCTATATCACCTCATCCTCAGAGACCAGCTCAAGAAGAGCGCTCAGTTCTGTGTTTGCTCTTTGTGAGCGCTTTTGACGTCTTAGTTAAGCCTTAGTAAATGTTTTTTCAAACGCACTTCACCTCATTCAGAAATCTCTGCATCGGTGACAATGCTTTCTCTACAAACACCCAGAGAGGAGGTATTACCGTGGGTCAAAAGCAGCATATGCTCATACTACTGCACACACGTGTGTGTGAGAGAGAACGCGAGAGACAGCAATAAAAACAGTACAGAAAGAGTAAAAAAAAAAAGTGGAGCATACACAATCTCATATTGTGCCATTCCCAGTTTGTGTGACAGAAAAAAATCTATTTATTTTCCCTGGCTGCATTCCAAACTGCTCTATTGCGTTATTGTGTGGACAAATTGGTATCGCAGCACAAAACTGAAACTCTAAAATGAAACTCTTTGATTCGGAGAGCTTTATCTCAGTGAGAGCACGAAGCACATGCCAGGATTTTGTGCTGGCAAAGAGGTATTTAACTATAAAAGACTCTTGAGGTAGAAATATTCCCTGATTAACTGACCAGTGAAATTAAAGGTGCAGCACAGGGACAGAAGGACAGATAAAAGGTCAGCGCGACTGTTTGGGGGATGTGGGGACCAGAGAGAGGAGGAGCCAAGTGGGAACAATGTGTCAATGTTTGAGGCTCAATAGACTCCTTCCAAGGTCCCTGGCTGAGAGTGAAAAAGGACACACAAAAAAGAGGACATTAGAAAAGAGGAGGGAAAACTGGAAACAGCAAACAAGAGCATGCAGGTTTCAGTGTTTTTAATTAGCACACTGAGGGGATGCCAAGTCCTGGTTTTATGTCCAAATCTTTTTCTCCCTCGAAAGGTGTTTTCTGTAGCGATGCCTGTCTGATTGCTGCTACTTCTTAATTGAGGGTGGTTTCAAGTTTAAGCATCACAGAGTTTTATTGGGATTAGGGCAGTGGCAGGTTTCAAGGTTAACTTGATGAATCACTGATTTTCCCCATAAACGAGGTGTGACAGATTTTTTTTTCTCCCCTTTCAATCTTCATCTGAAATAAAATTTAGTTCGAAATCCCTTCTATTTTCCCGTCATCCGCACCAGTGTGCTCTATCTATATGTAAATAACATTTAGCTTGTTACATTTTAGGATCTTTATATGCTTACCAATGACACACTACCAGCAGGGGGCCATCTGATTGGTCCCAAATTCAATCAACAGCTTGACAACGAGCCTGAATACACAAACAGAATCATAAAGAGCCGTCTTCAGTTAGAGGAGAGACAAGGAGCCCTGCAACAGATGCTGTGGCCCCCGCAGAGTCCCCTGATCTCAACATCATCAAGTCATTCTGGAACTACATGAAGAGACAGATGCAGCTGAGCCAAATCCACAGAAGAGCCGTGGAGAGCTCGATGCTGGGAACAATCTACCTGCCAAGTAACTTTTCGTGAGTGCACAAATGAGATCCAGTGCCACCTTCTTTGAATGTCTGGTGTGTCTGCACAGTAATTTGTATGGCGCTGTATTCTCATCAAGGTGCACTGTGATGCACAGAATCTCATATATAAGCTCCCGTGGATGCAATCACTTCATATATCCCTTCATAAAGATCCACACCTTTATGTGAAGCATACCTGCCCTCCTCCTCTTGTTCAGTGCTTGAGCTGTGCAGGCGTTTCTCCTTTAATTCCCATTGATTTTCTCTGACCAACAGTTTTAATCATCCGGTGGACACATGAAACAACATTTCTATATTCCTGCTTCTCAGCAGGTGGAAGTTTCTCGGCCCATTATATATCAAACTTTATAAAGCGTATGATGATGTTTTTGATGTTAATGATGTTATTTTTATAATAAATAGGGGAATCTCTTTTGTCGATCTTCAGGAATTCCGGGATAGCTGGCTTTCCATTACCCCGACAAAAGTCACAGAACCTAAATGTCATAATTAAAAGCTAGTCATTTTGAAAAACCTCTGAATATCACTTAAACATCGTACGCTTTCATGAGACATGTGGCTCCAGCTGCCATCTTGTTCATAGTTCCATTGCCTGCCTTTCAGTCACTGTTAACACGCACACACACACACACACACATGTAAATAGCCTATATTAGAATTGCACTTGCGTGTTTATTTATTACTTTGTAATAAACTTTTAAACACAACCGCTGGCTTATTTAATGTTGCACAAGAGTGAATATTGTCAGCCTCCTCTCTGCAGAACTCCTAAGACCTCTGTGTTGATGTCGATGATTTGGCTGTATTTATAAGGTCAGAGATCCAAATTAACCGTATCTTGTGAGAGAGAATTGTTGGTGGCTAGAGGTTAGCTTTGATATAAAAGTCGTTATTTCACATGCATGATTTTAGTAATAATAGTTTATAGGCAAACACCATTGAGCCAAGGCATACATTTCAAAATACATGTTCCTGAATAAAAAACGTATTATACTGATACAGTGTGGCAACAGTGAAAGAAAGCCCACTCATGCTCCTCTTGCTGTGACATATTATAGTTTAAATGGTGATGATGATGGTGTACTGAAGCTGCCAGTGCTCTGCTCAGGCTTTTGTGTGCCACCCCAGCACTTGCATGAATGCTGTGCAGCCACTTGCTGCTGCTGCTGCTCCTGCTGCTGTTCCTATAGCATCGAAGAATGTCACCTACGCCACAGCACACACCTGCTATGGCACCCGGGGGAGGAATTTATTATTGTCACTCTGCGAGTTCCAACTGTGCTAAGCTTGTTTTTTTATTTTGTGTTGTTATAGTAGTGATGAGGTCAAAGTTTGAGCAGGAAAATATGAGTGCTGTACACATTCTCCATTCACATAATAATCCATTCCTTAAGAGTTGGCTGACTCACTGGGCTGCAGCTCCAGAATATAAAATTGAAACTCCTGTGAAGACAAGGGGTTCAGCAGTATGTCCGTACCAATATTGCAGATGGCAGGAGGACAGAAACACGTTAGAGTGATTTCCAATGCAAATGTGCGTGTATGCAGTGACCAGATGAAGCCTTTTGACTATGGTTTTAATACCCGGTTTCCAGTGCGGCCCATCCATGGTGCTCCCGCCGTGTGCCTTTGACTACACTTACCATGGTTCACCACTGATTCGTGAAAACACAGCCCTGAGGATTTGACCCCAGAAGCTGTTGTTTTGAACTGCTGAACTGGAAATGTCATTGCCATTTTGTCTCAAGAGCGGCTCTTCGGTTCGAGGTAGAGAATTGTGTGATGTTATGGTTGCTGTCGTGGTGGTCTGTGTGAAACCTTGACACTAATTTCATCTGCTTTAGCCGTTCCACTCATTTAGAATTCCCGTGTCTTTGTTATCGCCGATTCGTTTTTTTTTTTTTTTTTTTTTGCTTTGGGCCATGGGCCCGTTTTGCAGTTGTTGATCGCTACATTGATTTATTGCAACGGGGACACCCAGACTCTTCTGGTGAGTTTACCTGATATCAAGTTGCACTGCATCTTTTCTTTCTAATCTCTTGGTACATTCATATGCTTACTGTTCCAAAAGTTTAAGATGATAATGCTGTGAGGCTGAGAGAGCTTGCCATGAAAAGTCAAAAACATCACAGGGAATTATGCCTATTTGGAGAAACGCTCACTGCTGCCTTGCTTCAGTTAGCTCTGAATCCCTTTGGGGAAGAACGCCATTAGATTCCTACATATATATTCTTCAAACTCTCTTTTCTTCAGACGTTGTTGTTGTAGTGCTTCAGATTAAAGTGGCTATAAAAAGCTGCTTTAAGGTGAGTGTTTTCAATTGAAGCACAGCGCCTGAGTTTGTTGGAAATTTCATTTGAAATCAGTTAATGAAGATGAAAAGAAAAAAAACTGATTAGAAACGTGTCTTGGAGGGGATGTAATCAGCACAACAACTTAAAGGTGCTATATTTACGTTTTCTCGGCCATTGTTTTCTTTTTGCTGGGAGCAGGTGATGGGGCTGTTGTTGTTGATAACAATTACCTATTGAGACCATTAGCCATTATTATTTAGAAAATACATTTTGAGAACCAGGATCGTCCTCTTGGGCAACAGAGCAGCCAGGGCAACCCTTTGCCTGCGTGGGTTTCCTCCCACCGTCCAAAGACATCATGTTTGGGTTCATCCTTGCCCAGAATGAGCTGGGATTGGCTCCAGCACCTCCGCGATCCAGAAATGGATAACTGGTAGAAGATGAATGAATAACTGAAAAAAAGATCGTCTTCTCATGCTGAATGACGTTATCAAGCCAACTTTAGTACAAGAAAATAAGTATTCAGGGATGCAAGCTAAACATGAAAAAAATAAAAATAAATCACAGGGAGGAAGCGATAAAGTTTGATAATGAGCTTTTAAACCTTTCCTTTTTTTAAAACTTCCCACACTGGCAAGAAAGTAGCTGTTAACACAAACTGGCTGTGTGGAAATAATAATAAAAAGAAATACAGTACACAACACAGTACTTCTACAAGAATATATAGTCTTTTCTCCACAAAAGTAGGAACTCAGACCATCCAAACTGGGCGTCTGCTGCTCCAACGTCAGTTTCTAAATGGGTGAATAACAAGTTTTCTGTTTGCAGGGCTGCCATCCTTGCACACCACATTTTAATGGCCTGTGCAACAGGGGAACATTGTACTAAGCTGAAACATTGCAACAACAATTATTCATTTTGAAGTGACACATGGATTTGGAACTTAGGTGGAATGGCTCATTGAACCTCTGGATGCAATGTTGCACACTATTTCATACTAAGGTGTTGGAAATTTGCTATTGAATAATTGAATATTGGTTGTGTTGTGTGGTTCTTGCTGGCGACTGCTGTTTTTTGGGTGCACGGTTACATCAAGAGATCGGTATTTGTATCCATTCCTTAATTTATATGAGCGTTGTGGCCCGTTTCATTGTGTTATAACTTGTTAGAATGGTACTCTGCCAACAACTACTGTATCTCTGGCCACTCAGTTTTAATCATGTGGAGACCTGCCAGGGATCCTCCCTGATTGGCCGCAGTCAGCTAGTGACAAGGTGTAAAAGGTTTTACAAGGAGTCTGGTGGTCTGTTTGTTTTTCTTCCACCTTCTTGCACAACATTAAAAAGGCGCTCAGTGAATACTTGGTGGGCCAGAGGGTCACCAGTTCACATCCCATCACAGACAAGGAAATGAGGAGTGTGGACCAGTGGATGGAGAGGTGCCAGTCCACCTCCGGGGCACTGCAGATGTGCTCTTGAGCATCTGTGTGTGTGCATATATACATATATATATGTGTGTCAGAGTGTAAATTTAATTTCGTTGTGCACAATGACAACAAAGACCTGTCCAGGGTGACCCCGCCCTCAGCCAGAGTGAGCTGGGATTAACTCTAGCACCCCCCACAACCCGGAAACGGAAAAATGGTAGAAGATGGACGGATGGATGGACAATGGCAATAAAAGATCCTTCTTCTGATTGATAAAACTGCCCTCTTCACTCATGCTATCTAAAAATGTATTTCCTGAAGTTCAACGAAATCTAATACAATTGATTCACTTGTGTGGGTGTGGGGAATTAAGTACATGCAGTATTTAATTTATATCTCCCCTCATTGGGTGCACTTATAGATGAAATGTATAATCACTAGGCCTAAAAAAAGATGATGGTACAACCTGCAAGCTAAATCAATTAACTTCCAGTTAGTAGGTCACCAGCTGTGCTGCTTTATTCTGAAGTTCAATGAATCTCAAGCCCCCCAAGTCACTTCTGTATTTCTTTTCTACATACTACTGTATGTAACGCTGGACAGAATCAAAGAATGTAAATACAATATAGCACACAACTTTTCAGTACATTTCAAGAAATTTTCCACTTTGTGTTTTCAAAAACTAGAGGACTCACTCCCGCTAAGAAAGATTTCTGTTAGTTGTTTGTCTCCGAAGGGCGAGTCTTGTTACATTGCACAGCAACCATTAATGATGAGCTGTGGGATTGAACCTGGAATATCATCTCCATGTAGCACAAAAAAGCCTTTCTTACAAACCTTGTACTGTGCCAATTTGGTCTTTTTTTTTTTTTTTCTGTTGTTCCGTGCACCATTGTGTACACTGTAAAACAGGGTATTAAAAGTGCCTGCGATAAAGGCTGACATTCTGTCAGGAGGCTTAAATATCAGGAGTTGACTTTGGAGATTATCTGACAGAGTCATTTGCATACAGACACTTCTGACAGAATCGATGAAGCACAGAGCTTTCACTCTCCGCCTTGCTCTATCGAATGTTCCTGAAATTTTCATAAAGGAGAAGACGCTTTCGTGTGCAAGGGAAGTGGCATGCGTGACACCACGTATGTGCAATGATTACGAGCGCTGCTTCAACATCAGTTGAAGTTTCGCGATCAAAACCGGCTCACCGCCATTACTGCTGACGGTCTTTGATGAATAAAATAGTATGCAGAGATTTCGTAATTAATGGAACATCTTTCTAATAAAAACCTTTGACCCTGATCATATTCTTTCTCCTGATTTCAAACTGTTAACAGAATTCAGGCAGTTGTTTCTGAAAACTTAAAGGGTTTATATTTTACTCTTGTCTGATGTTTTCATAATTTTTTTTATATCCTTATACTAGTAAAATAGTTAAAGCTCTTGATTCTCCTACGAGCTTTTTAAGATTTATCACCTTTTTTGTTTGACCGTTTTGAGTAAATCACCGGGAAAAAGTGAAAATGCTATGTCACCTTATACGTTTTCATTGGAAACAGAGAGCAGGAGACAAACACCCTTAAACATGCTGAACATGAAGCCTCAGAATGCTAAATCGCACCGTCAGTTAAATGTTAATAAAGTAATGCTGTGCAAGGCTGTAAATGGTTTTTAATACATTTAGGTTATATGACCCCAGTTGAAAGTACCGTGCTTGTTACTGGGTAACCGTAACATGGATTGCAATGAGTTTATAAAATTGTAGCTAGTAAATGAAACAAAAGAAAGGTGACTGGGTTCAGGTGAGCCACGCTGGGTTCCTGGCAGGAGACCAGACGGGGTAGGTGAGTGTATTGTTGTGCCATTACAACCTAAAAGCTGATCTGATGGCTACTTTTGAAGTTTGCTTTAGTTGTTGAAGGCTTCTGAATAATTAAGGATGGAACAACATTATTTGGCAAGATTACAAATAAGTGGACGTAAGTGGAACAGGTGAGAGCTGGAAAGTTCACATTTTTGAGCAGATTCTTATCCACTGAAAAAGCATTCAGTCTTTCCGTGGCTGTAGCTGCAAAACAAAAGAGTTTATGGAAAAAAAAAATTCAAAAGTCTTTCAAAGTAAAAACGCTAGCAACACCAGAGAGACTATAGTCATTCACATGCATTTCAATGAATTTGTCTGTTCAAAGTTGATGTCTTTCTAAAAAACACTTCTTTCAAGTTTACAGGCATTCTGAATTTATGAATTTGTCATCTTCAAGCTCAAGCTGAGATCTGATTTATCTATTTCTTTATTTATTTCCTTGCAAAGGTTCCTCTAAAAACAAAGGAGACATACAACTTTTTTCAACAGACTGAATATTACTCTTCGTGACAAGTAAACAGATTTAGATTCAAACACTGCTTTGCTGAAATTAGTGTGCACTTCATGTGTCTGATACGAGAAGTCGCTCTTTTTATGGGAATATAAATTTGTCTGGATGTCGCCGCAAAAACCAAACAGAACAAATGAATCTCACAGTGTGTGGCGAGGGTTAGGGTCATATGTTTTCTTCAGACTACAACATATTAAATCGGTGTTAAAGTGGCAACACTACTGAAAGGGGTCACCTGATGGCAGAGGTGGGACCAGGTCACCCTCACTGAAGTGTCAAGTCACACCGTAGTGAGTAAAGTCAGGCCGATGATAATACACAATAATTTGCTTTATTTCACTTAATTGCCATTTTGAAAGAACTTAAAAAAAAAAAAAAAAAAGAATTATAAACTGTCTTCTCATTTAGGTCGTGAACGCCAAGACTCTGGGAACTTTTATTGATGCCGTTGCGTACCACTAAGGGCTACTTCCACCTGACTGTGGCTGACACACACAAGCACTCACCCACACACTGGCCCCTTTTTGAGAGACGGCCGCGAGCGCTATCATTACTCAGCTGATCAATAGCTTTGAGCTTTAGTCAGAGAGCAAAGCAGAGCAGACTAGAATCAACATCAACAACAACAAAAAAGTGTTTTTGTGATTGTGAGTCATTGCTTGTCATCATATTTTGAGTCACGAGCAAGTCTCTTGTCAATTCTCAACGTCCACATCGAGTTTCAAGTCATCAAATTCGCTTCATGGCATAACTTTAAGAGGACAGCCTTTGCCACCTCCAATACTTTTCTAAAAGCACTCCACTCTGTCTCCTGTGTTTCATTTTCATTACACTATTGAAATTCCCATCCCACCTTTTGTGTATATGTGTTTTTGTTCACCTACTGATCTCAATGAAATGCTGCTACAGAAGGGAGACTAAAATAAACCGCTGATGTGCTGAGGAACAAAGACCCTTCACAACTTCAAAACCAGGACGAGCCTCTAAATGTTCTGATGTTATTGACTCACAAATAAATATATAAACTGACATTAAATGCATTTAGACAAAGTTTATATAAAACTACCTGAATGTAAGGAGGCTATATGTCAGCTCTCTGGTATTATTCAGAATGTAAACAACAGACTGTCTGACTGCGTCCTGTTTTGCTTTTCATCTTCTGTTTTATGTGACTTATCTTTTATGTCTGTCTGTTAATTACTCGAGATTGATTAATTTGTTTATTTTTCTGCGCTTTCCCTATCTCGCAATTCTCACGAGACAGTCACCTAGTCTTCATTAAAAATAAGTTCAGAAGTTCTTTACCTGGGTAAATAAAGATAGACTAAAAATGTGGTTATGAAACTGTGCTGACATGAACACTTTTGATCATCACTGTGTGCCTAGTTATTCCAACATTTAATATATTGCATGAGATGTCAGACAGAAGCAGCTATGTTCTAACGCTTTCATTTTATAATTCTATATACTAATTATCTACTTGGAGCTTTTCAGGCTGGATATTGTTGTTTTGCTGCAATATCATAAAATGCTGAACATTTAATTATTCAAATATAATGTTTAATTAATAGCAGCATATCTAAAGTAAACCTAAAGGGAAACTGTCCCTTTATTAGTAGTAATGGGATGGTAATAGACGAGGTAGGGACTGGTATCACGTCGGAATTCTATTTACATCTAATAATTTTCAACACATTTGCAGAAAATTTAAAGAAAATGGAAGTTAATCATTCCTTTTACATTAATTAATTTTTCGGGGGGGGGGGGGGTCAAATCTCAAATAATGAAAATTAATACAATGGAAGTAATTGATGTAGTTCATCTGCTGTTTTGTTTTATGAAGAATGTAAATCGGAATACTAGCAATCTTCCTGAGTCCTATCATGAAGCAGTATGGTACGTGCTGTGGCTATATCTCCTTGCACTTCTCGCAGGGAGTAAATAAGTTGTGCGCTCAGTGTCGCCCATAAATAAAATCAAAAGCTGATCCAAGTTTTATGGGCGGTCACCACGCACCATGTTGTAGTTTATGACAACGGTACTACACAAAATTTTGCATGCTCTTGGCCAAAGTTGGCCCTCACTGCTTTCTGGTGCAAGTTGTTAGATATGTAGCTGTGCCGTTGGATCAGTGAATCATAAAAAAAATAAAATAAAAAAATACAGGTATTACTGCAAGAGGATGCCAAGGGAGTGATGAATGACTTGGTACAACCTTCATGCTTCATGCCTTCAGACAGTGATCTCCTGTGTCCCATACAAAGATGGAGGCCATCTTTCATGATTAAAGAAGGAAACAACTCGGTATGCTGGAATAGTAGTAGTCAAGAATCCTTGTCAACAGGTTTTTTTTTTTTATTTTCTTTTATTTTTTTAATATACAAATTATACATATAGAAGATACGGCTGCCTCGCAAGATCATAATGTACAATAGCGATTGTAGTTTTTATGACTTAGCAACCGCGTGAAGGTAATATTTCTTCAGAAGGCTTTCACTTTGTAAACGAACCAACCTCTATTGTGAAGAAAAAAAGCCACACAGAGGCCTCTCTAACACGTAGAGTACCCTTTAAGATAAACTTGGGAAGGTCAGGGCCTTGTGTGTCCTGTCACTGCTGGTGAGGGGTATAGGATCATTTTCTTTAAAACAAGAAAATCCTCTTTACAGCTCATGTGGGCTACGAATAATAAGAATTATCACCTCAGTATCACCTAATTCATGAAAGGCAGGACCTCACTGGCAGATGTGGCTTGATGTGACAGACATTTTACAGCTGTTGGGACAGGCAGACCGAGCAGTCGTACGATGGGGTCACTCGCAGCAGTCCTTTGTAGATGCCGTTTTAGTCTTCCGTTTTGATCTGACGGGAAATGACGCTGTGGCTGTTAGCCCTTACAGAAGGCATCAGGTGTTTCAGAACGCGGTTTCCCAAGGCAGCTGGCCCACCGAGCTTTCCTTTTGATGAGGATCCGAGACAAGAATGCCGTTTGTCTTGCACTGCAGACCAGATGACACCCAAACTGTAACTAATGCCTCTAAGCTTACTGCGCCAGGAACTCATTCTGGCAGCTGAGCCGTGCAAAATCAATGTCTGTGCAATCAGAAAGCCATGGATAAAGCTGTACTGTACAGCATCCTAAAGATTCTTTAAGTACCTCATGCTAATGGGTAATATATGTGTCCAATGTGTGGAAGACTCCTTGGCGACATTCTGATTAAGCTATAAATTGAAGAGCTGTAATCACACGTTATCCAAATTATGCATACGTGAAAATGAATTTATAAAAAGGTGGATTTGACTTTGGCATAACCTGCTTTGTATTGGTCAAATCAATTAATATCCTTACGTTTATGCTGTGTGGTAATCTAGGTATCTCCCTTTTTGTGTGCTTATTTGCCTTCTTCTATTTGTGTGTGCGTGTGTGTGTGGCGTGTGAATGGGAAAGGCATTTTAAAGCCTTTTTAAGAGAAGCACAACACAAATGTTGCCACTTTCTCATTTGTGCAGACTTGGAATCAGTGAAGCAAGCTCTAAATACAACGCTGACAAATCATAACCTTTTAGAGCCAGACAGGGAAAGAAAGATCGGGAGAGGGAGTATCTGATGAATGTAGGTTGCACTGTTTCTCTGCTTTGGTCTCCACCAAGTCCTCAGTTGAACAATTTCACCAGAAATTCCAGCGGTTTCTGAAAGCTCAGACATTTAATTCTGAGTATTCTTCTTTATTCAATATTCTAATGAGAAGAAGAATATTGCTTCACAGGCAGTATAGGGTCATTGCAGTAATGCACTGTTTCTGGAAACTGGCAAATCAGCTCCTTCATTGTTTAATACACTCTAATAACATACTGTAAACTGTCAGGCATTGAAAGTTCTAAGTGTTCTGGAAAAAAAATGTGCAAAAGCACTTACTCACGGGCCACTTTCTGATCCTTTTATGGTTAAAACAAGCAGAAAGTCCAGGCGGACAGTTTGAGACTTAGGCGTTAAAGTGTTAAATATCGGCTTCTTTAGCAGACGATACCAAACAATTCATTGCGGCTGCAGCTGTAACAGGTAGAGAGCGTCTCACTGCAACCCAAACTAGCAAGTATGCGCAGATATTTTCGTATAGCCACTAACCGCCGACTGACCCCTTTTCCTCTGCCAGTCAAATTTTCCTTTCGCTGCACAACTGCAGGGATGTTGTCTTGTGCATTTACAGAGCACACACAGCGAAGCTGTGAGAAAGTGAGCTGCCAGTTGCTGAAAGATTTGCCAATGTCTCATCTCTGGGTTGGCGCTCCTGTGAAAGCGCCGGAGCCTCCGTCACCCCCAAACGATGATTGTGTGTGTTTAATACTTATTCTGTCATTCCGGAGCGCAGGGTCGGTCTGTTTCTGCTTTCACAGCGCCATGCTGGGCAGTTGACAGGTCTGCTCGCAGTGTTTTAGCGGGAAGAAGTGAAGCAAAAATTGGCATTTTCACCCCAGTTGTCTGTTTGCTGTTTCAATAACCAAAGCTAATGAGCCAATGGGCCAACTGCACAGTCATTTGTCCCGCGCGTGCATGTTGATCGTTGCCCTTTTTTCCGGTGCAGAAAAATGCCAGATACTAGCATGTAGGAGAAAAGGTTGTCCTAACGTGCTTCACCGTAAAACACACATACACACACACACACAAGCTGTGGCGAGCTGAGGAGAACAGCTGATCTTAGTTTTCTGTAAGGTCATCATCATCATCATCATCAATGCAGACACCTCTCCAAACATTTCTATTTAATTGAATGTCAATATATACAAAAAGTACATCTTTCATATACTTATATACTTATACATAAGTGCATCAACCTTTGTGAGTAACAAAGTTGTACAGTATAAATCCAAGTTTTCACATTCATGAGACCTACCTGAAAATTTGGACAAACATATTTGCTACGCCAGATTATGACATCTGAAAAACACCATCTTTATTTTATTTTTTTTTTTCTTGTTTGTTTGGTTTTTTTAGCTGGCATGTTATGCAATGCCAGCTAAAAAAAAAAAAAAAGAAAGAAAAATGCAAGCAAACTAGACCTGCAAGGAAAAACAGGGGTTTTATCTTTTGTGCTCTGTTCACTTACATCCCATTGTGATTTTCATTTCCTCATGCTTTGCACACAAATACTGTAAATGCAAATCTAGACGCACACACCGAGACGCACACCATAAACAGTGTCTCCAGGCACTTAAGGTGTTAAGAGAATATCAGAGCATCGGAGCAGTTCGCTGCCTTTTTCTTATCTTCTCTTCAGACCTCTTGTGTCCTGATGGTTTACAAGTTCTCTCATGCCTGTCTGATCTTCTCGTGACCTTTTCAAAGTTATACATACAAAATGAGATTCTTTCCCTTCAGGAATGTACCATTCAAGAGCAATCTTATAACTTAGAAGACACTTTCCAGCACTGCAAGGATTTTCAAATGCCCATTGAGACATACTGTGCATGATTTCTTTCTTTTTCACCCCCCCCCCCCACTACCCCACCTTTTTTCTGCTTCACCGTTTTTTTTCTTAGTCGTTCTTCACTTGGACTCTACATCTAATATTGGGCCAAGATTTCAATTTGTTGTTTGACCTTTTCTCAGCTACAATCTTTGGTAGAGTGCAAATAGCGGTGTGCACCTAGGGCTTTAATTCTTGTTGCTCAAGGAGTCCATCTCAGTTCTTCAGACGAGCACATCCCATCACATATTTTGTTGCCTTGGAAATATGGCCATTATTTAAAGGTATTCGGTACTCGCTTCTACGAGATTAGGATCTTTACAAAATAATGCTTTCCTACGGCTGCCTCGCTCAGACCCGTAATCGCATTCTGACTGCTTTACATGACCAATGGCATTTTCATTGCGCAAATGCAACACGGATCATAAATAAGATTGTTAATTTTTGCCCTGCTGTTTGTGATGACAAATCACCCGCCGTGTAAACATTGTCAACAGATGGCAAAATTACTCAAGCGATGGTGAGCCTGATACTTCTGGGAGGTGTAATGGCGGGGCTGTGTCTGGCAATGGGATGCTAAGTGATGCAGGGCTCCATTCTTCTCAGCTCAGCCTTGGCAAACAGCTTCATACATCATATCGACATCCCTCCTCAGACAGATGTGTGCAGAGGAGAAGACGGAACACATGCTACTATTACCTCAGATGGGTCTCGCCAAAAACAAAGCGCGGGATGGATATTTCACAGTCTCTGAGCTTGACAGGCCTCGGCAATAACAGGGCTCCAAGGGTGTTGAGCGTGTGTGTGTGTAAAAGTGAATGAGAGGGTGTGTATGCACCCCATCTTCACCAGTTGCGCCCAGATTTATCTGTGAGGCTGTTCATGAAGCCATCGCTCGCAATTACCCATATTTTTGATGAAGTGGCACACATAACGCAGTCAAAAGCGTAACGAGGTCGTATTTATTTGTGTTTTCTGTTTAGATTCTATTGCACTGCTCTTTGACTTGTTCGTGCCTCATCCTGTTTCCCCACCAGCTCAACACTGATGTTCGCATAGTTGCAGATTATGGGTAAGACCAGCTAATGCTGCGCTGGGCTCTTCGGCTCCATTGATTCGTAGCAGCTCATAGCATAGCACGAAAAGCAAATTTGTCATCATTGCTGTATGAAGTCTGAGCATACTAAAACCATTAAGGTCACTTTGACCTTGGACAAAATGATTTTTCACATTCTGGCCAAATGGAAAATTTTAGAAAATATTGCTTAGGTCCTAAGGTCTCAAGCAAAAAATAATTAAATAAATAAACAAACAGCAAAAAATAACTCTCTTATTACCCTTCAATTAGCACTTCTTTAGATCAATAACTTCATATGGACTACACAGATGAAGCTGGCTTCAATCCGCCGGCGTTGTGATTCTAACGTCTCAGCATAAATGCTCAACAAAGTTTTCATTTGAAACAGTGTGAAGGCAGGAGGAGGAGCACAGATGCACCCGACCAACGACTGAACATTATATTAACACACGATGCAAATTCTTTAGGCAACACAGCTGGAGTCAAAGTTAGGAGGCGAGATGCAGCTTAGTTCTCCGGTTCAGGTTATTTTAAGACATAAGAAACCTCGTTTTCAAAGGGACTCTAAAGAGTCAGGGAAAAAGGTTGGGTCCTGAATAGAAGGATAATTAGGTATTCTCTGCAACAGTAATTATCCTGGTTGTTTTTGACAGCAGTAGAACTGAGTGCCTGTCTTTGCTGTTGCTTCCATCTACTTGCAGATGTGTTGCTCTTCTCATCCTGCTGAAGAGAACATTTGATTTTCTGGCTTTTCCAGTGGAGCCTTGCCACGTTTCATTATTCCAGCGTTCTGTGAAAAGTGGTAAACAGCCCCACATGAATGATGATCAAATATGTGCAAAGGAGCTGCCGAGCCTTCTCAGTCATCTGCACATCGCATCAGATTATTAGCACCCGTACGTCGGGAGAGAAAACAGCTTCAAACCCAAAGGGTAAATGAACCTTTTTGAAATGTTTTCAGACAGAACACACCGAGAGATCAGTGACAATCACAAAAGGTTTTCCCTATAATTTAGCTTATCCGTCTCTGTGATTTGACTTCACAGTTAAAGACATCCTTCATCCAGACCTTTCATCATTAACAAAAAGCAATTTGGAGACCAGCTCTCCAGAGAAGTTTAAAATTCTAATCTGAGCCCACCACATTCACCTATCAAACCTGTGACGGTAATTGTCAATTGAAGCCCTCAAGTGTGGATCTCTCAGTCTCTGTTGCAAGACACTGGAGCAAATCTAGATTTTGCTGACTGATGGGCCAGATGAGATAGAACTGGACATCACGGACACAGGCAGAACACAGGTGGAGTTCATGCAATGCAGCTGTCCAATCTTCATTATGGATGAACGTGATCTACTTTAGTGCACTACTAACCCTGCATTAACCGATCGTAATTTGAAATTTGTAATTCTAATTAAATTCTAGTCAAATACAATACAATATATGCCAACAAGCAATCACCATAGAACATTTACAAAGGATCATTTGTCCCCTTCCAAATTAAAGAAAAGATTACACATTTTGAATGTTTTAATCATTCCATAATTCAATTTCAATATTAGAATGCAGCTCCTATTTTTATCTTTTGATAGTGTAAAGTTAGACAAGCCTCTGAGATCATACTTCCTCTCCCGTATCGAGAACAAGTTTTGGATGGTTTCAGGAAGGAGTCAGTAATTGTCAAACAGACTTTTATCATTCTCTGTGTAGTTGCCTTCTGTCTATATCATTTGCTGAGGCCAACTTGAGCACTAATATAATAAAAACAAGATTTCAGGTGTTGGAGCTGCTTTGACTGATTAAATTGTTAAACATTCATCAGAATCAGAAATATCCAAAACTTTCATCAAATTACCTGCCGGATATCCTCAGTTCACCTTTGTCAGTATGACAGTGTTCCTAAGCGCCACAGCAGCGGCAAAGGCTTTTACATTTGTATGCAGTCGGTGCAAAATGAAATGCAAAGTGTTTTTACTAGTATCAGAGCAGCACAGTTGTCATTTTCCAGGCTGGTGGCTGCATTGTAGCGAACACGTGCCCATCTGAGCACCCATGGACTCGATGACCAATTGCACAAACCTTTTTTTTTTTTTTTTTTTTTTACCCACTGCTTTAAAATACTAATGCACCAACCATACTCCTGACCACCCCTCATTTACAGAGAAAAACGGGTTTGGAATTGTTTAAAAGGTGCATTATCAAGACAGTCAATGCGCAATTACTGAGGTGGCAGCGTAGTGCACACCTGCAGCCCGCATTGAAAATGTGCTTTAGCTGTGTGGATGTGTCAAATGGAACATGACAATACATAAAGGCATTCTTTGTGGCACATTGTGCATCACCCTGTGTCATGAACATGGGCGTAACTGTGGCTCTGTAGAAAAGTGCTCTGTCTTCCCTCGTGGTGGGAAATGTGCCGCAGCATTTCCCACCTGTCACCTCCATTAAATTTCTTTGAGGTTTTTTTTTTTTTTTACCCTTCTCATAATACCACACAAAAGATGTTTAACATTGTGTTGTTACTTTTTTGTAACTTTTTCCGCAGTGCATTGATTTGCTCAACCCCTCGGGGTGCACAGAGCTGCTGTGTGTAAGTGTGTATGTGTGTTTGTGCTTGTGCTGGGACAGGGCTCATGGGTCAACCACAACATATAATCAACTTGATACGAATGGAATCTAATTCTCTGCAACACAGCGCAGTTGTAAGAGAAATCAACCATGGTCCAAGCACGGCTGGCTTTTAAAGAGAAATGAGAGGTAGTACTCTGATAGTTTTATTGCATTTAACAACCAAAACACACATGAATAAAAAACAGACGAAGTAAAACCTTTTGCGATATGTATGTTCTTTTTTACATTTATATACTACTTTATATACTTACTTGCAGAAATATGTAATTGTTTGACTTCTAATTAAAGTTCAGGTGCAGGGTTCCTGAGTATTTGCTGGGAGTTGTAGTTTATCTCTAACTTGTAGTAATTGGGAAATGAAATGGCACTTGCACGCTTTCTTAATAAGTGATCGCATTTCTTTCATTGACATAACAATTTAAATGGACTTAAAATATAAACTTGTCCAAACACAACCTCTTTATAGCTTCCCCGCTCCCTTCCAAAAACTAATTTGCACACACACACACACACACACGGTTTGGAAGCTTATGGCCTAAAACAAATGGCAGATTCACTTGTAACTGCTAACTATCAAAATTAAATGCATGTGCAACATTAGCTCTCACCCACAAGTCAATGAACTGTCACCTGACAGTATTCGCCTCTTCCTTTTCCTGCAAAAGGCATTTTAGAGTTTCTGCATACTCATGTTTGTGTGTGTGACACACACACGGCGGAATGGTAAATTGTTACGCTCACTCTTCCAAGGGCCTCAATCCATCTCAAATGGAAACAAACGCAGTGATTGCAAATGAACAGCCCAGTTCTTCAGCAGTTTTTGGCCATCATTGCCTTTTCTGCCTGGAGGATATGCTGCGGTTGTTTCTGTTTGAATACCTTTTACGAACTCTAAGAGGAATTTTTTAAAATTCAGTCTCTGCGGCTCTGAGTGCTTCCTTCCTTTTTATTTCATAACCGCGGCAGAGAGCAGGACACTTCCCCAGTGGCGTGGCTGTCACCCTCCTCTGGGATCCCTGCACATATGGATGGAGGCCTTACTGAGGCTTTTCTAATATGGCCATGAGTCGCCTGCGATCCCTTTTCCTTATTTCCTCTGAGATTTCACACTTCTCCTTTTATATAACTAAATCTGTTTGGCAAGAAGAAAGAAAATCAGCTGAACTCCATTGTAGACACAACAAAGAAGTAAAAAGAACATAAAAGGCAGCAGTTATTCTTGTTGATTAGATATCATCCTGAACCCTTTCCGTCCATTGAGGACAGGAAATCAACAGTCGACCCCTGTACGCTCTAAGAACTGAAGAGAATACTAATAAGGGATTACACTGGGTGCTGCATGTGGTCTAAATTTTGCACATCATAGTAGTAGCAAAGCCACGTCCCTGCAGCCACAGCCTCAGGCGAGTGTGATGAGGAAAATGACGCCAGCTTGTTTTCAGCACTTCTCATCAGTTTAAGAATGTAGGGCAGGATGATTAAGAGGCGTATGGAACAAGGGAAAATAGCATGCTGTCTCACTCTGCTGTTGTAAACACATCTTTATTGGCCGGATTACATTCTTTTCCTCCGTGCGGGGAGCTGATCTGTTCATTGTGCTGATCAGAAGAGGCAACTTCAGTCGGAGGTGCTTGTTAAGAATCCATATCATTATCTTTCTTTGCCCCCTCATATCAAAGTATCTGAAAGTGACATCTGAAATGTCACAATGGTAACAGAAGCAAATCTTCTTTCTTTTCTTTTCTTTTTTTTTTTTCTTTCCACACCACAAAAAGAACAAAAGTGTGACTTCAAACTGTGAGGTCGTTGGCTGTGACTTGCTTTTCATTTTTTTTCACAGCTCTCATTTGGAGAGACAACATGGTGGGAAAATGTTTTTTCAATACAATCTGCAAATTGTTTAAAGAAGCGAGAAAACTTGACTGATGTTTGAAGAATTAAAATTTTTAGTACAACCTGCGTTACCTAGGTAATATTCACATTTACTTGGACGTCATTTCATTTTAAATCTGTAAGGTGCTTGTTTTTGATTCGTGTTCATGGTCTGAGTTGAAACAATTCATTTAATTATTTTTTTTTCTGACACCCCAGCCTGTTCATTGATTTAATAAAAAAGCTGTCAACTAAAAAAAAAAAAAAAGATAATAAAAAATAAATAAATAAATAAAAAAACAACTTCTAGTCACACAGACAGCCTGATTTAGGAAAATGTTACCGTAACGGAGCAATATGTTGAATCATGAGTCTAATGCAACATAACGTGTTTCAATTTCTTATCACTAACAATAGTAATGCGTCACTGGTAATACCAACTATATCGCTGCTATTCAGTGGAAAGTCACCTGTAACTGCCTCCACCCACACGGTGGGACCCAACTGTAACGTCACCCACTGCTTTAAAACCACGGGTTTATAATTTTGCCATCACCCTTTTGTTTTTTGAAAACAGCACAAACCACATTTGGACTAAAAGCTTGAGCTGCGGGCAAATGAGGAGTAAAATTGGATGTTTCATGTAATTTCCTCTAAAGAGGACCACAATAATAATAATAATAATACAAAAAAAAAAATCATGACTTCCTGAAGTGGGGTGAGAGTGGACACAAAGGGTCATAGACCTCAATATAGTTGGACTTCTTTAACAACCGATGGAGTTGCAAACCTGATTGTCACTAAATAGAATGCTGGTATAAAACTCTTAAATAATTCACATTTTCTACAAACATTTAATGTCACTATGAGTAGATTCCAAGCTTTACAATACAAGTCCTCACAAATGTAACATTTCGTAACTATTGGGTAAAAGTTGCTGCTTTGTGAACCAGTTCTTATTCTCTGCCTATGCAACCATGAACCCTGGCCTAGCTCTGTGGGCTTGTTGAAAAAATTGGGAACTTGTCCATAAAACGTAAATTACGATATTCACCAGCCAGAGGTGCGTTTCACATCTTCTTCTATTTGGACAGAACACCCAAAGGCCTGATAGGCTGTAAAGGCCGAAGTGAGAATCAGCAGTGCGGTCCTATTTATTCTCCACCAGTCCATCTTATCCTGTTTTGGACGAGTGGGATGTTAAATGTTTGCCAACAAATGAACCAAGTGTCCTGAAAAAGATGGATGGACAGCCTTGATGTGAAATAATCTATCTTCACATATATGTTTCCACATGGCACATCTCCTCATGTGTCGGACGATGCCATGTGAAGCAAATCCATCATATCAGGTAATGTAAAACATATAAAAACGTGATTTTCAAAGTAAAATATGCTTGTTTGAAATTTTAGTTTGATTGTTTATTAGACAACCTTAACCCTTTACTATTCAGAATTTGTGAACACGAAAAACGACTGCACTAAATATGCACAGAGTGGCAGATTTAAATTGTGCCATGGGACACGCCCACCGAAGTCTGGAAGTGTGGACACTGCTTCAATAAATGTGTCAGAAAGCAGTTATTTAGCAGTGAGTTAAAGTCTAGAATTTGATGATAATGGTTTTAATATCATTATCATCCCAGCTTGATTAGATACCCAAGCGAAAAACTTAAATAATTCATATTTGATTTCATTGTTATTTACTGATATATGAAGTGCTTCACTGACCTCGCTCCCATGAATCCTTTGTTTTTATCGCCTCCTCTATTCTCTGCTGATGTTCTGGCGGCCGTGAACCTTCTCTCGAATCACTACGTGAGCCAAAACCGATATGAGAAATTATCCATCTTCCATTCTGCTCCTCCAGACCGTCGCTGGGGCCGCTGCCGAGGATCCGACACTGTAGGGACATGAGGGATCGCGTTTTCAACTGAAGTGTCCGGACTCAGTTGAATAAATATGGCTCACGATCGGGGTGATGCTGTGCTAACCATGGCGGTGACATTTCTACCAGATTCCATAGCTGCAGAAATGACATTTTCACCGGTGGCGATGATGCCTCCAAACACTGCGCTGCTGTATATACCCACAGGCGGCGCCTCTGACCCTGGCAGTGACCCGCAGTGATAACATTTCTACCCATCTTTTTTTATATTACTTTCCCTGTGTTTGGACTGTGGCAGCCTTGAGTTTTTCTTCACTTAATTTAATATTAGCTCAGTTATGTCGAAGAGATTGGACCCTGAACAAGTCAATTTCTCTTTTTTGGCCAATTTGATATTTTACTTGAAATGTTGAGCGGTTACAAGTAAAGGGCTCGACATGGACATTTTCTTTTTGTGTCTCTCTTCAGGTGTAACATGTACTTATTTTTTTTTTTTTTTTTTCAACCAATCAAAAATGGATTGTGTTTTTATTTCTTAATGAATTTTAAATCGCTAATTTGAGATAATAAGACACAATGCATACAGTATTTCTCAATAAGTTAAAAATTAAAAGTGAATGAAATGGGTTAGGGTTAGGGTTAGGGCGTGTAATGGCGTGTAACCTTTTGACCCTGAGAGCTTCACTTACAAAACATTTCAAATTTTATTAACCATAACAAACTGATTAATCGGTAAAGAAAATAACCTTTAGTTAGGCCCTATAGGACGCCCTCAGTTTCCAAATCAGCTTTTGTAGACATGCTCCCTTCAACAAGGCTCCTCGGGCTGCTTGCTTTTTTTTTTTCTTTTTCTTTTTTTTTTTAAGGTGGTTACATAATATCCCTGATTTGTTTATCACCAAGCACAGTGTTCTTTTGTGAAACATACTGTGATGTTGTTACTGTTTGGTCTGCTGAGATTTAGAGACAAATGTGTGTTTCTTTCCACGATTAGACATTTATTTTCTTCTATTTAGCATTTTAGCTGAACGCACACGCACACACATATTTGTGTGGGTATGTGTTCTATGTGCCTCGATAGGTTCTGGTGAATTAGATACATTTGCTGATGTCTCTGAGGGCAAACAATTGTTTTCCAACCTCTGTAAGTTGAATCACTGTTACATTTGGACACCACTTTTCCGTTTCCAGATTTGTGATTTATGATTTTCCTCTGCTCAACATTTCTGTTGACTCGTTTATTTCACGGTGTTCATCAGATTTCCGCTGCTTTAATCCTGGTTTATGCTCAGTTGGCCTTCCAGGTGTGTGGCAGCAGTGCCTGGCCCACACCAGAGAGTAAAAGAATCAGCATGAATGAGTGGATTAAGTGGAAGCGAGTGGTTTGTTTTCTTTTCATTGCGGTCTCACCTATCATTAGAGTTTCACTTTTAGTTAATGGGCTGTTAAGTTCTCGGAGAAGTGTGATAAGAGGCAGGAATAATGAAGTTAAAATAACATTTACGCTTCCCTTAGGTTGATTGAATCTTCCCTTTAGCTGATGTTAATGGTACATACTGAGCAGTATTTAAGCTGAGGAACCAGTGCACCTGTAAATCTCTGGCAGGTAAATCATTGTCATGTCCATTTAGGTCGCCTTGTTTGAAGTCATACGACTGAATCTTCGAATCGTGCATCTACTTCAGAGGGCTTACCAGACTATGGGATATGAGGAGAGCACCTGCAGCACCTATCAAACCTTTATTGCAATCATAAAAGTACTTTTACATCCTTCTAAAAATGTTATCCACAATTGAGAATTATCGCTCAAAGATGGAAAGAGAAAAGAAATCATATGACCACTGGACCAAAAAACAAGGTGTCCTCATTGTTGTTATCGTATCATTTTGTATTTGTTTCCGATATTTCTTTCAGTCAATGTGTACGAAAATAGCGTTCCGACTTTTTGCTGTTCTGTAATGATTTTTTTTTTTTTTTTGTGATCATCAATGTAGTTTTAGATTTCATTTGTGCATGCGTCATTTTTCACATCTTTTTGAGTCCTTGAGTCTTTATACTTTGTTCTTTGTTCACCTGAGGGAAAAAAAAAAAAAAAGGATTTATGTACTGAGTTTGTGCCAAAAAAGATTTTGTGCATGAGCTGTGGGGATAGCACAGAGAGTGCTGCACAAAGACAGAAATTAATGAGTAGAAAGTTGTTAGAAATGAACTAAAACGAGCCTGGAGGTTTTTGTATTATATTACAGGCAATGGATTCTGGGTTTGAAGTCTTTGTGTGTGTGTGGGGAAAACTTTTTTTTTTTGTCTTGTTTCCATGTGGGTTTCCTCCCGAAGTCCACACACTTATGTCAGGTGTGTTGGAAAGTGCAGAGTGAAGAAGTTGCTTTGTCGATATAGGCCGTGGCAGACTGGAAACCTGACCAGGGTCGACCTGCGGGAACGTAGTGACAACTTGAAACCTTGAAAATTACTTTCCCTTTTTTTAAACAACCTCGCCAAATCCAAAGTTCATGTGCTAATTTCACGAGGCTCATGTTTCAAAGCCTCCGTAATCCACAGCATCATTATTTGTTGGTGTGGATGGAAAGAAAATGAGGGTTATTGTGTTCTATGGGAGAATTATGCCTTTCATGCTAATTGCAGCAAGTGTTAAGGATTTAAGGATTAAGCATCATATATCAAAAAGAGAATATAACACCGTGAATGCTGACCTCGTTCTCTACCTCGTGTTTCATTGCTTTTTTTTTTTTTTTGTAAGCAATTCAATCTTTTTTGTCGGAAATTTCAAAAATATTTGTAAAATTTTCGCAGGCGGTGTTTTAATTTATTTTTCCTTTTTTTCTTTATGTGTGAGGACAAACGTAACATGAATTCCACTGAGCACTTTCTCAACCTTGCCGTCCTCCTGGACGATTGTCAACTGAAGTCTGTCGACATCTCAAACTGTCACACGACATGATCTTTTCGTACAGGATGCCCTGAATGTATGTTCTTTAGATTATTGCACTTTACACTTGAATGTAGTATTGGCTGAGTTTAAAAGTTTTTCATTCATTCATCTTCAACCGCGACTCCGTTTCTGGGTAAATGTAAATGTCAACACGTGCTGTAAACTGTTGCTGACTGTAGCTTTCCAACTTGCCGTATTTCAGTTTGAAGCTTCATACACCAAGGTATTTAAATCCATCAGAATCCGTTCACTCTTCTGCAGGATGACATTTTCTCAGGTGGCACGTTGAAGGGCAGCAGGAGAGAGGCTAACACCGCATGTAATGAGTCTGTCCCAGACATAACTGCAAGGATGGCCTCAAGTAAGCAATATTTTGTGTTAATTAAAATTTTAATTAGACTCTCCCTGTAGCCAGACCTACACTTGCAGTCTCAGGTCACTCGATCTAACCTCCCTTGGACACCACAGATGCCATTAAACAGCAGAGCAAAAGCTTCCAAGCCCTCTCACGTCCATGATTTGACATGTTGGAGTTAAACAGAACAATGGAAATACGCTTCACTGTAATTATGGCCAATTTTTTTACATAAAGGGGGAAATATTATGAACTTTATTGAACTCAACTGACGTGATTTGAAAGTGAGGTGGAGCAAGGGGGTTACCCTTTTGCTTAATACCCAAAGTCTGTTTTATACTTGCTCTTTTCGCATTGTGAAACTCAGGTCTAAGGTTGCACCAGAGGCCCATTCTCTGCAATGTAGCTGACTAGAATACAACCTGTAGGTTGAGTAGTTCATCAACAGCAAGCAGCGTGCCAGGCCGAGGTTGTCCTAATTACAGCAACAAACATGAGGGCTGTCTCGAGAGTGGCGCTTTTCCCTTTGTTGCCCATAATAATGGTTGTGGCTTGATTAAATGTAGCAAAAAAAATGCTGATGGTAATGACGATTGCAACACTCTGTTGTCATGGTTACAATAATAGCAATGTTGGAAACTCGTGTTCACAACATAGACTGCTGCTTTGATATGCGATTGAAACGCTGCCCCCCTCAATATTTCTTATTGTCATGTTGTGTTTCATTGACGCATCCATCCATCCATCCCAGCCCTGTCCGCGATGTTGACTTGGCTACTACAGCCACTAGAAGTTGCCTGGTAATAAAATGTAGTCACAGCATTATGCAGCACATTACTGGTTCATCAGCAACACATTAGCATTTTCCATTTCTGTCCATTAGTAATAGTCCGTGTCTCTGCAAGACATATTACCACGCTGGCAGCGCAGGGAAATGTCAGAGTGCAGAGGTCTGCGCGCACAAAGTGGATATTCTCAGCAGCTAAGGTCCAGTTTAAGGTCCCACCATAAGCGATAACAAATTTTAACAAAACAAAAATTTCCCAAAAATTAAATCAACTAAAAATTGCTACAACCATTCTCCGGTTGCCCGAGCAGATAGTAGTGAAAATGAATCAAACATTATCTGTGAGAATCTTGCGCATTTTTATTTTTGTTGCTAAAAAAGACATATGTCTAAACTGGCACTTAATATAAAGTAGCTGATGAAGGCGAGTGTAGTTAGACTAATGACAGGGTTGTTTTTTCCTCTGGCTTGACTAAAATAAATCGGCTATAATATTGAATCAATTGTATGTAAATGTCCACATATGTGGAGAAGAAAGTTCAACCAGTGATATTTGTTCTCTTTGGCCATGTAAAAAAAAAAAACAAAAAAAAAACAAAACACTGATTTATTCTTATTGCCTTAAGCTAACCAAGAATATCTGGTTGAGTCAACACTGTAAATAATTTCTTTGCCTTTAAATTTTGGGGAAAGGCAATAAAATTTGAGAACAGATACTTTAAAACTCATTTTCAATACTCAAAAAAATGGATCCCTGCGGAGGTCTGAGTTATTGAATCTAGCTAAAGGAATATACAACAAACAGAAACTGGAGTTCGCCGTGGTTGTTAGAGAACAAAAGTGTCGTGTTCCAGGTTCATCAGAGATTGTGATTTTGGTTAAATGTAGATGAACAATATGTCCTCATTACATTTATGGAAAAATGGAATCCAGTTTCCCAAAGAAAAAGATCTAATCCAATTTTGTTGAAATGAAACACTATTTGTACAAAACAGGGTTGATGTGTGAACCCAAGCAGTAACTTTTAAGAAGGCCAACTAATGATGTATTTAGTTCTCTGAGTGATTGTACGGTCAAAAGGTGAGAGTTTAATCCATCTTCTAAAGAGCCAATTCGGCAGCATTGGTTCCTCTGACTTCAGTCAGCCTTTGCTGTCAAACATCTCAGCCATATATTACCATTTTCTGCAAAACAAAAGAAAAATTCATACACCCCCTCTTTAGCTCTGCTTTCTTTTTTTTCTTTTTTTTTTTAAACCGGGGATAAACCAGGTACATGGCTGGGCTGTGCAGGGATATATCAAATTGGGGGCTTAGGTTTTAGCTTTTACTACAGGCAGTCTACCAATGTCTGACGTCCTGGCTGCTCAGGAGGCAGGAGAGCAATTTGACTACACTGTGATAGAAAGACACATAAGGCTTCCTATAAAAGACTTAACATTCAAAGTAGACACAGGTTCCAAAAAGTGAAACTAATACCCAAGTGCCTGAAACCTGCAGTCTCTCCAACCGTCATCAGAAGGCAACTCTGTCGATTGCAAAAAGAAGCGCACTTGCATAGTAGGCTACGCAAATATGTCCCTACTTCTCACTTGATTTATTACCTCAGTAAATGTTTTTTTAATGTGTTTATGGTCTCAATTGCTAGTCACAAGTCTCATTTAGTGTAAAACAATGTTGAATTAGTTTTTTCTTTTTTTAATGATGGTCCCATTTAGAGGGAAATGGACCATCAAAGAGGGTATGCATTTGGGTGTGGCTTCAGACTTTACCAATCCAATCGGTATACAGTACAGAGCAAGTCAAATCCACCCCTGCCTCCTCCTCAACCCCACGCCGCGAGGCGATGGTTTGAATTGCAAATTCAACGCTTTAAAACTGCAGCCGAGATCCCAACGGGTAATGTCATGGTGGGTTGTCACGATTATCATGAGAAAGGGAGGGAAAGATAGAAAGCTCTTGTTTCCTGAATTCAGGTTAATAATAATTAAAGTTATTATTGGGCGAGGGCAGGGTACACCCTGGACAGGTCGACAGTCCATTGCAGGGCCAACACACACAGAGTCACCAATTAACCTACACATGATGCCTTTGGACGGTGGGAGGAAACCCGGGGAGGACATGCAAACTCTGCACACAGAGTCAGATATAACCCTAACCCATCTACAGGCAGGCACATTTGAAAATATATTTTATTGCTGGAAGCTGAAAGACTGTAAATATATAAAAAAAAAAAAAAAAATGAGCAAACAGTCAAATTACACCGCAATTATCCTATATTAGTTTCCCGTTGCATCAACCTTGTGTTTTGCTAAATTACCAACCCTGCCTCATGTCTCTGGCAATATCTGCACACTACATAAATACAGTCAGTCATAGTCAGACACATAGCTCGCACAGATACAAATACAAATACTTGATTTATTGGATGTAATGAAACTGTTACTGTCAACATTTAAACCTCTCCATTACAGTCGGGAAGATCAGTAATTTCTGCCACAGATGATGCCATAAACAGATTTTTACAAAAACACCAGCCAAACTATGAGTTAACTGCGGGAAGTGTCAGACTAAATGGCTTCATAATCCGCCCTGCAGCCGAGACAGGAACAGAAACACATTCCTGTCCTTTTCAACGATGGAGCTATTCAGTACGTCCACCAACCTGGTATGTGACGTCGATCACAATGGTAGTCAATGAGAATCACTGAAGGCAATACAAGGTCTTCCCAATGGCAGCTCTCCTATCTGAAGTCAGTGATCAAAATGTGTGAGGACGTGGAGCAAAAGGCCGCCCACGAGGTGACAGACTGAAGGAAGAAAAGAGAAGCTATTGGCTGTGCCACCTCAATTATATGTTGTGTGCAGCCTCACCCTATACCTTCAGAAGGGTGCTGGAGGTGGTGTGGGAGTTTAGTCAATCAGTCTAAATGTGCTTTGTAGATCTGGAAAAGGCTTACGGCTGTGTCCCTGGAGGTATCCTGTGGGAGGGGCATGGAGTATGGGCTGGATATCCTGCTGCTACTAGCTTTTTGCCACAGAATTTCTAGGCACAGCCAAATAGCAGAAGGGGTAATGTTTGGAAGCGTTAGGTTTCCATGTCTGCTGTTTGTTGACGATGTGTTCCTATAGTTGTTGTCTGCCAGTGACCTCCATCTTGCACCCGGATGGTTTGCAGCCAAGTATGAATTGGCTGGGATGAGAATCAGCACTTCTGAGACAAGAAGGTAAGGGTGTTCACGCTGGACCAGGGAGGGGTCACCCCCCTCACCACACCCAGGAGCAGGAGATGGATAGACAGCATTGCAGTAATGCGGACGCTATGCTGGTCCGTTGTGATGAAAAGGGTGTTGACCCACAAGGTGATGCTCTCCATTTACCGAAAGAGCGAGATCACAAATACAAATGAGCTTCCTCTGTAAGGTGACTGGCTGAGATGGGGTGAGGAGTTCAGACGGGAGGGGCTCAAAGTAGACCCGCTGCTCCTCTGCATCGAGAGGGGCCAGTTGAGTTAGTTTGGGCATCTGGTCAGGACGCTTCTCAGGGGAGGTGTTCCAAGCATGCCCATCCTAGAGGAGACCCTGGGGTAGACCCAGGACCTGGGAAAGAGATTACATCTTTTGGCTGGCTTGAGAGCACCTCGGGATTCTCCCAGAAGAGCTGGTGGGGGTGGCTGGAGGGTGAAGGTCCAAGTTAAAGGGCCGTCTGGGTTCCCCTCCTGAGACTACTGCCCCCGTGACTTGGACCCATATAACCAGTTGAAGACAAAACGATGAAACACTGTGTGTGTGTGTGTGTGTGTGTGTGTGTGTGTGTGTGGGCAGAGGTAGCGGAGCAAAGTAGGAGAAAAATGGCCCCAGCCCGCTCTGCTCTAATTAAGTATTACAAACAAATTAAGAGATGTTGAACAGCTCTCAGATGCATTACTATATCCGACTATTAAGGTAGTTTTCCCAGCAGTGGTCACTTTATAATAATGACAAAGTTCGCACGTCAACTTGAAAACAGTTTTTTGTCAGGCCCTTCCTTATTCACCCTATTCGCAGTGTCATCACTGTCTCCTTAAGTGCTTAAACATGCAGACTTGCAGTACAAAAGGAGGAATAATGGCTTCGGTTTACAGGCTGAAAATGAAACAGGCTGTGCAATGTTTTGTTCAACAATTTGTTCCTTAAAGTCAAACTGCCTCCATGTGCTCTGAATGACCGCGTGTACGGGTCCCTTCAATTTTTCTCTGAGGATTCTGGGCACAGTGTTAATGTGCACGGCAGTTCTCAGTGATTTTACCACAGCAGTGCGTAGACAGCAGGTTCATTGCACATTCATCTCCTTGCCAGAACACAGGACTGACATTCAGAGGGACCGCTCGTCATTGTTAAGGTGGCAGGATCAGCCGACTTTAGCGAATCAACGACTTTCATCACTTTACACTGTAAGCTTTTCAAATTTTGGTTTGTCACTTCACACAGATAGAATCTGCACAATCAGAGCTGCAGGTCGAACGAATCTGTAGGAATGTTCCGCATGGGGAATTTAAATTGACCAATAGCGATCAGATTTAATAATGGTGGCCTTTAAAGGCTCAAGCAGCCACGGAGCACATAATGATGGGCTCGCTGTGCCGCACATTCATTTTTCTCCAACATTCTCTGACAGATGAAACGCTGTTGTTCACCACAGACAGTTTGCAGACAGATATTAACCCAGCAATAGGTTATTAGCTATCGCAGTCATTAGCGGGTAAATTCCAAACTTGACATTTTCTATCTAAGCTCATTAGCTTTACCATCACGAATGCTTCCTTGGGGAGTTATGACTATAATTTTATGTCTTTGCTTTTAGGTAGCTTATAACTTCTCTTTACAGCTTCTGCTGAGTAAATATTGTGGATATTATAATGCAAGTCACAATTTCATTCCCATCCACAACCTTTCTTTTCGTGGCTCCACCTGCGCTGTAGAATTTTTGTGACCTCTGTAAATTGCTTGACTTTCAGGCCGAAGAATATCAGAAAAATATCTCTGATACATTAAGTGTGTGGTTTTAAATTGATATGTAGCAAGGACAGAGGCAGGCCTCGCAAACAATTTTAAAGTGACACTGTTGCTCAATAAATATTTTAACTGCAGCAAAACAACTCCACAGCTGAGAGGTCCAGAGGAAAAAAGAAACAGGACTGACCAACAAATAATTATTCTGACTGTCGATTTTAATTTTTTCTAAATTTAATTAAAATTATTGACTTGATGTGGGTCTCAAATTAAAGAACTTTTCTGTTTTTCTAATGTTTCTCCATCCTCATCGACACTCATATTTCTTCTTTTCTTTTTAACCTGTATTTTGGCTCTCAGTCGGGCAGGAAACGAAGACAGTCGGTGATAAATTACTTTTTTTTTTTTCCCCCAGGGCTGGGATTTTAGGTTTAATTTTTATTTCAGGCAATTTTGGTTTTAACTTTTCATCATAATAGAAGTTCCCCTGCATAACAATAATATAATTAGCCCCGAACTATTTTCAGATTATTTTATTTGTTGTTTTTTCTTTTTTTTGGATACATTTCATAATGATATTGCTGATAAAAACTGCTGTAGTCAAACAACATTATTTAGTCCACATAGTTCCTGTGAGCATTTTTTTTTTTTTTTCATATTGTTATCGGAACGTACATCAACAAAAGACAATAACAAATTAAAGTGCTCAAATTGGATCATTGTAGGTCAGTCGTGAAACTTCATGTGTGACAGTGATCTGAAAAGTCGCTCATGGTTTAATGAATCTTTAGATATGCCAGTTTTTTTTACATCCTGTTCTGTACTGGCCCACACAAATGCAGGAGATGTTTTTGCCAAGTTTTAACTCTTGAGAAATATATATGTGGTTCCCTGTGGCTTGCTAGATAATCCAGTTTTAATCAGGCACTGCGTCAATGAGAAAGCTGCAAAAGGACAAACGGGCAATCTTTTCATATAATGGGGAGATTTGGAACCATAGTTGTTAATGCTTTTCACTGTCAGCGAGGAGTGATATTTGACCTCCTTGCATGGGCCAGGCTTACGTCTAATTAGAACTTAAAATTGCCTTTAAAGAAAAGAACTGTAATCTTCGCTCACCAAACCCCTGTAGCCCGCTCCGCGTCTTGCCTTGAGCTTAAAGGTTTCCAGGCTACATTAACGTGAACTTCCATAACACACCCAAAGCTCCTGAAAGTGGTCGAGTTTCATGGAATAAAATCAACAATAATGATGTTGTAACCCCCCCCCCCCACACACACAAAAAAAAATAACTTGTGATAGACTGGATATTAGATGTGCGTGTTAAGCATGAATCTTTGTGTTTAATCCCAATAACCATGGTAGCTTTTCATCAGTGTGGAGCCCAACAAGTAGGTCCTATTCCACACGCTATCTTTCCAGATGCCCAGAATGGACAATCTGAACACTGGCACCTTTTTATTAAATTACATTATTTAATAATACAAATGTATTTGGAGGCATTTTTTATTTTTTTATTTTATTTGTAGTTGTTTCGTCCCGCTGCTCTTCTTTTGTGTGAAGCTAAACACACTATAAACGAAACCCACAGTCCTGATAGCAGCATCAGTTGTATACAAATGTATAAATGCAAAATGTAAAATGAGGACGTGTCCTTTTTGACTGGGACAAAGATGTAGAATATGTTCATAATTGTCACATTCAAACTCCTCTGATTGTCGTGTTTATATCTCTCCTACAGTGGATTAGGTTTCGCTGGGAAACCATTTACATTCATGTGACACCTTTTCAATAGCTTCAATGTGGCAAAACAACCTTGAATTGATTTGACAGGAGGGTTTCACTCTCAAACTCTCCTGTGAATGCAGTTTGCTCACTTCACTCAGGTCCCTATGGCAACCTGCAAGGACTGAAAGAAGAAAGAGGAGGATTTTGCTGGAGGGGTCCTCCATAGTGCGGGGCACTTAGATTTAGAAGTGTAGCATGGCTGCATGCTGGATACAAAGATGTAACAGTCTCTAGACTCTGTGGTTGACACACATACGCACACACGCACAGGCACGCACACGCACGCACACACACCCAATCATAAACAGACAAACACGCAGGAAAACAATACGTGTCTGTCCCCACTTCTATAGTTTAATGAGGCTTCATATTCTGTCAACACTCATTCAACACTCAATTCTCCCAGGCTCTCTCTTTTTAATCAACACACCCACTCACTTATAGCAATGCAGCACATTTCCATAACTGCCTTCAGACTGCCTCATCTGTCTCTCCTGGTGAGCTGAACTTGCAGCTTTGTGTTCAAACAATTTAAGGTGGCTGTTGCTGTTGTATTCAGTCGCTGACATCCATCCCCTGTCTGCCACAGTACACCTTTGGAGGATATGTCAATGTGATTTTCCTCCAAATCCTCAGGGGGTTTTGTAAATCCCACAGCACTGTGGGATGCTTAGCGTTGATGGGTCCGCATAAACACATTTCCATTCCTTTTGGCATTTTGTAGAACAAAACAATCAAGCAAGGGTTAGAAAGTCACACGGTACATTATAGTGACGGATCCCTGAAAGCCCAATAAAGACCCTTACATCAATGCCAGTTTCTATTGATTACTTTTAATGAGTCCAAATAAATAATGCAGGACGGCTCTCTCTCTCTCACACACACACACACACACACACACACACACGCACACACACAAACTGGAAAGCAAAAGAAACTTTCGTCAAGTTTAATTCCCTTTAGTTACATTGCTCCTGGAAAAAAAAAAAGAGAATGATTAGCACTCCCAGCAGCACCAGTAAAAACACGCAGATCGTCCTTCACCCTGATGAGTCACATGTGTAAGGCAGATTTTGGGAAATCATGTGGAAGTTTTGCATTAATTTTATAAGTGATGAGTAAAACCTTTTCAGTCATTGCTGAGAATAGGTCATAGATTTTGGGTTAGAGCCCATTTGCTCGGATAAAAGGATCCAGTTTATCATGGTCCCTTCATATTCTTGAGGAAAAGTGTCACATCCAGAGGGTCACAGTCGCACGAGGGGGCTTACCTATACAAGCAGGGCCTTTTCACCTGTACCACACTTCTGACTAATGGCGGCTTATCTCAACAGCCATCGGTCAGATTTCTGTGAAATGCTGTATCAGCGTCTCAACCATTTTCCTCCGACAGTCACGTCGTTTCCTGGCAGAGACAATATTTAAACAGCGTTAGTAAAGGCAGAGCTTGACTTTGCTGCTTCGTTTGTGTCTCACAATCACTTCCCAATCCCTCAGCTGTTGGCGCGCAGCCATCAGATGTACAGTAGGTCGACCATGTGTCCATCATAACCTTGACATTACATGCTCTGACGCTAATAACTATCTCAGATTTCGTGACGGCCGCCTGAATGAGCACAGCCTTTTATTTGTCAGAGTAGAATAATTTGCCGTGATATGGTTCAGTTTCTTGACATGTCTCTGCCAGAAAATTCAAATAGATTTCCATGCTTTCCCAGGTTTAAAAAAAAAAAAAAAAAAAAAAGAGTAGCCACATTGCCATTGTTCAGATTTTCAAAACAACCAAGGAACAAAGTCCATGTATTGTGACTTTGTGAGTAATGGCTGCTGTCTCCCAGAAGCCAAGACAGAAGCAATGTGACATTGTTGTACTACCACAAGCCCATGTAGGGAGGAGGTTCACAAGAGCCATTATTGTAATGGTCATTTGTAACAGCTCCTGAAGGCACCGACCAAGTTGGGGTCTCTAAATGGGCAAAGCAGGCGATTGACTACCTGGGGGGTGGGGGCAAAACCCGAGGTTGATAATTTGTTCATTGATTTGATTAATCGTAACTTTATCTGAGAACATTGGGGGGGGGGGGGGGGGGATCAATACCAGAAGTGATGTGATAATGGCCTTAAAACATTACCTAATTGAAAAAGGGGATCCCGAGGTCAAATTCTATTTCAGCAGCACTGTTGGTGCGAGACCGTCCAGCTGTAAATAATGAGCTCATTGATCGTTGGTGCAGAGCATTATAACCTCTAGCTAGGTGTCATTTCAAGGGGACCTCTTGTGGCTGTAGTGAGGAAGGGGAACGGGTGGGGAGAAGCATCAACGAAACATCTTCACTGTCTTGAAAGTTTCCACGTGAGCGGCGGCAGTTTTGCGTTGTTTTTATTGCCCTTGACTGTTTGACTTTAACGAGCAAAAGTCAATCTAATTTGGAGGATGTTCCTATTTTAGCCCAAATCCCAGCGTCTTCCTAAACCTGAGCAAGCCATGATGGCTATCAACGTAACCATGGCGATTAGAACAGACCAGACATCAATCTTTGTAACTGCTATAACTTAACTTTGGTATTCCTGCTGCTGTAATCATGCGATTTGGTGATTTGCAGCATCAGAGGTTTTAAAAATTGCCAGCAGAAAGTCCCTCTTCCCCCGGACCCTTTTATATCAGACGAATTATAACTTTGTGAATACGATGTCAAACATTGAAACAAAGTTGTATAAGCTTAACATCGCAGCTTTAAGGAGACACCCGTGTGGCTCTGGACTTTAAGGAGGATCAAGTCATGGCCATTTTTTTTTTTTTTGGCATTCTTTCGAGGGGCAGAAGCAGCATGCCTCATCTCCTGTTATTCATGTAAGCTGTCTGCCCTGAAACTTCCAATCAATTCCACTTTTCTAACCTTTAGGCTGCTGCACTCCTACAGTGCTCTTATGGTTAGATCATCCCCATTTTTTCAGACATTGAATGTGATCGTTTGCAGTGTGAGGATACAGATGAGAACATGCACATGCTGTATTATCAGTGGGGGGGGGTCACGCAGAGAATCTTGTCTCTACATTTTATGTATGTTTATTTCATGAGCATATGAAAATGTAAACTTTAGTGATCTCTTGCTGCTGTTTTCCTATTTCCTTGACAGCATGCGCACACACACAAACACACACACAAAAAAAAAAAAAACCTATCAGATCTTGGCCAGCAGCACTTCCACAACACAAAATGTTTCAAAATGTAAGATTAAGATACAATAATGTCTACATCCCCTGTTTCTTTGTGAAGCAACAAGACCCTGATCAGAATGCCGGAGGTGGCCGGCTGGTTTCCCGGCTTTGCCAACACGCATAAATAACTGTCATCACTTGCTGAAGTACCAAACACAGACCCAGGGTTGATTTTCTATTGTATCATGGGCTTTTTTTTTTTTTTTTTTTTTTTTGGTCCTGTGCCTGATTTGAATTCTGAGTTCACTGATTGAGTAAACCTGATTAGTCGATATGACACTGCCAGATACATTCAGCTCCAAAGAGGGCCCCCCCTTGCTTTTTTTTTTCTTCATCCCTCCTCATTTTCCATTCCTCTATCTTGTCTTTCAAACAGATGAATGGATGATGAGATTTGACAGGCCCATTTTTGCCAGCAGAAAGGTTGTTTCCTCTGTCTGAGGTTTACACTGATGAAGGCTGACTGCCAAAACCAAGAGAGCTGCAGCAAAAACAATTTGCACCATCACCTACAAACTGTTGCTCATTTCTCCTCCTCAACTTGAGTAGCACACGAATCATTGGTGAGGAATGTGCTGTGCTCAAGAAAACTGTCAAATCCATAATCATCTGTTTAGTAGTTACTTTTGCTTGAGAATTTGGCTTGATTTTATTTCATTTTTTCGCATTTCATATTTACTTCGTAGTTAAACACATTACCAATCATACTTCAATAATTGTGGCGTTGTGTAGAATGCCCAGCCTCTTCATAAGATCTGTGTACATCTACACATTTAATGACATTTAACCAGTCCTGGAATACAGGTGTTTTCTAAAGACACTTTTCTCCCTCTCCTCCTCCTACCATTTTAGTGTTACCGTGACATTTCATGATCAACTTCTGTGTAATTCCCTCTATTATGAATTATTAATATTTTAATTCAGTTACCATAAAGATTAATGCTTTGCACACATAATCCCATTGCAATGACATTTAAAGTTTACTTAATTTTGTCTTTGCATTGAAGTCTTTGGAGGACTATTCAGTCCGACCGCATTAATGCCAAAGCAGATGTGAACTGTGTTTTGTAATTGTAAAAACTCACATTAAAGTCCATTAGAGGCTCATTCATAAGGTTGAGCTGAGTGCCCAGTGCATACAGAAACAAGCAAACAAGTGAAAAAAAAAAAAAAACGTCTTCATTAATTTGACAATGCATGATGATGCAGTGGGAACACAACCGAACAGATAAATGCCCCGTGAGCAGGACTCACTGTGAGTGACATTTGAGTTGTGTTCAAATCCTGGGGAAGACATGGTTCACAAACGCATCCAAAAACCTTGAAGGCCGACCTCAGACTACTTGCTTCACCAGCTGTGCCCACCCGAATGCAGCTCCTGTCACCAAATAACCTTAAAAGCATGTATATTTATTTATTTAAGTGGATTATTTGAATGCCCTTGGTTTTAGCAGTCACACTGTTAGCTGATGGTTGCAGTTGAAAGCCCGAAAGTCGATGTTTGCCGCCACATTTTCATGCTGCAGTGAATCTTAGGGGATGGGCTCGGCTACGAAGGAGCCACCTGATGGAGCACTCATTGCCGAGTTTTTATTATCCGCATTTGAAGGAGTTTTCAAACTAGAACAGACTTGTTGCGTTGCTGAGATGATATTGGTCCTCAAATAAAGCTTTGAAATGATGCGGCCCCTGAACTGGAACACAACTTTACTTTTGAATGCTTTGTGACCTTTGAAGTTACGTTTTAACGGCTGCATATACATCGCTTACTCATTTCCTCCCGTGTCTCTGTGTCTCGGTATTTGCGGCGTCTTCGTCCGTTTGCTGGTTTTGTGTGCATTTGCAGTGCATTCGCTGTCAACTTGATATTGCCTTTTTCTGAATTTGCTTGCACTTTTGTCTATTTGCATTCATTTGTTGTTTAAGCTGCAGTACCTTGAGCGCTTTGGGCTGCAATGCATTCAGCCTCAATAAGTCAGCACGGTACATGCTTTTAATTTGACAGTGCACGCCGTTATGATAACATATACAGTTGGATTTAATGGAACGCTATAAACTTAAGCCTAATGTGAAAGCTCCCATTTCTTTACACAGCAGCTACAACTCAGTCAAGGCATTAAAATCAGGGTTGATGGTGAAGTTGCCAAAAATCCTGCCAATCAGCAGCAGCGGCACAATAATCCCACGCAATTACTTTAGGAAATGCTTCCTCTTGTCATCTATTACTGCATTCCCATTTGGGTTTGCTTCCCTGTCTGGTTGTGCAAATGAAAAGGCCGACTGAATTTGAGAAACATTCGCACTACAAGCAGCTGAAAAGTGATTAAACTCACACAAAAGTAACTTTTTCTCCTGAGTTTGAAACTGGGCCAGTTTTTGGCACAGTCAGCACTCTCTCCAGTTCACCCGCTGCACCACCCAGTGTGTTACCAACCAAACAGATGGAACCCCTCAGTGTTTGAATTTCATCTGTGAAAATGATTTATTTAAATATTATTCTGATATTGTCATTATAATACAAACTTGTTGCAATGTTCCAGTACAGAAGCCTCACACAATACCAAAGAAAAGAGAATTATAATTCATCAGAATTTTTGACAGCTCAACAAACAGACAGGACCGCATTGAAATGAAATACAGTAGAAGAAACAAATACATCTAGAGTGGATGAGTAGCGCGGCATATAAAACAGAACAGGAAAAATGTGATGTTGCTGAAGTAACATCCCTGGATGAAGGAACTGCTGCTCCTGCCGTCACTGTGAACTCTTCTCCTCTTTGGTAACAGAGACCTTGTTGCTCGTGAGCACTTCAGCCTCCATCAGAACCAAATCTCACAACCCAGTCCCAGTTTTTTGTTGCTTTTTCTTTCTTTCGTTCTTTTTTTTTTTTTTTTTTTTTTACTAAGCATCACTTTTCATCATTCTAATCACAATATCCAAGAAACCGAGACTTCAATTGTTCATTCATTGTTATTCAATACATTGCAAAGGCCCACGGTGAAGTGAGTCCTATAGATTAGGATGAAAGCTTTATAAAGGAGATGTTTCTAATATATATAGATATATATATATTTTTTTTTGTCAAATAAATTTTTATCCAAGTTCATTTTGAAGAGATGAAGACCCACTTTGGACTTGTTAACACTTGAATATGAGTACATGACACCATTGTTACAAGTACAGAACATCACTGGCCTCTGCCTTTTTAAACTTTTTTTTTTTTTTTTAAAGAAATGGTAACATGCTGATTATTTCATTTACAAGTTGTACAGATCTGTAACTTTATACATGAGGGCTGGACAAAGTCGACATGCCCACTCAAACTGTGCACACTTTCCAGTACAATCATCCCTCTCTCTCTCTCTCTCTCTCTCTCTCTTGAAACGTAAGCTTTACTTTTTTGTTAATTTGTTTTTTGTTTTTTTTTTCTGCAAACTAAATATTCATATTACATAACATGTCCCATTTTCACAACGCAGCAATCTATTCCCCCAATCACAGCAGAGTGGCATATACATATGAAAGTGATGCTAGATTAACTGTCCCAAGTATACACCCTGAAGCTATGTGGAACTTGAGACATTAGATAGGGTTGCCCGTGTCTCCTACCTGGGTTGGAGGCTGATGATCAGGAGACCCCCCCCCCGCCCAAAGGTGATCCAGGACGCGTGCCCCCATCAGCCTTTTTAACCTTGATGCTGAATCAGCAAGTTTCACACCACAGTTCTTTGGGAATGCAGTACAGGGGAGGGAGGGGAGGTCTGGGGGTGTTGGGGAGGATTGGGATTGTTTTTGTCTGCAAAGCCGAATAAAAGCATGAAGTGGCATGAGCATCCAGCTTTCTGAAAACTCACGGCACGGTCATTTTTGGCAATTGCATCCTTTTGAATGAATGTGAAGTTATACGGTACAACTCATGAGCAACTAGATAATCATGCTTCATGTTCTGGGCATCAACTGGGCAAGATAAAACTGAAAAAATAAATAAATAAATAAAATAAAATGAAATAAAATAAAATAAAATGAAATAAAATAGAAAAATAGGGGTGTGTGTCGGGCCCAATGTCTGCCAAAATAAAATACTGATTTCATTGCAGGAGAAACTGCTGCAGGCTGGATAATATTCACTTACAGTATAACTCTTGAAACATAAATCAACTATTCTATCATCTATCAATATTTCGTTTGAGTTTGACTTGGAGCGTTTGCATTTCTAAAAGATGGTGCATAATTTCACTTCTTAGCTCAAAAGTTAACAACAACAAAAGAATCCCATTCATTCTGAGGGGTCACGGCGTATCGTTCGAGAACTGTTGCGCTAACAACACCAGCGTTTGCGTCCGATTGTCGTTTTGCTTATAAATGCTCTGTGTGGATATATCATCTGAAAACAAAGCTAGAAATATATATTACTGTTAGAATCTAAGAGTTTGATTCTCCTAAGTATGGGTCACCTAAAACGTGATGATAAAACAGTCTACTTTCTGGGTTGCACCCTCTCTCATGTCAGCATCCAGCCACGAACACCTGCCTGTCACTGCTACAGTATGTGCGTGTGTGTGCGCGCGTTTGTGGGCTTCGGTCCAAACATAACACACACTTGCACTTCACTCACAATGCAAAATGGTTAAGTGTGTGTTCTCCCTCTGTTATATTGAGACATAACCAGGGAAGTGCAAGGGATTGAAGCATGCCACTTTCAAAATGGTGCAGGTCAATTAAAATTAATCATCCAATGGTCACATATCAGGATTTTGAATGACTCATAAATTGTCACATCCTTTTTTTTTTTAATTCCTACTGAGGATGCAATACAAAATAAAATGACAAGGGACAATTAGATTTTCTTCTTCTGCTTTTTTTTTTTGTTGTTTTTTTTTTCCACACCAAAAGGTAGCACATTAAAATAAAACTAAATTCAAACATACTGTAACACTGAACTCCATGTAAATGCTCCTCTCTTGTAAGCCTCCAGACCAAAAAGCATGCATATGCATCAATAACAAGATGTAAAATTATGCGCATTAGATCATTTGGATGCCCAATACAGCTGAAAGAAAAATGAGCAATTTCACCTCTTTTTTTTTTTTCTTTTTTTTTTTATCCCAATGGTCAATGTCAGAAGTCTAAATTAACATATATTTGACTTTCTTGAGTTTATTTGAGAGGGGGACAGAGAGCCTGTTCACAATGGAGCTCCATAGCAAATATGGTGAGTGTCAGCTATGTGTACATACAGCACATACAGTTAATTCTAGGTGTTTCAAATAAAACAGATATACATCTGGAGTCATATATATTACACAGATATAGATTCTCCTTTTTTCTTGTTCACTTTTGAGCAATGAACACATGAAGAACTGGAACATCGAAACCATAAGAAAGTCATTCTTCTCAGTGAGAATTATCCAATAAAGATACAGAGTCCGTTTGCACACCAGAGCGCTGCACGCCGGGTGGTGTTGAGCCGACGTCTGTACAAAAAGGTAATCCAACTGCTTTAAAGGTGACTGGTGTTTACAGTGGCTAATAACAATGTGCTGGGTGCAAGAGCAGTAGTGGTGGCTGGGGAATGAGGGGGCCAACTGTGCTGTCCGCATTTTGGGAGGGGGGTAGGGGAGGGAGGAAGAATAGGTGGGGGGGGATACGACAGGCAATGCTCTCCTTCACTTTGAGAGAAAACAGAAAGAAGGGGGGCGTTGGGGAGGGAGTTGGGGGGTGAGGGGTGGGGGGGGGGGAGATCTGGGAGCAAATCATATCAGTTATTCAAATTATAACAAGGCATCCCTCACCAAGCCACACGCCAGAAGGAGGACAGCCAGTCCATAGCTGCATGATATTCTTGTACCTGCAAGGAGAAGGAGCAGAAGGTTAAAAATTCATGACGAACATGGGAAATATATGTTTCTGGCCGTTCAACCGGATGACTAAGAAAATAAAGGAAAAAAATATATACATTATATAGATATTTAAAATTCAACACAGAGCAGCAACAGTCAACTGAATAGAAAAGACTGCTGAAATAAAAATACTTATTTCCACATCAGTGTCTAGCCACTGATTAAAGCTCTTCATTATTGCATTTGCTCTGCAGCAGCCAATGTGAGGATGTGGATTAAGTGATAGATCTCTAAAATATAAGACGAGTTGTAGTGATATATTTGCTGTCTTTTTCGGCCCACGAGGCACTCAAGGAAACGCCTCATTGGCAAACCACGTTTCTTGCAGCACACTTGTTATAAAATTCCTACTATGGTTGCGGTGAAAAAAATGACAATACAGGATGGAATATCTGATGTGAAAGTCAGATGAACAGAGGCATGTTTATCATTATTTTATCAAATTCCCATATGAGTCTCGCACTCTTCCGCCTTTCACATTTCACATTATGCAGTTATGCAGTTTCATTAGATGTCGACTGTGAGGCTGCAGCCGCCTGTAGTATCTGTCAGCGCTGCTTGGCTGCAGAACAGCGTGGCTGCTGATACTTCCACATACTCAGGCATCTGGATTCCTTTCTTTTCGGTGGTAAAAGCATAAAATTGAAGTTGCTCGTGAAACTAACTTCAGGTGTGCTCCTGCTGTGTTACAGATGTGCTGCGTATGAGCGTGGAGCTCGAGTCATAGCTGCAAAGGTAGTCATGCCATGATTTACACATTCATATCTACAGGTGCGTGCACCGTGCCGGGGCTGCTCCGTGGAAATCGCAGAGCTGGAATCAGAAGAAAGTGGCGCAGCATTTGCCAAAATCTGTAAATGACCTTGCGCTTGCGATGCTTAGACTTTATTCATTTTGAACTCACATATTCACACAAATGCCTGTACGTTTACGAGACGACCTGCAAAAGAGCATAAGTGTCACCAAGCAACTTAAAGTAAACAGGCACTGAACTGCTGTGGTAAAAAGTTACATGGGTAGCTACCGGCATCTCTGCCCTGACAAGCTGCTATCATCGCTGCACTCGGACTGTTTACTGAGCATCTGACACGACTAACAATTGCAAACTAGAAAACGTAGCCTCGTCAGCCTACTGTTTGATTCACCTGCGTCTTCAGGAACACTGAACCTGAAATGATGAGAGCAGAGAAACAGATGACAACCGTACAATCCCACGCAGCAGAGTTCTGTCGACTAGAAAAAGTAGCTTACTCTCCATCAGCAGTAACTGCTTCGATGGGGGGAGAAATAGAAGACCTGGGACAGGAGTGAAATGAGAGAGAAGTAAGAAGCGAAAGAAGTATGAAGCTGTAATCTTGTGAAAACAAGCCTGTACGCGGGAAACAGAAAATGAAATTTTCTCTAAATCACATGGCTTTTATTGGATTCCAGTGTCAGACCACGAGATGTGGTTCGAAGACAGAAATCGGCGATGGTAACGCCTTGTTCCTCAGGGCCTGGCTCAGGATTGTCTGTGCTCCTGAGGATTTGTGGGGCTGAAGAAAGGAATGGGTAAAAAAAAAAAAAAAAAAAGGGAGTGAGGAATGGAGCACAAACATGGAGGGCTTTGACCCCTGACCACCTCCCGCCTCCCCCCCCAACCACATCTAATTTAGCTTGAGGTAATCTACAGGAGTGGCGCAGAGGTGCAGCAATCACTCTGGGCCAAAACATCCTTCACACAGAGAATAATTAATCAGCCTCCAGCTAAGAGTCAGAGTGGAGCATCAATGGGGAGACAGCGCATAGAAATGTGCAGAAAACATGCTCTAATCCAGCATCATCGAGCTTCTTCCCATTAATCTGCTCAGCAACGGTACACCCATAGTCAAAGATGAACCGCTTTATTGTGTCGGGTTGGATGATGTGGTGTTGTCCTTTTTTTTTTTTTTTTTTCTTGGACAGAGTCACAGAAACAAAACTTCAGCCAGGTTTTCCTGCCCCCTACCGACACCCAGCTACCCCAAGCAATGTGCGAGACTCCCGAACAGTTGCCAGATAGTCTTATGCCATTTGGAACAGCGTGTTCCATTTTGCCCTGAATCAGTCAGTCATCAATCAGCATGCCCATACTGCTGTTTGTGTGTCTTTATGTGTCTGTGTGTACGTTGGACCCTAATGGTCCTCCTGCCATGTTTACTCCTTGCATAAGAGCAAAATCCGTTCAAGTTTCTGCATGAACTTGCCGTAACATCCCATTCAGGGTCCTACTCTTCATCTGCTTGGCATCTATCTATGACTATAGGTCCTTTACAGAACAAGGTCATCACACTAAAGGAACAAGAAAGCAAACATTGACTTCAATAACTGATTATACATCCTTTGGCACCAATAACCTCAAGCCAGCTCCGCCATTAGCTGCTGATCAGAGCTGCACCGTATCCACCGAGCGTTGCTTCAACTCAACTGTTTCGGGCGTAATTGTTCCCATTTGATTATATTAGTGTCTTTGAAAATATTCTTCAGTCAGAAAGCTTTTACGACTGCTGGACATATTGTGTTGCTCTCTTCAACCTGCCTTTTATCGGAAAACTTCCTGTTATTTTACTTTCTCGGCACGTGCAATCGTATCTTTTCATGTTCGTTTTAAATACTGGTTTCCTTTATCCTGCAAAGCACTTTGTCAAGCTGGTAAGCGCTATTCATTGGGATATCACAATATATTTCACTGTGTTGAAAACAATACGTTATTGCCCAGTTTTTGCACATGCACAAGTCTGATGCTCATTTCTTTGCTTACTCTGAAATATACCTTGGCAAGCGACAGGTAAAGCTTTGAGCTACATACTGTTAATATACAGTAATAATAATAAAAGAACCCTGTGGACTAACACCGCTACCCCACAGTAATATTTTATATTGTCATATTCTGGCTGGACTGTATCAAGATATTAAATTTTGTACATCGCCCAAAGCTTTACGCTGCTCCCTATGTCAGAGTGGCACGCTTTGAGAATTTTGCAGATCTAGCTCTGTGTCCCCTCCACTGAGGGCCTGTTTATTGCTGTTACTCCTGCTTCCAGACCGTGAAAGCATGTGCAGCATGTGGGCTTAAATAAGGAAAATCCATCATCAGCCACAGGCTGGAAATGCTGCCTGAATTCTTGCATTTGTGCAATCCTGCACATAAACACACCACTATTAGTCAGTCAGCGCATGTTTTGGAAAAGCATGGTTGTTAACATTTGTTCTTCGCAGTGTGAAAGCTGCAAGCATTTAGGCTATGTTGGTTTGTTCACTGACTGCATGGGTGACCGTTTTTGTAGATTGCATCAGGGAGGCATTCTAATAAACCGGAGGCAAAGATCTCCCACCACAGAGCATAGTTTAAGATTCACAGCTGATTGCACCAAATCATTTGTTTTCCAAACTGCAGAGAGGCAAATATTCTCTTTGTGTCATTTTCTATGTAAAATATCTATTTACTCCAACTATTATAATTTATTCAGCATGAGCCAAGATTCACGCTGTTGATTGACTGCTAACATGCCATGGGGTGAAATCCCAAGTCTTGTATCTGTGCAAAAGACAAGAAAAATAAATAAAGAAAAAGACAGACCTGCACAGATGGGCTGCTGAAAGACCGGCTAACATTAAATTGATGATTCATTGCTCCCTCTTGCAGTGTGTTGAAAGATTGCAATGTATGAAGAAGTAATGGTGGTCAATTTATGAATTCATTCTTAACTTAGAGGCTGGTAATATTACATATTTTAATAGTGTCATCAAATCCCACCTAACATGTACTAACGTTTACATCCGCAGCCTGATTTATCTCACTCCCCTGTGCCATCGAGTACCTCTGTTGTCCAAAGACGATTAAAAACACATCAGCGAGCCACACTGTTGCGCTAAATGACACTTTCCTTCATCATCATGAACACGCCGAAGCTCAAGCCACAACCAAACGCGGAAGAAATATCCACAGGCAGGGCTAGGGCTAGCAGGGCTTGGTCATAATTACCCATAACACAGAATGATGGGCTGCTGCAGGCTGCACAGCTGCGTCAGTCCTAACATCTTCCAGATGAACTCATAAAATCCTTTGAATCAGCCCTAAATATGGCTGTCACTTCCTCAAGAGTCTGGTGACCAAGCAACACTTGTCGTAGCGAAGAAGGGAGCTCTCTGTTCGTGCGTTATTGATTGACTGTTGTTGCGTATTCCGCTGTTTCATATGGAATTTGCAAAGTAATATTTCTGCTCGGCAGTCTGGAAAAAACAAGGACAATAAAAGAAGGTGTGTGTGTATATGATCTTATCAGGTAACAAATTTATGAGGGAGGTGGAGTCGTGAAATCTAGTAAAAAAAAAATGTATATATATATATATATTTATATCACCTTCGCTGTCAACACACCATCTTATACACATAGCTAGACACAACATCATTATTCAGGGCTGCGGTAAATTTTTTTCTGTCTTGTTATCATACATTTGTGCATCTAGAGGACTTCATCTACATGCAAACACACAGATGGCCCGCGGATTTTATGTCTGCATGCAAATTATGTAGGCGTCAGAATTTAACGCGGGTCATACAGTCTGTCATATCTTATAGAACTGTATCCGTTGCCGTACTGTTTACTCAGGGGAGAATTTAGTTCCTCATCAATGGCTTTCTTTCCCAGTTTTGTCTGCTGTAATGACACTGTACAATACGATTACAATACTACAAAAGTCTATTCAACTACTTTTTCCATTGTTTCGCTGATGTTCGAGAATCGTCCAGCGTCTGAGCCAGGGAAGGAAATCTAAATCTTTTGTCAGATTCACAATACGATAGCGAAGATTCTTTTTTCTTCTCTTTTTTTTTTTGTCTCTCAATTGCAAATCATTTCAATCCCTGACAAAACCTGATATGTTATCGATAAACCAAATCAAAAACAAAAGTCAAAGTAATAACGGAGAAATGGAGGCAAAGGGAGATAGCTGAGCTGACTGCTCATCTCTGCTGCCCCGTCAGACTCCACAGCAGCAGTCTGTTCAGATAACCTTTAATACTGTTTCCACCCATTTTGGGTTGGAAACGTTTGAGAAATGCCTACCTCTCATCCAAGGCCAAAAACATCTGTGAGTCATGATAGTTGAAAGGAGAAAAAAAAACACCTTTACAAACAAAATTTAATCTGGAGATTTCTGATTTCTTCCTCTAACCCCACACTTGTTCGTTTGTTGTTTTTTTTTATATCTTCTGGTTAGATGTAGAGAAAAATGAATACTGAACATACCAGAGGGAAATATAGCTCAAAGACAAGTTTATCGGTGATGTGATTTGTATAATTTGATTATTTTATGTTGGGTTGTGTGAACCACCACGATCCTACCATATTCCTTAGCCCATGAGGGATTGGTGACGGGTTGCAGCTCGGCATGCTGATGCGAAGGAATTCCGGGAGTAGCTGTCTGGTGGCATACGGCGGTGAAAATGGTTAAAATTAAACACCCACTTCATTGATTGGACCTATTTTTGTGGTAGCATCAGGAAATAAATGTATGGATAAGCAATGACGACGGCCCCTGCACCAAATAATCCAGGATAGCACTTAAGACCTTCCTAAACATGAACAGGCAAATTTCAGTCTGGACATATCTGAACAAACTCCCCGAAAACTGGCGGTCTGCTTCAGCCCTCCAGTCTTTTGAAGCGGGGGCCAATAAATTATTGTTTGCTAGTGCCTTCAATTAAATGAAATTTCATATCTTCTTCTGCACTGTAATTGCGCTGCGATTTTTTTTTTTCTTTTGCCATTGTAGATAATTTTTGCTCTCGATTGAATTTTAGTTTCTGTGCAGTCACTGTGCAACACAAAGAAACTTCCCTTCATTTTCTTCTCTAAATACATTCTGAGAACTGGACCCTAGTCTTTGTGGATTTTTATTTCATGATGTCACCAAGTCCCTCGAAACCTGCATTGGTTTTTGACTCAAGCACAACAATTGGTTGTTCCTAACTTGTTCTCACTTATTTGCATGCATCTGGCGTGAGACCGTTTGTTTTATCCATGGCACTGAAAATATATCTCGGTCCTCCACGTACACTGTCTAAAGCTATTACTCTCACATATGAAACACACGCATTCCTCTCGCTGCTGCGTTTGTGTGACTTTTTTTCTTCAAAACAAACCCTGCCAGTGAGCATACCAAAGGTAAAGGTTCGCTCTGTGCTCTGCTTCGATGCTATTTTTGGAAAACAACAAAGGGAGACCGTTGCTAAATTATCATTGTTTTAGTACACCACCGTGCATTTTAATTGCTGAACAGAGACAAAAGAGAAACGATTGAAAAAAAGAGAAATCTGCAGTTCAACTACAGTTAGAGGTGATCGTATGAATACCTTTATCCATATAGATATAAAAATCTCCACCTATTTCCTGTCAGAGTTGGCTCGGCAAGCTCCCTGGTTCTTAACGAGTGACATGGGTGAGAGAGGTTGAAGCCAGAGGAAAAGTGAGAGCTCTGTGGGAAAAAAAAAAAAAAGGTTCTATTGCAGAGATCATTTAAAGATGTCTGAGTTCATATGATGTGTCAGGATTACTGAATGGTGTATGATGCCCCTTTTCTAAGCCTGAATTGTGGCTTTCATCCACACTGTGCGGACAGTGGGTGCTGAAGACTGAATTATCTGCAGGTGTAAATTGTGAGTGTATTTGAGACCTTTCAGGATTTTTTTTTTAAACTGGGGAGTGAATGGACTCGCATTTTATGCTTGCTATGTTGCACTCACCCTAACACGACACTTCGTGTTTTGCCAGAATGTTTTCGGCTTGGTGAGATGGTGGTGCAGAATATCGATTCCAGGCCAGAGGGGCGGTCGGGTTCAGGGAGGCGGGGAGGTGAATCACCACAGCACCTCCATAGGGAGCGCAAACTGGCTTGGTGCCAGTTCCATCTAGTCCTGCTGATCCCTGGCTGGATGGCTGGCTAGCTGACTGTGTCTTTGACCCGCTCCCTTACTTGTCTGGTGGCTCTGTTATAAAGCTCCCTGTCTGATTTGCTTGTTGACTGATACACTCCCAGCCTGACTGTCTGTCTGCGCCATGGCTGGGTTTTTGGCTGCGTGACTAGTTAAATACAACTGGATGCCATTACTGTGCAGCATGACTGTTCAGCTGTGGGTGAGGCTCAATGCGATAACAGTCTGGGATGTGAAGCAAAAGCTCCAGAGAGACTATTCACTGCTTTTGAAAGCAATTTTAGCCAACATTACAAAAAAACATTTCCCAAGCCATATACTCATACCTGACCTGGGGAACATGCAACAGATTGTAGCTTAATGTAAAAGGTCCACCATGGAATAGTTTTGCTGGGTTTTCAGTCCGTTTCATGCGAATTTCCTTTCTAAAAAAAGTGCCTCTTTCTACTCTTACGCCATTGCAAAGGGAGATTATCTATTGTCAATATTCATTTACTAAGGACAGAAACTTAAAGATACAATAAAGCTGGTACTGCAAAAATAAGCAGAGCTTTCAAAGAGGAGAAATTCTCAAAAGGGAGCATCCATTCTATCTTCTATCGCTTTTCCGTTTCCAGGTCACGGGGGGTGCTTGAGCCAATCCCAGCTCACTCTGGGCGAGGGCGGCCACACCATAACAGGGGCAACACACAGAGACAAACAACCACTCACACTCACACTCAGACCTACAGACAATTTAGAGTCACTAATTAACCCAAACATGATGTCTTTGGACGGTGGGAGGAAACCGGAGTACCCGGCGGAAACCCACACAGGCACAGGGAGAACATACAAACTGCACAGAAAGCCCCCAGGCTGGGAACCGAATCCATGACCTTTTTATTGTGGGGCAACAGCGCTAACCACTACAACGCTGTGCTGCCCTCACAATAGGACAGAAAAGTAAAGTTTAAAAAAAAAAGTTAATCTGGAGAAGCCCCTGAACACATCCCTGGGAAACACCAACCACATGCCAGGCAAATATTGTAATACTAATAATAACTTGACTCTTACTTGAAAACACATGACCAGAAAAATAAATAGACCCCGGGCGCCTTTTGTATTCCTTAGTGTAGCATGCCAAATTGATTTTAGAGCAAAAAAAAAAAATCACTATATACCGGTTGTGCTTTTAGTTTGGAAAAGGTGCAACTGCAGCATATAGTATAGTGTAGATTCTCTGAAGGGAGGACAAACACCAGCAATCAGTATGACCCAGACCCAAGTTATGACTGCAGGTATCCTGATTATAAGTCCATATTTCCATTAGTAAGCCAATATTAGTAGAGCTGTGATCCTATTAGGTTCTGCTGTTTGAACCAATATTGATATTGTTGCTGTTGCTTGCCGGCCGCATCTGCCAGGAGATCCTGTTGTATCTCAGAACTAGACTTTTTCTTCACAGTGCATTTAGAGCCTCAAGACAGATTTACGTGCACTCACAAGGCATTAGTTTGAGAAAGGACTGGCCAATGGAAGCACCCACATGAATTTGAAGTGACACACTGATATTGTGCGTGACTGCTCAAGCAGTATGACGGCAACCTTTTAGCACAACCGCAATGAATCAGTCACTGTCTGGCTAATAATTCCTGCTGTTCCGGACCACCTAGTGGACTGATGACTCATTGGTGTTCTTTCGTGAGACGTACACAGTCAAGGCAGTTTAAAAATAGATATATATGGTGATTCATAAACACAAGGACAGTTGTTTTTTTTTTTTTTTTCTGGATGAATGCTTATGCAATCAAGAGACCATATTTGTTTTTCTTTCATGCAGGAACCAGGTTTGCCTTAGGGGTGGGGGGACGAGTCTGGCTTAGGGGACATTTTTCTTTCCTCCCGCTCCCCCTCCCACAGTCAGCTCCGGTCACCTCTGAGCTTTGAGAGAACAACACTGCCAAGAACGATGGAAGCTGCACTGTGATCTAACAGCAGCTGACACACTGGTGGGAAGTAGCTGTGAAAAACCACTCCGTCTCTGCTGCCTCTGCTGCGGCTGCTGCAGCCGCTCCACCAGTCACAGCCACATTCCCCCCATCTAGAAAGCGCCTCATTGTTTACAGATGCAGCAATGCGGAAAAGGAAAATATCTGCACTCTCCCAGGTTTAATTTCATCTCAGACCATTTACCTATTGTTCCTCATCTGCCTCAGTCTGAGCAAAGACGTAATAGAACTCTGTCGCCCTCAGCCATAACACCTCTATGCTGCTCAGAGAAGGTGGCCAAGGCTGCCTGAGCAGCTACGGAGAGGCATTTATCAGTGTCAGACACACCGCACAGAGGGCTCACTGCAACACAGTTGTCAGCATAATTTGGCTGCCTCATAATCTCCAACTCTGCAGCCCAGGGGATTATTCAACTTTTTACCTCTATTCAGCGGCAAGTAATATCTTTCTGTGTCTTGCTTCAGGGTGCAGAAGGCTATCTGAGCCCAGGCCACAGCTAACGTTGTGTTTGAACTGTCTGACCGGTTGGAAAATGACTGGCATTTACAGATGAGAAGGAGCAGTACAATTATAACATAGTTTTATGGGGAATTTTAAATATTGCCACGAGGTAATGAGAGCAAATTTACATTGAAACACCTGAGGGCAAAATGTAGCCTGCTGCACAGCTGACTGGCTGATTAGCTCTTATATGCTGAAGTCTACTAGATAATAGAAAAATGTGGACATTACCAAACCGTAAAATAGAACATGCTCTCCAAGTCCTAAATTAGACTCAGTACTCATTGTTAACTCACTTAAGATATAATATGTATTCAATGTTTCTGCAAACATCTGTTTTTGTCTGCTTAGTATGACAATCCTGCCATATTGCTTCTTAATATTCTCAGTTCTTGTCAATTATGGCTGAAATAAGGCAAGTTTCTTTTTCTATGTTTGATTCAGTTTTCATTGCTCAGTGTTGATGTGTTTGATGGCTTATTAAAGAAACATGTTTACCCTTTCTGAAAACCCACAGCTTCTATTTGTGCACTGTTCTGCGTAAAGTCGTTGCAGATAATGTCCAATCATTCCAAAACTCCATTGGGAGGTGGATTGTGTTTGTGGTTGTTTGACAGTGACAGTGAAGACACTGTTGGCTTCTTGAAAGCATGACTGCTGCGACTGCCTCGGTAACCCTGGTGACCAGAGATAGCACATAGTGTATGTTTGATCTTCACCTTGTCGCTCTAATTAGAAAAACATATTTTCATTTTCACACCCTAAATTGTGGATTTTTTGGAAACAGACAAAAATTATAGTAGCTGGCAGAATATTCTATATGAAGATTTTGTTAATAATTATATTCCATATTTGCATTGAGGCGGGAGTCTGCATTTGTTACCGTCCGATTTATTATAATTTGGACAACAGTGTCAGCTCAGACATTCAGACATCCCCTCTTGGCTGCTGCTGGTAACTATTATTAATTGCAAATGAAGATCATTTTCTTGTTATTCTGTGCACACATGCAGATGGCAGCAAGTGGCTAAAATAAAGGTTTCATTTGATTTATTTATATTTCTTTGCTTGGGTTATCAACACATGTAACCGTCTCATCAGACACAAATGTTCAAATGCTCAGAAAATGACACCCATCACCCCTGACTGAGCTATATCATGGGCCAAACACGAATATTGTGATTGCAGTGAGAACGAAATGGTACCATTGTCCTTCGTCCAATACAGTAATGTCGGAACATGTGCAGTGTAGCATCTTCTGAGTTGCCATAGTGAGTGCAAATATGCTTGGCCAGTGCCGCACTAATTAACTTGACTGTCCTCAGCTCCCTCTTCATGACTTGTGTGTTAAGTTGCCGGGACATAAAAAAAAAAGCAGAATGACTAAAAGAAAACAGCAGATATTCTTGGTGTTTCTCAGTGTCTTCAACAGCCAAACAAACATGCATTCTCCTCAGTGTCAGGCAGAAGCTGCGTCTCCCAATTTCAGGGGCTTCATTGTCAAATTCTTACCACGGTGGAATCCAGAGTCTTTTCCACAAGGTAAGTGGATACTGTTTCTCGTGGCTTACGCAAAATAAACCGTATAAAAAACATCCGACAAACAACCTTCATACGAATATCGAAAACACAAAAAGAGCGAGACACACAGTTGTGCAGTTTGATAAATCCACAGGAACAGAAGAGAGAAGCATAAATGCTCAGTTAACAGGAAAGGTAACATTACCTGAAACAGCATTTCGAATTATGAGTCCCGTGAAAATAATCCACTGTGCATGTAAACTTGTGTTTTTAGGTGTGCAATACAAACAAAACAATTTGCACGTCGTTTGGACAAATACCAAAATGTGAAGCCAAACTGGAAAGGGCAAAACTGTGCTAATTAATCAGTTTAGGTTAGCAACCACAAACAAAACAATACCGTCCCGTTGTCTCAGAAACATGACAAAGCGAGTGTGACCCACCTATCAACCAGACAGAATAACCTTTACAACTGTCTTCATGCATTTTGACTCTTTCCACCGTCAAGGGTGGGCCATCACAAGTGCCAGGATGAATCCACGAACAGGCGGCGGTGGGCCCACTGTCATGTGCACTGCTCTGCCGGTCTGCCGGTGGACTGGGAAACATTCATGGAGCTGCTACTGTCTATTCTTTCTGTCATTATCAGGCTCCTCAGCCATTTCTCCTTCACTGAAGCACAGCTGTGTTGCATCAGTCCATGCACTTGCTTTTGCTGTCTGTCTCTCGTCCGCAGCCGTCCCAGTCAATCCATTTTAAAACTAAACTACAAACAGTATGGCATCACCGGACTGATGGACTGCTCTCTTTCCTGCCCCCCCAGGTAATCTTTAAATTGACACTATCTACTAGCAGCTGCCAGATTTATCGCCTCTTCGTTTTCCACTGCCCTATTTCTCCCATCCCCCTCTACTCCTCTTCCCAATTTCCCAAATGTTATCACTGTACAAAGCCAGGGCTGTGCAGGAACACAGACAGGGAAATCAGTACTTTCGACTTTATTAATGTTTGTCCAATCTGAATCACTGGGAACACGACTGAATCGACGAAAGAGCTAAATGATCCTCTACAAGCTTGCTGCTCGCTGGCACCGTCCGAGCATATTTGCACTCACTATGGCAACTCAGAAGATATTACACTGCATATGTCTTTGAAAGGGTCCCGACATTACCGTATTGGATGAAGGACAATGGTACCATTTATAATTTTTTGCAATATGCTGAACGTAATTACAGACTTGGTATTAAAATAGACTGCCAGTTAAAATATGTGCAGGACTTCCCATACAGTCATACTCCATTAAATCTAATGAATTACAATTGTTCATGTTTCATAAAAATAACTGTAAGCCAGTGTGTGTAGCAATTTTATATTATTGTCATCTTTCAAATTATTAAAATGAATTCTGCAAGCACTAGAGAAGTCCTGCCTTAGGATTTGACAGCTGCTCATAGGGATGAACACTTCTAAAATATAGCTGGAAGCCTGACCATGTAGTTTCTCAAACATAAACAGTAAAGTCTTTTCAATTTTAAAATTCACGAGGCAGCCAGTGAAGAGACACAATGGAGTGGAATGCTTTCTCATCTCTTAGAATTTGTCGAGAGCCTTGAAGCAACATTTTGGGTACGCTGGAGGCAGGCACTTCACTTGTAGCTGATCCCTGAATAAAGACTCTGGTCCAGTTCGATGAAATTAAATACAAGCCTGTTTAGATAGCTCAAAAATATTTCATTTTGACCGCAATGCTCAGCCGAAGGAAACGGGACTGCATCCACCTCATCAAAAATCATAATAACATTTATTATTATAATTCCACTTCTTAACTTCTACACTTGTAGAGAAATTAAAGAGGCTAGCCAAACCACGGTGCTCCTTGTTGTCGTTCCAAACCAGCGTGCATACCCGTGAGCCATTGCAATGACTTGATTGTGGCTGGTACACAGGTTCCAAAACGTGAAACGGTTCAAAGAAGAAGGAAGCAAATAGGACTCAATTCACATGTCATTCAACGGCGACATGTGACTGCTAAAATGAGCAGAGTGCACCCAGGACTAGAGGACAGGTGGTTGGCCCAGTGATCTGCTGACGAAAGCTATGACCCAACAACACGTGAATCTAAATGATTTTTATTCAACATGACACACATGACCCTGTCCAGAAATCTCCTTCAGTCTACGTACTTCAGAACATTTGCCCGAGTCATAGTTAGAAGAATGGCAACTCCCATCTCGAACAGTTAGGATGACAAAACCTGTTGCTGACAGTGCAGGGTGAGCGGGGGCATATGGCTCAGGCGGTAGAGCAGTTTCCTGGCTCCCCTGGGTGACAGGAAAGGCATCAGGCTCAATGAAATATCTGGATAGTGATCTCTTGGGTGGGTTCAGGGAGGATAGATACTGAGAACTTAAAGCTCTTTACACAATTATCAGGGTGGAAAATAGCAAACCAAATGTCACACGCTTGCGTCTCTGTTTAGTTTAGTTAGCTGCCCCCAAAGTCAAAGCATATTCAACTTTGACTTTTTTTTTTTTTGCTGAACCTGAAAAACACTTGCAATCTTACAATACTCTGAGGTCACTGAACTGTGCACCTGCACCTTTAAACCTTATCACATTCTTGGCAGAAAGATATGGAAGACTGTCAGCAGCGTGAAAGGGCGATCCGCTTTGTTAAGAGGCAGATGTTAAATGATGATGCATTCCTGCCACCTTGCAAAGTAAACTCAGGCTACCACTTATAAGGCAGATGGCGAATCGATACAAAAGACTTGATTGAATACTTGTCCCTATTCCAGTTTAAGTCACATTTTTTCAGCTTGAACTCTTGGTCTGCAACACCTGCATTTCGTCTTAATAGTTCTAAGACAGCAGATGGTCTCCACAGAGGCTCTGACACTGTACAGCTCCTGCAGACATTGAAGGTCCTGCTCTCATCGGCTCGACAGGATCGATCACAGCAGTGTGAACATTTTTTGAATGTTGCAGGTTTATTGATCTCCATCAGTTTGCCTTGAAACATAGTTACCTTTTTGATGAAGGTAGGCTGTTTTCTGTTTTCTCAAGGCACCATTTTGCACTGAACTGTTGCATAACATCATCACAACATCGAATCTGCTAATTCCTTTGAATTTCATCCTACCAACCGTTTTATTTTAATAGGTGGTTCAGTAAAGCTCACAAAACACATCAGGGCGGTTTGTTGCCATTGTGATTCCACGTTTCAAATAAATTCTCTGGCTACTAGTCTTTTTTTGTGTTCCAGTGTCCTCATTATATAACCCTCCTCCCTCCAGGGCCTTACCTGAGTCGGGGTTGTGTTTAGCTGGTTTGGAGGATGTGTGAGAGGTGGAGGTGGAGGCCACCCTCTGGTCTGAACTCATGCTGTCCTGGCCCAGAGGTGAGCTGGACTTTCTCGGCTTCTTGTCCGTCAGGTGCAGTGGGGAGCTCTTCTTGGAGGCCGGCAATGGTCGCCGTGGCCTGGCTGTGGTGTTGACCTTGAGCCAGGCTTGGGCCTTGTACTCTACAATCTCTCCGTAGTTAGCTCGTGTCACCCGGCACTCGTAAAGTCCTTCGTCATTCTTGCTGACTCTGGAGATCTGAAGCTTGTGTGAGATGTCGTTGCCCTGGACTTTCACTGTCTGTTAGAGTAATTAAAAGAGAACACGGTGTCAAAACATCAGATGGCATTATATAATACAACAAGGTCCCACGCCACATTTCATACCACTTTCACAAACTGCTGCTGTGACATTTAGATACTCATATCCTATAAGTATCTCTCCTGTAGTACATTAAGCAAATTCGACCTATATGAATATGGCAATGATTGTCATTGGTAGACGAGAGGACAGATTTAGTGGCATGAGAACTCTGGACTATATTCTTCAATTGGTGATGTTGGAGCCAAAATCTTTTACTTACAGGGATTGAGCATTAAATCGAGAGCTGTCTTGGGGATATAATGTGAAAATCTATCACGCTAATTTTATATTGTGATTTTGCCAAATACTTGACAAAAGAAAGTATTTCAACAACACTGCTTTATTGTAATATTGAATTATGTCCTATTGCATCAGTGTAATGATTGAATTGAAAAGCATAATACAACCAGAAATTGAAGGTATAGCTACCTTATTGGGAATCATAAAGCAAAGCCCTCTTTACTGTCTTTTTTCATTGTAACGTTTGTGCATATGGCATTTCCGAATGAGCTCACTAACTGAACCATTAAAGCAGGAGGAAGCATTTGTAATAACTGTGAGTTGAATAGAAATGTTTAACGGTAGTAGCAGATTTTTTTTTTTCTACCCTCACTTACATTTCATGAAGGTCTTGGCAACAGCTGTTCCAAACAAAAACAGATCTCACTATTAAATAAAGTGGATAATAAGGAATGACACCCACGCGTTTGCTGGACTATACGTCATACAGCCATTGGATAAAACTGGTTTGAATAATGTTACATTGTTGCTGTAGTGTTTTCATTACAATTTAAACAACAATCTTGTGATAATCGTAAAAGGGAATTTGATTTCATTGCTTTTTCATACCGTTTTCTTGACTATCAATGCTGACAGTAACAACAACGTTGTACTCGTGTTAGCTCAAGTTAATTGCAGAGATTTGGGAACATGATCGCTGCAATTAATGTCGCAACTAGAAAAAGGCTCAACTGTTGGCTTGGAAACATCCCTCTCTGCTCTGGAAGCAGATGACTGCCTGTGTTGCACACCACTTCCACCTTCATTATGGTGTTACTACATCTACTGGTACAAAATTACCAGACAGGAGCTAAAAATACAGAGGATAACCACACCATGTAGAACTGAGAATCTATGTCTATGCAAAAACTCAATGTTAAATCACTAACTATATATGTATATATGCTCATTTGTTATACTTGGTAATTTGTACCTAAAGAGGATTTTGTATTGCAATCGTAAATAGTGTCGGGAGCTCCTCTGGGCACGGCATGCACATACGGAGTGGCAGAAAAAAATAGGCCGAGCCAGTTGCTGGCCCATGAATGTAGGAAGTGAACCACAGTGACAGTAATAATACACTGCCGCTGCTTTCCCTGATTAGCTCCTTTCTCCGGTCGAAGGTGTATTATTTAGTGAAATCAGCTGGTGTTGTGCTTGCTCAGTATGATGCGTTGCGAACTTTGATCGTGATGGCATATGGTGGAAAAGTACTCGGCTGTGGCACTATGGGCACAGATTTGGGTCAAAAAGATTTTGAGCTTATCAAGAGATGCTTCAATGTAATGCCATAGCTTGCATTTGTGAAAAAAAAAAACCAAAACTATCTGCCTTCTGAATTGATTCTGCATTATAATGGACTGTCATTGTCCGATCATTCAAGTGTGAAAGAACTGCAGAAGTCCTTTTCATATTTTCACAGAGAATCATCAACACAGATTTTTTTTTTTTTGTGTGCAAATGATTCACATTTTGCTTGTTTTTTGTACTTCTTTTAACACATTTGTCTATTTTTTTTTATTTTACATGTTGTGGATATGAACTGGAATTTTTTTTTGTTGACTTCTTTGTTGCTACTCTGAGCCCATATTACTGGGAATACACAACACGTTCTACAACTCACACTTATTTTCGTCCCCTCGTCATCGGGATCAGGCTCTGGTATCATCTCCATCTGGGAAGACAGAAAGCAAGAGAAGGAGAGTATTAGCAAACTGAGCTCATCCTGCTGAGTTCTGAGGACAATTTCTAAGATGCATTTCATGTAAGTCTTTGGCCAAACTCCATAAAACCGAATGACAACTTTGAGAAAAGAATACATCATCAATCCTCTGAAGGTTACAAATCTTTAATTCCACGCTAGATACCAGACACCAGACTGAGTGGCTGTGTCCTTAGTGCTCTACCTTTAAAAATACATTCCCAAAGATGCCACTCTTGCCACTGTTTTTGATTTATTTTTAGATTCTTTGAGTGGCTCTGCAGAGAAATTAAAGGCGGCCACCAGTCACGACGGCAAATTCAACAAGAACAACTAGTTCATACCAGGATGCTGTGAAAAACTAACAGCTTCCTGAGACAAATTATTCCTCAAAACCTCCATCATTTTCTGCACTAAAAGTAATACGACCCATAAAAACCTATGGCAAACATTAAAATGTCAGAAGACCGGGAATAGGTTTTCAGTGGAAAAAAGAAGAAGAAGAAAAAAAAAAAAACAAGCATCATAGCTCCCGGGCTCAAGAAAGGCCTGTTTTAGCCCCAGTGGCATAATTCTAGCATGGTGGTGAGCACTAAGCCTACAGCCTACATCATGGACTGGGCATCATTTTAGGAGCTATAATTTATTTATCCCACATTGGATGCCAAATGGATGCATGCCCGGAGAAATAGTGTCCTGCCTACAAAGCTGAAGAAGAGCAAGAGTGGCGCAGCAGAAGAGTCTGGAGAGAAGGAGGAGGGAGAGACAGGAAATGGAAAGCTATTGGCTCTTTAACTAAGACAAAAGAAAAGAAAAAGGAAGGGCAAGAGAGGGGTAAGATGGCTACTTATGAGCATTTGCTGGGGAGAGCGCTCCTTCAAGTACTGTAATTACCTCGCAGGAACCGAGCACTTTTCTCTGGAGGATGTTCGGCAGACAGGTGATTAATGAGCAGAATTAGGATCAGTAGCTTTCCCTGTCTGCGTGTACGCATGACTCTTACATCTCGACTGCACAGATGGACCTGGCATCCTCTATTGTATCAACGAGACGTCTTTAATGGCGAGGCAGGATTAATTGTCCTCAGTGTTTGGCATTGGACTGTTTCAAGCCATCAATTTCAACCCTGTCTTTTACAAACTTCACAGTGGTTAAAAGGGCTGGGTGTGGAGTCTATATATGTCACCTGAGGAGGTACAGCTCCTCTGGAGGACAGATGCTCTGCTCTGGTCTGCATATAGTGGCTGCCGCCCAGTCACAGTGATTGAGATGATCAAGCAAAATGTTTTAATTGCCTCTTATCCGTTTTCTTACAGAAAATCCTTTGGGGCTATTAAAATGGCTTTTCACCATTCACCAGCTGAACTCTATTACTTTCCCATTCCCAGCATTCAATAATTTGTGCATCTTCTATTATATAAAATAAAAGCTTTTAATTCTGTTGTATTTCAACACAAGCAACTGATTGTCGTCGCTCCATTAACTGTTTGGTTTTGTGAAACTGACAATAGCTAAACTTTCTACCATGGTATCAAGATTTTTTATCTCATTATTGTAAAGCAGGTCAAATGTCTGTGTTTTTAAACAGCCTCAATCCACAGAGAAATGCACACAGCCTGTATTCAGACACTGAGCCTTGAAATAAGCCGCCATGACTTCCTGTTATTTTGTGACGTCACAAAATAATGCCCTCAACCATGATCCCCAGCATGACTCAAATGGAATAAGTTCAGTATCCGTACAATCTTTTTTTTTTTATTTTTATTTTGTGGCCTTAGAGATAATTCCAATATCAAAATATCAAAATATCAAAACTACCCAATCAAAGGAGAAATTAAGGGACACAGAATTCCCCAAAGGAGATAATAAATTACATGGAATATGACTATGTCTTGTGATCATAGGAAACTGAACCTCACACTCCAGCTAAAACATGAGACATGAGAGAGACCAAATAGAAGAACGTTCTACACATCGGCAAGGCAATCACTGTACTCATCAAATAATAATGTAATTTAGGATTATCTCAGCTTGTGCTCTAGTTTTGTATTGTTAAAAAAGCCACAATGAGAGTTGAATGCAAAATGAGATTTGTGGGTGAGCTTCAGATGTCAAATGTAACTATAGACAACATCAGTGAGAACTTGAAAGGTATCCTGTCGAATCTTATCAAAGTCCTGCTAGAATAAACTCTTTAATGGTGATATGTACTGTCTAAGTGCAACTTTGTGTGTTTTCCACTCACTTTGATTTCATTGTGCTTTTAATCATTGCAAACTCCTCTGATGCCAAGCGAGGAAGAATGCATCAAACGCGCTAGCTACTGGTCCAAGCATCCCTGTGTTCTTCAAGTGATTAGCTGCAGTTGTACTTACAATGAACATATTTGATAATCCAGTTCCAGCTCTGCTACGTATAGCAAATGCAAAAATGGCCTGAAACTGACCCACTGAAATTGTAAACACTTGCTTTCCAGTCCTGCAAATGATTTAGCATGAACACCCCAAAGGCTACTGGCAAAATACCGGATTATCGTCATGCAAATGTAAACTCATATGCTGGCAGGTAAATAAACATTTGCCTGCCTTACTTTACCAGTGAGTCTACTTCATGTCCTGCATTATTTGATGTGTTTCTATTATGAAGAAAAGTATCTGTTTGTGAAGAGTCTTGTCTGTATTTGTGATGACTAATACATCCAATATTTTTCTTCAGATGAAAGATGGGGCCGGTACTCACCTAATCAAATTAAGCCCCAATGTTTTCTATTAGATTTCAGGTATAATGTGGGATATAAAATGTAAACAAATATATTTATTTTGCATTTTAGCAAATATCTCCTGAGTCTGCCTCCTACCACGTCTCTAAACCCCACTGTCCAGGCTTTCCTACAGTAACTAAGTGTATAGCGCAGGCAGTGGATATTTCAGTTATGTAATTACTGAATGAGTACTCTTAAGATGCTAAATATCCTCAATATGAGAATAATGTGTGAAAGATATCGTCCACATAGTGCAACTTATTCATCCGAAAGACCATCCCTTTCCCCCAGATGCCCCATCTTGGACAATCGTGGTCATCTTTCGTTTTTAATGGAAGTGACAGCCAAGGGATTCTGCTTATGTTCTATTCTATGTTACAATGACATTTTGAAGATAGTGCAGCATCATGACTGAATTTAAAATAAATTCAGGAGATGGTCAAAGGCTACAGACGCTGCTATATTGTTGATTAACAGTTAGGCACAGCAACGAGCGTTTAAGAGTGTTATCCTAATCAAAGAAAGTAGGGTTTCCATGCACAAAGGAAGCAGATGAATTAGGATGCCATTTACTTTTGTAACCTTTTTTAAAAGTTAGCATGAGCAAAGTCAAAGTGCATGCAACAATGATCGCACTGCGTCATTTAAACACTGGAACATCAAACCAGTCGTGCAACATCAGCGACAGCAGCATCAGGGCTAATCACACGCATCTGTATTTTAAAGCACCAAAGGCTATGACCTCATGCTCTGTGCGTGAGATCAGCGGGGGAAGGTTAAAAGGAATGAAAATATGAATCACCTCTTGTTTTTGTCACAATCTCTTCCCCCTGACCATGCCCGCTTTGAACACAGACTGAGAATACATGTGTGCCTAGGTTCCCCTCCGGAACTGTACACGCCAAGTATCGAAATATATTTTATCCAAATTTACACTTGAAGACACTAAAACTAAAATAAAAGAATAAAAGAAAGAGATAGAAAAAAGAAAAAGAGCTGCTGTTTCATGAATCCATTAGTCACCCAGCACTAGACAACTGCAATTAATTGCTGCGTAATGAATGTTCAATATGAATCAAGATTCTTGACATTTATCATATGATCTGAGAGAAATAAATCCGGCAGTCAGATGTTGCTTCATGAACTTGAAATGAACAAATAAAAAAGTTTGAAGCCATTTGTAGCTAATAATCTTTTAACTCAGTCAATCTAAATGTGTACCTGACAAATGTTGCCTGAAGTAAGTTTTGGGCCTGTGACAGCAATGTGAAAGTTTTCAATGACACCGTAGGAGGAAACCTCCATTATTTTCCCATTTATATTTCATTTCTATCGCATGAGTGCCTTCCGAGCCAAAGCCGCAGCCACTTGCAAGTATCTCAATTTCAATCGGTTGTCTCTTTATTGCAAAACCCCTCCGCCATGACACTCTGCTATTCTTCATACAAATCTCAAATTGACTTCTTGTAAAATGTGCTCCACAATTATTGTGCATAAAAAAGCTTCATTGAGTTGCGGGGACTAAATTAACGTCACATGAAGAAAAATGGTCATCATTTAAACAGAAATATAGACTGCCCGACCTGCTTTTCTGTGATTGTATTAGAGCTTTTACTGTGAAGGGATAGAAGTTTAACATAAGAGCCCAGAGCCTGGACGATAAGGGCAATAAAAATCCAAACGCTCAATAGTAACAAATATTTGAATGAATTTGTCCATCAATCATTGGATTTACAAACACTGAGAGGAGTTTAAACTCAGGTCACGTATGTTGTATGACACATTAAGCCTTGCCAACTTATATTATAATGGAGGGAAAGGTGTCAGTGTATGCTGCAGTGAAAAGCTTATCATTACCATTATATGACAACGAAGTAGGAGTATTACAATGCATATAAAAAAGTGCTTTAAATTGTCTTGGTGAAAATATATGAACTACTTCAGATGCCTCTGTGACACTGTGCAGATCAAACATTAGAATAATGCCAAATAAAATGTCACTATGCACTGTTATTTTCTAGGGTGATTTCCATGTACTTGTATTTATAATGAGCTCATTTTTATATTTATATTTTTAGTGTAAGAACAATTCCTGGGTTTTCTGTCACAGTGAGAAATTTGTCTCACAGAGGAACCCAGCTCTCACCTAGATGTCTCATTTGATATATGATTGGCAGACAAATTACCACTCAGTGAAGGCGACCTCCCCACATCTGTGAAGACTCTGGTTCCCTAACAACCACACGATGATGCAAGTCTTACAGTGAGTCATTCTGCTCCTGGCCACAAAATAGTCTGGCTGCACATAACACACACACACACACACACACACACACACACAAAGAAAGAAAGAAAAGGAAAAAAGAAACAGGCTATATTTTTTAGATGTTTTTGAGGATTTTGTTGTCTTTTGTGCTAGAAATTTTCCACCTGTTGAGCTCCTTATTGATATGTCAGCAACAAAGGGAGAAACAAACGCACTGCCCTCTCAAAGATAATTGCAGACAGAGGGTAAAAATTTAGAAGTAAATGCCGAGTGTAATGTTGTGTTTCTTCTCCATGCATACAGAAGGTCGATTACCATGTGTATGGCATAAGTTGGGTTTTGGGGAAAAATAAAGATTTCCCATTAAACCTCCTGGTTTGTGTGGATAATAAAATGATTTATAATTGACTAGCATTAAGTTGCTCCAGTTTCAGGATGTGAGTATCGTACGTGTTGACGCATTGTGACTATGCGTTTTGGCCAGACATACACCAAATCACATTATATTGTTTAAACTGTAAAAGCCAGTGGGAAGAGAAAAAAAAAAAAATAATAATAATATATATATATATATATATATATGTCAGCTTCTGACTTTAATTGCACTGAGATATGGGACATTTCTGACTCACATGATAGCTCCTAGTTGGTGAGAAGAACTGAAGACATGTCAACAAACGCTTGGCAGTTACATGAAAATAAAACTGAGCATGAGTATCTATAACACCAACACAGTGAAATCACGTATTATTCATATCTGCTTTCACTTATATTTAAATAACAATATTTATTTTTAATCAAATAATAAAATAAAGAATGTATTTTGTTTAGTGTGACTGCAAGGTTAGCTCTGGGGCTTTAGCTAACTACCTTCAAGTACTACGTTAATCATGCATTATTAGGTCATAGTTAATGTTACCTACAGTTTTCTCCATAATTAGTGTTTTTTGTTTGTGTAATTTTGGAAATAAGAGTCAAAAGAGGGACCCCAAAATATCCATATCAATTAAAGGTTAACCTCACTACTCTCTTTCACTATTTCTCTTTTTCAGAATTTTATTTATTTTTTCTGATTTAGAATTTCAATAATAGAGGATGCTGATGAGTTTGCAAACAACCTTTTTCATGTTGATGATTCGCAACCTGATATCACAAGACGCCTGGTAAAGCAGAGTACTCATGTTGCATAGAAAATGGAATGAATACCTCACAGATGTACACCTCTGCCACTCAGTAAGGATACAGCTGTCTGCCCAGTCTAATATGTATTGATTAGGGATTTAGATGATTTAGTGAATAGTATTAAGTGTATTTTTAGCATATGGATTCCTAAGATATATCCATAAATGTCTTAAAGGTCACGGTGAACTTTCCCTAATGCAGAGTCATAAGGCATGACAAATGTGTATAACAAATAAGCAGTTTGCTGATTTGTGATAGTAATGCAACAGGGATTTGTTATGTGAACGCTTTGAGGTCATTCCTATTGTTTTTATGTTCACATTAGACCTACGCACGTTGAAATGTTTTGTACTGGCTAACATATTTAGATCTATAAATAGATAGATGGTAAAAAAGAAAAAAAAACTGTGACTGCAGTACTTGAATACCTTTATACAGCCATTCTAATATCTCTTGGCTGTGTTCCTTGCACATCTGGATCCACTGTGTTATTAGGCTGCTTTTTTTTTTTTTTTTTTTAGCTGGCCAAATGTGTTTAATGTCACATAATGTCAGGAAGTCTTCAGTGCAGCGTCCCTCTGGTTTGATAACAGATGTAACGCTGGAGATGTAAAACATCGCGTCTTGGCATCAGCCTCTCATAATCAAAGAGCAAGAATTTCTTTGCAGAGCCGACATTATCGCTAGTGCTCAACGACAGAAGGAGAAAAGCATCATGAAAGGGGCCGAAATAACAGTTTGTCCTCCCACAGCAGCAGGAAATAAAGCAGCATCTGGCGTAACAATATGATGACATGGTTCGCACAAGACAAATAACCGACAACTGAATGTCCCCCCAGCTGATTTTATACCTGCACACAAACTTTGATTGAAAGCCATGATTTTGTTGCCTTTCTCTGAGTGATGATAAGGAATGTAAGACTTCACAAGGTGAAATGGAGGTAGATGACGCAACCAAAACGTCACCAATTGCTGATGTTTAACAATGTAAGCTTATCTGTAGGGATTATTTTTCTCCTTCCTGGTGTTGAAAAAATACATCTGGTGGAAATAGCGCTGAAGCTGGATTGAGAACAACAAAAGATTTTCTTTTCATCCAATTTGATGGACATAAAAGACTGTAAATAAATAGAATAATCTTCTTTATTAGACTTGTAAAGAGATGGCAACCGACAGAAGACAAGCAGGCCAACGATCTAACAATAGAAAAATTAAACACAAGGATTTACACTGACTTTTACATCATCCTGTAAAATACACAGCCTCAAGCTGAAAAACAAGAAAATGTCGTCATCTTAAAAAAAAAAAAAAAAGGATTGCATATCTGAAAGCAGAATAGATCAATAGCAAGATGTCAGACTCAATCTGCACAGCCTGCGGGTTAGTAAGTTTAGTTTTAATAGTTTCAAGTTGAAAATTATAAATTGAGACAACAAAGAGAAATCTAGAAAAAGTGCAATTTACTGTAGGAATGTGCTCTTTTAGTAAAAGTAAAAGTCTGTAGAAATGAAATATTTCACATGCAAGTGTTGGTAAGAAATTGTCAGCGGGGCGAATGTTTCATTGCTTCATTGACATATAGTGATGTTTAAATTATATTTAACTAACGGGTTCAGCCTCTTTTTAAAATGATCCTTCAGGGGTTAAAGCGAAGCAAGCAGTGCAACAAAAACATTTTTAAACATTAAATTCAACTCCCGATTCAATTCTCTGTTATGTCATTGAAGGAAGGCATCGCGAAACTGAAGTCTTTAGAGTGGCATCATCAAATGGTGACATGGAGCACTTGAGGTATTCTGACAAATGCATTCAAAAGTGACAGCACCATTGTGTAACCGAAAACACTTACTATATACTATACTATAAGTAAATTAAGTTATAAGGAAATTTTATATATGTTCCTCTATCATGTCCTTAGCAGACAGAGGAAGAGACATTTCATCGCAGCTGCACTTTAAAGGCCTATTTTTTCCACTTCTAAGAATTTAAACCAAAATGAATCTCCCCCATTTCTTCTCTTAAATCTATGAAGGCTTAGGGTTGCTACACTTGTGTTGCCATGCTGAAACTGAACTTCTGCTGACTGAAAATACCCGGGAAATATTCCATATGCAATCCTGTGAACTGTATAAAGCGGAATTTAAGACGCATTCTCCACTGCTCTCTCTGAATTCCTGCGATCCAGCCTTAGCACAACTGTCACTATAGTTTGTTTACTTACTTTGATGCTAAATTATTCATCTTGTGGAAAAAACAAAAACAAACCCCTAGGGCAGGGGTCTGCTACCCGTAGCCTTTTTATCCCTCTGCCATGGCTCCCTGTGGCTTTGATAAAATAATGTGAATAAATAATAGCTATTTAATTGAAATAAATTTGATTCTATTTAGTTATTTTTTCCCCCAATGTAATGCTTAAGATTATAGAGATTTAGGTGAGCTTGCAACATTATATATATATATATTGTGTCGATCGAAATAACCGTCACCTGTTGCTGACAGGCTGGTGACTTATTTTGAGCTCTCGAGCCCCATTAAGCTAAGGTAGGTTTTGTGGCTCCAGGGTGGTTTCGTTTGGTGGGAGCCACACCCAAATTGCTCTTTTAATGCTGAAGGTCGCCAACCCCTGCCCAAAGGGCAAAGAAACGGATGAGCAACCACTCACATGTAAGCTACCAACAAATTGACAGTGTATTGGTACTCGATGACAAGTCCCCAAGCGTGATGGATGTGTTCAGTGTTTGGATGCCATCAGGATCCATTTAAGCCTGGACAACTTAATCATGGCAGATGATGAGTTATGAATGTTGCATGCATTTCAAATCCAATATCCTCCGGCTGCGGCCCTCTTGGGCAGTGCCCCCCCATTCGCTTGGAGCGAAGTGAGGTCGTAGTGGGCGGGAAGTTAGAGAACAGGAAGCGCAGTGGTGAGCCGAGTAAAGTGTTTCCAAATTACAATGCTCACTGACTCTCACTTGAAGATGTTTTGGGTCTAAGCTTAGTTATTAACCCTAATTACATTCCAGGGCTGACAGGGGTCCCCATTCACACGCAAACACTAATCCTCTTCACACCCCATTGATTTATGACAACAGCTATGTTAATTACATGTAAAGCCCGCAATTGTGCGTGTGAAATACATGAAAGTAGTTGAAATGCGTACAACTACTCCATTACTTTATCCAGTGAAGGGGAAATGATTCTTTGACAAGCCAATGCTACGGGAATTAGAGACCAAAGGAGAGCTCTTACTGAGATGGTCTCAACGGGGGAGAAGATCCTTCCATGGACCAACAAAATGCCATAAAAGTTTCATGATGTTCCCTCTTATAGTATCAGCTCAGTTTGTGACACCCTCACACAATATGCTTTGGGCCCAATGCTCCAAGATGTGAGCTGTGTTCTAAAGTCTATCCATGACCATCCCTTTTTTTTTTTTTTTTACACTAGTCACAAAACCAGCAAACTCTTAAAACCAGCTTTATCTTTGGTGTTTATTGACACCAGCTCCGATCAGCAGCGATTTCATTTTCATTCCGTTCCATGGCCGTGACGTTTATCAGCGCAAACAAAGGTTGCGAACAGACCTATCACCTGCCCAGCACGCTGCTGTTCTAAAGCTGATATAATGCTATGGAGGCTACACCTTCTGCTGAGAGTTAGCTGCAGCCCGTGAAATAAAGTTTCAAAACACACAGTCACCCACTGAAGCATCTCACTCAGAGTCGCCGACACTTACAGACGCACCGACCCGGGAATTAGACGCAACGGATCCATTTTAACAGGCTGTGGAGCAGCTAGCAGCTCACTCTTTGAGTCTGCGTCTGAATGTGTGTGTGTGTGTTTGTGTGCTCTGTAACTTCATGCCATGATCCCTGTAGTTCTGTGTCTGTGTCCTCTCAGTAGTCACACAGGCGTGTGAAAGTGTGAAGGGAGTCACTTGTTCTTTGTTCACTCATGCGTGCTAATTTTGGTGTAAAAACAAAAGGTTATCAGTATTAGAATCCTTACAGCTTCAGCAAATTGCACTTAGTCGCCTGGGCCTGCTGGCATTCTTTTAGCTCCTTCATCATCTATTTACATTCCATCAGTACCGGCCCACTTAGGCAAAGCCCTCTCCTGTCACACGGCATGACTTCATAATGTGTCTGTAAATGAAAACAAACAAAATGCTAAATTATATTTTCCGACGAAGATCTGAGAAAGCCGCAAACATTAAGTTTAAAGCGACTTCACCTTGGGAGGGAAACAGAGAACACAGCAACACAAAAGAACTGCATATCACAAGCATCACTTATCCAGCGGTGAGCCAAACCAGATGTAAGATCTTTAACTCCACACTTTGGTTCTTTAAAATAATGTGAACAAACTTGGTCATTATGCGAATCCACCCTCTGAATCACCATATTTCTTTTTTTTTTTCCCCCCTTATAGGATTGTACTACACTGGAGCGTGGTCACTGTGCTAGTGCCTGCAGCTGTAATTACTCGTTACCGTAATTAAACAGCTGTTTTTTTGCTCTTGCCTTGTGTCCTCAGCAGAAAATTCTAATCAGTACGTGGAGATAAAAATGGCATTTTATTCCGTCTCCAGTTGCATTCTTCCACCATCCTGGTTTTTTCTGAACCTTTGGGACATGCAGAACTTTCCACTGAGAGCCTGCTTTGCTGTGAATTTGAAGCAGTCTCAAGGGAGTTGCTGGCTTCTTATCCATAAGATGCTTCATGGTGAGTTGGACAGTGGAGTTGGCACATGAGGCATAAGGTGTTACCTTCCCCGTTTCACAATGAGGAGGCAAAGAAAAGGTACTGCTTGTTCAGCAAGAAGCACATCTGTGTGAAATGCTGTTTTTTCACCATTTGTTATGTTGCAGCTTTACCTGAAAATCATTTAAATTCAATGTTTTTCCCTCATCAGGCTACACTGAGCACCCCATAATGACAGCGATAACACAGAATTTGAAGTTTTTTGCAAATTGACTAAAATAGAAAAACTGAAGTATCATGTGAACGTACGTTTTCAGACCCTTCTCTGTGGCAGGTGCTGTCCACGTCTTTGGATCGCCTTTGAGATGTTCCTGCACCTTCAGTGGAGTCTAGCTGTGTTAAGTTAAACTGATTCATAATGGCACATATCTGTCCTTAAAAGGCCTTACAGCTAACATTGCATCAAAGCAAAATGAGAGCCACAAGGTCGAAGGAACTGCCCAAGGAGCTCTGAGACAGAATTGTGGCAAGGTAAAAAAAAAATAAATAAAATAAAAATCTGATGAACTTAAAGTTCCTAAGAGCACAGTGGTCTCCATAATTCTTAAATGGGAGTAGGTTTTGGTAACTGCCGAACTGAGCAGGGGAGAAGAGCCTTGGTGAGAGAGGTAAACGAGCCCAAAGATCACTCTGGCTGAGCTCCACAGATCCTGAGTGGAGATGGGAGAAAGTTCGGGAAAGGCCACTATCACTGCAGCCCTCCACCAATCTAGGCTGGCAGACTGACCTGACGAAAGTCTCTCTTCAGTGCTATGCACATGAAAGACCACATACAGTTTGCAAAGACACCTAATGGACTCCCAGACAGTGAGAAATTAGATTATCTTGTCTGATGAGACGTGCTTGAGCTCTATGGCCTCAGTTCTAAGCTGTGTGTGTGGAGGAAACCAGGCACTGTTTTTCATTTCAGCTGCAGGGACACGAAGGCTGGCCATAATTGAAGGAAAAATTAACGGCACAAAGTACAAAAATAACCTGGATGAAAACCTCATCCAGAGTGCTCAGGGCCTCAGACCAGGCCAAAGGATCATCTTCCAACACAGTGACGCAAAGAACACAGCCACAATAACACAGAAGTGGTTTGAGAACAACTCCATGAAGGGCCAGAGCCACTTACACCCAAGTGAACATTCCAGTGAACATTGCAAACAAGACCTGAAAACGGCTGTCCACCACTGTTCCAAATCCAACTTAATACAGCGTGAGAGGATCTGCAGTGATGGAAAATTCCCAAATCTAGGTGTGAAAAACTTGTTGCATTATTTCCAGGAAGACTCGTGGCTGTATTATCTTAAAAGGATGCTCCTGCCAAGTAGAAGGTCTGAAAACTTTTGATATTCCAGTTTTTCCTCTTTAATAAATTTGGAAAATGTCGACAGTTCTGCGCTTCTGTTGTGATCGAGTGCTGAGTGTTGACCGATAAGCGGAAAACTGAATTTAAACGATTCAAGCTTAAGGCTGTAATGTCACTAAAGGTGAAAAATGTGATACTTTCCGTATCCACTATACATTCATACATACAGCATGCATGAAGATCAGTCTCACCATCTGTTCTAGTTTACTCTTGTCTACATTTAATTATATAGTATTAGTAATTATGTAAGTATTTCACATTTTTTAATAGTTGTATGAGTCCTCAGAAAATAATTATTCCAAATGGATTTCCTCCATGAGTGATATGATCATATGATTTCCAGGTTAGTGGATGTAATAAAGATTTCCCTTGATTTATTTGTGGTAAAGTGTATCTTGTGGTTTAATAACAACACATCCATTCTTCGTCTTGAAGACTCCAGGTCTAAGTCCTGGCATGAGGATGCAGTTTTTTTGCCAGATCACAACAGTATTTCTTTGGGCTGTCATGAAGTCCTTCAAAACTCTGTGCCAACATCAGTAGGCAACAGCACAGTGTGGGCTTGCTTCCTGACAAACATCAAACCAGCGACAAGTGAGATTTGTAAAAAGTGTTATTTTGGTGGATGCATACGGAGACATGACTTTTCTTCGTCTAAGACCCAGTAATTATCTGGCCTGGTAACGTAGCGTTTGGTTAGTCATATCCTTTCACAGTATTGGGTAACATCATGAACTAGCATTTTAGATATTTTTTTCCTGATGGAACTGTGAATATGTCAGATCAACTGTGCTGATTTTTTAAGTCGCACTGCTGAGGGTTTATATAAGCACTGAAAAGGGATTTGACTCACCATAAAATATTTGCGTGAGCTTTTTGCACACAATAGATACATTGGCACGAGAAATGCAAGGGGTGACAGGAAGCCAAGGAAGTGCGGAGTTAGGATGAAGTTGTTTGGATGAAAGCTGAAAGTGGGATTAATGCAGGCCAAGCAATCAGCCTCTACTGACAGGCACATTTTGCACTAGTTTGGATAAAATGTGAATTAATTAAACATTTAAATAAGCAATAACTGGAAGGTTGCCAGAGGAGGGCTAACTCTCAATAATAGTGAACTGCAGCAGACCTCTTTAAGTCAAACTCATCGAAGGAGAGTGCCAACTCGCGCAGCAGCCCCCAAACTCTGCCTGTGCAGAAAGCGAAACTGCTTTTTTGGTGAGACAACATCACATGAAAATGAGGAGCAGTCACCTACTTATGGCCGAGCCTCCACACCGACAAACTGGGCTACACAGCAGGAGGAACCTCTCCTGGCCCCACCGCGTCTCATAAAACCAATTCCCTGGTGTCAGAGCATCTAAAAGCCGGATGTGGTCCAGGTGATAGTCCAAAGTGAACTCCCACAGGTAAATGTACAGGCTGGCAGCACAAAAATCGAGGTCATTCCAGTGACTGATGAGGCCATACAAAATCTTTCTCGTCCACATAAAATGGTGCAGTTATGTTGAGCAAAGATTCTACAGAGGGCTAGTAAACAGTAAGGGCTAATATATCTTTTGTCCTACAGATATGGTCCCCAGCGTAATTCATCCACAGAGAACTACCTATCCCCTGCTATAAACAGGCCGCTTCATGCTGACAAGTCATTTCAACTGTATGTCACTACTTTTGATCAAAAGAAAGATCACATAATCAGTCAACAAGAATGATATAATTACATCTACAAAGAGCCTTGATCTCTTCCTCTATGAAGCCATTGAATACTTTGATGACCTCAAGACATAACTGGGTGCTAACTCATGACAGGCTCATAAAAGTAAGTTATAGTTGTGACACCCACTTGTGTACAAAGCCTATCTATCACAATATTTCTGGTTATGCTGATGGAGCGAATGCATCCTGAGCACCCACTTTGTCAGTGACAACAGAGGACAAAGTATCTTCTTTGGGCACAGGCAGACAACTCATAAGTGATAACCGCCGCAGATTTCAGGGCAAATCTGCTCACCGTCTGTCTAGATATTTTACTGTGGGCCAAAAATGCCATCCTGCTGACAGTATCAGTAGAGAAAATCTCAGGGGTGTCCCTATTCATACCTATACAAATGATCATAGCAATCCATGTAGCATGTGTTGAGATGTTTTACTATGAAGCAAAATGATGTGCCGACTGAACAGTAAAATCCACAGAGCCATTCTGCTTAAATACTTAAATATTAGAATATGAAACTGTGATTGATTTTACAGAGCTAACTGGAGTGAAGTTTAGGGAAGATTGGTATATATATGTATATATGTATAATTTTTCAACATTGACTGTTTTTTTTTTTTAAAGGAATCTACAAAATAAATGCACAGCAGTTCCTTTGATTTATTGATCCATGTATCCAGTCCAGCTTTGTCCTGAGATACACCTGTCTGCATTGAAACACAGATGCGATACTGTTTATACGTTGTGAGAACAGAAGGATTTTTGAGCTGTTATGTCCTGTTGTTGCTCAGTTAAGTCTTCCTCTTTCATTATGGTGGAAAACAAATCAATTGTCTTTTAAAATTATGTTTATGTTTTATCAATTTGGCTCAAATAAAAGAAAATTGAATAAAATCAAATATACAGTGAGTGACTTTGACTTAAGTGCTCTTTCCTTCCTCTTTCCTAACCCTGCATTGAAACCAAACATTCAGAATTGGGAGTCTACCTTTTGTGGGCATGTGGAAATGAAAACAAGGAAAAGATCGTGATGAAGAGGCATGGGAATTAGCATGCACTTTCCATGAGCGGCTTCTAAATAATGTGGCTGTTTAATTTTTGTCCTGGCTGGCAAATCCATTTCCAGGGAGACAAAAAGTTGAAAAGGCATGGCTGGAAATAAAGGGGCAGAGGTTGAGGCAGCCTCAGAAGAATACTGAATGAAATGAGAGACACTGAGAGAAATGTCAATTGAAGTCGACGGCTAGAAGAATGACAAAGTGCTTACTACTCGCAATGGGAATGCCTGATGAGGGTTGAAAGGTGACATTTGAGAACGGCGAATTGTGACAGCTCTAGTCGAGTTTTTAGAGCTCAACTACTCTATTCTGTATGTTGGCAGCTTCAACTGACAACTGTTCAAAAAAAAAAAAAAAAAAAAAGCAAAGATGTCACATCAGCCAGTCCAACATTATCTGGACTGTGGATCCCTCATTGTGCTTTAGGAAACACCTTTAGAGATTTTAGATTTGTCTCTCTCTGTGCACAGGCTTTACCACCAGCGATAACACAGAACAGCATTTAAGTTCTACAAATGGGGGAAACTGAGTCAAGTGTGGCCACCGAGTCAATACAAAACCTTTTTCTCATTCTGCTTGACTTTGTGGTTTAGCAAGTCACTCCTACATCGATGTTTAGATGTTTAGTTTAGTGTTGCAGTGCCTTATAAAATCAAATTGAACTCTGATGTCTCTCTGAGGAAACCAATCGTATCAACTCTTTACTTTTCCTTTCTTCACCAGAAACATTACAATGCATCAGCAAAACTCAGATGCAAACATTTTTAAATTTCAAACCCACTTACTAACAGCTCACAAAAACTCACAAAAGACTGATTTTGTGACAGGAGTGCACAGTCATAACATAACAGAAGCCTGTAGTGATGGTGCGGGCCTTTAAAAAGAGCCATAGAGGTGGTACAGTAAAGGGTACAGCACACGAAGAAGGTCTTTGAAATAACTATATCTCAATTGTAAATGCAGCCTAACAAGGCAGTCAAGTTGAATCAAGCTGAATGATAATTAGCACTGTGTGTCAGCAAAGTGAAAGTGCAGAGGAAGGCTGGCAGCTACCGTCATCATGCACAGAAAACACTTTTTCTAAGCCACATGTACAAAAGTAGGAGTTGTCTAGGTAGCATTTTGTCCTGTATTGATAGGACATGTTGGTTGTTTTTCCCCACGGATGCTTGGACGACACATTCGAAATGGAAGAAGAGTAGGTTGCCCCGATTCCACCGAAATACTCACTATATTATGTATGTGCATCCTGATTCCACTGGTTTACAATACTCCAGAGGAGATTGTGTGTGTGTCTCAATTCAGCACTGTGGGTTTAATGTTTACTGAAGGAAATCCACATTACAACTGCCTAGGATTGCCAGAAACACGGAGGGACGTGTGCAGAAAGTCTACTCAAGTTTATGCAAAAGGCCGTATGACTTTGTTCAAGGGCGACAATCACAGGCAATCAGCCTGTTTAAAAAAAAAAAAGACCATCTGTTTCGTGAAAGCCAGTAATGTCTTCAAACCACACAGTGTGAGACAAACAGTAGATCAGGTTATGGATGACTGTTCATGTTTGTGATAGACACTTTAAGATCAGAAGGTCAGATGTAAATTGGTCCTGGCAATGGCTTCGTCATCATCTAACTAGTTTCATCAACAACATGGCATTCTGTGATCTTTAACAACTTCAAAGCCGACATTTTTGAACAAAACGATGCACAGAATCTATAATAACACACGAGCAGAAGAAGTAAGGTAAAGAATTATTCAGTGAACCAGTACCTGGATCTCAGGATTTTAATCCAACGGCCAAACTGAATAAAAGCTGAACCTGAGCTTCCTTAAGCAGCTTGCAAAGGATACTGCATTGATGATAATGGCAAGTTAGACTAAACATTAAAATATCTTAAATGTGCTCCAGTTTGCCGTGTCCGAGAGAAACAACAGAGTTCGCTTTTCGATGCACAGCACACTGACACTTCAGTGTGAATTAATACTCTTGTCAGTCAAGAACAAAAACAAAACCGCTGTGTGATGATACAACATTTCACAGAGTGGAGAAATGGGTGGACTGATGGGACGTTAAAATGTGTGATACACACAAGAGAGTAGTACCAGCATGCTGCCTCTTTTGATTATCAGCAATCTGTCACTAACCCCACTTAAATCATTCTTCCTGCCCTGCAGATGAATGTACCCAAGTTTATTTTTGCTTTTTTTTTTTTTTTATCCAAAACCACGACCTTCCTTCAAATAAGCTAATTTTATGCCTAATATTAAATCTGAGAAAATAGCTCCATCTCACTTCGAACTCTCCTTTCTTATGTCATAGAGCAACACTTTTTCTCTTTCATCTTTAAAAACGTAAGATGCATGACTGGATTGTTTGAATGCTTCTGTCGTGTTGCAATGTCAAGCTCTTCCAGTTGCTATCTTTTGTGTCTTGTGTCTTTCAATTGAAACCTTTGGGCTAAATTATGGAGATCCGTCCATCTTCTATCGCCTTTCCACTTCCAGGTTGCAGGGGTCCTGGAGCCAATCCCAGCTCACTCTGGGTGAGAGAAGGAGACATCCTGGACAGGGTCAACACAGGGTCAACACACGGAGACAAACAACCACTCACACCTTCAAACAATGTAACAATTCACCCAAACATGATGTCTTTGGACGGTGGGAGGAAACCCATGCAGCCATGGGGAGAACATGCAAACTCCACACAGCCCGGGAACTGAGCCCGCAACCTTCTTATTGTTGGGGCGACAGCGCTAACCACTACGTCACCCTGCTGCCCTAATTATGGAAATCTGAACAAAAAACATCAGCTCTGTGAATTAGCTACTCAGTGTTGAAATAGGAAAGCCTGCAAAACATTGTATTGTTTGGAAAGCAATAAATAGCAGGGAAAAGGCTTGAATTATTATTAAGATAAAGAGAGACTGCATTGGTGGGGAGAGCAGTTACACAGAAAAGTGGTTAGCACAACTAGAAAATTAGAATCCAAGTGATTATTACCAATTTCTATGCTAATACGTTCCATATTTTGCGCATTTCTAGTGTTTTATTAGTTTGGTCAGTCAGAACCTTTGCTTCCTGACAAATGGCAAGCCCATCCACAGCTAATAAACAGTAGCCTACAACCATAGCTTGGTAAATTTCAACAGTCAACGCAATTGCTCACGTTCAGCTAGTGTTGAAAGAAGTCAAGAAGACATTTGGACTAAACTGCTCCAGCTGTCCTGCAGCCACAGTCAAACAACATTGATAAAAGGCTTTAATAATATGAGGAGTATAGTAGATTTTAGATAAAGATTCAGAATTATTAAATCCTGCAAAATGGGATTGGGGTGGTTTATTTTTAGTCCTTATGTTTCATTATAGGCGCAGGGGTCTGTGGATTGAGCACTTTTATTATCATCACATTATTTCTGATTTATGACAAAATATTTTATACAACGTAGCGCCTTTAACTTTTGCAAAACCTTGATAAAAGAAATGCTGTTCTTTTGTCTTCAAATCTAATATTGTATCATCTGATACTATTGAATGGCATAACAGCAATACCACAAGTCCACAACTCCCCTTCAGAGCCGCTGTTCATAAGGTAGCGTCCCTCCAACGTCCTGAAACATTACAGACAGCTACATTTCTGACTTCATACGCTGTTTACCAACCAGTTGGATACGTGGGGCTTCTTAGTAGACAAATTCCAAAGAGAGGAAATGGAGGCAGAGAAACTATAATTTGCAACAAAAAAAAAAAAAAAAGAAAAATGGAAATACCTTCCTCTGAGGAAACAGCATACATTGTGTTTTTCTGTTCTGCTTATAAAATGTGTTCTTTCAATATTCCCTGCTCTCTACGGAGGCTTCTTGGCAGTAGTCATTTCAAGCGACATGGGTTTGTGTGGACTAAACCTGCCCTGTGGTTTATTGTGTCCCATATCTCAAATGCAGAGAGTTACAGCTCACTGATGGGCATTTATATTTACAGGCCAGTGGCCAGTGTTTAGGCTGCTTCTCATGGACTCAGACATGTTTAGCTATGTTAATCTTTTCCAAAAGGGGATTCAGATAGCGTAACAAAGCGTGGATGCTTTATCCACTGAAATATGGACAGTTCTAAATTAAATTTTGTGTTGTTTCTCAATATATCGCTTCCTGTCCTGTATAATTGTTTTTCTCTACTTAATTCACAAACAGTATTTAATGTTTTGAGGGTTTTGCAGAGGTTGAATCCAGTCATAGTCCATCTTTGGTACCTGGGTTCTGATACATGTTTGGTCCATTTACACATGCCTACCTCGAGTACTATTTTCTACGGGTCAGTTTTGATTTGGATCAAGGACTATTCATCTAATTTCTTCAATTCCTCCAAGACAAATACGAAAAGTCTCAGGGCTTTAAAAAGACCCATGTCCACTGTGCTTCAATTTTTTTGTGCGTTAACATTTCATGCATCGTGTTATAAAACTGTTATAAACCCCCCACCCCCCACCCAGCATTGTAGCGGTATAATTTGCGTGGTTTGGAAGCTGTTTAGAAGTTGTTATAAATGTGTCTCCATCCACACTCTATTATTCCTTCCAATGCCTTATGCATTGTAATCAATGCCAGGCTGATTGAAGTGGTGTCACCTTAACAGCGCTGCTGTTTTTGTTCTTTCGTTTGAAACACGTTTGATTTTGGTCTCTAAATTTGGTTTGTATTACTTATAAAGGCAGGTTTCTCGTATTTGCCTTGCAGTGGTAGCCCCTTGGTGAATTTCTATGTGCATCCGGTTCCTTTGAAAAAGCGATCAAAGTTGTGCAAATTATGTGAATGCACATTTGATCCTCTCCTTACTAGAAGTAAGTATGAAAACCATGTAACTAATTCACCTCCACCAGTTACTCTACATGTTGGAGCAGCCAACAGTGTAGCTGTGGCATCTTCAAAGTCTTGAAACTCATCAATGAGCAGGAATGAGCTATGGGTGTAAAATAGGTGTATATAGTTAGCATATTTCTAGTCTCAAGTTTTATTTATTTACCGTATTTTGCAGTTCATAAGGTGCACCAAGTTATAAGGTGAATGATAAAACATAAAAAAGCGAAGCACAGTAGGTGCTGGTAATACAAAAAGTGGCGGAGGTATGTTCACCGATTGGTTTATCGTTGCCAGCGACAGCAAACACCTGAAGTTACTGTGACGTTGGAACAACGTTGTCTCCCAACATCTGATTAGAATTGGATTATGATATGGATTTGGAAATTGGGTTCACGTTAAAAACCTAACGTTGGCTTGACGTCTAATTATGGTAAGGTAACATTGACTGAATGTTAGATGATGGTTGGTTGCCAGCACTGCATAATTAGTTATCTAACATTGTCTGACGTTGCAACCCATATCAAACCAAGGACCAATGTTAACACAACGTCCCTGTGTCAGCTGGGAATGCTCCGACAATCCATTAAGCGGAATCCATTAAGTCGCACTAAAACATTTTGACAGATTTTTGAGCGCAGTGTACCACATAAAATTGGTTCAAGGTAAGTAAGCACAACAAGAATTCATACATAAAGTGTGCCGGATTAGAAGGCGCACTGCCGATTTTCGAGAAAATTTAAGGATTTCAAGTGTGCTATTTATTATTAACACAGTTGATGTGTGATCTAATCCAAAAATCCAAAACTCTCAGGTCATTGTGAGAACAAAATTGGCAGCGTTCGAGGTTGGGGTGGATGGAAAAGGGTAGCATGTTTAATTCCCATATAGAAGTAGATGTTTATGCTGTTATTGTTGCTATATTGCGATATCACGCTGATAGCCATGCTGTTGTTATTGTAGCCACAACAAATGGTGAGGAAGCAACCAAATTCACCAACTTCTCCCCAAGCTTTTTCTTCCTAAACCTAACCACGACTGTTATTATAACCACAAAGTTATGCACACTGCTCACGGTGCAGGTTCAGCACCAAGGTTCAGCACAATTGTCACCGTGTGGGTGCTATTTCTTTTCCATTCCTGCATTCCTGCTGCACCAGAACTCAGACAATAAAACTCCAGACAAACCCCGACCCACAGCCCGGATTCTGAAGTAAATGTCAACGCTGGGAGTTATTGCACTGTTGATGGAGTGGACTTGAGATGGTAATAAGAACTGTGTATGGCCGACACAAAGTTACTAAATTAAAACTTCGGTAACAGAAACAAAAGACAAAACACAATTTGGCTTGGTTACTGATTTGGCACATTTAGTTAAACAAATGCTTAAAAAAAAGCCCTGAGTGATGATGTGAAAACTGTAGAACCTAAACAGAAAAATCACTTTGTTGTGACGTGAATATAACTATGACTGAAAAAAAAAACAAAAAAAAAACACAGCACGCCTTTTAGTATTTTCAGAAATCAACATTTCAAAATGTGCAGCATGAGGAGGTAAAAATGATAGCTACAGACAGTATTATTAAAATGCTCCACAGTGCAGCATTGCTTTAGGAATTAAATTGTCAGTGTTATCATCTTTATCAGGGATAAGGCTGCAGAGAGTCGTGTATGCAAACAGAGCAATTCTCTCGCTTCTTGCAATGATAAGTCGAGGTCGCAGAAAAGTTTTATCACTCAGAAGTTTGATGAGCTGCATCGCAACGTTTTACCAGGGCCTGTAAAGCCACCAACTTTTGTTTAGAACAGGTTTTTAATCAGTGAAAACGTGAAGTGACAGATAAGAGAAAACAACTGTCTCTCAGATTGGTGTTTGTTGGTCAGCTGGTGAATTCTGAAGGAAACAGATTTCTGTCTGCTCTCTTGCTCACTGTGTTTGTGTGTGTGTGTGTGTGTGTGTGTGTGATCTGGAGTAGTCTGTCAAGAAATCAACTGCACATTAGGACCTCACTGCAGTAGCAACCCAACACATTTAAAAGATGGGGGACCAGTACTATGTTGTTAAAAACTTCTTGCAACCTTTGATGCATTTTGTCACATCCATGTTGAATAATTGTTATAATTCCATGATAGCTATTACTTATGCAAAGTATAATAACTGTCATTATATTATCATAGTTTATGGAAATGAATGGGCTCATCAGTATAATATTAGGGGCTGCATTTTTGTCACTTTGACATCGGGGGGTATTAATAGATGCTATATTCAATTATAGGTTTAATTAGGATTCAAAACAAAGTTAATTTTAGCACAAGATTGACACAAGTCAACAGGAGGAGTCATATTGATATTGTGGCAAGTTTGGATTTATGGAGATAAAGATTTTGTTTGAAAGGGCATGTTAAAAAAAAAAAAAAAAAAAAAGGCTTCTTTTGTTTTAGCGTTTGAAATTGAACAATAACCCCAGAAGCGTTTCAAATCACTGTTATTTAACAATTGCTCCGCGGGTTGGAGTGAGACCTTTTTAACTTTTTCCTCCTGTGAACCACAGCCAGGGAAGGTATGTGTGCTGCCTTACTGAGAGGGTGTGCTCCAGAGGTGCTTTGATTCCATAAGCAACAGGCCTCTTTAAACAGATTAAAAAAAAAAAAAAAAAAAAAGTTTGCTGGAGAGAGAAAGAGAGCATAAAAGAGGGAGAGAGAGAAAGAGCGTGTCTCCGCAGAATACTTTGCCATGAATCCATTTCAGCTTTGAAGTTCACATCCCTGACTTCAGAAGGTAATAAAATAATTATCACAAAATTTTCCAAAGTTAAAAGGCAGAAACGATGGATGGATGGGGAGAAATTGCACTTAGAAGTCGCATTTGCTTAAAAAATTGTGAAACTGCTAATTCTTGCAAGAGCTATATTCCTCATGCAAGAATTAATTAATTAACCCCCTGTATAAGGCATATCAGGCATATATTACATCATTAAAGCCTTATTTGTAAAACATTTTCATAAATCAGAGCAAGCACTCATATACTGCGGGTATTAAAGCTTTCACTCAGTTCGGCTATCACGGGGGATGAGCCTCTCCTGTCCAGACCCACAAATCCTGTGGCCATCATCCTAACAGATAGCTGCTCTATCTGTAAAGTTTAATGGCATGTTGCTTGTGGATAATGGATGGCGTTTCAATCTGAGGAGCAACCTTAGACAACTTCTTCAAGTCTCTCATTGGCGGGCATTAGTGTTTTAATCAATTTTATGATGTAAACGATCACATCAGCCCGGGGAGATGAGGAGTGTTGGGGGGTGGGTGGGGGGGGGTCCTCAGGGTGGGGTGGCTGATGAATGGGCATAAATTGAGAAAAAATGAACAGTATTGCCTGTTTTTGCAGTTATGACCGGGGAGGTTTGACTTTAATGATGTGCTGTTGGAAGTGCTGATTAATTGCAGTGATGCGCTGGAGTGGGCTGAGTGCTTTTCTTTGAAATAATAATGAAGAAAAAAAAAACAAAAAAGACAACGCTTCCAGTAAATCTGCTGGCAACACATCTCAAAACTGAACTGATGTGAGTTTCTGCAGTCCCTGAATGTGACTGTGGTTCCTTTGTCTTTTTTTTTTTTTTTTTTTTTTGTCGTGGGAGAAAATGTTCCTTTTGACAACACTTTTATTCAGTCATTCATCTTCTACCACTTTTCTGTTTCCGGGCCGCGGGGGTTGTTGTAGCCAATCCCAGTTTACACTGGGTGAGGGCGGGGTCAGCCTGGACAGGTCACCAGTCCATCACAGGGCCAACACACAAAGACACACAGAGACCAACAACCACTCACACTCACACTCAGACATACAGTCACCAGTTAACCCAAACATGATGTCTGTGGACGGTGGGAAGAAACTGGAGTATCCGGAGGAATACTCACACAGGCACAGGGAGAACATGCAAACCCCACACAGAAAGGCCCTAAGGCCTGGGAATCAAACCCATGACCTTGTTGTGCTAACCACTATGTTGCCAAAATGCCATCAAAATCTAATTCATGATTTATAATGTCGCCACTACCAAAGCACTAAAATCTCTTAAATTCAAATGTAATTAGCATAATGGCTTAAACTTAGCAAGCATATTCAGGCTCCCTCATGGATGAACCCTTTCCATTCACTTCATCCTCAGGCCAAAGCAATAAGAATAATGTGTGATGATCCTTTGGTCGTTTTGTGGGACTATTACCTAGAATCCATATGGACAACTTCCAGATCCTGCCAAACCAACCAATTTTGTTTCCAAAACCTCCCACATCCTTCACCAAAAAAAAAAAAAAAAAATACAGACTAGGTATAACAGGTATAATACTCGCACTTTGATGAAGGTGTTGAACAAGTTAATTTGTGACGGAAAAGTTGAATTGCTCGTCGTCCTGCTTTTACAGAATCCTTGGAAATGGTGCGGCATTGTTGTCAGCAGTCATCAGATGCCCTTATCTCAACAAAACTGAAACTCAATCTCCCAACTGTCCGTCAACAAGGAAACAATCCCTTTAACCTAACGTTTACTTCAGCGGAATAAAAACCTTTGCTGCACTTTTGTATCCTCCAGCACTTCTCGCTTATTGATGTTATAACATATTGAGTTATTTATTTATTTATTTATTTATTTATTTTGTATAAAAAAAAAAAAAAGTGGATATTTTTTATTTGGCTTTTTTTTTCCTCACATGTTATACGATGAGCTGAAAATAGAGCATTTGATGCTGCTCGTTCTTGTAAACAAAATGATGCCGTCTACTGTCGCTTCATCAGCGTTTCTTGAAGATTTGTAATTGATCTTTGCAGCTTTTAATGTTGTATACTGGTATCCTGAGAATGGTGAAATCCAACTGTCCGTTTTGGATTTGCATACACACATTATTATGCAGCCATCAGCATGATTTCTACTGCTGTCTGTTACTGCTGTGAAGAGTAAAAATGAAACAGGTAAGAAATAATGAGGTAAATATGGAAGTGGAAAAAAAAAGCAGCACAGGTGGAAAAGGCTGTGGAACTAATTATGGATGCGTTCTTTCTGATCTATTAAAGCTAATAGACAAATATAATAATTTTGCCAGATTACTGCATATAATGAACAATAATTTTACTTGTGTCCTTTGACGACATTTTTTTGGAGATTTACATGAATAAAGAATATCAGTAGGGCCCTGCATTATAACCTTGTCTTCGTTTTTTTCTTCTGACAATCTTTAGATTCAACATTAATAAAGATAATAATCAGCAGGTTATTTGATAGTATCGGTATTTAACTGCACTTCACACTTCTGCACCTTCGGCCTGAGGGCCGACGTGTGAACAGTAAGGGCTGGGGTTAGGGGTTAGGGTTAGGGTCCCGTTTAGCAGTCCTCACTACTCTGTGGGAGTCTGAGCTTCATGGCAGTAGTACTGTCGTATCACACGCTGATGCAGCTAGTCAGCATGCTCTCGACAATGCAGCTGTAGAAGTTGCTGAGGATCTTAGGCGCTACTTTGGTCTTTTTGCAATCTTAGGCAAAGTGACCAGTGGTCACTTTGGGTTTAATGTCACTGCATTACCAATATAAACCCCACCGCGCTCATGGTGATTGATACTTACACCATCAAGCAGATGTCAGCAATTCGCTTTGATCGACAGTTTGAAATTACTTTCTTTACTCACCCAAAGTGCTTTCTGTCTGCTTCCAACCTAAGGACAGTGAATCAGTAATTGCCACTGCATCCCCACTGCATCCACACACACACACACACACACACACACACACACACACAAGGACTTTGAAGACCAGAATATAGTTTGAAGGAAGAAAATGAAAAAAATAAATAAAATAAATAAATCTGACTGCCATTGACCTGGGACTGATATTGCTCTGTCAACATAAAGTCTGCAGTATGTGTGTATCTAATTATTATAATTCAGCCACGACTCATTCGCCGCAACAACAGTTTTGCATAAACAAGGACTGGAGAACATGATTGTATTATCGCTCTGGCTTGAATTATTCCTTCAATTTCCTAAAATAATGGCATGTAGTTTTGTCTAATATCCAGTCACACTCCCTACAGTAATAACGCCTTGGCAGCATACATGTCAGTGCTATGGCATCTCATCTGGGGTTATGTAAGTGCAGCCCACAGATAATTCTTAAATAAAGCATCGCTAGGAGTGCAATTCCAGGCCCTGAATGCAAAAGTGGTGCTGCTTCATCATCTGAAGCACACAGTGGAAAATTGCCTAAATGTTAATCCAGCTGTTGTATAAGATTGTGACAACTCCTATCCCCCCCCTACACCAGCAGCAGTCCACTCTGTTTTCCTTGACAGCTACTCTGTTTGCCATGGTAACATTATTTTTCCAGACAAAGAGGTAAAGATGGGGAAAAAAAAAAAAAAAATTGGTGTTGAAAGTAATTCAAATGAAAACCCACAGGATCAGACAAGATTTAAGTGGCCATTCAAATTAGGTCTGAGGAGTTAGAGTGGAATGAATGTGGAGTCTTAGGTGATGAAGCTGTGTCACAGGATGAGACAGGCTTTAAATGGGCTCATGCCTGCCTGCCAGAATAGAGAATCAAACATAATGAAAAAAGCTATACAAAAAAAAACCCAACAACTCAGATGTGTGACAGGCTTTGTTTGAGGTGACCCTGACCTGCTGGAATCCAGCATTGTGTCAGGTTACACTCAAGGTCAGTTATGTGGTATTTTGATGTTAAAATCAAATCGAATAACTGCGTAATTTGTAAAACGAAGGCCAGTAATTCTAACCCACCATGAAATAACACCCAACCCTGCAGCGCTTCGCAACGTTTAACCATTTGTTACTTGATGTTTGGGGTTTTCGACCTGTAAAAACCGTGTGCCAGCTCTTGCACGCACTGTTTCATAACCAGTGGGGTACACCAAAATGTACTTCAGAAACTGAAAAAGTTACAACTACATTTACACTCATTACATATTAAAATTCTGCATCGGGCTGCCAAATGGCTGACAGATTGGATAACTAATCGACACAGGCACATACTACTCTCCACTTGATAATGTGTCTGGAAAATTACAGTACTGACTTGAGACCAGCTGCACAATCGATATCCAGAGTCTCAAGGTAGCAATGTACCAACAATATGCCTGACCACACCTCATAAATAAGCACAAATACTGGTGTAGAAAATGACAACTATGCAGCTCTGTCACAAGAACACTTGTGTTCCACATTGCCCATATAAATAAAAGACTAAGGGCCCTATCTTTGCCAAATAGGTCATTTTATATTTGAAAAGAGGAAACCAAGTAATACTTCAGACTCCCTCAAGTTTCCTCATGTTATTGGTTATTGGAGATGACGACCCAGCTGGATGTGCTTCACTATCTGTTCTTATTTCTTTGTGGTATGGGCCAAAAGCAGAATACTGCTTAATAAAATTGTAAATTGAACCTTTTCTTTCTTTTTACTATTTATTGAGAACTTTCTGAAACACTCCAGGAGTTTTTGGGTGTCAGTCATATTTAGTTGAGGTTTCCCCAGAACTCTCTCCTTAGGTCTGTGTGGAGAGAATATTAGTCCCATTCACATACTTGCACTGTCATTCATACTTACATGAATGTGATGGGATAACTGTTTCAGCCCAGGACTGGATGATCCAGCCTTCACCCTCACCCTCAATCAGGTTTAAGCTCTCACTGCTTAGTTTAACATAAAGCAGTATATGAGCAAATCTGCTAAATATACTAAATCCAGTCAGTTCAACAGCACAAACACTGTACATACTCAAAACCTGGTTAGATTTGGTATGTATTGCAAAACTGGGACACGGTTCTGTTTTGCAAAAAAAAAACGCCCCAGTTAGCTCTTTGTGTTGCCTGCCTCCTCCCTTTAACAGGCACTGTCACAGTAAGCAATGTTCAACAACTAACATGATGCTCCATTTAGAAAGCTACATTTACCTTAGTAAAGGTCTGTCAACAATTAACTGCAAACACAAAGCAACCTCGAGTTCTACAATATACACTGCTGAATGATGATGCTGTATGAAAAAGCAATATTAAATCTAATGATGTTGCTGTACTTTTGGATTTAAAAGAAACAAAAATATACTTAAGGATCTTATTCCTTATTCCTTATTTCCTTATTTTAAAAACGTTTTTTTTCCAAGTCCGAGTTATTTGTTGCCCCCTCTGACCGCTGTCATAGCATATGTTATTCGAGTTAAAAGGTACCAGCTGCAAAACATTAACCACACAGCCAAACCCAAATAAAGCCACTGTGCAGAACGATCCAAGCTAATTAACTGATTAATAAGAACCTCTTTAGAACGAGACGGTCACAGAGCCCATCCTTTGGATCCAAGAAAACAACTGTAATGGGTGGTTAAATCCACATTATTTCCATCATTTTTATTTCTGAGAAAGACGAAAATGAGACACAGACAGTGGGGTCATTGTTGATTGCTGATTTACAATAAATAAGAGGAGAAGCAGGACAAAGAACAAGAAAAAAAATCGAGTGATTATTATAAGGAATCCCATCTAGAGGGCACCACGGCGGCGTAGTGGTTAGCGCTGTTGCCCCACAACAAGAAGGTCAGGGATTTGGCCCCAGGCCAGGAACCAAACCTGCAACCTTCTTACTGTGGGGCGACAGCGCTAACCACTACGCTGCCGGGCTGCCCTTCAGGGAAGTATTTCATCAGATGGACACAAAGACACTGGTGGTGGTCAATAGTGTTCATGTAACTCTTAGCATGTGTTGTATATTTAAGTGGGAAATTGCTTTTTACTTTTCATGCTTGACCCCAGGACTGTTTCTCTGTCATATTTGAGCTTTTTATAAAGAACAACATGAATTGCAAAGTGGTATTACAACAGATGTGAGTGTCCTGCCACACAAGTACACTGTGAATTCATCCAGTTTAGGTAAAATAAACTGAGGTATTGGCATGGCTCAACACGGAGTAGGAACAGAACATATAATATCCTCACAGGAATTATGGGTAATAAAATCCATCAACACTTTTAAAACAACAGCTGCAATCTCCTGCTGTCATTTGGAGGCGCTAAAGTGAGACATGGCTATGGCACAGCATTAAAAATAAACAGCCTGACATTTTGGGAGATACACATTGATTGCCCATCATACCCAGAGTCAGATGAGTCGATCAATATCATTTTCATCTTAGTGCAAACACTACACAGGCTTAAGGAGGAGCTGTTAGTACGGCTGCATCAATGGGGAAAATGCCTGCCAATTACACCTGAGCTGCCCCCCTTTTCATCACGCTTCTTATCAATATATAGAACATGTAGCTCCTGTTTGACATTAGCATTATTAAGATGAAAGCTAAAGCTTCTGAATTTTTTTTTTTTTTCCTTTTCTTTTTACCATACTGTAATAAACTGTACTGACGGGTTTGCATAACTGAGCAGATTAAGAAAATAGATAAAAAAGAAGTATAAATGAAAATACAAAACAATTACTAAGCACTTATAAAGTGAGCAACAGCCGTTTGGTATGCAGGAGATGCGTCGAGGGCAGATAGTTTATGCAGTAGCTGTGTCTGGGTTGAGTGGATTTAAGTACATGGGTTTACACAGGTTTGTAGTCCTGAACAGTCTCAGCTATGGTAAAGGCCTGAGGGGAAAACATGTCAGTCTGGTGCTACCTGTTCTGCTCAAAACAGAACTTTGTAACACCGCGCTGAAGTGAGTTTGTAACAGTATTTAAGGTCACAATACTTTAATCTTGAGTCGCTGAGAAGGAAGAAAGGGGAAGCTTACAGTAGTGTCCAACTTATTTTGGGGAAAGCAGTCCCAAACCTAAGGAACCCCCCACACACAAAAAAAAAAAAAAAATCCAACCCACAGGCAGGCTATCAGTAGATGTTCCCCAAACACCTCACATGCACGCAAGGGATAGACACTAGCTGCAGTAATCATTATCAGGGGCCCCACTTTGCCAACAGCAGTGACTGTGTAGTATCTTTATGGGAGGTGAGTCAAACGTGCCAAAATGAGAGTGCGAAGGGTCCCTTTTCCCATTTGAGGGAGTGCGGGGGGGGTTAAGAATTTGTCTGGTTTGCCCCTCCTCATGATGGACCTCTTGTCAGGGGTTGGGTTTTATGAAAGATGTTCAATCCAATGTAATTTGCTTGAATTGAATTAGAATCCAGGCAGAAATCTCATCAGAAATTCATCATCAAAATTACATTCTAAAAGAAATAAAAGTACAGAAACAAAACATTTTGCAACATCAGTTGATTTGCTGAAAGAGCTGCAACTACCGTTAGACATGACTGGATTTCGCACAAACTTGTTTCCTTCATTCCCTGGGTTAAGTAAACAGTCCTCAGATCTAACGGGAAGTATGCTATGCTCACTCAACACCAAAATTTCATTCAAAGCTATGACAACCATATATTTTCACCCAATCCTTTGAGAATTGTTGTATAGACAACAGATGAGGGCAGAAATGCCGGAAATCATTAGTTGGGCTCGATAAAATTTTCATGCGGGAAGGAAACAGAGCGCTTCTCTATCTGAGTTATGCCCCTAAAACAATCGCCATAATTGTTTGGAGGCGGCCCCAATCGATGAAAAGATTATTGGCACTGAGAACACATGAGTACATATCAGTGCGTGATCAGTGTCATAACTGTTCTAGGGCAACAATACATTACATTTAATATCCTCAGACTGCTATCCAGCCAGCAGAGGCCTAAAGCAATTAAAGGCAGAATCAATGCCCTGAGTCAAAACACTGTGACAGCTCTATTATCCCTAGATATAGGAGGCCTAGTGAAGTTCCATTTCTCTGCTTCTCTCTCTCTCTTCCTGTTGTCTGGTGCGCACACACACACTCACACACATGCACATTCTCTCTCTCATCTGTCTTTAACTATCTGCAGCGGAGTACACACACACCACCAGACTATCACACACAACCTTTCTCGTTTTCGGTCATTTTCCTTTTTATTCTTTTTCCTCCCACCACAACGTCCTTACCATCTTTCAATCTGAAATAATCCCTCCTGCTATTTTATTACTTTTTTCCTTCATTACCTGCCTCTGCCGCCTTTCTGACTCCTTGCCTGTCAGCATCAGTCTTTTGTTGTTGAAATCCACCCCATCAATGTCAGCTTGTACATCATCACTGACAGTGCTTTTATCTAATCCCACTCTTTAATGTGCTCGGGCTCTTCTGATTCTCAACGTACCTCGGGCGAAAATGATTTTTTGCCTACATTTGTTCATTTTGACACATAATACTTTGCTTCATTGACCAATGTAGCCACTGTAGGCACAAAACGATCTCAAATAAATCATTCAGACTTACATTCCCCACACTCTTTTGAAGGCTAACACTGACACGACGTGCCAAATAACCAAGTAGCTACTATTGACAGTGAGAGTGAGCTCATGTCCTTGCTAACTTATCTGCGATTTTAGTTTTAGTTTTAGTTACAATGAAGGAGAGGGTATCCTTGAATTAAAACTTTCATTCTTTTTAGTCTAATTCCGGACTCAGAGTGAACTATCATTACTATTTGTCCATTAAGAATCACATGGGGGTTGTGCTGGAGCAAAGCCCAGCTGACATCGAACAAGGGCGGGGTAAACCCTGGACAGGTTGCCAGTCCATCGCAGGGACAACATACAGAGACAAACAACCAATCACACTCACATCTACAGGCAGTTTAAGATTCACCAATCAACCTAATGTGCACGTCTTTGGACTTGGGGAGGAAGCCGTTCAAACACCACACAGAAAGGCCCCAGGCACACTTTCTCACTGTAACACAAAAGTGCTAATAACTGTACCACCATTCAGCCTACTAAAGTTTCAGCATTTCTAAGATCACAGATAACATGGCTGTGCAGAAGGAGAATAATTTCAGTAAGTGATTGCGGGAAGCTTAGCTTTATGCCAATTTCAATAATATTGCGTTCCCCAGTTAAATCAAATCAAATTTATTTATATAGTACCAAATCATAACAAAGTTACATAAAAGCACTTTACACATACAGCAGGTCTAGACCAAACTCTTCGTGGAGTTGTTAAAGTGACCCAATTCAACGATACTACCCAGCACAATAACTTCAGTTTTGTCTGAGTTCAGAAGCAAGAAGTTGTACATCATCCAGGCCTTTATGTCTGCAAGAAATGCCTGAAGTCTGATGAACTGATTAGTTTCATTTGGCTTCATTGACAAATATAACTGAGTATCATCTGCATAACAGTGAAAATCGATGCAGTGCTTCTGGATAATATTCCCTCAGGGAAGCACAGATATGATATATATATATATATATAGGATTGGCCCAAGCGTGAGGAAGAGTCACTGTTAACATGAACAAAGTGATATCTATCTGATCAGTATGATTTAAACCAGCTTTGTGCGGCTCCTTTTATCCCAATTTCATGTTTCAGACTTTGTGATAGAATGTTACAGCAGCACTAAGATCTAACAGTGTGGAGGCCAATCCGTTGTCTGAATCCATTAGAATGTGGTCGGTAACTTCTACCAGTGCTGTTTCTGTGCTATGACGTACTCTAAAACCTGACTGAAACTCTTCAAACAAGCCATTCCTCTGCAGATGTTCACAGAATTGGCTTACAACTGCTTTTCAAGAATTTGGGAAATGAAAGGGAGGATAGATATGGGTCCATAATTAGCCAAAACATCCTCATCAAGATTAGGTCTTTTGAGGAGAGGTTTAATAACAGCAATCTGGAAAGGCTGGGGTACATAACCAAGAGATAAATTCACAGTAATCAGATCCAGAATATACGTGTTAATTAGTGGAAAAACATCATTAAATAGCCTGGTAGGTATCGGGTCTAAAAGACAAGTTGATGGTTTAGATGAAGAGACTATAGAAACTACCTCGGAGAGATTTAGAGGTGAAAAAGTTTCCAAACACAAAGCAGGTCTTGCATTTACCAATTCTTATTGTGATTATAATTTTAAAATAATGTTCAGTTGAAGTTGTCCTCCCATAGTGTCCCACCAGGAAATCCTCTGCATACAACTGATGCAAGCAGGCACACACACACACACACACACACACACACACACACTCTGACTGGCTGACTATGCAGAGATTAAACAGAGCTGAGCAGATGGAGAGATAGACAGAGCATAGCGTTACGTTCAGTTTCTTGGCTCCTGCTCCTAATAGGCATGTGAAGGGACAGTCAACAATGGACGATGACTGGAAGCCATCACTCAGGATGTCTGGGAAAAAGCGAGAGAGAGAAACCATCAAAACACTCTCATTCTCTTGTTTGCACAACGGTCACTTTCTCTCTCTCTCTCGTTCACAGGGATGAAAAGCCCCAACGCATCTTGTTGGGATCCTATAGGCCCTTGGCACAGGGCCATGACAGGATGATCGGACGATTTATAATCATCAGCACTTGTGGTTGGTGAAATTGAAATTCAACTTTGAACATTAATCTTAAGGACCGTCACAGACTCAAAGTATAATGTAAACTATGACCATTGCCACCACCTGCAAAGTTTCCCCGTGCTCCTTAGCTGAACAGAAATCTGGTGACTGTGAAAGCCACAGCATTCGGGTCAGGATGGACAGGATGGCATTTGTTATTTTTTCCTTCCCCGTGTTTTCTGATTTTGTGTTGACTTTGTGCATAGATCTCTGTGATCTGAACTGCCAGACACAAAGCTGCATTAGCCCCTAACTCTGCTGATGATTCAACACAGTGGCTGGCAACAGAGCATTCACTGTACCAAAGCGACAGCGGCAAAAAAGGTTCGTGCTCAGCCATTGTTTATCCTTAGATGGCCCCACTTCAACCAAACGCCTTGCTGAAATGGTTAAATATGTAATGATTTAGTATTTAATCCTTCGCTTTTATAATTTTAGTTACATCTAATTTATGAGCTATCTTAAAGTTAATGTTGTAAGGAATTCCCTACAAATCCCTATGCGAGTTATTTAGTATACATTCATTAAAATCAAAAGAAAATCCACCCTTGCGTCACCCTTTGAGAAAAGATATACATAAATGCGTGACTCTTGTTGAAAAACTAGCGCTTTGCAATCTGTATTCGGTTAAAAATCTCCCTCTAACAGACTAAGACACTTTCGTCCTGCTCATCTGGGTTGCTTTGTCTAAACAGTCCATCGACAGTGTGGTTGGGAGTGAGCCTGATGCCAGCCGACGGAGAGGGCTGACTGATGAGGGTGCTGCCCGAGGAAGTCACACTCCGTGCAGGTGTCCTGACATGTTTTTTTTGTCACCTCACTGTCATTGGGGTTGCTGTAATGAGGTGTAGCAGGTCCTGCAGCTTCACCACACATGCCAGCAGTGCTACTACACAATCACCTGTAATGAAGTTGGCCCCCTTTATTTTATCCTGAGTGTAAATTAAAGTCAATGCTGCGACCTCTTTGGCATTTTTAACAATATGATTGACATTAAGTATTGTCGCTAAAGGCAAGGCAGAGCAGAATGCCGCACTTGTATTGAGTGCTTGCCACTATGGTTTCTTCATTTGTCTTATTCCCTCTGCTGTTATAAATATCAAAAAAGAGAAATTGCACTATTTGTTTTCTACTGGAAATCTCCAACTAATTTACAATAAATGCTCAGCTCAACTTTTAATTTGGAATGAAAAGATGGAGTTGTTAAAGAGGTATTCATTCAAACTAGGTTTTCCTCCTTCGTTCCTGGAAAAAGCCAGATTTAAATATCGCAGGCTTCCTATGCTGCCATAAAACATCAGGCATTCATGCCCCCACTTTGCTACTGTGCTGCAGTCTCCTTATATATATATATATATATATAAAGATGTTCAAATTCTGATTTTTATTTATTCTCACTTCTTAGTCTATTAAAATGCTCCTCAAAGCCCACAAGGACTTTATTCAGTGGCATTGCATCTGGTAGCGTTAGTTTAGAAATCCAGTCTGTTGTAAAAAGTTTTTAATGGTAATGACCTTTAAAGCACTCTGATACTCTCTGTCGCGAAATATTTAAAATATTTGCAAAATATTTGGCTCTTTATTTTGCAGTGTTTTTGGCCAACGACTATAACTGTAATTATTGCCTCTTATTACCTTTGGTACAGCACAGCAAAATGAAATTATTTTATTGCAGTACACTAATAACTTTTGAATGATTTACAAACTGGGAAAACTCACAACTCAAGCACTTAAGGAAATTCAGTTTTGGTCACTTATTTGGTTGGCAACACTTGCATTATTATCCAATTTTAACATGAAAAGGAACAACCAGCTTAAAGACGTTTAAAGCTTACATGTCAGTAAATGTTACACGTAAAATGGAAACACAACAGGAAGGGGCCAACAGTGATTAAAATACAATTACAGGTAGTTGTTTTTGTTTTGTTTTTTTTTTACGTGAAATAAGATCAATACAAGCATTTATTTTGAAATGTTAAAAAGCTTTTGAAAGAAAACAAGCCATCAAATTAATTTGGCTATATCACATATTTTATAGCAAAATTAAGGTTGTTATTACAATGAGAGGCTTTTCATATCCTATCATGAGATTCAAATATTCTGCACTCAGACTTTATTATATAGTGACCAGCAAATGGAAATTTATTAATTGTTTTGAAGATGAAAATATTTTGTCTTTGTTTGTTTGTTTTTCTTTGTCATCCTGGATTTCCTTCCGGTTTCTGAACTTATACAGCTTAAATATTGATGTATATACATTTTCCTCACAATACTGATTCTAAATTGTCCCTGTGGACACCAGTCATGTCTGTTCAGAACATATTATCTCTACAGGATAATCTATTTATATTCTGTCACATCTCTACAGTGCGCGCTGTGTTGAAGAAGCCGGATGGTCAATAGTGGCTGACAGCTCATTTTTCTGCTTCGACTCCCCAGTGCTTTAATTCAGCCCTGTTACTGCTAATGATTGGCAAAGACTCCATCTTGTCACTACAATTTTATTATTCCCTTTTGTTTTTTTGGAATCTTCTAAAGGTCCCATTCAGCCACTTGAACTTGTATAAGTAGGAACAATAGAGCACAATTTCTTCAAATTTTGCTGCTTTCTATCAATTTGACTCGACTATTGTTGAATATTGTCTGGCTCAGCTCTGCCTTTTCCAGACAAGGCCAAGATAATTCCTTGTGACTTTTGTTTGTGCTGGGCAAAGATTTCAAATATTTAGAAACCCCTTCCAGCACATTTCCTGCCAAGACCTAGACTGTGCCTCCATTCACTGTGGTTCAGAAGCCACCACCACTCGATTTAAAGACACATCATTTTAGGCCTTTACTCAAAATGTATGGATGGCGTGGAAAATGGTTTCAAGTAATTCTTTCTGCTAAATAAGGAACAATAGAGTCTATATTTAAAATCTGGCACCTGGCATGTAATTATCTATATCTCAGTGAAGATAGGTGAGTAAAAGGACCCCAAGCCATTAGAGAAATTAATCATGATAGCCAATAAAAGTCCACTACATTAGATATAAGCTCCTTGGGGAAAGCATTATGGGCCATGAGTCCTGTAAGCTGAAACAAATCATCCTCAGCTCATCCTCTGGCAATAGCCTGCGACCATTATGATCTAAGGTGAAACAAAAGCAGTGCTATCTTTCTTACATACTGGCTGGCACGGTCGTCCTGCCCTCCAACTCAAACTTGGAGTTTTACAACCTCAGAACCAAACTAGCTTTTATGCACGAGTCATTCATCAAGTAATTGTCAGTTAATGTGGAATACACACTTTTAGTTTAGCGTTATGCAAATGAAAAAAGATTCAAAAGGATCACAGGGTCTGGTGTTGTTAACTTTAGTGTGGTGGGATGCGGCGAAAAATGAAGAAAAACACAAAATTTGTTGTCTGTTCTTGTAGAATATAAAATTTCAAGGTTGAAGTTATTGTGAAATAGAAGAGAATGCGACAGGAAAAAAAAACAAAAAAAACAAACAAACACAGGTCACTTAAAGAAACCACAGCTGACCGTGCTCACCAAACTGGCAAATGAAAAGCATCTGCTCCATCTTATGCATTCAGTCGTCATTTATTTCAGGCACTATGAAGGAACGCTATATGAAGCAGATACGTAACTTAATATGTTCCTGTGAGCTGGATTAAAGCAAATCTGCTGCTCTGAATGCAGAATGGCAAAATATGAACAAAAGCGCGTCTAAATTTCATTTAGTTCCTTGTGCAGAATTTTTATTCACTGTTTCCAAAATATATCACCGAGGGCAAATATACAGTCAAAGCTTTTCAATCTTTTGTAGATGTGTTAAGGTGTTTACTTTTATTATACGATTGTTATATACCTTCCCCCCTCCTCGCTGGCACATTGCTGTGTTTCCTGATCTGTCAGCACCACCACCACTGCTGATCAGTGGAAAGAGTGCAAGACTGTCAGAAGGAGTGTGTGCTGCATGCTCATGAGTACGCACACACATCTCCCTTGTACGTGTGTGACGTACACACAGTTAGAAGGGATCCGCTCATGAAATCCCCACCCCAAGCACGAGGAGGGGTCAAAAGTTCCACAGCAAACTTCTCAAGAAAACTATCTGCAACACTAATGAGACATTGCAACATTAATTTATATGTTTATATTAATGTTTCCTACATCACAGTGAGAGCCACTGTCATTTGTCTATTTTTTATTCAATTAAAAAAATCAATCAGTAAGCTCTGGAAACTTGTTTGAGCTACGCCATTTATTACAGGAACTTCACATTTGCATCATTTCTTGAAGCGTTACATTGTCATTGCAGCATAAACGTCATTTAATTAAAACACCTGGACTGAATTACCATGCTATGATAATAACTTTGACATAAAGTGATCTGGACTTCATGGTAAAGACTGTGATGGATTACACACCAGAGGAAGTACCAGGAGTCAATTAATTGATCTTCACAACATTAAGATGCTAAATCAATGTAATGATTATTTTTTGCTCTGAAAATCTTAGGTAAAAGCATTATCTTTAGCAGGCATCTTGGGTTCTTACATGCAATATGAAATACAGAACATAACTAAAAATAAAAAAAGAAGGAACGGCAGATATAACAGGCGAGCTCACAGTGAAACTGAGTTTTTAATCAGCTTTAGCATCTGCTGGAAATATGCATTAGAAAGCAGACTCTCCACACTCACCATGACTGGACTGAAAACTGCCAGATCGTTGGAAGGACAAACAAAATGCCCCAGCCGGTCTAAAGGCTGTTCTGCAGTGAGGTTTATTGCTTTTAAACAAATTGTCAAAAGATGAAAATGAGACAAATGAAAGTGCGAGATGATTATGAAGCTTTATTTAGGTTCTGGGGTTTGTGTGTGTGTGTGTGTGTGTGTTGTTTTTTTTTTTAAGACTATAGCACTTTGATTCATGAGGTGTTCATCCAAGTCAAACATATTCAACCATCTTTCACGATGACACATCTAAAAAAGCATTGAATAAATTGATTAGCCCCGTTGTTGTGTAAGAAGTACAAATTGTCTTTTCTAGCAATTAGCAAGAGTGGGCGTTAGTGTATTGATTTCACAAAAGACCAAGCAAAAATGGTCAGGGCTGCAATTGATTTTCACATATCTGATGCTAGATGAAATGATGAGAAGTAAAGGAAGCACTGATTAACCAAGGTAATTGGTTAATCAGGGGATTTATGGGGCAAAAAAAAAATTTATTTGTATATTTTAAGGAAAATATACATATACACCTCTCTCTGTTCGTCTATCTCTGAGCTACACTTAACCACAACAAATCTTTCTTGCAAAAACATTTTGACGATGGAAAAAGAAATGTTACATAATTATTTCAGAGAGCCGAAGTCTTCACATTGTGTTTGCTGACACCGCTGGTCTAATTGGCAGTTTGCAGAGATCTCTTTGTTGGCAACTCTTTGTTGTAACCTGCTGAATGTAATCCTCATGTTCGTTCATTCATTCATCTTCAACCGCTTATCAGTTTCCAATCTCAGCTCACTCTGGTTGAGGGTGGGGGTACACCCTGGACAGGTCACCAGTCCATCACAGGGCCAACACACAGAGACAGACAGAGACCAACAACCACTCACACTCAGACCTACAGACAATTTAGTCACCAGTTAACCCAAACATGTTGCTTTTGGACGGTGGAAGGAATCAGTGTTCAGCCAGTGTTGAAATAAATCAAGAAGACATTTGGACTAAACTGCTCCAGCTGTCCTGCAGCCACAGTCAAACAACATTGATAAAAGGCTTTAATAATATGAGGAGTATAGTAGACTGGTGGGAGGAAACCAGAATACCTGGGGGAAACCCACCCAGGCACGGGAGAACATGCAAACTCCACACAGAAAGGACCCAGGTCGGGAATCGAACCCATGACCTTCTTGTTGTGGGGCATCAGCGCATTAGTAACTCCTCCTGTTTTAAAGAATAAAAATCAATAATGACAGTGAGGCTAAAACCAAGAGAAGTGAGTCTCAGTCTCCACCCTGGGCATTACCTATAGGCTTAATCCACCAGACACATCTGCCCATGTTTGCAATTAGTGGTAGAAAATCTAAATTAATATTGATCTATTCCAACTAAATCAGCTTTGACTCGCAGTGCGTCATATTATTTTAAATCAATACTGTTTTTCTTGGATTATGTATCTTGAATGGTACTGAACCACCCAAGTGGGAGAAATACTTCCCCCCCTACGTACTGACAATCACATGCAAATGCTTCCAGACTCACAGTTGTGATCAAGGTGACTTGTAGACATAAACAAAAATGCATCCGTCCCTCACATCCTACAGCAGCGAGTGACAGAGAAAAGGAAGGGGTGGTGCCGCTTGGCGATGTCTGCAACAATGGAGTCTTCCAACAGAGCTGACATCAAAGGCATCATCTGCAGGCATTCGAAGAAGCCTCTGATCCAATTTGAGAAGTACTTCTCCCAGTCTGACAGCTGCTGTTGTGACACCAAATGGGTTCAGTTTCCTTTTAGTGACAGTGTAACAGAGGGGTCAAGAGGAACAGTGACAGCAAAGGATCTGCCGATTGAATTATCTTGCAGCTGCTGTTGGAAAAAGGCTGATACGAGATCAGCCGCCACCCAGCTCCTTGTCTGCGGCGCCAATTGGCTCTGAAGGAGGTTACCATGGCTGACATCAAAAAAAGCGATGAATTGACATCTCTCTGTTTACGGACGCATATATGCGAGCGTGGATTCTGTACCCTTGCGCTCAACAGGCCACGCTTCACTGAAAATGAAAACGAGTCTGTGTCCAATCAAAGAAGAGTAGTGTTTCAGGTGTGTGTTCATCTTGCCACTCCAGCGTCTAGCGGGATTAAAAATACATTATAAAGAAGTGTATGTGGAGGCTGCGAACCCCAGTGATTAACCACCACCCAGTGTAAAACCGAAGCACTGCTAGTTTGAATAAATACACACATCACACGCAGCAGTCCCCATTCTCAAGGTAATCCTCACTGCCATATCAGCAATAAAAGATATAAAATAAAGCTTGCGCATTCAAATGAACACAAAGAAAAGCAGCCAGTGTGTATAAGCTGATTTCCACAGTGTTAAAGTCACAGCAAACCTTAACACCTCCATCATTACGCATATATTATAATCTGCCAATACTATCAAACAGCTAAGATAAACCATCTCGCTAATCCATGCTTAATTTCCTGTCCCGCTGTGATGTATGTAAGCCCTTTTTCTGCCATCACTGGTCATTATCTGCTGCTGATTAAAGCACCAAAAGGAATATGGTGGATTATTTGGAAGCTGCTGGTAAATATGTAATATACGTGATTGCATTTCATGGAGTTTTCGTGAATAAATATACACATATACTGGATTTAATGGAATCACTGCATGTCGCTTCCAAGTGGGGTCAGTCGTTTTATTTGTATTCTAAGCTTGCGGCAGTTCCCAGTTGTTAAATGCTTTCGTGGTCTTGTGTAGTAATGTTTAATGCTGATTATTATTATTTTCATTTTAACAATGGACGAAGACGTTTTGCACCATGTAAAAGTGTTCACGTGGTGCTTTTTTATACAATAAAATAAATGAAAGTAAATAAAAAGGAATAAAAGTTATCGGTGAATACTGTGACTTTGTCTTTCTGCCTTGGAACTGCAATGAATCAATGTCTCATAAACATGGCCTGAAGCAGCCAAGGATTCATACATTATATTGCCTAAGGAGCCAATCCCATCAATTTTCTTGGATGGTCAGTACATACAGCGAAAGTTTGCATTGGCACTGCCACCGTGTCCGCCACCGCCAGTTACAAGTTAACAAACGCACAGAGCAATAAAAGCTGCTAACTGATCTGAGATATTTGCCTGCTGCCTATTTGAGTCACAACAGACTTTTTGCCCAGTCTGGGTCCGTCTGTGGCTCAATCACACGGCAGAATCAGGATTAGGCTTTGTCTGAAGCTGCAAACGCTGCGCCACTCACCACAATGCATGAACTCAGAAAACAAACAAACAATAGATAAATAGGCTTACTGACTAAACCTCCTTTTAGCATTTTGAATGTTTTTTACCTCAGTGGTTCAATTCACACAACTTGACTGTTTTACCTCTAAGCTCTGGAAACCCACTGGTATGTCTTAGACATAGACTTAGTCTATAGACTTCATTACGGAGCTAAGCACAACTCCAAATAGTTTTTTAATGTTGTTCTGCATGCCCTGGATGTGTAACAAGGAACATTGTTGCATAAGTAGCTTTCAAGAAGTAGGATATTATCTGTTAGTGGTTACTTAGCTGCAAGCTGTGTCGGGCCTAGCTTAAACCAATCTTGTTTCTCCTTATATGAAATTGTGAAATGATTCAAGTTTAGCCACTGTTAGCTCTCCATGTATTATCGGTAAGAACCGCAAACAGCTTGCTTCGATTAAACATTAGGTCCCTGCTTTGTGGGTCTCCTGTGATCATGTGATACATTCTGGCCAACTCGCAGAGCTGTGTAAACACACATAGCACGGTAAATGAGAATTTGCTGTGCGTGTTTGGATGAATCTCTTCCAGATATTTCCCCAGAGGTATCCTGCATCCTTATTGCATCATACCTCCCATATGTTTTTTCCATCTGTCCATCCATTCTTCCCTGACTCCATCGTTTCACTCTCCCACAACACATGAATGGACCCGGCGCGGCTGAAGCTGCCCTGGATCCAACAATAGAGCCATTTAGAGTTCCAATTCAGGGTTTTCCTGGCTTTTTAGAAATGAGAATTCAGACGAGGGAAGGTTTTCACAGCCTACAGAATACACCATTATTATTTATTAGCCTTTTACTGATTTTAATGTTTAATGTGCTTTTCTTAATGAGTTTTACTTATTTGCTCTTTATTGAAAACACTGAAAACCCCAGTCATGTGGCCTTGATACGAAAGAAAAAAGGAAGCGCTGTTGCATCACCTTAAAAGCCACAGTTTAAAACAGTGAAAGGAAAAAAAAAAAAATTCTTCTTTTTGACCTTCAAATATCAAAACATATTATGATTGTACTGCAAAACAGACCAATGAGACCTTCCACTGCTTTGATTTTTAAAGTAGAGAAAAGTAGACATGCGGCAGAATGAGATTTTGTCTACATGGAGAGAAGCGTAGCTGTGGATTTTTTTATTTTTTTTTTCATTACAGTATAATAAACTGACAGAGCTCTGTCTGTCATTCTTTCTGACACCAGAACAGTCAATCATGGTCCATAATACTCACTCTCCTGCCATCATGAGCGAATGAATGCCCTCTAACTACACAACCTTGACACAGTCTTTCTCCCATGTTGGCTTTATCCATTAGCCATCAGTAAGTGAGAAAATAGCTTTTAACATGATTATACTGCATCTTACACCGTTAGCATCATGGCACTCTGATCATATATTATTGTACACAAATTGCAATACTTAACCCAACTCTGAGTTTATAACAGTAACAGGGATTGTCTCTGCCCAAAGTCCAATATACTATCTTCCTCGGAGTCACTGAGCTGCATAATTGGCCGAAAAGGATTAAAAACACATCAGTGAGCCACACTGTTGCACTGTGTGACATCATCCATTGCGATAAACGCACATGCTGTAATTTAATATGACTAAAGCCCATATGCACTGTTCTGATGCGAGAAATACCAACAAGAGCACGGAATATAGATTAATCCGCTGCTGAAAACAGTCCCCGCTAATATGCCATTTTCCTCCTAAACTTCACAGAGGTCAGACAGATCAACAGACATTTATGTTGACGAAACATTTGTAAATGGTTTTGCTACTTTTGTTTCCCCTTCTAGTTAGAGATATTTAGCTAAATTAGCTAAATTAACACACTAGCACACTAGCAAATACGTCTGCCCACTCGCAGTGGCTAAAGGATGGATTTACCAACCAGCTCGAAACATTAAATTAGGGTTATATATGTTTTTTTTTTTTTCTTCACAAAATATTATGCTCCTCATCCTTCAGTACCACATGTCCTTAGATTGACAGATGTATCCTTTTACTCTACAACAATGGGTTACTATTTTGCAGATTCTTTATCATATTTTGCTTGTCAAACACTTTTAATTTAATGTAACAAAATCATTTAAGTATTTTACATCTCCTCTCTCGGGTTTCTTTCTGATGGGTCAGTAGTGGTTGTGAGCTTGTTTTTGCTGAGGGTTGAATAAAAGAAAGTATATTAGAGAGCCAAATCCATCAGGGTTGGGACAGTGCTGTAACTTTTTTTTTGTTGTGGCATCATACACCAACAGCACCCTGATGTCTCATTTTAAAGCACATTGTCTGGATGCAGTCTCAGTGGACTGAGCACTTCGGTTCTTTGACAGCGTCAGTATAGAAAACTGGACCTTGCTATAATGAAAACGACATGGACATCTCATTTTCCGCAGCATGGGGCTTTTAAACTGACTGGCTGGTCCAGAATTGCCATCTATATTTTGAGCCATGTGAGTATGAACATTCAAGTCATTTTTTTTTTTTTTTTTTTTTGGGGAACAGAGAGCAATGATGAAAATGTGACACCAGGACACTAAAACACATGGCTGTTGCAGTAACACAGCTGCTTTCTGTGATTTTGAAAAGAAACCTTCTTTCCTTGACTGATGACTGTGGTGGAACCGGACTGAGCAGTGCACGCTCCACTAGTTGAAAATGAAAGCAGGAGGTTGTCTCATGCATGCTCACACAAAAATCAGCAGACCCCTGTGAAGAACTCGTGTTCACCACGAACCCTTTGGAAGCCATTACAATCATTACACATGAGTGTGTGTGTGCGCATGGCAGGGCAATGATGAGAGCAGTTACCAGGATTGCGCCTGGTGCATCGTATTGACTCCCAGTGCAGTTATCTCAGTGAGCGTTACAGGAGGGCTGCAGTCAGACAGTGATGGAGGGGCAGAGAGGAAGACAGTAAGGTCACTCATAGAGCACGGCAGCCAATGGATTTTATGCTTCCTCCCTGTTAGAGCCACTGGATTTATAAACTCTCTGGTTAAGAGAGGTAAAGCTTGCTGTGGCTTGAGTGCAGTCTGGTCAAAGTGGACCACTGGATGTTTTAATGATGGTTTGAATTCTGACCACAGATCTCACTTTTTTTTTTTTTTTTTTTTTTTGGGGGGGGGGGGGTTATGTTGAATTCACCTCACTTTTACGGACACATCAAACCACCTATTAACATATCTCTTGTCAGGCGAATGCATGTTTGACTCCAGCTGCAGACTAGCCATTCATACACTCCGGGCAGTGTTTTAGGAATGACACGCAATATGAATTTTTAAACAGCACACATCTGTGTCTGAGTTTCCACCATCGTCTCTTAATCTTTGTGCCTTTGCTTCAAAATTCATACCGGCAAGATATAGCCTTTCTGATAGAGAGACTTTTTCTTTTATTTGTTCACTGACTGAAAGCTTTATATTTGATTATAACATTTTTATTATTTGTATATTTATTCTGAAGCAGGGATATCCATACACAAGTGCAAATTCACTGAGCGCTGGCTGAAAGGATCAGAACAGTTACCTCCACAGATGAAACTCAGCTTCTTTTTCCCCACTTATATCCAGACATAATCCCACACCAAATAGAATTACCAGTGGACAGGGTTGTAAAGATTTACTCAATAAATTGATCTTATGGCAAACAACAGTGGGCGGATTAGCTGGATAAAAAAGAGAGATCAAACCCAGAGAAGGATCGAATCCACCTCTTCAGAGTAAGAGGGATTTAGGGTTTAAAACCAAAGGTGGAATTCACTAATGCTTTTCCCTAATTGAAAAACATTGAAATGAGGCTTTTTGTCCATCATAATGTGACATACCTTGCAGGTCTTGCCATTCCCCAGAGGGCTGTGTTCACTTCTGTCTATGCTCTCTGGGTTCTATGATAGAGGTCAAAGCAGCACAGCAGAAACTCACAGCCTCAGGATATACTTATTTACGTCTGGTGTATTTGTTATTCCCACCACAGAAGTGCACAATGTTTGCCCGTCTGACTCTTACGCATGATATTACAAGAGAAACAACAGATTTGGTTTGTATGAGGTGTTAAGGTGATTTGTTGTTCCAGATCTGGAACTCCAGCCTTGGATGATTTCAGATTTTGGTTCAAAATTTACAAAATGCAGCTTCAATACAAGAATAAAAACAAAAATATAGATTATGACTTATTGATGGAACTAAGGAATGAATAAGAAAATACAGTTGTGTCAATACTGCCTAGTCAGACATACTTTCAAATGCATAATAATATTGCAAAAGCCACTAATTTAGCCTTTTCAGATCACAATAATTAAAGTTTATAAACCTTCAAGCCTCTCTAAGCTCTCTCACTCCAATAAACCTGTGTTACAATAACCTTATAATTTCTCAGTGGTTTGGGTCCAGCTCTTTTTTCAATCTTTTAAAGTGTTATGTGCTTGTTGAAAGCAACAAAATGTGGGAAAATAACATTACTAGACCGATGAGGAAATGTTTCCCATTGTTAATGGGCTGAGAAGGGAAATAGTTCTCTTCATTTGGTGGATCTGTCACCCACAGGCTCTCTGCCGTGCCAAACATGGTGTTTCCTTTTGGGGAGTGACAAGATCGGAGCACTGGACAGTGTAGTCGAGGTAACAAAGTGAACTAGAAAATGTGTTGCGGTCAACTACCATTTGACCTTTCTTTTTATATTTTTGGTGTCTTTTTGCTTTTATGTGACTGCAGTAGGGGGGCAGCCGCCTCTGGCCCGGAATCAAACTGCATGCACTCCTGTTTGACTTTACATTACATTACATTACAGTACAGTTATCCGGGAGTATTAAAATGTCGAAGAAGTTTTGGAGTGAAGGAGTTTTCAGTTTACTGCTGCAATTCAATGCAATATAGAGATTTAACTTTTAAATGCATCCATGGGAAAAGTGACAGTTCATTGTTTTGTGTTTGGGGTCAGGGTTAGCATGTGTCGTATAGTATTTTGTAAAAGCACTTTTGAAGACCAGATGGTTTTTCACATTTAGGTTCTATGGCTACTGACCATACCCATTTTTTTCGTAGTGTTGGTATTAACTAAATCAGAAATCAGAAAATTATGTTGGTATTAAATTATGATATCAAACACATGAGTAAAGGCTTCACTGGTATGGACTCAAAGTACTTCAAGTCAATGTTAAACAAAGCTTGTGGTCTTACATGGACAGGGTATATTTCCTTGTCCTTGTCTGGGCAGAAGTTTGTGTGGTCGAAATGTAACTGCACAGAGAGCTATGAACATGTACATCTGTCACCGCTGTCAAAAACCTGCGTTTTATTCGCCCGCCATCTACCCCGACCTCCTGCAAATGCAGTTCAAGCTTGCAGCACTTTGTAGGCAGTGATTGCATTTTCTTCAAAGCATATTTGACAAATCAAATTAGCTGTATACAAATGCAATTTCCAGAGAACAGAGCTGGGGTAGCAGGTACACTCTGACATGGTCATGTTACTTATCAAAGGACTATACAAGGAAACCAGAGTGTTACCAAAAACACACTAAGAACATCCAGATCAAGCAGTCTTTACCAGTTCTGCTGCAACAGGACAAAGAATATTGGATAAGCACAGCACATTGTACCCATTACTGTAGTCCTCCTCCAGCTCATTACTGTCGATGTGCACAGTTGACTTGAAATAGGTACCTTGGATTTGAAATTAAAAAGCCTTCACTGTAACACAGTCTATGCCTTCATAAGAGCTTCATAACTCAAAAACTAATTCTTATATGCAGAAAATAACGGTGCAGGCTTGAGGCAATAACAGAAATCTAGCTCCAATATCATAAATTAGAATGTTATTGCATAACGTGTGCATATACATATAAACAACTGAATGTAGCAATATTGCGCTAATATCACATTTGGCGATATTTGATCAAATATCGTGGTGCACAAAGTCCTAGTCTGTGCAACATCCAAAAATATCAGTCGATATTACATAACATGTTGTCATGGCACATGCTGCTGCTTCAGTTGGTAGTTCGTAGTAAAAACTGCATCCCAAATGCAGAATAGATTCATGACCCAGCAGTTTCACAACAATCTGCTCATGTTCTACAACAGCAAATGTTCAGCTCGCACTTGTGCCCCACCATCACTCCTCCCCTCCTCCCTGTGCATCTCTACTCTTTGACTTGAATCAACAACATCACGAGCGTAGCAAAGCCCGTCAGCAGCGTGACTCCTCTTTGTCACAGAGGTGTGAATATTTTGTTTCTGTCTGCCTGCGTTTGTGCATAATTATGAACTGGCAGCGTTTCATTTATAATCTGAGAGGAGAATCATTTACCACTTGTTGTGAAAGCTGTAGCCAAACAGCAGCTTTCACTATTGGCATGTTTTTTTGTGTTGCTTTGTTCTTTTTTCTTATCTGCACTGCCTAAAGTGTTTTCTTCTAGAAGACAAACGCTACAAAACAAACCTTATGGACACAACATTTTCTTTTTTTTTTTATATATCAAGCAAGAAAAGAAGTCTCCTGCACATGTAGGACACAATACAGTTTAGTGAACTGAAAGGATCACATTAAAAGGACCAGCTGTTAGACATCACTGAATACAAAGCCATTTCTTGGATGTTTTTTTCCCCTTACATCTTCTGTAGAAACCAATTGGCTTGAGGCTGAGAATCTTTTCATGTGATGAAGCATAACAGGCACGAAAGATGTGATAGATAGTTATAACGACGCAATCTCGGGTGTATACAGCATGACTATGGGTTAAGATCTGGCCAAGGTATCGGATAAATGTCATCATCTGAAGAGGCATTCATTTCCATTCCTGCATTCTTATTCTAACAACCTTCTTGCTATTGTTTTCCAATACGTATTTCCCAGAACATCTTTTAAAGCAGTGATGTTGAAAATGAACCAGCTGGGCTTGTTTTTGAAAGGATGATCAATGTACATTGCCCTAGGAAATAAATACATTCAGTGAGTAACTAATTCAGTACAGGGATACACATATATTCGCGAATGCATGTGTGTACGGCCATATGTTCATCATACAGTTTGCTATCCTCTTTAAGTTTTTTTTTTTTTTTATGTGTAACATGAGCAATGAGCAAAAAAAGTAGGACAATAAAGAGAGAGACTTCTAATGAAGGGGAATTAAAAGGTTTGAATTTAGATAAGATTACTTTCTCACTATGAAGGAGTGAAACTGATGGAGATATAGAATAATAAGGTCTTCAGTTCATTCATTCAGCTTTAGACTTTCATTTGCATGGGAATTAACCCAAGATCAAGAAATGTAGCTGCAATCTTAGCATGGTCACCAAAAATAGCAGATTGTAATTTGAAGATCGCAGTGTGGAATGGAAATGGCTAACACATGAATACTAATACTTTGGAATAATAAGGACTCCTGAAACAGCATTTTAAATCCTGACTGAATTAAACAGCGTGAAGCCGAAACTAATACCTCATGGGTACATGACTCCACCATCCAGTCAAGCTCCAGTTTACATCCATGTCTACCCAAACTCACATCTTACAAGTAGTGACTCATGCATATTTACATGTGGGTTCATTTAGGGAAAGTTAAATTGCAGACTAAAATGCCTTGTGTTGGTTTACATGCTCTGCCAATAAAACGGATTCTGATGATAAAGGTTTTAACGTACATGTTGCTGTAAATAAGCCATCAAATCTTCACACACATGTTTAACCCTGATGAGCTATCTAATCACTACAGCTTCAATTTGGGCACCAAAACGACAAGTGACACGCACTCACTATCCACCCAACTATGAAATCACAGTCTCCCCATCCCCAGTTACACTGCTGAAGAATGTTGAAAGTGTGTTTTGTTTGGTTGTTTTTATTGCACAAGATTATCAAATTAAATCAAATCAAATCTATTTGTATAGGATCAAATCATAACCGAGTTACATCAATGCACTTCACATAGAGCATGTCTGGACCAAACTCTTTATAGGGATATTAAACTGACCCAACATATCCCTGCATGAAGAAGCACTTGGCAACAATGCTTTTTCTTTTTTTTAAATGATCTCAGAGGGAAGCTGAACTTTGCGTATATAAAAGTCCATTATCTCATCATGCTATCCTTTGAGGCATTTTCTTAAAACTAATTTCACAATTTATGAGTGAACTTTTGAACGTTACGGCACAAAACAAAACAACAACCAAAAAAAAAAAAAAAAACGTGTTTTGTGAGGTCACATGGCCTTTGACCACAAGATTCTCATTAGTTAAATCAATCAATGTCAAAGGTTGTGCTCAGTTGGCAGACATTGCTCTGAGGCGTCACTCAGTTGTGACATTCACAAACTGCAGGACGAATGGATGACGTAGCTCATTGACTTTCTTGCATCAGTCTATGCGTTTATATTTGATCTTAATGCTATCGTTTTTGTATTGCTATCTGATCTGATATCTATGTTTCTATGAAGTACTGTGTGAATACTTGTAAATTGTATCACTGAACAGGAGCAGGGTCCTTCAATTTCCATAAATTCATCTTAGTCATTGTGCTTTTCTGTAATAGATGTACTTTTCTTTCTCTGTTGTATATCTTTATGAGATGTGGATAACAGTGGATATAGATTTTAATGTCACAGAGACTGCACTTATATTTTTATGTTCAGGTGATTTCTCTTTCTTTTTCAAAAAAATGTATTTCAATAAGGAGGATTTTAATTAAAATATTATATTAGAGTTAGAAGTTGAGGACTGATCTTTGGCCATTAAGAACTGAAGGGTTGAAGTAACCATCCACCCATCTATCCAACTCTATCCACACTTTCCTTCCTCTGCACTATTTCAATCTCAAACCAATGCCTGTTTTCTTGCTGTTGCTCTCTTCATGTCACCAATTTAAGACATCCAACAACTGTTACTTCTCATGCATGCAGCTTATATTTGCATAGGTACTTGCATTCGAAGACATCATCTAAGACATTTCCTCTAAATTTCCAGGAGGGTTCCCAAGTAGCATCTCTTAAACTGCCTTGACTCTGTTCCCATTCAAACTGCAGCGCTGCAGGACAAACACACACATGCAACGCACGCACACACACACAAACACACAGAGCAGCTTTCATTTCAAACAGCCTTCCGTGATAAGAAATGCGGGCAACAATGTGATGTCTGCATCAATTGGCCACTTCAGCCAAACATCCAAGAGTCACGTGGGATCAAATCCACATCAAAGCCTGGCTGATGCCACTATGAGAGCTGAACAACAATGGAACAATAATTAAAGCCACATGGATATCCGACAGCCACACACATGCGCACGCACATGCTCTCACATCTCTTTGTCACACAAATAGAAATACCGCCGTTTGATGCCTGTCACGACAAACCAACCAACCCTTCCAAATCTTGACATGCAGCTACCTGCCACACAATGTGTGAGCAAGTCTTTTCCACCCATTTGAATGCTGTAAACACATTTAGTCACTTTCATCCACTCAGCAGTTGATCGTTATTTGGTGCAAGCGAAGCTGTCACAAACAGCAATAGCACAGCATTAATACACAACAACAGCACCAACAATAACGACCAAAAAAAAAAAAAAAAGCAGCAAAGTGCCTCCAACGCACTGTTTAATGAGGCAATATACATGAATATGCTTAGGCTGTATTGATTCAGACACTTTTTTTTTATCCCTTCATGAACAGTCAGGCTCATTTACTTCATTCATCTTGTAATTAATACCCAGAACCTGTTTTCCCCCCCTTTATCACAGCAGTTTTTGATTAATGTTCCTCTTTCTTTCTTTCTCCCCCACCCCACTGCTCACTGCTTGAGTTTGTGGAGAGAATAATTTAACTGCTCTAAAAGAGAAAGAAGGGACATCCAATCCAAAAGAAAAAAAAAAAAATCCATAAAATCAATGATAGCTAAATTGATGAAAATTAAGTCATTTCTACTCAAAAATGGAGGGGACGCTCTGTCTCTGTATAAAACAGTTTGGTTTCCACTGCAGGAGCATTTTAAGGTATGAGGACTTAAACCAGCTGACTGCACATTAGGTTTCACCTTAAGATTTTTATAAGTTATAAAATGCTTGTCCTTGCAAGACAGCAGGAAACCAGAAAAGTTCTAGCTGGAGATACATCTTCGGGGCACAAGGAATGACACTGATGGCAGAGAGGTGCTTGTGCGTAATGACGCGGGAACATGCTCGATGCCCTTATTCCCTTCATGAGTGGGTGTGCTTTAAAACATAACACGCCAAGCTCTTGATACGAAAAAAAAAAAAAAAAACAGAAAAATCCCTTGTACCTCCTCAGCATCGACTTCTTCCTCGCTGTCGGTGGGTTCCGGTGCTTTCACGAACCACCATTGGATCTCCAGATACACGGACGCGGTTCCGCTTTGGAAAGCACACGCCATTTCAATGTTTTGTCCCTCTTTAACCGTCATGTTGGAAGGCAGATCCGTGAAGCGACCTGCGGAGGAGAGAATTTGGGGGGGGGGGGAGGACAGTTTGTGTTACTCCACAGTCTTGACCGTGACTCGTGAGCCAAGCGTTTGATTAAGATGCGATCTTGTTTTAATTGAAGGAGATGGAGAACCCCCCTCTACCAACACCGTCATCCTCCTTACTCCCACCCCTAAACCCCCACCCATGTCACAGATGCAGCCGCGTCTTCATCAGGAATTTAAATGACGCACAATCGCACCACAGCCTCGTGATTCAGGCACATAATTGGTGTATTTTTTTTTATTTTATTATTATTTTAAGGATGGAAGGGGTATTCTATTCCGTCTATTCCTCATTGCGTTTTGTATCATTGACTGGCCGCTTGAACTTGTCTGTAACTGCCATCAAGCGCAAGGAAAGTGAAAATAAAATTGGTTTTTGAAGGAGGCAAAAGCGACAAATTCGCCTGGAGGAGAGTGGGGGCGACGAAAGGTGGGGTGAGAATGAAGTGGGGGGGAGGGGGGGGTTTGAGAAGCAGCGAGGACGCTGGTGCACGCAAACTTTCATATGAAAAGCATCGTTTAGGTGCTGTGTGAGAAACTACATCCGTCCCTTGAGGCGGTTTCGATGCTGTTTTCTTTTCTTTTCTTTTCTTTCTCTTTTGTTTTGTATTATGGTGCGTTCAGGGGATGGATGATGGAGCTTTGAGAACTGGCAGTCCCAAAGTACCGTGAGACGAAGCGGAGCAAACGAGGCACCGGACTGTCTCTTTCAGGACCATGGACAGCCGCATGCAGCAGCGTCCGCGGTGCTGAAATCACCTGCAGCTCCGTCACTTCTCATACAAAGACTCTATTCAAAAAGCCTCACTTATTCCCCACGCACGGACACACGTGAGAGAAATCGTGAAGGGGGGAATAAAATAAACAAATAAATAAATAAGGCTGTTGTTCTTCTCCACCTGACGCCAAATGACTCGATTTCAAACAATCACCAGTTGCTTTTTTATTTCCGTCATCATCAGTAAGAAAAAAAAAACATAGACGGATAAATAAATAAATAAAAGCCAACCTTGAATTTATTTTGTTGCGCTTATCAAAAATCCGTTTGAGGTAAAACACTTCCCTCAAAAACACCCTCCTTCGCTTTTTCCAGAAAAGGCTGCGCACTTTTAACACTTTCTCCGACCGAACAGCTTCCACCATGCAGGGCAGCGATCCCGGCACGATGCCACTAAGACATACTGGTGAAGAAGAGGAGGAGAAAGAAAGAAGAAGAAGAAGAAGAAATGCACGCAATTCTTACCTTCAAGGGAGAATCCCAATTGCACACAAAAACCGGCTAAGAAAACAAATCCAACAGTATCATGAGAGGTCCACATCATTCCAGCGTAAGAGGGTGAGCTTTCTTTACATGAGCCGAAGGGAGGAAAAGGACGAAGTCTTTCCCCCAGAAAGAAAAATAGATTTATATATATAAATGTACAGAGAGCCTCACACACCAGCAAATTCAAACAGTTGCTGTGCGAGTGTGTTTAAACGGAGATTGCCGAAGGTGGAACATGCTGCAAAACCACAGCTTGTCGTTGCAGAAGTTGTGGGTTTTGGGTTTTTCCCCCCTTCTTCCTCTTTTTTTTTTCCTCCTCCTCTCTGTCTCTGCAGGAGAGACTGTCGACTGCTTGGCTCGCACTGGAGTCTGTGAAATAGCCGGGCTGCGGTCTCCGTCTGCGCTACCGGAGAGACGTCAGTCTACTGGATCACTGTGGCATCCACACACACACTCCACACCTCTGCAAATCTAGTCCTCCTCACCCGGCCCCTCACTGTCACCTTGACCGCTCGATTTAGAAAAAAATAAAACTAAAACCTAAAAACAAACAAACCAAAAAAAATAAAAAATGTTTTGCGCACCTCTGTGAAGATTTTTTTTTTTTTTGTCTTTTGAGAGCGATTTTTTTTCCCCAAATTGACGTGCAGTCAGCGGGTTGCATTTGCGTTTTGCGACAGATTTTCTTGTGGATGCAAAATGAAAATAATAGTAATAATAAATTTAGAAAAAAATTAAAATCACGATTGCAAACTTGCCCCTATCAAAGCAAAAGTCCAATTTAGTGTGGGTGTGTCGAACTCTTGAATGCTTCTGCATCCAGGAGACCAGGCGGAGGGGTTATAAAACAATATTTTGGCAATAGTTGGGGGTGGGGACGATGGTGGAAGGAGGGGGTGGGGTGGACCAGCGAGTGCAGGGCAAAGCACGGCATGTCCAGAGTCATTAGGTCTGAAGAGATCCTGCTGGAATATTATTAGTCTCCCGGGCAGCCTCGGAACGCTCTGCTCTTTATTGCAATGGGCACAAATAGTGCCACCAATATTGCTCCTAATTGATTCAGAGACCAATCAGTTGTCACCCATCTGGGACCAGCACTTTTGTCCTCCATCAACACCAGAGACTGCGGGCAAAGGTTATTAAAGAGACCGTTCCAGGGTTCATCCAGATCATGCATGCTACTGGCTGTTATTCAGCTCAGCAGATTCACCACTCACCATTCAAAGTTATGTTAATTGATCGAGGTTCCATTCTTTTACATCCGGGACCCCTAAACTGACACAGAGCTCTATATAGTTTTCCCTTTTAGATTCAGGACAAAATGTCCATACATGTCATTGTGTCTAATTTATGGACATAATAATAGTAAAGAGAAATGATCACCTTCAAAAATCCCAACAGACCATGGACCCCCCCCCCCTTTGAGTAGCACTCCTCTAAAGATCATGTACACTTTCTTTCAAATCTTGAGTTCTGTTATTTATTTTGCAATACAACAAAATATTCATGATTAAAAACAGATGCTAAATGTTTTTGAAAGTTACTTTGGGTTGAAACAGTGATCTGCTTTATTTCAACTGTGTGGGCGTGTTTTTAATCAAGCTTGATTGACACTAGCCTCAGTTGAAACACACAAACAGGAGCAACAACATAAAACTAGCAGAACTGGAGAAGTCTCATGTGAAAACAAAAGCAAAGCCTTCCTTTTTTTTTTTTTTTGAAGAAAAACTATGTTCATGCAGGACCACATGTCTTGTTGTGAACTGGGAAAAAAAAAGTAAGGTTTTTGCAGGCGCGTTCGTGCTCAACTTATCATCTTGTATAAGAGATGATACAGAAATTCTCAGCAGCTTCATATCACCCTTTGTATGTTAAAGTCAACGTTATCAATAGTTGAACTGGAATAGAATGATTTTATGCAACTACATCGGGCTCAGCCTTATTGTGTTTGATGGTTTCCTATTAGGAGAGTAAATGTGGTGAGAAACGAAACTGATGCGCCTTGTGTTTTGTTGCTAAAAGGAAATAGCAGATCAATACAAAACCCTGTCGACGAGTTCAACCTGAAAAATGATGAACACAGAGCAATACATACTTTTCTCATAAATGTATTAATGCTAAAGTTTCTCTGCTGTTGCAGGATGTGACCGCACTGAGAGCACTTTTTTTTTTTTTTTTAAATGCTTTAAAATAAAGGTTTTTCTTCTAAACAGATTTATTAAACTGAAATGTATGCAGCTGGGATTTGCCAGAACTGTCCATGTTGGAGAGATGTCACCTCCGCAGCACTGTTTCAAGATCGAGTAAATGTGACTTTCTAACTACGCTTTGCGCCTGTTCGTTTTCAAAACACACTGCTGGTGTGCAACATGTCATCAGCTAAAACTATAGCTTCCTCCCATCTGTTCTGCAGCAGACCTGGATACACGTTTCCTCCTGTTTGGAGCGGGTCTAGGGAGTTAGGTGTCACCAGATGATCTACAGAGAATATTGTTTTAAAAATATCCACATTCACATTTGTTGCACAGCAAATGTATGTGGGGGAAAGTGGCGTGCATCTATTATGGATATCATCAGTAACGCTTGTCAACTGAAGGCAATTTATTATACTTAAGGTGCATGGAAAAACACGTTTTATGTTAACCTTTGGAAGCAACAGTTCCTTGTTTATTTTCATTATTATAATTCCTCTGGTCTCAAATTGTGACTACTGTAAATCAATTAACAAAAACGCATAGATTTCTCCTTCTTGAGATTTTAAATATCTTAACAAGTAGTTAGATGACATGCCAGATCTGATGACTACATGAACTGAACATGAGTGCGCTTTAGATGATATCACTACAGTAAAGGACATGTTTATGGTCAATTCTATACCCTTTTTTTCCCCCTTCAACATTTGCCATAACACTTGAGATGGTCTATCAAAACATCTTGTGTACATCAATAGTAAGGGATAAATTAATTATTGGGCTCAAGATTAAAAACGAAGACAGTCGGTTTTAGAGTGATCAGGCTCAATATCCCCAGGATTTAATTGCTGTCAATATCGTGAGTAATTCCACATCCCCCCTATGATTCATTTCCTGTCAAACTAACATTATTCCTTTATCACCACCCATAATCAGCCCTTTATGCATTCCAATAAGTAGTTCCCTATCGCCACCTGTGATCGGTTCTTTATTCCCTCCCATAAGGTAGTTCCCCCTCTCCTCCCATGATTAAATCTCTCATACCACCCATGCTTACGTACTTACTTCCTTCCTACCTTCCATGATCCCTACTTTATTCCCACCCATGATTAGTTCCCTGTCACCTAAAACAATTAGTTCCCTTTCACCACAAATGATTGTCCTCACACCACCCCCTCCAGCTCAGATGGTTCGAACCTTGAGTAAGTGGCGTCTTTGTGAAGTTGTGGGGTCGGCCGGATGCCAACACTGTCCTCAGAATAAGGGAAAAACAGGCTGCTATTGAAGGGCCCTGCTGCTCATTACGTGAAAGCCAGCTAAGATGAAAAGATTAAGCTTGAGGTTCAGGTGATGAGATGGAGAAAACTTTAAAGAGCCACCTCAGAGTCAGATAACTTTATAACAGTAATTTAAACTACAAAATCACTTGAGTTTTCTTTTTCTCCAGAGGGAAAAAAAAAAAAAAAAAAAAAAATAGCGTGTGCTGAGAAATCAGAACGTCGCAGACCCCATTCCAAAGAGTGATTGTTTTCTTAATAATTGGAAAGACAAATTTCTCAGCCAATTTAGATTTGTCAATTATTTCCTTCTGGTACCCGTTTATCGTACATTCCAAACTTTTTCAGCTTAATTAATTTTAAACTGAAAAAATCTTGCATAAAGACAGTAAACAGATAAAACCTGCATCATGTGTTGTTATTCATTTGTTTGGTTGTGATGAAGCTGTATTCAGTCTGAATGTTCTGCATCAATTTATGAAATGACTTCTAGAACAACTTACTCAAAAGCATTTTTAAAGCAACCTGACATTTTGTTTGCTCTAAATCTACCCAAGGAAACAATATTGATATCTCAGTGCTGATACATCTTGTACTTGTTTCATTAAAAGTGTGGATTAATCGCAAAAGTCATTGTGCCACACATGATCTGGTTTGTGTTTGATTGCTTCAGTCTTTGTGTTTCTCTTCACATCATTCATCTGTTTGAAACTCAGGAAGGGAAACTGCTGCAGCAGCTGTTTGTTCAAATGCCTAAGTATGACATATGTTTATGGTGTTAAAAAGACCTTGAGCTGTGTGAAGTTGCAAGACATTATATTAGAGCCACAAAACCCAAGCCTGGCCTACCCACCAAATGGCCGAAAGGGACAAAAAGAGTAACTGTGGGTATCTGCTGTCCTTGTTTTCTCACACAATGATCTGCTAGAGGTGATGAAAGCCACATTGGTCCTCAAAAATATCGCATCTGGTCTATTTCAGGCTCTGTAGACCATCTTGGCTAGAGATCAAATACAGTAGAGTGTGGAAATCTCATGAAGCCACCAACTACATAGGAATCCAAGTCTAATTTAATTTAACGCACTGCAAACTAATTGCAACGCAGCAAACCTGGAAATATCAGGACCCCAGAGATCTTAAACTGACTTGATGGGACAGTGAAAGATGAGGGAGGGAACACAGTCTTGGTTAAAATCAGTGCTCTGCGTGAGTTAGGGTTTAGGTTAAGATTGCAGGGAGGATTTGGTGTAATCGTTAGAGCATTAAATCACCTACCTATAAGTCTGTCATAGTGGATATGTAAAAAATCCTGTGAAAACGACATTTTGCATTGAATCTTTCCACTTCAATTTGATCCCTCTCCTGTAGATTTGTGGGTTTGTGATAAGACTTCCTGCTGTGCTCCCATCAACTGCCACTAGAGGGTTTCAGGAACAGCTGCTGCTCTTCTTGAAGGAAAGTCAATTGACATTTGGTGATTTAATTTGGAGGAGGAGCTGCACCTACTACTGAGGGCGCAAAGATATTTTTTTAGTTTACATTCCACAGCCAGGACCTTTCCAAGTATCACTTATATTTAACTGTATATGTTAGACAGTATATCTAGCTCTAATAAAGATTCAGTGGATTTAAATTTGTCTTGCATTATTTATTTATTTTTTCCCCATCTGTAGAGGGTTTTATTCTAGTTGACCTTCACAGAGTTAAAACTAATTTGCAGAAAATATGACCATGTAAATTAGGGCGTTGAATAAATTAAGTGTTTAATTGCTAAGACTTGCAGAAAGAAGAGGTGATTTGGTCAAGTGACCTGAGTATTTCCGAGTATTTATAAATCATGTTTATAGGTAGTATTTGTCCCGGTATGTTCCAGCTGCTGCAGACGCTTTAAAGGTAAAAGAAATGGAAATAAATAAATAAAAACTTCAAACCAAGCAGTGTCACCTCCTCTGCAGCAGACCGCGGCCTCAGCGCAGCTCCACTGTCAAGAAATACCATCTGCCCTGTCACTACAATGGCCATTAGGCAGTGAAACTACAGTTTAGCTGGTTCCCTGCCAGCATCCATTTTGTCAGCCTGAGCACACTCCACGAGCCTCACTAAGTGCAACAGAGTGCATCAAAAAATAATTAAACACTTTTTCCAGGGTGATGATGCAAGCAGTAATTAATTGCCTCTGCTTTCAGTAATGTTCATTAATGTGACTGCCACAATAATAATGCTTTATACCAAACTGTCTCATCTCTTGTTATCTGGTGTCCCAAGGTTTCATGGTCATAATATCTGCTTGTGGAGACCTAGCATATCAATAAGACCTCACAGGTCCGCGAGCAACATTTACTAAACTGGTGTACAAAAGGGAAATATTTCCATGTAATTAAAATTTTAAATAAAAAGTATTTTATTTCAGTTTACTTGGACTGCTTATTTTGTGCTTCACTGCTTTAACTTTTCTGTTTGGTTTTTTTTTTTTATTATCATTTTTCAAGGTGGATAGTTCTCATTTTTTCTTATCATCATCAACCTCCCAGCAAAGTGCTGCATCCTTCTAGAAGAAGCTTTGGTGTCTGAGCGCTGTTAGAACCAACTAGTTACTTTTATCTTTGATGGAGGCAGAATATCATTACTGAGATGAATCTCTGTGTGTACTACACAATGAAAGCCAAAGAACTTTTAAAAAGTTGGTCATTATTACTTAATTGGGGGAGCAGGTCACTTATAAGGGAATTTATGTACAACCATACACTCTAAAACACGGGTGTCAAACTCAGGGCCTCAGGCCAAATCTGGTACTCGTAATTATATTGGCCCGCGAGATCATACCAAATATGTATTTGAGCTGGCCCGCCAGTATATAGCGCATTCACTGCAAATACTACAAACCCCAGATCCCCCGATAAGCGCCCCCTCCACAATCGTTAACATCCTTTCTACCAGGCACCTCGGACGAACTTATCTCACCCGCCGTGTTGCCTAGTGCACAGTTTGCTGAAAAACTCAGCGTACTCAGCGCCAAGTTTACCTGGCGATTTGCCGACTTTGAAGCCCAGAAACGCAGATTTGGACTGCTCAGTAATCCGTTTGCAGTTGATGTGGAAAGCGCAACAGCAAACCTCCAAATGGAGCTGACTGAACTCCAGTGTAGTGACACTGGAAAGTGAAAGTATGAGTCTGTGGGTGCTGCACAGTTTCCAAGTCTCCTCCGACACACTGCCCCAACTCCGTGCCCAAGCTGCCCAAATGCTCTCTATGTTCGGCAGCACATCACTGATGAACATTTTCACCCAGTGCTGAGGATTTCCATAGCTCAGAGCCTAACCTAGACATTGATGCACTTGTATCTAAGATGAGATGTCAGGTATCGGGCTCGAACCAATGTGCATCAGAGCAAATCAGAGCAAACTGAGCTTGAATGTTGTCTTTATGCACTTTTTCTACTCCAAAGCATGGACTGTTAATAGTTGAATTTTCATTGAAGTTTTCATTGTTTCATTGTTTTTATTATGTTTTGTTGTTGGCCTGTTAAAAGAAATTAAATAGGAACTTGAAAGGCTACAAATGGAGAGAGATAAGAAACCGATAAGATGGATATGTGTTTTATTTCAAATTTAATCTCTCATGTGTTAATAATATTAAGCTTTGGTTGTTCCAGATTCAATGTTTATGCAAAACTAAAGTTGTTTCCATGTAAAAAGGTTCAAGATTATGTATCTGGAGAGAACGAAAAAGATGCACAGTTACAGTCCATTTTTCAATAAATATTGAGTTTGGCCTGTGACTTTGTCTCAGTTTTTAATTTTGGCCAACTGTGAATTTGAGTTTGACAACCCCGTCTAGAGGAAGACATGGCTTGTGGTTCTACTGGATGTGACCAACTAGTTTCTGAGGAGATGTCTTCCTGCGTGGTTCCAAGGGCCAGAAAACAGTAACTTTCCAACGGAGAGACATATTACAGTGCAATCTACATGTATTTCTCTTCATTGCAGATAGTTGGGTCTCAAGTAGACTTGTTGGCTCCATCATTTCCTATGAAAGCACCTGATAACCACAGAGGAAGCCATGATTCTTGGACCAAATGTGATAAAAATTGATGCCTCTCTGTAAAGTGAAAAGACGAGTACTACATATTTTCCATGTCAAAGTGTGTCTCCAAGCTTTGGGGAATACTACATACTAAAAAAAAAAAAAAAGTGTAAAGCTTTTTGTTGCTACAGAGGGAGCTGTGTGATGTCTGATGAATTGCTGTGTGGTCTGAAGGCTACGAGTCTGAAAATAAAAAATAAAAAAAACATACATACATATAAAATACTTGAGGTATGGAGTTAGAAAGAACTGAACTGAGCAGAAATTGGCATCCCAAACCAAACTACTGACAAACTATGGCCCACGTTGAGTTTAGTTTCCTCTGCTGTTGGTGAAAATGGAAAAGTTCCTCCTTAATCAATCAGTGAAGTAGTAACAGTTCTACAGCCACATGAGTTTAGGGTTTCAATATCAAGACTTGCTTTAGGGCTGTGGTTTAATATATCCCAACACTGTTGAGGATCCTTACTTTGACACATTTTCAACATCAAAAGTTTAACAGGCTTTTACTTTGGCAAAGCCTTGATGTGGTTAAAAAAAATGCTGGCATTATACAGCACTTAATACATTTTCAGACCCAGCTTTAAGCCTAGAGGGCACAAGTCTGTTGATACTCAAGGTAGACTTTCAATTAACTATTCTTTCAACAAGAGCTTAAAACTACTGTCACTCTGCTGGAGCTTATCGCTGTTGTTCTCACAGCTGTGGGTCGCCGGTGATGACAAATCTTAACTTAGCTGGCTAGTCAATACCAGTCTCTTGTGCAAACACTTAAGATCGTAAGATTTACTTTGACCGTGTCGACGCTTGCACACATAATGGGACAACTACAGTTCAATAGCTGTAAACCAGACACCCTTTTTTTTCACTTGGTGGCAGCAGAGAAAGCTCAGTTTTTTTGGGGTGTTTTTTTTGTTTTGTTTTTATTCATTATCCGTCTATTTATTTGTTTTTCCTTGTATATGTTAGAGCAAACAGGCAAATGGAAATATTCATTTGGAATCTTGTTTGGATTCACCTGCGGAATGGAAGTCCATTAATCTCTCTCCTTTTTGCTCTGTGTCGGTCTCCACCAAATCCAGAGAAAATAAGCCAGTCACTTGTAACAGCTGCAGGGGAAAACAGGGAGGGAAAGTATTTTTAAACTTAAACAAAAACAATAAAATGAATGGATATAAAGACATTAAAGTTTCATATTAAAAGTTCATAAAGATATTCTTACCAGTCATATCATACATCAAGGGCACTGCTTTATACTATTGTCCCTCAAAGGGACAGATTAAACGTTACTGACACTCTCCCTAATGGTTGGTGTAGTGCCAGAAACACTTGGCCAACTTTACATAATGAATGCATGAACACATGTTTTCTGTCCAGTCTTTTCCTTCCCCAGCATGTTCAGCTGGAATTTATGTTACAGCTCAGCTCACTTAAGCAAACAGTATGATCGCAAAGCAGGGCAGCCTTCACAACAAGAAGGCTTGCATTTACAACATTTCTCTAAGGTCTGTGCAGCTTCAAAGCAGTCACATATAAATGATAATGTGGGTCATCATCATTAATGAAGGGAACAGGGCATGTGTGCTCTGGTCAATGCATTTAGGTCTAAATGGCCTGGAGAACATTGCATGAAAAATTCAAGGGACTTCCTTAGATGTGCTTTGTAATCCTGAACCAGCATGTCCTACTCAGTTTAATATTTGATTTGTATCAATGATCTTCCACAGAGTTGCTTAAAGTAGCATTTGCTATTTACTACATTTTTCCTGGCTCTGAGCAAAGATCATTCAAGGTTGGGTCTTTTGTAGCTTTCACTTTAATTCCCACAGTTAATAATATTGTGTTCGAGACCTTAATTGCCGAGATCTATCACTAAAAGGAAGCTGTCAGACAGTAAGACAGGTTATAAATAAGCCCCCAGGCACAGTGCATTGAACTGATCTATGTAAACATCTTGTCTCTATTTCAACATCATATCCTTTCTGCAGTTGTAATGTACCTTACGAACCATTATATTGTTTGTCCGTATACCCACCTAACCTTTGGGGCTTCAGGGAATAGCCTGTTTTATGTTAAAAGAAGTAATTTGTTCAGGTCATAGTATGTTTGGTATTGTGGAAAAACTAACCATGTGGTTAAAGTTACTGAATCATAAAACCAGAAAAGAGTCAATGTCAATTATCAGTATCAAACAGTAAATACGTGTAAAAGTCTAATTTTGTGGCCTCAAACACACACACCCTTCCTTCAACCTTACTCCTTCACTCCTGTTAAAACTGTGGCTGCTGGATGGAGCAGAGTATTTTCACAGGGGTGGCACAGGAGGTACTCAAAAGTCCAACAAAGGAAAACTATTTATTTTAGGTTGTACTGTTAAAAACACTGTTTTGGCATTCATCTTGTTTTTGTTGGCTACATTACCTCATTGGCCTTGTAAAAGGTGTATAACTTTTCCCTTTCCAGTGTAAATATTTGGTCTCTTTACTATTTAGCTGATGAACTATTTATTGTGTTTTTTGTTTTTATTTATCTTTTTATTTAAACTTGTTTTCTCCTATTTTAGCGAGTCTAGGAGCGATCGGGAACATTTCACAGTGTTACCCTGTCACTGTGTATAGGACAAATAAAGCAATTTTGAATATTATGATGATTAGCATGTAGCAAGAAAAAAATGACCTCGTAACCGCGACTGACAGTATTTGAGCAATAGCAAAACCACCATGCATTTTATGTCTTACATTTTTGCTTTTGTTCACAATTTCACTGAGCTTTTTATTTAGATCTTTTTTTTTTGTTTACCTTACGTTAGCATGGAAGGACGCTATCTTTTTTGTCTTAATTGTCTTAAGTTTATAAGGGGGACTTTGCTAATTATGTCTGTTAAATGTTGTGTAACATTCGTTTCACGTTCACTTAGAGCAAAGAAAATTCAAAAGCACTCAGAGATACAGCGATATTTCCACACACTTACCTCAACTCCGGGGAAAATTGCTGCAAGTTTGTTCCAAGAGTCACGAGTGGTGAAGTCGTAGCATTTAGTTAAACTTCCTGCAGTTATTTCAAAATAAAAACATTGGTCCTTTTCCTTTCCCTTCAACGTGTTATTTTATTTTGCATTTCTTGCAGCCGCTTTGCACAGCTGACACAGTGCGCTGTCAGTTCAAATGATTGACAGCGCTTAGAGCCAGTGATGACTGGGAAAGGGCATGGGGGGCGGGCACATAAGAGGGCCAATCAGATTATAGAAGGAGGGAGGGGCTGCCAACCTGTGCCGCCTCAGAAGCTCCGCCCATGCTGCTGGATGCTGCACCAAAATAAAATGCCTAAAATACTGGATTGGAAATTGTGCACAAGTACCCCTATTTCTGTCACAAGTTTCATCACTGAACCTTGTATTACTGCATCAAGGCAGAACACCAGTGTACCCTCCATCATTGTAAAATAGTAGTATATTTCTTAACTACTGTTGAAGAGTTGATTTAGAAAATAATGAGAGTTAGCAAATAATCTGCTATCAAAATTGGAAATCCGTGACAGCTAAAACAAACAAGCAAAACAGAAAACACCAACCAAACAAAAAGTGATGTGTAAAGCAGGCAAGGCTTTCATTTTGAAAGAGAAAATGAGAGTAAGAGAGTACAAGTGTGAGGACAACTAGTTTGGTAATTGTTATTTATTTCTACATATATGTCATTTAGTTTTTTTCAAAAACTATTGTATTGGTATTCAGAATCAGCAGATGCATGTATCAGCATTGGGAATTGTTGTTATAATTGTTTTCCTTTTGTTTTGTTTTGTTTTTTTACAATTTCAACTCTAAACAATCACTATTTCCTGTGTGCTCTGGGATAAGTAGTACATCTCAGGCATCTTCATTCTCTGGCAAAAAAAATGTCATCACCAAGAATTTCTAGCTACGCTGTTGTGTCTTCTGGTGTATTGCCTGCTCTCACCCTGTCAGACATTACTGAAACAATTACCACACATCTCATCAAAGACTATGGGGGAACATGTTGATTATATAAGCAATAACGACAGAGGACTCAGCCTGTATTAGTGCCATCTTTCCATTCAAAACTGTTCTTACTTCCTGTGGTTTCTGCAGGAATTCCTCTCATATTATATTTCTCTTATCTCCACCCTCTGTCTAAAGTGTATCAGTGTGAGTTTTAGCAGTCTGTGTTGGTATTAAGGGATCCAGGAAAATGAGATAAGTCACTGCAGCTGGTATATGACTCACTGTAGATGGTCATAATAATTTTGAAGTTATGATGATGATGATGATGACGTCTTTTTTTCACATTTGCCAGTGAGATCTGTGGGACACTCAAGTAAAGAAATGGTTAATCATGCATTGACTGTCTGTTTGTGTCTCTTAAAATAAGCCTTGAGTAGTCTGCACAGGGTTGCTGTCAAGTGCCGTTGAGCTAAATTTAACTTGCTCTAAATAGCTTTAGGATGCGAGCTGGTGTCTTAGTATCAATTTAAACAGAAATCTACTTGCTTTTATATAGGCTTGTAAATAGACTGTGGAACTTAGTCATGAATCATAAAAGTCTTTCTTAAGTAATATAAAAGGACAGGTCCAAGCTCAATCACTTTCTGTACAGGTTACAACTGGTCAGTCACTGTGAAAACAAATAAATAAATAAATAAATCAGAGAAAATCTTCTGGCGCTCCTTTGACTGCAGGTCAGTCCATTCTGTGCAGAATGAATACAGACTCAACATCAACATGTCTGCCTGATGTCACTATGGGCCAATTGCATTTGTGTCTCCTTCTCCTACTTCATAGTATTTTCAATGTGACTACCATGTGGTGTTAAAACAAGGTTAGCAAAGGTCACTTGATGAAACTGAGTCGATAGTAATGCAGATAATCACACAAATTGAGTGTGTGTGTTTGAGTTATTTTTATTCAGTTTTCAAATCTTCTTTTCTGTGGCCTTGTTTAACCTGTAGCAACTGGCTCGCTAAATTTCTTTGCATAGCCCTAGATAAATGTTTAAGAAAGAAAGAGAAGTTGATTTAATAATGCAACTTCTGTGTGTGGAACCAGTAACTACATCTGTATATAATTGCGTAAAGCACAAATCTGTATTTTGTCTGCATGGAAGAGCATAACTAAGCAGTTAGTGAGTAAAGTTAACTTTTGCACAAGGAAAATTGTTTTACGGCAGAATAAGAATAAATCTTTAAATCAGTTTTGTCAAAGCTCAGACTATTGATAAATACATTGTATTTATTGTGCACATATACACACCACATGAACAGTAACATTTATTTTGCATTGTGAGAATCAAACCCATCCATTTGTTAGTTTCAAACACCGTGTATGTGGACTCACAGCCCCAGCAATATATTTTTCATGATCGTTCATTTTTTCACAATATTCTCAGTATTTTTATTTTGAGTCAAATTCCGTGCTCATTCCACACTGCACAGTCGGAGCACATGTCCAATAGCTCTCTTTGAGCATGCTGACATACCATTTGACATTGCGAATATCATTTACATCCTCGGCATGATTGTAGCTGGCAAGCTAACATCAGCTAGTTGATGTAAGCTGGCTGACATTTGAGTTGGCTAAAGATATCTCCGATCCGATCACATAATTTTCAGCCGATTTTCTTTTATTTGTTTTAATGTTAAATATGTTGCATATGGCTCATCTGTTAGATATGAATAAATACAGTTAAAGTAATTTGTTGGCCAAGTGTCTTTTTATTGATTTCTAAAATGGGAATGGAAAGTAAAGTCAAGTAAAATGTGAAAAATATAGTTTAGTTTAGTTATAGTTTAAATGAATTAACTGGTGTCAACATTAATTCATTTTAATTTAGTTAATATGTAGTAAAATAATTACATTAGGTTGATTCAAGTTCCATATATGAGTTTGGTTCAATAACTGAAATGTTAAGAAAATCATTGGGATCAAGGCAAAGAATTAAGGTTAGGTCAAGTGCAGTATTATTGTTTGCATCAACATGCAATAATCAGGTTGTAGCAAGTGACTCAATTTAGATTCTGTGAAGTTAGAAATTTTAGATGTGATATCCAGACATCTTCTTTTTTTGGAGCAAGGTTATACTTTTTTTTAGTGTAGACAAAGTGACGTGTGTGTTGAGATCTCTTCTCTGCCTCCTGGCTTGAGCTGCCATTCATGTACAATGACGGAAGCATCAGCATTCGTTGACCCCAAAATGAGTTTTTCATTATCTAAATCAAAAGCCAAAGTGAAAGAGGTCCTGCCTTGTGTCACACAGCGCAAAACTTGCACACAACACCAACGCAAAGCCTGAGTTCACAGTGGGACCTGGGCTTTGCTGTCACATGGATGTACACCTCTTACCGACAGAGCTGCTTTGTCTGAATGCGGCGGTGGCAGACGGCGATCGATCACAACTTTTTCTCACACTCCTGAAACTAACGCAAATGAGATATTTGTGTTGAGCCAGTACACTGTGACAAGCTGTTCCCCCACATTTTTTAATCTTATCATCAATGACCGAAGCAAACACTATCATGAGGGAAACCTGCGAGCTTTTTCTCGGGCTGTAATGCACAGCCAGTCGCACATCAATGAAAATATCATCATCTCATCAAACATTTATGCTATCAGCTCGGCGGCAAATCCATTTGAATCCACCAAGCCCCAGGTATAATTACAACCCATGATGATAAATAATCTCTTCAAGTTACTGGGACACATTCAGGCATTATGTTACTCCCAGCAAATGCATGTGACAAAGTAATTAATAGCAGCGTGAAAATTATGACACATATTTTTACTTAATGCTAATTACCTGCCTCACCATGGTGGATTTCAGCAAGCTGACTCATTTCTTTTGTCATTTTGATGCTCTAAACCGGGAGGCCCGAGCTCCATATGCGCTTAATGAAATAATAGGGCACAATGTGTGGCAAGAGACAAGACAAATGAAATTAAATGTATTTCTGAGTCAACAAGGGAGATTAACTCTTTAAGACAGATAAGAGACCGGGAGACAAATCCACATAAACTTGAATGACAGAGTGAGGTTCTGTGAAAATTCTCATATGATCATTAGTGACTTTCATGCCAAGACATTATTTTCCTTTAGACAGCATGCGTGTTTGCTCTCACACAACAGAGCTTGTCAACACTCTTCAACAGTGCATACTGTAGGGCTTTCACAGATAGTGGCGCTCATAACCAGCCCGTAAACGCTGCAATTAGAACAAGGCACCTCTTAAAAAGGCTTTCTATTTTACCCCAATGGCTTTATTAATGATTAATAAATCATTTACTAAAGCTTCAAAGTCCTGTCAGAAGTCATAAATGCAAAAAACTTATTCATGGCCAAATTATGACAGAATTCTCTGGCTGGTAATAATCATTAACAAGGGGTCATGAAGTCTGCAGTTCTGCATGGTAGTACAGTTCATCATTCAATAACAGTCTCAAATGATGATTTGCCATGGCGAAAACAAATAAAGACCACAATTAGTGAAGCTTGTTGGTATTTGACAAGCTGCAGTCAGTAAGAGCAATGGTAAAATATAAAAATATATGTCTTCATGTGGTTGTGTATTAAATTTTTAGGGGTTGCACAGACGAGATGACTAATCAACCTTACTGCTCCACAATGATTTTTGGAGCTTGATTTTGACTAGTTGCCGCTCATGTAGTTTTGGCACTAATAGCATGGATGTCCCAGACAAAGCAGCAGGTGAGGAGCTTGGTCTGTCAGAGCCGCAAACTGGCAGCAGTACATTAACTGTGTGGAAACATTTCCCTAAGTATGAGACCCGTAGTGCTGTCACTTCCAAAGTAGCTAAGCCTGTCCACAAATATGACAGAAGTAGAAGTGCTGTGCACATCCATCTGAGAAGGAACCTGCTAGCACCGGCTCACAAATGGCTTAAATCCTCATGTCATGTCCGTCAATTAGCAGTTTTACCAAACGCCCTGCTGCAGCCAAGAGAAGACGGCTTGTTATTCGCTGTTCTGCATAAATGATGTGTATGCACTGTGCATTGTTAGCCAGTACAGATTGTTGCAAAGCATTCTCTTTTCCTCGTGATTTCATGAATGAGACTTAAAAGATATGGATGACCTCATCAGCGACTAGTCGACCTGACTTTCATTATTAGTGTAAACTTGCATATATATATATATATATATATATATATATGTGTACTTATTAGGGGTTATATGACTTCAGATTTTATATATTAATATATATATAAAATGAACTTGTCAGGGAAGTCTGATGTGTTTTGTTAAAACACCGCAGGCTTCATCTCTTGTCAAACTGTGTCATTCACCCTGAAAGTAAACGGTGAAATGCAATGAAGCGAGTAACAAAAATGGAAAGCCAGTACGGTGTTCAAAACGTTGCTCAAAACTCCTCCTACAATCACCGGATGTATAAATGTATTCATGTAAATACAAGTTAAATAAAAAAAAAAGTAAATGTTTTTTCTGCATTTGCGCTCTTTAATCAAGTGTTATTGTTTGGTATGGTTTCAGCTCTGCAGTGTGTGTGCTGTAGGTTTTATAGGGAGGGGTAATTTGTATTTTCTGATGCGTGACATATTAACAACAACAAAAAAATAAATAAATTCCTTGGAAAAGCTGATCACTGATAGTAGACAGTGATGGCCACATCATGATAAATGTTTTCCCTACTCATTACCATCCCCCCAACCCCCTTTTTCTTAGTTTTTTTTTTTTTTTTTTTTTGGTTGCTTTTAATTTGGTCTGTGAGCATAAATGTGAGAATATACACAACCCGGAGATTTGTCCATGCCCCAGTAAAGTGCTCCTTCATTGTGACTCAGCTCTAATGTTTCCTTTCTCAAAGCCAACAGACTAATAGGAGAAGAGAACCAAATTCTGGTGATAGACAGACAAACACGAGGCCGGACCTCTGTGAGTCCAGAGGGTGACAGCCAGTCCTCCTGCATCATTAACCTAGTTTGTTGTGAGGACCTGCTGCCATTGTGAGGTTGCGTTTTTGGCGTGCTGTGTTATCAGTAGTGATGGGGAGACTGATTGCAGCTACACAAGAGGGGGAGGAAATTTCCACAGCCCATCTATCACCGCTTCAGATAAACAGATGGAAGACTGTCGGCAGTACAGGCTGAGCACTCTGCCTCCCCTGCTGTCCATTTAAGCTGAGGATTCAGTGGATCAGACAAAAAGTAAAAGAAGCACTCCAGGCGAGATTCTCTTTAATGTGAAATGGGCCTTAATCATTCTTTACAAAAGACAGTCCCATCAGTACTAATCCAGATGTCACAGGGGTCAGATTTTTCTTCATTTTCACCAAATTAAATGGCATCATAACTGTCATAACTGCCAGGAACTGCTTCAAACGGGGAATTGTGTTTGAGGACTGCAAGAACCAGGAAACAGATCATCAACCTTAAAAGAAAAAAAAAAAACAAAAACCTTTTAGCAATGGTACAACCCTTTTGTAAAAGTCCATTATCAATGTCTTTAATGCAACAATACAATTTAAGGCCTCTAATGTGATATCAATGAAGCTAAGCATTGTTCGATAACAGCCCATCGCTGCTTACTTAGCCAATATCACAATCTCTTAATTTAGCATTGAATTTGAAGTGCACATTGGTTAATTATGACTATTTCACCTTATCTGATAAGAGCAGTCTGTCAGGAAAATCTGTGTTTCCCTTTTTACTATGCTAATGCCCAGTTCAGGAAATATAGTGTCCTCGATGTAGTTAGGTGAAAAGTAAGAGGAACGTCAGGGAAATGTGTACACATGTAGCAAACGTGACCGGCAGAAGCAGAAGCAGAAGCAGAAGAGCAGTTTGCGTTAACATTAACCTTTCTCTACAAGTGATAGTCCACAGAATTAGAGTAAGTCGTACTCATCAGAAGACATGCAGCTCGTTTCGTGAAATCAGGTAAGAGGAAGCGTTCCAAATCAGTAGAAAAATTTCCTTCACTTCCTGATTGTCAGCTTTGACTGGCACAAATCACAAATTACTGTGAGTGCTACTGATCCTGTTGTTTTTGCTACCGTCATTCTTCTGCAGTATGTTGTGTAACATACCAATTACAGAGCAAACTGTTTTGCTCCTGTTTATACCATCCATGTTCATCCATCCAGTGACTTGTCGTGGGTGTGGACATAGCCCTCAGAGTTCAAATGTATAAAACTGACTTAGATAAACTTTATATATATATATATATGTATATATATATATATAGCACCAGCCCCTGATTCAACACCAGAGATGCTGCGATCGCACGGCACATGTTCTAAACCACTTGACCACCAATGCTCTGAAGAATTCAAACGCTGAGGAAGAGACACCGCTTTAAAACAATACAGTTTCATAAGTTAAGGTACCAATCACCTTTTCCTGTCAACTCACCACCTTCGCTTTTCCTTGATGATGCTAAGATCGATTCTGGGTGCTTTCACACCTGAGCCACATGACGCATTTGGTTCAGTTCATCATGACTGGTGTGAAAAGTGACAGTGTCAGGCAACAGCCTAAACCTCAGGTGTTCGGTCACATCTCAGCACGGCAGCCGTACTCCGGTGCAACAAAAGACATCCATGGGGATTTATATATAGGGTGTACAGTGCATTCTCCCAACACGTTGAATGTCCCCATGTAAACAGCCGTGTGCATCACCACTTGGGTATGAGTGTTTGTAGTGTAATGCTCTGTGAGACCTAAGATATATATCATAGTGCTTTAACTGAACTATTATCCTCGTTGTAAATATACTTACGAAGAATATCAAATTGCATTTGTATTATAATTGTAAAATTGATTTTTTAATTTAGAGAAAATGTATTTGATATAAAAACCTGTTTAAACTTTAATGCACACTGTCTGAAGAAAACATTTTTAGGAGTTAAGCTATTCATGTGTGAAATGAGGCTTGAAAAAGGTTCACCCAGGAAGACTGTCTCCTTGCACAGGCTTTCTTACTCTGATGCTCCAATCTCTCGGGCTAGGGAAATATTGGATGTGTGATGTGTGCTGCAGAACAGCTTGCTTTTCCTTATGGTGTGCATGTTCAAAAGTAAGCATGGATATATCAGATGTGTCCGGTGTCTCATGCAATGGAATAAAAAGCCACGCTTATTCCACACACAACTCCAAAATGTACCGCGACAAAATTACTGACACCCTTTCACAATTGTAAGCTTGAATTTCAAACATGCGATGGACTTGGAATTGGTTATTAAACTCACGTCTGGCAGGAATCAAGAGCTGGCGATATAGAAATTACACAAAAATTCTCTAAATCTTTGTGTTTTGTGTCTGCGTGTACCAGACTGAGCATGGAGAAGAGGAAAAAAAAAAAAAAAAGCAGCTGTCTGAGGATTTGAGAACAAGAAGTGTTGAAAAGCTTAGACAAGCTCAAGGCTACAAGTCTATACCCAGAGATGTTGATGTTCACATGCCCATTGTGCACAATTTTATCAAAGTGTTTACAGCCCATGGCCCTGTATTAAAGGATGGGTCAATAGTAGTTAAAGAACCTCAGTCAATTTCGAAACAAATTCCAGCAGATGTGCAGACACGTGGCACACCAGTTGCCATGTGAATGAAATCAAACAGAATAGGAGGAGACCCCACTGCTGACAAACAGACATAAAAAAGCAACACAGGAGTTTGCCAAGACTTACCTGAAGAAGCCAAAATCATTCTGGGGGAACATTTCATGAACGGGTGAGCCAAAAATAGTACTTTTCGGTTAAGCACATCATGGTAATGTTTAAATGAAAAACGTATGAGACCTTCGAAGAATAGAAAACTGTTCCTACAGTTGGAGGTTCACAGATGCTTTGTAGTTGCTTTGCTATTCTTGCACGGAATGCCCTGACTGTCTGAATGAAATCTTATGACTATCAAAGAATTTTGGGTGTCAGACAGCTGGTTCTTCCAGCAGAACAATAACCAAAAACATTCTTCAAAAGGAACTCAGAAATGATGAAAGACAAAGGACCTGAGTGTCCTGAAGTGACCGGCAGTGAGTCCAGGTCTGAGTCCTTTAGAACACTTCAATTGGAAGAAGGCACCCTTCAAATCTTAAAGACCTGGATCACTTTGCCAGAGAAGAGTGGTCCAAAATTCCAGGAAATATTTGTGAGAAATAAATTTATCACAGGAAAGGGATTCACATCAATTACTATAATTAAAGGATTTGCTACCAAATATTAAGTTGACGCTGCCAATTTTGTTAATCCATTTTTGGAGTTTTATCTGGAATAGATCAAATTTTTTCAAGTTTTTTTTTTTTTTCAGTCTGTTTTTGTGTTGTTTTGTTTTGTTTGTTTGTTTGTTTGTTTTGTTTCCTGTTTCTCTCTTGGCTTTTGTGTTATCTATGCAGTAAAGGCAAAGAACACTTACAATTGCAATTATTTTCTGGGAGAATCGTGTCACATAATTTACCCCATAGTTTGTGGTAAATTATGTGACACAAATGAAAGGCGTCAATATACACATCTATATATTTCTAGCAAGTTTCTGCCAGTGAACCAAAACGCAGTAGTATACAATAGATAATAGGGCCTTTGATACATAAAGTAGATCAATTACTTCAGACAGCAGGAACATGTGATGTAACTTTGAAAAATGAACTCATTATTTTCGTCCAAGAATGGAAGGGGAACCGAGAAGCAGTATTCTCTGCTTGAGACTGATCATCACATACCTACGCACAGTGACATGGACCAGGCTCTGTATGTGGAGCTGATTGTCACAGTGGCCATGCTAAGTATGCCCTGCAAGACTGCGGATTGGGACTTTGCTTTCTGACTGAATGCTGGCAAAGCTAAGGGGGAGGACAGGCTGGCAGGATGGCACGATAATAAGCACACAGAGTGCAGTGTTGACTTTGAAACAACCGGCCCCGCATCGCCAACATCCAAAGCTGACGATTGCCTATGCATGTGTGCGTGTTTTCTCCGTGTGGGCATGCCGAGATGATTCATGGCGCCAGCCGCTGACTCACCTTACAACAACAGGGAACGATAACATTGCAGTTCAGATAATAACAACGTACCCACCTGTGTTGAGGAATCCTATTCTGGCATCTGGCATCATTACTCTAAGTATCTGTATCCTACACAATATAGCCCTATACTCCCCGAAAAGTTCTTCATTGTATTAGCACATGATGTTTTATGTTTTACTATCCTCAGACTTCCATTTAGACATTGAATACAAGGGGAGAAGAATAGTTGACTTTTGCTGTGAAAGGGTTAACTAAAGCACTTAGCATTCAGGAAAGCTCAGCCTGAACCAGCGAGTCAATCACAATGTGAGGACATCAATAAGCCATCTTCAGCAGCATCGGGTTAGGCTGCTGAATTGATCATTGTTATCCTGATGGCCATGTGCCATTGGCACTAAAAGGCTGATCTGTGGAATGGGCCTGATGTGTCTCTGCCTCACACTGTGGCACTTCTGTCTATGGCGTAAATCCTATTCCCGATTCCTCTTGAATCTTCCTACAGTAATTGTCCACTTGTCTTCCAGCCTCTAACTAGGTCGATCCCAGGTCTAATCTCCCAGCTGTGATAATATCATCTCAAAGCTGCGTGCCATGCTTCCCCCAATGACCTGCAGCACCGAAACACAGGCTAAAACACATAGAGTATTAATGGCCCACTTCATGCATTCATGAGGCATCAAAGACTCCTTATCTGCCAGAGTAGAACGGTCTGGCACAAATAAACATGGCCAGTTAGGATAGTTACCTTTTATAACATCAGTGTTGACTTCATATGTGAGCTGTTTGGTAACCCTGTAAAATTGCACCCTTGAGACAAGTTCAACATTTGAAAGCAATTAAAACAAAAAATGTAAAATCGTTGTGAGCAGTGACTCAGAAAAGAAAAAAAGAAAAAAAGAAGATATTGATTCTATAGCATAAATGAATAATGATTGAAAAAAACACTTGAAATATTTGAAAATAATGACACATTTACTGTTGAAACGAATCATTTCTAGAGAAACACACAGTGTGGTAGCTACAATGAAGTCATTTTTTATTCTGCAGCTTAAGCAGTTTAAGTGCAGTTTTAGTATAAAGTTTTGTCTCATGTTGGTCTCAGGTGAGGCCATTAGACATAATTTACCTTCTGCGGACAAAAAAATCATTAGCAGCAAATAATGTGTTTCTGTAGGAAACTATGTTTGTATACATTTTTGGAAATAGTATTTCATTACTAATTTAAATGAGAGAGAATTTGTGTGACAGCATTAAAGTCCAGCTCTCTGGTGTTACGTTTTGACAAAGTTATGAATAATTGCTTGTGCTTTTAACCGACCGACCACCACCTTTTGCTGGCAAGTGTATGTGGCAGTCAGCTGGTCCAGGTTGTGCACTCCTCCTTTGTTTTTATCATAGTCCAGGATTATCATGAGCTTTGGCACGTCCTGGTGACACAGCCTTCAAGATTTGTCATTGCAATGATGACTTTCTTCGTGACACACACATCAAAACATTTCTTGATGTCGCAGCAAACCTTGTTATCCCAGGGGTTGTTTTGATGAGATTTGCCACGAAAGTCAGGAGGTACTGAGCTCCAGCAGACGTTGCCACTTTTGGATTTGAAGCCTCAGCGCCGGTGACCATCAGACTCATCAGATGTGTCTGTGTGTTTCGGTTGATGCTGTACATCGTCTTCCTCCTCAGAAACCTGCTCATCCCTGTCACTGTGTCGCTCTGCGTCCTTAGCCTCAGTTTCAGAAATTATGTAAGAAGTCCTGAGAATGTCAAAGCCTTGATGCAATTAACACATTTATGTGGTACTTGTACATATTTAAAACCAAATGCGGGCCAGATCCAAAGCTGAAAGAAGAAGGTTGAACTGTAAAATAACACTTATTGAAGCTAACAGAAGTTGAAGACATGACCTAAACATAAAACCCAGCAGAGTCTGGTAGTGCCGGAATAAAAGCAGCAGGTGGAAGAAACAACTGGATCATTCTAAAGGACAAAGTGGGAAGGGCAGACACATTTTAAGACCAGCTTCTGAGGATTGTTTGAGTAACACAAGTGGAAAATTTCAAGGTGGTGCCAAAAATTGGAAAAAAAGAAAAAGAAGGATTTTGACAGTGAAAGTGACAGATAAGAGTGAAGCAGCTTCACTAGAGCAGAGAAAACAGACTAATCGGTTCACTTGCAAAGCTACATACATTCAAAAACATAAAACATAAGGGGACTGTTTCATGTACTGAACGCGCTTAGTTAATAAAGTTAATAAGTTAGCTTTTGTGTCTAACGTTTTCTGACTGTTTCCAAATAGAAACAAAACTGCTGCAGAGGGGCATTGTGGGAGGACAGAGCGCTTCAAATCATCGCCCACGTTTGTCCTTAACCGATTTTCGATGACACTGACAAAGCTGCTGATGAGCTTTTGAAAACACCTGTGTTCTGCACAACATTAAAAACGACCCCCCCCCCACCCCTCCACTTATCACCACCCTCCCTTGTGTTTTGTCATGAATTTTTCTTTGACTTATCCTACACACGTAACTTTTGAATTCCACCAATCTCGGTTTCATTCATTCCTTTTATTACTTTTAATTCAAGGTGCAATACAAAGTTTTATGTTTGCAGATTAAATTTAAATGGTATTACTAACTTTAAATAAAAATGATTTTTGCTTTGAATAGTTTGATGAGCAGATGGGAATGAAAGTTTGCGTTTTCTATCCAGTGGCACTCCCTGTTTTCATCTCGATCGTACGTCTGATAATTCTCTGCCCTTATTTTTCTAGTCCTGAATCAAGCTGCGCATGTCTTTGGGCGCTCAAATATCAGCATCTAATTTCACCAGAACAATTATGTCATATTTTAATTGGTCCAAAATAATTCCTTTCCACTTTTATGCTGCTTTAACATTTGCAGATCCATGCTCATTAAACCCTGCAATGCTTCATTACTGCAAGGTGAGACCTTGAACAATTAACAGCTTTAGCCTGTGCTGAGGTACGACCGTAAGGCATCCCCCCCTTCCCCCTCACTTAATGCAATCATAAAATGTGTCAAAAAATCTGTTTTGCGCTTTATTAGCTTTTGAAGAGGGATTTTTGAGTACATCCAATTATGTTAGGCCGCGCCACCAAACGTCATTGAGTGCTTTGCAGTCTGAAGAACACAGCTTCATATAAATGCCTCAACAAGTCCTATCATGATGATGTGCTGATGAATAGCACAAGTAATAAATTATGAGGACACCGGAGAGTTTGTGTGTGTGTGTCTGTGTGCGATTCTCTGTGTTTCACTCTGCTGAGCCCTAATGAGAAGTAAATGAACATTTGTAATGTGGCATGAAGGAGTGGATACTTTGTAAAATGCAGGTACGCTTCCAAAAGTAATAACGTAACTGCACGAGTTTCACAGACAAGGTAAATAGTGTAGTGTAGTGTAGTTTTCCATTTTTTAATCTTTAAAAAGGAGCATGCCTTTACTTTACCTGAATTATTATTTATATATATATATATTTTTTTTTGCCACGTGTTACAAATGAGTGTGGGAACAATCGGTTTTCATTTCAGACCGAGAGGAAAATAAAGCACAAATTTGACAGATTTATGGGTTTCGACGTTCACCGCATTCTGTTAAATGAAATATTTCGGCAGTGCAAAGAAAACCTCAGCACTGTGTAAATTTGCGTAGCATTTTAAAATGTCTATGAATTTGCCCTCATTGAGCACTGTGTGCAAATCATTAGATTTACTCTTAAAAATATATTTAACTTTTCTGAAATCTTTTTTTTTTTTTTTTTTACACGAGGAAAAACAAAAGGATTATTGAGCTTTAAAAATTCTTTTTGGTCCTCAGGCAGTTTTCTAAACTATACCTGGTCAATGAGGCCCATTACCATTTTTCATGCTCCCATATTCCTTTCATCAAGGATGTGTCGGGTATTAGCTGTGGTTCTTCATCCAGATCGAATTTCTTTTTCTTTTTTTTTTTTACAAATTGGTTTGCTATATTTTTGTGTTTGCAAAGCCCCCAGCCGTAATTAAAAAGCATTAAAAGGCTTTTCATCTTGCAGCCTTTTAAAGACTGCACAAATGCCTCATCTTTACATGAGTGCACCCAATTGTCTTGTGGATAATGTTTTCTTTGGATCAATATCAGTAGCAGTTGGATGTGTTTCAGCTACGTCCAATTGCAGATGTTAATGATTCACATGGTTCTACAGTAAAGCTTGTGAGTTTACTCCAAGCTTATTATGACTTTGAATGTTCACATACACTAAGTAGTGAGTCAGCAAAGACAGAGCTAATGATCAAGATATATGGGAAGAATCAGTTCCACAGTTTAACGCGAGGGGTCTGAAAAATGAAGCCAACAGTCGAGCCAAAAACTGCAGTTCTTTAAATGGCCACTTAAAGAAGTGGCCATTGCTACTTTGAGTGACAGGTGGGTGCCTTCCAACTGTAACACGTAAGCTAATTGAACTGACTGAAAATGACCTTGTGGCCATTTTCATGCCACTGTCAGAAAAGCAACGTGCTCGTGGTATACTTCAACATTTCTCCCTCTTTGAGGGATCCATATGTGATGTTATTTTATTCTTATTCTTTTCGCCGACTGACAGAAGAGGAGGAGTCAAATGTTTTCATCATTTTGTAATTTGCAGATATTGTTCATGCTTGGATTACCTGGAAACAAGACAGCCAGCTGCTGTGCTAACAATGCGAGCAGAAGCGGACTCTTGCCACAATTATTACACTGGCATGTGTGCAAATCTTTGGTCCACACACATCACACACCTTTGCCCATTTCTGGATTAGCTGGGAGTTTGCCAGAGTCAGCTTCTGCCAAGCTGGCTACATCGGAGCAGCCCGCTCTCCCGAGAGCTACGAGTGATGTCACAGGGGCTATGTCCATCTTTATTTTCAGTCAACGCGTGATTCTTTCATGCGCTGTCATATCTGACTTTTTTCCAAGAAACTAAAGAAAATGAAAACGGAACGCCACGTCTTCAGAAACCAGAACTGTGTTGATGTTTCTGCATCACCGCTGCTCTCTCTGGCCTGATTGGCCCCTAGCCGACCACCCCTACTCACTTCCTCTCCTCCTCCCCCTGATCTCTCCCAACTCTCCTACTGCTGGACACTTTACAGTCAACCATAAACAATAAGCAGAGAGCCTGTCACTGTGCCCACCAATGCAGCACCAGTTGTCTCTGAGGGTCATCTAATTAATGCAGGGGATTATTGCTGGGTCCCTGGGCCGCTGCTGGGGCCCCGCTGTCTCTGAATAGGGTTATTTTGGGAGGTAATGAACAGGGTGAGCAATGAGTTTTGGGCTGACTTGGCAAGGGGCTGCCTCAAATGTCAAAGCAACAATGTAATCATCACTTTATCTGAGGCGCTGGGGATGCACTCAATTTGTTTTTGTGTAACTCATGGTGTAGGAACTGCATCTGTGAAGCCGTGAATAGCTTCATCTGGAGCGGTGAGAGAGGAGAGGTTACTGGTAGAAATGGTCACCATGATGGGCCCACATTGGGTGCTCACCGGTAGTTCTAGGATTTTTTATTTCTTTTTCTTTCTTTTCATCCTGAAATTCAAACATAAAACTACATTTAATTTTTTTTTTTCCTCACTACGAGCTTTCACTTTTATTGCATTATCTTCATGTTAGTCTTCATGTTGTGCTGCCTTCGAGTGTGTTGCCGTTACTAAATATTCAGATTAAACATCTGAGACACAGCTCTTGACCACCGCTGCCATGCAGATCAAGGTTCAGTCCCAGTGGGTGATGCTTCCGAACCATTGTCAGCCCATCAAACACAAATGGCGGTGTTTGCAAATGGGAAGCCAGTGAGGGATCATGTTTTTGTTGTTGCTCTAGTGATTCCTGCCGGTTGGTCAGGGACCTTTGTACATGCATTACACTCTCTTTGATACTCCTTGTGAGTAGGGGAAATGAAGCAGATGGTGAGTCATTGTGTAGTGGATAGAGCACATCCTTTTTTGCAGTCTTTAAAACAGCAGTGAGGACTGCAGTGCTTCTTTCCCTGAACGAAACAATGGCACACTTTTCTGATGCCCTAATTGGTCGGGGGCACATGTGAGTTTTGTTCTTTTCTTTTTTTTTAAATACGCAACACAGGGATCTGATGCTATGAATGTTAGCAGGGAATATAAATGACTACAAAGATACAGGCAAGATTCCTGATTTTATTTTATTTTTTTTTATTTTTTATTTTTGGAGAGAGTTCAGCAAGGCAGCAAAATGAGGCCAGAGAGAAAATAGCAGGCTTTTGGTTTTCACCATTGTGCGGCTGTCACACAATGTCACATTTACCTGAAAATGACAAAATGTGGAACGTGTTAATTTCGAGCCACTCTGAAATGACGCAGCGTTATGATACTGCTGTTTTTAAAAAAAAAAAAAAACCTAGTGGGCTGAACTGTGACTTCGTTGTGCACTTCTTTGTTCTGACATCTTTTCATCTCTTTTTCCTTTTCATCTCGAATTTTTACAGCCTTTTTTTAAGCACTTCACTTTGTAGTTTTTAGAATTTGCGCTATGAGTAAACATTGTTATTATTGTTGGCATCATTTAATTGTCAATGAAGCAGATGAGTACGACTAATCATGCATCATACTTATACTTTACCGGACGTGACTGAATTGAAAGGCATCATTAATCCTTGAAGAATTCTGAAATTTTGGGCTCTGCTGAATAATTTCCTCCAAGACACAACTGTGCAACCAGATGCAGAAACAATCGCAGTAAAAGTCTGCTCTAAATGTTCATCATTAACGCGTGGTATGTCACCATATGTGCCTTGTAAACAAATATTTAATTACATCACAACGGCATAAAGCAGTGTCATGAAACAGCATGAATCTGCTGTTAATCGGGTGGATCAGAGGCCATATGGCTACGATGGCATGAGATGCGTGTTTCAACGCGTCTGAGTCTTCTGCTTTTATTGTGAATGACGGTTGGCAGCAGCCATGTGACTCCTCAGAGCTAGGTGGGTTGTGGTTGAGGGCACTGCCCAAGGCGCTCTAAGGTCTCTGCTTAGACTGCAGTGCACAAAATCAGTGTCACACAGAGAAAAACACAGAACTGCTTGAAGAGGCGTAGATTTGCCCCACTGAGCGCAGTTAGCTTTAACTACCTCCTCGTACAGAATAATCAGTTTGGTCCGCCGCTATTACATTATTTCTTTTGTTATGAATAATGAGGTTTTAGTAAGGGGGGAAAAAAAAAAAAAAAACTTGCATTACTAAAAGAGATGTTCCAAGCGTCTGTTATCACTCATGCATTAATTTTGATTAATGACTAAGCAGCCATTCAGCAGGAAGATGTAATCGCTTCATTGTGGCCTAGTTGTGCACTGAGGTCAGACTATCTCAGAGGACCTTTAGGAGTCAGGAGTCAGAGCTGCCTCGACCCAGAAATGGATAAGCAGTACAAGATGAATGAATGAATGAATAACATTTTCTGTGTTAAATCCCTGTTTTCGAAAGCAAACACATCCACTTTGCAACATTTCCCACTGCACATTTAAAAGCCATTTCCGGCAATGCCACTTTCTGTTGCTTGTTCTCCTTTTGTCCCTGTAACTCGTATAGAAGAAGGCCGAGTCCTGGCAGGAGAAATCTAAGGGCATCACAACCCTTGATCTCACTCTTATTGTATTGTATTTTAGTGCATCAGGAAATGAAACATCTCAATGATGCAGCATTGGACTCTTCATTCGAGAGCGTACAGGAAAATGTGCAGATGATTGTCATCATTGTCGCTGGAGAACCGTTGCATTACAGAGTAGCGTGTGCGCCTTCGTGTCAGGAAAAAAACCCACAGCCTGTTTGCCTGCTAGGGGGGGAGTGGGTCACAGGAAACAGAGATTGCCAGATTGGCAATGGATCTCTTAGAGTTGAGATGAGATGACACATTATGTAAATGTCATCGTCCCATTTCACTCGCTAGCGTGCCACACAGGACAGACATGAATAACCTTCACGTCAACAACATCTGCCGGTGCTCCAGGATGGACGGCTGACAAGATGGAGTGACACATTCAAGATTTCATATTCACCTGAGAGAAATGGGTTTCCTTCTCGTCATCACTAGGCCTCGATTGTATTTTGTGTGTTTGTCATTTGCCAGGAACTGACTTCCATTGTTAGTTAAAGTCCCCAGATTTTAACAGAGCTCTCACACTCGAGAGCCGTGACATGGTGGCTGTGCTTTATTTTAAATCATACAAATAAAATTGTTTTAAACAATCCAAACAGCTGATTGTTTTTCGAAGCTTCCAGCTATGTGATGGTTAAAACAAACAAATCCAACTGTTGTCGGAATGAAAGAAATATCCGGTCATCCTGAAAACTCAGCATTAGCGGATGAAATTTCTCCCTCCCATCGAGACAAAAGGAGAGCAAGGCTTTAATGATTTTTCAAATATCAAATTTATGGTGTTTGTTGGATTCTTAAAAAGTGTGTGAACCTCCTGTTACTCCTTACTCTAATGATGTTGGGCTGTGTCAGAGCAAACTCATCAACAAGACCACCTGCCTCATGAGTGTTCAGGTGACAGGATGCGCAGATATACGGCGGTGCCCTGCACACGCACAGCCTGCATGCTGATTTGTTCCCGTAACAATCTTCTGTCTCCAACCTGCTGCAGATCTTAAGCAGAGATGATAAATCAGAATCATTTGCTCATTTACTCGCCACTGCTGCCTCTTCACAGTTTTCATGTGCAAGTTAATTTTAATCTAATTGATCAAATGTTCTGGTAATTTCTGACAGCGTTGAAATAACTCCTCTCTAAAATGCACACACACACACACACATGCAAAAAATAAAATAATTAATAATAATACTAACAACACCAATCCTCTGCATGACAACGCGTGATGACATCAGTCAGTGTTGGTCTATCTTTAGCCCTGGCCTGTGCAGCTTCACCTGAGACGTCATCGTTGTATAAATCAAATCAGTAATGTTGTTCCAGGACAAATTATTGTATTTTACACTCATGTGTGCCTCAGTGTGGATGCATCCATATTTCTCAGTCTCGATTCTTTCATCATGTAATTCCCATTGTCCGAAAAGACAGTCACAATTTTACTTATTTGTAGCTTTCTGAAAAGTGAGACCAAAAGCCTTTGTGGTTGTTACATCTAACACACTGAAAACACCCTGCAGCTGCATTCTAGGCTCTTACGTACCATATAGTGAGATTGAAATAAATGTTAAGAAAGATGTTGGAGAAGGAAAAGGTTGCAAAAAAAAAAAGCCACCAAAAATACATTTAATCGTCACCAGGATTATTACATTATAGAAGGCAAATCAAACTCTGTTTTGAATGCCGCAACTGTTTAAGAATGCCTGCGGGTTCCTCTTGATGCAAATCTGTTCTGCAGTCCAAAGGAAGTCAAAGGAAGCGGTATACTAACAGCTATCAGGAGTGACAATGCATATATGCTAGATAGCTCCAACATTTCCCAGACAGTGTTGCTTCTGTCAACAAGACTCCATTTGCACCTGCTGTTGAAAATCCACCAGCATCTAGATAACTTATATCTCGTGTTAATAATACAAAGTGCGAGCAGTTGCTCCTGGCACAGCACAGAATCTACCAGAGTCAGTGAAGTCTACAATATAATCTGCATTCATTTTTATGAGTTTAACTCTGATGTGCTGCTGGCTGAACATCAGAGTGTGTGTGGGACAGTACTTACAATCAGCTTCAATTTACAGAATGAGATCACGGCTTTTCGTGCTGTCTCTTTTATGAACTGATCGAACGGCTATGACGATAATCAGCCAGTTCGATTAGAAAGATTTTTTAACCACAAGGTCCCGGAAACATCTGACTCGCATACTGATACGACAATAATTTGCATTTTAAAACACCTTGATGTTTATATTACTACATGGATGTAACTGAATGTCCCTAAAGTCATCACATGGCTTCATTTTAATAAATATGTTGGTACTGTTGATATAAATTTGACGGTGTTCATCGGTAAACCAATCCATAATTTAACTTTGTGCTGCTCCTTGGTGCTGATAGTCATTATGTCAGAGTGGATGAATGGGAACCCCTTTAACATCGTTCAATATGTTCTTCCTAAACCTAAACAAGTAGCTTTTGTGCCTAAATTTGACCATAATTAGAGTAATCATTAGGACAGAAGAAGGAACACTGCTGTCTGCTCATCTTAATTATCGCAACCAAGGCAAAAAGTTTTTGGTACAGCTGCCAATGTAGGAGTGCAGATTCAGGAGGCGCTTCAGATCAAATCAGAAAATAGGAACTCGTGCAGTTATTCACGTTGGAGGACTGATTTTACTGCTGAAAACCTGCACACAGCTCTGGCTTTGGATGTACCGGAAAGCAAACCTCTTGATCTCCAGGTCAATCTTTATTCCTACCCTCACCTATGGTCATGAGAACTGGGTCATGACTGAAAGAACGAGATCGCAGGTACAAGCGACCAAAATGAGCTTCCTCAAGGGTAGCTGCCTTGTCCCTTAGAAATTGGGTGAGGAGCTCGGTCATCGATGAGGAGCTCAGACTAGAGCAGCTGCAGCAGACCGAGGACCAGGTGGAAAGGTTACATCTCCACTCTGGCCTGGGAACGCCTCGGGATCCCCCAGTCAGAGCTGGTCGATGTGGCCGGGGGAAATGAAAGTCTGGGGCTCCCTGCTGACGTTGCTAACCACGCAACACGACCCGGGATAAGCGGATGAAGATGGATGGATGGACTGATTTTATATTAAGAAAGATTTTCCCACATAACCTGAAAACAGCAACTTAGACCCAACCACACAGTGAATGCATATTAAACTCACAGAAAGAGCGCGGTTTTCCACATCGTACACTCACTTGTTCCGAGTCAGAGATATTATCTGTGGCAAATGGAGAAACCGCTGCAGGTGAAGTGCAATGTCGGTAGAACATGCCACGACATTTGGAAGGTATACATCTTTACTGCTGATTAATATTAAATTGAGGGACTATAGACTGAACAGTCACCTTTGCGGATAGATATATTAAGAGAAACGTTGTCACTGTGGGTCCATCAGCATCAGAATAAACGCCACTGCAAGACATGTCAGTTTGAGTGTAAAAACACAGTTGGTGTTGGTGCAGATTTAGTCACAGGTAGAGATTATCTCCATGGGATGAAATGTCACAGTGACAGGTGGAAACATGTCGACTGTGGCTAAAAATGTCACCTCTCCAGGAAGAGACTTGCTCTTTGTGGGATGAAGTGTTGTTTTCACTGGTGAACGCATCATCACCACAGGGGAGGCAAGGCACCTCGTGGGGAGAAGCTTAATCTGACTGCTCCAGATCTTCAGCAGAGTCAACAGCCAGGAATTATCCGGATGTGCCCATTACCTCGCTCACTCCGCTGCTGAACATCTGTTTCTGGCCACACGTGAAGCCATTATTTTTTAAAACAACTTGGATTTTAGAGGAGGGATGGATTGGGAACTAGAGATGAGTGGCTGTTTGTTTTCCTGGAATGACAATGCCATCAGATTTCATTGTCTGCATCTTTAGCTACCTTATGGGGAAACCCATGTCACGTATAAAAGGCGTATATTCAAATGATTTTACATCATAATATTTCCCTCAGTCCCAGAAAGTATTTACATTTATTTTTTGTGCTTATAGAATATCCTTTCTGGAGGTTTCCACATTGTTGTCCTTCTCCACCTGTCCAATAGACGTCCTCACAGTTTCTTATCTTTTTCCATATCCCCCTCCTCACTAAATAATATTCTCAAACTCTGAGAAACAAGTCTGTTTATCTTCCTTTTCCGAGATGTCCCGTGTTTGTCTCACTGTTCCAGCTATTTCCGCTGCCTTTAATCTGCTCCTCTTGAGTAGACCCGTGTTCTAATTATCGTCGGATGTTATTCTGCCCTTTCCATCTCATGATCCACTTGGAAAGTTCTGTGGTCCACATCTGACCCTGCAACAATGGGGAGGCCGATCAAGCATTCAGGTCTGTGCTGAAAGCAGGTGACGGTTAGTGTTTATTCTCTGAGTAGGAGGAGACCACTGGTCACATCGCCATCTGTCTCTTTCCTTTCAGTTCGTCCGGTTGCTAGCAAGCTATTTCACTTTCATCCCCCAGCTGACATGGATGTAATTAGACTGCGAATAAGTATGCAATGTGGTCCAAAGTATTTAATACAAGAACACTAAAACAATAAAAGCGCAAGTCATATGTTTCATCACACTGTTAAAATGTGTTTTCACATTGTTTAAGTAATTTTGTGTGTATTTGTTTGTGGCCCACAAGCAGGAAACATTGCTGCCGTGAATTCCCTTTAAAACAAAGTTCGACTGCGTGTGAATTGAAAAGGTGTTACGGCGCCTCACAGAGCAGGCTGCTGGACTTGGTGAGTCAACCACATGTAGCTGGAATGAATTGATTGCATTCCAGGATTTTGCTTTCTTGTTTCTTGTTGTCTCTGTGACTGCGTCTTTAGTCAAGCCGGTCCTCCTCACCCGTGTTGTGGCCGTGTCCTGAGGATCTGTCCCACAACTCTGGCTATCGCCACTGTGATTTCGGCATTAGAAGTGAATGGAGCTGAAGCTCGGCCGCTGCTCTTCCCAATGCTTGATGCTCAAATGAAAGCTTTGATGTAACATTTAAAACAGGTATGATCCCCCGTTGTCGAGCTTCATCTCTACCACACAAGCCTTGAAATGGCAGCAGCCTCTGAGAGCGCTTCACTGTCAGTGTGGCTTCAACCGGGGGTGTCAGCCTGCCAACTGTGTGTGAGTTAGGTCTATAGACATCAGGGAGGCAAACATCTGTCAAACATCTGCAACCAGACATTGCTTATGATTCAAGAATCCCACGGTGGTTTGTACCAAAGTGTCCCAAACACTGCTCTGCTTCACAGCCATGTCACGCCACTACAAGTGCTTCTTTATTCTCCTATCATATGTAAAACAGTATTTCCCCCCCAAACCACCCTTCTGCAATATCATCCACGCTGCGGGAGACCTAATTTTCCTTGATGTGGTGCCTCACTTGCTAGTATAACACAAAGGTAACCATGAGCTATGTTTGTCCTCACAATGGGGTTCCATCTCATTTGCATAATTCCTGCAAAAATGTGCCAAAAAAAAAGGTGACAAGAAAGGTCATAGAAAAATAGGGAGTGTTGGGTGGTACACATAACACATTTGGATGAGCAGATTTTGTTCTACAAATGCAAGTCTTGAGTCTCATTTGTCAGAGGATAAAATCTGACAGCAATTTCACAGGTGCATTTCTCAGCAAGGACGTGATCAACGCTGGTCACCCGACAACTAGTCCATTACTGTGAAGCGGGGGGATCTTTTCACCTGGCTTGAAGGAATTTAGACTGCAGTCAGACATACTAATGCTGTCACGCTCATGGAAACTATATTGAAAGTGTTCGTCAACATTTCCAAGACGAATAATAAGGCTAAGTCCTTGTCAGGTTGGGTTGGCGCGGCAACAACAGGAGAATAAGGAAGTGTTTTTCTCAGGGAGGATCATGGCTCTGTCAGATGCATTACCAAGAGTCGCAGTAGGTTAGCTGAGTCTAAGGGCGTATTCTAATTGCAAGGTGACTCGTGCCTCTCCCTGCGAGGCCATACTACAGGCACCATTGCCCATTATCTCCAGAGTCGTCGTTGTTGTGGCGGACATGTCCAGAGCAACCAAGTCAACAATCCAGGGTACTCTGAAATAGAGAGTGTTGAAATTGGTCAAATAAAATCACGACTGTTTCATGGAAAAGTCTTCAGCGCAGTCAGGTGCCCCATTGATGCACTTTTTCATGTATCACATATTGGTGTATCAACCCCATATGAACACATTTAGTCAACAGTTTATTCCAAGCATGTTTCAAATTTTTCGGCAAAATGCACATTTAGCATAAAAAAGTGAAATGAAAGTAAATAAAGAAAAAGTACATTAACACTATCAAGTGAATAAAGGAGCCACACTAATTATCTTGAGGCAAACATCTCCATCTTTTGCAGTTTATGAATATCAACTGGTAATTACCAGGCTAGCTCTATTACGTCCCCTGATGCAATGTTGCTATGTAATACTGGATGCCATATCAGGATAGCTGCCAGCTGTTCTGCTGGCTGATGTCTCTTCCCTGGGTTGTTGCTCCGGCAAAAGAGCTGGAGCGTCCATATAAGACACTTTGATCCGTGGTTGTGCCTTCTCTAAACCTCACATCGAGGCTCTTGCTCAGTCGCAGTGCTCTTTTTGTGTGTCACAGAACTGTGCTGGACAGGTGGCAGAACTTTGTCTCTGCTCTGAGAGACATTCCAGCGGGAGAAGTGGCAAAAATGAGCTGGTGAGCCCAGCCGTTGCATTAATACAGATTGGAGCTGGATCAGAATTTTGCTGTTTTCCAGCTCTTCAGTAACATTTAATGACTAGTTAAATAATGGATGACTCTCCAGCGGGACTGCATGGATCCAGTAGACTCACACGCGTTGATCAGTGTGTAATACTGAATGCACCAGATTAGACATGGCTGAGCAGGGGAGGAGAGGGCTGAAATGGCCTTATCTTACACATGCTGTCGCCACCATATTGTTACAGGACAAGATGCGGTTTGCAAAAATCTTCAAGATTTGACCAATACAGCAAACAATAATAAATGTAAAGCACACATACCAGCTTTGGCATGCGCTGATGCCATTGCTCTCTGCTTGACGTGACCTGACAGCGTAACGTGAAGGGAGTGCGAGATCTCTGGGCTTTGTATACTGATCTCATACAGCCTGAACTTCACAGGAACCAGGAGGCCTCTGACTTCTGTGCCCCCGATCTAGAGGCCAATGCCAAGTGGATGTCAACACTGCTCACGCATCAGAGCAGAAACGGTTGCAGACCGCTCTGGGCAAAGAGATAGGAGTGGAAACTCGCGCTCACCGCTGCTCTCCACTAAAGCGTACTAAAGATGTTGCAATTATCCGAGGAGGAAAGATGTTGTGTGTGAGGATTTCGTCCTCTCCTCTTTGATTCCTCATGTGACTCACTTGGGGTCACAATTAAGAACTTATAGGAGGCCTCCAGCAAAAAGCAGCCAATACGCAACATCTGATGTTTACTGAACTTTCCAGACAGCCTTCACGGATCCCTTTGGACATCAAGACCGCCCTGTAGCACAAGAAGCCTGATGCTCAGTATCATCAAAATTTAATGAGTTTAAGGTGGACTTGATGTTAGAGTTTAGTCATGTCAGCCTGCATCAGCATCTTCCTAGCGATTGGAAAAATCCTGCCGGAAGTTGTCATTTTTTATTTCAGTCCAACACGGGTCAGTGTATCATCTGATTCCAAGATTTTCAAACATGTTTTATCTCCTCTGCTGCCAAAGACTGAAATACACAGAGACAAGCCTTGAGATTTATTAGTTAGCCAAATTCAAAGTCACACTGATTGACCAAAGGGGAGATCCAGGTCGGGGGTGTGGGAGTGTGGGGGGGATGCATCATTGCTGATTGCTGCTGTGTTTGAAGAAAAGCTTCAGGCATTTATTGGTTTTTCTACAGTGGCATCTTTGAAAAATAAATAAATGCGGGCCAGCCACAGATCAGACAAATCACTTTTGTTATGATACCGGGGCAAGGTGAAGCAAAAACGAAAACTTTAGTGGCTCAAATGCTGAATATAATCTATAATCTTTAATGAGAGTTGGAGATTGCAAAATAAACACATGGGATGTGATCTTTCAACAGACTGAGTAGGTTTTCATTAAGAAAGAAAAGCAAGAAGGGACTTGATTTTCATAATTTACAGCACAGTAAGTTTTCTCATCCCACACTTCTATGTTTGTGATATTCGTGTTGTTTTTTGTTTGTTTGTTTGTTTGTTTGTTTGTTTGTTTTGTTGTTTCTTTGTTTTTTTGGTTTCTTCCTTATGTGTGTAGACTTACATTTATCACAGAGCAGAGTTTTGCTGCCCCGCCGAGCAGGCAGTTTGTTTGTGGATGTGGTCAGCAATGTTGATGGGAAACCTGGTTTTAGAAAATCTTCTGAAAACTTGTCCTATCCGTCTAATTTAGGAGTTTGGGTGAGAAGAGAAAATAAGATTAACAAAGAATGCATTGTGTGTATTTAATATCCTCAATACTGTGCTGACAAATGGTTTAGTACAGAGAGAGCAGAATTATCTCATCTGTACAACCCCTAATGAACCAAATTACACAGTCAATAGGAAAGGGAAATACCACAAAATACAGTTTTTATCCAGTAAAATTGGGTGAATAATAATCATCAGTACTGATAGTGATGGCTTAATAGTTGACATCAGCTAGTGTTTAATCAGGCAGCTTCCAATTATCAAGGTGGGTACATGATGAACAGACATCTCTTTTTAATGCTTTTACGATTCTCTGTCACTAGATATTGATGTTTTTAGGACGTTAAATCAGCGAGGGGATGTCATGAGGATTGTTTTTCTCCACGATGGGAACAGCCAGAGCTGAGGACATTATGCTTCTGAGTTGTCCATCCATCCCACGAATGCCATATCTCAGCAACATCACGATGAAAACATTGTTGTGTCGAACACTCATTAGGAGTGCCTAGAAATGGGAAAAAATCCTCAGACCATACAAATTCAGATTGTGACATCATTGTGTTCTGCATTACACAAAATATACGAACAGATAAACACAAACGACAGGGACACACGGAGCAATGGTGAGTGGAGACAATTCAAAGGCAGACATGGCAGTGTTCATCATCTTCATTATCAAAAATATATAATATGCAATTTTTATTTGACATATTTCAATAAACTGTTGAGTTTAAAGTCCCATTTAAGGGAGAAATTGGAAATACTGGCACATAAAAAAAAAAAAAAACTCATGTAATACTTTCTGTAACTAGACTGGAACTTTATTACTGACTAAGTTACTTTTTGGGAGCCAACGTAACCCAACGTTGCCCATCAGTGAATATTTTTACTAACTGCAAGTGTAAGCAGAGCCACTCTTCTGACAGAAAAAAAGAAAGTAATTGCACAAATACGGCTTTGAAAGCTCCCAAACTCTTTGTGAAGAAAGGCCATTGAAGACAGAAAGACATACTGCAATCAATATAATTCCTTGTGTTAAATTCATTTTCTCATTTTTCTTTACAAAATCACACTTTTATTCCAAGTGTTCTGATGGTGGTCTGTACAATCGCACAACAAACACCTTTTGATGTAAAAGGCTGCGCTCTCTCTTCATTAGGACTCACGCAGAGGGAAGTGCTGCGTAATTAACAGCAACTAAGAATAGGACGGAGGGGGAAAGACACGTTTATTCTCCGGCTGTGTATTGAACGCAGAACTGGCTTTAATCAGCACTGTCTTCTGGAAAAGAGCAGCAGAAGATATGTGGATCAGACTTGGTGAAGGGTAAAGTGAGCCAAAGGACCTTATGAAGTTAGCACATGGAATAAAACCTGACCCTTTTGAGCTCTGTGTCGAAAATCCTCCATCTTGTGTCATAAAAAAATGCTCTGAGTGACTGAGTGAGTGAGTGACACTCAGTCCTTCTACAGTTTGAACATGTTTTTACCGAATCAACCGGTTAAAACCCTTTTCCAGTGAAAACACACTGATTCAGTGACCCTCACTGTGGCCTGATTTCTCTCTCTCTCTCCCATCACACATTTTCCTGTCAGGTTAAAGACAGCGGCGCATAAATCTACATGTGAGGCAGGGAAGCGAGATGCGCGCGAGATCCATGTGGAGATGCGTCCAAATGCCAGGGGAGCGCTGACAAGCTCAGATCCGCTCACTTTTAATCAAATAAGCTGCATCGCAGGCTAACACCAGGTCTGAATGGGGCCAGAGTGAGACATCACAGATCGTAGATAGAGTTGCCCTTTGGCTGTTGTTCTTTCAGATAAGAGCCAAACAGTTTGTGTAATAGGGGTATTGACACCATGTTTCACTCTCCACTCTCTCCCGCTGAGTGGATCTTTTTTCTCTGCTTCCTCTCTTGATAACAATGTGCATAGAAAATACAGTTTGTCTGCCATGACGGAGCTGTAAGGCCGAGGCTCGCACGCATACACCGTCCCGCCGACCCGGTCATTCGGATGATACCTGTGACCGTTTTGCTTCCTCGCCCGGCTGTAAAACATCATTTCCTGTCGAAGGAGAACTTCTGGTGTTCCTTCACCCTTACAAAGAAGTCTCAAACAGTGGCTTCACCATCCAGCTAAACTTGATTTTAAAGGGAGGATAAGGGGAGTAGAGTTAAAGGTCGGATCACTGTGTTGATTTTATGGAAGGCCTCAGTAGTACATCATTATTATTATTACTATGTCATTATTGATTACCACCATTCATAGACTCTTCAGACTTTCCAGGGTTGCAACTTCCCTGCTGAACTTACTGTAAGATCAGATTTTATTTCACGGCACTGCTTTCACATTGTGGAACGCTGCACATTTGTCAGGACATTGAAGCTACTCATACTGCGATTAAATACCTGGCAACCCGTGCAGCGAGCCAGCAGTTCTGTTTGTACCATATAGTACCATAGTTCTGGTACTGGCTCCAGGTTAGGGGATAGTTTAAGTTAGTTATGCTCAAAAAAATTATGGAAGAGATAAGAAGGACACAGAGTCTCCATTATAGGGGATATAATGAATATAAAAATGGACCGTTTTTTTCCAGGCCTCTCCTCTAGCTCTTAATACTGGCAAAGTCATTGTTATAGAATACTTCGATATGAGAGTTTAAAAAAACAAAGCGGATACTCTTTTAAAGGAGACGTTTGTTGGGGCTTGTTCTGCAAAACAATAACTTTCCGTTACCGAGGTGTCACTTGAAGCGGCGATCTTCATCTTAGGAAACCACAAAGAAAAAGTTCCAGCTTCGGAGTTCTACACAGATTCATAGTTGCCCTTAACAACGAAGCGCTCATTGAAGAGCCCCCGCCTCACACATGTGCAGACTATTGGCAGATGGTGCAATTTATAGATGTCCCCTAGAGATTAGAGTAAAATTTATACCTGAAATAAGAAAACGTGGACAGCAGCACATATCATCAGGAGCTGAGTGCTCTGTATGGTGTCTTGCTAGAAGGCTTATGGAGTTTTATAGCTGTTGTTGCAAAAGAAGTTATAAGGCAAGAACCATCCGTGTGCATTTTAGTCAATAGTCCACATCATCAGCCTGAGTGTGCCTTGTCCTCGCTTTTTGATCCTTTTCCAGTTCAAGACTTATTTCGATTACTTACATGTCTTGATTTGAACAATGTGAAAGGCGATTTGGTGATAAACAAACTGCAGTCCGATTTCTCAATTACGCTTTGCAACCCCGCCCCCCTCTAAAAAAAAAAAAACAAAAACAGGAAGCTAATAACATTTTGGCTCATTTCAATCTGCTTTTCTCCAGCTGCATAGCGCTAAATCTCCTCTACTGAAAGTCACCGATGATATGAATACAGATTCAGACGAGCGCTTTTAGTATTAGCAGACTTTTTCTCTGCCTTTGATACTGTCAATCACGCCGTCTTGCTGGATGGATGAAAGTGCTGGGTTGTCACATACGGCACAGACCTCGGATGTTTTTCTTTACATATACCACAGATCTTTCAAGATCCCCGTTGATGAGTTTGATCACCTTGTAGAGGCTTCCCTTTGGCCATAGTGTTTCCCCTTTTGAAATATTTGTAGCTACACAGGTGGCACCTTCCTGCTGTGAAAGTTGTTACTGAATGTCACAAAAATTCTGCCCAAAGAGATTCAGAAAAGAGAACTTTTAACATTTGTTTTTGCATCATTTTAAAGATTTTTCTGACTCAGCCGTTCATGATTGCTTTTGGGCTTTGGTGTTTCTAACATGCTAATAGTTGAGTGCCTTGACATATTAAGCTTGCTCCTGATTGATTCCTCTGTGATTTGATTGATGATAATGACGCTCCCCCCCTTCTTTTTTTTTTTTTTTTAATCAAGTGTTTATTGTTTTGATTTGATTGATTATTTTAGATTTGGTAGAGGGGCTAATTGAATTTAGTTAATTTTGGCTCACTCAAATATCATTTAGCAAGTGAATAATGCATTACCTTGAAATGATGTATCGTTAAATATATTTGTGTTGATATTAAGCAAAATCTTTTCTAATTCCCTATGTTTTGGTTTTTTTTTTTTCATTTTGTTTTGTGTTAGACATTTGCAGGCTTTTCTTTTCTCACTTCTAAAAAATCATCGGGCATTCACAATGCAATCTCACGTTCCCTGAGAAGGCACAGCAAGGGAAGCCCTGTGTCAAAGATCCAACACCATGTGGAGTAAAAACCATGTCAATAACAAGCGCTCTGAACACTGCATTAGCATAATATGATGCATGGGCAGTGTCGATGGCAGAGCGTGGCTAAGACTGACAGTAGCCAGGTATTCACCGGCAGCTCAGGCCAAAGTGGCCGAGAGAAAAGCTGCTTCATTGATCTCTCACCTAACCAGACAGCTGGAATGGTCCTTCACCAGTCGGACAGCAGTGACTGTTTGGGCCACAGAGGAGTTTTCTCCCTCAAAGAATCTCTCTGCTGCATTTAAATTCAGTGTTTCGGGAACCCAGGAGGCAACAACTTTCGGGAGGCCTGCGAGATCAGCCAATTCGGTCGTGCTGGAGGAAAACTGCCTTTCCTGTTATAACAATTCAATAACAAATCATCATCATCGTATTGAGACAAAGCCGAAAAGAATCGCTGGAAGAAATATCACCCTTCAGAACTTTGTAAACACTATTTAAAGGGCAACGATCCCATTGAGTATAGGGGTCAACTGGAGCTAAGTGTTTGGAAATGTTTTTTGTTTGGTTTTTTTTCCGAGGTGAAAGTGCAGACTGCTGATAGAAACTACACATTGCAGATTCATGTATCAGATTACTACCGACTTAACTGGTTCATTCTTTTTTTTTTTTTTTGGCTGGACGAGTATTGAACTTTTCCTGTGGGCTCTTTCACAATGAATTGTTTCCAGGTTGGTATATGTGGTGTTGCCAACTTAGCAGATTTGTGACTCTTTTTTTTTTTTTAACCAAACAACAAATCCAACAACTTTCTTAGCTATGTACACAAAAGTCATCAGCGCTGTTTTCCATCTTTGCGTTCCGTCCATTCAGCTGATGGAGAGCTGGAGCTGCAGTTTGTCACAGAGCAGGACAAGAAGAAAGATATAGTGTTGTTTTTCACTTTCTCCCCGAGTAATCATTACGCAAGATGTAAATGTTGTTAAAATTATTACGTACTTTTTTTTTTTTTTCATTTATGTTTCAGGAATTTGTCCTAAAGTGATGACAGTGTTGTGAAACTGCAGCCTTCGAGAACATCCATTAGTGAGGTCGACGTCAGAGCGAGCCAAAAAAAGTGGACATTGGAGTCTGAGCTGTGAAGGGGTGTAAGGACTTCCTGTATGAAAAACACAGACCTACGCCGACTTTAACGTATAGAATTGGTTGGGGACAAGAATGATTGGCAGTGTCGTCTGGATTTAGACCGGATGATCTACGCTCTGATTCCTGTCTCCTCCTGTATCTCTCTGTTCAATCTCAACGTGCCTCTCATCAGAAATCATCGTGCAATGATCATGGCACAGACCTGTTAATTTTTCCTGCACGTTCAGCATTTCTCTTATCTTTTTTTTTTTTTTTTTTTCCTAATGGATGGGATGAGCTGGGGAGGCTGATGACAATAGGGGAGAAGAGACAGGGAAATTTCGTCTGGCTCTGCAGGCAATGAGCTATTGGAGCCCCACCGAGTTCAATCAATAGCATGTGTACAGCAATCTGTTCACAGTGTCTGCGGGAAGATAGTGCTGCTCTCAGACTACAAATTGCCTCGTGTCATAATCTCGGGGGATCAGGTATCAGTGTTGCATCCTTTTTAGGAGTTGTTTTTTGTTTAGTTTTTTTCTTGCTGTTTGAAAAAAAATGTATTGTGTATGTGAATGCATTAAATGGAGTGCTATGTTCTTAATGCGTTATGCTTAATTACCTCATGCACAGTGTCTCTTTTTGACAAGGACATGGACGGGAAGTTTATTGCAGACAATCAAAACTTTGCAGTTCTTCAAGTGTTATCTTCCACATACTGGATGATCCTAGGAGACCAAAACGTAAAGCAAAGCAAACACAGCAAAGCTAGGCCTGATTTTATTTTTATTTTTGGCAAAATTACTCCCGCCTGATTAATGGTAGACTCCATCTGAAATTCTGCCAGTTCTGCCCTCTGGATGACCAACTGGATTTTTGGCAGGCCAGAATAATTGACACAGAGTCTGACCAGTTCAGCGGATAAACTGATGGCTGTCAGCTGCGAACACATCTGTTAAAAACAATACTCAGCTTGTTTTAGTGTTAATATTTTACAGGGTGTGGCTGAACGTTCAGTGGGACAGCTGTTGTCCGCGAATCAAAAGGCTGGTGGTTTGATCCCTCTCGGTGGGATGCAGAGCTACCAGTCCTTGAATGTAGAACAAGCCCCCGAATTGTCCCCGATGACGTCTCATCGGTGTGTGAATGCGTGTTAAAGAAATGCTTCCCAAAAGGAAGTGCACAGTGAATATTTGAGTGAATGTGCTCTCTTCAACAAGACTGAGCTGTGATATGAACCTAAAATCTTCCATGCAAATGCAGAACTGCTTTTTTTCTTTTATCTAAACAGACACTTCATAGAAATGTTGCAAGCTGCCATTTGACCCACTGAGCTGCCCCAACAAATAAACTGAGCAAGTGAATTATATATTTTTGACTCCCATCAATTTTCAGTGCAATTGCATAACTATGGAAAGGGATATATGAAGGAAAAAAATTTGATTTTTTGATTGAAAGATTGAACCCCTCCAGTATCATATCAGATCAGAGTTATCCGTCTGTGGCCTTTGGTGCTGCAGATGTTTACGTTATTTAGTCTCAAAGACTTCTGGATCGGACTCTGGCTCTAATGTGTGCAATCACGGATTCATTTCCATTCAGTCACTTTCTTTTACTTAGTTTTAGGGACTAAATCCTTAGCTGCATAGTCTGCTTTTCGAATCTTGGTGTTTTGAACTCAAATGACAGGATGAGCACCGTGTGCTGCCCCTTGGCTACTGGACGTTTGGCCAATCAAGCCGAGTCGGCTTCTAAGGAGATCTCTAATGGAAGCTCAAGCTAATATTGTCTGTTTCAGTTTCAACTGAGGCGCTGCATAATGGGTAGCTAGAGATTAAGACTTTTTTTTTTTTTTTAACTGCTAATCATGCAAAGCAACTCTACTGGAGACACACAATAAAAAAATCTAGAGTTGAATTAGCATAATAGGCCCCTTTTAAGGAGTGAGCTGAGCTTCCCTGCAGCGAAAACGTTTTTTCCATCACATATACTTCCAGTATCATTCTTTAACTCTCTGTAAGGTGCATTACCGCTGGACAGTATTCTGTGAACTCTGGGCATCAGCTGTCTCGTGGACTAAAATGAGCAATCCAATGGCTAAAGTTGAGCCAAATACGAAATCCACATCATCAACAAGGTTAAAATGCAAAAAATGAAGGTTAAACGTGTGTTTGTACGCTTTGCTATCAGTAATAAAAAAGGTGGTTTTACGGGTTGCAATCTTGATTCAAAAGTCCTGTCAAGGTTCAAGCACATTTTTTAAAAACACATTGATGGAGCTACTGAAAGCTCATGGTTCAGGCCTTTCTTCTTCTCCCAGTGGGAGAAGGTGACGCACACAGTGACTGACATTATTTTGACTCCCTCACAACTATCATAACATAGCATGTTCTTGTCATTAACTCAGTCAACTTATTTCAATGGTTAACATAAAGTGTCGTGTAATTGCAGCTCTTTTTTTTTTTTGCCGTTCAGTAGCTGGTACGTTTCAGGGTCGTAACGTAACATCGATGACATGCTGGGACATACACCAGCCGCTGCTTACAGGTCGTATATGTGACCAGCTCAAAAGCAATATTATATAGCAATGAACTCTAGGGAGGCAGCACGGCGGCAGAGTGCCCCACAATAAGAATGGTTTCAGGTCCTGGCCGTGTGCAGAGTTTGCATGTTCTCACCATGCTTGCGTGGGTTTCCTCCCACCGTCCAAAGACGTCTGTAGGTCTGAGTGTGAGTGTGAGTGGTTGTTGGTCTCTGTCTGTCTCTGTGTGTCGGCTCTGAGATGGACAGGTGACCTGTCCAGGGTGCAACCCGCCCCTCGCCCAGAGTGAGCTGCGATTGGCTCCAGCATCCCTGTGTAGATAAGATGAATGAATTAATGAAAAATTAAAAACTCCAGGGAATCCCTGAGGAGTGGTAAGAAACATGTTGAATGGCTGTGATCCAGTTCAGGCTGCGGCCGTTTGGGAGCATGTTGGTTGACAGACGGTAGGCAACTGGCTGTTGACCATGCACAATGGACATTTGAATCAGAAGTGGCTTTAAATTTAAACACCAGGGGGAAACTGAGATGCAGTAAATAATTCATATTAAAATTACGTGATGTGTAGTTAGATATAATTCTATTTATACAAATAATGGTTCTCTCCCACAGGGAATTTATAAATAAATTCAAAACCAAAGTTTGAAAATGTAAACTGGGTTAGTCATTATGAGGTACAGTGTTTCACATACACACACAAAAAGCCTCAGTAGTTTATCCTCAAACTTTTTTTTTCTTTTTTTTTTTTTTTTTGCATTTTACACGGTTGCGATGCCCCAGAGGTTGAACCATCGATCAGCTGTCAGAGCACACATAATTACCACCACATAGTTTCTGCGTGACTGCAGTTTGTGCTCAGCAGTACATGAAGGAACACAAAACTGGATCTCAAGTGTCCGGGTAGGAACATATAAAATTATTTACCATGTCTGATCGCTTGTGTTTGCACATGAGCCAAGTTCACGTCAGTGATGCTGAGAGGCACTTTTCCCCTCCTTCTGCATCCACTGTTGCCTCCAACCACAACATTCCCAAACAATAGAACTTAATTACTGTACACTGAGGCTCCTCCATCTCTGATTTCTCATTTATGGCCTCCATATAAACTGTATATCCTGGGGCTACGCTGACTAACAGGGTTCAGCTATTACAGCACACAATTATCCCACTGCCAAGGTTGGCTGAGTGGATTTATTGCACTTAAGAATAAAAATTACACATGCTAAGAATAAAGTGGCATAGATTATTTAAGGGTAATTATTCATTCAGAGGGCACAATAAACCAAGAGAGCCCCATACCAAAAGCAAAAACAATCAGACATCAAACCAGGTAAGAGTCAGGTAAAGAGACTCAAGTACTAAATCAAAAGGAATCCTGCATCAAGCCAAAGAGAATGAGCTACAAATCCAAAGAGAGCCATTAGCCAAAGTGAAAAGAGTCACTAAACCAAAGAGAGTCGGGTATTGAACTAAAATGAGTCCCTTACTGAGGCACGCATATCCTGTTGGGAAATATTGCTGTAGCTGGAACAGGAAGGTATATCTGCAGCTGGATAGCTCGCAGGTTAAAGGGAAGAGTTTTTCAATTCGGATACTGAGCAAAATGAGGAAAGCTATCACACTCACAATCTCATTTTCACTATCAGCCATAACCAATAAAGGAGAAAAAAAGCAGAGGGACCGGTGAATACACTGGCTGTTGACAAATAGCCATGTGTGATAGCTGCATGAGTGGCAGTCACATTTTTTAAACCCCTTTTTCTTAGAAAAAAAAAAAAAAGATTACAATGTTTTAAAATGACGAATAGGAATTGGAATACCCGGGTACAACTTTGGGCTCAGTTAAGCTTGACTGCTAAAAATCCAAATCCTTGCATTATAAAGCTTCCATGAAATTATTCTGCAAAAAGCCATCAGAGGATAGAGGGTTAAGTGCACACGGACAAACACGCACACGCGCACATAAGATGAGAGAGAGAGCGGGGAGGCTGACACACAATTTTCAAGGACATTCTTGAACAATTAACTTGCGGTTTTTGCTATCTACCCCATTAGTCTTAGGGGTTTGGAAACAGGCATTGATTTTGGATGTCAGCCACTCTCATTTTATGGAAATTGCACTAAATGGCAGGGAAACAAAAACAAATTGAATTTTCTATGCTGTTACTTGTAATGTGAAATTAGATATGTGGCCATGTGTGACTGAACAAGCCAGCCACGGAGACAGAGAGAGCAATGGTGCAGTATGGGTAAGCTACATTCCATATACTTTTTGTTGAGTGTTATTGCAAAAGGAAAGATGCACGTGTAAGGTAGAGTGATTTAAGTGGCACTACACAACAATTTAATTTCTCTCTTGGAATTCAATTGTTGTGGGTTTCGGCTACACAATCACATTTTTTATACATATGGAAAGTTGACATGTTCTGCTGACATGCCGCATCTTTATGCAATTTCTTCAGTCGAAAAATGGCAGTCAGTGCCTTTTCCAAGAAACAAACCCTGAAATATCACGTTGGACAGCCTGAAATCAGCCCAGAAAGAAGGGCAGTGAGCTCTCTTAGTGGAGGCCGGTTCTTTGTCATTTTCAGGTGTGATAAGAAATACAAACCCGAAATTCATGATGTTAAAAATGTGTTGAGTTTAAAAGCGTATCAGATACAAGACCACTGACCACAAAAGCACAATTTCATCGTGTGGGAAGTTATAATGACAGAAATAGCTTCATCCATGTATCATCAGGAGGTGGTTGGTAGAAAGTCTTCAAGAAACGAGTTCTTTCAACAAGCACTTCCAACACATTGAGTGAATGTGTGGCCATCGGTGCTATAAATCTGTACATGGAAGTAAAACAGCAGCAGTCTAGTTTCTGGTTGAAAGTAAAAGTATAGTTTTTTTTTCTGACTACTATACCTAGTAAAAATGTCAGATGATTTCCTGGACGTCATAGAACTGTATGTACTGCCAGAACATACACATAAAGATACACAGAGAAGCTGTGCCATCAGCTATAAGTTCCTGAAGGTAGCTCTGTCGCTCAGAGCAGACTGCTCTGACTCAGCCTGATTCCCATTTAATCCTAAACTAGCAAAGAGGAGAGCATTAGCTGAGTCTTGGGCACTTGCCGGATTTCTACAAGCATACAACACACCTATCTAGAACAAGGAACAACAGGGTAAGAAGAAAAAGGGTGAACAGTGATCAGAAACAGTGTCGGTAAAAAAAGACGTCAGTTTTAACCGTTATTACAATAAAAAACTGTTAGTTTATTTTCAAATTTCTCCTGCGCTGAGACTACATATATAAATAATATATGTGTTATATGCTCATTAATAGAACAATAGATGAATCAAGCTGTTTTGCTTTCCTTTGGTTACACAATGTTGAAAGCAGAGAGACACAAAAAAAACAGGGTGTACTGATTAAAGTAAACGACAGCAGAAAGACAATTACAGCTGCATGCTGCCACACACACACACACACACACACACACATCCCTTCATTTAGAACAAACTTTTGTGACTTTGTGATGGCACCAGGAAATAAATACAATGACGTCTGATGTCTGGCTTATCAGAAAACGTAATCCAATTTTTAAACAGCTCTTATGATCGTGAATGACTCTTCGCCCGCCTTGGCAGCAGGAACAAGTTTGGATATACAGCGCAAATACTTCACAACTCATTCAGCACAACATTAGACACAAGGGGAAAAAAAGAAAAAACATGCAACAGCATGCAGGAACTTCTCTTTTGAATTTAAAAGTCGGTCACAAGCGCGTCATGTTGCGTGTGTGTGCAAATGATTAGCAACTGAAGGTGAAAATGAGTTCAGTTTACCACAATATCACAGCAGGTAACAGTGCAGTCATGTTTGTGTGTGTGTGTGTGTGTGTGTGTGTGTACAGATGTTATACTTTCAGGGGGCTGTCTTGTCAGATGTGAAAAAAAGCCAAACGAGTGATGTCAGTATTTGCCCAGGGGCTTGCGGTCCCTCCTCAGACATTCAGTGCTCTGACTGAGGCTGCGGGGAGCTCTGCCACTGACTGGCCCAATTCTGTCTCTCCATCTTCTTTTTCTCCTCGTGCCTGCCAGAATCTGCCATGCAAAGATGAATATGCATCACTCCATTCACAGTCGCACACACACACACACACACGTACACATGCCAAGTTGCACGGACATGAAATAGGTGCCAAGAAAAGAAAAACAAAAAATGTAAACTTTCATTTGTAAATCTGACGACATCCAGTTGGTGCAGTCAAAGAAAAACTCGGAGAGAAAGCAAGTTTGGTTAACAAAACAGCAACAAAACTGAAGAACGTAAATGTTGTCAGTATGTAAAGAATACTGTATCTCTAAATTATGTGATTTCACAAAACCTTTTACCTCAAAGTATCATAGATAATAAACCTCCCGTGCAGCGTTCCTGTGTTTGAATGTGAAACAGTGATTTTAATGAGCTCAGCTAATAAAATATAACCCCACGTGACTGCGAAGGGTCTGAATCAGCTTCTATCAGCTGGCACTGCCGGCTCTGCAGGTTTACAGGTGAATCCAAGTTCTGTTGCTTAATGTGACAGTTTCACAGGAAGGTTTTTCTTTTAGCTGATTGTTTTGGTTTCAGCTGACATCACGGCTATTTTCATTCGCTCTCACCAAACCTGACAGTGTTTCCAGTCAGCTGTTCTCAGCGTAAAAGCGCTAATAAAACCATTACACACTCCCTGCTCGGCTCCAAACAGCAACACAAAGTACATAACTCGCTGATGAACACAACAGATTTTGTTTCCTATAGAAATAATAGCAGAGCTAAAAGGAAGGAAAATTGACATTCCTCTCAAAATCCTGGTCTTGCGACAAAAAACTGTTCACATGTACAAATCTCTTTGGCACGCCTGCAACAAATGTAAACTCTTTGACTTGGCGTGGTTCAGAGGATGAAACAAAAGAATGAAGTCAGTAAATAAAAATGACAGGTTGAGTATGAACTGACACAGTGGCGCCATCCACATTACACTGTCTGGGATGCCTCTGCAGACCTAAATACATTTACAGTTAAATATCTAAATATCAAGCTCGACCACGAGCACAGTGTGGTCTCTGAAGCCTGCGTGACACCATTTATAAAAGGGCAGAGTATACTCACACACCCAGTCATACACAACCCTTACGAAAGTTAGCATTTACTTTTTTTTTTTTTTTTTTAGGATGTTTGACATTTCTGTTGTCCACTAAGACAACAGCGGGACAGCAATGGTCTATATCATATTAAATAGGCTCATTGGGATTTGTTTTACCGGGTCTGTCACTCTGATTAAATTAGTTACAGCACAATCAGCACCCGGGGGATTCCCAACACTGATGTGACCGACAGTGCGTTCAGCTGACTTTTGGCCCAAAAAAAACAAAAAAACGTTGCTTAGGTAGGTTGATATTGTGTAAAAGGGTGAAGTCGGTGTCATTATCTAACAGAGCTCTACTCGTAAACTGATTGACAACTTGGTGGCTGGAGGTTCTAGTGCACCACACAACAACAATAACATGTCAGATAGAATCACAAGGCGGCCTTTAGCGGACGCTGAAGTAAATCAAAAGTATTAATAAATCATGTATTGTACACAACCACCAGCATCATGCTCGTATATGATCATAAAAGATGAATGCGAGAAGGAGAGTGGATTCACTCTTCTGTTGCCAAGAGGTCACTTCCCACAAGAGGAGGCGAGACCTAAACCAGTTGGACGATCTTTTTTAAATATTGGCTGTGTGAAATATTTGCTCTCTGCTCACGACTTAGTGAAAAATCAACAATTTGTTCCTCCAGCTATGCACGACAGCCCTCATCTCGCCAGCAGACAAATCTAGAGAATAGCGGGTAAAGTTGGCGCCTGTCGCGGGGTCAGCTGCCGACACCGAGGACACCGATGTCACCGAGGTCACGTCCTCAGTGATTTGAGCGACGCAGAGGTTTCTGCGCTTTGTTTCTGAGTGAGTGTGAAAATTATATCCCTGACTAATGACCGCCGGCCGCATGGACATTTATTTTAAAATTTTGGCATCTGCGCTGGCATGTTGTGTCATCACTATCTGCCAATATGCAGATAATGTAGAAGTTTGTTTAACTTATCTTTTAACTGCCCCAGAATGAGGTTTAAACCATTCCAAATGAAAATTGTCCCATTGTTAATAGAACATGTGCACATTTTCTTTTTTATCTATTTTTTTTTTTTTATCTTATTGTTTTCAGTTTATGGATTAACTACTGAGATATACGGTGCTTGATGCTGTCCCCTTTGTGCTCCTGATAATCTGATAGGCCTGTTTTAGTATTTACTAATTTTCAGGGATAGAATATGAATAAAAATCAGCCTAAGTCCTTGATTTGGATGAGCCAACCGTCTGGAGATGCCATCACATAGAAAGAAATAGGACTTTTCCAGGAAACAGCCACAAAGGGAAAAAAATAAAAAAAATAAATAAAATTATCAATAGGTAAAGTAAAATGTATGCGTTTAGCCCCAGGTCACAACTCCAATGCTTGCTATTTTTTTTTTTTTTTTTTTATATCATTTTTGGCCATGAATATGGTATTTTAAGTTTTGCAGATTGCATAACCAACATTAGCAATAATAACTGTTTACTTACACCCTCTTTCCCTGTAAATACAAAATTGGACAGTCAACATTACAAACTCTTAGCATGAGACTATGCTCAAGCGGAGAGCTATACAGAAATTGCTTCCAATACCCAGCTTCAATGTGATAAAACTCGTAGTTTACGAAAATTTATTTTTTAGTGTTTGTTCAATGGATACACTAAAATAATGAGGCCCTGCAGATACACACACACACACACAAATAAGCTCTGAATGCCTGCAATCAATCTTGCCCTTTATAGCGAAAAAAGGCTGTGAGGAAAGTATGTCAGCTTCAGGAACAGAAGTAGTGGAGTGTCCATACATCAGAGGCAGCTGTCAGCCGCTGTGTTAGTCAGACGCAGCGTTGAGAATGATCCATCCATATGCAACGTTTCTGTGACAGCGGCCAACATGTCAACCGAGCTGGATGAGGCTTTGTCCGTGTTGTCGTTATAATGAAGCCTGAAAAACATTTTAATAAAGGCCAATAAAGGCAACCCCCTTAACATATCCAAAAAAAAAAAAAAAAAAAAGAGTTCAGAAGTAATGGAGAAACCCAGTTAATGAGTAAGGGTTGACTTAAGACTGAGAAGTGATTTTTGAAAAGGTGCGTTGGTGGTTTAGCAGTTACGTACCACTTCTGAAGTCAGACCTACCGCCTGGCATTAAAGTCTCCCTTGGCGTCCAGCTCCAGAATTGGCTGTGAGCCCCTGCTGTGCTGTGACACATGTCTTTACCGCAGGCATAAATTATCCATCCACACCCTTGTCCTCGAACTCCTCACTCCGGCCCGTGCCACAATTGTCCTTGGTCTCCGCACTCCATCCAGAGTGCACTAAGGCCAGTACAACTTATCAAAGCTTTTACAAATGGCACTGAGCCCACAGTTGATTGGTCTGTGGTCCTCCCAGCTTTGAGAATGGATCTTGTAGGTGTTTCCAGAACAAGCTTGGAGTCGACCTGCCCGGAGCGTTCCCCGTTCCTGTTTTGGTGGGCAACATGGTAATATTAGACAGACACACTCAATGGAAGCGCCAAAGCTGCCAAAGCTGCTATTTTTTTCAGTCAAAGTCAGGCTTCTCTGGGGTCTTCCACTAATCCTGCAAACCTCTGCTCAATATCAGATCCCCCTCCAACAAGTCATTTTATGTTAATGATCTTATCACTCCATGCAATCTGGATGTCATGCTTTTAACGCAAACATGGTTAGATAACAGCAGTGCTGTTTGGGTCAGCCCTTTACATTTCAATAATTTAAGTGTTTCTTGAGCTGAATTCCTCCCAATAAAAGAGGCTCTGGCTCTTTGTGCTGCGCTCTAAAGCAGGTCACAAATTTTGATGTTACGTGTACAGACCTATATAATACTGTGCAAACTTTACTGATGACTTTCTAAGGTCTCAAGGGATGTAACACAAACCCACAGCAGAATGTGAACACATTTCACCGCAAATATTATTATCACCCTTGGATTTAGGCAGGAATGAAACTTAATAAATAATGTTTAAATGCCATTGAGCTTACTCAACAAAAGTTGAGTTCAAAAGAAATAAGGGGAAGAAAGAGCGTGTCTGGACAAAAGAGACAGATGAGACTCAACGTGACATTTATTTAGTAATCATTCAGCAAAATGATCTGTTTTAACAGCAAACAGGGACGACAAGAGTTTAACCTGAGACAGCTGTCTGGTCATATAAATCAAGGATCAGGCATCCACAATGAAGAGTCTCCAGTATGAAGAGGAATCCCAGACAAAAGCAAAACACTTAGTATTTGTACCAGACGGCGGAAAAAGAAGAACTCAGGGAATTAATAAATTAGTTCTGCCTACTCAAAATGCATTTTCTTTCTGATACAGTGGCACAAAAAATGATGACTTTTAAGTTAACAAAAGCTAGATGGTCACGATTCAATTTTTGAAATGTAACTAGAATGCTAAGCATCTGCTCTCCCTACATATTGGTTGAAAGTGACCGTATCCAACAACATCATCTGTGTATAGCGCCCAGGGGATTCCAGTCCCCTCACAGCCCTGACCTTGTGCTTAAACAGTCTCGCTCACTTTGCACAGCAGTACCAAGGGGATGCAGCAGATGAGGCATATCAAAAAGAAAAAGCTCAGCTAGAGTAAGAAGCCAAGGCTGAGCTGGAAAAAGCTGGAGCGCCACAGTCACCCTGTGGATACTTGGAGCTGCTGGGAGCTGCAGTTGTAGCTATTAGTTCATTCAGGAAGAAGGGGAGTGACCAGGTTTTACATGTAGTCACGAATGCAGCTTCCAGCAAACCTGGAAAGAATACCCAGGAGACTCCAGTGTGGGGCTAAGAGTCTCAAAAGTTCCAGTCAATGAATAAAATATCATTTCATACAGTGAGGCTTGACACCAACTAGAGCAACAAAAGTGTGCATTCAAGGATGGTTGCATGGCCCTACTTTAGGTTGAAGCAGTTGCTATGTTTTACTAAGGGCTGGTACAGTATATAGAGAATATATATATATATGTTTGTTTAATATTTCAAAAGTATTTGGTCTTCGTCCTGTTGATAGTAAAAAAAAAATAAAATAAACGTATAAAGACCTCTAAAACTAAAGACCTTCCAGAGAAGCTCTTTCGGTGAGTGAAAACCAGCCAACCCTGCCAGAAGCAAAACAAAACATACAACTTAAGAGGAGCAGAAACATGGTGAACACTGACTTGCTGTAACCTCTTGGTAGCTGTTAGGTTACCTAAAAACTCTTCACAAATACTTTTTGGTGTGATGAAACCAAAAAAAGAGACTCTTGCGCGATCGGGATTCAAAGGGATCAGGTCTTCGCTCTAATTTTTTTTGTTCGATGGCTTTTTCGCAGGTGTGGGCCAGCTCAAGGTCACGGCCATTGTTTAAAGTTGTTGAGTTGAGGCAACATCCAACCTCAAAATCAACGAAACCTCTGGATGCACCCGAAGTGTTCAGTCAAATTAACGTCACAGATCTGCCATTCAGGCCTCAGTGTAACATTACAGGTCATAAATAATGAATGCAGAACTGAAACCGAACGCTGCACCGCGGCTGCTGACCTTGCTGAGGGTGACATTTGAAAGCGTTGGCTAAACTCGTCTTGTCCTTGATGTGCCTAAAAGGACCGATGCAGTGTGGCTGGAAACAAAAATGTGTATGAGGTTAACTTTGTGTTTAAGTGTGATTAATATCCTCCAGTGATATGGCTGGACTCAGTATGAGTCGGATCTGATGAGTACAAGTCTGAAAATGAAAAACATCTGGGGTGTGGTGTTAGAGCCAACTGGGCCTCTGTATCTCGCGTCTCGTCTTTGCTTGAGGCGAGAGGCTCTGGGCTGTTAGCACTACACTTCCCGCATACCCAAATCTCTGTGCAAACTCTCAGCAGTCAACTTGCATTGCGGGTAATGTAGAATTTTTACAGAGGAGAAGGATGCATGGCGTGAAATGGGCGTTGCGGTTTTCTACATATATTTTAATTGTTGCATTCTGAAGTCTCATTTGATGTCTATTTGGATTTCTAAAGCTTTTCAAAGAAAGCGAGAGTAATAACCACCTTTTTTATTTCTAAGAAGGCTTGGAAAAGGCCTGTTATTACTTTGTTTCTATTTTTGTTGGTGTTACCTCTGATGCTGTCATTCATGTAATGTGTTGTTTCGAAAAGTGCCAAAGTGCATTTTATTGCGCATCTATTGTGCAGGCAGCTCTATAGGTGCAGCAACAATGCTACACGTTTTCTTTGCTTCTTTTGTTGCAAAGGTCATCCCTTCAATTACTTCTCGCTAAATTTGAAAAAAAAAAAAAAAAAAACAGAAGAAAAAGACAAAAGGCTTCGCTTTTACGCACATTTATTATCCAGTTCAGCTCTGTTTCACATTACATCTTGTAACTTTGCACCATAAAACAACAGAAAGATTAGGTCTTCGCTGAGTTTGCCACTCCTGCAGCATATATAACATCCCTATGTCAGGGCTGCCAGAAAAAAGGCACAGCAAGACATCTGCAAAAGGTCTGAAGTGTAACAGCACATCGGCACTTCAAACAAATGTAACTTTCTTGAATTCAAGTTGAATGACAAGACATTTTTTCTATGTCATCAGAACAAGGATACACATGACATTTAATAGAGAAATTGTTATTGTCATTCCTTTAAAAACGGCGTGCATTGAATTAAGCGAATGCCAATCTACATTCACCACCTTTTTTTTTTTGTTTCTTTGTTTTGTTTTTTTTTTTGTGTGTTTCTTTAGAAAACAGGACACCCGCTGAGTCCTTGCATTTGTGAAGAATAGAGGGCTTGAGGAAATTGTGCTATTGTAACACATTTGTGCAGGAGGATACACAGCGGGTGAGGGCGGAGATTTCTCAGAGAGCTGGATGTTGTGGTGTCAGTAGAGAAATTTAATGTTCTCTGAACCTTTATGCTGCTGTGTCCTCAGGCCAGATCCTGAGGGCACACAGATTTAATCAACTGAAAGGAGTGGTCCTAATGGATCCTCCCATCATCTATTGCATGACATTATTTCTTTGAATGGAACAGAACAGAATGTGTTGTGCTTTTTGTGAATTTAGTCATTTCATTAGTTGAATGATGTACAGTACATCAAAGGAAAATGGCAAAAGTCAACATTCATAAAGTTGCTCATTACGTATTTTAAATTTAAACTCAGACAGATAACGTGATAAAATATTGTTCTAATTGGCAAATATTCACAAGTAAGTGTCTGTTCTAGTCGTGGTCAAACACAGATGTTGTTTTCCTGGCGAGTGCCCGTGCTGTTTAAATAGTAAATAGACCATGTGAGCATGAGTGACCGTGAGTGTGTTGGTTTTCAAATGAAGTGTTGTCATGTGCATTGTTAGCAACCCGAGTGCATGGCCGCCCAACAAGATGCGGGTCAGTGGCACCGGATTTTTCCATTTCAAAGGTGCATTGTCAAGAGAATGAGACACAGCTACGCATGCAGGTACACTAAGCCCATGTATCCTGCCTGTTATACACAAGCAGTGTGCTTTTTGTGGGAGATGGCGTCGGTGCATGTGGCAACCAAGACTAAGGCCAACCCTTTTGAACCATGACCCAGGAACAGCAAAGCTGTTCTTTCAAAATAAGATAAGCAGCGTATCATCAACAATTCAATCAGCATGGCTTTTAGAATAAAACCTTCTTGAATTAATATCACGCTCACACACAGATTGGACTCACAGAGCAGACTCTGCATGGGCAAAACCTCCAGTCCCACTGCCATAACCACTCCTACACGTCCCACATGTGCTGTTGGGATCTGGTCACCCCATACAAGTGCTCAAATAGGACCTGGCAGAGGTCCCACCACGGAGGGGAGACACAGGCTGAACACATTAGGGCTGGAAACAGCTGTCGAATGTGAAGGAAGCCTGTCAGGACACGGGAAAAGGCACCAGACAGGGCAGAGGCTTTCAAAATAAATTGGCAAGTGACAAAGCTTTAAACTAAGACTGACAATCTGACTCAAACAAAACATGGCAGAAATTAACACCTGTGGAGCTCCACAAGAATTTAAGCTGTTTTTTTCCAGCCCTGAAATGGCTCTGGAGTTCCAACTGAAGCAGTTAGAATGTTCTGTTTTTAGCTGAGGACACACAACAGCACTGTTTCACACCACAGTTAGGTATAAAAATAGTAGTGAAGTCAGTATTGTGACGATGCGTCATCATTAATGACTGAAATATTGTACATTGTACTTATATAGCCATTATATTTCCTGGCCAATAATATCAGACAGATGTTTAAATCAGAAAATCCATTAATTCTCCATGTTCTAATTGCTTTGATACCACTGAATCTGCAAGTTTTTATCCTCAGTTTGTGAAATAACAATGTCAACTTCACGTAATAGTCGACGCCCCCTTTAAATCTTCATTCCTTAAGCAGCTGAAGGCCTCGGCTTATGTAGAGTACCCCAGGGTGTGTTAGTATACTGTGTGATGAGGCTACATCTGCAGCAGAGCTTGCAAAACTACACTCATGAATGATGAATTTATGAATTTATCTTTTTTTATCTACATAAAAAAAAAAAAAAAAAACTATGTATTTACTGCAATCGCTTATGTGACAACAACACTTTCAGGGATCGGGAGACACAAATATGACTTTAACACTTGGGCTCCTTAAACTGAGCCGAGAGCCAAGAGACCAAACAGTAAAGTAGTTACATTTCCATGGCTATATATTTACAATCAAACATAATTCAAAACAAGTAAAAGCCAAATAATATAAAATATCAATGGAATTAATCCCGAGGGAAATTTTCACCTCGTTAGTTTAAGTTTAAGATCTCACTTTGTCTCAGCGACATAAAATTATACTTGGACACAGGTGACTGATTTCACGCTTAAAAATGTGTGGAACAGGGCTTTTCATCCTAAACTTTTGAAGTATCACTGTACCAAAAATAATTATACCATTATAGTTTATAATCATACATTTTTAAAATCAGTCCCAGCCATCGTCAGTGTCCATCTGCCAGCGTCCCCCGAGCCCTCTCTTATTATTATCTCTGCTCCTCTCTCCACTCCACCCGGCAGAACCGATCACATTCAAATAAAGCCCCAGAAATGCCGAGACATTGGCTCCCCACCGCTCCACTCCTCCTGCAGAGGGCTGACCGTGACAGACCGGTTATTCACGACACCCAGATGGGATTTGTGCCCTCACTCCGTGTCACTGGTATTAATTTCACCATCATCTCTCTTCACAGAAAGTACTCTTTAGCCGATCACTTCGACTGTCTGTTTAGCTCTGCTGGCCCTGGCAGCACCTCCAACCTTGCACACGTCTGTCAGTTATGGCAGCAAATGTGCCCGGACTCGTTTCATGGCACTTAGTCGTGATTCTGAATCTGAGAGTCGTCTCGGCCTCCATGTGGTTTTAGGTGAGGTGTTTGTATCAGCTGACAGATCCCACTCGTGGTGGTGAAAACGGGAAAGGAGCAAGATCTAACAAGCCAAGCCAAAAACCTTTACTAAATGTTTCTGATTTGAGTACAGTTTTAAAATTCTACATTTCAAACTTTCCATGGGAATTCTGGGGAATTAAGTCTACTTAATGGCCATTCATCGGAAATTTTCTTAATTGTAAATTAGCCTGTAACAGAGAACATAAATGTAATTGGGGAAAAGAAATATCTTGGACCATATTCTTGTTTAAAACAATCAGCTTTGATCCAAATTCTTGCCAATACATTAATAATCGTCGTAATATTTACATGTCCCTGACCTTGGATTACTGTTCTTTACAAATCTTCTTTTTTTAAGTTGATTTTCAAATTGGGAATTCAAAAATATAAAACTGAACTTTTTCAAAAGTCTTGAGCAAAAATTCCCAGAGAAGGTTTCTTGAAACTTACTGGAAATTGTCTACCGCCTTGCACGCCTATAAGTGCCTGCATTTAGTAACACTACTAGCCAATTTTGTGTGATGACTTTCTCATTTTGGGAGAGAGCTACAGATGCCCCAACAGTGACCATTTTAATGGGCGGCAACAAATTAAAACAAGGACAGGATTAGGTTTAAATTAAGGTTACAATAACAGTTATGATGAAGGTTAGAGTAAAGCTTTCCCCAATGAATCTAAACAAACGTAATGTCCCCTGAAATAATAGACACAACAATGCGGTCACATCATCACAAGTACATAGCCGTATAGTAACGACAATCACACTTCTTCGCATGATAATGAGTGATGTAGTTGGCGTCAATGTCACGGATAAAGACACACGGTGAAAGCCAATGCTGGATTCTTCAGTAACGGTCTCTCCTGTGCTATTAGGTCTTTACATAGTCTGTTGATGGTTACATACAGTGTCTTGCCTGTGAAATTATTGCCTGATTTTTGGTCATTCGTGTTTTTAATTATCTAAATAGATGTTTGTAAGTTTTTAATGCACACATTTGTACACACAGCGACTGAGGCCACATGGTGGGTGTTGTATGAACCCAGATGCAGCACAATGGTTGAAAAAGTCAGACTATCTTGGCAGGCAAACAGGAAGGAAGCAGGAAGGCTAAGGCAGAACTCGCGGTCGGGCACAGAAGGCTGGGATGACTAACCAGGAGGCAGACAAAACAGGTGAGTTGGTAAGTGGGAAAGAAACAATCTAGCAAATGGGTGAGCGTGAGGACGGAGTTTATATCCAGGGCTTGATTAGCGGAGACGAGCTGCAGGTGAGTGAAGACAGGTGTGAGGAGTAAGCTGGCGAGGGGGTGTGGCTTGGCAGGCAGGGTGAGGCAGGGGCGGGTGAATGGAAAAGTACTGAGTCCAAGCTGAGGAACATGTGCGACAAGTCTCTGAAGCCTCGGTAGCTGTTCCTTTTCCACCCGCTGCTATAAACATGTACGTAAGTGTTGACTGCTCTTTTTTATTATATATTGAACCTCCCGAACTGATATTTGGAATATTTAAGGCCCCCCTCCCAGGAGCTGTTCATTATTTCTACTCTATCTAAATGTAGAGCTATAACTGGTCATTTTCTTTTAAATATGAATGTGGCTGACTGACCAGCTTTCACGGCAGGGGGCAGGTATAATGGAGACATGCCCTCAGAAATAGAAACTATGAATGTGCGGGGACATTACATGTAATTGATTCGCAGACGCCAACACTAACCCTGACATGCTATTCTGGAATGTGAGAATGAAAATATATTTTTGAGAGCCTGCCACTGGTGGTGTGTTATAACAGGGGGTTCATTAATTCCTTTATATGCAGTGATTGATTTAGTTTTTATTTAAATATGACATTTAATCACAGAATGCTAATTAATAGAAATAATTAACTCAGCATTACTTGACATTCATCTAAAAAAATAGTTGTGGCTATGATGGTGTAGCTATAGAGCAACGTTGGTCTGATGATTTGATGACCATATTTTTGTCAGCCTCATGTCTCATGAGTAGTTATGTTCAGAAGCTGACATCGCAGTTTGTCAGTTTGTCTGTTCTCCCTGCGCTTTTGTAGATTTTCTGTTTCATTTCATGTTTCATTTTGAAGTGGAATTTTGTTCATCCACGAGATAGATAGATAGATATATATATATATATATATATATATATATATATATATATATATATATATATATATATATATATAAATTTTTTTTTTTATTTTTTTTTTTTTTTTACCTCGTGTCTTCTTTGTCTCACCTTTCCCTCCTCGTTGATTGTATGCCGACCCTTTTGTGTTTCTGCTGTCATCACCTTTTTATTTTTTTATTATAATTATTAAAGAAAGGGCAGCACGGCGACATAGTAGTTAGCCCTGTTGCCCCACAGCGAGAAGGTCTTGGGTTCAGTTCCCGGCCTGGGGCCTTTCTGCGTGGAGTTTGCATGTTCTCCTCATGTCTGTGTGGGTTTCCTCCCACCGCCCAAAGACGACATGTTTGGGTGAACTGGTGACTCTAAACTGTCTGTAGATCTGAGTGTGAGCATGAGTGGTTGTTGGTCTCTGTCTGTCTCTGTGTGTTGGCCCTGTGATGGACTGGTGACCCAGTGTGAGCTGGGATTGGCTCCAGCACCCCCAGTGAACTGAAAACAGATAAAGCAGTTGAAAATGAATGAATTATATCAGACACTTAGTGTTTCTACTACAAGAATCTTTAAATATGACACTGACAGCGCCTCATGTCATTGATACGTTACAACACTTTGCATTGCTGTTGTAAGTGTGATCTCCACCAACACCTGCTCTGGCTCTTTAGTGATGAAACGTTCAGCAGCTGTGTTTAACGGTGTCAGTCTGATGAACTCAATGCAGAATCGCTGCCTGTTTGGCACTTAATGACAGACTAGTCTCAGCTGCAGGAAAAAGAGTTGTCGTGAGAGTGAAACCAAGCAAACCAGAACTATGAGCTGAAAGAACTTAAAACTATTCTCTGTGTAAAAACTATTAAACACATCAGTGTGTCACACTACTGGGGACGTTTTCTTCTGCATGAATTTCCATGCTGTAATTTGTTTTCACCCAGTTCAGCATTATGCTGCCCTTAATACTCAATCAATTTCTTCTCAGGCTAATTTGTGCGGAATCATTCTTCACTTTAAAGATATTCAGATTTTATAATTTGTATGAATTTGCTTCAGGCTGTTCCTCCATTTGGAAGTGTGTGTCCCGCTGCATTAAATGTGGCATCCTATGGTTTCATTTATAGATGATGAGGAGTCAAGCGGAGGTTCTGCTGATGGCAGATGATGCCTTCTCTTCTCATGAAAGGTTAATTCTTCGAAAAATGAAAGGAAGCTGGCTTTGTGTATTTGTGCAACCTGCGCAAGTCAATTGCACGTCACGTGCGAGCTCCTCAGTCTGCTGTAATGTTTGGGAGCCACTGTGTGATCACAGCAGGGTGTAAGAGGGCAGGCTGCGCAGTAAGAAACAAAGCCCCCCTCATTACTCCCCGCTGATAGAGGGTTAACCACTGTATTGCTACTACAGTGATGCTTCAGCTTTTGCATCATTCTTTCCGCAGCTCGACTGCTTTCCTTGATTCATTCCTTTGGGGTTCCTACCATCTCTTTTCACAGCCTATAAATTGTGTCATGTCATATCCACAAAACTTAACAACAGACACCTGAAGTATGTGACACTCGGGTAAAATGCTTTCAATGAACATTCAAATGAACTGTCTCAGGGTACAAAAGGGGAAATTGCAAATGTGACAGCAGGTAACTCCGAGATTACTTCCAACTGTATTTTTGACATAGCAATGGGATCTGCTTTCCTAAAAACAATGAAACATCTCTCACGGATCAACAGCAAGCTGACGGAACTGACATCTTAATTACATATTCCAAATCAGGAAGCTCTGTAGGACAGCACTTAATTCACGCTTCACATTTACATGCCTCATGAATTTTGCCAAGATCAGATATATTGAAACTAGGTGTGAGAGAACATATTGATTGAAGTCTAGCTGTTCAAAACATTTCGGGAAAATGGGTTTGAGGCACATTCTGGCCAGTCATGGAAAAGGAAGCCTTGTGGCGCAGCGGTTAGCAGTTCTGGTTTTGATCTCCTGGCCTGGGGACTTTCCGCGGTGACTTTGTTCTCTTTGTGCCTCTGCAGGTAGGCTGTGAATGCTCGTTTGTCTGCTCTGTGATGGACCGGGATGATGGAGTCCAGGGTGGCTGGCTGAGAACAGTCCAAACTAGTAAACAAAAATGTCTCTCTACAGGTATTCCAGCCAGCCAGTAAACAACAGTCGGATGACTCGCGATTGCAGGAGCATGTGTTCAATATACTTCGATATCTGACCTTCGCCTGCTTCTTTTGAATTGTCCCATTTAGGAAAGATAGGAAGAGTGGGACTTTTTCTCTCCACTTTCTGAGTTTTCTAACATGTACTTCAAGGACAAACGACCTGATGCAAAATGCCAGACGGAAGCACATGATGGAGCATGAACGTTTCCTCCTCCTTACTTGCTCGATCTGGTGATGCAATGATTTTTTTTTTTTTTTGAATGAATGAAAGATCAGCTGTCAGTCAACAACAAAAAAAAAAAAAAAAAAAAAAAAAATATATATATATATATATATGACCAATCCTGAATGACACTCTGGACCTGCATGAGCCCAAACAGCAGCTGACAAAAGGCTCCCACAGAATGAACAGATATACAGCTGTAGTAATGAGGGCAGATCCCAGGACAGCAGTGAAAGCAGCGGAAGCACTTTGTTTTCCATAATGATTTATTGTACTGGAGATGTAATATTTATTACATCAGAGATATAATAAATTGTTGTTGCTTTTCCAGGCCAGTCACCCACTCTGATTGTAAAAGGCTAATTTGTGAGATAGCAGGTAGGCTCAGAATAGTTGACCACACTTGACAGTAATGAATAAAGCCCCATGTTTCATATTAAGTGCTCTTTATTTAGACCTCTTAATGTGATTTGAGTCACATATTGTAACCATGTCCCTGAGCGCTGCAGGTGTGTCAACTTGAAGAATGATTTGCTTTCACACTCAGTGGTCACACGCTCACTCTACCAGCTATGCTATGGAAGCAAGTATGCAATAAATTCGGGCCAAATTTTCAGCTTATAGTCAACAGTCGGCAGAGACAGTGCATTTTGTTTCAATTGAGTTTTTCTCTCACATTCGATCTCTTGAGGGCAATTGCGCAACTCTGTTGGTGTTCAGTAACTCTCAATGGGGTTATATACAGCACAGTGAACAGGATTTAAATATATTTATGCAGCCGAAAAAAGGGAAAAGAAATATAATCTATCCATTTTCAGCCACTTACCCCAGTTCAGCTGGTGGCAGCATGCTAAGTGAGGTAACCTAGTCACTTCCTCAGGCTCCTCCTGGGGGTTCCCAAGACGCTCGCAGGCTTGAAGAGCTGTGTAAACTCTCCGTCACTGTCAGGTTCTGCCTCGAGGTTTACTTCGAGTTGAACAATCAGGTAAGAGGGATTGTTTCCAGAGCTCCATCCCCATGAGAAACACAAATTCCATTGCTTTGCTCGTTTCACTTTGTCTAAAAGGAAGCTCAGCTCACGGAGTAGGGTGTAGGTAACCCTAACCCTCAGCGCCCACAGTTTATGACCACTGGATCGCCGATAGATACCAGATTGGCTGGTAAATCCTTCTAAACCGCAACAGCCCAGTGGATTGCTGGCATTACAGCTGGTGTCTGCCCAGTCCATCTGTTCAGGTGGTGTTTTACCCTTGTTGGTCATTAAGAGGCAGATATTTCAAGCCCTTCACTAATGGTTGTAACTTAGGTCAATTCCAAAACAAATGGAGGGAAATGAGCTTTAATATTATGTATATACTGTATATTAAATCTAGTCTACAGTATGGATTGGATTTTCCTGTGCTTGTGCTTTAATAGCACAATTTTTTTCGTATACTCACCCAAGGAAAGCAATCCAAAGTTTAGTTTCATGGCCACTAAGTAAACATAAATATATCCAGACACTGCACGACAGATGTTATCTATAAACAGAGTTAGACGGGTACTGATCTATATGGTTACATAGGTGGCAGATGATACATGGTGCAAAGAATAGAAGAATAAATTCTATTATTCTCTTGTCGTTTTATTTACTTATTTTGAAGGATTGATTTCAGACATTGAAACTTGTAAAGAGGAACGCTCTTCCATGTCATCGTGTTGGTGTCAAGTGCTCTGTAGCACCTACCATAGATTAACATGTTGTCTCAGTGCTCTTTCCTGCAAGTTTCCTGACGGGGAAGGTCTGGAGCGTTATCTTTTCTGCAGAGCTGTCTGTAGCAGCCTGTTCGGATTTGTAAACCAGAGTGTGATTGATGTACGGAAAGCAGGCTCTAATTGCCGTGCTGTTGGTCTTCAAGAGATCAGAAGGCGGCGAATAGAAACATCTCTTAGCACAGCACACAACAATGAATGAATGTCTGTACCTGTGTGATTCCTGAAACAACTGAAATATATGATGTCATTTTACTAAGATGAAGCTGCATTGACTCTTCTTCTGTAACAGCAATGAAGTAAAATGTTGTACCTGCATATATCAGCAGGTTGTGTTGTGGCGCCGGCCCACTTGGGCTTAAGCAGGCTGCCCGTGCCAATGTGATTCTGTGTTGCTACCTTATGCTTTTTAAACTCTTAAGAGGTGCCTTGTGGGAGCATTTTCCAGTTAACGGCTCCAGGCATTTGCCTTCTTGCCTCAGGGTTTGGTTGATAGTTTGTAACCTTGTATGTATGGTGGCTGTAACTACACAAAGGAGGAGAGGCCGACAGGGAAGGATGCTGAGTGGAGCCGGTTGAGGAGAGAAAAGCACCTGTAATGAATTCTATTAGATGTGTCCCTCCTTGTCTCCGACTACCTCTCTCGCTCTAAGACCTCGCTCACTTGATGACCTGCAGAGCCTCAGACAAGCAGCTATAAAAGCTACCTTGATACTATCGGTTGTGTTCAGACACGCCCCCTCCGTCTGATGGCCTCATCTGACTCTCACTTCTGCTGCAATATTTATCTCACTGGAGCCTATTTTCCATCTGTTTTGATCTTGAAAAACACAATAATAAATAAATATAGGCGGTAGAACAGTGCATTATGCATGGCAAAAAGAGCGAGTGGCATGAAGACTGAACCCCACTCAAAGGGGTACTTGAAGAAGATAAGATAACGGAGCGTACATGAATTTGCCCACACAAGCATGCCGCGTAAACATGCCCCCTCACACAAATTTCTGCAGAGGGTTGGCGGCCTGTAGTACCTTCGGTGGCTCATGTACGAGAGGATCGGTCACATAACTGTTTGTTAGAGCTGATCCTGTAGAAGGGAGATCAAAGACACAAACGCAGACACAAACACGCAAAGGCGCACGCGCGCACACACAAAACAGAAGTCAAGTCTGCCTCATTGTCGTGACTAAACTCCATTTGATAGAAATGAAAGTTAGTTTCCCCGTGTCATGTTATGTTAGTACACTAAATGAGATTACCAAATGTGGTTTGGAAGAAATTTTGTTTGAATAGTTTATATAACAGTGAATCTGTGTTATTCTGTCACAAGAAGGTCATAGGTTCGGTGTGCACAGGAGACATAGTTTCATCATACTGAAATAGCTACTTCATTAAGTAAATTATTATCAAGTAAACTAATTTGCTTAACCCTAGTATCAAGCAAACCTTCTCCGGGGAGCTTCAGCTTAACGTGGTGGAGAGCTTTGCGTGTCCCTGTGAACCTGGAAGCTATGTAGGTTAGAGCTTCTTGCTCCTGGCAGGGCCTCCCATGGAAAATTGATCTTAGGCAAGGGGCCAGACAAAGAATGGTCCACAAACACCTTATGAGCAAGAGAGGAGGGAGCAAGAGGACCCTGCCCAGAGGGAGCCCGGGCCCCAAGGCCCGGATGGGCCAAGCCCAAAGAAGCTACATGGCTAATGCTCCTCCCCCCGTGGACCCACCATCTGCGGAAGACCGATTGCGTCCGGTGCACTGCCAAATGGGCGGCGGTGGAAATGGGGGGGCCCCAAACCAGACCTGGTTGGCATAGACTGGTCCAGGGGGCGTGGAACATTGCATCGCTGTGGGGGAAGGAGCCAGAGCTGGTGCGTGAGGTGGAGCGCTAATGGGTGGATCAGGTGGGGCTTGCCTGCACAGACAGCCGCGGCTCTGGAACCGTGCTCCTTGATAGGGGTTGGACTCTTTTCTTCTCCAGAGTTTCCCCAAGAGTTAGGATTAACGAAAAGAGAGCTGAGCCGAAAAGCAAATCTCTTGATCTTCAGGTCAATCTTTGTTCCTACCCACACCTATGGTCATGAGAGCTGGCGCATGACGGAAAGAACGAGATCGCGGGTACAAGGGACCGAAATTAGTTTCCGCAGAAGGGTGGCTGGCTTCTCCCTCAGAGATAGGGTGAGGAGCTTGGTCATCCGAGAGGAACTCAGAGTAGAGCCGCTGCTCCTCTGTGTTAAGAGGAGCCAGCTGAGGTGGTTTGAGCAGCTGGTTAGGATGCCTCCTGGGTGCCTCCCTTGGGAGGTGTTCCAGGCTCGTCCAGCTGGGAGGAGGACCTGGGGCAGACCGAGGGCCAGATTATATCTCCTGGCTGGGAAAAGGAGTCTGGGGCTCCCTGCTTAAGCTGCTAACCCCATGACCCAACCCTAGATAAGCGAATGAAGATGGATGGATGGAGTGTCAAGTAAACATTAATTCAATCATTCATTATTGGGAAACTTTATTCCCCATGTCTTTACTTGTATGAATGATTGCATACAAATGACGTATGCACATTTTCTCTGGACAGGATTACACCAGCAGACTCAAACTAATGTGGTCCTAACTGAATATCATATCACTGTTCTTTTTCCCAGAAAATGTCCTGTAGAAAATATCAGTCATTACAGACTATTTTAGACTGACAACATTTTAAAAGCCTTATTTTCTGAATACAAGCTGTTTGCCGACATAGTTTTCTCATATGAATATAGAACCTAGACATACTACACTCAAAAAGAAAAACAAATCTCTCTCCATACAATACGAAGCCTTCAAATTCTACTGCACGCCTTAACGTTTCTGTGCATCCATCCTCTAATGTATTTGATACATGCAAAGGAGTTTGCCAGAACAAAATGTTGTCTGATCTTTCACACACATACAAACATTGCTTTCAACTGAGCCCTCAAGCTGCTATCGTGTAATCGCGTAGCACTACTCTATTGTTTCTCTGTGATTATTAAACTCACTCATCTATTTATGCCACAAATTAACCTTCAAAATGTTTTCCCCACCCCCAACACACACCCACACACAGAGACACACATTAGCACTCAGTCATCTTCCTACTGACTGCAGGCCGCGCTGTGACAATGACATATTTAACTGAACAACATATGGGTGGGTAATTTGTGTGACACACACTTAACTTCTCCTCCGCTGTGCAGTACATGCCAATTGGTTTTGTGGCCATTGTTGCAGTAGTTCCACTGTAGGCTCGTGAAGGCACTGCGTGACAGCCGGGATAGCGAGACGAGCATGTGATTATTGGGTACATGAAGGTGTGTGACAGTGGGATGTCTGTGGAAATGGAGGAAGCAAAGAGGCAGGAGACACGTAAAAAAAGAGCTAGATAGTAGCTGCAAATGCATCGTGAGACAGAAAAAGGTGATGTAGGAAAGACAGAGAGAGGCAAAAAGCAACCAGAGTATGACACAAATATTCATTCATTCATCTTTTACTGCTTATCCGCAAAGTGCAACAACCACTCACACTCACATTCAGACCCACGGACAATTTAGAGTCAATATTATCTTCTTCACTTCTTCCGTGAAGTCCATATAAATACCTGATGAATTTTGACCCTCGGAACTCGGACTTTTCAAGAATGTGATCATTAAATCCAGTCTGCGAGTGAAGTCCAGTCAGGACATTTGTATTCAGTCCAAAGCGAGCTCTAAGAATGTAATTATTATATTTTTGAGTGTGCTCAAATTGTGAATACTCGTAAACAGTTTAATCAAATGATCACAAACTCACCAAGACAAAACCCGGGACACAGGCTGTATTATTTCAGCATAGGAGTTGCAGTTGTTCTCACAGATTTTGGGCACATAATGAAGCTCTAAACTGCACTTAGTGGGAACGTGAAGGCGGTAGAACACACGGGCAAAGCTTGCAATGACTTTGGAATAAAAAAGAACCATTTCAAGGGAAATAAAATCAGCTTTCATGTGTTTAATTAGTAAGCACACTCAAAACCTGCAGAAACAGGGCAGCTCATTGTCTCTTAAGAAATATTAAAAGTCGCTCAAAAGTAGAATCATACTAGCAAACTAAAGGTGGAGTTGTCTCTCCCTGCTCGAAGTGGCTGATCAGAGTAGACAACCTACTTCCAAAGCCGTTACATCAGGACGCCAGAAAAGACCATTCAGTTTTGTCCATTTTTAGGACAGCCGTAATCTTTCTTGTGGGACGCAGCACTGGATGACATCAGCGCTGGATGATGGCCATCCCTATGCAGCTGTTTCCATTGTCACAGTGAGACACACAGATCACAGCTCTGAAAGGACAGAGAGTAGAAAGGAACATAAAAAAAAAAAGGAAAGATTTCCCTTAAGACCAGGCAACTGTAATAGAGCGTATCCTCCGTCTTTACACATGACAGCCGAAACAGCCCACAAAACTCAGACTTTCTCCTGCCTCGGTTTCCCTGAAGCAGTATCAGAAAATCATTAACTAAAAAGGGAATATTGTGCGGAAATCATATATAGCAAAATTTTGTTGAGTAAATGCACCATAGCGATGGAATGGCCTACTCCATCTGCAAAGCAGGTTAAAAGGCGCCATTGGAAAGTTATAGCATTTAATTTAGCTCGGTGCTATGAGTGATTTATTTGAGAGTCCCATTACAGGGGTAAAAGAGGTCTCATTTTCTGAATACCTGGCAGATGGAGTGGGGATTATAGGCGAGATTTTGTCCATTAGACGCCATGCAAGTGTGGAAAACGGAGATCGATTATAATGTGGTAATGAAACCACTGTATCTCAACACACATATTTATTTGGGGCTTTATGAAATATAAGAGAGATGGATTGTTCGGTGTGTTGAAAATAATTTCCTGTATCATGAGAGGTCATTAAGTAAAAGCAAGGTGTGTTTCTAACCATTACACTTGGGCCTTAATTGTTGCAATTGTAAAGCGATAGAGCCTTTCTACTCCTTGGTAATCTCAGTGACAGATGGTTCACACGCAAGAAAAGCAGACACACACAACTATAGTCACGATCCTGTCTCTTAGAAATTACAATCACACACTGTCAGCCTTTTGTGTTGTGCTGTGACACCGTGCTCTTCATTCTTCCACTGAATGGATAACACACTACGTCCATTAGCAGCACAGGCACCATGAAGTGTTTGGAGTGGAGTGATGACGCCACAGTGTATTTCACAAAAATCACGTATGTTATTATCCAACAAAATCTTTTATACACCAACAAGTAAGTACATATGAAACACCAGAAGTAAAATTTCTATGTACATGCATATATCAAAAATAGTTTTTTTTTTTTTTTCGAATATGTGATAGCTATATGTTGTTGCAATGTTTATTTGCAAATTCAGGAAAAGAACATACTTATCTAAATTCTTTACGTTGTTCATCTGATTAATCTATTTAATTTTAATGTCTTCGAAATTTGGTAACCTGTCCTCTAAATTTTGGGCCCTCCAATGTAGCGTCACCTTACAGTTACTGATTTTGGGATGAATATACATTTACGATGCATGCATGTATATGAGCATACATAAATGCTGTACATGTATTTCAGCAGGCTAGGGATTTATGCCAATATATAAAATTGTTCCACTGGATTTACATGAACATACTTTTCACAAATGGAAATTCAATATGTGTGCATATATTACATCAATTATGGGACTACACAAGAAACCAGGCTTCACATTCATCATCATGGCTCGAGGCAACAAAAGCAATTGGTTTTGCTTGATTTAAAACAAATTGTTGTGAACTTTTTCTGTATGAAACCAGCCCACAATTTTTCACCAGCCTTAATCAAGTGCGGTAGGAAATTGTAATGATAAAGAAGTGGTGATCCTGGATAGTCATCAACGCTCGACGTTATAGTGCAGGACTAGCTTGAAACTTGAACATACAAAGGGACAGAAAAAATAAGGCCGTGAGACGGGTTGAAAATGTTATTTCTATTATATTATATAGAGGTGGTAAAACTCCTGCATTTTAGTTTTGCATAAAAAAAACCCTTTTGCTTTAAAAAATTACTTTCTTCAGATAAAGCTGGATATTGGTTTCATTTTGCATTTCTTTTATTACAAAACTTTGTCACGCTTAAGATACCAAAATGTCCTAGTTTTTGCTTGAAATGGCTCACTGTATGAATGCAGATGATGGATATCGACTCGAGCTGACTGGGACAGCCGTTTAGGAGCCAGCAGGGCTTTGCTAAACGTCAGTCATTGTTCACTTCATTTGCCTGGGCTGATTTAGGTCTTGCTTGCAGGTCAATGCTGCAAGCGGGAGGAGACAGTGGGAGAAAATACATAAACATTTTAAATGCGTTCCCAAATCCCAGCCTTCAATCTCACCTCCCGCCCATGGGGCCATCCAACCACGTTTGATCTCCATATTAGCGAGTCGCTCTGGTCTGCTTTGCCTCATTTATCTGTTGAAAATTGTGGAAACCCGAGATGGTGTCACATAAAACTGTGATGGAAAAGTAGGGTCAACTGCTACACATATTCCTGGTGCCAAATCATAAGATGTGTTCTGCAATTGTTCTCGAAGAGAAATAAATACATTATTACCTCCAGTGTCTTCTTGAAACGAAAATAGCATTTTGGCTTGAATTTGTATTCATAACTTGCCTGCCAAAAATGCACATGAAACAGATACAATACAGAAAATAATGGAATATTTTAGGTCTGTGCCTTTCAACCAGATGGAGTAATAGGAAATGCTCAGTGCAGAGGAAGGAGCTGAGGAGGGTAAATTCAATAGTGGGATTTTAATATCTGAGAGGTAAACATGAACCATGCCAGTTTTCAGAGGGTGCCTGTGTATCATTTCTTTAATGTGGCACTTTAAAGAGCTCAGCTTCAAGAGGCTTTATATGGAAAACACCAACAGCCATCTGAAAATTATTGAAAGAATGAGGGACTGGTTTGCCAAAAAAAAAAAAAAAAAATCTGAGGAAACTTGAGCCAGGGTTGCAGGCAAATGCTGAAGATAGAGATCAATCCGTTTCCCTAATGCCATACCCCTCACACTCCCGCTCTTTCATTTGTTTTGATGAGTTATTCATCCACAGTGCTGTCCACAGTGCCAGCATGAAGCAAGGCTGGTTTGAATGCAGGAGTGTGACCAATGGTCCTGGTGTTGAAGTGCGTCATCAGATCGGGTAGGCAGGTCAGGGGAAATGTCAGCGGTCTCTATTTATGAAGCATTCAAGGCAGTTACTGTGCTTCGTTGTTGAGAATAACAGAGAGATGAGCTTTCATGGAACCATTAAAGGAAAATTATGTGTCTGAGTTTTTTCAGATTCACTTCTAACCCATTGATGTGCCAATAGCACAAACAATGAGGGAAAGGGATGGAAGTAATACTTGTCATATTCCAGAGTCAAAATGTTTTTCATTTTTCATCGACTGATGTTTTGAAGTGCTGTGTCGGCAGCTCACTTGACTGGATGGAGTGCGGAATGGGGAAAAAAAGAGAGAACATCTTCCCATGAGATCACATCAACTGTGATGCTCGACAACCTCCTGATGTGCTGAACCGTGAACGCCCCAGCACTTGCGGGTCATACCATGATCATCTTTGAGCCGTGCACCTTCAGTTTGATCTTAACAACACACGTTCGATGATTGTGTCTTTTGCAGGTTCAGATGTCATTGTATTGATCAAATCCGGCAAAATACTCAAAACTGCGAGCAGTGTATCCTGGACGACATACCTCCACAATGAAACACACGCACTTGCAAAATGAAAACAATTATCGGCCAAGGTGATGCGGCTAGAAATGAAATTGGAGCGAGGTTTACCATTTTATCTAAACAGCAAAGCAACGTGAGTAAAAGAGAGTTTTTTTGACAGGTGCAATTTAAAAAAACAAGCGATAGCCGTCCGGCACACGTATTGTCATGATGAATATTTTTCTGTCAGGACTGTGGGAGCTCTACAAGTTTTGAGCAACAGCAGAACAAGTTAAATGATTGACGATCAACAGACAGTGATGAACATTAATAGTCCAGATCCATTCCTTCTATCAGTGATGTTCTTTTTTAAAAAAAAAACGAAAGAAACCAGAAGCCAGAACCAAAATGATGAATAATAAATAACTAATGCCCGTTACCAAATCTGGTGATCCATTGACTTTCCTGTAATGTGAGCATGAGAGAAGACATTTTCAATCAAGTATCTGAACAGCTGGATGGCTCGCCGTGAAACTCTTTGCAAAACCTTTAGGACACAACAGTACTAACTTTATTTTGTGCTTCCTTTCTCCAATTGTGCCTGTGTTTTTCTAAGAGTGCAATCGTTCGTAGTTAGCAGCGTGAAATCTTTTTCTGGTTACGAATGGGTTTCGACAGAAAAACTTTAGTATTAAATATGCTTCCGCTTTCATGATGACTATAACAGAGCAATCACTTTGAGCATCTTAGCAACACAACATAGCTGCTCTAAGAGATGAAAAACAGCCAGTGATATTGAACAGAGCAACTGATAAGTAAGGGAATAGGTTGGCTACTATGGCAAGCACAGACATGGTTAGCAAGAGCACAGTGTAATAATGCCTTGGAAGGCACTGTATAAATACACTATATACATATTTATATATAAAAAAATATTTATGTCACCCTGTCCTCCTCTTGACCTCAGCTCAACAAAACAAAGAGCAGTGCAACAGAGGAAATAATTGTCCCGGTTCAAACCTTTGATTAAAAATTCAGGCTGATCAAATCAGCCGTATTTATTCACAGAGCCAGATACTATGCATAATTGGCTGAAAACTAGCATTAAGCTGCACTTGATTAGTTATGTCTGATGAGCTTCTTCCTGCTGTGTGTGTGTGTGTGTGTGTGTGTGTGTGTGTGTGTGTGTGTTTGGGGGGGGGGCTGTTCTGTTGATTTGGGCTGATGAGACTCAATCATGCTAATCAATGGGCTCAAGGAGAAGGGAGGAGGGAAAGAAAGACACAGAGTTGAAAGCTAAATTAAGTCTTAGTGCTTGAGTGGGTGATTTCTTGTCAACATTGTGAAGAATCATTCATTCATTCATCTTCTACCGCTTATCCTTTTCTGGGTCACAGGGGGTCACTGGAGCCAATCCCAGCTCACAATGGGCGAGGGGCGGGGTCGCCAGTCCACCGCGGGGCCAACACACAGAGACAGACAGAGACCAGCAACCACTCACACTCAGACCTGCGGACCAATTAACCCAAACATGATGTCTTTGGAAGGTAGGAGGAAACCCACACAGACACAAAGAGAAGATGCAAACTCCACACAGAAAGGCCTCAGGCTGCGAACCGAACCCGCGACCTTCTTACTGTGGGGCGACAGGGTTAACCACTACGCCGCCGTGCTTGTGAAGAATCAGTTTGATTTAAATTGTTTACATAAGCAATTTGTTGACGGCATGAGGGTCACTTCCATTTTTAAAGCCATCCGTGAAGCATGAAGACTTTAATCTCTCACTCCATCATGTTGCAAATTAGTGGAGAAATAGCCAACAATCTTCTGTGTGATGGGATTCCTATTCAGCTGCTAAAACTGATTTCTGAAAGATTACGCATTGCTGTCCTGTCTAAACTTTTCCAACCAGCTCTACCTCCAGCTGCATCCTTTTCAGAAGCTGGTGCTAAATCACCACACGCGATATTCCCTTCCATGCACGTGGACGGGCTAGGTTGCTTGAGTGGATGCAGCTCAGCGTTAACTTCAGATTTAAAGTGGAAGAAAAGGCAACAAGGGCCAAGATCTTGACCATGTCGTAACTCCTCTACATGCAGCCAGGATGACTAACATTCATGTAGTGAACTCAGAGATCAGTACGTGTGCTTGATGTGGTATAAATGATGAAAGGTCCTGAAACACTTTCGTGGGCTACTGTCATTTGCATAACCCCAGTCTGAGTAATATGAGCAGGTCCCTCAGTTTCAGAAACACCCGCCCCGTTTGTTCGTCAAAACATTTCATCTACCCTGGCTAGTGTTGGAACCCCCTCATGTTGACAACACCTACATTTGGTAATCACACACAATTCTGTTGAAACAGAATAGTGGAGGCCGTTTTTTTTTTTTTTTTTTGTCTTAACTTCAATATTCATAACGGTGCTCCCAGTATTCATATTGCTAGCCGATAGTACAAGGCTTATCTGTAAAATATTCACACTACAACGAGAGGGCATTGAGAAGCAAAGTTGGAACTTTTAAAAGTGATAATAACTATCCCTTTGATATGAGGATTTTATACCTCACACACACACAAACACGCTGCACAGGTCAAATAGACCAATATTCAGTCAATAGTAGATACAACACAGTATCCAACCGGTCGCAAATGTGACCAATCAAACACACTTTTCCTTGAAAATTTCTAAAAATTATGATTGATTGTTTCAAAGGGATACTAATGACACATGTCTGGGAAAAATTTGGGATTAAATGGGTTAAATGTGCAGATGGACATTGAAAATACAAAAACCATCGCCATTTGCCTGAGAATATCAACTGAAATAAAAACGTACTCCTCTGAAAGTTTTGCCAAGGATAGACAAAAAAAGCAGACTGATCCTTTGGCTTTAGGAGCATTTACATAATACTACAAATAAAGATGAAATGCAGTGCGAGCTGCTGAAGTTTGATTACCAAGTGGGAAGATCAAGGTAGGACTGCTGGTGTACTGTCTACCTTTTCGTTCTGGAAGATGAATAGAGAGATCAATCTGAAGTGAACTTTGCTGTGCCTCCTTCATGTCGCACCGATTCGAGAAACATGATGTTCCTCTGTTAACTTTGCCGACATATCTGCTGGGGTGAAACCAAGGAAAAGTAGTTGACAGGTTGTAACTGCTAGGGCTGACTTTAGAAGGGTTTTATTTCTTCACTGTTCAAAAAGAAGTCCAGGATGGTTTGCATTGTTACATAACTTGCACTGAAACTTAAAGGCTGTTTGTCTCCCATCAACTGCGTCACTTCTATTGAAAGACATTTTCGCATTTTTTGACACATTGAGGTATTATATAATTTGCAGCTTCATGTCTAAAGAGTCTCTGTTTTAGGTTTTAAAAGCAAACTGATATCCTCTGTCCTGATGACATCGCCGGATTTTATTGTAACACACCTTACTGCAGGTGTTTATATCACAACAAATGTTATATTGTGTGTGGCACAGTGGAGCAGTGTATTGACATTTGGAGGTCTGTATATTGTTTTGTATACAGTGTGTAATGATATTTGTCATGGCATATATATCAACGCTGGTATATTACTTTGCTGCATGTGCGTCCCACCGCAAGAGAAAGGCTTGGTCGAACTCTCTTTTTGGCCCATTAAACTGTCAGCTGTATCCTTCTTCCCTTTATTCATTCAAGCTGTGTATTATTTTCCAGCTTCTTCCTCAGTTTGTTGAAAAAAAAAAAAAACAAAAAACATTTTTGTGTTAAAGTAAAAGCTTGCACTTAAAGAACTTGTATTGGCATTCTCAGCTTAAGAGGCCACTGATTTGCATTTTTAATTTGTTTTTGGCTTTTTAATTTGATTTCCTGTTTTAATTTGTCTGTCCACATGGTTTTTACCTACCGTCTTTATTTAACTTTTCCCTCCAGTTTGATTGTCTGCCCCACCATATTGTCTCTCACCTGTGGTTGATCCCACCGCCTCCCTTGTGTGCTTTTAGTCTCCCACATGTTTTTGTCACTGTCTCTGATTTTCTGCTGCTGGCATATGTGAAGCTCTCCTGTGTGTCTTGTGGTTCTTGGGATTTCCAGTCTGACATAAATATTCCTCTCTGCTTGAAAAACCCTTGATCAGCTTTCACTTTTTTGTCTGTCACCGAAAAAAAAAAAAAAAAAAAAGTCGTCATCATGGTAAATAAAAAAGAAGCCTACGCAAGGTTTTTCTTGCAAGCAGAGATTTTTGTGAAATTGTACTGTGGGAAAAAAAAAGGGAACAAATCTGGGAAACAGGGAAGTGCTAAGTGTTTTTCATGTTAATATCAGCATTAGAGGGAATTATTTTCTACATATGGAAAGGGGCCAGAAGGAAGCTCTACAGGGACCAAACCATTAATAGCTGAGACAGATTTAATGAGAATCTGGTAGGATGGCAATTTATAAATAAAACGCTGATGCCTCTTATCTGCTGTATATTAGCATTTATAGAAAACCCCAATTGTGTAGGCTTGATGAGCAGCATATTTATTTCTCCGTATTTTTTCATCATTTCTTTGGAAAACACTGGAGGGTCTTATCACAACAGAATCTGTGTGTTGAAGGACAGAATTCGCAAACTGTTTGATATTGGCAATGCGTCACAGTGTGCATTAGAGATGAGCTAAAAGGGGCCTGGTTGAGTGGTGTAAATACTTTGCAACACTGATTCACCAGGGATTATTGCATGCTACAAACACAACCAGACTTGTGGTGGCGTATAATGTGGTTTGCGATTTAGTTTTTTGTTTTTTTTCTCCCAGTGTCATTTTCAAATTTAACTCAATGCTTTTGGTGTAATTTTTCCGCTATTAGTTACGCTTGGGCAAGAAGTGAAAGTCGTTCTCTCTTTGGTTTTTACCCCCCTGTAAGTCATTGTCTCTTTGACTTCACTGACTAAACTGCCCAGCATATAAACATTGCAGCGACTTCGGTTCGTGCTGTATTTGACACAAATATGCACTGCACTGATGCGACTGAATCAGATTCCATTTCACGCCAAACATCCAACTTTCTCATCACCTGGCGCCCACGTTACCCACAATACCACCCGACATGACTGGCAGTTTGGCCGGGTGCTGTGACCACAAGCAGGAGTGAGGAGCGAGCTGGAGGTAAATCCGGTGACTCATTCCCGACAATGCTTATTTACATTTCAAGATGTGACTGAGCTCGCAGTGAAATGAGACTTTCTCTGTTGGAGGGATTCATCGTTGAGGTGCTCAACACTTGCATGTTATAGCCAAAAAGTCTGGAATGAATCGTATCTCAGACTGCCATGTCTGGCTGGCCTTAGTTTGGCATCCTGAATTTAACTCATTTGTGCCAACTGAGGCTTCCTGTATAACAATCGTTTCTGATACAAATGTCGGGTGGTAATCCAACTTGTTACCAACCAGCAACTTGAAGGGTATTTCAAGCCCCACAGCATCTTTAGCCATTTATTCAGTGAGTCATTCAGCTTCTTGTTCTTTTGTACCTTGTATAACTGAAATGGCATGGCAAGATTTGGACTCAGAATACTCAGCATAGTTTTTTTTAACCAATTTTTTTTCCAAGTTTTCTGCTTCTACCTCATAACAACAAACTTAAGGAAAAAGTTTCACAGCTGCTCAGACCCTGGCAACACTCACTTACTGCACCATTCCCTTTGTCTTTCTACTTCCCCTCCTTTTCCCTGGGGCAAGCCAGCATTGAGCTGGTGTTGTGTTGTCTCAGCCATTTCTTTTGCTCCAGACTGGCTTTGCTTACCTCTTTTCGTGCCACGACAGCCTCCACTTGTCTTGTGGTTATTGTACCGATTCCCCGCTTAGACACCTCAAGGTCACCTCGACTTGGATACTGGACATATTTGTTTTCCATAGCCACAATAAACTCCTGTCTCTAGCAAATGCAATGCACAAATTGGTTTGTCCTAAATACACCTTTCATACTGTGTCTGTGTTGACTGAGGTGCTGAATTTAGTTTTGGAGCCAGTGAGCCTGCAAAAAGCCTGTAAAATGGCCAGCGGACCAAAGTCAAGCCAATACAATCGAACAGTCATCCGTTCATCTTCTCCCAGTTATCCATTTCCGAGTTGCAGGGGGTGCTTGAGCCAATCCCAGCTCACAATGGGCGAGGGTGGGATACACCCTGGACAGGCCACCAGCCCATCGCAGGCCCAACACACAGAGACAGACAGAGACCAACAACCACTCACACTCACACTCAGACCTACGGACAGTTTGGAGTCGCCAATTAACCTAAACAAACATGTCTTTGGACGGTGGGAGGAATCCCACGCAGTCACAGCGAGAGCATGCAAATTCTGCACAGAAAAGTCCAAGGTCTGGCCTGAGAACTGGCCTGGATTAGTGCTGTGGGGCAACAGCGCTAACCACTATGCTGCTGTGTTTTCTTACAATCGAACCTAAAAATTGAAAACCCAGTCTCCTTTCAGTGAAGGAAATATCCTTATTCCAAATATGCGGTGGAAATGTCTATGGAATCTATGGAATATCCTGATGAAACCAATTTAAAATTGCATCCTGGTAGACGTATTTTTCTTGTGGTCAATTTATTGCCTTAGATTTATATTCATTTAATGCATTACATTCTAATAAATGTGCGTATCACTTCATCACAGGTTTTCAGATTGACAGCGCAAAGAATATGAGAAACATGTTTCCTTTTTCCAGAAAGTTATTTCAGTAAGGTGTGCTATCACTCCATTGCCTGCACTACAATTAACAGCGGTTTATTTACTAGCCTGGAGGGAAGGTTACAAGTCTAGCGAACTTTATTCCTTCATTCATCAGGAACTATCTCCCATGGTGCAATGCAGGAAAATGGTGATAATGTCACTCTCATGATTTTTCAATTACTGAACAATATGTGATGTTTGGTTAAGAAATATGACACCCGTAGGCCTCTTGTACTAATTAGTAGTTAAGCATTTTTGACAGGATATAACAAAATCTTATTATTCTTCTTAGTATTATTATTCAAAATATTTTATTGAAGGCTTAAAGAATCGCTATTCCTATTAAAGTTTTTTTTTTTTTTTTATGTGATATAGTACTGATGTTAAAATCATTTCCTGTCCAATACTCCTGCAATGTAACTGACATTTACTTGTTTAAACTTGTTTCTCAGTTTGATCAGGAAATCCTTGATTCAACACAGACTTTATAGTTGGCACAACTGCATAGTTCAATGGTTTGGGAATGAATTAAGTGCTTAATCTTAGTCGCAGTTGCTTTCATTATTCTGAGATGAAACCTTTTATTAAACATGTATTAAGGACGTAAAGCGAGTTTTCACTCTCAATATTTTCCCAGAAGGACAAATTTAATCGTTTTTCTGAAGAGCGTTTAGTTTAAAACTGCCCATGCTAGGGCATCTGTTCATATGGTAGTTTTCCTTATTCAATACAGGATGCACTTCATTCAATGGTAAAAAAGAAATAAAAAATAATAATAATAATAAAAAAAATCTGAAAATCAATCACCTGAAATTTTTCAGTGTTTTAAGGTGGAAAAAAAAATGAGTTGATTATGTTAAATTTGTGTTTCTGTTTAGTACAATGAAATTTGCAACTGAAAGTTGAACTAAGAAATGTTGGCAACAGATTTATGATCATAGTTACCACGAACTTACTGATTTGTTTCTGATTTTACAATGAAGAGTTCAGTAGAAAAGCAACGCCCACATAGCAGAATTCTTTTCGGTTAAACAGGACAACTCTCTGTGGCGCTCTTGATTTATACTCGCCATCTAATCAATTCTGACATGACCCAAAGTAACTAAACTCTGTCTACCTCTGTGATCAACACTGGGTGAGTATGTTCTCCCATTCATATGTCAAGCAGTAGACCTTCGCTTTGTCCTTACTCTGTCGCCTTGAAGTAATCCTCAACCAGAATATGTTTTCCATGCCCCTTGAATTCAGACTGGATACTTTTGTTTCCAAATGTGACAGTTTCACTGGATACCAAAGGAAAGGTAAAAAACTAAATTTATCTTTTCAACCAACATGACATTCTCGTATTGTTGGTTGTCATCAGTGACTGGCACATAAAGAATTTATTCTCTGGGGACCATTAACGTCTTGTTCTGATCGCCTGTGATCGTATTTGTTTTTTAACCAGCTCAGATGAAAGAGTTTCATCCTGTGACAAGCTCTTTCAGAAAAATAGCTATTGAATTTTTTATTTTTTATTTTTTAGTCGTATCTTATGCTATGGTTATTGATCCAATAATTTTCATTGATATGACATTCTAGCTAGCCACAGGCCTTCTGCCTTTACTTTCCCTGTGATGTTCCTGCGAACACAAATAAGATCAGCTGTTTTTGAAGTCGTAGACAGTCCTCATCATATCTGACTTCAAACTTCCGAAGATTTGTCCAACTGGCCTCATCAAACTGTGTGGAAAACATAAGGTTCTAAATTAAAAGCTTCAACCACGATGATTGGGACATTATTACGGCCACTTAACAGAATAATATGTTAGCGTGATTAAAACTCTTAAAACTGGAAGAAATTGCATTCGTTGAAGACCATATGGTGATTTGGATGACCTGCGTTTGTAACTACATGAGCATTCAGGCATTTTACTTCATGGCAGTGTTCTCTCGGTTTCTTTAATGGCACAAACATTCCCCCCCCCGTTTTTACTGCTGCTGCAATGAGCAGATAATTTGATGACTGATGAGAGCTATTCAAAAGCACCGGGTACACTTCCCGGATGTGCGCGCATCCGTGTAGAGGTTAGCTGCAAATTCCGAGCTGCCACACTTCCTATTAAAATATATCTGATGGCATTCACAGTGTCAGTATTACTTTCACAGCTAATCTGCCAAACTGATAAGGTGAGGAAGTGAGTGTCTTACAGACAGAGAGCAAGTGGGATGACACTAACAGACTCTCTATTTAATCAATGATCTGTACTATCTCAACCCCCTCATTCAAACAGCTGCCGCCTTGCCGCCAACAAAAATCAGATATATTTGCATAAACACCTTATCATTTAATTACAGTTGAGAGTTCTCAAATCATGCTCCAAGATTGTGCTTTTGTGGCGGCTTCGTCAAAGGAAATGATGAAATATTGGGCAGCAGTGTGTATATGAAGAACATATATACAGTGCGTTATATATCACAAAGTATTGGAAATGTATGAAAGACATGGGGGTCTTTCGAAAAGAGGAAAAAAAAATTAAAAAAAAAATCCTGCGAGGTGAGCTTGTAGGGCCACGTGGACCAGGCTTGGGTTGCGGCTTTGCAGCATCACCACAAAGGTCTGTGGACTTAGATTGGATACCTTTACAGTACTAATAAAGATCTTGGAATCAAAAAAATAAATGGATATCGCATGTGCTACACTGCACCTTTAATGTAGCTCAGATTATGGAGCATAAATTATTCACGTCAGCATGAGTCAGGATGTTGTGTTTTGTGCGGCTAAAATCTAAAAACTAATCACACATAGAGTGTTGACCCCGTTTTCTGATATGTAGGTCCTGTGTTTTATACTCCCACAAGGCACTCCGGCTATTTACCATAAGTTTTTGAGTGCACCACCAGAATATGACCCTCTGTGGCTCAACAAAACATTGCCATTGAACATTATCCATGCGGTCATTATGTCATTTATTGTTGAAGTCTTTTTTATTTTATTTTTTTGGTCAACCACTCGTGTGCATACAGTAAGTAGATAATTATGTATAAGGCTGTGAGCTCTGTCAAAACACCCCCGACAGCACAGTGGATGAACAGACCCAGTGTAGACACTGACAGAGGTGCTGGAGCAGCTGCTGCTGTTGTAGACAATGTACACATCATATCACACAAAATGCCAGAGCCATAGATCACACACACTACAGATGCGGAAGGACTGCATCAACAGATTTTCAGCATCTACTGTCAGCCATCTGCATACTATTGAATACAAGGAGGGATATAATAATGCTGCATTTCTGTCAGCCCCTTATTTCCTTCGTGTGTGCAGAGTTACAGGACTTGACAACACGAAATGTGATAGCACTATTTGCCTACGTTTTTGATGCTGACTTGGCTGGCGTGTTTCTTTTGCATGTGTGTGTCTGAACAGTAATCGGTTGCAAGTTGATAGGACAAACTATATGTGCATATTTCTTGAAAACCATGAGAATAAAATCATTTAGTTATGTATGAGTGTGCAAGCAAACATGTGTATGATGTATCATTGATGTCATATTATGCTAATATCATCCAGCCTACTGGGTATGAAAATCCCTGCGATATTGTACCATTCATAATGGAGGAAACTCGGGGAGGTCGTGATGAATAAAGCATGCAAAGAAATGATTTATATGTATATTCTTCATTAATTTCATTGGCTGACTGCAGAATTAAGATAATGGACCAAATAATGATATAGTTGTTCTTAAATTCAGAAACCAGAGGATCATGGGAGTGTTCAGCATTTCTTGGGTACCAATGATAGGAGACTATAACATCAATGCATAAAGTAACATACAGTGTAACACACATTTGAACGTTTAAATTTTTTCCTACAGTTTCTGCTCCGTGTGTGTGAGACAAAAAAGACCTTTCAAAAGTCAAACCACACATCTCTGATTTTCCAAAGAAAGAGTCACGGTGACATCTCCTTCATGGCTGCCCTTATTTTAAAACACATCTCAAAAAGAAAAATGAAAAATAAAAAACCTTGTGAATTACAGTAGCAGGTCTCATTGGTTTTGATTTTCATATGTACTTGAATTTCCAGCACATCCAAAAGTGAAAAACGAGCTACAGGCAGCACCATTAAATGTTGCGGATTTTATGACTGATCAGCTTGAAAATATTTTATAATCATTATGATTTCCTGAGCTGAATCAGATAAAACGACGATTGATTCTTTCAGGAAACTTGCCTTACCAATTCTCCCATATTGTTTCGCTCAGTTCAGTTAGTGGGCATCAATGAAAATCGCATTTTTTGCTCTTTCTCTTTCTTACCATTAATTTCTCGCAGGAGAACATTGATTGAACCAACCAAGGCTGCAATGACTGCACAACCCACTCACAACCACCTACATATTGTACATACATTGTATCATTTTCACACAGCTTTGACTTGACAGTTGCATCAAAACAATTCATACAAAATCACTTGATACCATTGGGCTGCTGTGGAAAGACACCGATGTAAACCAATGCTATAGCACCTGAGGCTTTAGTTTTAACCAAAGGTTTGTCCTGAATATCCCATATGCATTGCTTCAGCAAAGATACAGACTAGACAGGATGTAAGTGACAAAAGAAGTTAATTCATAAAAATGTTAAATTGTTTTTGTTATTATTGTCCAAGCCTGTGTCAATTGTGTGTCGTTTCAGCAGAAACTAAACAAAAATGCCATTAAAAGTTATTTAACCACTTTAATCACAGCCAGGTAACAAAATGTGATTAAACTACTACTCGCACTTGCATGCGATCCATGACTCTCCAATGCAGTTTAGAACATTAAGTACTTTTGCAGTTTGGTCTCGACCTGTTCAATGGCAGTTCACTTGATGTAACTCTGTTATGACTTGGCGCTATATAAGTAAATCAAATTAGATTACATTGGAGTCTTTTAACCGTCCTAATTAACTTCAACTAAATGATTTCTCAGATATTGAACAAGACGAGTAAAAGCAAAAAAAAAAAAAAAAAAAAAATATTTCTAACAATTTCATGTTTTCAGAACTATTTAATGCTATATCAGTGATTACAATGCAATAAATCAAGCATTGGATAATTGACTCTAATAGTTACCTGTGGATCTTTATCCTGTGGGAGATAGCTGCTCAAGATTGCTAAATCTTGAGCCATTTGTCTTAGAGGTTAGGACACTTCCACAACCTTCAAGCCCCTTTCCTGTCGACAAAAAGTGTATAAAAGGCACTCACTTAGTATTAGTTCTGTGTTAATGAATTGAACTAATTTAGCAAGGTGCAAATATCGACGATTCGAGCTAAACGAAATTTGGGCCGTTAAAAATTTGGCAACCTGCAGTGAATCTCAAACCACGAGCTAGTCAAGCAGCTTGTTGCCTCCACGTGTTTGACAGTTCTAGACGAGAAATGGTCAATCACAGTCAGCTGTGATCTAAATTGTTGACCATTTAGCTTTGGGAAATATCCCAGCTGGCATCGGTGAAGTAATATTTCTGCAGAGCAAAAACCATTGATATTGCCCACTCTGATCAACTCCTGCTGGGGATTCAATCATAAGCAGCTGCCCATTCCATCCAAGGAATAAAACAATTACAAACGCCTGTGAGTGACTTGAAATGAATGACAGGAGCTGTAGGAGCAGCTGTTGCAAATGGATTCCCTTTTAAGCCAAAATTAATGGATCCCCTGGCTCCATAAAAATTATATTTTACAATATATTTTCAAAGCAGAATGCTGTGAGCTGAATCCAGAGAAACCTTATTTTGCAAAAAAAAAAAAAAAACAAAACCCTTGGTTGTCTAACATCGTATAGATCATACCAGAGACGGGAAGAATCTTTAGCTTATAACATGCTACACTCAGGCCGACAAAAAGGAGTGCAATGACTGCAGCACTGAACTGTCTGAGGCTCTGTTGGAAAGGTAATGAAGGCAAGAAAAGAAGATAGAGAAATTGGAAGCCATTCCTCATTCAGTACGCCGTGCAGCATGCTAAGTGATAAAGAAGCGACGCGCCCGGTGAATGTTACACCCTCCATTGCCCTTGGTCTCGTCAACCTTTACTTATTGATAATTCATGCTAACATCCATAATTTAAGGAGCTCTGCTTTAAACACTGTCAGGAGGGTATGTATCATGAATCACCAGGCTCTCTGACGCCTTGTCACAGCACAGGCACTGACAATTAAAGGTATTCTCTCCTGCAAGCAGGAGAGGGGCATTTTCTTTAGAATCTTAAATAGAAAATGGTGCTTTTTCCCCTCAGTGTTACTCCGCAGCAGCCATTCCAGGTCAGCTGTAAAGCTTTTTGCAGCATCATTTTGAAAGTGATAGCATTGCACCACTGGAAGAAGACACATTTCTACATTTTTAAATTTGCATACTGGCTTTTAATTCTCACAGAGATTCAGTTTTTTTGTTGTTTTTGTTGTTGTTGTTTTTGTTTTTTCAACATCCCGTTCCAGGCAATAAAGGTATCCAAACTTGGTGCTGCTAATGGTGGAAGTGACGCACAACCACAAACCATGAACATGAAGATGGAAGTAGTTTTTGTGAAGAAGTGCAGCCATAGCTATCTATTTTGACCAAAGACTTTTATTTCTCCTGACTTGTCCTCATGATGCCTTCAAGGAACTACAGCTTCAACTTATTCTTTGCAAGCACCCAATGTGCCAGCAAAAGGTGGGGGAGGCGAAATGGAAAATATATTCAAATTCAGATCATAGATTTGAACTACAGCAAGTGGACACATCAATGTTTAAAACGCACTTAAGTAAATACAGTGATGCTCACTCTCTAAATACTGATTGGTTTAGCGGAAATGGTTATTCCGTATAGTCAGTAAACTCAGAAGATTTGGTGTTAAAGGCTCCTATATACATGTTTTGATGTCTGCAGGGAACAACAAGCAGGGCGCTTTTAATATGAAGCAAATACACTGATAAATATTAATTTTTGGGGCTTCATGTCCTCCTGGAGTAGAGTAGCAATGTGGTTCTTTTTTTCAAAGCCTGTCACCGTTGGAATTCATTGTGACTCAACGAATCCAAGCAGACCACGGAGAGTCAATGAAAAATCTTCAGACTTTTAACAAGCACCTTTGGGCATTCATTGGCTGAATATTTAATACCAGATTTTACAACAGAACGTAGCACTCAAATCAAAACTTAAGTCTTCATTTAAGCCTGAACTTGCTAGTGCCTAAAGACCTAACCTAACCTTCTGAACCCTTCTGGCTGGAGCAGTATACAGTGTGCCTCTTCCACTGAAATAAACTCAGAATCTACAAAGAATCTAGTAAATGAGAGTGAAGCCAGCCAGCCTGCTGCCAGGCTACAGTGTGAACCACTGAGCTACAGTCTATAGATTAAACAAAAAAAGAAAAAAAAAAAACAAGTGCAAATTTCATTTGATCTGAGTGAATTACCTCTCTCTCTGTGCCTAATAATAACTGTAACATCAGCCAAAGAGAATCTGTCTGTTCAGTCCCGTTTGCTCCCATTGTGCTGCAGAGCCCATGCCCACCAGCTCCAATCCAATTAGCAACAGTAGCAACTCTCCCTCACTTCCATTTAATATGCTTTCTCAACTTTTTGTGGGATTAGCGCAGGGGGTGGACTGTGTATTAAGGAAGACCAAGCTGCGAGGTGTTGGAGGAGAGACTGACTAACAATGTGAATGCAGTCAAACTCAACACACACCAGCCTCATGCAGCATGGACGCAGAACCGTACAGGTTCAGCAGGAGACAAAAGCGACAAAAGGAGTTACTGTAGATAGAGCCCTCTGTAATTATTCATGGTTAACTTTGTACTTCCACAGTTTATGTTCCGTCGCGGGGCAAAACCTGCAAACCCAGATGTTCACATTCAACATAATAGAGCTTCAACTCGTTGTAGTTTTCATTAACAATCACTTGGTCTGTTGTTATTGTAAGAAAAAATGCATTAACATATATTGATACAAATTTGCCCCAAACCGTTTGTGTAAGCCTGTCCCATAAACGTCACAAGTGTGATGTGTCGTGTGATGTGGATTCTTTGTCGGCCAAACTGAAAAAAACTGAATTTGAACACATTTTAGAACTAACCAACTCCTTCCATTCAGACTGCAGCCGAGTGAGCGTATTTTTCAATACGGTATGTATTCAATACATACCGAGGAACGTTTCGTTCACACCGATTTCTCAGAGGACCGGTCGGAGTGGAGTTAGAGTGGGGACTACTCCGACCAAATTCTAGTGTTATAAGTGAAAAACTCGAGCTCTGTTTGACATTGGCATCCACGATTTTTTTTTTTTTTTTTTTTTTTTTTTATTATTGTTGCCTGTTTCAGCTAATTTGGTGAAGTAGGGTGGTAAAGTACTAGGGTCCATTAGTATTTTGGTCAAAAATCACTGCCCAGAAACGTCTAGGTTACATCATGGAGACTGCACTGAACTTTAGTTTTAGTTTACCACATTCTGCGTTTCTCCAATATCTGATTGACTATGACAGCTCATTGCAAAGATGGACCAGAGAGCACCTGGTTGGCGACTTCCCTCATGGGCACAATGCGAGTGTAGGCAAGCTCATAATATAAATTATTCGCCACCACATAAACTTTCGCAATGGTACTTGTAAATTTTGTTTATTAATGTTTGTCTGAGGTGAAGATTTTTATATCTCACACAACTTGAGCTCTGTAAATTTGGCGGAATACTCGAAAAATATTATTTCCGTCATCCCTCCTTAATGCCACATGCAATGTGGAGCAAAAAGCGCTCCGACAATTAACACGGACCAGACTACAGGATGGTGGAACTCGTAAATGTTGTGCACGTGTTTGGGGCAGAATGCCTGACATCTGGGCATATAAAACAGATGCAGAAACCACAGTAAATTTGATCCTTTCCCTCGTGCCATTGCATTTATGTTTTTGCAGTTACTGTAATTGCCAGTTTCAAACCTGGAAGTATCGTTTCTATCAACATTCAAGGGAGAGAAACTGGCAGGCCGAGCCCTCAGCTTCAGAAAGTTAAACCAAAAGCAGTTACTTTTGTAAGACCCTGGGGGTTTGACGCTGATTGCAGAGCCCTTGCATGAGACAAATATGTGCAACTCTAATAAATATTTGTTTCTTCATTCATTCATCTTCAACCGCTTTTCCATTTCCGGGTCACAGCGGGTGTTGGAGCCAATCCCAGCTCACTCTGGGTGAGGGCGGGGTCACCTTGGACAGGTCGCCAGTCCATCACCGGCTCAACACACAGAGACAGACAGAGACCAACAACCACTCACACTCACACTCGGACTTACGGACAATTCAGACTTACCAGTTAACCCAAACATGATGTCTCTGGATGGTGGGAGGAAACCCACGCAGGCTTGGAGAGAACATGCAAACGCCACACACAGAAAAGCCCCAACTGAACCTACGACCTTCTTACTGTGCTTCCCCCGACTATATTTGTTTATACCTAATAAAAAAAAAAAAAAAGCATCGAGGTGACATGTTTCTCATAAAACAGACATTTTGTTGTGTTTTTCTCTGGAAAAATATTTAAATACCAATGAAATACCTTCTTGTATCTTAGAACAGCATTTAAAAGCAGTTTTTTATTGTAAGAGGGCGAAAAATGATTGAACAATGACATTCTGAGCAATTACCAACACATAGTGAGCAACATTTCTTTTCTCTTACATTTGTCTTCACAAAGTGCCTGGTTTGAATTCAAAATAATTATGAATTACAAGTAAGCACTGTGTTTGTGTGAGGGAACCAGGATTACAGAGTATATACCCAATTCTGCCTGTATTGTACACATTGTGACTCATGCATTAAAAAAGGAAACACTCAGCTGCTTTGAGTTTATTATTTTAATAACTTTATTTTTCAATTATTACAAATTATAACAAAACCGAATCACAGGACATTCACAAGAAGGAGAGGAATATTTTATTTATTTGAACATTGCAAGAAAGGGCGAAATATCTGTATCGGACAAATAAAGCACAAGGAAAGATCTGTATCTTAGATGATAAAGCAAGACTAGAAAAATTGAAAGGCTTCGTCTGTGGCTCCCTCCTTGATAATTTCATACAATAACAAACTGTGAGGTATTAAATCTTACATATCTGGCTTCCTGTGCAATTTGAAACCATACTGTGTTAAAAATGAACAGCTTAATTTAAAAAATCCATTGATATTCTGGGTGGGGTGGCCTGTTGCTTTGACCTCCGGCTCCTGTCGACCACAGCAAGTGATGGATTAATTAATTCAATTAATTATTAAGGTGAACAGGCTCCTGTTTGTCAGGGGTTACATGACCTGGGGGCTGTTGAGAAATGCAGATTGGGTGTCACCTCCAAAGTGTCTGGGTATTGAACTCAGGCAACGTCTGGCTGTAGGATAGTAACCCTTTCATGTTTAACTAGAGTAATAGACAATGGGTGTTGATTTTAGAATATTTGTAAATTATCAAGATGAACTGATTAATTATTCACTCAGAGGAATTTAAATATACATTTTAAAAAGTTGATATTTCCCATACATGTCCCTGATGGTTCCCCACTGGTAAATCGTTTCTCAAAATACAAAGCGCTGACCTAGAGGCATGGATATTTATATTTATCTGGTTTTATGGCACATGTGTTACTTTAATGTAATTAATAATGTGTTTATATTGATAAAACTCATCAACCGTGACCCGTTCTTTATAATATTGATGTCTACTCTAAATTAACAAATTCTTGGCATGAATGTTAGCGATCACGCTGTCATTGCTTATATACTCAGCCACCTGTAAACCCGGTTTGATTTGATGGAGTGGCACGAGGAACAAGTAAAGGAAGATTTCTGAGGGGATCGAGAGGCTGTGAGCAACCAGAGAGCTTGTATCCACTGCTGGCAAGAGCTGAAGTCAGTTCACATCACTGTGAGTGATGTGGCTAAGGGCAACACGTTTGACAGCACTGAATGATATTTGAGTAGTTGGAATGTGCGTTATGTGCTTTAAACTTCAACATTAAAGCAGCAAAGCAGCAACTGCTTGCATCTGCGGGCCTAATGAATGCTCGTTATTGTACTTGTACTGAATAAATACTATAGATACAATATACAGCTGCAGTGCAAAATAATATATGTGCACTGCCCATTATTCCAGGAATGCTAGCAGTTATATCACATAAAATGTGAAGATATAAATCAAATGCCTCGGGAAATGTGTGCTTTGAAGAGTCAACCATTGAGTTACTGCACATGGCTAAAATATAGAAATATCTTTATATAAATGTCCTCTCTCTCTCTCCTGTTTTCTACTAGAGCAAGGAGCCACGCAACCTGACAGAAAATTGCATGCTGTTTAAATACAAATCACTGACAGCTCATAATTTTAAGATGCCTTTATACCTCATATGTCTGCACATCCAGCTCAGCCCCTGAAGAATGGGAATGTAGTCTTTTTTAGAGCATTTATATCATTAAATATTGATGAAATAATAAAACTGTACCTCAGGTTGAGACAGCACTTTGGTCTGCCTCAGTGTTGAGTCCAGCCAAGCTCATTCACATGGAGATAGAGCTGAGTCAGACTGCTCTCAGCCACACAGTAATCCCCCCGCTGTAATGTTCAAATCAAGGACAAACATCATCCCCACGCTGAAGAAAGATGCTCAAAACGTGACATAGAAAAGAAGATGGAATGTGGGAGAGAATGGGGACCCTTCTCATCGTTCCCCTGTCGGCAAGACAGCCTAAGCACGCACACCTGGCTGGAACACAGCTACATGGACATAAATCCAAAGAGAAAAAGAGGGGGGTCAGGTATATTCAAGAAGATGAGTTGAGAAATACCTATTTTTTCCCCACATTTTTCATGTCTACAGCTCAATTGTGAAATTTTGGTGGTACCCATAAGTTTCCCCTGTGGCGGTTGTTGGGAGTTTGCAATGTAGCTTGGTCTATGCTCATGAAGTATTTTATATGTAGGACCTTAAAGTAATTTCTAGAGCTGAGTAGCAGAACTTTGTATGAGTTGATCTTTCTTTTTTTTTTAGGAGACCAGTAAAAAGACCAATGGAGCTATCATCATCATCATGTTGATCTCCCAGCATTATTGAAAAGCTTTTCTCTACTCTCAGTCGGATTTGGTCTGCATCCTCATTTTAAACCATTTATTTATTGTCAGAAGATAAGTGGTTAAGGCCATCATTTGATTCAACAGAAATGTAACGAGGTCTCTTTTGTGAAAGCAGTTTCAGAGTTGTGGTTTGTTCTGAAGACCTGGCATTGCGCCACCTCATTGTTTTCCTTAAGAAAGGAAATAATTTGAACCGAAATAATCTTTTCAAGCACCTCACTCATGTTTTAAAAAAGGGAAGTTGAAGATGTCGGATGCCTGTTTTAAGAGCTTTTCAGGAAATTAGCTGATACACTGTCAAACACTTGTCAAACAAAGTTTTAGTTATATAAGTCGATAAATAAATTAAATACTCAGTCGAGTTTTGACTCAACATAATGTATTGCAGAGATTACTGAGGTCATCTGTGTTTAGCGGTAGGACCGGCAGTATTTTGTAATTGAAGGACAAAGTGAGTTCACATTTTCAAACAGAACATAAATTGATTATTATCATTGCAGGGTTTCCAAGTATTCATGTAAAAGTAATCCTTTCATGCATAGCGCACAGCTTTGCTGCAGGAAGCCAAGGGCTTCTTTGCATACATTGGTGCTGGAAAGTTTGAGAATTTACTATATTTCCTCATATATATGAGAAAAAAAAACTCAGCATATATAAAAAGAAGCCAACAAATGAGACAGAAATGTCACACTGGATTAAATATTTCACATCTGTGAGTGGCACCATATGTGAAGCTTTAGGATTAGCAGTCATTTTGAAGATGCAAACAAATATAGGTGTGATTAACTTATTATTAGCTTGGCTGGCTCAGGTGTGAGCGGGTTCCCTGACTAACACATGTTCATGAAAGTGCGTATTGGTATGAGTGAAGACGTTTCTAAGGACCTTGGAGAAAGCATTGTTGATGTTTATCAGGCTGGAACGGCAGAACCATCTGTAAAGAGTTTGGAGCCCCAGTCAGACAGCTTGTGTACAAACGGGGGAAATTCCATAGCGTTGTTGCCCTCCCCAGGAGCGTTCAACCAACCGAAAACACTCTGAGAGCAATGTGAGCGTAATAGTCAGTGAGGTGACAGAGGAACCCTGGGTAATTTCTCACCTACTAAAGGCCTCTCACGCTGGCTCATATTAATATTTCTAAGTCCGCCATCAGGAGAAGACTGAACTATAATGGCGCGCATGGGTGCCGTCCTCCAAACAGATGACTGCTGCCTGTCTGAAGTCTGCTGAAGATTGCATGGACAAGCCTGAAGGTTACAGGAAAAAAAAGGTTTTATAGATGGATGAAAGCAGACTAGGACTTTTTGTTTTGAATAAAAAAAACATTATGTTTGGAGAAAGGAAGCTCATATTTTTGAAGATATATAGAATATTCTAAAGCATTTGAAAACTTTCACCATTTTTTATTTTCTTGATATATGTCAAAATGGTGAGTGCCTACCAATTTGACCTCTTCTTCACCTGTGGAGTAGCAATCATTGATTTATACAGTTTAGAGCAGATGACGAACTGTTATTGAGCTTTGCACTCATTCTTACCACTTTCTTTCGAACCGATGTGCTTCTGGACAAAAAAAAAAAAAAAAAAAGTAAAAAATCTTCTATTCATTGTCAGGGTTAGTGTGGGTCAGTTGTAGAAGACCTGCATCAACTGCGCGTCTAGTGAGTTGGTAGATTTCCAGAGAAATGGACTCATTAACATGTTCAATGAGTACAAGGGCATAAATTGAATAGCTTTAGAATTACACATGCGTTAATACTCAGTCATATCTGGCCATATCAGGCAAGATCAGCTCGGCAAATTTCTGTAGAAACAAAGATGATGTAAGGAAAGTTCTTCTTTAGGTTTAAGAGCAGGCACAAAGGCGGGATAAAAGCAAACTGTCTGTCTATGTGCTTATCCAGACATCCTTGTTTGTGTACCACTTCCCAAGGGCGTGACGTAGGTTGGCACCAAGTCGTCTGCGACGTTTGAATGAACCCCATCTGGTTTAAAGCGGCCTTTACAGTTCCAGAAGATACTAAAATTGTCAATAAACTTTATCCCATGGGCGAGACATGCTGATGTCAGCCATGAATTCAGGCCAAGGAGTCTGCTGAGGGATTGAATTCCTTTCCCCCAAATTTGAATTTTTCCCAAAACGTGTGCATAGTTTTTTTATTCTTGTTTTTGTTTCTTTTTTTTTTTCTTTTCTTTTTTTTATCAGTAGTAGGAAATAGTTTTTTTCAGGCTCTTAGCTCTCAGAATGATTAAGGGCTGAGTGTGGCTAATAATAGTCAAGCAGCCGCTCACATCACTGTCACTGTCCTCAGGCATCTGCCATGCTTAACTATGGAGTCACTGGTCTAAATCGTGTCTGGCTCCGAATTGGAGAGAGCGGCATGTCTTTTTTGCCCTTATGGGACTATTTCAAATTCCAGTGGTGTTATTTCATTCTTTGCGGACTCCAGCGTAATCCCATGGAGGAAAAATATGTCTGTTTGTTCCCAGCTCTGTATGAAGGCTGCTGCGCGGTCGGCACCGCTCCACATATAGCATTATTAATGCATTAGACTGAAGACAATCGCTGTTCTGCCAAAAGCATGCTGTGTCTGTTTTGCTAGCGGCCATATTGTCCAAATTTGACAAGCCATATGTGCAGGCCCCGGCACAGCTATGGTCCAATGGTCATACATGCCCCAGTCCAATTTTCTACAAAAAGGCCATACTATATATAGTATGGCTGATGGTGGGATATATATGTAAAGTTGTTCCTAATGCAGTATTGACATTTTACAACTGTACAAACCCGGCACTTCCATTTACATATGATTCAAATCAACTATATTTACCAGCGCTAGTACAACTACTGCTACTCCTGCTACGATTGGCAGGCCACCATTCCAAACTGCAGAGGTTAAGTCCGCTCCTGTCTCTTTAAAAAAAAAAAAGCTGTTGAAAAACGTATCATGTTATCTGAAAATGACAAAATGCCCGGCTGAAAGCACATCAAAGGTTTTTGTTTTCGTTTTTAAACGCTGTGGTCTGAATACTCTGAGGGTTTCATCGCCTGCCTAGAGGGCGACTTATGTTGAATGTTTTTGAATAGTTTAGAGTACCCATGTTTGGATTTTGTAATTTGTCAAATCCCTCTTGTGCATTTAGTGAAAGGTTTGTTTCACTCTCCACTGTTCCCAGTGTCTTTTGGGCTTTCTGTTTTACACCAGTTTTCAGCAGTGCTCTAGTGTGTAAAGGTTCATTTTTTAATCCTGTGTCATGTCTGACTTTTTTTCAAAATTCAGACTACATAACATTTCACTTTCAGTACGGCGGAAATCTGAATGAGCATGTTCCAAGTGAATGTAGGGGTGCCTTTAGCTGCTACAGAGTCAAAAATATTTTTTTGTTCAGGAGTAAATGAGAGAAAAATTGGTTCAAAAATTGGTATATCGACATCAAATACATTCTAATATTGCACCATGAATGCTGGATCTGTTTGCTTTTCAGCACTTACACCACTCCCTCTTTCACATTAGGGGTCAGATAATGCTCATCTCTCTCTGTAATAGTCCTGTCATGTCTCACTAAAGCTGTTATTGAACATTTGCTCAAATGCCACCTGTGTCTGCATAAAAAAAAAAAAAAAAAAAAAAGCCATTACTTCAACAGATAGCTGAAGCAAGCAATACAGCATATGCAGAACCTTCTGCAGGAGCTGCTGCAGCCGCATATTGTGTGGAGGGAAGCGTAAACTTCATTCGAAATGAAGTGACAAGAAAAGCTGAGCCAAATGACAAAATAATCCAGTAGAGTGCCGTCACCAGCCACGGCCTCAATAACTATCATAGAGATGAATCCACACTATCGACTGTAATCAGCTTCAGAGAGGTGGATAATGTTTCAGATATTGGATTATATCCTATAGTCTTCCCTTTATTACATGTGGTCCTGTGCTTTTCTTTGACGTGTTTAGCATGATATGCACCCTGTGATCTGAGAGTAAACTCTTAATCATTGCCCAGTTTCTCTTCTGGATTATTTGTTTTGCCAGTTGCCGAGGCTTGTTCATTGAAGTGTCTTGAAATGTTGCAGTCAAATTGCAATGAAAATGAGTTGGTTTTTGAGTTGATGCAGGAACAGTGGACAGTGGTAATTATCCAGTGATTGCTTTTGACTTACATAATTGCACAACAGGGATTGCACATGAAATATGGTATTTGAAAACAATTGATTTTGGCTTATAACCGCTGAGCAAAAACAGAATAAATTGGTTTGGATTGGTCCTGCTCCCTCGTTGGGAAATAAAGGCCTTTTTCATTTAGTTTACTTTCTTTTCTTTCTTTCTTTTTGTTCTCCCTTCTACTCCTAACTCCCTTCTATGAACCATGCTGACCATCCACAACAGCCTGGATATGTGATGAATTTTCAGTCCATATTAACTGCATATGAAGCTCAAGCAGTCACTCTATTTTGAGCTCTTTCTGGATGTCAGAGGTCAGAGTTTCTAAATTCTAGTCCAGCCAGTCACATGAGGAAACTCACTAGCCACTTTTAGTTAGGTGAATTTAGTTTTATGAAATTTTGTGTACATCTGGACACTGAGAGCAAAGCTCAACCAGAGTGGTGTTCCTTGATTACGCATTCAATTTTGTCTGGTGAACCTGATTCTGATTTTGGCAACTGTGATCAGAGCTGCCAGTCGGCAGCTTCTATGTGTGAAAAATTAAAGTGCTACATCTATCAATTCTCTTTGCTGTTTAACCATCACGGTCGCAAGGCGGCTGCAAAAGTGCATCCATCTGAATTTCAGTCTTTCAGTATATCGTCTGTAAAAGGTTAGCTTTCACACCAACACCATCTTCAACACAACAGTGTAGTTCAACAAGGAATGCTCCAGACACATCTGCGAAGTTAATAGTCGACTCAAAGGTGAACAGTTCAGCATCATACTGTTTCTGATATGGAAAAGGTTAAAGCTACAGATGTTCTCGGCCCCTCTGCACTTGAAAGAGTCTTTAGAGTCTTTTAGCTCCAATCGCGCTGCTCTCATTATTCGTGTACAGGTGCAGCAGGTAGCTGTTTTCTGGTAACAAACACAGCTTTGAAAAACTACCAGCATGTTTCTAAGTTGGAGTCAAAATTCAAATTGTTGCTGGGAGGTGAGCGCTGTGCTCTTGTCAAATTTATTGTCTTAATGTCAAATTTAAAAAAAATCCAAAAGATATGTGATCAAGGATCCTCTCAAAAAAAAAAAAAAAAAAAAAAAAAAAAAAAAAAATCTAAGGAAAATGCACATTTTTAGTCTTTATTTCCATTTTTAAACCCCAAAAGTGTTTTCAAAACTGAAGGGGGAGAGCTATGTTGTTTTTTAGAGAGTACATTTGAGGTGTTGAAAAATTTAGCCCACACTCTTTACCCTGACCGAAAGGTGGCTGACAGCATCTTAATTATTAATAGTGTATATTTCACATAATTGTTGCTGTAATAAAAAAGCAATGGCAGATAAAGAGAAGTTACCCTGATGTAAGTCGAGCTCCAGCTCCTGCACAGTCGTCCATGGGACTTGATATGCGTGGCCCAATCAGCTGGTAACAGCTCTCTTTATTTCTCTACATAACACCAGGGACCCTCTGGACACAAAAGAAGAGGCTAATTCTGCATCAATAAATATCCTCAGCTCACTATTTTTGGCTTTTCAGTAAATGCAGTCTAGAGGGCATGCATGATGGTGGAGGAAGAAGATGGAGCTCTACTTTCTTGGCAGCTTCTGCCTGTGGTGTCCGAGGTCATGCCGAGGTCTTGGAGGTTGTGCAGCATGTAAAAGCACCATGCGGGAAAAAAAAAAAAAAAAAAGTGTTCCTCCTTTTATCTGCTGCAAATGGTTCCTGCAAGTGGCAATCCAGTCTGGGTGCTTTCCATTAGCCCCAGGTAGCGCTTCACTTTCCTGTCTCAAATGTATCCTCTGTTAACTCCTCTTAGGAGTTAAGAGAAAGACAACCTGTGCAGACCTGGCATTAACATGTGTCTCCAGCGAGGCAATCACAAGTGGGCAGTATAATAAGTAGCTATATTAAAACCTGCCGTTAGTATTCATCTCCACATGCATCTCTGCTTGCCACTTCTGATCAGATTTCATTTTATCTGTATTTGTATGAATTTGCACATATAATTGTGAGCGAGTGCGTGTCTCGCTGGATGTTTTTATTGCATATTCAGTCTCGAAGTTTCAAAGCTAAGTTGCGACAGGTTCACCCAAGCACCCAACCATGTCGGGCCTGAACGGGATCGGAGGGGAAGAGAAGTGGGAAGTGGGGAGAAAACGAGCAGCACAACTGTTAAACATGTTGAAACACTAACAGATGAAAACACCTGATCTCTGCTGCTCCACCTCAGAGTACAGACTCATAACTGTGTCAGGCCATCTGACTGAAACAATACAAATGAGAAAACAGAGTAGACGTGAGGGAGCAATAAAAGCAGCTATAAATATACCAGCCTAGAATCTAAAGCCTAATTGGTTTGTAAAAGACCACAGGCACAGCGTGTCTGATGTCAGTTACAGGCTCCGGCTGATTCTGTAATCATAATAATAATGACTGTGACGATGCAGCTCTGCTGGGCTGGAGATGTATAGATTTCCTTAATGAGTCAACATGCGCTTGGGAAAAAAAAAAAAAAAAGTGAGGGAGAGAGAGAATGAACAGCAGCACTGAAGGTAGAGCTGACGGAATAACTTTAAGGTTCGATCGGGCTTTTCCAGTGAAGTATCCTTGAGCAGGACAGTGAAGCCCTCACTGCCCCTGATGCCAGGAACCTTCAGTGCTACCTGCGTGTGAAGGAGTGTTCCGTCCGGAACTATTGGTCATCTAAGATATAGTGTAGTTCGGTCATTAGCTTTGTATGTCAGGGGGATTTTCAATTCTGTTCTAGACTTGAGATTCTGCAGATATATTTACGTAGTACATACAGACAGCTGACCACGGTGTCAGAAGGAGCCTCCACAGTGACAGAGATGGAGAAGTCCACGCAACTGGGGATGCGGTGGAAAGATCCACGATGCGTCAAAGACGTTTTTGATGCTCAAAGTATAAAAGAAAGTCACTGCTCAGGCTTAGAGTGTCAAAAAGTAAGTGATTGTCGGCGAGGACCAGCACAGCACACCCTTGGTTCTGTGGTTTAGGAGAGGGCAAAAAGAAGAGAAGAGACTGAGAGCTAATGTGAACTTCGCCTTTTTTCCTTTTTCTTTATTGCTGCGTTCAATGGTGTTTGTGTTGTCACTTTCACTGCCATAGGAGATATTCAGACTTTCGTATTTAATCCAAGTGCCTCCGTTGCCTAAAGCACAGACAGGACCAGATCTGTTGTGTGGCGTTCTTACAACCACCATACACCCAAACCTCCTCCTGTACCACTGTAAAAGAAACGTAATGAGTCATACACCCAAACACAACCCAGCCAGGATTTAACAGCTAGACTTTTTTTACTGCTCTCCACTTGTAGACAAATATAATTTCCTGGAGACAGGGTCATAGTGTAATAGTAACAATGTTTCCATGACGGTCCAAATCCTCTTGGCCACTCCCTTTACTGCCCCATCATATCATCTGACCAATCAATAACACATTCAGATTAAAGAGGCCACATAGCATTCACCTGTGCTGCTCTGGGAACCCTTCTGATTCCTTGACTGCTTTCGAGATGCATTTAGGTGATTAGAGCTGGAGTTCAACTGATAACTCTGCCCTGCAGATACATCATGCTGATGTACACAAAGCAAGAAATTGTTGAACACAAAGGCGACCTAGATTAAGATATGGAATCACAGGTTTGCCCACCAAGAGCCCGTTTTCAACATATCATATCATAAAAATATGATAATATCAAATATGATTACAGCAGTGACGGTTATGAAGGAGTTTCGGAGCTCTTCTCAGCTGGTAGTTTGGTCTAGTCTTCCTGAACCAGCTGCTCCATCTTTCCTTGGTATAATTGCTTCCCTTGTTTACTCTCTGTTTCACATGTTAAATTGCTCTGGACTCAGTCAGGTCCGGTTCAGAACAGTGTTTTTGCTGTTTTTGTTTTTTTTTTTTTTTCTTTTTGGCTGGTTTTAGATACAGTATATGTTTTGGGTCGATACCGAGTCAGTGACCTGCAGCTCAGACAGAGCTCTCTGACACCGGGCAGTACTGTATGTGTCATCGCAGAAGGTCATCCGATTTTCTCTGCACAGATTCAAAGAGCCGTCATGATGGACGCAGTGTAGCAACCACAAAAACTAAGCCCCCTGCAGGTTTCATGGGGGTGTTCTTTTCTTATTTCTGTTTCTTTTCTGTGAACACTGATCTGATGTGACTTGGAAAAAAAGAAATCTCTCTTTTTTTGTGTGTGTGTTTCATCTGTTCAAAGGGCATTCCCCCAGTATCCTTTTGGCTTGTCAACATTTATTTTACCAAACTCCTGTCGGGTTGTTTTTCATGTTTCCCTTTTATAACAGGGCTCTTCCTGAATGAGGCCTTGATATATGTTGCAACTGGGCGCTGGATTCTGGAGGTTAGTTTGACTCTGCTGATATATATCTGCTTTTTTTGTTTTGACCTGTTGTGTCCAACATCCATGGATGCGAGCACACAGTGCTACCAAACAGCACATCAGGGACTTCTCTCCATTTAAATCGGTTGATGAACTGATTCAAAGATTGAATAGTATTTCCTAATCGATGGCGATGATCGGCTTGACATACCACTACAGTCCACCTCTTTATCCACATTTAAGAAAAATTGTATGGAGTGAACAAGTTTTGTGGCAGACAAGATGTATGAGTAGAAATATTGCCTGTGGTTGGTATTTCATGTTGGTATTTCATTTTGACTCAAGAGAAATGACTGAATGAGAACTAGGATGAAGGTCAGGTTAACTGTATGCATCCAAAAGGTTTGCCCGTTCAGACAGATCTGTATGGGTCAAGTGAAAAGCTCCAGCAATGCGCTGCTCTTTATCACCTGCTAAGTTAATAACCAGGCCAACCGAGAGTTTACATTTATCAAAACAACCACTTGGTCTTAATCCTTAAGGTTTTAAGGTAAAAAAAAAAAAAAAAAAAAAGCGACTTGTTGACAGCACTCCAGATGAAGCTTAAATCTCACCTCCGTGTTCCTTGTCCTAGTAAATTGAAGTAGGTTTGTCAAGTGCAGTTCCTTCTTCATCTGATTGTGGTGTGCCAAAGCTGGTCACTGCCTCCTGAGGTTGGACAGCTTAAGCACCCACTGATTCTTATCAGACGGTGACAATTGCAGCTATCCTTAGGAGGGTAAACCGACGATTTGTTGAGGACATCCTCAAAGAAAAAAGAAAAAAAAACAGGGTACGATGAACCGACAAATGCATGAAGCAGCGCTTATTCTGCAGTCATCTGCCTTTCATACAGTTTGGAAGTGTAGATATATACAGGGTGACATGAAGCAGGCACTAAAGCTGGAGGTAAGACACAGCTAATGGCTACATGTTTAATTAGGAATCAGCATTTGTGAGAGCATCAGCTGACGCTGCATTTGACATGCTCTCTGCTGGAATATATAATTCAAGCCTATACATTCTTAACAGTATGCAGCGACATCTGGATTCACTGGGGGGGGGCGTGCTTTGTTCAGCTGACTTCAGCACGATGACTCATTATGTTGCCCAACAGTTCACCCGAGCTAAACTTCAGACCAGACCATTTGAGTCATTAGGCAGTACTTCTTGCCTAACTTTGGTCCCTAAATGCTTGAGCTGGCCATCAAATTTTCAAAATGCTTAATGGAATTTGAAGTGAAAGTAAGAAGGAAGAGGAGCAAAGCAAGGACAGAGAGGAAAAAGAAGAGCTTAGAACACATCAAGCACCCTCCTTAAGAATTTTCTAGAGTTTTCCCTCAATGGTATTGACAAAGCCCTATTTCTGAGAGCAGTGTGGGGGGTAGGCGGCATTAGAGTGAGAGGATTGTTGAGATTGATGGCCAGTGAATATGCATGACAGGAGATGTCATGTCTAAATGAATTAGTCACAGATGTATGAGGAGTGGGCCAGGCGGAGAAAATAGCCTGTTGGATGTGGCCGCCAATTACTTAAACTCAACTCTGTAAGGACGTATTTCCCCCTTTTCTGGGTGGGAATTCATTTTAGCCGGAGACTCAGCAGGTCAGTCATTTTCAATATACTCCTGACTCCTCCAAATGTGTACACTGCAAAGGTACTCCACCTTGTACTCTATTTAATTAGTTTATCACCGACTTAAAGACACACTGTCAGCAAACACAACACATTGATAAATGACGCCCAATGTTATGCATGTGCAAACTTACTAAATAGATATGCTGCTTCTGAAGTCCTTGAACAAACTACACTCCTCAAGTGAAACATTAAAAATGGTGAATATTCTAACAGCAACCTTTCCACTAGGCTGAGTTTTTGGATGTCTAGGACGTTTACACTGATTGATGTTTTTCAGAGATGATAAAATTGCCTGTTATATCGATCTCCATATCATCCTACCACCTCCGTGGATGTGCCACAGTAGGTTTTCAGAGGGTCAGAGGGGGAATTACTTTGCTAGGAAAAGCTCACATATGTTATGGGACATAATATCATTGAAATCTGCACTACTGGGAATCTAGCGCAGGTTGCATCTCTAAATTTGAACCGTGCATTGGGCTTTGTTATGTGCTTAGATATATATTTTTTTAATTTATTTACCTGCTGTCTGTCCTGGGAGTATGAATCTAAGTTGGCCTTGATAACTGATCTGTTATTAAACTATGAAATTGCATTAATGAGAGAAAAACAAGAACTCTGTTTTGGGATGAGTTCAAGCCCTTGAGATAACTCAACATGTATATTCACGAAAGGAGATCAAGGAAATTGGTTTGCTGTGGAAATTAAAGCTATGGATGGTCTAATGAGAAAGTGCTATAGCACTTCTTAGCACTTCTCATGATGGGTGAATCATCTAGTTCAGGGTAAATAGTTGTGCTTGTTAGTGCCACATAAAGGGATTCCTGACCACTATGGGCAAAGAGAGGCAAGAACAGATCAACAATGGCACATTTACTTGAGTATTTACTCATCCATTCATTTTATTTTGGTCCATTAACATGGACTGTTATGTTCTTCATGAACCTAGCAGGAAAAAGAAGCATGTGTTTAGTTACATGTGGTAATTAAACGACTTTGTTCATAGAAAACAAGCACATCTGAGCATTTTTATTCGTGCCGTCTACGTTTGATGCAGGTAAACCAAATGTTAACAAAAAGGAGACTGAGATGAGATTTTGCCAGATGAGTTTGGCTTTGGACTCATACTGAGTAGACGCAGATGCACCATTTCACGGTGCAATGGAAGAAGTACGCCATGGGAAGAAATATCGTCACACATTTACACACAAGCTGAGCTGCTGGCTAGTAAGCAGACTGGTGAATTGGATTGGTTCTATCACTGTGTTCACACACGTATTGCAGAACGGTAACATCAAAATTTTACACTGCCCTTGTGCCATAGAACTTGCCTTTCTGTATTAAGATCAGTCATTCTGTTTGAGAACTATAGTGGACCCCTGTGTTTTTAAGTTTAAATACTGGGGTATTTTTCTTTCTTTCATTATGTTGCTTCAGAGAAGGGTGGGCCTTTTTGCAACAGTTTGAATTCAGGCCATGTAGAGTTTCTTTTTTTTTTCTCACACTCATTAGGACTGTAGACAATAGATTGGTGGAGAAGGAAGGTGTGTGGGAGAAATAGTGTGACAGCAGCATACAGTCGACCACATATTCAGAATGTCAAGGAGGAGAAATGATGGAGGAAAAACCAAACACAGGATCAGAGCCTTGAATACTGAGAAAGAAATGCTATGATCGGATGAAGGCAAATTCTCCCCCTGAAATTATCCACCGTGACCGGCACAGAGCCAAAAGGCTTGGACAGAGACCGAGAGGGGCAGCAAAAAATATTGGAAACTTTATGGAAAACTTCATGATTGATGGTCAGTCCAGCTGTGGTGGAGAGTTTGAAAGGCATGAAGACGTTTACAGAAATTGCCTTTTGTTTTGCTGTTGAGTTTGCTGTTAATACAATAAACCTTTCTCTCTCTTTTTTCAATTAATGAGACTGAATGAGATTAACCGACAAAAACAAGATCATATTTCATTACATTTTAAAACATAATAGTGAAAGTCCTTGAATGTATTATAAACGCCTCGTTATCAAACATTTACACACTGTATGCACACATTCACGATATGTGAAGGTGGCCTCTTGGTGTGTAGCCAAATGTAATTAGAGTTAGAAAATCTGATCACAAATCTCTTTACACAAGTCGCTTTTCCCGAGTGTATATATTACCAACAGTGCGATCATCAAGGCGGCTATAGTAATTGTCCCAGCTCGTTCAAGAGCATAACAAAAGGAGGGAGGACCGCACAGCGAGCAGTTAAAGTAGCAATATTTATGAAAGCTAAAGGAACCGAACTAAAGTGTAGGTCCTTGGTCAGTGCTGAGGCGAAAGTGCATGAGGTGCGTTTGTGTTTGTATATCTAAGTCATGCGGAAACAAAAGAACCAAGCTAAAACAACCAAAGCTAAACGTTGCGGTCTATAAACAGCATAAGGGGAGCGATTTGTTGACTGTATTCTTTGGATCTTCAAGGCTCAATTAATTTACTTGAATATCTTCAGTGTTGTGTATTCCATATGATAATCTTGCCCACAACGGGGGAACGTAGGTGTCAAAGTAAATTGAAGTTCAGAAAAAAATGGGTTCAACAATGTTATAACAATCCACTGGTGTTTTCTGAACACTTGCTGCCTCTTAAATATATAAATATAATAATAATAACAAAATAAGGCTTTTAAAGCCTTAGAGGCATTTGTCTAAAATAAGTATTATAGAATAAATAACAGGAGAGCACCATTGTGGCTGGAAAGATTTTTGTGACAGTAAAATTAAGTTATTCAATAATATTCCATATAAAAAAATCCCTATAGTGTATGAGAAGGAGGATGTTAAGTATTTTTGTATCTGTTTTCAGTGTTGTACTGGTCCCCAGGCACTCAACTCACAGCCGGCTGCACATGGAGACCAGTATTATTTCTCCAGCGTGGCCAACAGCTCATTTTGATGACTGTAGCTTGTTATCTCCCTCATGAAAGAGGTGTTGTTTGATTGAGTTGACCGTGATCAAATTTGATAAAGTATAATCCTCAATTTAAGCTCAGAACACTTTCACCACTCAGAAGCTTTTCATCACAACAACATAAGTCATCGTGCTATAACATGATCAAAAAATAAAATATGTTATAATGACAATAATTTACCATAAAAAAGAAAAGTCTGTAAGAGCATAAATGTCAAAGGTTTGTGTTACGCATGCAGTCAACACTACCAGTCAAACGTTTGGGCACACTTTCCTGTTCGTTTGAATGAGGAAGTGTCTCCAAGCTTTTTGGGTAAATGACTGTTGAAAGTTGAAATAACCTGTGTGGGATATGCCAAAATTGCTTCATAACCCTTCTCAATTCATTTGGCCTTGGACCATACAGACTGAGGATATGCCATATCTGGTTTAAGCCTTAAGTGAGTGTGTGCTGCTAGTCTGAATGAGCAATTCAAAGAAAAAAGCTATTTGATAGTTAGCTACACCCTGCGGACAAATTCACTGCCTCTCATGAGCTTATAAAACAACAGATCAGTTTTATTTGAAATGTTGAGCTAGCTGTCTCAGCAGAGGCTCTAGATTGGGGTGTTGATTGACAGTGTGATGAACGGTACTGGCAAAATGTTAACACATTTTGTCATCTGACTTAATCTTAACAGCAAATATCCCACTGCGACGCAAAAGAAATATGTAGTTATATCTAATGCATATGTAAAAATATAAGGAATCATTGTACCAGCTGGCTGATGATGGAGAGTGGAAACATTTGCTGGTGATGGAAAGGTGACTGAAAATTGTTGTAATTTTTATCCCCTCTTAGCGTAGATCCTCACCTGTGAATCACCCTTTCCAACACATCACTGACATTTCAAATTGAGTGTCACTCACAGCGGAAGTGGAGGGATAAGGATCCTGACAGGATAGGGGAGGGATTGCTGTAGGAGGGATACCTGTCCTGTCACAGCCACAGAGTCTCACGTGACTGCCTGGAATGTGCTCTTATATATATGCATTTTCACTTGTGCATGTGTGGGAACACGTGGAGATACAATCTGAACATGAGAGCAGCGTTGTTTGGAGCACATTTAGAAAATGGGCTCTATGATGAAGTCGGATTTACAGCGGCGCATGTCGGGCCTATTGTGTTTTTAAAAAGTGTGCTGTGTGTAACGAAGGAGTTTTGGACTACAGGGACGTGTGACTTTTTTTTTTTTTTTTTTTTCCTGTTTTGGACTCTTGATTATCCTCCATCATTTCCAGTAAGTTCAGTGTGATGTGACTTCAAAGCCACAGAGGTTTCTAACATTGTTTTCTGGCATCACAAAAGGGGAATAGATGACTCTGAAACACCCTGTCCTTGCTTGCACGTGATGTGCTATGCTGTCTCATGTGGATGACAATAGCAGCCAGGATAAATTCTGTGACACGACTTTTACATCTGATTTTCTCACTCACACCCGAGACGGAAGGCTCATTGGCGAGCAACGGAAAAATCTGTCTCTGTAGTAATTTGCATATATACATTATATACATCCCTCCTCAAACATTTCAACAAGTCATGAATATTCATCTAAGCATGAAATCTATGCAGATGTGTTTTTATACCAGAAGTATTTTGGGGCTGTCCATCCAAACGGTCATATGTCCATTCCATACTGACTTGGATAAACTAATTCATTGACAAACTGATTATATTTTGGTGGTCAAAACTTAAACACCAAGCTTAAACAATGATCATTTGTGGATTTTTATGGGTAACGAGCTTCATGCCGCCAATACATTTAGCGTCACGACAGACCAATGAAATTACCGAAAAGGTCACAGTGGACCAATGAAATTGTTCGAATTAAATTAAACGCACCCTAACTAAATTCTTCAGATCGGTCATTTATTTTGCGTTTCATGCACACACCCTTTTCATGGAAAATACACAAAGCAATGCATATGTTGCAGTTTTCAAGTCAAAGGCGATTGATCTGGCGAAAAGGCAAAATCTTTCTGTGTAACATATTCAGTGGTCAAACTGAAGATTTTTTCATTTGTTGTCAATTAAGCTTAATGAATAAAAGTCGCGTTTATTTTGTTTTTTTCACCTGGTTACTGAACCACTGTCGCTGATCATCCTGTCACACAATAATAAGTAATAACAGATGGCCTGAAAATGTGGTGGGACTTCAGCACATCAAAAAAAAAAAAAAAAAAAGTCCTTAATAACCGCCATCATTTATTCTAACTAGCCATCGGCCAGCGGGATAATGATCCAATCATGCAGTCACAAGAGTCATCCCCACTCCCTACCGTCACATTCCCACATCAAAAGTTTAGAGTTTACTAAGCATTTTAGAGTAGAGAAGGGAGTTCTCGCATAGGATGAAAGTCTATCAGTCATTTTCATAGAGCCTTCAGGCTCAGTTACAGCATTAGTTTTCCTGTTTTATCTTGCATTTAATATCATCCCAGTATCAGCATGTGGCATTGGCCAGAGGGACGAAGAAGAGCAGTGGCTGCTCCATTCTCCACAGAGGAGAAGGTCAGAGGAGAAGGACTCAACTGTCTGGGGGTACCTTTTGAAAATTATAATTATCATAAAAAAAACAGGGTCAACTGATCTTCTCTGCGAGGCTTTCAGAGAGCCATGAAAGAAAAGAAGAAAGAAAAAGCTCCTCAAAAAAAAAAAAAAGAAAAAAGAGAAGAAGAAATTCCTGCAGACACTGAAGTTAAAAGCCTTTGTCTGCTCTGATGTGATTGAAGTTTAAAACTCTGCGGGCCAAAGACCAACACTGAACCTCTACTGAATGTCCGATTGCACTGTTTGTTTGCAGAGAGCAGGGACCGACCTACTTTATGTCCAGAGGTGTTGACTTCACAAACGTCTCAAACCAAAGCCAGGGGAGGAGTCTGATGACTCGATTTGACAAGATCGGATCAGAGAAACTGCTCAAAATCAGGAAGATGTTTTTATTAATGTGGCGAAGAGTTCGCACACTCTTAATGAGGAAGTTCTGATGGTTCAGACTCTTTTTGTGGCGGCCCAATAGCCAGCGCCGGTAGCATTCTAAGTGTTTGGTATTTTCTGGACTGTGAGATATTCTAAATCTGCTTATCCTATCTGGCTCCTGACCAGATAGGATAAGCAGTATGGATAATGAATCATTTAAATTGCCTTTGCCTTCCCTTGTGAGTGAAAAAAAGATGGGAGGTACAGAGAAAGGTAATTTATTGTTCGAGCTGTTAAATTCTGCCCAATCGCGTTAACAAGCAGGTTTGGAATTGAGTTGCGTCGGCCCAAAATGAAGAAACGAATAATTTCCACAGCTGTTTTAACTGCTTTGAGTAGTAAAGGTGCGACGTTAACAAACCTCCTCCCAGCTGTTTGGTTTTTATAGGTAACTTTGTCAGGGCTTGTGTGCTTCGTTATAAAAGTCTAACTGTGAGAATAGCAGGTAGTGACTGACTGACATGTTTTCCCCTTGGGGCTCACCAAAGTTGTGAGCCTTTCGGCTTATGGTTCATCCGATTTCAGTCAAGACGCTCACTTTCAGTACACTGTGAACAAAGTCTACTCGCCGGCTTTACTAAGAAGCACAATTTCAGTCAAGCAAATTTGTCCGAAATCAAGCAGCAACATTGTCGACGGTCACGACAAGTCAGTGCAGCAGCTGCTTTGATTTATTGCCATCTCAGTGACTATTTTTCTTATTCGTTCTATCGAAGCTGATGGCATTTGCCTCTGTTGCCTTTTTCACAAGTTTGGAAAATAAATTTGTGCTCGAAACAGTTCCCCAACATGGACAAGGCGGCAACTGCTGAGGGGAAAAGGGTTATTTGTTTTGCAGTTTTTTTTTTTTTTCTACATTTTGATTTCCTCATTTGGCTGTTCAATTAGCCCGCAGGTTGTCATAATTGTCCATGTGAAGGTACCGTTGTGCTCTGATTATGGAAGTACACAACTGGAGTATGACGCATGTTAGCCTTTTAGTCTATTAGACATTAATCATGGTTCCTGCAGCCTGTCAGCAGATTTACTGCTGTTGTTAGACGATGAAAGTATTAAATCAAAAATAAATTTGCTCCTTGATTTCATCGGTTGGTTAATTCTTATTCGCAACATTTTTTGGGTTGGTAGAGTTTTGTTATGTAAAAGCAAAAAGGTTGCATTGACAAAATATTACCACAGTAAGTCAAATAAAAAAGGACTCACACTTAATAATAAATTATCATAACATATATGGCATACATTTGAGATGACAATGAAGCCTCTTGTTTCACCTCCACTTAATAAGCAGCACATCCGGTTAGTGTGACCTATGATATCCACTGAGGGACAACACGAGGGGAAGAGCCAAACACTGATACAGTAAAAAGGTTTCCATTTTTTAAACCCTTGCCTTTCATTTCAGCTCATTCATCAGCTCCACGTCCAGCATGTTTTCCTGTGCACAGTCATGGTTGACTTGGGGATTTCTTTATATGAGGATGAAGAATGCATCATCACCTTCTGTCGACGGCACCTCTGGGCCGGATTAACAAGTTATTGTCAAAAGCATGTGACAGAACCTGTTCACTGGAAATTAATGACTCTTCAGTGAAATCTCATGGCAAGGAAGGTTTTTTATGGGACCGAGCATAAAATAAAGTGCGTGCGTGTGTGTGTGTGGGTGTGGGTGTCTGCTCATTGACTATTTGTGTTTGGCTCTGTGTCAATCTTCTGTATGTGTGGTAAAAATCATGCCCTTACTTTAACCGAATCTCATCTGTTTCCATCTTCTGCTGTCTGTTGCTCATATTTCTGTTACAGGACAGAGCTGCTGCCCATTGGAGACCTGAGGAAAACTATACTAATTAGAAAGAACTCGGGGTCTAAAGAATCACTGAAGGAACGCAGCTCTTCAACCCAAAATGAGGATGTTATTTCCAGTATTTGGCTGATCAGAGCTTGAAAGCTTTCTCGCGTGTTTTGCATACAGACAAAGCTGAGATGAATCTGCGGACTGATATTTGCTCATTCATCTTCAACCGCATAGCCGTTTTCCAAGTCATGGTGGAGTTGGAGCCAATCCCAGCTCACACTGGGTGAGGGTGCAACCCGGACAGGTTGCCAATCCATCACAGGGCCAACGCGCAGAGACACCAATTAACCTAAACATGGCACAGGGAGATCATACAAACTGCACACAGAAAGGCTCCAGGCCGGGAACCGAACCCGCAACCGTCTTATTGTAGGGCTATGCCACTATGCACCACTATGCCGTCGTGCTGCCCCGGACTGATATCAGCACTGACAATCATAAATTACGCCTCCTGACATCTCACTCCATGGCCCTTTATTCTCATCTGAGAAACCACTCATCCTTGTCTTTAATAGGGTGTTCTTATATGAGAAGTGAATCACTTTGTATTTATTTTTTTATTGTATTTTCTGACAGTGATGCCCTGTGTCAGAAAATCTTGTTGCATTGAGCCAGTGAAAGAAAATGACATTTTCAAGTGCTGGAAGTTTAGTAGAACATGTCTCCTGGAAACATTTATCGATGACTGGCTGGTACCTGGAGGGAAAATAATAGTTATGAGACCAATTAATAAAAGGTGAATAGTGGTTTTGACTGATCTGCAGTCTGAAGAGATAGAATAGGAACTACTGGAGGTCATGGATCTGGAAGTAAGAGTAAGTATGTAAGAGTAGAGTAAGAGTAGTTTTTCTCACTCTAAGTGTCCTGCCACATCATCCAGCTTCTACAGCCACGGTGACATTATCCCGTAAAATGTGATTACAAAGAAAGAGTCTATTTTCTGCTCGTAATGATAAACTGTCCAAACACAGAGGCAGCAAAGTCAAGTCCCAAACCTTGACGCCCCCCCCTCCACTTCTCCACCTTGGTGTTAATTTCCTGTTTCTATATGCCATACACGGTGCCAAACTATTCAACCCCAGTTTCATCAGTCCAGAGGACTGCCGCTTAGAGTCGAGCTTCACTTTGGCAGCGTCGGTGCAGCTTCCTCTGTGTCATCCTGTCATGCACTCCATGCACCATGACCTGCTGACTAATTAACATAGATCTCATGTAGTTTCAGTGTTGTTGTTTTGTGTTTTGTTTTTTTTTTCTTTAAGCCTGTATTTGCTCTGAGGTTCTGTAGTGATGATAATCCCCATTCTATGTACCTTTGGAGTCATCTCAGCTGGACGCCCACTTCTCGGAGAGTAGCCTTAGGAAATAAATGAATAAATAAACCGCTCTCTAACCATGGCATCTTTATGCAAATCAATTCTTCTGATGATCTTCTGCTATATTTGGTTTGTCTTCTGACATTTACTTCTTAAAGTGAGGCTTCTTTTCAATCAATCTTTTGAATTCTTTTGAGCCAAAGTCACTCCAACTTGCACCGCCAATCCGGCTTCATCGATTGGACTTGTTTGATTATAGCTGACTCCAGTTAGCTTTTGTTAATGAAATTAGCTGGGGTTCATATAATTTTTCCATTGCACATCGACTACTTGAATAATGTTTTCAGGTTAGACAAGAACAACACAATGATTTGTTAGGTCTTATTTAAAATATATTGTTTTTTGTTTTGCACCATTGTGCTTTATTTGTGGTCACTGCACAAATTTGATTTTGTACTTCTGCTTAAATTGTAGGAATTATGCTTCTTACGAAGCACATTTAAACATTCAAAAAATAGCATTCAGGAGCTTCTGACCCCTAAAGAATCAGATACTCTCTTTTTACTCACTCTTTTTCTCCTTTTTTTACACACAAAATTGAAAGTAAAATACAGCATTTGTAAATGTGGCCTATTACTATGCTCTTTTCTATATCCTGTAGCGTGTTATGTCGAGAGCGCCACACTCAGCGCGTACAATTCTCGGCATGACTGATCTGATTCTTCTCAATACCCCTTAAAGTTGAAAATAAGCCTTTCAGCCTCTTAGTCATTCTTTAAATATGGAGACATTGTTTTGGAGCACACAGCAGTAATAATGAAAACACATCACTGTCCATAAACACACCTATAGCTGAGAACCTATTGGTATTCTTTGTCTTGCCCTCCTTATCTGGAAATAAGTCAGCTCTCTCACTTTTCCCATCTGACTTCCTCCTCACCGCAAGTGTGTATGTGGCCAGAAGAATAATGTCTATAGTCAGTTCAAGTTTGTTTACTTGAAACTATGAAAAATAATATTAAGTGAGCACAAATGGGCTGAAGACAGCTCTACAGGCACAAGATGCAGCTTGTGTATAAGGTTGAAGTGTAATCTCAATGCTAATTGTCACATAGATGCTTCAGGGGTCTGATTACCAACTGGTCCTTCTGATGGAGACAAGTGAGTCTTCAGGCTGATTGCATCTCACAGGAGATTACTGTATCCCAAGAGATCACAACACTGGCAATGACAATCCTTTGAAGGCCCTTTGTTGGAAACATCAAGGGACTGATGTGCGTACCTAAGATCAAAAAATTATTATCATATAGTTTAAAATAGTTTCAAGTACCGTCTGAGATTCAAGTCACTCTGTGGAGTCAGACTGAAGAACACTGACAGGAACATTCTCTTTTAATTAGCTGCACTGGATATTTTGACACTTGATACAAGTTTGTACAATGCTGAACATTTTTTGAATAGAGCACTACAGTGAACATTAAGATTACCTTGTCCAGATCTGCTAGCTGTTGCTTTTTTGAAGTTTCAATCTAAAAAAAAAATTAAATAAATAATAAGAATCAATTGGTGGTATTTTCTTCAAAATAAAGTTCTTAAATCCCTGATTAGTTTCAGTGATACTTTGCAAAGATGCAATACTGAAAAGTTTTTTTTTTTTGTTGTTGTTGTTGTTTTTTCCCGTATCGCATGTTTTATGATTGCATTTAGAGATTACATAAAAAGATTTTAAGAAATATGTCTTTTGTGCTATTTTTCACTTGTCTGGTTATGTTTAGGTCAAAACATAAACATAAACATTTAATTGCTTTTAAAGACACAGACTCATTTCATGTTAGCAATTTTTTCACACTTGTGCCTCAATCGCAATTACTGACTTAAGTGGGTCTTGTGTTCGGCCATTACTAAGTAGGTCCACTTTATCTTCTACATAATTTAGGCTCCCGTTGTTTTGTGTTGCTTTATGAGAATGTAAAGGTGATTAAAATCACCTCCACTTCTTATAACATGCACAAACAGCAAACCCCAGACAAGTCACACACCTTCTCTTTCTAATTGTAAGTGCAATGTGTAAGCCTCTGTGCTGTCGTCACACAGGCTTAAAATAATAAATCAATACCGTGATAAATGAATCAAAACATAAGCAATTGAATTTATTGCATTCATTCAAGTAGTGGGATTAAGCCAATACAATACAATCCATGCAATCAAAACTTTCTTTGTAGGTTTCATATATCTTTATGAATTCCCGTTGTTTTCTTTTCTTTTTTTTTTTTTTTTTATTTGCTTAATGTCCGTTGTTGATTGTACTTCCGGTCAGTGGCACCCCGCCGCCTCAGGGCAGCATGGCGGCGCTGTGCGCGCATTGACCCCGCCCTCTCCCAAAGTGAGCTGGGATTGGCTGCAGCACCCCCCCTCCCCCGGAAAAGCGATAGAAGATGGATGGCTGGATGGACCCCGCCCTAATTAACTACACTGGCGTGTTGTTCCACGCGGCACAGGTGGTTCGGCTGCTAGGTAGAGTTTCTTCCTTCACTTGCTTCTTGTTTTGTGTCTAGACTTGGACTAACCCGGAGTTTTGTGCTCCTGCAAATGATTTTCTCCAGCCTGCTTTGCTTTGTGTGTCATTTTTGCACTGACACTTTCAGAGTGCTCCCGGGATGATATGTTTAATTGCTTAGCAAAATTTCTGAAATAGAACAATTTCACTTTCATTACATTTGTGGCATTTGGACTGTGACAGTGTGTTAACCAAATCAGAACAAAATAATTGCAATATTTATTCAGAGTTTCGAATGTAATGGACATTCATGCAAACATTTCTGTGTCCTTTACAGTAAGGGAAGTCAATAACAACATTTCTGAGGTACAAATCGCTGCCTCCGCTCTTGTTTGGTGAGTATTTGACTAACTGGAAACGTGAAATTGTAAAATTTGGCTCGTTAAATTGTGCTGCTAAAAAAATGAAGATGATGAAAATTTTTCTGAAGAGCCAATTTGTTTCTAAAATGTTTCCCAAGCCAACTTCATTTTGTGACTTTTGTGAAAAAAAAAAAATAAATAAATAAAAATCAAGTGGACAGAAATAATGTGAATATCTTTGATTAAAAATTGATTTAAAAAATTTCAAATGCACAAGTGAGACGGGCCCATGACGGCTGACACCATGGATAATCACATCATTCAGAGTTTGGGTGGTGAACTACAGAGCAACTGTGTATATGTTTTGATGCTGTTGTGACCTTGTAGCATTTGATGTTTTACTATATCGGAGGAATCTGGTGAAAAGTAAAGGAAAGCACAACAGAGGCTGTAAGAAGCCTGTTTGTATACTCCTACAGTGTGAAGATCCAGTTCAGGAGCTCCACCAGTTCCAGTGAGTGAAGAACCTGGGTGAAGTCTGCCACGAGGTAGGACTGTGCCATTGGCCCGGATGGCACCAGCTTAAATGTGCTATGAATTACGGGATTATTTAAGACAGGAAAAGATAGACCTTTCTGTTTTTTCATACTCTACTGCATGCAATGAAAATTGCATGGGTTTTGCTGCATAATTAAATGTAAATTGCAGATAACTGGATTAGCTTGTGTTTATCGTTGTCTCCTTCTGAACTTGGAGTGGGATACACAGCTGCTAAAATCAAATTAGTTTACATGCAAATGATGACACTTTCGCTTGTTGCCTGGCTTTAACTCGGTACTTCACTGGCTACTAGATCAGTCTTTCTTAGCTGGTGTGCCATGAAGGACCAAGCATGTGTGCTTTGGAATTTTAGAAGTGCCAATTAGTTGTTTTTTTTTATTTTTTATTTTTCCCAAAATATGTCTAAACACACTTTCAAGTCAGTTTTGGTAACAGTAGGGAGGTGGGGGGGGGTTATTATTTAGCTTCATGTCAAATCTGGTAATTTCCTCTCCCTCCTTTTCCTCCCTCCCAGAAGTTGAGACATTAATGAGACAGCTATGGTAATAGCTTTTGCTCCCCCCCCCCCCCCCCCTTGCGCTAACATAGCTACACAATGCATCAAGTAGTATTTTTCTGAAGTAAAAGTTCAGCTCTACCCTGCAGGCATGAAAGACGAAGGCTGCTCTGTTTGCCCAGTTTGTTTAGTTCACTGAGGCTCTAGGTGACAGGTGGTGACACTTTTTTTTTTTTTTTAATCCAGACAAGAGATAAATACAAATGCTGCACAGTATCAGTCATCTTGAGTTAATTTAGAGGGAGCTGGAGCCCAGGGTTTGCATAATGCATTTTGTGTTTGGTTTGCTTCGAGCCTTCACTCGGAAAAGGTGCTCTTTGTCACTGTTAATATTGAGCAGTTATGTGCATATATTTAGCCAGATATTTTTTAGATTATTATTAGTTATTAATGCCTATAGAGGAAAAATGATGTTTGCACTTGAATGAAACCTGCCTCCTACATGATTTGTCTGCCATCTTATTTTTTTATTTTTATTACTTTATACTCGATTTGATTTTTGAAAGAAACCTACCAGTTTGGTTGAGAGTCAGCAACAAACATTTTCAAAAAATTCCACATTTATTTCAAGTCAAATTAATATATATGATCTAATATATGATGATATGAACTCCATCAGTTGGTATGAGGAGCTTTTGTGTTTATGTCAAGTGAATGGCTATACTAGTAACTCCTGCTAAATGTTTGAGTTTCGAAAAGTGCAATCAAGACTGTAAGAAGTAAGAAATGGTTCCATTTTCATTGTGAGATCACAAATCCTGGAGGGCTGGATTTACTATTTTGATGTTGGCTGCAATTGTTGCAATGTTTTGATATGAGATTTCAAAACATGCTGTCCTCATCTTGGCTGACATTTAGATTCTTCCCCGTCTATTCATCCCTTGCTGTGACCTCAGGAGTGTATATGTGGAGGACAAAAAGTGTGTGTGTATGTATAGAGGGAATGCTCTACAATCTGAAATGTATCAATCCAAATACATTTCAAATCTGATGGGCTATTTGTCATTTAAGTGCTTTTATTTTGTTGGAGCATTTGTTTGAAAAGCAGCTGGCTTTGGTTTTTTTGACAGGGCCTCACTGAAGAGTCACCACTGTTTAGAAATATCTCATCAACCATGACAACTGCCATGATCTAAAGAAAATGTTTGAAATCTTCACCTGTATTTAGCTGCCTGTTATATTTGCGCTCGTTCTGATTTGTGGATTTGCTGCCACCATGTTTTCTCACTGACTGACATGTCACGAAATGGGCCGTATAATGCACTGAGCCATGCAGAACAGAACATAAAGTGACTGGCCACGCACACTGCTCTGTCAGGCGGTTGTGTGACAAAGATGCATTGTTAATAAATGATTCGCTTTTCTGTCATGAAAGGCGCTGCTGTTGTGTAATGTTTTGTCCATTCACTGTGGTGAAAAGTACAAAAAGAGAATCTGTTTGAATCATCATAGTGTATAAAGTGTAACCATCAAATAGAGGTACAGTAAAGCATCAGTGTGATCGCCACAGCCAATATCTGCAGTCTAACATAGCTGATTTAGGACAATGATTAAAATATTTGCTGTTATTATGTGGCCCTAGTGAAAAATGAAATGGCATAGGCATTTAGGATAATGGATATATTAATCTGAGAGGCCTTCAACTGTCCGTCTGTGTGCGTGATTTTATTTTGATGACTTTACCACACTTAACGCTTAACAGCTTCTGTTTATGCACACACTGCTTAAAATCTGCTCAGAAAGGAAGTTAAGAGGACATGTCACGTGTCTTTTTATTTGCTTTCTCACTTCTGCTGCTATTTACCTGGAGGCAGAGTGCATGAAGGTAAAGGGTGCACCTGTTTCAGTTTAAATGTCGATTTTAATCTGTCACTATTCCACAGTCATGTGTTGGTCACATTGAAATCCATCTCACTGCTTATGTGCATGTGACTTTCATGTTAAATTGTCTGAGAACAGTTAGGCATTTTACATAATTTGAGTTGTGTACTTACAATAGCTGAAATGTACTGAACAATTTTCATACCTCAGGCTGTGATTCTGTTCGATCTAAGAGTCGGTTGCATTTAGAATGGAAAAGGCAAGAGCTTTAATGTCAGCTGTGGTGGAAAGCTCACCAAAATAGAGGCACAGCAGCAAGTTTAGACAAATGACTTGTAGGACAAGCAGAAATTGTCATTGGAGGGGGGAAAAAAAAAAAGTCAATATCGGTACAGAGTTAAGAATGTTGATTGAAGCATCAGCATCCTGCTTCCAGAGTCAGTCAAAAGTGATTTATTGTCTTGTTCAAAGCCACATTTAAGAGCTTTTTTTTTTTTTTTTTTTTTTAAAAACAACTTTTTAATTGGAAGATGCATTTATCATCAGTTGTTTGAATCTTAAGTGGTCAGAAATAAGTCCTGCATCCAAACGGCGTCAGGGAAACTTTAAGGGGCTCTGGTTTCTAAAGAGGGCACCGGTGGATAATTCAGCCCAGCTAACCCTTTTAATGATCACAAAACAGGCTGAGCAAAGGTCTAGTGCATCTTGTATCTGTTTAAAGCACAACTCTGGCATTCAGGCTTCCTTTGGCGTTGGAAATGTCCAGCACACTTGCACAAGAGAGTGAAGTTAGTCAAAAAGCAGCAGCAGCTGTCCAATCAGTTCACCTGGCGCTGCTCTCAGGAACCATCTCCACACGTGTCCTCCTCTTGAAAATCAGTGTCACCGTGCTGACTGGTTTCAAATGGATTGCTCTTATAGAACTCCATTTTATCCCCATTTTATATTTTATTTATAAAGCAGTAACAGGCAATCTGGAGTATAGTATCTAGCCCAGGGACACTCATCCATGTCGGACCTGTTCAGAGCCGATGTTCACATGTATTATGTGATGCAGTCAGTAGTCAGCCCTTCTGCATCAGTTCATGCCTGGCTTCAAAATGTCTTCACACGTGTCTCAGTGAACACAAAGATCACATGTCACTTCCATGCTTTAAGTGAACAATAATGGACTTTTTTTTTTTTTTTTTTTTTTTTTTTTAAGCATATCTGAGATATGCGAGAGCAACATGGAGGGGTTGATTGAACTTATGTTTATAGCTAGAAATACAGTTTTTGTCCTCTTGAAATAGTAAAGTATTTTCAACTCAGGGCCCAGATTGCTTCTAAATGTGTTTTGGTTGCATTCAAATCTGAATTTAGAGCCGTACACTTGTACTTGGATCACCTGAGATGGATTTTGCTCATGTGCCTGAACAGACTTTTTAAGGCACGCTCACTGATTTGTGTACTCCTTGGAAGCATTTATAAACATAATATTGAGCCATCACTTTGAACCACAGGATGATTTAAAATGTATTTACTTCAGCTTTTACCAGTCCAAATAACAGAATGAAACCTGATGTAACCTGAAACCAAAGTTGGCAAACTACAGAATCAATGATGCTTATTCAATACAGCCGAAGCTGACAAATCATTTTGGGTCGATCAGCAAACAGCAGGTGAAGCTAACAATTGAATCTGAACTAATGCTGCAACTGGAATGGAAATGACAAGTTGGAACTAATAGCACCAGGTATGGAAAAACATCCACAAAACTTGAGATATCAGCAAAAACTCAAGTTGCTGAGCAACAGGAAACCCGAGGAAAAGAAGGCGAACAAGGCTAGATGTGTTGGTACATAAGTGCATGCACAACATACAGATGTAAGTAGAATAGCCAGCACAAAATAAAAGCCACAGCAACAAGTGGCCCTGGGTGGCTGGAAATAAGGGGAAACACCAGGCAATACATGCTCTGTGCAGTAATGTAGTGTATTGCTGTTAGTAGTAGTAGAGGCTCACTATGCTAAATGAGATATACTCTTAAGTATTTTTGTCCACTTTCAGTCATGTGTTTTATATGTTTGATTCACTGTTGGGGAGAAACAGTTGCTGAATCTGAAGGTAGGCGGGTGTAAACTCACAGGGGATGGAGGGATGAAGTCATGGTGGGTGTGCTGTGTTCTATCTGAAGATTGCTTTTGCTTTCTGGAGACACCTGGATGTCCTCCAGCGGATTTCCTCGGCTCTCCTAAATGCATGCTGAAGGGTTCTTTTGTCCTCGGTGTTGCAGCTGGAGCACCACCCTGGGATTCAGTGTGTCAATATGCCGCTTCTGTAAAAGGCACCCAGGAGCCCACTTCAAACTTGTGATTTGACACAATGTCAGCATTTAAGAAAAGTGGAGCAGGTATGGCTCCCAGAATCAGCGATGCCAAGTTCTCAAGTCCTGTTAGTGTGGAGGACCCGGCTGTTCACAGAGCTTCACCTTGTCAGATGTCACAGCTCTGCTATCAAGGCTTAGTTAACTTAATGTTAAAGTTGATTGATTTTGTTCTTCCCCCAAAGTTGTGCTATGATATGACAGATATGCTGATAGCTAACGTTTGTGCATATTTTCATTTGGTGGGGGTGCCAGCTATCCAGGCTGACCCACATAAGTCAGTACAGTGCTAAGGAAAGGGAAAAGTCTGCTTTGTATTGAGGGCAACAGTGGGGTTTATCCCATAATGAGTGAGCATGAATGTGCTCAGCAAAAGTCATGGTAATCTGCCTCTTTAATTATGAGATATCTTGTGTGCTAAGTTGGCACTTTAGTCTGAGTGGTGCTGGAGGAATAGACAAAATGAACAGCTGTGTTTGAGGTATGAGCCTCGCTGGTCTAAAGTTCTTTTGTGCCGTCCAGAGATTAAAGTCATACTTTGTCTTTTTTAAAAATTCAGTTCAGTTGTGAAGGGTGCTCTGAAACAGTTGGTTTCTGGAGTATAATGCAAAATGGAGAATTGAACAGTGTAGACTTGATCAAGGCTGAGACATCGCAGGCGCCAAATGCGGATTATTAGAGAATTGGCAGGAGGAACATTGAGGTGTGGTTCGTTTGGGTATAACTTATGTTGTGGAGACCAACATCTGGTAACACAGTCATGTTATGGAGATTTTTTTCCCCTCATTGTACCACTTAATGTATAATAACAAACTTCAAGGCATAGACAAGTTTTAGAGTTCAGTCTAGTCTCCGAAATTAATGCAAGTTTATGCACACATACACGATACTGTGTGAGTACGCAGTACGACTTATTTAGAACATGAGCAAACTGTGATAATAACCCCGAGGTATTTGATATAGTTTAAAGTGTACCACTGCTGAGTTCTTGCATATGCAGTTATCAGCTCCTAGCAAATGCCTGTGGGGTAGTACTCAGCATACACAACGAGAATACATTTTTTTTTTTTTAAAGCAATCATAGTTAAATCCATGTGGTGATTGTTTAGCAATGCGCTCATTGCGGTTACAATGTTCTTTTTAAAACCCAGTTGCTGTTTTCCAGGTCACAGAAATCTGCTTTCCATGTTTTACACATGGAAAACTGCATGCAAAAGAAATAAATGCTAAAAAGGAAATGCAAATAATGTTTTATTGTTTATTAGTTTACATTTTAGTGTTTTCTTGTAAATCATTATGTAATATCAAAGAAAAAAGAAAGAATGCAACTGTACATAATGATTTATAGCTCTGAGGAAACTTAAGAATAAGTCTCATTTAGTGTCATTGCTATGTGTAGAGACTTCTACATGCTGGTTTTTTTTTTATTTATTTATTTTTTTTCTCCCCCAACATGTTTAAATCATGGAGGAATAGAGCAAGTGAATACAGTGTACCACACAGTATCTAGTCATATTTGTATACAGCCCTTTTCCAAAGCAAATATTTGGACTTGTCCCACCAGGAAAAGCAGTGATTATACATGTGGCTTTCTTATGACATCTGCTGCGAAAGAGACCCTTTATCTTCTTTGTTAATTGGCTCGTGGTTTTTTTTTTTGTTTTTTTTTTTCTCCCCCTCCCCCCCTCATGTCGTGCTGTTTGAAGGCCCTTCACAGCCACGTTAAAGTGATTTCGCTCAAGTTTCCCAGATTAGACATTTCTCAGGGTGCATGCACATTGTGCTTGGGTGACATCTGCCTCCCATCTCGTGTGTGTGTGTGTGTGTGTTTATATTAAAATCAGCCAGAAAAACTGAGATAAGCCATGTAGGTGTGCAGGGCTTTTAATGTGGGTTGGTTTTGTCGTCGTCTTCTTTTTTTTTTTTTTTTTTTTTTTTTTGACTTTTATGGCACATGACTTTATAGTTGAACCATTGTGGAACCATGTTTGTATCCTTATTTTAGGCAAGTGCTGTACAACTACTGAATTTACCTTTTTAATACTTGTACTTGATAAAATATGCTTGACTGCAGTATGAAGATAATGTGCAAACATTTAGGCACTGAAAATACATTATACATCAAAATGCAGTGAACTAAGAGCGGGGGGGGCGACTAAATCAAATGGATATCTGATGTGATCACCCTTTTGTAATTCAAACAGTCGAGATTCTCCCAGGAACTGTTTTTCCAGGCACTGTTCCAAGCCTCCTGAAGGACTTGCTAGTCTGGCTCAGGCGCCTGCATCTCTTCATGTAATCCTTCAATGACTCGTCGACGTAGAGCTCAGGGCTCTGTGGGGGCCAGACCATCTGTTGCAGGACTCCTTGTTCTTCTCATCAGTGAAGATGTTTCTTTTGTGGCGGGCTATATGCTTGTTGCCGATGTCATGGTCGAGAATAGATGTGGAACCAATCACACGCCTCCCTGATGACACTGGCAGCAGAGGGTAGTCTAAACTTTGCACACTGCTGTATCTACAATCAAATAAGGACATTTCATAACTGCTGTGGTCCTCGTACCTCTTGGTGTTAAGAGGTTAAACTGCCGTCTTATGAAAGGGTAATTATGTGCCTGAAGTACCACTTAGGAGCCTTGAATCTTGCAGCAGATGGTAAAAAAGTGTAAATGGTGTGAAGGCTGTGAAGTTTGGACAGTGTTTTACTGAGTCTCTGATAACATACATTCAACTCTTTCCTTTATGAACGCCGAGTCTATTTTGGTTTCATAGCTGTTTTCACCATTGAAGTGACATGAGTTTGCACTTTGACATATTAGCATGGTGTCATATTTTATTATACTCTGAAGGTCCTCGTGATAAAGGCAATATAGTTCAAAATGTGCACCCGGTGATAGAGTATGAAATGAGACTTTCAGTATCTCCAAATGTTTTGCCATCGTATTGAACTTCTGAGAGCTCACGATATGGCTGATACTCAAACCCTCAAAAATCCATCATGTTTACTGAGTGGCGCAGGGTCAATAACAGCTCCTTCCTCTCCTTGCTTGTTAAAGTAACTCTAGAGCTGTACCATCAGAGTCAGTCTCTAGTGTTCACTTAAGCTGCTGAAATGACCCTTTTGTGTACAGCCAGTGGAGACACAGCAGTTTTGTTTTTGTTGTACTTAATAAAAATGACTGCAGATGAATCCTGGGACCTCCTATATGTGCTAATGAGCTGATGCATCAAATTAAATTTTGGGCATGTTTACTTTTCCATTCTTTGGTTTGGATATTATGTTTGTGTGTGTGTGTGTGTGTAGAATTTAAGTGGGGCTCATTTGGAGAAGCTGTCAATTTCATCTAATTTCTTACCGTTTTTATACATCACAAATGTGTTCCTTATTGTGAGTTTCATCCGCTTAGGATTGCGAATATCATGTCAGCTCATCTCATGGTTTATGAAATTCAGGCTGGATCAAAGTAGTGCACCTCAGTATATGGTAATCTGGCAAATTAAACCGGACTACTGTTCTTGAATACTAAGGTGTCCGCTGAAATTTCAATGAGGACACGTGTCCTGTCAAACAGAGCTATAAATTCAAAGGCTCGGGATTCAGGCTCTCACCCATTTTCTCAAATTGTGACAGGCCGTTATTAACCTGAAGTGTAGAAGGTAACAGGCCTTAGAGAGAAGCCCTCATTTCTAACTAAATCTATTCAAGTATGGTCCATCTTAATCTTTAATAGTTCTGTTCTGGTCCTGTTTTATTTGCAGTTCTTTTCATGCCATCTGGGTGTTGATGCATTTGCACACCTTCATTTTCCCACCCAGTGGAAGGATGAATCAAATCCTTTAGAAAAGTAACCAAAAAAAAAGTGTTGTTTGAGGTGGAGATGTGTATTATTCTCAACTGGCACACAAATTATATGATGGGCACCAGGTTTTATTTAATTAATTTGTGTAATTTTTTAATTTATTTTTGTCTTTGCATGTACTGTAATATCTCAGCAGTAGATATATTTTCAGTTTGTTCTCATGAGTGCATTTAATAGAAGGGCTTGAAGAACTAATATGATAGTATGATTAATGTCAATAATAAAGGGATGACTGAGTTTATATGCAACTGGCCAAGGTTCAGCTTCACTGACATGATTTTTATATTCAATGCTGTTAACGCTTGAAGGGGGAGATCATGACTATGTTGGGTAACCCTAACCATTTTCCCTTCACTGGCCCTTTTGGCCAGTTTTTGGTGCCAACCAGTATTTGTTTATCTTGACCATTACTGGTGATCTGGCTTTTAAGAAAGGGGGGAGAAAAAATATTTTGCTGCCCAAGAAAAACTAATGCCACAATACCTCCCAGTGATAAATATCATTTATACAAAACTTTTTCACAGGTAATATAATACAATTTAAAATGTCATCTTACTTGTACTTGCAGATACACTATACAGTGCAGTCCTATTAATCATTATGGATTATATGAAAATGAATTATGCTGTGTTGTCTCCCTGCCTGGCAGCAATCAAACTGGAGGAGTTTCCTTGCCACCTGCATTAGTACAGCTGAATGGCAAGCCCACTGCCACCATCAATAACACAATAGTTTAGTGTCAGATAAAAATGATAAATGCACTGGCATTCCTTCAGACCCTGATTCAGCCACCATTTATTTTAATATTTCAGCAACTACCAGGCACAATCGTTAATCACTGTTAGACTGCAGATAGGCAGGGAGGAATCAGAGAGAGTGGGAGAGTGGAGGAGCCGAGATGGGATGATGGGCGAGTGCGGAGGAGGGTGGAGAAGGAATGGGTTTGGGGAATGCCACTTCCTATTGGGGAAGCTGTTGCTCATCTGTCGCGGGCTCGTTGGGGCATGGCTAAAGGCTCCCGTTCAGTCAAACTCCTCTCCTGTACGCATGACATTTCAATTACACAGTGAGCTCTCATAGCTCTCGCCACGGCCAGATAAGGCAAGACACCTAATGCCACACATGCACACACACACACACACACATGCACACACACAGGAGCAAATGCCCTGCAGGGCTCGTTTGAGAGAACATCATTCTGGCTTGTGACAGACGATTGTACTGTATGGAAACCTTACCTCACACCTGCCTGCAATATATATTGAATGACAACTTAATTTATTTGAATCAGCTGCTATGTGCAATTGATTTTACAGAATGTAAGATAAGTAAGCTACGCTAATAATAGGTATGAAAAATGAAAGGTATAGAAGAACTAAGGATTTCGCCTTGGAGAGGCTATGGAACAGGACAGGTGACATTAGTGAATTGAGGCACAAACTATGGGAGGTGCATGACAAAGAAACTAATTCGAATATATAGGAAAATAAGACACCGGCGAGAACTGGAAGCAGAACGTGCCACGGTGTGATGTAACTTTTTAATAAGGTTGTTAGGTACAGTGGAGCCAAATCCATATAAAAAGGGCCTCATTAATTTACAGACACTGCTTTTGTTGGGGCAGAATGTAGTTTGTACAAGCAGCAAGTCAACAATTCAAAGTAAAAGTGAGGACTCTACTGCTTGAGCCAAATACGCAATTCACCAATAGAATGGTGCAAATAAATAAATGTGACTGACAAAAACTTATTCGAGATAGTGTTTGACAAATAAAATAAGTGTTACAAGAACAACAACTAAACACTTCTGTGTCAGTAAACATATAACAAATAACATGAAGCAATGCAAAGAGTTTCAATTAGGATGTGGTACCTGTGAGACCTGAATCTGTTTAGTTTAGGGATTCATAGTGTATCAGTTCTGCATGTTTTGCATTTGTATGTATGTCACATTTGCCTATTGATACTTTAACATCTGGGATGGATTCACCCATGGATACAGATACTGGATATCTGCAACAACACCAGAGCTTCTCTCAGCTCTCATCCTATGAAATGTGCCTTCAGTCTTTCAGCAGTTCCCACTAACTCTTTGGGACATGCGGAATCATTTTTCCATATTGTGCTACTGCGGTCAGTTTTCTGTTTTTCTGCAGTTTTTATGCCCGGCTCTTACAAAGCGAAGACATTTTCATTTCCAACTCCACTGGAAAAACAAATTCCAGCTGGCATGCAGAGATGTAAATGGATGCTGCTTCAAGCTGTCAGCCATCTTTTGATGTGTCCTTGGCTTGCTAAGCACATGCTCTACAGCGTTGTCTGAGTGGACCTGTGACAGCAACCAGTCATTTGTCCGGTTATTCAGGGCCAGTGTTGTGACACGTTTCATCAACATATCCTATACATCAGCCAGTTTGTCTTTTTGTTGTTACGCTGTTCACATATTGTCTTATGTCATGGTTGTCACAAAGACTGACGTGGACTTTATATTGACTTGGTTGGACAAAGAAACGGCACCAGTTACTTTGTGCAGCTTGCAGTTAATTTGCCGCTGAGTGTATAACCACCTCCTCTAACCTGCTTTAATTAGAAGATGCCATAAGCCAAGTGCACTAGCAAGGTTAATGTAATGACAAAATTACTTCACTACTATTCAATTGATGAATGTGTTTCATCATTCACTTCAGAGTTGTCTCAAAAAACATTCTTTGCATAACAAAGCTAAATAGCTGCGTGACAAAGAGAGATCACCTTCACTCTTAACAACGTCCGCCATGATCTTTTTCAGTTTTCCAATGCCCCTTCAATGCACTTTCACCTCCTGGTGGCTGCGGTGAGGGCTGCCAATCTGGTCTGACTGCATGTGTGCTCAATTGGATGAAATAATAGCTTCTACGACAGGGTCTCGATTGACACAATTCTCATCACAATGACTTGCGTCATCTGAGACTTGAATGTTAAGACCTGTGAATTACACATCACTTACTTGATTATATAGCGTCATGTGATGTGTTATACAAATGTTATACAAAAGATAGCTTTGTTGAAGCGTAGCAGCAGAAATGTGAGAGTTGTCTTTGGCTGCATGTTTCACCAACCAAACCTCAGCTCCCACTTTATTGGTTCATACATTCAGCTTCCACATGCGACTCCTGGACAGAACTTAGAGATATTGTCTGTTCAATGGAAGGATAATTATGTGAAAAATGTTTCGCTTATATTTTTGTTTTATGAAAGTGGCAAATGTGATGTTATACAATAGTACTACATTGGAAATTTAATGTTTTCCTCACCATTAGTATCCCATAGACTTAAGTTTTCTATTCATTATAGCATCCCACCAGGATATGAAGATGTTTTATTCACACAAAGTGCCTGCTCATGATGAATAGATTTAATAGTCTGCTGATTTTGTGTGGGTGTGGGTGTGTGGGGCCAGTGATGCTTTTTAAAAAATATTTTGGCAGCTTTAGCTAACTAGGAGAATGTTCCTTACTTCAATATATTTTTACAAAGGAGCTTCATCAAGTAATTTATAGAATTTGTATGAAAACACAGCAAACAATGGATTGCCAATAAGATGAGCACAGGCATTCCAAATTAAGGACACAACACAGGAACACCAAAAGCCAAATCATATAGATTCTCCTTGTATTGATTTCCTCATCTGCTTTTATTTTGAAGTTGCTTTGGTGCTTTGGAGGGAGGGAACCCAGGATGCCATTAAACTTTTTATTGATTATTCAGCAGGTCTGATTAACGGTGAATCTACTTGTGACCAGTGTTACTGCACGTCTTTTGTGTTCTGTGTCATTCTCAGAGTACTGTGTTTGTTTAGGTTAGCTAAAATCTGGTCTGATTTAAATACAGAAAACATTTACTGACCTAGAACAATGTGAAATTACACTTAAAGGGTATTTTAACAAAAGAGGTCAGACGAAGGCAGGACTGTGGATGTGAACCCTTTTCTTTGTAAATCCACCTCAACCACCATTATACAAACTCCTTGTTTATTAATGAATATATGAATTAATATATTAAAAGAGCATTCCTTATCTCTGGGGGGGGGGCATACATAAATTCTAACTTGGCAAACTTTGGCAGTGTATTGTAATACATTTGAAACACTTGAAGGCTCTGTGTGAAATGTATTAGCAACATAAAGAAAGAGGATTCCTGCAGTTTACTGCTTTGTCCAGAAGCAAATTGTTGACTATTTTACCAACTTGGCTTGTGTATGTGTTTTGGCTTGACTCAGTTTCCCCTGGCTGGTCAAAGTTGTTCATGTGTTCAATGATGAGTGGATTAAACAGGCAATTAGGTTTTACACAAATAAGAATATTTACAAGGTGCTCATATCTGCAACACCACCTCCAACAACTCACTAACAGAAATGACACAAAGACTATAGTCCGGTTCCACCTGAGGTGTTAGTTGTTGACGATGCCGCTTTAACAGGCCACAAAGCGGAGGCCTCTGTGAGTTAACACAGCAGTCAGTGTTGATCTAACGGACCCCACTGTCATTTTGATCAGTGTGGGATCATGTTGTTTCCCAGTTTTCCACAGAGACTGGAGGAGCATGTTTTTCTAAAGCACCGGTTCCCCTTCCAGCATTCACATATCACAAGGGATTTCCTCATTGTGATCAGTATTGTATTCAGTCTTGCCCTCTTTTGCTAAAATGTCCTTTCCTTCTTGTCACTGATGTTCTCACAGATCCGGTTACAAGCCTCAAGGGCTCTGAACCTTTTTTGTCAACAGACTGAAATGTGATAGGGAATTGTGGGTATTGCTTTGTTTCCTGAGTAGGCACACTGGGGACAGATTGACTTTTGGGGTCATGTGACTGATGAAACTAGCCAAAGGCAGCAGAACCCCTTGGGATTGTTAACATGACAAGCAATGTAAAATAAATACATGCATAAATAAATAAAAAATGGAGATTTGCGAAAGCAGAATCAATGAAGACGAAGATAAAACCTTTGTCCTTGAGCTGCATTAAGTCAACGTGTTACCTGACATGTTGATTTGTTTGCAGACAAATTGTTTGTGCATTTTCAATTTGCATATAGAAAATGAAAACCTTGGTGTCAAGTCCCAGTTTCTGTTTTCTCCACAAAACATTTCTGTCAGGCTGCCACTCAGCGTTCCATGTCTTCACTCCCCTTCATGATTCATCCATGACAAAATGAAAATCCGTCATCTGTTTCGTCACAGCTTTGGGGCAGAACCATGGCTGAAGCTCATCGTTGTTGACATGCAGCAGTTGGGGATGTCTTGACCTGTGAGAAGCGGTACAAACACACATGAATGTACAGTCAAATTTTGACACATTCCCCAGAGTTGCTCATGTACAGGAAATGGCTATAACAAGGTTCATTATTTCACTTTATCTCATTATAAATCTTCCATGCACACGCATTTTGCTGAATGAAGTTTCTATTCCACAGTGATTCAAATTAGCGTTCAGCAGCGCTAAGCTGTTAGGCTAATACTCGCAGCCAATCAGAAGATTCTGCGGGAGAGACATAGCTCTACAGGACAGAGTAATAGCTGCACTAGAGCCAAAGTAGCACACTCTTAATTTATTTTATGGGGGGGGGAATCATAAAGATAATGGAAAAATGCTAAATTTGGCACTTCTTTATCAGCTGATCCCCAATTCTGAGCTCTCATTTAATATTAACGATTAGAGGGTGCTGTGGTTCGGTGGGTATCCATTTTGTTTTGGTTTTCACTTGAAAAATGTTTCAAAAAACATCTTTAATGTGAAGGGATGCTGTCAAGACTTCTGTGATCCATTCCTATTTAACAGCTGGGTGGAAGCGCAGAGAGATTTTCTTTCCCAAGCAGTCAAAGAAGGCCAAGTCAGGGGTGGGAGCTGGTGTCTGTCAATCAGTATGGGAAGGATCTTCTGATCTGTTCCTCTCAGCAACACCTCAGGCTTCTGGAAGACACGGCTCCATGGCTGGCTCCTCAGCAAGCTCCCAAGTTTACATAGTTTTACGTTAATGAGCCCCCCCCCCCCTTTTTTTTTTTTTGCTGATGTAACTTTAAATACGTGGTAACAATTAACTACATGTTCATAAAACTGCCAGCAAATGATTTTAATATCTACAATGACCTATTACACATCCATAACTCTGACAATCACAAAAAGAAACTTCATCACTTAATCGAATCAAACTAATCATCCATATTTATCAACCCCGTTGTCCCCCCCCCCCCCCCCACCACCCTTTAATGGCTTCCAGCCCATTTATTTGGTTGGAGAAAATATACAGTATCTGTTTGAATTAGCTTGTGCAGGATGCCAGGAGGTAAGTGGGTCTCAGAGTGCTGATAGGGGTCAACACTGGGGCATAAATTACACGTGGAGTGTTTGGGCTTGGCTATAAACCCTCAGTGTCCAGCCTCCAACGGGAGCAGTGCAGGCATAAAACTAATTGTACTAAGCTCATTCCTGTCAGCTGATGAATTAATTTCTTCCTGCTTATGCTCACTCACTGTTGCTAAACACTTCAACCCCTTAGTTTGGTGCAATGTGTAGCAACCTGGGGACAGAATCATTTTGCATTGTGTCAAAATAATGCTAACGTTAGAAAATAAAAGGCAGTAAAAAGGATGAGGAGCATTCCTGCCACATTAAACGCATTAAAATGTTTCAATGTTATGTTGCATACACATAAATTACTATACACCTAAAATGAAATACACAAGTTCTTTTATTTATTATTATTTTTTTTTTAATTTGATTCCTGACATTTTGTTTGTCTAGTATATTTTAGTAATTTCTAAATGACGCTGGTTGGATTTATTGTCTTTTGTCAGTCTGCTTGCTGAGCTAACTGGCTGTAGGATACTTATTTAAATGTAGCATTTGTGAGCATGACCTATGAGGGAGACTAAAAGCCAAGCTGTCTTGCTGTGCACAGATTCCGTATTTGTTATTGTTCTTTCAAGGCTCATCTAATGATGGCAGCTCACTCCCAGACCACAAACACACATTTCACAAAATAAATACCTCCCTCCCCTCTTCAAATCAGTGTGCATTTGCTGCTAAACGTCTCCCTGCGCACTCTCTGACAACCCTCTTGCGAAGCCCACAGCTACCACTTAGCCTGTCCACAAGAGTAGAGTATCTATCAGTATTATGAAACCAAAACTTTGATCAAAGGATTTGGGATTATCAAGAACTTGCAATTTAGAGTTTAAAAGAGGCAGCTGATAGGTTGAACTGCTAAAGCCGTTTCGGCTGACAAAGTAGATAAGGCTCAAGAGGAGTGCTGGGAAGAAATGCACAATACCATTCCTTAGTATTAATGTGTGTGTGTGCACGCCTTGAGCCATTTCTGCAATAAGGCAGGCTGTCTCTCGTTTTCCCCACTTTGCACATCCCAGTGTCTTCCAGCAAACAGGCAAAATGAATAATTTCCATGAAGATTTACTCCACATGTAATTGGAAGGAAACCTTATCAAGATCCAAATGATGCATATTTCTCTTCAGTCATTGCTCAAAAATCAACCTCTTGCTGAGCCTATAAATATGCAGACATCAAAGAAACTGTTTAAAGAGCTCAAAGACGTACAGAGCATACTAAATTTTCAAAATTCTATATAGCGTGGTATGACACAAGATCTCAACACCTTGAAAGAGCAGTCCTTATTTCGTGCTTGCCTTACTCTTGTCACTAACTATCATGTAGCTAATTAGGACCGTTAGCTGGAATGAATATTGCTGTTGTAGTCATTCGGCAGCCATTTTAGCAACGGCCAGTGGGAGAAGAGTCATAACTACTCTCTCAGCGGTCATAAAAAAACCCAAACATATGTAACCCATAGATTCATAGCTAATTATTGGTGAAAACTGATGAGATGACCTTTTTAAGAAAGAGCTCAGATCAAATCAGCACTCCGAGAAAGTTGAACATCCACATGATGCCTAAATTTTAGTTGTGAAGGGAAACTCTCACCGTATATTTCACCATTCTGATAGTTCAGAATTTTCCTCCTTCGCTTCTCCTTCCTCTTGAACCAAATTTACTGTTTTTGTCCTCTTTTCGCCTGTGCCAATGCATTGCAAGTACATGGTTTTTTTTTTTTTTTTTTTTTTTCTCCCCCCCTTCTTTAAGTGCTCTCACCAAGTACTATCCTCTAAATACTAACCCTCTGGCTCTCACCCCACCCAAAAATCTTCCCCATCAGCCTTTCTGCAATCGGTCGCTAACTGCTTTATACGAATGCTGCTTCCCTCTCAATTACCTCCTCGGTTTGCTCTTCAAATCCGATTGCTAGCGCCGACGTTCTGATATTCCTGACGGTTCTGGAACAGATTAGCAGCTCTAATTTCAGGGGGGGGACAGACAATCTTCTGTGTAAAGATGAGTTACTTGCTACTGCCTGCTCTTCAGTGCTGGCAGGCGTTTTGAACAAGCTGCACCTGCGGCCACCGAAGGTGTTGTCTTTTTTACTCTTGAGAAGCAGATGCATCTTGAATCTGGTGTCAATTTTGTCCACTCATGAATCATGAATCATGAATAGTCATCAGTCATCGTTTCCTCTAAGAGATTGTTCTCAGTGGGTCACCGTCAGTTCTCTTGAGATGGTCTAACTCTGGTTTCTCTGTTGGTGAACTTATAGGGGCTTAATGCACTTTTACTGGCTTTATCCCACCTGTTCTTCAGGTGGTTCTCAGCTTGCCCTGGTGTGGCCATTTGTTTTTCTCAGCAGTTCTCTAAGCTCTGCAAGATGATACTTTTCCTCTTCTCCAGCACTACAGTTTCTTTTTGCGGAGCCTCCTGAAGTCTTCCCTAATGACTTATCTTCTCTCTGGTACATGGTTGTTTGACTGCAGGGCCTCAGCCTTTTTGATGTAGCGCAAATCTTTCACAACCCAAGTTGTAAATGATGGTTTATAAAGCCTCAAGCCTCTTTCCTGTCCCCCCTGCTGGGGTTGTTTCCAGCTTGCGAGCCTAGTCTTCTTTTTCTTTTTTCTTTTACATGCCGCTTTGTGCCACTGCACCTTCCCTCTCCTCCCTGCTGTGTTATGGTTGTATTCCATCACTGTCTGGATTTTTTTTTTTTTCCCCTTTTCTTTCTGGGCCATGTGTGTTCACCTGAAGCAGCTTGTTCAGAGTCCTAGCTGTTTACTTAGCTATTCATCCTTAATGCCAAGCCTTTGTAATTCACAGTGGTGTGTCCTTGAGAGATGTTTGATTCAACCAGGAGAGTTTAATTGCATCCGAGTTTCCTTATTCCCATTTTCTGTCAGTAAACTTTTAATTTCCAAAATGGCTACATAAAAAGCTTTTCATATTATTAAATTAGTATTTCCTCTAACATGAACTTGTTGGAGCCTTTCTATAGAAGAGTTGGGCAGGTAACCCTTTTTTGTATTTATGCTTTAGTGTTCATATATAATCTTCCTTTTTTTTACCCCTTTTATCCAGCAGAAAATGCATTTGAAGTTGACCATGTTTGATGGAACGTAAAGCTCTCTTGGATAATGCTGTCTGAACCACTGCACAGCAAAGACACAAATATTCCTCCAAAGTTGCTAGTAGATCCTGGACTGCTACCACACCGGATTCTCCAGTACTTCAAAGTACACTTCATTTAATCATAAACTAAGTCTCTGTGTTGGAAGTTACTGGAGCAGCTATAGTCCTTAAATGACTGTTCAAACTTCTTGTGTTAGCGCAAAGAAACAGTTTGAAGCCATCTAAAATGGTTTTGATTTTATGTACTCGGCAGACCTTATACCAAACGTTTCTTACAACAGCCACGTGCACATCTTCAACATGTGAAGAAGTCTAAGCTTGGTTATCATATCAAAGCAGTGACAGGAAAGCGTTGATGTTCAGGAGAGCTGCCCGTTGGTCAGGAAAGGTGGTAAGCATAATTCCTAAATTACACCAGGATGGGTGGGCTCAGAACATTTATTTATCCTAAGTCCTTAAATATACAGCACATTACTTTCACATCAAAGCAGTTTAAGGTAATTCACTGTCGCTTTGGTCCAACAACTGGAAATGGAAAATATGATGCAGGTTCTTAGTACAACTTAACATGCAAGTCCAACCTGGAGGAAATGCATCTGCCTCCTGCTAACATGTCTTAGCAAAATGTGTTGTTGAGCAGCAACAATGCATCGTGATAAACATTTCTCATCAAGAGGGGCTTTGTTTGGAAGAGCATGTGATGATGCATGTTTCAACATAGTGGAAGGAATGCTTGTTGTGTTTTAGCCAGATGCCTGATGATATGGATTAGCTGTCCCTGTGTCTGTGCCCAGCATTCTCTCTCTTCCATCTTTCTAACACACACACACACAGACTCTGTCTCTCTCACCTCTGTTTTCTGTCTGCCGTCTTCCCAGCATATGCGGCCCTCTGGCTCAGCTCGCCAGTGTGGATTATAGGTCTCTCATGGCTATCATGATCTTACACAAACAACATTTGTCAGCTCATTTATCACTGTTCCCCCCCGGTTGTCCACTCTCGTCTATTCATCTGCGTTCTATTTCTGTATCCCTGCCTTCGGGGTGAAAATGCATGTTACCTCCACAGCTAAAAATAACCACCAAAGGTCCCTTTTGATATTTGCGCAAATCCACAATTGATGGTTGACTGATTTGCTAATATCAATTGTATTTCTTGGTAACTAGACAGGACACGAGCACCTCACCGAAAAGCTATGATGCGCTTTCGTCGCATGATTGGACTGTCACTCTTGCAAATTATTGCAAATGGTCTGCGTATGATCTATGTGCCTGAGGTTCCCAGAATCAACAAGATGCATTTGAGCTGCACAAACCCCTTTTATAAATATAAGTACACGAAATGGAACAAAAACTGTGATTCTACTGTGAGGCTTCAGATTTAACAAGCTAAATCCTTTTTTTTTATTTATTTATTTATTTTTTAAATGGCTGGAGGAATTCCCGAAAATAAAAAGGGTGGCTTAACTTTACGTTTGTAACCGCTGCGATCCTGAATGCTCATCATGAATTTTTGATGGTGGAGTAGTGGAAGATCCCCTCAGTTGAATTAAACCTCCTGGGAATGATGATACTAGGTTTGATAGAATAGGCGGCAGAAGAGAGTTGACAGGATTGCTGATGTATCAAAAAAGCTCCATCTGAGCATTGGGCAGCCTTGCGTGTCAAAATTTGTGAACGAAACAAATAAGATTAGTGGACAGAATTTACAAATGACAACAGACTGTGACAGGACTGAATTTTAAGCTTTTTTTTTTTTTCCTCTGAGATTTTTTTATTTTATTTTTTTTTTTTTTCCCAGAGGATTTGGAAGAGAACTGCCTTCAAGGGAGGTTTTGAAAGCAGCTTGTTTTCCCATCATGCCCATCAGTAATAATTAGACTGCACTCACAAAGTTAATTGCTGAGATCTGGGAACAGGCAACATCACTAAAAGGAGGAAGTCTGGCAGGACAGGAGACATGAGTAGTTAGATGATCCGCCAGGTTTTAAAGGTTTTTTTAAACATACAGAAAATATAAGCAGTAAAATTACTGCTCAAGCTCTCCTGCTAATGTCCTTTACAAGTTACAGACTTGCTGTCTTCTGCAACTTTGAGCTGCCACTCTTCCCACACTAAAACTGCAGTGCAAGGGCAAGATTACAAATTCTGATACAAAATATTTCTATAGCAGCAAGGATGTGGCCAGTAATATGAAGTGGCACTCCTGATGTCTTGAGTCACTGCATTTTGTCAAGACATCAGGGAAGATTTTAATTATCAATATCTGATGTGAAGAGAAATTACAAATTAAGGCCTGTCTCAAACATAAACAAAAGTTAACCACTGTTTAAGAATATAGGATTATCAGTTTTATACTAAGCCAAACTCTTGGCTTATCAATGGACTGTATGATTACTGTTTTTTTTTTTTTTTTTAAGATTTATTTGGGGGTTTGATGCCTTTTATTTTATTCAGTAACAGGCAGAAAACCCAACAGGAAACAGGAAAGAACCAAGGGAATGACCTGCAGGAGAGGTCCATGGCCAGATTCAAGCAAGGGATGCTCTCAACCACTTCACCACCAGCACTTTGACTGTGCTTTCATGGTGGGTGATGTCGTGTCAGAGCTTTGTGCTACATGATCAGGCTATGTGTTCGGTCTCACCATGTAGTTCGCAGAATAGGGAATCTGTCTGATTTCACCTGTTGATATCACCACTCTATCGAGGTGCAGCTCCTAAAACTCTATTAGGCTCCAATTTCCCACACTATCTATATGTCTGTATTTATAACTCATTCACAATGTGATATAAGTGAGAGCTAAATATGAGACTATAATTGGATCCAAATTGTGGAAAAAATACAACAAATTAAATTTCATATTTCACTTTGTGTTGCCTTTTTTTTTCCCCCCCAAAGTAATGTAATTGTGAATTTACACAGACTGACAGATAACTCAGTGAAGCGCTCTTTTGCATAGCTGTCGTGTTGAATCATCAGCAACCACATGAGGAAATCAAATTCTGGTGGTAGACAGCAGGTCATGCTCTGCTTTAATACCCACGTAAATAGTTGTTTTTTGTGCGGTAGATGCAAAATCCTAAAGAGGATTATTGTAATAAATATAACAGGTGATATTACACCAAAGGGGATACAAATGCAACACATTCAGATTTAGATTCCCCCGACTATATGATCAGGGAGAAACTCCATAATCATTCGCTGATACACATAGTTGTCAAAGCAGACTAGAATCTTTTCTGTCCAAGTAGTTTTATGCCACACCAAATGCACCAGAGACAGAAATTGGTTAAGTGTGAAAGGCTCCTGAGAGACTGGCGATCCAAGTCTGATTCAGAAGAGGAGTCATCCCAAAGCTCTTCAAGCTTCCAAACTATATTCCAATGCTATATTTTAAAGGTGATGCGGCTGTCCATGTTATGGCTATGAACTCCATATCCAGGATGCAATTTATTGAAGAAAAAGCTACAAATGGCCTTAATGAAACTTGGCTGATGCACAACTTATCTAGCACGGCAAATAGGCTAGCTGTCTAGCTGCTGTCCAAAAGAAATCATATCCGTGACAGTTGAGGAACACATGCCATTGTCTTCTATTGACTAGTTTGGATAGATAACAGAAGAATCTGGGCCTGATGATGAAAATGCAGTGTTACTTCAGCTGTAATTAAACGACAGTTGTCCCTTATTCACCAGCTGACACAAAAGACGGCAAAAACCTGCAGTGCCAGTTTTCTGTGCTGGTGAGTATAGCATTATATAATGAAGCATTATATAAGCACTGACATCCATCATGCCCAGAGTGAAATACAGTGCATCTGTGGACGCGAGCGAAGATGCGACAAATTCATAAAGTCTGCTGGCCATCTGAAAAGAGCTAGTAATAGATTTCTCACATATTATCGTGATGGAATAGCACAGAGACAGACTTGCATCTCATTTGTCCTTCCCACCTGAAGTAATCGAAGAGATATTACGGCTCCCTTTTGAGAACTTGTGTCCTTCACGATGAGACAGCCGCTAAGATTGCCGAAACCTCTTGATACCTCGATAAGAGAGATGAAACTTTATTGATCCCTGTGGGGAAATTGGATCACTGCAGCAGCAAAACAGGGACAAGGTGCAGCATGGGAATAAGATAAGTGGACTACACGCACACAAAGAGAATATAGAATAGGAAATGTGATCAGCACAAAAGTGTATATATATTTGATTCAGTTTAAGTGGACATTATTGACTCAGATATGAAGTGACATGTTTGGTCTAAGTTCCACGTATTGTTGCACATACATTGAATTTTGCAGTCGAAATGAAATGCATGCTGCTGAACAAACCAAACACAGTCATGTCAAAAGAATGAGTAATGTTGACTGTAGGAAAACTATAAATTGGCAAGAGCAGCAGAGAGATGGATATCCCCGACAAGCAAATGTCCAAGTAGTAAAATTTCAACATGGCGAAACAAAGACTGTACAGCCAAGCTACAAGCTCCGTGTAATATGTCCGTGAAACTATTGGAAATGTTAGTTTTTCAGATATGTTGCCAAGTGGAGGTGACATTAAAATGATTTATACATTATAATTATTGCTTTTTATTCCCTAACCCTTAATCTGTAATAAATGGCAATCCACTTAAGAGTACTTAAGAGACTTCATTCAAAAATGTCACCTCCAGGTAAAGTACTCTGGTGTCGAAGGAAATATGTGAGGATATGTTCCTGTTCCCCAAAAGTTGTGAGCTGACAGACTGCCTTGGCCACCCCTAAAGCTACTGGTGAGAACTGACCCAGAATCCCTCATGTACACTACAAAGACCTTGAAATGGATTTAAATCACACATGGTTTGGTACAAAGGTGAAGAGAAAAAAAAAAAAAAATGACAAAGTTTTGAATGAAGATCAGCCAATGCATCAGTCAGTTTTATACAGTAATTTCCTCTCCTCTTCTGTGTCTACCTTCTTGCTATTTCAGTCAGTGGTGTGTGGGTGGCAAGAGTCGTCTCAGCATGCTCTGCTGCACGGGTATATTCACATTTCAGGTTGTGCGGCAATGTCAGCGGATTAATATGGGAGGTAGATAGATGCTATGTGACGCATTCTAATCACTGGCCAAGCCTACTGGCAAAAGTGTTTAAGTTTCTGAAGCTCCCTGCTATATTAAGGAGTCACAGATGGAATAATTTCATTTGCAGTGCTTGCTCTGAGTTTGGAATCTTGTTCATTACGGAGTGGGGGATGTTTTATATGCAGCTAATTCATTTTCACGCTATTACATTAATGTGGAGTTTACAAGGATACCAAGGTGAGGGAATTCTGTTATGTTAAAGCAGGATGCTCATTGTTTTAAATTTTACCCATTTGTTCACTTTTCCACAGGTTTAGTCCCAACACTGCAATGTAAAGTGAATACAGATACCCGCTTTGGAAATCTCACTTTGCCCTATATATTTCCTTATACATTTTCTTTCATTGCCATTGACACCTCTCTGCTTCACTCTGCTGCTGCACTTGAGGATGATTGGCATCTTTGTAGTGCCCGTTGGCACAGCATCATTTCACACACACAACTTCCCATATTGATGCCCCGTTCAGACATGTAGTCGATGAGCAATTCGAGCAAGTGAATGTGATGGAATTGGTAAAGATGACAGTACAGAACTCTATGCGGCTTCACATCTAGGTGTGACTGTTTGCCTTTTATTGATATATTTTCAATTGCTGCCTCTCACACAATGTGAACCATAAATTAAAAAAAAAAAAAGCTAAAAAGAATTTTTTTTTTTTTTTCACCAGCACATGAGAACAGGCAAATGTGATCCCTTGGTGTGAGCAAAAGACCCCTTCCATGCAGATATTTGGGTAGGATGTTGAGGACATCAGGCCTGAAAAGAGTAAAACAGAGGAGAAAACTCCATGCAGAGTTGCATCTTGCCTCCTTGATTAAAAAAACCAATGGGATGATGCTGTGTGAAAGATTTGTTACTCTTTTCCGCAATTATCATCTACTCCTGGAATGTGCTCATTATTAGTGCAACCCTTGCGTGGAATGCGACCTCACGAGGGAAGTGTGCTCTGCACTTCATCATGGCCTTTCACAACACGTATCTGCAGCTATTCCAGATAGTAACCCTCTTTGTACGTTGTGTATATATATCGGCCGAGTGCTGTAGGAAGGGGTCACTCCTCCCTCCCTGCTACAGACTTCTGAGCTCGGTGGAACTGAGAGCACGTTGCTGCAAGATGTGTAATAAATAAGGACCAAGATGCCAAAGCCTCCTTGTGTTATTCTCACCGGAAGAGTTTTGTGGTTTTGCCTTCACCACAGCTGTTAAACTTACCAGGGCAACCATTCCATTAGATGGATCGACACTTAAGTTCTCATACCTCAGCCAATACATGCAAACAGATACATCAGCGACAGAACTAAAACATCTCTTCAGCCGCTATACCACCGGTTGGGGGGGGGGGTCACCTTTTCCACATGAGGCTCAGTACTTGACAGAAAGAAAAGGTTTTTACAACTTACATGTGGCAGCCTATTCTCCCTGTCAAAGGGGAGTCAGTTCATCACAAACAACCCATTCATACAGTATAAACTGGCACATAAACTCACTCTAAATCTAACTTTTTTTTATATATATATATATATATATATATATATATAGATATATAGATATAGATATAGATATATAGATATATAGATATAGATATAGATATATAGATATATATATATATAGATATATATATATATATAGATATATATATAGATAGATATATAGATATATAGATATATATATAGATATATAGATAGATATATATATAGATAGATAGATATATAGATATATATAGATATATATAGATATAGAGGAGTCCCTGATTAGGGGTGAGCCCCATAAAGTAGATATGTCTCAAACTTAGAAATAACTCTGAAATGTATTAAGTAGATGATGATAATAATAAAAGTAATGAGGTATGGAAATTAGTGATGAATGAATGCAGCGTCTCAGACTTATTATCCTCATATTTCTCCAGGAGCCAGAGGGTGCTGCATGAAAAAATGAATCCTTTTTGCTCAAGTTATGATTTCAGGTGCCTTTTAACTGTCTGACACAGTGCAGGAGACAGAGCCCCGACCAGATCCATGTGATATTACATAAATGTTGGTTTTAAAATGAGCCCAGGTTCAACTCCTGCATTCCTTGGCTGCCACAATAACTCAGAGACTTTGTTCAGAAGTGCTTTGTGTCTGGAGTTTGAACACATCTGAAATTTTTTGCCTCTGCACAAGCCCAGTCATTCTGTCATTCTTTTCACAAAATGCAAATGTCTTGCAATATATGTCACGTCACAAACTGGAGCTGAGCGAGCAGAAGGTCTGCCTGAATGGACATCCATTTTTGTTGTTTGAACTGTTTTCTGGATTTTTCTGATGTCTTTCATTTTGCCAAAAATAAGACTGGGGCCATACCTGCATACTCTGCAAAGCCGTGAGCCCCCATTAGCCAGGGGTTCTTATGCAGCAAACAGCAACAGGAGGAACACTGTGGTCGGCTTGTATAGTTGTTGATTCCACCCCTTCAGTTCCCCCTTAATAGGGTGCCAGCTACTCTGGGTCGATTACGTTGCTGGTGTCATGCCAGGCTTCGAGTTCGCTGCATTTGTTTCCCTCATTGTATTTTACAATAATCGTTAAACAGAGGCCCAGATCAGTGTGTGTAAAGAGTTTAAAATCAAGATAATGTGACATGTTCATTACTGATGTCACTTGTTCGCGCTCTCTCTGTATGTCTCTGCCTTTGTGTGTCTCTCTGTGCATGCTGAGCTATCTGTCGGGTGACCGGTACAGATCCCAGTGGCCCCTCTGAATTGGTGGGCTGGAGGAGCATCCAAAGATCCAATAAGATTTTTTACTGGGCCTGCATGTCTCTGTAAAGACCGTCTATGTGCACATGCCATCCAGGGTGTGAATGCCGCACATGCAAACAAGTCACAACCTTAAACCACCCAGACGGTTGTAAAACTTACATAGACAGATGTGTTTCCTGATCCCATCAATTTAAGATGGTTCAGAAAAATGACTTGAGTTCAATCTCAAGTCTTACTACTTGTCTCAATGCCATATATTGGTTTTCCTTTTTAGTGCATCCACAAAATCACAAAAAAAAATGTAGACTTTGCTTTGAGAAGGAATATTTTAAGGTTCCAACTTAAAATGTGAACCAGCTAAAAGGTTCTGAACATATCTGCTGTGTCTACTACTGTGTTCACTGCAGTCTGGCACCTTTTTTTTTTTTTTTTTTTTCTGAATCTGCCAGACTGCTGAATGGACTTCCCTTTGACTCCCCTCCCTATTGGTATCTTGAGCATAGCCCCCAAGTGCCGGCACAGCTCAGTTCATACGCAGTGGGGGGGGGTCCTTGATCAGATGAGTCGGTGTGATGAGGCTGATACTTCAAAGCATCACACGTACTTCACTAGTTGTTATGGTCACGAAAACACTTGGCATCCTTGCGTCAAAATCTAAACAGATGTGATTTACATTTTACGCACTTGTGAGAACATAACACAACTGTGTGATGCAGACAGTTGGATGTGTCACTGCTACCAAGATTATCATATTTTGGACTTGGAAATCAGAAGTTTTTTATTTTATTTTATTTTTTTTTACACAAAAGTAACTATTCAGGTAGCGTCTTCCCCCCTTTTTTTAATTTTATTCTATTTTTTTATTGAATCTTTTTTTTTATAATTATTTATTTTATTTATTTATTTATTTATTTTTTTATAGAAATGCTGGGATTATTCAACCATTCTTCACATAACACAGGGTAGCTCCATCAACAGTTATCTGGAATATTGGGGCATGTCATTTGCAGAGATAATGACGCTGTGGGCAGCTCAATCAGGAACAGCCTTGACAAACTGAGTTGATGCTGGAAGGGCAATCAGGTGTTAAAAAGCACAAAGTACTCAGAGATCTCGCTGCTTTCAAGAAGAAAAAGGCAGCTCCAGCCATTGCTTTATAAATCTCTGCTGTTAAAGCTTCTGGGCTAACGCACATCCTTCCTGTCGTTACAGTCCAGCATGCACAGCATCTCCTGGTTAACTAGCTAACTTTATAATTGCTTATGATTCAGTTGTCCACTACTATCCAGCATTTTAATGAAATGCATTCTTACATTTTTCATTGTTTTTTTTTTTTTTTTTTTTTGTATTGTGTAGTTGGCTTGTCTTTGAAATTGTATCTTGCTCCAAGCTCTCGGTAGAAAAAGAGGTTTTAATCTCAGTGACGAAGCCTGATTAAATAGATTACCTAGAAAAATAAAATTAAACAAAGGATCTAAGGTTGTACTGTGGAAATAAATAGAAAATAGTGAGATTATTAATGAAATGGTAAGATTCAAACTAATTTAGCATGTGATGAAAACAAGTGGCATAAATGTGCATGACTATCAACTTAATACAGGACTATCCAAAGACATGGTGCGGTGACAAGATTATTATACAATGGCTCAAAAACTGCTGGGGACAAAGCATTTAGGAATTTATGGGTTTTATGTGAACAACGTCTGAATATTTATTATACAAGTTTCCATTTTATTTCGTAGATTCAGCGACTTCACTTTTTTTGATCATGTTTTTATTGAATCTGCTTAAACAATTAAACACAAGTTTAGTTACCAACTTGAAAAATAGAGCAAATTTTTGAAACCACCTTTAAGGTCAACAGTGATATTGATGTTTCCACTGTATCTACAGTCTTCTGTTGTTGTCTTCCAAAAAGAATATACATGGCTTGGCTTCAGCCCCGGAACCAGCCTTACCCTGGGGACAAGTCAAGGCCTCATGCTGCAGACAGTGTGCGGTGAGGGAAAGTCAACAATGTAGGCTGTGGTGAGACCTGAATGACCTGAAAGTGAAGTGGTGACAAACAATTGGCCAGGCTGAAGCGAGAGGCCAGATACGGTGGCAAGCGTTCAGATTTTGCTGCGTTGTTTTTGTTTTTTAATTTCACTTTTTGCGTGTGTGTGGCAACATCCGGACTTGAGCTGAAGCCAAGTATGAAAAAATATTTGGTTACTGAATTCAAAAAATGTAATCAAATAGATGGAAGCGGACTTACAGAAAAGATTTTTTATTTTTTTTTTATTATTTACCAAAGTAATAAAGCATTAAAAAAAAAAAAATCAAGGAGGCACTGTTAATTGGTCTCTTTAAAGTAAATTTTTTTAAAAAGGCGTAAGTTTTAAATTTCAGTAGGGAGCATGGGACATGCAAGAGAATAATTATTCATTCCAAAGGGATTTAGATGCAATCATCCCATGTATGAGATTTTTTTTATTTATTTATTTTTTTCCCCTTGGAGCCATAAATCTCTTTCAAAAAGGCCGCATAACAGTGATGAGACATAAAAATGTGGACATGATCAATATATCTTCATGTGTTTCCATTTTCCTGCCTCTATTTTTCCCCCAATAGTGCCTTTAAACCCTACTTGAGTTTGAGTTTTTATTTGAGGTGAAATCTTAATATAATCCTTTTGATTTATTATATAAATTGTAAATCAGTCATAAATCAGCCACCATGACCTTAACCTTATATGCACAATAAAGCTCTATGTACCTTGAGCCCAAAAATATATATATTTATATTTTTTTTATAAATAGTTCCACATTTGTGTGGATATTTTAGGTGAAGACATTTTGTTCCCATCCTAATAAAATGCAACACAATAAACACATCATGCAGCTGTAAGCACATATATAAATATATTTATTCCCCGTTCAGCACCTTTCCTTTAAAACATGCTGCATGTGATGGGTTTGTTGAACATTTGATAAAAGAAATAAATATTACAATGTGTACAATAACTTGTACACATTGTATTATTATTATTATTATTTTATTATATTTAATATCAGGACAAATAATTCATTATTTGTATAATGAAATAATTATTTTTTTTCAATGTCCTAAGATCATTGGCCAAGGAATAAAAAAAAAAAAAAAAAAAAAAAAAAATTAAAAAGAAAATGATTGATTATTGCATCACATTTCTCAAGTGTTTATTTGAGAAGGGACACAAAAGCACTTTTGTGGCATTGGGATTTTTATTCTTTCACTGTTGAGACGTTGAATAGACACTTCCCTGCATTGTTATTTTACTGTTATGTTACTTTATTCTACGTGTTTACCATCCAAAGGTCTTGTCGTCACTCTGTAAAACATCTATGGTCCAACTCTTTGAATGACATTGTGAAAATGCTGAGTTACCAGCACTGCTCACCTTGAACCATGGGAGACTCATTTGTACCTGAATGTGTGGGTCACCTCAGCTTTGCAGTTTTACAAGGCGCAAATATTTTCCTGCTCTAGAAGTTTAGTGATTTGACTGACGCTCCAATTACGTTATATAACTATATGTATTATAACGAGAAACAGTTTAATAAAACGTTTGCCATATCAACAAATAAGATATGGCAAGTGTCTTAGGTGGGGGTAATTGAACCATACATCCAGTAAGCCCCAAAGGATTTTAAAAGTCAGCCATTTATTTCACTATGCAGCAGAACTGCAGAGACTTGCAGGTAGAAGTTGTTTTCTCTACAAGATGAACAGATGCAGTAAAAACTGTAACCATATATTTACTAAGCTTCATTTGGAGAGAAGGGATAAAGTGGGGAAAATAAATTGACAATTTGTCAAGAACGAACCAATTTTCAGAGCCAAATTAAGAAAACTCTTAGCTGACCGTCCTCATGCTTGATTAAAACAAACTCATACCTGCCAGCCTTACGTTTCAAATTTTAGGATTGTGTTGTTTTTTTCCCTGCTAGGAAGTGGACAGAAGGTATGGAGCCAATCACACACTGACGCTGATCAATGGCCAGATTGACCCTGAACAAGTATTCATCATCAAACTTCAATCCTTTACACACCAAGAGTTGTCTGCAGTGGTGGAAACAAATTTCAGAGTTGAAGAGAATGTGATCATAACTCTTCTTCAACTGAAGTTAGCATGCTAACTAAGTAGCCCTTGTCTGTCTCATCCCTTTTATGAAATCAACTCACTGTAGCCGTCTGTTAGCTCTGAAGACGTAGCTCTGTCCAGAGGAATTATTGTTGAGCAATAATAATCCCTGCTAGATTCCCACAAAGGCGCCACACAAAGGGGCAGAGGAAACTTATGAACAGCTGCCTGTATAAAGGGGAAAAAAAAAATAAATAAAAAATCATGGTCGGTTGAAAACTGTTTATAATACTTCCAGAACGTGAGATGATAACTGGAAGCTTCAGGTTTCAGACTTGACTTTGTAAAAAAAAAAAAAAAAGTAGTTTGACAAGGAATGGTAAATGGACTGCAATTCCTCATCCGCGCACATGTGCGCGCACACACACACACACACACACACACACACACACACACACTGATTACTATCCATTGCACTGGTTTTTCCATCTGGAGGAAGTGGTATGCAATATCTCGTTCAAAACACATTACCGCCTTGGCAAATATCCTGCTTAGAAATTCTTTTTCTTTTTCCCTGGTACTAAAATTTGAAGTGCATTTAAAATCTTCAATAATCTGCCAGGATTTGAGTCACTTCCATCTCTCAAAAGCCCCAAATTACCCAAAATTACATAGCCAGTCCCAATTGGTGTCACAATCCAATGCTGATCCTAATCAAAAGTAGTCGACGATAGTTAAAGGAGTATTATTACACTGCTACAAATGAAAAACCTGTTCTCGAAAACACTAAATTGAAGTGACCATTGAAAGACCTGGACTAGACACGATGGGTTTTTGCTCAAAACATAATACACAAGACATTTCTCATCAGACCTGCGGTGGGACACACAGTGGTGACTGGTTGCTGGTGGGGAGCGCTTGTGATAATTGCCTCCATCTATCAAACCTCAGGTCAGTGTCACCATTTCGAATGACAACATCCTATGGCACAGCTGCTGACTAGGACATTGTCAGCAATGTTATCTCGCAGTGTTCTTGGATCACTGTGTTGGAAATTGGCAACTGGAAAGAAACATGCCAACAGCTGAGGTCTGAAGTTTTGACCCAACGCTGCCTCAAACCGAGAGACCACCGGTCATTAGATTCATGGTTGTTCTGGCTAGACTGCCAGAACAGCCATGAGGTTAAAGATAAGGCAATTTATACCGGAGGCCGGAGGCCTGAAAAGGAATTTTTAAAATGGGGTTTCAAAAGAAATTACAAAAACTAAGCCTTGAGCCATTTTCATCTGTTCAGGTTATGAAATGAAGAACTGCCCCGGAGCTTCAAAGTTGAAATGTGGAAAAGCAACATGCTTTCTTTTGGTTGGTTTGTTTTGTTTTTTTTGCTTGTTTTTTTTTTTTTTAATAACTTTAAATTTAAAAGTATATTGTGACCTCTAGTGATTTCCTGATGTTGCAGTCTCGGATTAATCTTAACTGCCACTAATATCCCTGACCAGCTGTATTCAAATTGCCACAAGATGATAAATGTTGATGAACGAATATTGTAGTTTCATAATTAATAAAGTCCCAATGAAATACTGAAATCAGCATGTTAAAAGGCTCAAAGTAAGAAAGCCAACTTCCTGAGTTTGCTCGGGTCTTTTGACCTGATGATGTCACTATACAATTTGGTAGAAATCCACAGATCTCTGCCTCCTAGTGTTGCTAGCAGTGAAGTTACGGATCTCTAAATCTGAGTATGTCTTTCTTGTGTATAAATGTATACCGCACCTGTAAGATGTTAGAGGTGAATAATTCCTTTGAGTGTGTGGAATAAAATGGACTCATTGCCTTTGATTCCTTATGTGTATTTCTGTCAAATGCCACAGCAATTCTTTAATTTAACTTTACATTCTTTTGAAAGTGGCAGTAATATTTCCATTTCATCTGTTGTGTACCTCCCCTAGGACTGTGTGTGTATTTATTTTATTATATATATATATATTTCTTTTACATGTCTAATGGCCCCAAGGCAAACTTTAGGAGGATTGTTAGTGCTTCTGGAACCGCCATTTGTCAGTTGTTGTAGCCATTAGCTGTGCATTAGGCCCTCCGAAGGTTTTCACTGTTATAAGCTTAAGGCAAACTTTGTTAGTCATAATAAAGCTAGTCCTTTCCAAGCCCTCTAGTCTATACAGTACCTGTGTCACTGCCTAGCTTGTGGGACTGACAAAAATTGCAAAACCTTCTCAAATGTAATACTGAGAGGGAGAAATCTGTAAATGTGTAGTGGCTGTTGCGGCACTTAAATGCCAAGTCGCTTGAACATAACATTTCAGAAGTGAGGATACATTTGAATCAGTGAATTATGTGACAGAGTTAAGTTTGTGTTTTTATATATATATATATATATATATATATATATATATATATATATATATATATATATATATATATATATATATATATATATATATATATATATATATATATATATATATATAATATATATATATATATATATATATATATATATATATATATATATATATATATATATATATATATATAATATATATATATAATATGAAACAGAAGTTGTCAGTGTCACTAAGGCTGTGGAGAGTTGATTTCTGGGAGCAGCAGGACTCCCGATTGGCGACATCTGTCAAACGCAGCCCGTGTCTTTATGCAAGTGGCACTGCACTCACTTTTGCTGCAATGCTCAGCTTCTCTCTTCGAATAAAATGCCATCTCTGGATTCTCTCACAAGAAAAATCTGATACTTCACATTGAGCCTTTCAAGAAGCAAAGCAGTGACATTAATTGTGTTCGTTTGTGGTAGGAAGCCACAATAGAAGAAGGAAAAAAGAAGAATCAACATGACAGCCAGCAGAGAAGACGTAATCACTTTGGTTGACTTTTAAAAGAAAATGCTAAACAGAGACACTAATCACTAATGCAGTCTATTTCTGGAGAGAGCTGTGTGCTTACTGTAAACAGTTTGGTTTTACAGATTTGAAGCTAACAGCTGTAATATTATCAGATTTGTTTACTGTGTGTAAGAAACGTGTGCTTCAGAAGTTTAAGTTTAACTTGTGATTATCTTTCAGCCTTGGCCTGAAGGTTATAAGTAACCTGAGTGGATTTATTTCTTGGGGGGGGGGTGACCAAAAGAATCTTTTCTTCTGACCTCTGAAGTGCAAAGGTTGCTTATGATCCACCCTGCACTAAATAGTGGATTATTTTACAATTATTTTATCACAGACGTGTATGGCCAACAGACAGCGTTTTTCACAGAAGCGCCTTGGGGCTTTTTTCTCCCAACCTCCTGGATAGATGTATGGATCAATGGATGAATAGATAGATGGAAAGACAGACAGATTGATCCCAAGCGGGGAGATTCAATTATTATAAAAATACATCAATGTACGGTTAATAGAGGTGCCGAAGATATGATCTTTGCAGTCCTTTCAGGTGAGGTTGAGTTGAGAAGTGGCATATCTGAACCGTGCGACTGCCCTCCTCCAGGATTGTTGTCAACAGAATTCATTGAAATTCACTGAGCATGAGTTCAGGACGATGGTCTTGCATCACTGCCAGACTCATGATGGACACGCTGGTTTAAAAAAAAAAAAAAAAAAAAAAAAAAATCAGAACCAGAGTGATATTTTTTTTTTTTGTACTTGCATTACTCATAATGCAATTCAACATAAAGCCATTTGGTAAGACACTAAGTTTTGTCAGGCTACTTGCAGCTGCTGTAACCTGGAGCCTCTTGGCTCGAGCATGATTTAGGAACTGGATACAGAGGATGAACTTGTAATCTTTAGTGGTTTCCTTTTTTTTTGCATTCATTCTGTTAGTGTTGTGGTTATTAAGCTGTTTTTCATTTACTTGATCAATTGTCACATATGCCGAAAGCAATTTCCCTCCTTCATGGATAACACAGCTGCTATTCAGTTTTATTGACAAATATAGTTTGTTGCAGACCCAAAGTCGATCAATTATAAGGCATTAAAGCTTAGATCTCTACATAGGCCAGGTTATTATTATTGATGTTTTTTGTGATTGTTTTTTTCCGCTTTGTTTCTCCATCCATCAAACTGTGCAGGTTACGTGTCATTGCCATTGTGACTCCAGAGGGTGGTCAGGTGGGGTGGGGTTTCCTGTTACTTGTTCAGTGAGCATATGGGACCAACCATTCCCAGTTTTCTCTAACGCTGTGCGAATCAAAGAAAAAAAGCATCTTCTCCTCCATGGTGCTTTACTGCACAGCAATTGTATTTCTGAAAAAGGGAGTGCAATACATCATTTCACATGAGCAATTACATTTTTGTCTGGGATTGATTTTTACAAATGACCACAGAGTAATCACAAGCACATATTGCTCATAAACATGTTTCACCACATAACTAATATTGCATTCATCTTCAAATTTAATTTTCCTCTCTTACCCCGAATGTAATCTGTGTTGCTGAAATATGATTTTCTTGCCGTGTGTTTTATAAGGTTGCTTCTAAACACATTCAGATCGTGAAGTTAAAACACATTTATGGTGGCACTTGAATCTTTTTAAGATTGCACACTCATGCACACTCAGTATATTTAATCACAGAGCAGTGAATATTAACTTTTTAACACCTCTTTATTGTAGAGTGATATCCGTGTGCATGTGTGAATCCCAGCTCTCGTGGGAACAGCCATGGCAGTCTTTGTCGCTTTTCTCCTTTTCTTGTTTTACTCGCTTATGTTGGAATACAGACCACCATACTCTTCTACTCATTCAGCAGAAAATTGTACAGCCCTCCTCCCTTTAATACTTTACATTAAGGGTCACTATAACAATGTTAATGACAATAGGCTAAATACAGAAAGGGCAAGCAGGCTCTTGGGTGCGCTTCAAGCTGAACTGAGACATGATCAGATGAATATGAAATTCATGTAACTACTTGTTCAAAATTTCAGTTGTCATGGTTTTCAAAGTGAAATTGAATTTGGAAAGGCACAATGGAATTTGAGCTTTTGGTTTCTAAAGAGCGTTAGACAAGAATAGGAAAATAATTCAAACTGATTGGTATTATAATGTTGTGCCTAGGATTGTGTATAGCTTCAGCTTCAAGTTGGAACAGAGCCCCCGTAACTTAGTGGCTGAATTCTGACTTCTGAGTTTCTTTTACTGTTGTGGTTGTTATTGCTTCGTCAGTTCTCCTGGGGAAGCTCTCCTCTTCAGAACTTCCCCAGAACTCCACCAAATTCAAGACCGCATGAAGTTTTCTTTCATTTGGGGGCCGACCCACGGGTGTGGTCTGGTTGTTGGCGCAAATTTGGTCCAATGAAATTTCTCCCTTTAGCTTCAGGGCATAGCAAGGGTGGTGTTTGGATTTTAACTACGCCTTTCATTCACCCAAGTTTGAAGTTATATATAAAACAAAGATGAATGTATTGTTTTGATAAGTACAGTTTTCTTGTTGTGGTTATTACGGTGGACGTGGTTTTATCAGATTCACTGTAAAACACAATTAAATCATTATCCGGTAATCACAACATCTCAGAGCACACAAACAAATGAACAAAAAAAGAACATTTTCATGCATGTCTTGACTGGCTGTGGAAAATCAGAAACGTATGGCTATGGACTGTATGAAGTTTCTTTTTCTTTTTAGAGAACAGTTACAACCAAACACAACGCTGCTCAGGCAATATGCCTTCGGTCCTGGTGGTTCGTCATTCAGCTGGCGCTGTTGTTACATAATTGGAATAGTTCATTGTCTGGTGTAAATTCCATCTCAGCCAAACTATCTTGTAGAAAAATGGTTTGAACAGCTGTGAAGTTCTCTTCTCGCGGGGGAATCAGTTCGGCATGTTTGCAGTCTCTTATTTGATCGGAATATCTTATTTCTTATTATATGAACCTTTTATGTCCTTGTGTGTATGGATGCATTCCAGAGCGGCAATTTACGTCCGTTGCCTGATAATGTTATCAGGTCAACCCGAGTGGAGGGTCAGAGGAGGGGTACCTCTCTGCGGGGTTAGGCAGGTTTATGCTGATTTGTGGCACTGACTGCAATCTGTTATTTTGAGAAAGCAGGGTCTTTAGATGCCAGGTTCAGATAAGGGTCCAGGGTGGCACTTAGCAGAGATCTGAGAAATCGCTGTTGTAGGCAATAGTCTCTTTGAAGTTTGAGGGGTGTGGGGGATTGGAACACCCCCCCCCCTTTTTTCCTTCGGACCTCACAACAATAACAAGAAATGGGAATGTATACTTGGGGTGGAATACATTTGAACCAGCAGCTTGTCCCCACTTTAAACATCTACATTCTGTCTTGATGGCTTACTGGGAAACTTGGCGGATAAGTCTGGTCATATTCTTTGTCTACCTTTTTATTCTAAACAAATCCCATGTGAAGAATTGATCGTACCTACAGTATTTTTCTTCTGGGCCACAGAGCTCTTTTGTTGATTTAAAATCCTCAGGAGACAACACTGTAGCAGTGGGTGACATGTTCTTTATCACCATGACCACATCCACTCTTTATTTTGACCCAGTCCCACACAGCCGTGTCTCACTGTGTGAGATAGTCACCAGAGGATCAAAGATGGACTAATCCTTCACTGGAAATAATTTTCTTTCGGTCCCAATCACAAAAAAACTGCAGTGTCCAGCAATTTCAATAAATGATTAAGCCTTAAAAAAAAAAAAGATGGCTCTCTATATTTCTGTAATTCTTCTCGTGGAGGTGGTGGAAACCACAAACCTGAAATTAGTAGTTGCATCCAACCAAACCTGAAATGCTGAAGTACCAGCTCAGAAAATGGAAGTGGTTCGGACAGGTAGTAAAAAGCTACATAATGTGTCATTAGTGTATGAGATTTTGTTGAACAAACTGGAGTAAACAAGAGATGATGCACAAAACCTACATGAACTCAGTTTAGCAGTGCCATTAAAAAGAGGATGCAGCATTGGCATTGTGGCTGATATTGGAGCTGGAGGAATACCCCGTTCTTATTTCCAACTTGTAAATATTGAGCGGCTCTCTTTTTCTCCATCTGTTCTCAGCTTTTTGGCATTCACCTCTCTTAATCTTCTATGGATTTGGCAAATCCTAATGGTGCCTTTTGTTCAATGGATGATAATTTTATTATAGCAAGAATCTGCTTTTGTGAGCTCTCCCATCGTTTAAGAAATGAAGAACAATAGACTGCCAAACTTAAATATATATGTGTACTTTCTTTTTCTTAAAGTGCTCTGACCACTGCGCTGTGTAACCCCTCTAATAAGTAGGTTGCTGTCTGTTCACCAGCTCTGCTAAATACTCCAATGACAGGCAATTAGCCTGCTTCTCTTTGCTGCTGCTCCTGCCCACAGACATGTCTGTAGGTGGCCTTTCAAAACACACGCACGCACACACAAACACACACCTACCTCCATGAATATTGACATGGTGTAATCAGGCATTTTTCGTGTTGGAAGTAAATACATGGCTGCACCATAGTTGGATAAGGTAAAAAAAAAAAAATAAAAATCAAACAACCCCCCCCCCCACCTCTTAGTGAAGAAGGGGGCTGCATGTGTAATTGACCCGTGCGATGAGACTAATAAGCTCCCCTGTGAACTCATCAAAGAACAAAGGAAGGGTAATGAGACTGTTTCTCTTTTTCTATAACTCATAATCAGTTTGCTTTTTTCCTCACTTTTTTTTACTTGCCATAGCCTCCAGCTTCTCCTCTCACTCGACTGCAGACAATCTAAGCCAAGTATTATCTACACTAGTTGCGTGACGTGTTATGCTTATTTTCAATATCAGAAATTGACCTTCACAATGCTTCATACCCGGAAATTTGTGATTTGCTTTCATGTCATATTTTCTGATGAAGAAAAATATGAAAAGAAAAATATACCTTCTCCCCTTTGCTGCCAATTAAATTGTATTGCTACGTAATATATCTCTCTCTCTCACAAAGCTGTGACATAATGAATGTTCACCCTATTCATCCTGGAAGCGGCACATAGCCTAGCCTTACGTTTAGTCTAGAGGATAACCACTGAATCTTGACTAATAATTTAATTTGCGTCCGCAGATCTTCGATTTTTGTCCACTGCAAAGGTTAATTAGTACTAGCATCGATTTTGCACAACCAATATATTACTGTGCAAAAGAGAACTATTTTGAATTAATGTACTCAACCTGATATGCCTGACCGAGTCCATGAAATCGGAGCTGCTTGTCTTCAAGAAAGGGAGCAAAACTTTGAGATTCACCAACGTCCAGGCCGTTTGACTGGATTGACTCGATTCATGTTATCTTTTGTGTTTGAGCATTAGTTTCTGAAGACAGAAACACGTGAGTTTTATGTAGCTTCCTGTCGCATTTTCATATTACCACTGCCTTGGCTCTTGGGTTTGCAATAGTGGCCAGTTGGTTGCAGTTGGTGTTGATGGATTATGATGAGATGTTAACATTGATGGGTTTACAGAGGATAAAGTTGAAGTTTTGCAACCCCTACCTGCTGTAGCACCAAGAGCAACAACCTCACAGCTAGCATAGTTGTATAATGTGTAAAGGCAAACAATGTAATTAGTTCTAAATACATGCTGAAAGTGTTGCGGGTTTACTATGTTTAAAAAACATATTTAAATGATTGGAATCAAATGATTAGTTCCTCATTGGGGAAATTCCACATACCTTGCCCACCTTCACTGCTTTCCCACATCCAACTGGGGAATGCTGGGAGAGTATCAGGATGGTTAGCGGAAGACACATCAGAGATCTAGCCACAAATCGAACCCAGTCAAACTCTGACTAAAATGAGGAGTGGCTGTCAGTTGCAGACGCATCTTGTGTTGATGTTTTCTTCATATTTACACTGGCTGTTACGCTCCTATACCTCTCAGCTATATGCCTGTGAGATCTACTAGCAGGCTGAATCCTGGCAGAAGAACATGAAAGAAAGTAACCAATCATTTAGTGCATCTTACAAATCCCATGTGCAGTGTGTAAATGATGGTATTAAGGAGGAGGAGGAGTGGAGCAGCTATTAAAGTGGAAGAAGTAACAGTCGGAGCGCTGTTTCCATGATCTTTAACATGACATCACTGCTTAGTGCAAGGACCTGTATATACATGTCAATGGTTACCTAATGGTGGGTCTGTGATTTACTAATTAATGTTATGGGACAGTTACTTTAACTGGGTCAGGCCACACATTGTAGTGCAGGCCTGAGATATTGTCAAGGGACTTAAATCGTTGCATTCTGCTGTGCGTTACTGTGTTAGCAGTTGCACCACGCTGGACCTATGGACCCCAGCTGAAAAGAGAGCGGCCTCTTCAGTGACAGTTTGAAACGTTTACAATAACACAAAAGAAGCGCAGTCAAACGCATGCTGTAGCTTTGAAACAGTTTTTTTTTTTTTTTCTTAAGTGCAGGTATATTGATTACAGATACAGCTCCTCGCCTGTAAAGTAGTGAACCGTCGACGGGAGCTATTTTAGAAGTTTATATGCAAATCCACACTTTCTCTTCCTGCTTTTTATCTATTATAAATTCATCATTCTTCCAGGTTCAAGACGAGGTCTGATGTTTAATATTAGACTTTTTTTTTTAATGCTTTTACTGTATTTGTGCTGTCTAGCTGACTGACTGACTGTTTTAATCTCTCGCTCTCTGAGGTTCGTCTGTTGGGTTTAGACCTATCTAGCCTGTTAAAAATTTAATTATTTCCAAGGAGGCACTCAGCTCTCTGGTGAACCACACATTTACAGTGGAAAAAGAGTTAGGACTTCGAAGTGTGTTTTGCATGCCACCAAAGCCCACAAACTTGATGCAGTCTGATGGTGTCTACGTTTTCTTGCTCAAATGTTTTTGAATGGTGCAAAATGAAATATCATTTTGCACCCCCCCCCCCTTGGCCCATAATGCATTGCAAGGCCACAGTCTGCGACAGTTCTCAGTGATGAATATGCAGCAGAGGATTTTAGTCAATTCCATGCCAGTTCAAACTTCTCCTGATAAAGTATTATCTTGGCCAATTATGAGAATTGAGCAAATTACTCCCCCCCTAAAACGTCATTATTCAAATTACCCAAAAATAGTAATGATCAAGAAGTCTTTCAGAAAGCCTTTATGCAAAAGCAGATCTTCATCCATGTCACCTTGCTCCAGTCCTCCCTAACTGACCCTCGCAAGCCTGACAGCTCTCTGTTGAGATGCCCTGTAAAGTTCACGCCTGCAGCATCCTCCTCCCTTTCAAAGTGGTTAGAGATGATGATATGGCTCGCATGAAATTCTGATGCATGGCAGCGTAGGTCGTGAAATGTTCCAGCTACATGTTGGTAAAGCAAAAATGTGTCCATCTGTCCACGAAGCCTACATAGTACCTACTCCACTAAGTGCTCTGCTGAAATGGTCTCCTCTCAACAGGATTTGTTTCCTGTGATGATGCCAGCGAAAGTAATAATGATGTTGCACTGAATTTAGCCATCGTTTTGCATCAATGGTAACGGACTGAGTGTTACCTCCACCTTGTGGAGAAAAAGTTACTCTATGTAAAGATGCTGTTTGGAAAAACTGACTGCAATCTGCGATCTGACCAACAGATAGACAGATTCAAGAAACGGCAATATGTGTTATTAATTCAAGACACAACATTCATATATGCTACACATCAGCATTTAAGATGTGTGTATATTATGGGGAGGTGGAGCAGTTATGAATTATTAGTTTGAGGGAATGAATTAGTAATGGCTGGACAAAACTTAAACCATATGTCTGCCAGGTTCCATCAGAGTCTTCAGAATCGGCTATTTTTCTCACTCAGGTCTGACCTTTCAGATGGGAAATAGCACAGAAGCAAACGCACAGATCTCAGCCTCATAAATACAGCATAAGCAATGGTGTCTATAGATATCTCTTTTTTTTTTTTTTTTTTAAACTCAGCTGGAATCAAAAAATGGAATCAAAAGTATGATAACGACTACTGCGCTCATCACCAATTCTTCCCCGGCCTCTCCCTCTCTTTCATACTCGCTGCTATTCTTAGCGGCTGCTTTACCACGATCCGATCTGTCCAGCAGAATGGGCTCTGCATCTTTTTCAGACTGCCCTCCTCCACACTTTCCACCTGTCAGTAATACCATTCACTATTTATGATGTTTTGTGATTTGGTCACTGGAGGTTGTTCATACCCGTTGGACCAAAGCATATACATTTTGCAGCTACTGTATTGTAAGGGTTTTGTCCTTTTGTGTAAATGTTTAATGTCAGCTGACTTCCAGCTGACTTCACCATGCATCAGGCGGAAGAGGTTGAAGCAGGTCATCTCTGCACATGTGACGCTTGACAGAGAAGCGTAGAATCGCTGACGCTTAAAGGTGCTTGTAAATTTCCTCCTGTAATCATATGATGATTAGCTTTGAAATAAACATTTAAACATATTAACTTATAGGAGGTGTAACTTGCGCGCTTAATCAAGGCCCAGTTCAAGTTCACTGTCCTTTTAAGCACTGACGTAGGATGGAGGCATCATTATTGCTGTTAGTTATACCTGCACCTGTTATACCTGTACCTGCAGTTTTGTGCGCTATGCTTGTAAGTGAAAATATTAAGTCTCAGAATAGACAGAAGGCTGTTTTAATGGGGGAAAGTTTGGGAAACTACACAGATGTAAAAGAGAATGACCCCGTTTAATGAACGTATACACAAACTCAGACAAGCTTAATAGTAAAGAATGGAACAGTGAGCATTTATTCTGAATAGGCAATAAGAAAATACTGAACATTTCACAATAAAGATCCAATTATCAGTGTCCTTCTGTCTGATATTCTGCTCGGTGCTCCCACTCTTACATTCTGTTCACTGAAACGGTTGTGACTGTGTGACTGCGCTGTAAGGCTTATGTAGTGGACTAGGCATACATTTCATTATACGTAAACATATTCTATGATCAGCTGCAAACAATGGTGAACTAGGGAAAAAAAAAAAAGGAAGAAATTTTACTTCAACTCAATTCAAATAAGAATCACCTTTAACCACATTTCTAGGATTCTTTTCTGCATAATATTTTTTTTTTGTTTTGTTTTGTTTTGGTTTTTTTTTTTGCCAGGAGCTGGCGGTGGTGATGATGGTTGCACGTTAAAAACTTCAGCTATCATTGTGTTTACAAGGTGAAAAGGTTCAAATATTTAAGCATCGAACGTGCCCCTCCGTTCAGCATGAGAGGATAAAGTGACTTACTGTTGCAAAGAATTAATAGGAGCCAGTATTGACGTAGTCGGTGTGTATGAATGAATTTTGCCATTGCTTTCCACAGTTGGGGATCTGAAGATCGTTGATGTTGATGCTGATGTGCGCTGTGTAGCAATAGTCACATAGCACCTTCAAAAACCTTTAAGTTGGTTAACAGAAGATGTTGGCTGCAAGAGCAAATTGTCCAAGGCATGCAAATTTGACAGGCAGCTGAAGGCAACCAACGGCTGAATCAGCTCAGCTGCAATTAATGATCAACATACTGTAAGTTACTGAGAGCTGAGAGCTACATGTTTTGGTAGGGTGACTTTATTAGCAATTTACTCAATTTATCTGCCCTCATTATCCAACTTGCTGCAGTGTATGTGTCACCAGCAAATTACTGTGAGGAAGGGGGGGGAAAAAGAGCGGGATTTGAAGTTTGGTGTAGGACGTATTCTGAGGGAATGCGTTTGATCACAGTTTCTCTCCTGCTAAACAGATAGAAACTTATCTGTTGCCTCCCCTTATTGTTTAAACTGCAGTAATGCCACTTTGCTTTTGGATTCTATTATGAAGCTGGATAGATTAGTGCCCTTGAATTCAACACTCCCACCTTCAATAATGTGCATGAGTATTAAAGCTTGAGCTATATGGGCACACTGAGAATCAATGCGCTTTCCCCATTGTCAGTGTTATGACACAGGGAACCTTTGCTGGCTGTGTTTATTTTGCTACGAAAGGCTTCGCTTGAGTACAGCGTTCAGGTGAGCATGGTGTCAGTATCTTGGCTTTAAAGGTCATCCTGCAGGGACACAAGATAGGCAACAAGCTTTGAATCACTGTATTTGTTGCTGCTTTTTTTTTTTTTTTTGTTATACAACAGCATGCAGTGATATTTTGGTGATTTATGAGGTATTACTTCTCTCTCTCCCCTTGCTCTTAAAATCACTTCCTCAAAATTAAAGTTGCTCTATTTAGTAGAATTAATTGTTCAAAACACATTTATGGAGTCGTAAGCAGTTTAAATGCATTTTACGTTAAATGTCCTCATAATAAATAATTATCGCCACCAGATATGCCTTGAAAGAAGTCGTACTTAATAATGGCTCCCCTTAAAAGATCTTGGTGATAATCCAGTAAATCTACTAGTACTCAAAAACAAATCCTTCTGGTATTAAAAAAAGAATACACATATTCGCTTGATCATATCAAGAATGTGAAGGTTTTCCAGGCATACGATAAAAAACATCAACAAAAAAAAACAAAAGAACAAAAAACAGCAGCACATGCTCAAGATTTACTCCAAATGAAAAAGCAGCATCTTACCATTATGCTGTATATTGGCATCACAGCCATATGGCCTATTTGTGTGGATTAATTTTGCTATCTGGGGATCATATTGGCTCTTAAATAGAGTGTACACTGTTTATTTTTCTTTGACTTTTTGTTCTGTCAAAGCTTTAAAATGTTCTGTGATGAGAGAAAGTGGTTAAATTATGTTTACATATGTTGAGATGCAATGTTCAAATTTAAATTCACTCCCACACTACACGTATCCAACAATTTATTTGTCCCCCTGAAGTATTTTTCCGTTTCTAAGAATATTTTGAATGTAGGGGAGAAGCAGAAAGACCATATATACATCTATACAGTTGATACAAAAAGCTTAAACCACATTCCAGCGAATGGAATTGGTGTGGAAAGGACAGGAGCATCCAGGGTGAAATACTGCGGTGTCAAAAGGAGAGGTCAGAGAAGAATGGCGAGGCCTGTTCGAGCATACAGAAATGTGGCAGTTGCTTAAATAATCAAGTGATTCAAACATGCCATTCTGAATAACTCCTTGAATAACGGCATACCCATCTTCTTGTCACTACTTCTACAAAGATCATACGTCATCTCCCAAAGCACGCCTCGTCTCAAGATGTTCCTACCAACATGACAGTGAGCTCTGTTACCGAAATAACTTCCGTGCCCACCACATCTCCGAGTCCAGCAGGACGCCTTTGGCAGCAGATTTGCAGCTCTGCGTGTGGAGGAGTGTTTCCTGCACTTGGTTGAACACAATCAGGCTGCTGTTTTGTTTTTGCAGACTGTGATTGGCAAAGGATATTCAGACCGAACCCCCCAGCCCCCTCCCCCAATAAACACAACACACGTCACCTCATTCATGCCATAAACACCTCATAAGAACTAATAAACCTCCAGCCTGTGCTTTTGCCAACCTGAACAAACTTATCACCTCTCACTCTCCACAATGGCTTTATTTCTATGAAATCATCTCACAATTTCTTTGTTACTTAAACCAAATACGTAGGCTAAATATAGTGTGCATTTAAATAAAAAAAAAAAAAAGTTGATTCTGATTGGCATGAGGTTCAACCCATGCACCTGTTCTGTGCCCTGTGCCAGTTCTGGGAGCAACTGAAGTTCGAACATATTTTAGCACGATAAAGTTGTCAAAGCTAAAAATGAATGAATAGTTCCACATACAGTCAAAACTTCTCAAATCAGCTTTCTTTTAGAGTTAAACATACTTGAGATTTGTGCTGAGGTGTCTTTGTCTTTTTTTTTTTTTTTGGAAATGTATATGATGTCACGCTGTGATGTTGAGTTTCTACCTCCACAAAAAAAGACATCAGATGTTCTACAGGGAATGTATTATGGGCTCTTGTGTAAACAATGGGTGCGTCGGAATCCAGTTAATTAAAGCGCACACAGTGCATCAGTAACCGAGGGCACGCTATCTCTGAGAGCTAAGATGTGCTGCACATGGAGGATGCTGAAAAGAGCAGCGTCTGACAAGCACTCCGTTTGCCAGCACCAATCACATGGGCTGACTTCACTTTGATGTTCATTCTGCTCCCATGCTAAGCCTCCATTCGAGGAGGAGGAGGAGGAGGGATGGCGTTAAGGATGAGTTGATTTTGCAATCATTCCATTTACTCATAAACAGAAACTGTCCATTTGATGTGATTCTCACGTGGCTCTCCTGGAGTTCATCGGAAAAGTGAATTCAGTGGCTCTGCAGTTGGTAAACAAAATAAACATTCACCAAGGTCATACTGCTGTATCGTTTCCTGTTGTTGCGCCCGTGCTGACGGCACACAGGGCTGAGCTACGCTGTTTTATCTGCCAAATGTAAAAGGGAACATGTTCCTATAAAGCCTGCTTTAAGTGGCAGCGGTGCGACATGCCCCTCATTTACCATCTATCATCATCTCAGCAGTGTGATGCTCTTCCATCCTTTTGACTTGGTCTGGTGTGGGGTGGTTTAGGACGGCACCACTGTCGGTTCCAGCACTGTCTGTGTCGTTGTGGACAATGGCTTCAGTTACTCGGTTTCATTAGTTGCTCCCCACTTGACATACTATACTATACTATAACTGCACTCAGTCCCAGGAACCTCTTAAAAAAAAAAAAAAAAAAAAAAAAAGAAGCATTAACAAAAATGTTGAGCTGCTTTTTTTTTTTTTTTTTTTTTTTTCTTTTTTTCCCTGTCCATCCAGCAAATGCAACAAGAGTGCTGCGAATTAATTCCAGCAGTGCTAAAGACATTGTCTTTCTTTCTGGCACTAATTTTCGTCCCTGTCAGAACCTTGCGCCTACATCAGCCACAGTGCAACCAGACTGCTGACAGAGATACAGGCGTGTAGATAGTAGCTGCTAATGGAGCCTGGAGCCTCTGGCCCAAATCAGAGATGAAGATCAGGCTACAAACGCTCGGTGAGCTGGCTTTCTTTCTTTCCTTCTTAACGCTGAAGTCCTCGGACCAAACAGCCACTGACTGCACTAACATTGAGGACATCTATCAGATTGCATGCACCTCCCTCTGGAGACCTTCATGCATTATATAACATTTTTTTTTATTCACACATCCAGCAGAACATCCCAGCATCTGGAAACAGATTTGACAATGTGCTCGACTCGCTCTCCTCTCTGTGCCCTGCTTCACTTTTATGAGAGAAATGTTGCCATTAGTTACTAAATGATCCATTTTCTTTGCCATCTAGTCTCTGGATTTTCCTGCCGTATCTGCTCCAAGAGTAAATAATTAAGAACTATTTATATATGAGAGCTGTGGCCTTTCTGACTGTAAATACTGTTGTACACTGAATGGGCTTGCTGTTTTGTGCCAATTAATCTGCATTACAAAATTTTTGTTGCTGGTCATTATATTCTGTCCATTATTAACTGCAGAGTTGACGCATTTTATGTGTTTTTCATGCGCACTGAAGCCTTTAGTGTGAAGGAGTGTCCATAAAGCATAAGGTGCTTTTTTTTTTTTTTTTTGTGTGTGTCTTGTAGCATTTAGTTTGAAGTTGTAAGTCTGCCATTTAGTGTCTTTCAGGCAGCAATCCTGCTGATAAAGAGCTCACTCGTGCAATCAGTCAACGCACATCTTGGCTGCTTTTTTTTTTTTTTTTTTAAAGGAAAATTTGGCATTTTAATGACAAGTTCCGTTTCTGCATCCTTGGCTCGGCGCTGCCCGGGTCGATAGTGATTGGTTTAAAGAAATACAAACAAACAGAGCATTTTCCCTTATAGAGGAACGATAATGAGTACAGACAGCCACTTTCCAGTGCTGACACAGCGCTGTGGAGGTTAAGCAGCATTTTACACTGTCACTGCACAGGGTGGACCTGTGTATGCAGTTAACTAGCTTGGTTTTGTTAAACGGTCCCTCCGAAAGTTCACAGGATATAAGTGAGTGGTTCTCGGATGATTAATGGTAACAAAATAAATAAATAAATAATAATAATAAGCAGACAAACAAAAGTCAGATTAAGTTTTTAGATTTTTCTCTGGTCTTGTTTTTGGATAATTGCATCTCTTAAGAGCTTCAGTCAGTCATTTAAATGAAACCCATTCACAAGTTTAGAGGATTAGTGCTAACATCTGAAACATGACAAGGGAGCCAACTAGATTCCTCGACATTAACTCAACACTTCAAAGAGTAGCACATGCTTTTATGTTTAATCGTGAAATGAACACAGTACTTGTCATAGAAATCTATAAATACTTCCCCCTGGAATGTACAGTAGCAAAATACAAGTATTAATTTGATGTGTGATATACTGAAGTAGCGAATAATAAACAATGGCTCACATATTTGCTCTGTGGAATCATTTGCCTTACATGGTGGCTGTGTCTTTACCATTTACCGAAACAACAACAACAATAAAATTTTAGAGTCTGACCCTCACAAGCTGTCTCTTTAATGATAATTTGTATCATCTCGAAACAAATAGGCCTAATCACATTTATTGGAATAGTCAAGAAAGCGGGGACAGGAGGACTTTTTTGACTTCATTCGTCTCGACATGTATATCTCTTGTATTCCTCCTCTTTCCATCTGAAAACAAGAGCAGCCAACCCAGAGTTCACTTTAATTAGATTTAACATGTGTTCTGACAGAGAACAATACATCTCCTTGTATTTGCATGACAATGCCTTCTAATTGTGCTTTTGCTTAATTCGTTTTTAATAGCTAAATCAGCAGTGCCTGATTATATTAAAAATGGATCACTGTCACCTCTACCTCTCTCACTCTCTCCCTCGCTCTCTCCTTGTGTCTTTCTCAGTCCCTTTTTCACTCTCTGAAAACTCACATCCAAACAGCCCACATGGAGAGTTATTCACAAATATCATTAACCCTCCTGACTCTTCATTGTGTTGTTTTCCCTTGGGGAATTGGAATCCACATTCATTTTGATGAAGAATTGCGGCGGATTCTTTGTTCGAGACCCAGATGGAGAGAGGCTGATACTTGATTGTGAGAATGTGGTTGTGCCCTGAACTCTGAAGTAAATAGGACTGGATAATGGTCACTTTTCTTTGCCTCTCTATAGCCGCCTTCTCTCTCCTTCTGCCATTGAACCTAAATAAAAGCCACAATTTAAACTAAAGTGAGGAACTCAATGCTTGTGGCTGAAGGATTGAGCACTGATCTAAGATACAAATTGTGAAACTGAATAAAACGTGTTGAAAAATTCTCAGCATGTGGCATTGCCATTCTTTGCTAGGTCAACCGCTTTCCGTGTGAAATATGCACTTAAAGACAGTTCACACCTGCAGCCTTCACTCAGGCCGACTGCCTGAGTAATGCGTTGCACGAGTTTGAAGTGGCGTCGCATTTAATAAAAGCCTGTCGATATCAGACAGCATAAATTAGAGCCTTCATTTCAGCGTACAGCTGTGCTACTGAGTTCCCCTGTTTACTATCTTAGCTTGTCGTATTAGAATATTAACATTTGCTAATTATATCTAAACAACAGAGAATGATGGAAATGTCAGCCTCGTGGTGTGACAGGAAATGATTGGGAACGATCTGGCTCAATTGTCTCAGATGGCGAAGTGGAGCGTGCCAATCTGTTTAGCCATTTGGTATAAGGGCTGATATTCTGCTGGAACTTTGACTGCTTGTGTTGCTAAGAGGAAAGGGCCATCTCTAAAGCGATTAGGCTTCATCCTCCGAGGGATAGGCCTGATAATCATACTGAATTTCCATTTTGTTTCACCTCATTCATTTTGCCTGATAAGTCCTGGGAGATGGAAACTCTTTTGTTGTCTTTCTCTAACCAATCAGAAGCGCGTGTTGTCCCTGTTCCACCAAAGTCATTTTCAGTTAAAATGAAGGCTGTTGTAATTGATGTTGGGAGCAATTAACTTAATGTTCATTTGAGATTTATCACTGTTGGTTATATTACAGTAACTTACACTGCTGCCTCTATCTCCACACATATCTATTTAAATCAGACAACAGATCTGGATGGAAAGCCATTGCTTTGGTGCTGTGCTATCATCCTTGTGGTGCTAATGCAGATGTATTATGGGACCTAAGTGGGACACATTTTAGGCTTACACCAGCCTGCTATGTCTCAAATCTTTAATCACTATCACATTTGTTGTTCAAATAAACTCCCCTCAAAAATCTCTCTCTCCCTTGGGTCCACTGGAAACTATATTACCTTGTCTCTGCATTACAGTACAGAGCCAAATACACACTGAGCCAGGTGGCAATGTGAGGGTATTTCATTGTTATAGGAAATAAATACTGTGTTAAAGCTTCTGGAAGGAAGTTGATCATATTGATAATGCTGACAGAATAAATCGCTTCCTCCAAAGCTTCTTAATGATTCTCTCAAATACAAGAAACATCCAAGAAGAAGAGATGCCCTTTTCTTATTTCATTCAATTTTTCAAGACAGATCAAAGGTTCAGGCAACTGGATGTTTTAAAGTTTAAAGGACTTAATTTCCCGCAAATTTTACAAGATGATGCAGATCAGCTATCATAAAATCATTTCTCATCCACAATATTTAACGACTGTTTTTTTTGAGACTGTGTGCTTGATATCCACAGCAAAGTATAATCTTGCATGACACTTTGTCTGTGTGTCTCTCTGACGCGCACTCTGCACCTGCTGGCTGCGTTTATTCTTACAAAGCAAGCCACATGTGATTGAATTGTACTTCAAAATGCAAAGTGATATCACAGATGGCAGCGATGCACATGTTAGAGCGCCAGAGCGCGGGTCCGTGTGTTCAGACAGCTCAGACAACAGCAGAAGGTGGGAAGCTGAATAAATAATGCACTTCTTCCCTAGTGGCGAAAAACCTAAGTTGCATTTGACAGTGAGTCCTTTGGGTTGGAGGTGTTGAGCAGTCTCGGTTTTTAAAGGGAGAGTAAACAATTCTAATCCAATGTATTTTCCAAATAATTTGGTGTCCACACAGCTCGCCAGCTGGCCATGCTGTTGTGAGTCAGGGCTGAAGTCGGAAGGAGAGATGATATATTTTGCTCATAATAACAGATAGCCCTACTTAAGGAAGATGAGTAGTCATCCCCCCCATCAACTGCCGACCATGAATTTGTGAAAGTGATTGATCGGGACACAGAATAGCACGGATCAATCAATCAAGACAATACAATTAGTTTGTCAGTCACTGAGTTTGGAAGACTGCATGTCCAGAAACATAGAGTGAGATTTGCATTCTTATGGGGCGCTTGGATAATTGAAATCCAATATTCACTCATCTTTGGCTGTGGTTCTCCTGAGGAAAATCTCTGCCACTTAAGCAGCAAAACTGTTGAACTATGTTCAGCATGAAACGGCTAACACAAACATTTTGTGCCATTATCTAAACCGCCTAGCTGGAGTACCCGTAGGGAACCCGCGCAGGCACAGTGAGAACATGAACGTAGCCCCAGGGCTGGGATAGACCGCTCCACTGTGCCGCCCCCATCAGTACCCTATATGCTGTATATGAACTATTAATTAGAGTTAAAGAGTCTATATAAGGGGTGTCGTTCTTATTTTCCCAATGAGGGGTAACTGGGAAGCTATAAACAGATTTGGTTGCTCTTGCAAAGGCAGATGTTGCACGTATTGCAGAGATTGTATACTAATTTAAGCATGGAGCAGGTTTGTAGATTGTCTGAAAACTACCCGAAACATGATGAGATGAGAAGCAACTGAAGCAGGAGAGACACGAGCTCTAAAATCAATACAGTATGATTCAATTTTCCTGAAATCTGAGGTTGATTGCAAAACAAGACACCAACCGCCTTTATGCTGAACATAATTTGAGCGACATTAATTCTAAATTGGTCAGTGGTGCTTTGACATCAGAAGGGCTATATCGGGAGAGTTTGTTTTTGTGCTGTATTCAGTCCACTTTGTCCTGCCCCAAAAATAAATTCTAGCCTCACAAGCTGTAAAGTTGAATAAGGCTTTAAAGAGCAACAAGAGGTACTGCCCATTCCAGTAGCCGCCTCTCTCTCTCTCTCTCTCTTCCCTGACTCGTTCCTCTAATCAATTCTGTGAAGTTGCCGAGCAGCCTGACATGATGCTGAGCGTGGCTTTTTGTCACTGCAAATGAGTGTGTGACTCAATCACTCCTTCCTATTCTGATCCAACACAGGAGCTGCGTTGTTTTCTCAGCCATGTTTAATGTGTTTGACAGTGAGGCAAATGATTAGTGTCTACCTGTTGCCTCCCATTTTCTGTGTGCAAGACCGAGGAGGAGGGGGAGCGGAGGGGGTGAACAATGATTATCTTCACTCCAAGAAATTTTAAATCAAACAGCGAATCTGAGTATCCTCACTCAGCCTTGTTTTCTCTCTCTCTCTCTCTCGCTCTCTCTCATTATTTTTATATATATATATTCTGTAAGATGATCTGTACTATCGTGTATTTGTAAGTCTGTGTTGCCATGCATGCTGTTGGAAAAGATAGAGAAAGTCTCACCGCACAAGTCAAACTTAAAGTGTATGCCACACACATGCAAGCAAACAAGGTTGGCTGTGCAGTTTGACTCAAATCGGCATGACAAGGAGGGGAGACGGAAATATGTGTCGATGAGACATCGCTGGCTCACGGTCAAATCGCACCAGAGCTGTTAATGGAGAGCCAAGGGGAAAGCTGTTCAACTGAGCAGTGACTGAAAATAAAAGGTCCAACTTGCCTGGGCACCCTGGTAAAATGCGCGCCACATAGCAAAGCTGAGTCCTTGCTGCAGCAACCTGAGCTTGAAGCCAGTCTAAGCCATCTGCTGAATGCTCACATCACCCCCACCACCTACTCTCCCACTTACCTCCTTCCGCAGTCTCTGCTACAGTAATGCTTCTGTTGTGATGTGCTGAAAATACTCAGACTTTCTGTGGATCAGAGATCTTCTTGAACTATGTTGTGCGTCCGTGTGCAGTCTGGGTGAACCGTTGGCCCTGCCTAAATTTATGAACCCAGAGGTACCGTGCACTCAGATGTGATCATCCTGAGGAGAAAAAAAACAAAACTTCACGGGCTTTAGATAAAGAGTGTAAAGGTTGTCCCGTCTCTACACCGGCTCTGTCAGTGTTATTTGTGCAACTGGTTCCAACGAACAAGTTAAAGGCTGAATTTTGCCTGATTACAGAGCTGCAGATCTGTCCGATGAGCTGCTGAGGAGCTCAAACAGACATTTCTTTGCTTTCATGTGTGAGTAACTGAAATCGTGACTGAACTGAATTATTTCAGTTAACGTTTCAATAACTAGCCAGCAAAGAGTCGGCTTATGAATAATATCACCACAATGCTAGCTCGAGTGTATGAATTTCATATAGTTTTTTTCTTTCAAGTACGGGTTTTCTTAAGACCACTTAAACTACTCATACATACAGTGCAGGCCAAAAGTTTGGACACACTTTCCTATTCATTTGAATGAGAAGGTGTGTCCAAACTTTTGGCCTGTACGGCACACAGTATAATTTTCCCAGCCAACAAAAATTTATAATTTAGAAATGAATTGAGCAGAAATCAATAGTTGACTGGCAAGTTTTAAATAACAGTTTGGCCTTGCAATATCTTTGACATTCAGTGAAACCTAAGGATTATTAAGTTTTTGATGTGTCTATATCAATATAGTTACTCCGTCTTGTCTGCCTTATTTTCATTGATTTAAAGGCACACTCCGCTAATTTAGCATCCTCACAGTGTTTGACCCGGGATAAATTTTTTTCAGGGAAGGGAAGATTAAAATTTGCCCCATTCTTTGATCCTTTTAATTTCACAAGTGAGCAGGTGGAATGTCATGTTATGGTAGTAGTTGCTGAAGATGGATGTGAAATTACTGGGAGACGCTCTGCTGGAGATGCTGTCATTAGCTGGTTGTTTTAAGTAATCTGAGGCGACTGCATTGTGCTAATTAACATTGGGAATGACCTTGAAGCACAGGCAAACAAGGAAGTCGGCACAATTTGTTCATATTTTGATTGGTAAGGAGTAAACTGAATGATCTGGGTGATGGAATCCGCACCAGTCTTCAAGAGGCTGAACAAAACACCCAATAGGAGGTGAGCTTCTGCATCTTGAGGCAAATAATCGGGTAAAACAGTTTGGCAGACACAATCCTAAGTCTAGAGCACCTAATGAATCCGCACCAGACAGTGGTGAGCTATAATGATGCCTCCCCTCACTGTGCACATCAACCTGTTTCATACATGATTTATCAGACTGTTAGCCACAGCCGTTCCCTTTACCCACGCCCAACACAGGTAGCTGCAGGCCGCTCCACAGCTACTGCTACAACACTCATTGTTATTATTTTGATTATCTTTGACTATTTCTGCTTCATTGTTGTTGTCTTGGCAGAAAAGGGTGAGTAAAGAGTTTGGTTGAGACCTGCTCTATATGTAAAGTGCCTTGATGTAACTTTGTTATGATTTGGCACAATATAAATAAACCTGATTTTATTGGATTTGATTTGGTTCTGGTGAAGGTGGCTTGGTCTTTCCTTTCTGCTCATTGTGGAAACTGTTAGGTTTCTCTGTCATTTCAGAAGCTCTCAGCCTGGTTTAATCAAGGCACGTTAATAGACAAATACTTGGCTGTTGACTGACCTTAGGACGGTTATTTTGCTTTTGCCCAAAAATAATGAATCGTAACATAATGCATGCCAGAATTAAGTCTCTTAAACTAAAGGCCAATTTGAATTCAAATTATTTTTCCTGCAAAGACTGCAACTGACTGCACAACAGAGCAGTAATTTTATTTCATATTCAAAAGTTTAAAAACTAATTTTAATTACATTTTAATTCCTCTGAAACTTTAACCATTGACAATGATAAGATATACTTTAAGATTTAAACACCATCGGCTTGACTCTTACAAATGCTTTGCTTAAAAGTGAGACACAATAGAGATAGCCGAATAAAGACATGTTTTTTATTAAGATTATTATCCAGATGTTTTGTAATTCATATGAGATTTGGGAATAACTTCAAACTGTCTTCTGGTTTGGACATTTGGCACTCGCCTCCTGCTTCATTATTGATAAGCGCCTGTCGAGGGACAATGCCCTGTAAACTCCAGTACGTCAAACTATAAGATCTTTCATCCCCTGGCCAAAGTGAACTTCTTCAATATTTTGAATCATTCTAAAATAACAAACGTGAGCATTCAACTCAGTACTGCCCTGGCAGAGCTTTGGAGAGTTGAAACGGAAGGCAAGAACATAATTTAGTGTGATTGCTTCTATTGTCCATTCCGAATAACTGTCTGTAGAAGTCAAAACAGAAAAAAGATTGCTGAAAACCTACTTGGAAGTCCTCACTGTTTAAGTTCAGCTTTTTTTTTTGTTTGTTTTTTTTTTTTTTTTTGGTTTCCTTGCTCTTTGTGATTGCCAGTAAAATATTTTGCCAGTATTCCAGTCCAATTGGTTTATTGCATGTTTTACATCCAACAAAGCTCTCAACACAACGCCTTTGAATTACCATTAAAACGACGGTGGATTTAAACACACCCACGGGTGCTTCAGATTGGGAGTTTTGAGAGCGGACATGAGAGCCTCCTTTCAGAGAACAAAGGCGTTCAGTTAGCAATGTGCCAACAATGTGCCTGGCCTTACCTCATATAAGACCAACAAAGCCAACTTCCAAATTTAATTGCTGTTTAATCAACTTAGGCATTGGATGGCAAAATGAAAACTACATTGCTTGAAATTTATCAGACTGGTGTGACAACTGGTGTGAACTTTTTAAAATGATATCAACTTTACAGCAGTAAACCTGATATCATTTTAGTTGTCAAAAATCTTTCACCATGTTTTTTTTCATCCCATTGACACTGCCAACAACATTTTGATTTCACCAGTAAGGAGATTTTCAGAGCTACAGTTATTGAAAATGCCTCAAAGTTTTTATTAGAGGGAATGCAATATGAAAGGATTGTCTTTTGCTGTGTAACCTTAACGAATCAGCACTACTTTTGAGTGGGAAAGAATAAAACGACCCTGTACGAATGCTTACTGGCAGCAGCAGCAGTGGCTGGCACACACAAACTCATAATACTGAATGTGAGCACTTCTTCGCAAATATTTGCATAAATTGCAGTTCTTCTTGGAGTCAATACAATCATCCCAGGCTCTTTTTTTCATCTTGAATTACACACTGCCAAGTAGATCAGTTTCAGTCATCAGCCAACTTTTCTATCCCTGCTACGCTGCCATTAACCTGCTTGGAAGCGATATGAAAAATGCACACCTTTCTTCCTTATCACAGTAATCTAGTGGTACTACTACCATGAGTCTACTGGAATCTGCCTGTACCATTTAGGGGCTAAGACATTCAGCAGGCCGGAGTTGCCATGAAAACATGATGCCATTATGTCAGTTTCAAGTGCAGTTTCAAAACTTCAGTTTCAAGAGATGAAATTTTCAAAACCACAAAAAGCCAAAAAATAAGTTTTGTTGGTTAGAAAAATTTTAAAAGTCTCTTCAACATGTCACTAAAATGTATTGAGTCGAGTTAGACTGACCTACAGTGCAACAAGACTTCTGCCAGTGAATGAGATGTGCCAGACTCCTTTGGTTGGTGTGTTAGGCAGCATCTTCCCTTCGAAGGACATTAACAATTATTCAATTCAAGGTCACCGCTGATGGAAATTCAACTTGTTTTGAGATTTTAATCACAATGCATGATGGAGGCAAAACCACAAAACTCTTCTGGTGAGAAAAACGCTTATTTATCGCATATCTTGCAGTCACACCGAGCAAAGAACTCTGTAACAAGGAGAGAGGACTGACCCTTTATTAATTAAAATTAAAAAGAGAAAATTATTAATGTACCGTATAAAGAAAACTCAAACGCTGATCTGTGAAAGGTGCCGAAGTGCCTAAGGCACTGAAATGAAAGCTGGTGTAAAGTTAATTTCCCCCAATCAGAATGTCAAATTTACAAAGTAGTACGTAGATTCTCATGGCAGATTGGGGGGAAAAAAATAAAGAAAGGAAGAATGAAAGGTGAAAGTCGATTGTTGCAGTATTTCTCATTTTTTAGGAAGGAGCTGGAGCATCAGGCTTTGATAACCACAGTGTAAGAAGATAAGTGCTTAGGTACAGTGCAGGCCAAAGGTTTGGAAACACTTATTCATTCATTTGAATGAGAGGGTGTGTCCAAACTTTTGGCCTGTACCAAACCAGCTGAGATGGGTAAAGGTAACTGTGGCCAGGGCAAAGAAGCCAACGTGGAATTGTTGATTGAAACACAGCATGTATTCGGTCACAGAGGCTCTCTGGAATGGCTATCAGTGGGAAATGTCTTATGGCGTGATCTAAAGCCATTTTGATTGATGACCCAAGCTTTTCGCACATTTATTTCAAGATTGTCACCTTTTGCCAAACGCAGCAAAAAGAAAAATCACACCAGAAGTGGCAAAACTGCGAAACATGGGAGAAAAGCAAGTGCGGTTTTTATTGGGGAAAATTTTTCTACCTGTCAACAAATCTCATGAAAAAAAGAACTAAAGCCATCATGTGTTAGTCCATCTATCAGCACTCTGACTTCCCTGTCGACTGGTTCCTTCTGAAGGAGGCTTTAAAAAGAGATCACAGATATTTTTCATCTCTTTTCCTAATACAGTTCGCCACTGTCCAGCTTTTTGGCGCAAGTTTTTTTTTTTTTTTTAAGGCACAAATCGGTTTATTGTTTGGGCCCAGCTCATCTACATAATCACCTCAGGTATGCCATTCCAGCAAATACAACCTTGAAATTCTTTAATCAGCCGGATTTACTCTGGCATGGAAATAATTACCCCGTGGCAACAGTTTACATTTCTGATGAGACCAGGAGTTCTGCATACAGTATCTCCATGTACATAATACAAGAGCTTGTTCTGTTTTCATTTACAATCTCACTTTTAATGGTTTATGCGAAAGGAAAAAAAACAACAACTTGTTTTTACATTGAATTGAACTCTTTACTGACAGTAAAATTAGCAGTATCTTAGAATTCAACTGATGATACAAAGTTTATTTTGATAGTACCTGCACTTATTAAAATTTCTTGTTTTGTACGCAATTTCGCTCACAGCGCCAACACTACAATGAATAAAATAAAAGAAGAAGGAAGGCTGGATATCCAGAGGTAGCAGACTGGTCTTATCAGGCGTGAAGGTCTGCAGGTGGACCTGTCTCGTGGAGTTGCTGCATTTGTATTTGTCAACTCATTCCCCGCATATACATATTCATAACTCTGTGCTACAGGCGGTCAGCCTGTGCTTCCAGCTGGCAGCGAAGCTGCATGAGGCAAGTTGGTCGGGGGGAGACTGAAGGCCTTGGCCCTCTTTGATCTAAATGACAGGACTAAGAAAAACATTTTGCTCTGACAGAAAACTCTAACTCAGGAAAAAGTGCTCCTCATCCCTCCCACCAAGGCAGAGACGTACGGTGGCTGTCTGCACGCTTTAACACAACCCGCTTCCATCGCCAGCACTCAGAAACCACGCAGTAAGCGAGGCAAAAGATTTCCTGTCAGAGAGAGGGAAGTATGCGTGAGGTCTCTCTGACCTGTGTGTGTGTGCGCACGAGCGCAAACCTTTTTCTCACCTCACTCTCCTTCCACTTCAGCTTCTTAGGGATTTCCTAATGACATTCCACTTAAAGCTTTTTTCCTGACCCGTCAGTCATTAAAGTTAAAACAAAAGCTCTGCAACACTTGTCAGCAGGGCTCTTCAACTGATGTTTTTTTTTTTCTCTCCCCATGCTTCCAGAAATGCTTTACTAGCACATAAATTCCTCTTTCAACTGAGCAGATGCTTCTTGCAGAAATCACTTATCCATCATTCTTAAATGGCTATCCCAGCCTCACACAGCAGTTGGCATCCTCTTGTTAAACAGTCATACATATTTTTTTTTTATTTATATCTTTTCTCCCCCCCCCATGGAACAGCCAACACTGCGACAAATGTCTAAATATCTGCATTTGTTCACTTCTCCCCTCCACAATGTCATGAATTTTAAATGGCTCCTGTTTAATTTACTGCAGCAGAATGTCGGGTATTTTGCAGAAAATGCTTCAGGCGGGCCTGCCTCTCTGTGGAAGGTGAAAGGCAGCACTTGATTTGGAACTTGTTTTATCACACAGCGCGAGCTAAAATCTCTGCTATTCAACAGGTAATCAGAAATGCTAAGGCAACCTGAGGCGAGTGGGAATCTCAGTGGCAAAGTCACCTTGAGACCTCCATCTGGTGGAGCATATGCTGTGTTTACTTGCCTGCATGGGAAATAAGCAAAAGCTTGAGTGCTGTTTCGTTCTTTCTCTTTTACATCTCTCCATCTTCCATTCATTCTTTCCATTCTTCTCCACGCCTGCTCTCTCGTCTCTTATATGTGCTATCATTTCCGCTCTCCGGTCAAACAGGATTGGAGTTGTTTACTTTGTTGTGCATATTTTGTTGACTTTGGCTCGTGCAGTCCTAAAGCCAAGACAAAAGTGAGGACGACGCAGGTAACTGGCAAACACCAATTAGGTTTGACAAGGAACAAAACATTGTGAATATGGATAAGTTCAATGTGTGGTGTTAAGTCCAGCGACCTGCTGCAAACACAGACACCGCTTAATTAAAAATGTAAATAAAAATAAATAAATAAAACTAGCAAGGACTGACACTTTAGAGTACACTAGTGGCCAGCCCCAAAGATGATATATTAAAAGGCAAAACATTTGGGGTAATCACGCCAATTAATTCAGGCAGGTAAAAAGTTTATTTTTCCAAAAATGCTTAAAAGATTTACATTTTGTGGGGATTTTCATCCGAAAACACCATAGTTTACAGGACTGACAGGAAGTAAGGCCTCTCCGGTCACCTTCAGGCAGATGTCGATCTGTGGATTCCACAGTCTCTGATCATGAGACCAATTGGCAGGCAGGTTCTACCTTGTTGAGTCTCTACCTACCGTCCGCAGCTGTCTGCAGATAACGGTCCCACAGCACAAAGAGCTTTAAGGCTTTAAGTGGCATGCAGACTCTGTGCCAACTGATTATACACAAAGATGTTTTGTAGCGTCCACAGCTGTGTGGTATGACCTGTACATGTATCACAAATCAGCTATAATATGCGTCAAGCATAATAGACAAAATGAGTTTCCGTTTTGTTTCCCCTTTGTGAGTCTGCTTCGCCAACGGATGTGATGTCCTGTTGGGAGCAGGTTACTGTGGCTTGATGGCAGCTTCAGCCAGTGATGCTTTACAAGGCATGAGGTTATAACAGCTGTGACTTTTAACAGGCAAGCAGAGCCGAGTTCCCCAATTCAGTGGACACTTCATCTCTTTATTACTATCGTCAAAAATATATACCAGACGACGTGATGACAGGAGCCGTAGCACGACTGTCACTCTTGCCTTTGTGCTGTCTGGCTTTCCTGTGCTCAAAGTCTCTCTTGCATATTCTTGCGTCTCCCTGCAGGGACGTTCTTTACAAATCTTTTGCAAATGTCTGTCCACACCTGTTTCATAATGTCGGGCCTTCAATGCATAAAGAGCTGAGGCCGTTATCCTTGAATTCTTTGAATGTGGTCCTTTTCCTGCATTTAATTCACACCCCATTGAATCACAGTAGCACTCTCGTGGAGGAGGACTGTGAGGAATACGCCTCTGCTACTCTGTCGCTACTGACTCTGTCTTTAATCTTGCCAAAACTAACAAACTAGTGTATAACTGCCACTGTTTTCATACGTTGTATGGTGTAAACAAGCAGCAATATGAATGTGTTAATTAGTGCATTTAAAGATGGTAATGCAAGCTAATCATCTGAATCAAAATATATAATGCAGAGATAGGCGTTTCAACATTCACCAACTTCAAAGCTCGGGCCGAAGTGGCGCCAATAATTCTAGGGTCTGTTGTGCCGGCAGAGAGAGTTTAACCTTCAGAAGAAAAGTTCAGCCAGGAGCAGAAGCTACTGAAAATGGCCTCTGCAAAAGTATCCAATTTGAGTCAATCCATGCATGTTTCAGCTCAGCCTCCAATAGGTAAATTGCCAATAGTTTTTTATAGTTTGTTGTTGTGCTTTTTTTTTTTTTTTTTAACTTACAGTATTATAGCTGCTTCTGTGACTTCAGGAAAAAAAGCTGACCAGCTTGGTCTGATGTTGACATTCTAAAAGTTAATCTTGTCCCTCCACACCTTAATAAAAGCTTAATCCCTGTTGTTCTCTAAAGTGAAAAGCAAACATGTCTCATTGTCATTCTAAATAACAATGAAAAATGGCTGGTGTTCATATATTATAATGGAAATTTTACAAACTTGCCCTGTAAAAAGACAGCTGACAAGGAAGTCCTCGAGTTGGATTTGGTCCCAGCTGCTCCGCCTTTCTTCCGGTTGGTCTCAATGGTCCAAAAAGCATTTACCCATAGAAAAAACGAAACACAACTAAAGCAAAAAACAAAACCTTTTTTTCCTGTATGCACACCCCGGGGGTGTCAAGCAAAGCAGCAACAGGGACACGTCTGTCTGACTGTCTTACACTTTGCGACGCCAAAGTCTCTGAAAATATTATGATATCATGTATCGTGAAGAGAATCAGGGATGCAGTAGTGCACAAAAATATATACAAATTTCTGTCACATACACACAGATTCTCTTTGTATATAGACACTTGATACAATGGTAATTGCTTTGTCATGCTGTAGTACACTGTTTGGAAGAGTAGATGGATTTTTTTTTTCTTTTTTTTTCTCCTTGCTCTCACACTTCTAAAAGCACAACTTGCTTTGTCTCCAGCTTCCCTAGTTGTGCAAAATCCTCCTTCAGCCATAGCACCAGTCAGGCTGACAGAGAAAGTTTGGGCCCCGCTTCAATATTCTCCCGGTGTTCGTGGAGTTGGTCGTGATGAATGGGGCCTCAGATGTACCACCTCTCTGCGTTCAGACCGCACAACAGGCGGGTATTAACACTCTGTTCCTCGCTGGTCGAACAAACTCCCCAGTCTGTTCCACGTATCATTTCACAAACCAAACACACTGTGTTACATTGTTGCTGCTATCAGACAGCGGGATGTCTGTCTGAATCAGGTGTTGGAATTTCAAGGTGGATGATTACTTCCTCGTGGATAGACTTACTCCAAATCCCACAAAAGCAGGAAATGCTGAGAGCCCATTTTGGCTGACAGTTAATTTATTTATAATCTTGTGTTTTTGTCAAAAATCGGCTTTACTTTCTCATTACTAAATGTGCGAAAAAAGAACTGGAAGTAGTCTGTTTTCATTTGCGATACACAAACACAGAGTTCATTCGAGTGTTAAAAAACAGATTTTGTGCAATTATTTATTTTATTTTTTTTTTTACAATTTTTTTTGTAGGCAGCTATAGTGACATGAGAAAGGGCTTTCACTTCTTCCCCATTCCACACACACAAATATCTGTGGCCCATCTCAAATTCAATGACAAAAGGAAAAAAGAAAAAGAAATCTTGTCTCAACTTTTTTTTTGGTTGGAAAAAGTTGGAACAAGTTGGAACAACAACTTGTGGTCCTTAAACGCCTCTTGTCTGTAAATGCTAGCACGGCGGCTGCACAGAAGGCTCCAGTCCATACTTGAGTACATACTGCACCACATGCAGCTCGCAATAATATTGTGCAATGAGCAGAACGTTATTGGTTGCTGCAGCACGCGTCCACAGCCCTCACACTTCATGCACTGCTCAGGTGGTTGCTTCCAACAACACAGCCCTCAGCTGCCTATTATAACTGCACGATCAACAGTTACATATCATTCCTGCCCGCCCCCGTCCTGCTAAAAATGTTTTGCCATCTGATGAATCTGATGAATCGATTGATTGCATTTGAAACCCAAAAGAATCCTGTAATCCACTAGACCACCAAGGAATGGTTCACCACAGATTGTGGGCACCCAAACAAAACATACAGCATCAGGGTTTATAGGTGGTATCAACAGTTTGTTTTTAAGTTATTTATATATATATATATATATATATATATATATATATATATATATATATATATATAATTGTAACATCTGAAAATAATAATTTTCTGTGCAGACCAGACTCCAAAGTGCTATACCTGTATTTTCCGGCAGTGCTGCATTCATTTGAGCACATCCTGTACAGATATATGAAGTAAAATCCAGTAAAGCTTTGACTTAATACATCCAGAAATGCAAATTTTTCCCGATCACTCCCGCATCTTAAACACTAACATAACAGAATATATATATCTGACAATGTTGTACACTACATACCATGTTGAACATTAGTTTCAAGAGTCGGATTTGAACTCCAATTAGTCCGTCAGAGAAAGAGCTTCTCTCTGGCAACTGTGCAGCAAAAAGGTTGTCATCATAAAAAAGTGAAATGTGATGAGTCGAACAAAAAAAATAGAACTAATGTTGATGCATAATTTAATTTGTTGTGTGCTGACTGATCTTCAAAGTCCTGATTTAGTCATATTCCTGTGGAGGAGGTGGATGTGTCAAATTTTGCCAAATGGCAATAAGAAACAAAAGTGATGCAAAATCTCCCCAAAATTCAAATGCATTTGCGGCAGTAGTCACATGCAATCAACCCAGTCTCCCATTCTAGCAAATCCCTTGTCTGCAGGATTCAAACCTTTGAATCCTTCAATTTGGTGGTTGAAGTTCATTGGATTCATTGTCATGTTCATGAAACCATTTTGAGACCAAATAGTGTAATTTCACGCTGGAAGTAGCCAGCAGAGGAAGGTAAATTGTGGCCATAAAGGGGCGCACATGGTCAGCAACAGTACTCAATCATTGATTAGTATTGAGGGGCCAGCAAAACATTCCCTGCAGCAGTAGCAGCAGTCTGGACTTGGCACATTGCAGTTTGGGTGCACAGATTCATGCTGTTGGACACCTAGTTCTGCCATCTACTACACCATTCTGATATGGGATTTTCCACCATTGGCGACTGGAGTGTCGTTCTGTTTTTGATAGGACTCATGTGGAGAATTTCTGCAGCCAACTGTTAATCAGTATGTGCCCGACCTTTAATATTTATGTAATGGAGGGGAAAACTTTTCCTTTTTTCCAGGAAATTTGGTCCAAATTTGTAGTCTTGTGCAGCAGAATTCAGCATGCCCCCTGTTAGCAGACTTCATTAATGATTTTTGCGATATACCTGTGTAGTTGTTTTGCAGTTTAATACTGTTACTGGTAATGAAACGGGTAAAAAAAAAATTCTGGCAGTCTGGGTTTGGTGTGAAATTTGAAGACGGCCTGTAGTAACTGGCAGACTCAGCCTGTTTGGTCACTGAAGGGCCTGTATGACCTCTCAACGTCAACGGGGCCGCTCAGATTTCTTTGCTAAGAGCTTTGGGTGCTGACACTCGCCGTGTGAGAAGCATAGGACGAGCAGTCGCAGGGGCTCAAACAACCCCTTGCTCGCACTGACATCAAATTGCTCCCAGCCAAAGTGTGAATAGTGTTGATGCCTGCTTGCTCCACTCTGAGGATCGTCGGCCCAAAGTTTTCTAAGTGCCCTTCTATTAAAAGATAGACAAGTTAATAAACATATTTCCCCAAAACAAGTGATTGCTTTCTTGAATGCACCAAAAAACAAAAAACAAAAAAAAAAACAAAACTGTTCTATAATAACTTTGATTGCCAATCAACACAGTATACCACTGCATAGAAAACATGGCCTTTGTGAGGAACTGTACATATATATTTGTGGAACAATACATTTTCATATCAGTAAAAGCATGAATTTACAGATCAGACTTAAGTACAAAGGAACTGGCGGGTGTGTAGCGGGGAAACTATTGTACTCATTCGAGGATGATTGTGGATTTTCACAGAGGCGTTCGCTTATACTGAGGGGGTTGGAAAAAAAATCAGTCGCTTAAGGAATTTTGGATTACGCTGAACAACTGAGTGTTTTTAACAACCTGCCAGGTTAATTTAACATCAGTCTCTGTGTTGCCTATTGCCACAGCTGACACCTACTTTGAAGAGCTGAGACCAGAAACACATACCGAATGCTGTACATCTCCCAGCTCATATCATTGGTTGGTTGTGCATTATGCTGGAATATCAATTTCATTTTCCACGAAACACAACTTCGTGTTGACAGAGCTCCAAAAAGCTGGCGATAGCTAACGATTTGGAAAAGCTGATGTGAATATTTGCAGCCGAGTAATTCAATACCTGGGTTTTATCACCGACTGTGCTGAGCCTCAGCTCCTCAGCAGGCTGATTATGTGTTCTCTAAACAAAGCCCACAGTTCTGTTTTCGATCCAACCAAAAGCCACCTCATAACAACACTGTTACCTCTCAAAGCAATGTCCTCGATTTTTCTCAAGGAAGCGCATTTGAAGAAGAAAGATATGGCATCTCACTGTCTTCATTCCTCTCTTGGTGAATTCTCTCTTTTTTTTTTTTTTTTTTTTTTTTTGTGCGTCTTATGCCTGTTTTCATGATGATGCCTTGTCAGTCTGTCCGCCTATCACATGGGTCACTAAATGGTTAATATATATGACCCATTAATCATATCCTGACCCATATTAATCCTGACCTTCAATCCAGCACCCTCCCATTTTCTTATTACTAACAGCTTCACATGAGTTAGCTTGATGAAGCATGTCAGAGGTAATTTTTAAGCTCAATCATTCGATTTAAATGCAATGAAGAAATGACCAAATGAGAGTGAGCAAGAAATAAAATAAAAAAAAAAATAAAAATAAAACAAAAAATTGCAACTGAAAGAAAAGACACAAGGGATGACTAGGCTACATTTGAAGTTACACGTTTATATTCAGAAGTGTAATTCGACGGTGGTCATATTCGTGTTTTGTTTATTTTGTTTTGTTTTTTCCTTTTGGTCTTGGCTCAGTCTTTGCGATTTTATCGTCCTCATTTCCAGCACCAGCAGGCAGCTCTTTTCAATTAAAAAGCTGTGATAAGCCCCATTACCCCACACCATACAGATGACGGACAAAGTCGCTGCCTAGCTGGAGAGCGTAGTGGGAATTTTAGCAGCTAAGGAGCCAGATGTAAAAAAAAAAAAAAATGTGATTATTGGAATAACATTATTAGAAACGCAAAGTGACATCTTTGTTGGAAATCAGCCTGTCTGCGTTGGACCACAGAGTTAATAAAGTTAAAACTATTTGCCAACCACACATTGAACTGCCACCCAAACTACTAGCACTCAACTTTTCACAATGAGGTGAGCAAATAAAACATTTTTCATCAGGCTAACTCACTTGCTCTTTATAAAATCTCTGCTGCACTTACTTCCTCTGCATTACTTCTGCATGATGTACATTCATTGCCACAGTCACTGCTCTCGTGCCCTTTAAGCAGTAACACAATGAGCTTGATTATAACATTTATGAAGAATTTGTTTCACAATCTTTTATTCTTTCAAATATAAGCATATTCTGCTGCTGTCAGTCACGTCCGACATGACTGACAGCATCTTTTTTGCCAAGTCGTACTTCAGATTAACACAGTCCCCGTTATCGCCGTTATGAAAACGATATGAAACATTTCCTGCCTGTGGAAAACCTGCTTATGGATTATCTGCCCCCAAGTGTCTTTGATGCCTCAACATCACAGAGAGTTTGCCATTTCTATGCTGTACTGTTTGAAGTGTCTGGCTGTGGCGAGATGCTGATGAAGGCTGCTGAGGGAAAAATGAAAGATTTAAATGTTGGATCGGCCATAAAGGTGCAGATGTCAAGACTCGAAAAACTATGAATGGACTGTGGGATTTTACTGTAGCTCTGGCATAGTATTAAAGGTAATAAAGTAAATGTACTATACTTCTCGACTAGCAGTTTCAACATTAAATGGGCAGAGGTAACCCCAAAATGGCAAAGTCACCTAAACTTTACATGTAAGTTTGGGTCAAGGTTTCTACCAGGGGTCATTAAGCCAAACGATTTATTTAAAAAAAAAAAAATTCTGGGAACATGCTTGGAGATCCAGAACAATTCCACAGATAACTCATTTGTCAGTTTTGTCATCCAGGTCAGATGTTCCGGTCAAACGCTCGTGTTGTCCGGCCCAACATGATGATTTGATATGTATATAGTTTATGTATGAAAAAAGCAGTTTCTTCTTCTTCTTCTTTTATATTGGTGCGAATTTATACCAAACATACTACATCTATGTACCTATAAATATATGTATGTGTGTCACTCTTATAGGTATTCTGTACAAGTGAGTTGGCTGGAATGCAGTGTTGATTAATTTACTTCTGCTGAAACAATCTAAATGGAAATTGGAACTCTCTATCTGTGTCTCGCAGACTATAATGAGAAGAGAATTTAAATGACCCATTTGCTTTTCATCCATTCTGACGCAAAGTTGAAATTTACAGAGAGGCAACTTCTCTGTAAACAAAAAGAAATTATGAATAGGGAAAAGAAAACCCCTGGATGGGATTTACTGGAGACCCATGGGATACAGTATGAGGTGAAGTCAGGGTGGTTAAACGCTGCAAGCGCTTGGTAATGGTTTGAGGAGAGCTGTTATGGGCCTCGTGTCGATGACTGTCAATGGACTCGCTTTTTTGTTCTGGGGCATAGATATAAAGATGGCAGCACATCATGTCACGTGCTTACCCTTTGGGAACATACTTCAGACAAAACCAGCGACAAAGTTGTAAACACCCGCCGCAACCAAAGCTGAAGTGAGGTCACATCTAAGAAAAGCATGAAGAAACATTTAGGCATTTAGATAATCTGGGAGCTTTCATGGCGGAAACTCTGGTTTCATTCATTCGTCTTCCACCGACACAAACAACCGCTCACACTCACACTCAGCCCTATGGACAATTTACCAATTAAACCCAAACATGATTTCTTTGGACGGTGGGAGGAATCCCACGCAGACAAACTCCGCACAGAAAGTTCCCCAGGCTGGGAACCGAACCCACAACCTTCTTGTTGTAGAGTAACAGTGCTAACCACTCTGGAAACTGGTTTGTCCGATATAAAGTTTAGACCGGCCTTATTCATTTACCTTTTCTTCACATTTACTCTGAAACTTTTCCACTTCAATTGGCATTCATAGTTGATGCATCCATGTGTTTAATCTGTTACTCAAACTACTTATTCTTTTTTTAATGATGAATGACTTTTAATTGATTAAAAACTTTTATACCTGTGCGACCTTTTAGCATCTGCACTTATTCTAATTGACTTGGATAGTTTTTAATTAATTGCTTCTGTATTTTAGTGTGGCATATTTAATTATGATTCCCCAGCAATTGATTTGTGATAATCACTCAATTGGCACATTTCAAGTGATTACGGTTCAATTATTTGGATTGAATAATTAGTTGATTATTTATATGCTTAATTTTTGATCAGTAGTCAATTTGATTGACTAATCAGATGTTTGTTTGTTGCTTGTCATTTAATTTTAACCCACGGATGATTAATTACACCTGCTTTTAAAAGCAGCGGTTTTATTGCAGGCTAAGTCTTTGATAGTTGCTCCTTTTGGTCTGGTACATTCTCCTATCACACCCTCAGAGCAAATCTTCAAATCTTCCTGAGGGCCCTCCATGTTTCGGTTTTCAGGTATATTCACATAGGCCTATATGATGATACTGCAGAATGTGAAGATGATGACAGTTTCTCTGGCTCATTAGCAGGGCTCTAAGATAACTGAGCAAAAGAATCTCTTTGCTTCTTTCAGTTGTGCTCTTCCTGTCACTCGTTTGGGTTTGAAATACTGCTCAGATATAACAAATGAGAGGACAGGCCACCCCACAGCCCAAAAGAAACCTGTTCTGAATATTAAACTATTCTTGGTAATCAGGTACTTACTCAATGTCTAGCTCTTTCTTTTATTTATTTATTTTTGTGAAATGTCTTAATGTAGTATAGCATGGGTGCATTATTTTGTTCTTTTTTGCCTGTCACACTTAATTGTCTGGTGGTGGTGTGTGGCTCTGCTGGCTCTTAAACAAATTGCCCCCTCGAGGATAATAAAGTTGACCTTGACCATCTCCTATCAAGTTAGTTCCCTTTTGCAGTTCGCCCTGAAGGCGAGACCTTAGACTCATATTTTTCACAGATGAATACCTTAAATCAGCACCAAAACACATTAGAAAATTGCATTTGTAAGTGGGATAAAGCCTTTGAAGCTTTTTCTGGTCATTGATTAGGTTTTTCCAACCTGCTCATTTTGATATCAAACCCAGTCAGCGTTTTCCCATTTAAGTAAATGCTGAAAATAAAAAGAGTGCAAATTGACCCACTTATCACCACACTGTCAACTTGCTGATAAAAGCTAGATCATTTTCCTCGGGGTCAAAAAATAAAAATAAGGGTAACTATAATGTGTACTTTTTTTTTTTTTTTTTTAAATATATAGACACCCTTTTCAGCTGAATGTTATTAAAGACAACATTCGAAAAGGCCTCACAAATGCATCGCCAAAACATCCCTCTGCTATCGACACTGTTGTATAAATTCTTCAGTCCAAATTGAAGTTTGCACCACATTGTACCGTTACGGAACGATGGGAAAATATATATGTTGCAGTTAAAATTATTCCAGCGCGTACATCCCTCCAAAAAGAATAAGAATTGGCCCAACTCAGATTATCTTTATTTGACGCAATCTGAGGCAACAAATATCAACATATTCTTTGAGGGTGTGATGGATTCAGCATGAAGCAGAGCATATCCTTACTTCTGACTGGAAATCATTTGGATTTACTGTCTGACACAAGACACCGACCTTTCCTCTCTATTCATATTCTGAATCTGTTCACAATTTCAGTTCTTTGACTTACCGATCGCACTAATTCACAGATTCACATCTTATCCTTTTGCAGCAGTCACTAATATCTCTCCGAAGTATCAAGTTAAAAGTCAAAGTGCTTTATCATGTGCAGGGGAAAAATAAAAGCCACCTAATGAAGTTATGATTAACTGAGTGAGAATGCAGCAAATGAAAAGAGTCGAATCAGCAGCTGCAGCAGAGTAGAAGCTGGTGATTGGATGCACCACCCTGTGACCATGGCAAGAGTCCCAAATCGCACGCTCACCCAATATCAGCGAGGCATTTGCCGTCTTTCTTCTGTTTCTGATGATCGCTGCTGTGACAGAAGGCGATCGTTCACCTCAGTGTGGCGTGCAGTGAGTGACCTGCTTATATCCTGGCTATACAGAGAAATTGGATTCAGTGCAGATGAGGGAGGAGCCAAATGCTTTATCCGTCATTATAGTGATGGGACACACTAACAATTGCACCCCATCAATATAATAGTAATAAGTCAGTAATAATAATAATAATAACCATGTGCATTTGGTGGTAAAATTGTATTTCTACACTGTAGACAGCCATGTCGGAATTCCTTAATCTATTGCAGATTTGTTAAACTAAACCCATAATGCTATAGATTATGAGGCACCATTAAAAAGACCCAAATGAGCTGTGTTGTTAGTCCATCTACAGATACTTTCTTGCTTTCCTGGTTCTAGACTGGAAGTGTCTTCAATTTAATTTTCTGGCATAAGGCTCCAATTTCCTAAAACAGCAGGGCGCTGTGATTTGAAGGAAATCTTTCTCAGACTGGAGGAAATTGGGGACAATTTTCATCCATGAATTCATACTTTTTATTCAGCATTTATAGTTTTTGTACAGTGTATCGATGATTAAAAAAAATAATAATAATAATAAAATAAAAAAATTTCAGATGGTGGTAATGAAGGAACAAGTCGCTACGTACACTAGTGTGGTTCATAGGCAATAATTAAATAACACGGTTCAGCCCCACAGCACAGAGGGACTTTGGATACACATCATACTTGTGGTTAGGATCTATTCACAATCTGTCCTGTCCTTGGTTTTTGTTGTTGTTTTTTTGTTTTGTTTTTTTACACAATGTAAAAAAAAAAACAAAACACACACAACCAAAAATTTAATTCTGTGACTAAGAATAAGTAAAAAAGCACATTCATATGCATAAATCTTCATTCATGATGTTTAAATTGTGGGGATTTTGACTTTGTTACACAATTTAGTCAGTCACCGAGCACAAACTGCACTTCCTTATCTCATATTGAAAATAAATGTTTACTGTTTTTAATTGAAATTCTCAGGTGCAGTGACCCACTTTTCCCTCATGTATCAATGAAGCTATTTCTAAACCAGAGCCCACTGTCATTTCCATTTTTTTTTTTTTAAACAGATGTGGAATGTTCCTATGATAACTGCTGCTGTAGTTTAAAAGAACTGATGAGAGGCTGTGTCTTCCTAGGACTGGGGATGTTTGACTCTGGTTTGCTGATAAATTGCAGCTCCCATTTGCTCCCCTCTCTCTGGGGAGAGACTATGAATTCGCTTCATTAAAATTCCACCAGGGAAGATGACACCTTTTATTTAAGGTCCGCTCCCGCCCTCTCTGTCTCTCTGTCTTGCTTCCCCTCTCTGCTCTTTTTTTTCTCTTCTTTTTTTGCACTAGGGCTTGATTGATTTGAATTTTAAATTGCCAGCACAATGTCAGAGCATCTGTCTGTGAAATGAGGTCAAGGAGCTCAAGTTGTTTTACAGGATCAATACTAAAGGATGTAATGTGATAAAGGAGGAAAAGGCTGGAACTTATCAATACTCAGGGATCCAAATACAAATCTAGAAATATTAGTGCAGATATCATGTTGATATAACCAAGGTCATTTGCCTCTTTTGCGGAAGGGAAGTCCCATATCAGCCTTGATATTTTTTGCAGTAACTATGGGGTCAGCCAGACTGGATGACTGAATCATAGACGGACGAAATTCAGATGGGGATTTCAAAGAAAATGAGTGTTTGTCCCTCCCCCCATATTCACCAAGAGAGGGCCGGCCTGTGGGATGTGTCTGTTGTGCGAGTTGTTGATTGAAACAGACATGCTCGGCTAAGCTTCAGAGAGCATCTGGCGTATTCACTTATAACTGACTTCATGAGGCTTTCAACTCCCACTTGACCTGTGGTAATTCACGCACACACAAACACAGACACACACATACAGTTATTATAGTTGCTGTGCAATCCTCTGCGGCTTTGTCTCTCATTAAATTTGATCCCAGTTTACTCTTTCTCTGTGCTGTGACAGTGTAAGCTGTTTGCACGATCTAATTACAAGGTACTCAATAGCATGTACCTCTATCTCGTACAACAGAACTTTTTATTGTTTTCAATTCAAAAGCGCAAATTATCTTATATTTTTGAAGCCATTTTAAATAATTGATATTACTTGTTCAAGCATGCTTTTGTAAGAATTGTCCTAAGCACAATAAAAAAAGAAATATCATTTTCAACCTCATTATTTCATATCACTGCGACTGTGAGCTGGGATAAACTGCTACATTAACCAAGTTCAAAATGTGATCTGCAGTTAAGTTCTACTGTAGAAATATAAAAAATCAATACATAGCTATGCCAATGAAAAAATTCTCATTTGTCTCATCAACAAGTTTCAGCAGGAACAGTTTGACATCTTTGTATGTGATGTAACAGCCAGAGAGAGAACCTGCGGTGATACTCATTTAAGTAGTTTAAGATCAATTATCATTTTTCTGACTGTCAAATATAATTCTCAGCAACATCTAAGTGGTTTGGTGATTTCATTTTTTTAATCCTAACACTATTGCTCTGTTACAAAATACTGAAAAACCCTCAAAATTCAAAGAAGTATTAACAGCTCTCACCAGCCACAGTCTGCTCTTATAAACAGTAAATTTAAATTTAATGATTATTATAGTTCATATTTGGAAGAATGTTATTATGTTTAGATACTTAAAGTAGATAGATAAGGCTGAGGAATAGTTTTTATTATTATTTATAATTTTTCCTAAATGAACCATGATGCGTAAACCTTAACCGTAGACTGAACTCTGCATGCAAGTTTAAATTTGGGCTGAAGGCCATGCCCTCTCTGCTCTGGCCAGCTAGCAAAACCTGCCACTGCCTGCTCACTATTATCCAAAGTGGTCTTTAGTTGAGAGCTTTTGCAGGTACGAGCAGTAAACAGGGAAGTCTTTCCTGCCTATATCATCTGTTCAACGTTAGGGGCGATGAGCAAGCGGCCATCGGTAGAGAAGACTGGAGTAGTATCAGAACCCTGTCACTCAGAATCCAGAAAAACCTCTCTCTCTCTGAAGTCATAGTGCAACACATTCACTTTGAGCAAACAGAGTTCTCTGCTCGTTTCCTGCAGGGTCCAGTCATACTGAGCCAGTGTGAGCGTAATAAACAACACTAAGTGGCAGCCGCGACAGTGGTCAATGACAAGTGTTTAATAAGAAGCTGTGTAATTGAATATGAATTTGTGGATTGACACCATTTCTCCACTAACTGTCCGAGCTTCTGCAATTAGAGAAAACTGGATAATGTGTTCCGAAATGGCGCTCCAGTCATTCCAAACAATTTTTCATGCTGTTCTGGTAGAGTGTGTGCGTAATTCCTTCTCTTGCTGGACTGGCTGACTTCCAGCTGACTCCACCCATGTAAACGGTGTGACTTTCTCTTTCAAATTTGAATATTTCAGTCTGCAATGTATGCCAGTCTCTTGGCTGAACTACTTTCATGATTTGTCTTGGTCCGCACTTGTCCGTCTGGCATCTCTGCATTAATAAAGAAATGCCTCATTTCTATCAATAGCGGAATTGCATCTTTATCAAAGTGCCTACTGCAATGCTTCTGGCGGGGGCCTGTACAGTGAAAGCTCTGTAGATGGTTTAGAAGGCATCAGTTCAACAGCATGGAGGTCACTGTAGTACTGGTGGACTTCCAAATCAAACTTATGGTTGCCTTTACAGTAACTCTCTTTCTGCCTCCTTCTTGACCACTCTCTTTCATGGAATGGCATTCCCCACCTAACTGGGCTAACTAGCCATTAATATGATTATTAGTTGAACTCTGAACTCATCAAATCGATGTAGCACTTAGCTAATATTTCCTTCTGCAGGTGCACTTTTAGTGATGTCCTCCCACAATTATTATAAAAAATGCTCTTTATTGCTTTCAACGTATGCACTACAAAAGTTATGATCTTCTTTTTGAGAGCATTTCTAAGGTCCCAACGTAGGTCATTAGAGGGACTGCAAGATCACATATTTTGTGCTGGCATCAGGATTCAGTGTTGTCCTTGCATTTAATAGGTGTGAGGTGTACAACCTCCGAAATGACGTATCAGATTGTAGGAATACAATGAAACAGATGATAAGAATAAATTAAAGTAGTATTCTTTGGAGAGAAGATAAGGTAGAATAAATCCTTTTACCTTCACTTATCAGAAAAGAAGAAATCTCATTTTGCACCACTCCTTGTCCATTTGAGTATCCATGCTGCTTTGTATGTGTTCCAGGTGGCATTTTGACAGGAAAATGCAATTACTTAGTTTGTGAGATGAAGAAAACTTTTCATCTCTTAGTTCACAGTGGAGTTCATCTCCCTAGGCTCGGCTTGCAGTCGCTGAGTGATTGTTTGACAAGGCTATGATGTGAACAGAATGCCTACATTTCTATCATTGCTAACCACTGAAGATTGACCTGGACAGAGTTGGGCCAGAAAATATCTTGAGGGTTCTTTTTTGATCTTAGCAAGTCATAAACAATCTCACTGAAGTCCTGCTAGCATCCCCTAGAGGCTGTAATCATCATTACACCATTGTTCCAATAGGTGGTTGGGCAACCAGAGTAATATTCTTAATGTCTTCAAACTGTTAAAGCCCCAGTGCAGTTGATTGGTTTGTGTCTTGAGGGTCATGTTAAGTGTAACATGAATAAGCTCAGCAGTATCTCAAGTGTTTTAATGCCCTGATGCAAACTAAATATAAGTATTGATTCATTAATGTTTTCAAACTAAAGAAGCTACAAATCAAATATAATCAAAGCAGTTGTTGTGGATACAGCACAGAAAAATGCCTTGGTTATTAAAATGAAGGAAAATAAAAAATAAATAAATAAAACCTTAAAAGATTATTTTGCTTAAATATTAATATTAATTAATATTCAATATCAATATTAGCCTTGTAATGCTGCATTGAAAAGTTGATTACTTTTATCATTACTACTATTTCCATAATGCAGAACAACATGTAAGGAGCATTGGGTGCAGCACAAACGTGAACTAGTGACTAATCCCTCAACAATTAATGCATTAAAATCCCACACAGTTTCTGACCAGCACTTCAACTGCCTCATAATCAGTTCCCTTCATTCTCCACTAATCCAACCGTGCACTTTTGCAACCATTCATCTCTTAATCTAGCCAGTCCAAGTCTTCCCAGTGCTCTCCCCGCTGGCACTGGTGTCAGCAAGAGTTAACAGTATTCCCTTTGAATGCCACTCAGCCCCATCTTGTGGAGCAGCCATTGAAGATTATGAGGGCCCTCATTAAATGATGATGTAAGACCACTGGAAGGCCAACATCTGAATTCCCCTCCTCTATATTTCTCTGTCTGTCCTCCAGACACTCACTTGGTCACACTTTTATGCCTACCCTTCTTTTTATGCTTCCTTTTATGCTAATCTGAAACCACAGTATGGTAATAGCACATGGACACTGTTGTATTTTCATTAGGGCTAATATGAGTGTGACGGTAATTTCACGGGCAAGATGAAGAACTGTGAGTTCCTGCTCGCATGAGATCAGTTCACAAGTCAGCCATTAGTGTCATGCTGAATTGGTTTGTCGGCACGTTTCAATCAAAGTTTCAACCTGTAACTGTCAGGTTGTGCTCTTTCTCATTTCAGCAGAGCTGACGCAAAAGGAGCTCTCACATTCAGGTTAGAGAAAATTGTCAGGAACCATCTGTGGCTTTCAAGGGCACTGTGCCTGCTATCATAGACCCAGTCAGTCAAATCTGCCTCAGTAATGATCAAAATGATGTGTTTGTTCAGTCTTTATTGGTAAATATGTGTTGGTATTGACGAAACATTTGAGCTTGCCATTATAGAAAAATGTCTGAATTTGGCCTGCCCATCCAATTCCTCCTCCTTCTGTCTTCCATCTCTCCACTGCACTCACCTGCCTTTCCCTTCTCACATGTTCCTGCCCAGCGCTGAATGCATCAGCTCTTTGTCTTCCAAAATCAGGACAGGCTATCCACCAGCCCACTGCTCATAGACATAATTTCAGACAGTCATTTCATTTATTCGTCATTAGTCCATCTTAAAGTGCGCTCCACTTAATTGGTTGCAATCTTTGCAGGCTGCCTTTCAAGACTGATTGCATCCAGCAGCAAAACTAGGCTGTAGGCTGTCCAGCTTCAAATGAGATTTTATTTCTCGAACAACAAAAGCATCGAGGGTGAGATCCAATGCACCAGGATTCGCTGCGTATCGGTAATGAAAATATGGTTGTACTTCTAGTCCTCAAAGAGCCGAAAGATCAGGTTTTTCAATTTTTCCAAATATTGCAGTTGCAAGCCTCAACTTTTAGATTTAAATAGTTTAAATTGTGCGGTCGAGTTTGATGGACAACAGGACTGGCACAATGCAGTGAAGCCACAGGCACAGTGGCCGACTGTCTCTGTTCGGCCTCGGCCTTGGTTGTCTACCTGCTTGTGTAAAATTTATTAATTATGCGTTAAGAGTTAGTGTGGTGATATCTGGTTTCTGACGTTACCTTATTATATACCTCATTACCTCACGTTGTGAACTCTGCATGCTAGTAATAGTGACTCAGGCAGGTAAAGAAATGAATGGAAACTCTATTCCTTGCCATTGTATGTGTTCTATATCCAGAGAAAATGTAATTTGTCTCAAAAACTGACCCTTGAGTGCCACCATACTTAAAAGGAGCATGTCCAGATATTTCGACCCAGTGCTCCAGTCGTTAGTTATGTAACTGAACCAGACTGCAGCAGGAACACACTCTACAGGCAGAAGAAACAAGAAGTGATATAATGATGAATGCCCTTGTTGCTTTGAAGACTCCCTGGCAAGGTAAGACAAGAAAGTAAAGCTGACACGTTGGATTATGATTTATTCTGTCATATTAAGACAGCCCAGCAAGATGTGCCTTTGGTACAACGGCCCTGTCAGCAGGTCCTTAAGCAACAACATTAATTAACAGCACGTTGAGAAGACCCCCACCGCCTACCCTCACCCCGCCCCAGCCCAGAAATATGGAGTAAACACTGAGGTTACAGCCAGCCAGGCAATGAGAGAATCTTAAGACAGAACAGACAATAGACAAATGTGATTTAAAGTAGTTGAAATAAAAGGTTTGGAGGTCTTTGGCTCTCACATGTCCTTCATCAGCAGTGTTTGTCTGCAACACTTGATGTTAGGAATGTGCATGTGACATCATCCATAGTGTCCAAATATTTCATATTTCTGAGTTAAGCATTTTGCTTTCTTTAGCTTTTTGATCTTCCATAATATAAAAAAATCTGGTGACCTTTTTCAGATTAATCTGCTGTCTGAATGGGAAGAACTCCTGAGGTCATAAAAATGGTCAGTTTCTTTGATAATAACTGCCTCTATAACCTGGAAATATGGAAATGAAAAAACTCAGAAAGGTCTTCATGGACGGTCCAAAAATCGTATTTCTTTGAAACTAAATGTCACGCAGTTAAAAAAGGGACAGAGTAAACTTAACCACTTCCATGAAACAAATTGTCTAAAAAGAGCTGTAGAAAAAGACTGTGAAGGCTCAGATATTTTCACAACCACGCTATGGGACAAATGAACAACCCTGACTCTTGAAGAAGCATCTAATTAACACCATGAAAATACTTTGGAGATTAAGGGATGCCATCGAGAACTTGTTGGACTTGAAAAATGTGTTTAACTTTTCCAATTATGTTTGTCACAGCCATTATTTCTGATGGGGAGGCCATTCTGCAATTCCCATTAAAATTTTCTGTGAGACTTCTTGCTGTTTGGTAGTTTGTGCAGCAGTGCATTTGGCTTATTTTGACCTTAGTTATAGACCATGTCTTACTGTGAGGCATTAACCCAGCTGTGATTGTTACAATACTGACGATGGTCACTTCAGATGAATTAAAAACAACAACTTAAAATCAAATTCACCTCATTGAATGCATTGCAATAGCAATACTAAAATGCTTTATTATAGAAAATGAAGGACTTGAGTTTAAAGTTCTGTAGTGACTCTTCCGGTGATTCATTCTGGTGGTTTCCTGAAATTTATAGAACTGTAGCAGACTGTAGCTTGTCTGCACTTGCAAGTGACTGAACTTTAAATGTAGATGCTGTAATGCCATGTGCATCGTCTGAAAGGATAAAGGATAAATCCCACCAGTGTATGTAATGTCTCCGACTTTCCCTCTTCTTCCACCACACTTTCCCTAAATGAATAAAAAAATTCCTTAAGGTGTTGGATGGCATGGCATTTAGTAAATACATTTGCATCCTACCCCGGATAAATTCTCATAACTTTCCATCAAGGTTTGAGTATCTATTTCTTTACCTCCAGAACTAACAATTTCCATCAGCGTTTGTTGTCTGTGACTTTTGGTGTTGATCTGTTCACATCCTCACCATGTTAGAATTGTCATTGTTGACATGATAGCATAATAAAATCCTGATTCCAATTTTAAACTTGTATACCTGGGAGTTGTTGGTGCGTTATTTAGACGGTCTCCATTGGTAATTTAATCTTCATCAAGAAGTGTGTGTATGTGTGTGTCTGTGTGCATGTGCCCCGACCATAATAGTTTTGGAAATTGCCTGCTCCAGTCCATTACTGCTAATGAACTTTTTATGGCATACTTACTGACTTATTATTGTGGATGGAGTTTTGTTGTTATTGTGTTGGTGCATCTTTCAAATCAATATTGTTTTTGTTTAGAGACAGCAAGACAATTGTGGTTATAAATCTATAATTTTTACTTAACTCCAACAACTTTACTCCTGAGTGTATAGAAAAGAGCAAAACAGCATAATTTGTCATACAAGCCTTTTGTTGGAAATAGTGAAAGATGTTAATCCTTTATACTGTCTCTTACCTTGGTTGCACGTTTGATGTTTATTGTCAGATTGCTGAGATGGAAAGATTAGATTTGAGTTACTACATCTTTTCATCATGGCTAATTGATCCACAGTTAACTTGGATTGTTTCTGGATCGTCCTGCCTCCAGACGTTGTGATGAGCCAGTCCACACAAATAATCAAGGTAACACATAGCTCACTTTTTCTGCAAGTGCAGTCTCGCAAGAGAAGAAGCTAGAGGGGGAAGACGGAGTAAATTAGCTTTTATGGATATCCATTATAATGCAAACTACATAAAAATCAATCTTCTTTAAATAAAATATTGGATATTCTGTAGTCGGGAGCGCTGGATGACAGTGGAGGTATAAATTAAAACGATAGCTAACAAATAAATGAAGAGGTGTGGAGGCATTTGGACTGGTGCCTCATTGTCCTCTGCCTCTATACTGATGTCGCCCGATATGATCCTTTATATTCATAGCACTGCAAACAAACTGACTCTAATATCAAAGGTGTATTCTATATTTTGCTTGCATGTGGTACTTGCCTGCAACGCACTGCCTCTCTGCTGCCTTTGTGTATCCCCTGATGTATTTGTTTGGTTACTTGGGAATACATTACATATTCACATTTCTGCAGCAAGAGAATCTTTTGAATATTAGTAAGGCAAGGAGCTGTCTGACTTGATCAAATATTGCCCTGCAGTAGTTTCTTTATACAAGCCAGGGTTTTATTTCTGATTTCACTCTGTATCACTGCTTTTTAAAAAAAATGGCAGAAAGAGAATATGTTCTGTATGCGTGTGTGTGTGTGTGTGTCTGGAGAAAGCGGTGTTTGTAAAGCATGAGTGTGTGCACGGTTTTTACTTCAGGGTGTAAACGGAGAACCAGAAAATCTTTCATCTGACTAATACATAATTAATATCCAGTGTGCCAGTGTGTTTGCAGTAATTATGATCCTCTATATGTACGGTGCCTGAAGAATGCCTATTTACTGCCCAGTCTCGGGTCTGCTGGGTCACATATTTGTGTTTTCAGCTACTAAAGAAAGGTTTTATTGGGAGAATTTTCAGTTTATTAGCGATTAGGCTGATGGAGCTAAATTTAACTGTTGCTCACGGGTGACGGACCGACCAAAATCCTGTAGTTTATGTCACACTGTGTTACTTATTACCACATCCTATCTGAAGAAATTGGACTATTCTCTCTCCTGAAGTTGATAAAAAGACAGAAGGGAATTTAAGAAGAAAAAAGAAAAAGGAGCCTGTAATCCTGCATAAATCATCAGCCTCGTCACCTTTTTTGATCATCAAGATTAAGTTGACTTTTGGGAGTGTAGCAGTGATTTGTAAAGAGCAAGGTAGCTCTAAAACTGCCTCTTAGGTTTGTAAATTAAGTTCAAAGTCAATATTATTATTAATGGATTCTGCCACTTCTTTGTCTTTTTCCCAGAGAAAATCAAGTGAATCTGTCCTTCAGGATAAAAGAAACTGGAAAATCTATACAGTTCTCTCGAACTCCAGTCCCCTTAAGTAAGAAGCAAATGTTCATGTCTGCTCCAACTGTGAATTATGTATGTAACTGCAGTGCTATGAATTCTGGATGACCATCAGATCTGGTAATTAGGCCCTTAATGTGGCTGAATGGTGTGTATGTTGGGAAAGTAGAGTGTTCCTGGAGAAGCTGTCGGACGTGTGACTGGTGCTGGTTGTTGCATGTCAGAGGTTAGTTTCGAATGCTGGGTTAAGTGCCCAAGGCCATTAAAGCGCCAGTTTAACTGTGAGTCAACTAGTTTGGGCAAAATCATCTGATGTTTTGTTTCTATGACAACAGTTCAACGCACCACATGATAATGGTATGGGAGAGGGGAAGGAGGGGGCCCAGATTTACATCGGCGGAATTTCATCAATCACGTCTCCTTTAACTGCAGCCGGAAGCCTCCTCTTAGGCTCTCAGTCTGTTCTCTTCCGTTTTACGTTGGTGATTACAGTAGTGCTGTGGCCCTGGAGCGGTAAACACTGATGCAGGATTGAAGCTGCTGCTGCTGCTGCAGCTGCTACTGGTGATGTGATTCCATACAAGCTGCAATTACCTCAGAGACACTTAGACACATTTCCTCAGTGTGCAAATCCACATTTAAGATTATGTCAGAGCTTTTCGCATACTAGTTTTTTTTTTTTTTGTAAAAAATGTTGGGGTTTTTTTTTGTAACAGCTGTGGGATTTTCTTGTGATTCAAGGACGTGCACGAGTTACAGGCGATCTGGTGATCTGGCCTATAGGACCTTGGCTAGATCAGTACCAACGTGATTTATGCTCCTGATGGGTTAAATCTAATTGCCTCGCAGGGCATCAGGTGGTACTCTGTCACAGAAAAACTGTACACACTGTTCAACTGTGACATTTTTGTCACGTGACTCCAGTTAAACCCAGGCCAGCCTTGCCCGGTTCCCATGAAATTCCGAGACTCACAATTATACTTTGAACTCAGTTATTCTTGTAGTGCTTCAGAATGGCAGAGCGGATTTATGATACAAGCATTCTGATTCTGCTGTGATCATTGCGCACACACAGGCGGTTGCTTGTGTGTTGACGTCATTGCAGCATTTGATAGAGTCCCAACAACGGTCCCATGGATTTAGAATTGCACTTTTGAACCATTCATCAAAAATAATATTACAGATTTAAATGTTCTGTCAGCAATCATCAATCCCACTAGGTGTTGGACAATAGCGCCATTATCTCTTGCCACAACCCCCCGAGGGTAGAAGAAACTCCTAAAAATTAAAACAAACAAACAACAAAAAAAAAAACAAAACACTTTGACGTTGAAACAAATCAAAATTTAGGATATTGCTTCTAAAAGTTTTGTAAATTAAAATGCGGTCAAGCATTATATATATGCGTAATTAGTAATTAGACCGTGGAGATGAGTTATTATGTGTGCAAAGTGCAACAACAAGCCGCAGTAGTTAATAATTCATCAATTGCAGTAAAAGAAAAGAAAACTGAAAGAGCCCAAAACTAAGGCTCATAACCTGTATAATTTACTCATTCATTTAAACCAGGAAAGCAACAATTTATCTTCAAAAAGGAGAGGTAAACAAACAAACAACCAAACCAAAAAACAAAAAAAAAAGCAATGTTTTTCTTGCCATGCGTGATGGCTTCTTGGAAGAGAGCTGTAGCAGTGCTGGTTGGGCCCACAGTGGCAAGGTCAGGCCTCAACCGCAGTGACCAACCCACAGGTGATGTAGCTGGAGGGGAAGGGGCAGGGGCCGAGCTGTGGTTCGCTGCATCTGCCGTGTGCTGAAGTGACAGATGATGCTTACCTGGAGAGCTGCCATTTCCATCTGCAGCACGTCTAAGTCGGGGCACCGGACATCCAAGGAAGTGCGCTCGGCTGGCCTCCCGGTCAGACCGTGACCACCCCTGCCCTTGACTGCTGCGACAACATGTGACGGCATTCCCTTCTGCTCAGCAACACATCTGTCGCCTAGACAGATGTGGGCTCCAAAGAGGCCGATAATACAGTAATACCTGTTGTAGTTTTGTGAATTATTTGAATTGAATTCGTCGAAGCAAGAATGCTAACGTGTTGATCCACCCGTGCCACCAGCGTTGGTGCCTGGCTTGTTTGTCCCCTTTCAACCTGCTCCTGGGGAAGGTCTGGACGTACCTGCATGAAGTGGGATCCGTCTTTATTTCTGTGGCCTGTTCATCTTTGTTCACCCATTAAAACAGAGATGAAGCTAAAACAGATGGAAAATGTTTACTAAGGAATTTACTATGACATTTAAAATTCTGCTCAGCCTCTCCCACCCTTCTCCTGCTCATCTCTGATCAATGATCGATGGACCTTGATCAGTATCTATTATTTGGCCATTTAATTTGATTTAGGAAGACACACTCACGCCTGTGTAAGGTGACCGGATGATGACGCAGATTTATTGTCAGAAAAAGGACTGTGTCGAGGCTACAAAAACATTTCTGCTGCACTAAGACATGATAGGTGATTCAGACCAACAGTTCAGCTCAGTTTCATTTGCCCAGAGAATTGTGTTTCTCACATCTGAGACTCCTTCAGGTTTTCAAACATCATTCTCTCTCTTAGTCTCTGTGAAGCCTCGGCCATTCGTACGCTGCAGCGGTGGTTGTTCTTCTGGATGTTCCTCCTGTATCCTCACGCCATCTCTGTAGCTAAGCGATTCTTCCTGGTTGTTCCGAGCTGCTTAAGAGCAATAGAGGCCATTGTGCTTTTTGCAGTCTTTAAACTCTACAGGCAGTTAGTTTTTTGCACTTTTCACACTGACTTCTTTGTCAGCTGTAAGGTGTACAGTGCACAAGAGCACCTTAATGCACCCCCAGACACCAACATTAAAATGTTTAATGAAAATTAAAAGGAAATTCAATTTCTATAGCCGCTGCCTGGCATTCAGAGACGAGATAAGAAAAGTAATGTTTTTACTAAGTCAAAAACTTTTTCTCTTAAATAGTGAGAGAGGTTTTTTTTTTTTTTTTTTGTAGAGCTACCACTGATGAAGTGCAGAGACAGGAACAGAAAAGGCAAAATTAAATTACATTTCAGCCCTCAGCCCCTTTTTTAATGGAAAAATCACCTGTTATTATTAGAGCTAAATCATTTCAATTATCCAGTGTTACACCCCAGCTCGCTAGGAGAAAAGGGAATCAACATAAAACCAGTTCTTTTTGGTATGAGAAGGAAATTATTTATTAAACCCAGACAGCTGACAATGAAAACAACTAATGCGACCAAAAATGGGCAAAGGGCCAGTGAATATTACTTGAAATAAAAAAGAGAAAACTAAGCTAAGTTAAAAAAAAAACGGATCCCAAAGTGGAGCTAAGACTGCAGGTAGCACATTAAGATTGTATAAGCTCAATCACATGGACCTTATCTAGTGGCGAAGGAACAAAAATACAGCAGAGAGGCAGCGCGGCTTTTCTAGTGTTTCTAACAAAAAGTGGATGACGAACACAAAATGCAACACAGAGTTGCCATAAACAGATTGACAAAATAGGGGATATCATATCCAAAGGCTTTCTGCACACAACGGGGTGAAATGGATGTGTAGATCCAGTCGCCAGGACTGAGTGAAACCCCAGGTTTTTATCTGCCCTGCTGCCACAGATTGTTGCTTTTGGATTGGCCCACTTGAACTGGCAATTGTGTCGCGCCGGTCAGAATCATTGTTAATGAATCAGGAAGCAGGAGGAGCCACTTGTATCGGAAACATAACTCTGGGAGCGACAACCACTAGAAAGAAAGGGGCAACACGCAACAGCTGGGACAGAGGACAATGAACGATGAGACAAAAAAAGATTGTGCTCATGGAAATGAATTACAAATGTCCCAGCAAAAGTTCTAAATAGTTAAGTTCCTGTTTTCATTTTTTATAGGATGAGAAACAGGAGGCTGATTTCTGTATTTATTTTTTTTTTTTTAAGCATAAGGCTGCAATATGATGTGAAAAAAATGAAAGGGTATGTGACATTTTCTTCTGGGTGAGATCTTTGCCTTCTCATTAGTTCTGGTGGTAATTTTCATGGACAGAATCTCAGCCCAAGAGGATCCACTCCAGTGCCAAGAAATGAAGCGTGTCCCACAGAGTAGCCTCAGGATTATATCTCTTCTTTTTTTTACCCCCGAGTTCAGCTGGCTTCCTCAAACTGAGCCCCCTAGTGTGTGCAGGGATGGTTTGTCTGATCTGGTTGGGAAATAATTTTTTTTTTTTTTTGCAGGGTGTTTAGATTTATCCTCATAGACAGGGTGAAGACATTCATGGAGCTCAAGAGCAGAACTGCAGAATCTCAGCATTAAATAGAAACTCTTTGAGGCGTTGCCTAGATCCACACACTGAGCTCACCCAGCGGAGATGGGTGGAGGGCCAGCTCCCCAAATAAAAAGCGAGTCCTCTTATGTGCTTTTTAAGGATGGAACAATTGCTTCAAAACTACCTAAGTATAGATAGATCAGATGTAAGATCGCAAAGTGCCTCAAACAGTAAATAAATATAAGCAAAATGTCTTTTATAAACAAAGGTTTTACACCATGGCAGTGAAGTTATGTTGTTTAAGTGAGCCTTTAGGTGTAATTGTAATAACCAGTGATCAGCCCACTTGGTTTTATTTGTGTTAAACAGCACAGGGACGTAAAGTTTAGCTTTTACCCAAAACTTCATTGCATTCCTGCCCACTCTGTCTCCTCATGTTGTCCTGAATCTCTTCTTGCTATCTGCAAACTAAAATAAAAATTGAATAATAACACTAGCAGTCAAAAGTTTAGACGTACTTTCCGATTCATTTGAATGGGAATCAATATATAACATCTCAACTTTCACTTACAATTTATCGGTCAGCTGTTGGATAGCTAAAGTTAATGTTTGCTTGCCTGACTCAAATGGAATTAACTAGGCGTCATCAAAAACGGCAGCTGCTGTCAAACAATCGCACATGACAGGGTCACATGATGCCTGCAGACAACAAATGGAGTCAGTCCATTTGTTAAATTCCTTAGTTACCTGCATGACGTTGCAGCGGATTTGGTTGCCTGTCCTTTTTGTTTACACAGTCAAAGAACTACAGAATTTATTTTGTGGTATGAAATTATCTGTTGAGCACTAAAGCGCAGATGTTTTAGGTTCGTATTGTGAACACCTTTGAAGAAATATAGCAGTCTAGACCTAGTTGACCTCATTAGCGGGTACAGGGATTGATTATACATTATTTATCAGGAATGGGCAGTAATAACGACAGAAATGCAGGGTAGGGCCAGCTTGAAGATAATTATTGCAGCACTGTCTGAAAGAGATTTCATTTAATTGCGGCTAATGAAACTAATGTAAAGATCAAGTCACTGCTACCAAGCTATTAAAACAGTCACATAATGATTAAAGTTTTGTGCAACATCAGCGAGTGACACAGCATTATTAAACATAATATAAAGTTGTGTAGTTTCCCATCAGTTTCAGGTTTGGATAAACCATGCTTAGTTTTAATGGCGAAAAGAACCATGTGTCGTCATGTCGGACACCGAACAGTTCCCCAAAGCCACAATCATTTCCTGGCCGTGTCATAAATCCTAACCACAGACAGGTCAGAGGCTTCAGTGTGGCACTTGCACGCTTGCTGCCCACCCTAGAGTTCATAAATGAAATGTTTCTTTCATTTAAAGAAACAAAAACATTGCCAAAGACAATTATCCAGTCAGAATTACATTTTTCTCACAACATAAGTGAGAATAAATGTGTTTATATATGTTATTATTCCTGTTCAAACATTATGGTAAAACTTCCATAATGATATATTTGATACTATAAAGGACATTCATGAAATCATATCCATCTGTCGGTTTGCCAGAACATATAGACTGTTTCCTTGGACAGTACTTTATACCCCTAAACATCCATTTTCAGCTGGAAACTAGTCAAACCTCATTAATATCTCATTTGTGTACAGTGGGTCCAATTAGCTGCTAGGTAATGCAATTTCTTTATTAATTGTGCTTCTCCTCCCAGCTCTAAAGTTGTTTGTTTTTCCCGTGTTGTCTGTACTTGCAATGTGGGTGATCCCATGTCAACTGAGCTATGTGTTTATATTTGCATGAGCCAAGGGATGGTCTTATTAATAAAACATATCCCAGTGAACTCAACAGGCACTTGGGCACTGTGGCAGCGACTGGAAATAAATTCATGTCATACAAGCAGGCACTTGACTGCATGTTGGGGTGAATACATTATATCCAACTTGATCTGTGAATGCCTTGGCAGGCAGAGAATAAGTGGAGGATACACCTTGGTACTCCTACGTGGTATCCATGGTAGCGTTGTACTTGGTCAGCCTACGGTACCAGCACTGTGAATGTACATGGTGGACTGGGATAATTACATCGTCGTGACAGTTGCGCTGTTTGAAATGTGGTGGCAATCTCTCCTTCCTGTGTTACAGCACTGAGTGATGGCCAGAGGTATTTCTGTAGAACGTTGTGTCTTAATTAAAGTATGAATTTGTAAGTTGTGGCCAAAACGTGTTTTGGAAGGTCACTGTGTTCTTGGCTCTGACCATGACACTTTAATCAGTTCGCCCTTGAGTCCGGGTGAATGTCACATATAATGAAATTCTGTCTGAGTCTTCCTTATATATCACATCCGTAAGAATGTATGATCACCATGACTTTGGCCTTTCACCGCCATATTCTGATGAGTGCATCGTTGAGTCCAAGTGATCGATTGGATTTCTTGGATTTTCTTTGGATTTCCCCATCAAATTAATTTTTTAAGTATGACCTTCAACTCAATTGAAATCTAATCACCTTCTTCTTGAGATAACACATTAACAACAATCACACAGCATGGAGGCATAAAAATGGACTACCCCCAATGATATTATAATGAAGTTAGCTTTGTGACTATTAATGATATTATGGAAACAAAAGAGATCCAATGTGCCATTCCAGTCATGCCTAAATGGTGTCAGTTACTCAGTCCAAGCCTCCACATAATATTCAAATTTGTTGAAATGAAAGTCTGAAATGAAGGAAGGAGAAAAAGTCTCATTTGTTCAAATTAATTTATGGAAGAGCTTTATTTATGTGATTTATTGATATTGAAATGTTTTACCAAACTTACTGTGGATGGAGATTATATACGGCCTCACTTCCTCACAGAAATATACTATCACACTGATAGACCCCAGGTTGAATCCAATCAGGCCAGGTGATCTACAGAGAGCATTATTTCAGCTCCTCAACTGCCCTGCGTCTCTGCTCTTCCCATTTTCCCCTCATATCCAATCTACAACTGCAGGCCTCTATTAGTCCGTTTAAAGACAACTATAACACTTCTCTCCCACATTAGGGCTTTGTGTCTCGGATGGGTGACCATGATGTGGAGTCTTGTTAGTGTCTGACCCTCAGGGGGTCTCGCACAGGTGGGAAGCCATCAACACGAATCTGTGGCGACAACAGCGAGCATATAGCTGCGCGCCTGCTTTCAATTTGCATCTGCTCCCTGTTACTCTCCAGCCTGGGAGCATAATGAGCACAAACAACTCAGAGGAAAATGAGATAAATGAGGACTATAATTGTGTTTGGAATTGCATTACTGTCATCACAGTCTTTTGTCGCAGGGATTTAGTGTATCCAGATGTGCAAATGGCACTGGCATCATTTGAGTGGACCAGATCAACCTTACTCTCAGCTTCCAGTTACATTGACTTCTAATTACTGATTATAATTGACCAACCACGGCCAGTGCTGAGAAATGGGAAGCTGTGTCAGTCGTTGCATTTTGGTGGCTCCTTTAGACAGGAGTCTTTCAAAATATGTCTAGGAGCATTTCATTCAGCAGTAACGGCACTGAATTGTGATTATTGATGAGTTTACTTTAAATTAACCAAATACTCTGGCTACCTTGTGAAATTTTTCCCAAGAAATCAAAGTTGATATTAAACCAAGATTTATCTTTTGATTACATTTTATTGTAAATTTCAACCTACAAAAGAATAAAATTAAATGTAGTGCACCATTCATTTTGATATGTTAAGTCAAAGTTCAAAGACCTCTAAAATGTTTTTTGGCCAGTTTTTATACATACAACTAAATGTAAAACTTGTAAAAACAGATGGAAGAGCTTTATAAAGCCTGGACTGATCAGTCCACCATGCTATCAAAATACAATATTTTTTTACCTGTGCTAATAATCAGACAGTAATTAGAAAAGCATACTTCTTGTACATGGATTTCACCTTTTAAATGATCTTTTTCATATAAGGTGGTCTGTTTATAAAGGTGCAGGCATCTGTTCGTTTACTTTTGAACATGAACTTATTAAAGGCACACGGATGTACATTTATGAGGTGGATTTCATGCCCTGCAACAAATTTGAATTATTTTTTCAAAGGAAAGATTTATTAAATCAGCTGATTTTATTTGCATGCTCAACTGTAAAATATTTGGTTAGCATTTTAAGACAAATTGGAGGTTTACTCAGGATTGTTCTGTAAAGGTATCCAGTGACAGACGTTGGGCTCTTGTGCATCCATAAGGGAGACCAAACGTTGTCTTTGCTCCCATACCTATTGTGCTGTGAGAGACTGTTTGAAACGTGACCATTTCCTTTGGATGGTCCTGCGCTCTTTGCACTGATTGCTGTCACTGAGTCAAGCTGCCGTTGCACCTGAGCATTATTTCCTCTTGGAAGCCCTCTCAGAACTATTACCATCTGTCAGGCTTGTCTTTCGTGTGTGTATTTCATTTGTTTGTCCTCTTTCATACATTTTATATGTGCGGCGTTGTCCATGTTGTATTGCTATATTGACTTTCTATCGAAACAACCTCTGTTACATCGGAGTGCAGACAGTACATAAACACAGTTTACACACCTCTCACGCCTGAAATAGAGTTTACTCGGATCTCCTGGGGTGTTCATGAATCCACGGGTTATTTCACAAGTTTCTATCCGACAATATGTTTTGTAAGTTGTGGAATCGCTTGTTTTATCTTAGATGTGTGAGCACACAGGAGCCATCAAGCTACAACACAGCTGATAGATGTAAGGGAAGAAGTAGAAGAAGAAGAGGAAAAAAGGGAAAAAAAAGAAAAAACAAGCTTCCATGCAGCAAAAGCACTACATTTGCTGATCCTAAGGTGCAGATAGAGAAGACAGGATGGACATCTTTTCTGATTTATCTGAGCTGGTCAGACATTCTGTAACAGCAGCACAAATCCTGAAATGTTTTTAGGATTACAGTATGTTTACATCTTGGAAAATTTCTACTCTCTACAATTCACTGGCACGGTGACCCAAAGTGACTGAAATTCATGAGAATTCATTTCAGTAAAAGAATTGAGGCACAACAGCAACTGCAAAACTTATAAGAACAAAGTATAAACACTGTAGTTTTGCTGCCTTGTGTTTGTACTACTTCTATACTCAGCTAGTTCTGTCAAAGAAGCCTTTATAACATCAATTCCTTTACATCTGCAGATTTAAAATTTAAAATGTGCACAAAAAATAAATGTTGACTTTGATGAATGCCCTCCTTCTGACAACCTGGAAATACTTTGTGATTTCAACACTTAATCCACATAACACAATTGAATCAAAGCTCAGCATCGTTAATGCCGTAGTTTGAAACATCATCAGGTTGCCAGGGATTTGTAGTTTTCGCGTTGGAAAAAGTTGCAACTGTATGGCATAAGAGGTGTCTCCTTGAACATTGTATGGTCGCATCATTTCTAACAACCAAACTTTTGTCTATTAAAAGAAAACAAATGTACAGCAAAAAATACATCCCCACTGTAGGTCTGTGTTGCCAAGTAGGTTCCTCCTAACTGAAATACTCACACACTCCACCATGAGCTGACCCATATAATTAAGGCAGGAAGGGGATCCTCCAGAGATCACAAACTCTCTCTGAAGGTGCCGGGGGGCAGCGGGTGGGGGTTGGCCATCTAACTCAACTAACAGGGAAGCAGAGAGGACCTTTCTGGGTTTTTAATAGCAAGCTCCCTTAACTCTCCGTGCACACACACACACACACACACACACTCTTCCATGATGAAAGCTTTTTGGGAAAATGTTTCATCTCACTGTGCCTTCAGTGAGATAGGAAGAACAGGAGTACAAGTTTGAAGATATCTTTATGTGTGAGGTCTGTGTGTGTGTGTGCGCACTTAAATGTACGGTGTTCCTAGTATGTTTGTGTGCCTGCATGCAACCTTCTGCCTGGCGGATCTGCGCTAGCTCCTCACCGGAGTGTGAGCTTCACACGCATTCCATTCCCTGCCGTCAGCATCAATTCCAACCCTCCAAGGAATTAACTCTATCTACCTGCTTGTCGTTTTCTCCTGTCGCTCTACCCACAACCCACACATGCAGACGCATGCACACACTTCTGCGCATTTTTCTCTTTGAAGGTTTTCACTCTCCCCAGTCAGGGAAGATAAGACTGAGCTGGAGAGAAGTCACAGTGATGGATGGCCTGCGCCACTGCCACACAACGGCATACTATTAATGCCTTATTGATTAATGCCTGTCACTGGCCTCCCACTATATAAGTAGCTGCACACGATTCTGCCCTGCTACAAGTATCCACGCTGTCATTAGCAGCTGACACCAATTTACCCCTGGAGGTTTAAGTTAGCATGGTGTTAAAAATAACTCCCCCCCCCCATGTAGGAGTCTGGCTTCAGTATTTGTCGGTCGAAGCTGCTGAAACAGCTGAAAGTCCTGCTGATATTTTTGTATTATTCTCTGCATTTGTATATTTCCTGTAAACGTGTGAAATATATCTGCTGTGTCTCAGAAATTAAATTCAGTGGGACTATGACAGTCAGTTGGTACCCGAGCTGTAGTTGTTGATACAGTATTTCTTTTCTGGTCCTGGAAAGATTCACAAAAATATCCAGATAATACCTAATGGGACCGTCTCAGCATGGAAACAATTATTTTTCCAGAACTTGTGGGATGTGCAACCATGTGAATAACAGACTGCACCAGACATGGCAACCCGCTTGACAATGAGACCTTCACTAAATCTGGTTTATTTTGGCAAATTTAAAGCTGAAAACAGCAGTTCAAAAGCCGTTGGGAGACTTCATTGGGTGTTACCACTTAATCAATATGATAATTGTTTATTCAGATACTTTTTTTTTTTTTTTTCATGACAACAGTTTAAATCCTGTCATCTGCCTATTTTCCACCCACGATGGTAATCATGGGTGGAAAATAGGCATTTTGCTTTTAGTTGCTTACATTCAACCACGTCCTAATAACAGAGGTAGTACAAATAATCTCCACTCAATTCAGACTTGGCAGCATGTTCAGGAGCTTATAAAACGCGCTGTGGTCTTCATTAAGAGATAACTCGGTTGATGTCAAGATGCTTTCGCTTTAAACGTTATTCAGCCCGTGGGCAGCAGTTATGGGAGGTGAGAACTGTTGGTATGAGAGGTTGTATTGACGGAAGCGGAGTTGTCTTGAGTATGCAGGTTTGCAGTTCCGAGCTCACATGGCTGTGAGCTGTTTAAGGTTTGAAAGCTTTCGTTTATACAGCCCGCAAGTTAAGTAATAGATAAAAGTGGAGTAGGCGTGAGAAGGCGAAAGTTTTTTTTGGTCTGTGTCAGACGGTGTGGGTGTCTGGTTATTTCTCGGAGGCCATCTGTACCCACGCTGAACCTGATTTGTATTGAACTCTGGTCAATAGATAATTCTATTTTGTCATTTCTGGCCGGCATGACTGATTCCCAATTAGCGCTTGATGTTTTTTAATACAGTGATGCTTAAAACAAGCTCAAAGCACATTACCACACATGTTTGCCTTTCCCAGCAGTAGAATGTAATGGTGACACACCTGCTTTATAATTATTAATTAACAACTTTTCAAATTATCAACCAATCTTTAATTATGTGGAAGAACTGATTCCGATCATTAATTTACTACCAGATACAAGTTCTGTGGATGGGCTTGTTGCCTATCTACAAGTCAGTGGGTGTTATTAAGTTTGTTAGCTAATGAAACTACAGTATTGTTTAGATTCTCCAAAGTTGCCCATGGCCTCACAAGTCACGTTGACGATCACAGCAAATGTTGTGGAATAAGCTCTTCATATTAGGACACGGCCAAGTTAGGATGGTGTCAATGCAAATGTGAAAAACTGTAGTATATTGGATGTTTATGACATGGAATATATGCTGAAAGAAAAACAAAACAGTGTAAGGATAAAAACGGAACATTATATCCGTTATCTTTCCTGTTTTATCAGCCTAAAACAGACACCAATAGGACCAAATGGCTCTAAGTCACAGTCTCAATATGAAGTGTCTGCTGGATTTCTATTTCAAATCTAACCCTGAAAAGCTCAAGTATGGCCAGGATTTTTTCTTTGGCTTTCAAGGAAACGGCAATCTTGACACCTTTCAAAGAGCGTTTATCGTCACAGTTTTCTGCTGTAGCTGATTTGGTTACAGGCTGACGATGACATACTAATTTCCAGTTTGAAGTTGTTTGTTTCTTAGTTTTTGTTTATTATAGAAGTTTAATGGCCAAAAACATGGCGAGTTTTACTAAAATATGATAAACTTGAATATTTACATTTACTGGCTTTTTTTATATTGCATTTTCGAATGTATACAAATGAAATGAAAAAGTAGTAAAAATGATGATGATAATCCATCCATCCATTCATCTTCTAGCACTTTTCTGTTTCTGGGGGATGATGACGATGATGATGATGATAATAATTCATATCCTCATATCACAGCAAAATGCCCTGAAACTATTGACTGCATCTCAGGTAGGTCCACGGTGGGCTACAATGTCAAGGTTTAGATGTACAGAGAGAAATGCTTTTAGGATACTTGCCAGCAGATAAGTCTTCCTCTCCATCATATCTCCAAATAAACCTAGCAGCCCTGGCCCTTCATGACTATATGTAAGTACAGGAAACCCCCCCGCTTACTCTCATAAATGCTGAGGCCTCCACATCAGCCCTGAGAGCTGACACACTGATGTCGTCCTTGTATCAGTGACTGGTGGCAGAGACAGAAATGCCACCAGGAAAAACTGAAAGCTACATTTTGTTTTACCACCAAGGTGACAACCCTGATGTAACCCTGTATTCTGCCCTCTATTAAAAAAAACAAAACAAAACAAATTGATAGGTGGACATAATAATGTTGTGGCATACAAACTGTCCAAAGTTTAGGAATGTTGCATTGCAGGTATTATTAACTTGTACAAGCACAGCATATTTTAAATCAAGATGGCTTCAGACCTGAAGAAAAGCACTTTTTAAGATGCTTGCAGTCAGCTAAACGTGACGAAGAACGTTGTCTGTTAATGGTTTAAACAAACTCCTGGTGTTTGTTGTCTGCAGTACAAGTTCAGCTGAGCTTGTGTTTCAGAACTTTTTTGTGCAATAATATATGTGACGTAAACAGATGGCTAAAGAAAACCAATTAAATTTGCATGTAACCTCACTTGAAGCCAGACACGTTGAAGAAATTTTACCAATACACCTAAACAACTTGAGGGCTTTAAGTCCAGAGGCCAAATGGATAACACGCAGTGGTTATTTAGGTGTAGAAATCTGTCTACGCTGTCAGGACTGTGCCTCCTGCAGAGACTGGACACTTTATAACTAACTTTGTGTTATATTTAGAATACATGCAGCACGGTGTGGAATCAATAATAATGATGGAGAATAATTCATAATTCATGTATGGGATGAACTTCACAGATGAAAACCATGAAAATCTAGTTTGAAGCACTTATGATCATAAAACTGTGAGAGTGTAAAATGATTAACTGTGTCTGATGTCATAATATTGACATCCTGTGGAGAGCAGAAGTGCCGCCACCCAAGTTGGAGAGTTAGGAGATTTTGGTGGATAGAAGGACTAAAAGTGCCTGAAATCACGTTGACGATTAGAATAGCAGTAGGATAAAATGTGATGAACAAATAAGGCAATGAAACTGTATTAGTGCGATTGGTAAACCGTAGAGAACTGGTTGTGGAGGAATGCAATCTATGATATAAAAACGGAAATCTTGAGACTCGCTGGGAGTTTGTGAGCGGTCAAGAGGGCTCTTGAGGGCATTGCTGCACAAAGAGGAGCTGCGACACTCCTTAGCTGTGAGGGTGACTGAGGATGGTGGGGGACCGGGCGAAGACGGAGGTTCACCATCTGGTGTGAGGACGCCATGGCTTTGTTGACAGAGGAGAACTAAGACTACAGAAAATAAGGAATCGTCTTCGATTTGCAATTAGTGCACAGAGAGCCTCGGCTCTCCCTGTCAAGCGAGGGGGAGCGAGTCATTGGACTCTGCTGGACATCTGAGCGTTTACTGTCACGGTGGTGACCTGCTCTACGATGGCAGGAGGGTTGAGGTTAGCACTGGCCATGCGAGCCACTCTTATCCTACGCAGAAAAACATCTATGAGGGAATTGATTCTAGTAAGTAGTGGATTAGGAAATTCCTCTAAATGTTGTGATTTGGACTTCTGAACGACTGATTACTATGCTGCCACTTGAACCGTGCTAAAAGCTACTGCAATTGAGGAGAGAATTAATGACTCTCCAATTTTTTATTTCAGCATCTTTTCTGTGATGGTAAAAAGTTAAGACTTGGCTGCTCAACATTTAACAGGTTCTGAAAGGTTATTTTAACTCTGTGTCCACTTATAAATAATAGAAAAATACCCTTAGAGCTAGTAAATCCCAGCTTTTAAATTAAACCTGGCAATGCACCAAGGGCCCAGATCATTTAGAGGAAAGCTGCCATGAACGGGCATGGCTGATGGCAGTTCAGTCAACACAGCTACTCTACTGTGAGCCGGCTGCCAGACGTAGCAGGGTAGACACCCGGATGAAGGCAGTGAGAAGCATGATGCTAAATAAATAATTTCCAGAAATTGTACCCAGGCCAGAGTCTGCCAGAACTACAGATCGGTACCTTTAAATGAAGAGTTGGTCCAGTGGAGCCCTGTAACAGGGGCAGTTTTTTTTTCGTCACATCTCACACGTCTGTTCCCACATTTTCCCCTTAATGCTCTCAATCATCCGGAAATTGTCCGCACACGTGCAAGCCTTCAGGCTGTGCCCAGTATTTACTATAAACGGTTTCCAATGCAACCCCAATTGCCTGATTTGCATATAAAGGGCCGTCATTTAGTTTAGTTTTGAGGAGAAATGACGCAATCATTTAAAAGTAAACCGGATGGGGGAAAAAAAGCGCCATTTTACCGACTGTGAGCTGGAAACAATGGCTGATCAAATTGAGAAAAGAAAAAGCACATTATTTGGCCTGAGCTCTGGTGGCTCATTAGCCAGTTATCATCATGGGCCAGAAAATCAGTGCAGTCTCTGAGGAACTGTTCTTGCCTGTATTGCGCAAAAATATCCAGCAATGCCAAAGCAGCCATTGTATGATTTGGCAGAGCAATTTCGCACAGCTACAGCCTTCAAATAGTGCCGTTTTAACAACCTGTTAGTGAGTCATCTGTGTAGGTTATTCTCATTCGCTGATCACCCAGAATAATAATCTTTATTTAGAACGATCACATATGTTTTGCGATATTTAAAACAAGATCATGATCATTATAGTTATTATAGTGCACATTGACAAAGAGACCAGACATAGAACGAAAATCATTCGCGTCAAAAAAGGTTAGAACCACTCGCACATCACTATGGAATCATAAGTTTCTTTAAACTATAAATTACATCCTGACAGTGTAGTGAAAGGGAGGAAAAAAAAAAGCTCTGGATCTAACCCAAATTCACACTGTTATTATCCTTGTTCTCCAGCTCAGACTTAACAGTGCGTATAGTGAGTATTGTGTTAAAATCGTTTACTGGTCCGTACACTTTTCGCCTGTACGCATAATTTATACATTTGGCTCCAGGCATTTCAAAAATCTGCTTTTGGAGAATGTTTTCGTTGTGCAGAGGAAGAGGAATATTAACTATGAATGGTGGTAGAACAGTTCTAGGCGCCCCAGAATAAAAATAACACTAAATTAAATAAATGTTGAACAATGTTTTAATGTCTAATTCTGAATTTTAGGGCAGTTGGTATTTACATAATGTTCTGTATGTAAATTGAAATTAGCACACACTGGAAGCTTCTACTGCTTGGAAGATGTAATGATACATTTGGGACTACAAAGAAGTACTGTGAATTATGAACCAAAAGTTAAATAATGAAATGTTAACGAACGTGTGAAGTAACTCTACAAGGATCTTGAGGGCAAAATTGTCTGCTTAGCCTGATTTGAAATAGATTTTAAACAGGAGGAATAGGACTGTGGTCATAACTGCCAATTTTTACTTACACAGTTGTAAACAACTTAAGAAATTCTGAATTGTCAGAACCCCCAGACATCCTGGATCCTACTCTGGGAGCTTCTGATATAGGCAACATCATCAACTGTGGCTGCACGCCCAGACACACTGTGTGTCTCTTGCCCCCTGTCGCTACATACACACCACAATCCCATTTGATTCGTCCCTTCAGGAGAGGGGATAAATCAGCAGGTTTGAACGTGCCGGTGCTGGTCCTAGAGTTTTCCCTGTTGTCCTTTTCTACTTCCACCTCACACTCAGTGTTTATAATGGAAACTCAAGCTCGGATGTATTCTTTCTCTCTGCATGCTCAAAGATCCAGCGCTGATTCTAGGAAATGAAATGTCGCCACTGAAGCAGCAAACTCGAAGAAAAATGGATTTTCTTCAAACAGAACCTCAAGCATGTTCTGGGTTGACCTTTGACTTGAGGCAATCTTCTCTTCTCCACTCTTTTGATTGAACTTCTAGTTTACTTTAAAGAATCTGAAGAGAAAAAGTTCATGTAATCAATTTTTAAAGTGCAGTGGTTTGCTGACTAAAATATAATTTTCACTTTATTACATAAAATTATATATGGGCAATACGGTGAAATATTGATTGTAAATAAAAATCTCTTGGTTTACTGATTACAACTGAGTTAGGAGCAACATTATAATTATAATCATTATTTTCATGCTACATGCCACATGAGCGCATACATTGTTCAGGTGGTGGTCATTGGTTGTTATGAAATCTCAGCACTGCACTTGATACAAGTAGTTCACAGATTTTCTTGCATCCTCCTGCTGGTTGAGTCCCACACATGGACTACTTGGTGCTGATTGCTTATTGCACGTGTAAGTGATGCGACGTGGTAATGTTGAACCTCCTCAGGTTAGGCTCAGAGAGAGTCCAAAGACATTCACGATCAGCTCAACCTCCAATGTCCTGAGGTTCAGCCTTTGCCGGTGCACTCCAAAGCATTTCCACCCTTCGTAATGGCTCAGCCTGTTTGTCTGGCCTCGAGCAAAAACATCCTTTTGATGAGCCTTGCCTGTCTGCCCGGCTCACGGGCCTTTCATCTGCGGTCTCCCCCCTCTGCCACTGGCCAACCCTGAGAACTTTTCTTTCCACATTCATACAGCATGAAAATAATGCAATGCTTTCTGCGGTGAGGTAAGAAATTGGGATCCACTGACATCAACAAATGTCCCGGAACAGCAGGAAGTCAAGCCCGGCAATGGCTTATAATATATCTTATAATTAAACCATGACAACAGAGTAACTTTACTTACCTCTGTGAACGTGATGCTGTGTCTGTCTCTTGTAGTCACATAACTGAAACTGTCAGTATATGTCTGTTATTCAAGCTGTCATATACTCAGCTGAGGGTGTCATATTGTTGGTGGTCATTTTTCCCTTATGCTCGCCGTTCTGACCATTGTCTTAAACTCAAACGCCATTCTGGGCTGAATCTCTTCCCCAATCTCTCCATCTCCCCCTTATTCCCATGATGCTCTCTTATGTCGCCTGCAAAGTTGGTTTATGTGCTTAAAAGCAGGCATCGGGGTCACTCCACGTCACTAAATGGCTAGTGCAGTTTTCAGAGTTTTACTTTCAGTCTCTGGGGTATTACTTTCATACCATGTATATATATTACTTAGATGTGAAAACCAAGTGTTGGCTTTGACTTTGAATAATTGATGAGACAATGATTTTTTTCAACAAAAGCGAAAGCGAAGCAACGATATATTGCAGAGTAACATGCAACCATAACATTTGCTTTGCCAGCCATGTGTCCCATAAACTAAAAATGATTTTGAATTGATAACCAGCAGGGACTATACAATTGATGCCACAGTTTTCCTACAAAACAGACTTGATGTTAAAAGTTTGTTGTGCTTGAATGGATGATGATCCCACCTGAGTCCAGTGCCTCGTCGTTTAATTTTCAGTCACCATCTTGTTCATTCATTCATTTGTTTATCTTCTGCTGATTGTCCGTTTTGGCGTCACAAAGGGTGCTGGAGCCGATCCCAGCTCACCCTGGACAGGTCACCAGTCCATCACAGGGCCAACACACAGAGACAGACAGAGACCAACAACCACTCACACTCAGACCTACAGACAGTTTAGACTCACCAGTTAAACTACACATGATGTCTTTGGATGGTGGGAGGAAACCCACGCAGGCACAGAGAGAACATGGCGCAAACTCCACACAGAAACCGAACCCGCGACCTTCTAGTTGTGGGGCAACAGTGCTAACCACTATGCCGCCATGCTGCCCCCACCTCGTTTGTAAGTTTCCAAAAACATCAGTGTTGCAATGCAATGAATTTCTACTGCTTTGCATTCTTACGAAAACACCTTGAAACAAATAGCTTTTTTCCATGGGGATATGGAACAGCAAGACATCAAAGGAGTATGATTCACTGAAGGTGAGCCCCTCCTCGCATTAAATAATACAGCTATAAAGATCAAAATTTTATGCATCTCCTACTCATCAAGGCTCATTTGTGATTTACGGCCCTTTTCCTGGAATAAAAACAGCCTAATTTAAAAATGAAGATCTCCTCAGATTGCCTGAGAGAAGACTGAGAGTAGGTTTGAACTCTTTCTTAAGGCAGAACAAAGGTAAGAGATTCGAAGTCTATTTTAATGTCCCTTTGAAATAAATTAAACTCATCAAATGAAGGTTTATTGATGCAGAACTTTTTGCATTCGAGACCAGTGCTTATTTGATCTTGCGTAAAGGTCTTATCTCTCCCGTCCGGGCACTGCTCATTTCTTATGGGGGAATTTAACAAGTATATCAAACACATGGAGCTCATCATCTCAACAGTTTCCACTAATACAGTAATCCAATTAGCAAAGTCATGCCTGTAGATTACTGTATGTATCCTCCTTCTATACTTTCAAAGCATGTTAATCTGCATATATATGGAGAATGAAAGGAATATGAAGATGATATCAACATTCTCATTATGTGATGTTTTGACCCCACTGCTGTGATTCTATCAAACATGCCGGGATGTTAATTTATTCTGAGAATAACATTGCGTTTTTTTTTGGGGGGGGGGTCGAAGTCATATTCAAGTAAAAAACCTGTTCTCATGCATGTAGCTACATATAGATGTATTACTATACAATGTTATGAATCATTTCTGTACCTTTTCTGGCCAGATAGGGCAACAGAAAGCTGAAAATGCAGTGCTCAATGCATGGAAGTCGGCTCGTGTTTTGCCGCAATGCAACATGACATCTGTTGGGATGTCTGACCTTATGCTACTCACACACTTTTGTACGGTTGACAATCATGCCGTTTTAACCGAATGAACCACTTATTGTTTTAATATCAGATTTTATACCTCTTACATGTTTTTATACTTTTATTATGCTATTTGGATTTAATGAACTACTTATGATAGAGTACAGAGTGACACCCACACAAATGAAGTAGTTACTGCAATATGTAATAAGGATAGCATATAGACAAACACTTTTTATGAAATATCTATATACGGCATATTACATAATCATGGCCTTCTAATTACTGAATGAAGGAGATACACTGGGGTTGTGGGGTTTGTGGTTTGTGTCTGTGCTCCTTTCTCTTGCACAGAAAACAGGGACCATCAACAGCTGCTAGGGGCTGATCACGAGAATGGAGTCAGATAACACGAGGAGTAGGTGTGCAAGACTACACCCCCATACCTCATTTCCTTTGTGTAATCATAACATAAGCTGGACCAGGGAAAGATAGAGCATCAGACTTCGTGAACTGATGCTGGAATTCTCTGCTGGTCATTGAAACATAGTCTGGTCCAGAGCTCTGTAAATTTATAGTATATTTTGCTGTTAGATGTGATAATAAAATATATGAAATTGATTTGGACGTCTCCTGCGTCCTTCATCAAACGAATGCGCGAGTTCATTTTGAGAACTCAACACATCATACAGCATTGGCTAGACAGCTCCAAGCTTGCATTCCTGCTAGATCATATTGTACCTCAAAGTATTTCTATCTTACAACCATTGCGAGTTTCAGTGATAAAATATCCAGAATAAAATAATTATGTTTGTGAATATAACAAACTGCCCTGCTGCATTTTAGTGTCTGATAAGACTCTCAACACATTCGTCTGTTTCTACAACTGAATTCCTGGTTCATATTTCACTGTCCCACCTGTACCTGTCACCAGTATAATCCAGCTGGCACATCTACCTGGGTGATACCTGGGGGATATGAATGACAACAGTTTCATCTACTTTTATGGCTCATCACAACAAGCAATGTAAAATATATAAAAAAACAGCCTGTGACATAAACCTGTCATGTAACTCTGTAATAGAGACCAGTTCTTGTTCCATTCAACAAGAACATGTGATATTGTAAGCACATCACTAAAGAGTCTATAATTGGACCAACGGTTTGTATTCGTTTGCCAAATTTGCATTAAAGTGAGGCCACTGCAGCAATCTGCAGTTATGTTGGTTCTGGCCGACTAGCCAATAAAGCAAGTTTAAATACTGATGACACAAAAGATCAGAAGTCAACACGTTACTTCATTTGGCTGAAATATAAAAGCCAGTCCTGTTACTAAATGATGAGCTGTTCAGGACAGCTGAACTGAGCCCTATAATCAGCTCACAAAAATAAAAAATAAAAAAATCCCAACAGTAATTCAACACATTTTTTTTATGTCATATTTAATCTGTTATCAGTAAGATGCGACGGAAAATAAAATTCTTCTGGCTGTCCTCACGTTTTGATTTTCTTTGCTTCATTTTGAATATTTTCCCACCACAATAGCTGATAAACCGTTTGGTGAAGGCGCTCCTTACTTTAGCGTGACTCACTTCCAGTTGTCTAAAAGATCAATAACAACAGCTCTTAGGCATGCATGCACACTATGAATTTCCATTCCTCCATATGCCACCCACAGCCACACAGGCATTTTAGATGTATTCAAACAGAAGGAAAGCTGTTTTATAATGGTGCACTGGAGAGCTGCGTGAGGCTAATGACATGAAATCAGTAGAAGGTGTGCACTTCATTTCACTGTATTTATTCACAGGAGGCTGAGGTATACGCGACATATTGAGATACCTGCCGAGTCAGCGATGAGGAGTGTGTGTGTGTGTGTGGGTGTGGGGTCATAAATAATGAATTGAGACCTTCAAACAGTGTGATAGCTAGCGACAGAGTCTGGGCTAGGAGACGTGCATGCTGATGACGTGGACGCTGACAGTGACATGCACAACAAGATGGCGATGACATGGCATCACTCATTCTGATTTTGTAGCGGGACATATAACATTTAGTTATTTCTGCTCAAGAGATCGATGATTTCTCCTACCCGTGCAGTCTGTCCAGCGGAAAGCTACTGCACTGCTAAACACAGCTACAGTGGCTGTGCTTATCACAGGGCCAACATCTTCATAATTTACTCATTTCCAACTTCAAACAACCAATGTGTTTACTGCATCCATGTTTCACAGCTACGAACGCTTCACTGCATGAAATGAATCCAATAAATGAAGGCTTTGGAAAGCCTTTACTTTGGGGTGGGGTTTCCACTTGGTATTACGAGTGGTCTGCATCTGAATGATAACACACATAAGGAACAGGCTTTTGTATTTATCCCTGACGATATTAAGCATTCTTATAATTTCCTTCCTTTTGGATTAATAAACTTTACATTATCTCCATTCAATCATATTAGAGAGAGCTGTTCTGACCAGTTTGGTTGCTGTAACTTTTGGGTGATGTCATGAATTTGAATTATGGCCATGGGCTGCTTTTGTGTTGTTTTGTTCTCCCCGTGTTGTGTTTTTTTGGTTGGTTCAGTGTTGGCCACCACCTGGGCCGGTCTATGTAACGCTGATGCACAAAACTGTTGGGGATAAAAGTTGTCTCATAGACTGAGTTGCTCTTACTTTCCCTGCTGTTACTCACAGCAACTTATCCAACTTCACATCTTGGCACATTTCCTTCACCAACAACACACATCCATGTACCTGGATTGCTCCCTTTGCCGACTTCAAATCATTGTTTGTTTGTTTGTTTTTTTTTTTTTGTTTTTATTATTTTACTTTTTGATTTTGTCACGTAAGAGCTTTTGCAGTTTTCCCTTGCAGACGTCCCTTTATCACTTTTACTGAACCAGTCTGTGTTCATATGCTTTCATCCTTATGGTGAATATGCCTTTCTCTGAGTGGAGGAGGCAATTCTTCCTCGATAACTGAGCATGCTGACTGGCACAATTTCTCCTCCCTGCCAGTCATTTAAATCCGTCCCACAGACCAAGCAAAAGGTATAAATTCCACCGCCTCAAAGGAGGTAGGTTTGTTTTCATCACCAGCCTGTTAACACGATGTATCAATCTTTTTACATGTTTCACTGTAGTATGGTGAAAATAGCAGGCAACGGGTAACAAGCATTCACCTCAGAGAAGAGGCTGAAATTAGATGTGCAATCTAACCTGGCAACATCACCTCTCAGAGGCGTTGCTCTGATAATCAGCTCTTAATGCAGTCTCCTAACAAAAAGCATCAAAATGCCATCAGTGGTCAAGAATGATGGTCAGCCTTTAGAATTTTATTGCTCTACAGGACTTCAGAGTGGGAACGCAGCCACTGCAACTGAATACAACTGCATCAGCCAGACTTGCAATATAAATCTGTGCCACAGAGACAAGTAACAGTCTGTTTTTCCAAGAATAGTGTATATCCTTTGTACTTTAAATTCCGTTCATGGTCTGTGCGGATCAGTGTTAAAAAGTAAAAGGATCTGAATACTTCTTCCACAGTCCCACAATAGCACAAACAAACAGACTGAAGCAGTGGTTGACCAGCAAATGCCTGCTAATTGGAGCCTGCTTGCAGTATGCTTTGTTTTGTTTTTCATGATTAAATATAATCTTTATTTCCGTAGGAATATGATCCACAATAGTGCCAGAAACTTGCGATCAGATTATGAAAAAAAAAAAAAAAAAAACCCAAACAAACAAAACAAGCAGATTAATGAACTTTGATGTCAGAAACTGCATTTGCTTATGTTGCCATGTTTTTCAACTGACAGTCACAGTGCACCGATTCCCTCTAATGGTTTGTCTGCTCTACTCTTTTTTTAAATTAGACATGTTATCTTTGTAATGATTTAGATTTTGAGAAATGTAACACTCTCCAACTGAGCCTCATCCCAACCAGTAGTTAAAATTACAATTAGATAATCACAGAAATGTTCAGACACTCGCTGCTTTTGACTGGATGTGAAATATTCGATGCTCTAATTCGATCTGTAAGCGTGTTCTCCAGATTTTGGAGGAAGCGAGGATATTGAGGAAAGCAAGTCAAACAGAAAATATGCAAAAAACGCAGCAGGAGATGAGTAGGCTACCTGCAAGGTGGAATAAACAGCGACAACGGAAGAAAAATTTGAAAGAAGAGAAGTCAGATCTGCAGAAAAAATAAGGATGAGGAACTAAGTTGATTGTTCCATTGTCTGTGGGAGAGAGAAGGGAGGAATATAGAAGAGGTGGAGCACTGAAATGTAATAAAGTGTTGACCTTACCTTGTGTTCAGGTTATCTTTTATCCAGATTTATGAATACCAGACGTGTTTTGCTCAAATTATCACAGTAGCAGATAACTGCGACAGGATTACTCAATTAATTTGACCCAAGTAAGGCTCGCGCTTCCACTGTAATTAGCATAGCATCAAAAGTCTAATTTTACAACTGATAAACCAACTGCTGCTATTCTGCTGCAGAATACACTACACATGCAAGGCATCATTCGCATCCTGCAAGATCATTGTCTCCAGAACACAGCAACAAAGGAGTTGATGGTGGAACGGCGAGAGAGATAAATAAAAAAGCAGCAGCAGGTGGAGATGAGGAGGAGAAAAGGGACATAAATAAGGTGTGAGGAAAGTGTGAGAGGAGGAGGGAGTGGATTGATTGTTGCCCTGCAGCTCAAGAAACAATCATGAAGCAGCAGCGTTCATGACCTCCTGCAGAAGGCTTTATTACCCTGTTATCTGCCGTGGCTAGGACCTCTCCATTGCTGCCGCTGAGGACGGCCTGTTCATTTCTACCAACTCTATTTTGCTGAAACTGCCACAAGTCAACCGACTGTCAAAGGACGATTTTTAATAGACTCAGAGATACAAGTCATGTTAAAGGTACAGAGGGACGGGGACCGTTGTGGAGCAGGTGAAAGGAATCTGGCCAGGCAGACAGTGGATTGTCCTTCCGTCATCATGGTACTGGGTTGTAAACAAAGGTCGTGGGAAAACTTGAATTTTGTTTTACTTTAGCTGCCAAACACTATTTTGAATGTTCATTCTTGCCTGGTTTGATTATGGGAACATCATCTATATACAGCACAAAAAGCTTTACACAATTCATAATTCTGCTATTTGACTTGCTATAAACACCCCCTTCAAAATACATTAGCGCCTTCTTATTTTATGGTATTAACATGCATTGGTTTCCACTCATCTATAAAGCCCTTCTTTGATTCTTGGTTTCTGTCAGTGTTGCAGCCAGCATTGGTCGTCAGAAAGGCCTCTTGATTAAACACATCCTTTATACTGTTGCCATTCCAATCTGCTGCTTGAGATGATTTGACTTTATTATAGAAACAATAAAAATGGACACAATTGTCTTTCTCACTGCTGTTTTTTGTTTTTTTTTTCCAATATCTCACTTGTTTGATTGATGCAATTAGTATTTATTTTTTCAGTCTTCTTTCTTCTCTGCCTAGGTCTCATTGCTATTAATAATTTGTTCCAAATGTTTTCTCTGGTAAATATTTGTGTAGTTAATAATTATTAATAATGACACATGGAGGAATCACATTTTTGAGCTTTGAGTAAAGCAACATTTTAGTCCATGCCTTTACTCCCTTCCAGCTATCAAACTAAATAAATAGTTAAGGCATCAAATAAATGTCACAACTGCACAGTGCACCTTCTGTATGAGAGTTTTTATTAATGAGTTGTTAATCTGTAAGGATTTTTACCCAACAGAGATAGCTTCTAGGTCAGTGGGAAGTTGTGGTCATCTGTTTGTTGTTGTTTTATTTATATATATATATATATATATATCTTTTACCATCTGTTCAGTTTCTACTCTGGAGGAAAAAATTGGCTACTAATCTCTCAACTCTTAAAGTTTTTGGAAACAATCTTTCTCAAGTACCGAAACAGGAAGAACCTCAGTGTAAATTTAGCTTTCATTATCACAGGAGACACTCACTCTGCACACATGTTGAGACTGAGAACTGGACTCTTTCCTGTTGCGTCATCACTGGTGTCATTTTTCTGAGGAAATTGCTTCAAACTTGTTGTGCAGTTTGGAAGAGCCCAAACTGCACAACAGAAGATATTGAAACATTTGTTGGCATGGTGGTTTCCGATCTTCTGGATCTTCCACTCCACATAGGTTTCACCTGTGTTGATGCACAGGTGGCATTTAGTGTAATGGTGTAACGTACATTTGAGTCCTGCCCATTGGCAGCCACAGTGCCCCCCCTCACCCTTTTAGTACATCCACTGGCAGGCCTGCACAAATAGTTAAACCAGCAACTTCAAGTTCATGCATGAGAAGCAGCTATTCGAGTAATCAGTAATTAAGCGCTTTGAGTAACAATTTGCAGCATGGTGGCATAGTGGTTGGCGCCGGCGCCCCACAACAAGAAGGTCACAGGGTCAGTTCCCGGAGTTTGCTCCTCTGGGCGCTCCGGTTTCCTCCCACCGTCCAAAGACATCCATGTTTGAGTTAACTGGTGACTCTAAATTGAGTGAATGAGTGGTTGCTTGTCTCTGTTTGTGTGTTTGGCCCTGTGATGGACTGGTGACCTGTTCAGGGTGGGCCCCGCCCCCGACTCCGCCTCCGCTCGCCCTCGCTCAATGTGAGCTGGGATTGGCTCCAGAACTGCCCTGTGATCTGGAAACGGATAAGCGGTTGAAGATGAATGAATGAATAAGTCACAATTTGAAATCTCAGCATATTGTCATTACTTTGTGAAGCTTTCACTGCGTGAATTTACATTATTTCATTTTAGTTTTTAAGCTCTTAATTTATTGGGAGAATCAAACAATGCTAGAGGATGATTTTTCTTTTTACCCAGCTTATCTTTTTATTACTGGTTATTTATGGAAAGTAGATTAATCATAATCATCATCATCACATGTTTCATTAGTTCCTGATTTTTCCCTGCTGCTTTTATTAATAAATAATAAATGTTTCAAAGACAAAAAAAAAAAAAATCAGAATTAAACAAAATTAAATTTGTCGCTTAGTAACAACGTGTTTTAGTGAAATTTGCATTAGTTTGCATACGCAAGTGAAACAGATTTCATAGAGCAGTTTGGGCAAATGCATTTATGACAGATAACTTCATAATAACATAACAAATCTTTTCTTAAATGTGCTTATTTAGCGTATGACTAAAGTCCATCCTAAGTATCTTTTTAGCTTTGCCCAAGAAAAGGTCATACTTGCCGATAAGAACAAAGACATACTTCATACAATATAATTGTAAAAGTGTGGGGCCTTTCTGTGTGGAGTCTGCATGTTCTCTCTGTTCCTGTGTGGGTTTCCTCCCACCATCCAAAGACATCATGAACCAGGGAAATGTTGGGAAATTTTATTGAGTAAATGTAATTTTTTTTCAAAAGGAAACCTTTTTTTATTGCTCATAACATGTACTCTTACCAGTCTTACCAACATATCAAAAAACACAATTTACTGCTTTTTTCAATAAAGAAATATAATTAATATTATGTAGAATTTAGTCCAGCCCGCCATATTTTCTGGTTCTCATGTGGCCCCAGGGAAAAAAAATAATTATCCACCCCTGCTCTAAACCGTCTGTAGGTCTGTAGGTGTAGGTATGAGTATGAGTGGTTGTTGGTCTCTGTCTCTGTGTGTTGGCCTGCGTACCCCGCTCTCACCTACGGTGAGCTGGGATTGGCTTTTAGCATTCCTGGACCTGGAATCGAATGAATGAATGAATGAATGAACATTCAACTTTTTACAGCCTTTGAGTGAATATGATTAAATTAAATGAGTGTTGAGTGTTTTTGGAAATGAAACTTGAACCCTCGTGTACCCTACTCACCCTGGCTTCCTTCTTAAAAGAGGCTTTTGGTAAATTTGCCTCAAATGTGCTCTCTTGTCACGAGTAGGTGGTGATGATTGTCAACTTGCTTGACAATAGCTTCAGCCATTGTTGCGTTTGCACAAAAAGATCTTATACCCGTGCTTGGTGAGTAATGAAGTTTGATGCTAATTACTAGACTACAAACGGAGAGGTCTGGGTAAAACCACTACTGCTTTTGTTCCTCAAAGACAGCAGTCATGATTCACAGCACCTGAAGTGGCATTTGAACAAACAATAGCTTAAAATATTTTTGGTTTTTATTTGTTCACGTATTTATTTTGAGGTCAAACCAACCAACCTGGCGTTTTTGGGACTCTCTGGCATGAAAATAGTCAAGCATAAAGAAAAAATTTGTTAGATAATACTTTTCAGCATCTTCCGTCCAGAATTATCAGCATGTGGTGGTCATGTGGTTTAACCTTAAAAATGTCACATCTGTCAAAACAGAGATTTACCTCGCAGTCGGAGTCTGTTTCCGGTCTGCTCAGCCCCTTAATTCATTTACTTGAGAAGAAAATGGTCTTTGCTTGGGAGTTGGGAGGTGGTGGGAAGGAGAAGTGAATGAAAGTGAAGATTAATCAAACTCATCATGTCCACTGATGTCACAGTGTGGCACTATAATCCTTTCCAATGATCCACAGCTAATGAATTACATTCCTGCACTTGTCTTCAGAAGTGACAGCTAATGGCAGCTGAGTCTCTTGGCAGCAGTTAGAAAGCAGACTAAGATATTTCACCCTTTCCTGCATGTCACATTTTTATTCTCTCTGTTTCCTCACTGCTTCCAACCTCCTTCATTTTGTCCCAATTTTCTCTTTCTTCTTGCCCTGAATTCATCTGCGTGGGGAGGAGATGATGACTGTGTTTTTGGCTCAGCTTTTCAGGCTGTGCTCTGTAAAATATAATTTGGTTCAGGTCAAAGCTCTACTCCACATTTCTATCTTAAATTTGGATCAACTTAGTATGTTCATCGACAATATTTTTTGTTTAGCTTGTCACACTTTAAGCCTCCTTTACATCTCGTAGCTTCTATCACCATATTGATGGTGCCTGAATCCACCTAACAAAATTTAGCGGGATGGGATTCGAATGGAGCTGATTCTTTGGTCAGTGGCAGTTAATGACGGGCCAGCACTCACCTACACGCCACTCAGTCACTTAGTAAAATGTAAAATGAGTTGCATAAAAATAAAAAAGGTTTCCTTCTGCTGTTGGGCATTTTAACAAGGCCATTTTGGGCATTTTTTCGACAAGGATTGACTCATTTCAGGAGCCAGCCTTAGGTGGTCATTAAAGGAATTCCTGTTTTCTCCTGCGTGGGCTGCATCTTTCAGTAGCGGAGTTTGTAGCTTTGGCTTTGAGGGATGTTTTAATTCTAAGGAATTTTAGTCATTGCATCTATGTGAGCCGTCCTGGTTAAAGGATCATTCTAGCTGATTATATTCTGAAATATACTTGTGACCAACAGTTCAGATAACTGTCATGTTCATATAAGCAAGTCAGCTCAGAACGACTATCAGTACTGTTTATGTGGCAGCTGGTTGACTTTTTCTTTATAATAGAGACTTGGCCAGAGTCATATTTAGTTGTTCATAGCTTCTGGTCCTGTCATCACTGAATTGGAATACTGCTTTTGCACAAGTTGCATGACTGTCCAAAGCTTGCCTTTATTTCTATTTTTATTGTTGTGAGATTTTTCAAGGTGAGAGTTTGAAATTTTTATATTCTCAAATACCTCCAAAGCAAAAGTCGGTGTTAACCCATCTGACTTTTGACTGGATTTTTTATGATGTGGCAGAAGACTCAGATCTCATCTACTGGAGACTGGAATAGCGTAGTATTTACTATATGTTAGTAAATACTCTTCTGAGCATTTGGCTGGACACTGTCCATATTTGATGATTCTTTAGTTCAGAATTTAAGTCTACTTGCAAATTCAGTGCCAGGGTGAGAAGTGGTGTGCTTCACACGCTGCGTAACAAGAAGGATTGGCTGGTTGATACACTTATAGCATGTCTGACTTCCGTACCATCATCCATCCTTGCTCATATTATTTGTGTGTGGGGATGGGATTTTGCTGAAAATATGGCATGCTTTGTTTTGTTTGTTTGTTTTTGTATAAGGACAAATTTTTCAAGCGAGCAGTTTTGCCATTTTGTGTTTGGAAGGGCTCTGTGTCATTCGTGAGACAAAATGTTTACTCTTGCCTTCTTTTATTCCTGACATTTTCCCACAGCGACCCGCTCCGCCTCCATTTTTGCTCGCCCTGTCCTCTGCCTCATTGCTCAGACTGTGATGTACCGCGTTTCAATAGAGACTCTCCTTCTATACTGAAACGTCTCTACAATGAGACAGCCGGAGTAAAGAACCTATTTGTATCCATGCTAATGAGGCTGAGTGAGTCCATCCCTCCTGCGGAGCATGCAAGCACACACTCATGTGCTCGCATTCACACACACACACACACACACACACAGCCTATGTTCAAGCCCTCCCTGCAGTGAGAGTCTACAGCACAGGGGGAATATAATATTCTCTTTTTTTCTCCATATCAAGCCTGTTGGAGGCTTTTGCTGGTATTCACTTTAGATGAGGCCTTTCAAATGGAGAGCATTATCTGCTGGTGATAAGGCTATAATTACAGAACCTCAACAGTCATTCCAGAGAGAGGTCCTCACCATTTCATCATAACTACTACCTAAGAACAGAAACTGGCAAAGTGCATTGTGGAAAAGAGAAAGGAGAGTTTTGTCAATATTTATGGTTATGTAACTACCAGCCTTCAAGACAATTTTATTCAGCTCCAAACATTTTAACATTTGCGACTGGCACACAAAATAGTCTTTGTGGAGTTACGCCACTTTTGTATTTTAACGTAATCTGTTCATTTTTTAGCAAACAATACTGGAAAATAGCAGTAAAGAAACAATGGTGGTAGCATTTGGAAGTATTTAGATCACCTTGATGTAAAATGCACCTTCGATCCTACTAGGACAGAGGAATTTTGAGTTTAAAACATGTTGAGTCTGAAAAGGAAATGCTGCTCATAGTAATCAACTCTTATGACTTATGGCAAAGTAAATTATATTATCAGCTAAAATGCATCGCTGTGTGGTTGTTTGACAGTTGTAGCTGCTTATAATTTGAGCCAGTTTTCAATGTTACTAAAAGAGAATTACAGTTTAGACAATGATTTATTGCAAGCATGTAAGATTATAACCGATTGGTTAAAACAGAAGAAACCAGGAAATGATGTTACTGAATAAATGTTGTGGGGTCAGAGGTCAAATATTTTACTTCGATATGAGCTGGCATTGTGCAGAAGAGTCAGGAAACATTGAAAAAAAGCTATTAGCGGGTCTTGAGTGAAGAACTTAAGTAAAGTACTTACTGTGCTGTCTTAACTGCTATCTCGAATCACTGCAGAGATTTTTACTTTTGTGGGGATTGTACAGAGAAGGTTTCAACAGGAGTCTTGTCACCAATATGAAAGCTGTTACTGTTGTGAAATACGACCTCTAAATCCAGGCATTAAATCTCAAAATATTCCAGACATTGTGGCAATGCCACCTGGTGAAAACTTAGACCTTCTGATTACATTAACTGACTTTTAGTTCATTGCACGTTCATTGCGTAATGGAAAAGTCATGAATAAGACTTTTGGATTGCATATAGGTTTCATATGTTGTGGCACAGAACTAACAAGAGAGACTGACAGCCAAATTGTTTCACCGCAGGGCAAACCCAATTATGGCCACTGCAGTAATTTGAGTTTTAGATCCTTTCGGTAGAACAGTAAACAGCCCCCAAATCAAATCATTCATCCACTCAGTAAACATTCAGTGGAGATTCGGGTGATTTATTTATTTATTTTTTGATTCCTTTGGTTGAAAATGCTGAAGGTGTTATCATTATGTTATTTTATCCCTAGAAACAGTTATCGGAACTGGAGAACCAGGAAATAAGACAGATACATCAAAGCCCAGTTGGACAGGAACTGGGGGATGATGTAAGGCAGCGAGGGGACACTTAGCTTTCAGACAATACTTTTGTTGTTGAGTCTAATTGACTTCAGGTCACCTGCAGATCATCATATAAATGATCATTGGGCCTGTGGATATGCGTATTACGCTGATGTTTTGTATTCGATTTAGACGAGGGAATTATTTTTGCACATTTTCCCTTATTATTGTTGAGGTGTATCTGCAGTGATACCAAAACAAAAGAAAGATTAAAAGGAAAAAAAGCTGTGGAGCACATGAGCCAATGCCATTCCTACAAAAACCTTCCCAGCAATGTAAACCGAGCTACTGATCTATGTTTTCACTGCTACCTCCCTTCAACTTTACGTGATTGTTCCTATTTCATGAAGAATAAATATAGGAATCATACTGAAAGCTCTTTATTGAAAACTGGCCAAACCGTCTTCTATAAAAGTGACAGAGAACATAAAGATCATAACCCCACCGTCATGTCTTAGCTAAAAGTATGAGGCAAAGGCCAGTAAACTCATTGCTGGATACCAGAGCACAGCGACTGAAGAATTTCCATGAGGAGGTGGTATGATTGTTGAAAGTTGTTCGATATTCTAGCAAAGTGAGCCTTGACGGATTTCTTTGGAGCAATGGTGACTCAGTCCCAACAACATAAACAGGAGAATAAAACCCAACCAAAACACTTAATTTCAGCTGTTGGTTGCAGGTTTCTGGTCAGTGGAAAAGAAGAGATAAAATAATCGAGAGAAGAGAAAGCTCTCAAGACAAGCTGTGTGGCAGAAGGAAAATCAATTTTTATAGGCTGGGTTTTATAGATTCATTGTGCTTTGTGCCTGTGCTTTGAAGTTCATTGTTGCATGGCAATCAGATATTTGGAAAAAAACAAAACAAAACAGTAGCACATAAATCATAAAAAAAAAACAAAAACAAACAAAAAAAAAACACCAGTTATCCAATACCACATCCAGAGTACATCTGGTTCTTATGTGAAGGAATCTTTCTTCAATCACTCGTGCACTTAGACCCACACTGGTGGGTTAACAAGTTTCACTTTTACTGCAGTCTCAATTTTTCATCTTTTGCATTGATTGGGTTAAAGGGGATTCTGATCAATCCCATCTGTTGCTTAAGATACTCCTCTATGTGCACAAACGCCTGGATAGAAGGAAAGATGCCAATTTAGGCAATGTTGGAAGGTCATGATGAAATCTACACCAGTCCTGAATCGCTTCACCTCAGCAGCTTCCAGTTTGTTAAATGTTTTCACATTTGTGAATGGAATATCTATGGGGTTTGTACCATTGGTCGTTAAATTAAAAAGTAGGAATGGGCCAGGTTGGAGACCTGTTTGTTAGCATTCTCAAAAAAAAAAAAAAAAATAGCTTCTTCTGTCTTCAGTATTATTGCTAAAATCTCGTATAGCTCACTTAGATTTCATCCACCATATTTCATTTATTTAGCATAATTCATAATGCTCTTTAGTGCTCCCTACACTTGAAAGTGTGGTACATTACAGATGATAACTAAAGCGACCATAGAATATTTTGTTTGTACCAGCTTTGAAACATGGAGACATCGGAAAGGTTTCTGTTCCAATGAAAGCACAACTGGTCAACCTTGAGCACAAGAAATAAAATAAAATGTAAAAAAAATAAAATAAAAAAACACAGAGCTGAACAGAAATCTGCAATCAGGAGCTGGAGCTTTACGGCATGAGGTGAAACAAACTGGTGAAGAGCGGAGTGGAGGACTGAGCTCTTGTACTGCAGAGAGTAGTTTGTGAGGAGCAAGAACATGCAGTAAGGGGAAAAAAATATTTCCTGACAATATTAACTTTTGCTTTTCTTTGCTTTTGTGATGAGTTTAAAAAGCTTAAATCGCTGCGAGCGTTCCCACAGTGGCTGCAGGTTTTCGCCCTTCCTCCTTCCATAGTAAAGTAGCTGGGTACCGCAAGCTTAGTTAACATTTACACAAGTGAAGCCTTAAAAGATTAGAAATGACAGATCAATGAAGAGTCTGTCTGACACAGCTTTGAGTTGAAAGTTGATTTCAGCATACTTGTGCACTAATAATGAGAAAAGCATGTGTAATATTTAACATTTTCTCGTTAATTGACACCAAACAAGAAAGAAAAGTCAAACTGTCGCTGCTATTTAAGTCATTCCTTTCCAAGGTATTTAGCCAATGAATTAAAAACGTTTGACCTGATGAAAGGATTAGATTGATTATTTCTGTGTGCATTTATATACAGTAAAATGCAACAAATTTCATGGGGATCTGCCCAATGCTAAACCTGCTAATGGCATTAAATCACTGGGTCATGAAAGTCAGTTTGATATATCGTTCAATCCATCAGGCTGGTGTTGAGACTCACAGGATGAATGAAAACTGTAGGATTCATCAACTGCGGACACTGACTTTACAAAATGACACAGCAATTCATCATAGTTATTGATTTTACTGACTGGCTGGCATACAAAGCCCTCCCCTTGAGCCATAACACAAGCATGGCGCTACAAAACACTAGCATGTGCGTGCGTGTCTGTGTGTTTCATGGAGACCTGAGCATTTAAAAGGGGCTCTGTGTATCATTTTAAAAATTCACTATGTCACTGTCAAATTATAGCGTTATCTTGGTGCATTTACTGTGAACAAATGGCAGCCCAGTGGAGAAGATTGGTGGGTTCTGCCTCAAAGTGTATGTTGTTGTTAATGCAGCCATTCGCTGAAATTATCGCCACCTCTATGAACCCTGTTTACACTTTTGATACCAGGACATAAATTCTCTTACTCTGTTTTTCTCAGTACTGACTCATTTAAACTGTGAAAGTAGTCACACAAACAAGCAGAATACCGGTGGTACTGATACTTTAAGACTTGTTTGTGCGTGTACTGAATTGTCCTATAGGAATATTATTGGAAGGTTTTGCAGGGTTTGAGAATTCACAAATATCACATTATTGCAGCCCACTCGTACAATTTCAATAGATACTACGATATCGCAATGTCCCTGACATATAAATCCATTCATCACATCCATAATCACACAGAAATGACACTGCATCCATCTATGGATTCAATCAACATTCAAAGGTATAGAAAACGCCTGGGAATCATTTTTATATTTACTTCAGTATAAAAGAACTCAAGTGTGAGATGCCTGTGCATTCATGGACTGCATAATATACCTAATTATAGTTAATTTAGTATAATCTTGATGGTTCTAATTTGAACAAATGAGAAAAAAAAACACTGGAGAAAAGAATGTAGGTGGTGAAAACAAACCGCCTCCCCCTCATAAAAGTGGCAAAGCATCATGTCTTGCAAAAGGCTCCTGACTTGGTTAGTATTTGCCAGCATTGTTTCACCATATCTAGCTCCCCCCGCAACCCAGACACGGATAAGCGGGAGAAGACTGAGTGTTTAGCCGCAACTGCTCAGTAACGTGTTGAATCTGTTGGGCTAGGGTTACAGATGGTTTTGTCAGTGATGTCATGATAAGATATGTACATGAAGAAAAGAATTGGGAAATCAAGCAAAATGGAGAAGTGCTTATAGAGTGATTAATATAATGAGTTGTTTCTGCCTTAAATGGCACAAACCTCAAAACTCATTACTGAAAATTGTTCATTACACCAAGAAAGAAATGTCCCTATTACCTCAGAGTACAAACTGAATTATTAGCATTTAGCAATCTGGTCTCAGGTCTGGATTTTAATTAGGTGGAGGATAGTTTTTCACTGAGAACGTTGAGGAAAATGCTGGAAGTTATTATTTAATAAGAGTTATTGCCCAAAAAAATCGGCATTTTAAATTCATTTTTTAAGCCATTGCTAAATGTCCATCCATTACTTTCCCACTTGCATTTGACCTGAGATGTAACTAAACTCGAACTGACATAATAGATTCGATATCCTTCGATTTTCACGAAAGATCAATCTGAAAACATGCACACTCCAAATACAGATGACACAAACACATGGGCACAGATTCACAGACTGAATGACTGAAAGAGGATTCAAAACCGCCTTTTCTGTCTCCAGACATTTTACTATGAAATCACACACTCACACACAGAGACAGTTAAAATATCACCAGTCCTGCTGATGCTGCAGGTAAATAATTAATCTATAATTATGGAAGAGCAACTGAGGACGTGTTTCTGTTTTTAACTATTTTTGAATGTCTTTTGAAACAGCCTTTGTGTAATAACTGTCCTAAATGACGAACAGGGAAAAAAAAAAGCAAACATTTTGTGTGTAAAAAAACAGGCCTGTGCTAACATAGATATCCCAGTTCAGCTGTTATTTTGACTGAAACTAATCAACAATCCAGTGGTATCATTCAGCCCCGTTTGGAGGTCTACACTTCCAAAATCAGCTACTCAGTGATATCAACCAGCACTACAGACTATCATCAACATTGATGTCATGCATTCAATCATTCATTCATTTTCTACTGCTTATCCGTTTTCCAGTCGCGGGGGGTGCTGGAGCCAATCCCAGCTCACTGTGGGTGAGGGCGGGATACACCATGGACAGGTCACCAGTCCAACAGACGGAGACCAACAACCACTCACACTCAGACCCTACAGACAGTTTAGAGTCACCAGTTAACCCAAACATGATGTATTTGGGTGGTGGGAGGAAACCGGAGTACCCAGAAGAAACGCAGGCACGGGGAGATCATGCAAACTCCACACAGAAAGGCCCCAGGCCGGGAACCGTACCCACCACCTTCTTATTGTGGGGCAAAACTGTTAGTTTTGTTCACGTGGACGTGGACACAGTTCAGCTTCACAAAGCTAATCCTCCTCACTTCAAAATTCAGAGAATGACCCTTTAAGTTTAATATGACAATGGGTTAACCGCAGTTGTTCGCATACAGTGCATTTATTTGCTTCCAGGCACCGCATTTGGTGTGGAGCTCCCTGACAGGATACATTTGCTGTTTTGATTACCAGAATCCATCTCAGTGTAGTTTAAGATTAGCTTTCTCAAGTTTCTCTCTTGAGCTCTGGTAACAACAGATTGGCGAGGCAAATGGAAATTTTCCCCTTCTAATTTATCAGGGCAATGATGATGGGAAAAGGAATTTTAATCATTTTGGCTTGTGAGAGAAAAAAATACTGTATAAATATCGAAAATAAGTTACCAAGCTGCAGATTCAGAATATAAACAATACATGCAGGTATACACAGGAATCAGATGTTCCTTTTTACTTTGAATTGCACTCCGAGTTTTGCTGAAAGGTGCTTCAGCTGGAACCTTGAAGCTGCAATGGCAACATTTACAGTACATATCTGGATAACGTGTGCTGCACATGACACTGACTGCATTCTGCGAGTGTGTGTGTGTGTGCGCGTGTGCGCGCACAGTTTACGATGATGAAATAGACTATCATAGCGCTGTCACTGCAAATGGTGTAAAATTACATAAACTCACACATTAACATTGTCTTGCTCACTGCTGAGCAAGTTCCTCATGGAAAAGTCCAGACCTTTTTTCATCATCTCAATTTCCCGTGGCTGCCTGTGCTCTCCGAATCTCCATGTTGGGAAAAATAACATAGATTTATGGGTGGGGTCCTAACAATATCCTCAGTTATTGCTAGAAGCAAATGAATAAATCACCATGCCAAGATGCTGCGGCTCCACTGCCTGGGCCCGTAAGGATTGAGCGTGTGCACGTGAGTTAGTGTGCATTTCTGTGAGGCATTGTGTGTATGTGCTAACTAGTTTGTGCCTCACCACAAGGATATGCTCTGTGCTCAGCATGCTTGTGCATTTCATTTGAAATGTGTTATGAACCAACTGCAGCCTCTTTAAACGGTTTGATTTATTCAGTTGATTGTTGTCGGTTTTCAGTGGCTTGATGAGGCCAGTGAAATGCACTCACTTGTAAAACAAAACAAACAAACAAACAAACAAAAAAAAAACTAGAAGTACCTCAGTTGAGGGAAATTCCCTTCCCTTCTTCACTTTCATATTCATCAAGTCAGGGACATCGCAAGGATGTGCAGAACTGCTTGGAGAAACATGAATCATTGCTGTTCAGCTTACTGGATCTATTCACAACCAATCCGAAATTCCTCAAGAACAATTCTTATTGGTATAATCAGGGCAATATGAAAATCCATGTTTAGCCATTCAGAAAGGATTAAAAGTTACTTGCCGTTTGTCAAAAATGGAAAAAAAAAAAGAACTAACTGTAAGAGCATCAGGCAACCAGATGTAGTGAAAGTATATTTTGTCCTGAAAAGTATAAGGAAATAATGAGTTATGGCCAAAAATGTGTTTGTTGACAGTGACTACGACCTGAACATTTTTTTTTTTTTGATTGGAATTAAGAAAGCTGCCAGTGTATGTGTATATAACACTTCTTTGTCGGTCTTTTGTCATCCTCTGTCAACTGCAGGGAATCAATATGGCACACATTCCAGTATGGAGTGACTGCTAAATAGCTTTGTGTATAGCCTTGTTTACAATATGACAACAATATGTAAATGAGGCTGAACACAAAGTAGCAGCAGCCGGAGCGTAAGTGATCAACAGTGCAGATTTAAAGAAGAGAAGTAAAGTTATCTTTAGTATATGAGGGGGGGGGGGGGGGGGACATTAACAGGATGTCTGCTGCTGCACGTGTTAAGACGCATTGTGTTTCTCACAGTTGTGTGCATGAAACAGCGAACTGTTAGAAAGGTAGCAGACACTGGATACATACTAATGCATAAATCTACAGCAGTATTATATATAAAAAGGCTTAGTCTCACTGTTGACAAACTCAGTCATTATATGATTTGAAACTCATTTTATGGAATACAATTTTAGGCACACTAACGTAACGCGTTCTCTATCCAAAGCTATCGGACCAGCTGTCACTGATGCAAACATTGTTCGCTCTAACACACAGAGACTAACAAATATTAGCAATTGCCAGGAAACATTCTCGCGCACACACAGTGCTGTCTTGTCTTTATTCTTGCATTTTGCATTGCACTGCGCCTCTGAAACAGATCGGATAAAGGCTGCTTCTGCTCTCTGGGCAAAAAAGCAGGTTTTCCTTCTTGGAGTAATGAACGTTCGTTTTCAGCACTTTTCAGATTCAAGCAATTTTAGGTACAAAACCAGCATTTCAGGTTAAGTTCTTCACCCCCCGCCTGTGCAAACATTTCACTGGTGCCATCACAAGGATAGGTATTAGCTGCAGCATTTTGAGCATATTGCTCTACGATATAAAAAAAAAAAAATTAAAAGCCAAGATGATATGTGGGATTTTAATAGCTACTTAACAGCAAGGAAGTAAATAAAGGTGAAACTAGCAGAATGCTTTAATATCTTACTTTTCTCTTTTCTTCCACTGTGTGAACCACAAATGAATCTCATTCATTAATTCAAAACATTTGTTAATTTAATGCTGTCATGAAAAAAAAAAAAAAAAAAAAAACATGGTCAGGGTTCGAGTTCATTGCCAGCTACAAAAAAGCAAGAGGATTCCCACGCCTTTAAATAAGTAACTGTGCAAAAAAAAAAAAAAACTTGTATAAACGGAATGAAAAGAAATCAGAAAAACAGTTACATTGAAGTTAATTTATGCCACCAGAGAAGTTAACCTTCTCGACAAAATACAAAATCTGCATTCACAACTGCTTCTTATACTACCAAAACATAACAGATCTTCTTCTTGACTCGCGGGAGTCAAATGGACCAGCAGACCACTCCACTCCAGTGTCACGTGAAGACGGGTGGTGCTCCTTACTCTCACTTGTGCAGGGCAGCTGAAGATAATGGATGCAACTGAAATGACAGATTTAAGGCTCTTGCTGCAACACTGGCTTCAGGTCGCTGCTTAAAGAACATGGCACATATGCTGGATGTTCTGGGGAAATATAAACATTTGACTGAAAGTTTGTAGCATGCATAATATAATCATAATCATGTTCACAGCGTTGGAAAATGTTAACAAGCAAATTGATGTTTTGGTGTCCAGACACGCATAATCATAGACCAGACGACAGAGAGATCGTGAGCTTCTCCTGTAAATTAAGAGCAGAGATTTTGTTTGTGCAGCATTATTATGACTGTTTGATAGGTTTTGTTGCTGGGTAACAAAGTGACGGTAGTGATTATGACGTGCAGAGGGAACAGTGTGCTGATAAACGTTATAGAGGACAGAGGATGATATGCAACTCTTGTCTCACTTGTGGCCATCGAGGTGAACTTTCAGGAAGCAATTGCATATATTTAAAGCATGCATAAGTGTGAAGGCAGAAATCAACCAAGACTTTAAAAATATGACGTTCTCACTGACAGTGACTGATAGACATCTTTTCTTTTCTTTTTTTTTTTTCTCCCCAAAATCAGGGTTCGGATAACGGCACAGCCATGACTTCAAAATGTATATAATAATAAAAATAATATCAATAATATCAAAATTTTACAGGAATGAACACATAAAAATATGCTGTGACCTTTTTGACGTTGTGGTATCAGATTTCAAAGAGCATTCAGAAATTCCTTATGACCGCTGCTGAAAGTGCAACAAAGTCACTTTGTATTGCTGACTCTGAATGATTAATTGAAATATCTTTGGTTTTTTTTTTTTTTAACTGGTGGGATTCAGAGAAATGTGTCAAGAAATGGGGGCTTAAAAGAAAGTGAGTTGATCACAAAGCATGTCCATGAAGAAAAATCCAAGTCGACTAGAGCTCACAGTACAAATCGACCATCCTTCTTATCCGCTGCTACCTCTAAAGCGGATCGTAGTATTCCCCCCACACCAAAACTCTCGTCGCTCTCAGTGTGTGTCTACTGGAAAAGTTGTAATCATTGCTTCTCTGTGCACAAAAGCAAGACTTAACCTGTGCTTGGAAGCCTAATGGTGATGTTGCAAAGTGTGTGTACAAAGAATATTTAGATAGCTGCGTCCAATTAGACTGTATGACAGTGTGTAATATTTGATGCAGGTTTTTCACACCCATGTTTCTATTCTTGGCTTCTGTTCTTTTAATTAGTGATTGAATATATTGAAGCTGTTTTTTAATTCCTGTTTTGAAATTTGGCCCTATATTATGCCCTTTTCCAGCTTTATGTCTCTTTTTCTTGAGACTCCACGAGGGAAGGTTTTCATGATTCGCAGGTCAAAAAATACCCTTATTTATTGGAAACTGTCTGTTATACTGCCTCTTGGTTAGGCCTCAGACGGTAAAATGAAATACCTTCAGATGCTCATTAAAACCCTGACTTCTTCTGGTTGGCTATCACGTGGAAGGCTGTCAATGCGCTTGTGTACACCTCCTAATCATCCAGTGTGTAGGTCTTGAAAACAAAACTGCAAAACAAAGCAACTGCCAAATAAAACTCAGGAATGCAGCATAATTGGAAATGGCAGCTTTTCTCATTTTCAAGCCCAAATCAAATCCAGAATATCAGAGTGGACAAGCACAGCAACAAAACTGACACCAGGACCTCTCTGTTCTGTAAACATTGTGCTTGTATGCTGAATATATTGAATGTGTGTACGGCAGCTAAAGTAGAAAAAGCAGCTTCAGAGTAGACTGGTGGAGCTTTTCTCTCTGTCCTGGCCGCATCATTGGAGCACTGTGTGATAATAATGGGGGGATTCAATCATCTAACTCTACTGACGTCCTCTGCCACAGTTCCATTACGAAATGAAAACATCTCACTATTTCACATGGCTAAAGCTTTATTTCTCTGTGGAACTGTGAGCGTCCCTCTGTGTCTCTTGCTCCCTTCCTCTCTCACTCACACACAAACACGATGGCAAGAGTTGTGTCTGTCCAGATGGTTGCAACAACAAAACAACAATGTGTTCATTTTTTTTTCTTTCTTTTTTGTTTTGCATAAAAAGTAGGAAAGGGACACATGTGTTCACTGACCACACATTTGAAAACCAGGTATAAACCAACCTATTTAGATATGACCACCATCTTGTCAATCCCAGATCCGTACAGCTACGGTGTTAACGCCCGCATACCAAAGCAGACTTAATAATGTTTTAACTAAGTCTGCAAGTCTGCTAAGACTTTATCCTGAGGGACCAGATAAAACCATGAGCAACAAGCTGCATGTAACTAAACAGAGAAAGCCCTGGAAAACGCAGTGAAATTAATCAATTTAGGAGCAAGTTTTATCGCCAGGTCTTTTTAATGATATAACTTTTGTGTGATTTCTGCTAAACCCCATCCTTTGTTGACTTCTACTTGCAGTAATTGAATAAACATGTCAAAAAAAATCCATGTGACCTGCCAAAGAAAAAAAAAAAAAAAAAAAGAAATGAAAAGAAAAATCTGAAAATGTGTTCTTTTTCCCTTTCGAGGGACGCTTGATGACATATCGATTCGGCAGTATGTCTGAGGAAATAAAATCCACATGTTGTGCTGTATTTTCTCCTTATTGTTTACTATTTGTCTTTATAAGTCAGAGTGTGTCGTATCTCGTTTCACATTTTTTAATTAAATTTTGATAGGTATTGCAATGATAGCCCGGGTTTGTGTGCGCCTGTGTGTGTCTTTCTGTGCGTGGCGCTGGGAGTTGTCAGCTTCAGCACTTTTATAAATGAGTAGAGTAATTCATCATGTGGTGCTGGACCAGCAGTCCAGACCTAAGAACACGAGGAGTAATGACTGGAGCGTCATGGGTAGTTGAGTTGCTCATTTCTAATTGATGTGTGTCTCCCCCCCGATGATGGAGTCGGCCTCCCTCTTGGGGTCTCACAGTGATCTGAGATCTGAGTGTTGTAGCACTACCCCGTCAGCGGGTAGTAACATGCATTCGGAACCCGCTGGTATTAGTTCAGGTTTTTATTACATCGATGGCAAATGTTGTTTTGGCAATAATGCATCCTGCAAGGATTCTGCGTTTGCTTAGTTTGGAGCTGCCACACATGCCTTTCATTTCATGCTCAGCAAGTAGAACTAAGTGATAGTTCATGTGCTGCTTGTTTTAACTAATATACACTGTGAGTTCGTACACTGGGCAGCCATCAGTGAAATCATACTTTTGTTGTATAGTTTACACCGATCTCACAAATGAAGCTGAATTTTATTTTTACTCATTTTAATGTTGTAGTTTCGATTATGATTGGCCATGTTTTGACTGCAGGTCCTGGTTTAAAAAACATTGCATTTTATATTTGAAATCATAAATATTACGTTATGCCCCACCCTCGAGGGGACACACAAAACATCTCTGTTACCTCACAATCTATCGAATTCATGAACAGAATACGCAATCAGGACACTACAACAGTACAAAAAAAACAAAACAAAAAACAACACACACAAAGAGAATTCTCGTCTTTGTTGCTGTCATGGGGACACTTCACTCCCAGACCAGATGACCTTTTTTTGACCTGCATTAAGCAACAGACAAGACAAGAGCAGAATGCAATGATTCCATATTTATTATTTATATGTTTATCATATAGAATTGTAAAGGCATTCATGTTTAATGGGAATTAAAGATTACTGTGAAAAAACAGTAACGCACTATTTTTGCAGAAAAATACAACTTGCTAAATAAATAGCTCAATTGCAAAATAGATAGGCCAAGGCCGTATGTTAACAATTCAGGACCACAGAACAACCTCATCAAAAAGCAACCACAACTTCTGTGACAATGTGACCCAGTCTGGCACCTTACATAATTCAAGGTTACCAGCACAACACACAAATCAAGCTTCAGTGTGGCGCAAACAATGTTTATAGACTGCACTGCAGAAATTGGAACTGCTGCTGACAAAAGGTGGGTCAAAGGTGGCTTAAACCTGTCCACACACATACAAAGCGGGGTGGGGACTAAGTTGCTGCCATTGTATTTAAGAGTGTGTGCCACTCCCATTAGAGGCACAAAGTCATGACTTGGCCAAATCCCACATATCAAAAGGCAACTAATATCACTGCATTGATCGTCATACATTCATCTTCTACCGCTTGTCTGTTTCCTGGTCGCAGGGGGGTGCTGGAGCCAATGCCAGGTCACATTGTGTGAGGGTGGGGTCCACCCTGGACCGCGGTCACAGGGCCAACATACGGAGACAGACCAACCACCAAGCAGATTAAAGAAGCACCAATTATGCTTCTTTAATCTGATAACATTTGTTTTTGCACATTTTTGGCCTCTGAAATGATCTCAGTTTCACTGTGTGTCAGATTGCAACATTGTAATTTGCGTCAACTGAAAGGAGAGGACAATCACACACAAACAGATTTTTAAAAGTGCAGACTAGAGCAACTCAAGTGCTGAATTTCATAGATTTTTGGTTGCAGTTCTTTCTGTACCCCCTCAGTCAAAGGTTGTTTTCAAAAACTTCTTCTGGGAACACCATTTTTATAAAACCGTCATCCATCTACCACTTCCCCCCTTGAATTTCCCACCACTGCACATCACCTGGCCATGTTCAACTGTTTCTCAATCCCTCCATCAGATAATTTGCCTGCTCTTGGCTGCTCCATTGAGAAGGCTTGCTTGTTTTTGGTTTAAATACTGTCCCTGTCACATTTGTTTGCCGTGTTCGCTGATGTACTGAGATCTCATTTTCCAGCTGCCCCCCGAGGAGGTTTGAGACTCATTTTAGCCAGATGGTGAGAAGATGTGATTGTTAGGTATAATTTATCTGATCCCTGATCAGCTCAAGTATTAAATCTGCATGGGCAAGGGAGACAGAGCAGTGAAGTCAATGAAAACTCAGTCACAGTTAATAAAAGCTATTCATTCATATATAATGAGTAATCGCAAATTAGCTAATGTTGTTAGCTCATTATTATTAGAACCTGATTTTGCTTTCAGATTCTCAATGGGACCCCTTTATGTCAGTTTATGAAAGTTAAATCTCATTTTAATTCCAAGAAGATTAGAAATTTTCAAAATGACAAGTGTGATTAGAGTTTAAATTCTTAATCCTTGTTTATACTGACCAATATTCCCAGGCGCACTTTATTTGGCCTGTTCCGCTTGACTGTCTGCATTGTCACTTTCACTTTTGTTCCATACCTACACTATTGTTTCTTCCATCTTGGAAAATAGATCCGAAAAGTCTAAATTAAATGATAAAATGCATCGTCTCTCACAGTTTTGAATGTCTCCAAAAATCGTTACAAGAGAGTTTGTCATCTATTACCTCTGTTGTTAGTTTTGTTTATTGCTGTGTGAGTAGTAGAACCACTAGTTTTAACATTGTTCACACACACAATAGGGTCATTTAAAGTAAGGGAATGTTTGCAGTCCTGGTGCAAACATTGCTAAATAATGTAAAAGCCATCAATAAGCCTTTAACATCTCAGGTAAACTGTGAATTGACTGCATCTTATTCACCAAAACAGCGTGCTTTCCTGAAAGTGTACTTTTTGATTACAAAGCAAGTCTAGGTACTATTGTGCTATGGTGGAAGTATAAAAGTGCTCAGTCCATCGAGAGATGACATGAGGACTTCTGTGACTTTGTGAAACAATCAAAACGCACAATTGACTATGCCACGGGATAAGCCACCTGAAACCACAATTCAATATTGCGGGATTTAGAGTATTTACCTGAGATCTGGTCTGTTTTTATTCGATCACTCGGAAAACAGTCAGCTAATTAGCGAGGAGTCTCAGAAATCTATTGGTGCCAGATCTCCAGAGGGAAGCCTGAGACAGGAGATGTAAAAATTCACTGCAGATTGTTGTTTGGTTCTTAACACAAGAAATACATCTTTCGGCATTTCATCGATAACAGGACTTCAAATATAACATGGAAAAGGGTGAAAATGCAAGCCCTTTAATCTTCACCCTTATGCACAATTTACTATACCTTATACTATAACTATATACATTTCTTTAAGAGCAAGTAACAAGGTTAAAACCAATTACAATTGGAAGTAGCTTTGAGTCCTCCTTACCAACACCTCGGGTAATTTTGGAATGCAATGTTTAGAACAGCTAGCAGCTGTTGAGTCTCCTCCAAGAAACTTTGTGACAAAAAATATATTTGACTCGCCTCAGGCCGACCGTCAGCAGCTCATTCAACAATAAAAGAGCCAAATAATTACTGTGCCAGAGGAGGTGATGTGCCTGCAGCCCCCAGTGGTGCTCCACACAGTTCTGACTGCCTACAGGCTTGAGGTATACGGAGATATGAGGGACTGATGAGGGAGAAAAGGTTGGTGATGAAAGTAAAGAAACAGCACATTACTAGTGTTCAGAAATTCTTTTTTTTTTTTTTTTTTTCTTTTTTAGGAGAACTATTTTCACTTTAAGGAAGTGTGTTTGTCCACTTTGCGGCTTTGTGGTGAGGAAAGTTTTCTATTCGCTGGGTGTTTGGTCTTGATTTAAACACCGGGATAAAATATAATTCAGGACATTGATTTCTTTTGTCGAGTGTTTTGTATTTGCACCCAGTTATACAGAGCGGAAGAGTTATGTGTTGCAACGCTATCAGCTCTGCTCCAGTTCCCAGTAGCTGGTAAGCAGAGATCTATTTCAATTTTGCCTCAGAAAGCTATGACCTCCACATCGTGTCTAGTGGTACTCCAAAGATGAAGAATTGCATGCTATCATGCGAATTTGAGGTGCTGACACTGTAATAGAGGAGCCAGACTGTTGACATCACTTCCTGTCACAAGTTAAAGATGCTTATGTCCTATTCTGTGTGACATGAATTAAAGTAAACTGTAAGGCATGAATCTGGCGTGATGTTTACAGCTACAATGAACAATTCACTCACCTGTATGTGCTGGGGGCTAAATGCACACGGCTCTGAGTTCAGTGATGTTGGGATTAGAGTTCCATCCTCCATTAATGGCGTTTGGCTTATAGACAGACGAAAAACAACAGCCAAGTTATCTACTCCCTTTATCTGTCAGGGTTGTTGAGGTTCTCCAGGCAATCCAAGCTGGCATTACACAAGGATCTGTCCTGGTCAGGTAGCATGTTTATGGCCAACCCAGACACAAACAGCCATCCAGGCCTACAGTACAGGAAATTTGGAGTCACCAATGAAACCTAAACCGACTTTGTCTTTGGGCTGCGGTACACAGGCAGAGGGTTGAGGTTAGCTATTGCATCCGTAACCTCTACACAGAAAGGAGCTAAATCAAAACCACCAGCGTGTTACAACAAATTATGCATCTTTGTCCACACCTGCAACCTCCCTTTGTCCGCAACTCCCCCCTCGCTTTATGCTCTCAGTCAACAAGGTTACAAAGCCCAGTGAACGACATCACTAGATGAATATCAACAAGTTAAGCTTCAGTAAAGTTAACTTCTGTGCAGCAGAGCCAATTGAGAACAATCCGAGCACAACTCGCTGGCAGTAAATCAGCTCGTGTTTGCTACATTTTTGTGGGACATATTCAGAATATCTGTTAAAAAAAAAAAAAAAAAAAAAAAAAGTTAGCTACTCTTAGAACGCCTTCTGATGCAGGTCACCATTTACAACAGATATAAGACATTGTGTAGCTATCAAGTTGTGCATCAAGGAGAAGAACAGTTACTTCAGAGATAGCTTCGTCACTCAGCACTCTCATAGGAACTGTCTGCGTGAATGACACTGTCAGAGCCAATAAAAGCAGGTTTGACAGCAGTCCCAATAGCCAGTTCTGCTGTGCCTGCTCTTATGTCATTCTTTACCTCAGGTTTCTTTGGACTGAAGAGGTGGTTTCTCTTGTGGAGGAAAACTTGGAAAGTAGTTTTCACTTGAAAGCTATGAACTATACAATGCCACATTCCATGCGTTTTCCTAAAAAAATTGAAGGGTCTGGCAAGGAGGGGCTGCCATTCCTGTACTATATCTTTACATACGCATCTCTTGTTTGCTGCCGTATTACTGTTTAAATCTCATTTCCAAACTTTCAGTGCCACCCTGTTAAGTAACTCAAGATTCGAATGTTATTTATTAATGACAGGCATGATTTGCACCTTTCTTTTATGCTCTTAACAATGGAAAGGAACAGGCATGACAATAAATTTGAAAATGTGACAGCAAAGGTATAATGTGAAACCCAAAGTGACACCTCAGGAGCACAGCACCAGATTGTGGATGGATAATATTTGAAGAGCTTAGTTCTTGCTCAAAAAAGAAAAAGGGAAAAAAAAAAAACCCTCTAATCCCCCCCTCTGAGGGATAAATATGTTTGCAGGAGAACATGACATAGAAGGCCTGGGCTCATGAAAAGAATAAAATGACACTGATGTATTTCTGCCCAGTGCATGAGATTATGTTTCATTTACTACATTTGAATATATTGCCAAAGAGCCATTCCCTTCCTCGCAGGATAAGGCTCAATATAGTGTGTCAATTATCAATAACACGAACACTATATATATGTTTTCTTAACAATATATCACGCCTGAAGGAATCAGAGATCCAGATAGCTACTTTGAAATATCTGAGCAGCACAAATCTTAAAGGACCAATTTAAAGGAGCAAGTTTTGCCATCACATCAAAGTTCCATCTAAAATGGAGGAACGCAATCCTCTTGTTTTACTTCTTCTATTTGTTGTTAACATGCCAACCAAAAACCCCGGCCCAGTCAGACAGGACTGATACCCAGTCATGGTAACGTCCAGTCTGCCCTGAAGAAGTAGAGCAACAATTGGTTCATTTAACTGAAGGTCCACTTAACAAATGATATTGCTGAAGTGAGTCAAATCAAATCAGATTTATTTGTATAGCGCCAACTCATAACAAAGTTACATCAAGGCACGTTACATATAGACCAAACTCTTTATAAAATGATTTAAAGAGACCCAACAGATCCCCCGATGAGCAAACACTTGGCGACAGTGGCAAGGAAAAACTTCCTTTAAGAGACAGAAACCTTGAGGAGAACCAGGCTCGGGGGGGGGGGCATCTGCCTCGACCGGTTAGGTTGAGAGAGAAAGAGAGAAAGAGAGAGAGAGAGAGAATGAGAGAGGCATTGGGGGGAGGGAATAGGCAGGAACATGTGAGTTGAGCTGTAATACAGAATTCATGAAGATATGGGACCAGCAGGTGTTGCAGGAACATGGGACGGCGATGAGTCACCAGCTGCAGGATGAGGACAGGGAGAGAGGTGAACAATATTACATACACGCAGTGCCCTTTTCCTGTTTTTGCTTTGAGAGAGCGAGTCAGGAATGATATGCAGCAAACCACCCCGGCTGGAACTGAACCAGAGTCACCACTGAAGATCTTGCAGCCTCCTGTTTATGTTGCAGACACTCTACCTGCTACACTAAGAGTAAGGCTATAGGCCTCTTATTCAGTAATACTGTTATATAACTGTTCATCAAATCCAAGATAGCCTGCATACATGGAGGTGTGCAGCTGAGCTGTAATGAATAATGTGTCAGACTGTGTGTGTGGGTGTTTTGTTTTCCTTGTTTTTTTTTTTATACAGTGCTCCTGCTGTGTCTTATAAACACTACAGGAAATATTACAGCATGTAGGATCTCCTCAATATCAAACTAAAAGACAAAAGATCTGTTGTTTGAGCTGCTTTTCAGGTGATTAAGCACAACTGAATTGCTTCAGTTACGTGTTTTGCAAATCTAAGGGCGCCATCCAATAGTGTACGCTGGCAGGAGGTGTTATATTTGTGCACATTGAGGACGGGTTTATAAAATGTGTGTAGACCTAATGATTTCAGATTTTTTGCATTTAGCTGGAAAAATGTTAGTGATATCAAGCATTTTATTCCACATTTTGAAAGTCTATCATGAAAAATTGCCCCCCACCTGGTCTTTTTAATATTTGTTCTTTCATAGACTTCACAAGAAGCAGCGAAGAACTTTCCACACTATTTTTTTTTTTTTTTTTTTTTTAATCTGCCTGCCACACAGCCTCCATACAGGCTGCCCTGTCTAATTGGTGGCAGTTCTCAGGGCTGTACGCACCCTTTAAAGATAACCTCCAGATGTTAGTGAGAATTGGAAAGGAGAGGAAAAAAAAAAAAACTCCTCCTCTGTCACTGGACATGTATTTGATTGATGGCAAGCAGGGACTGTTGCTTGACAAGAGTTTTTGGCATTGATGCATTTACAAGACAAGAGGTTGCAGTAAAATATGCCCTGGCAGAGCTGTGTCTTCGGGGCAGTGAAGGCTGCAGTGAGTAGCCATTGGAAAGTGATGAGATGGGCTGGGAGCTAGCTGTACCTCATGCTAATTTCAGACGTAGGAGAACATGCAGTGCATTTCAACTTCCTTAAATGAAGATGAAACTATAAAAGGCATTAAATTTCCCTTGTTTTAATGTGTATGTTTACTCTCCCAAGATACTGATCAAACACATTTTCTATTATTAAGTAGTCAGGTCGTTTTAAGTTGTTATAGCATTTCAAAGTGTTTCACAAAGGGACAAATATTTTGCATGGGTTGCATCCTGCTGGTTGCAATGATGTGACATCTCATGGTGAACAGCATAACTCCTCACGCTGTGAGCAGTCTTCAGGCTCAACCGGAGGTTTTCGGGGGGGGAAACATACAGACCAAATCTTTTTTTAATGAAACATATAACATTGGCAAAAATCTTAATGTCAAAATAGATTTGTAAGAAAAATGATCCAACTGTTTTGAAGCGATGTGCTTGTATTTGTCTGTCGTACTGTGGAAGGGTTTGTGAATCTGTCAGAGTTCTCGCCGTGGGGCAGAAGAACTGTGCACAGCAATGTTTGATACCCACATTGTCCTGGATGTTGCTGCCTCACCTGGCCACGTGACAGCTGGGGGCTTTGCGAGATGAAGCCGAGGTCCTCAACCAACTCAATCAACATTAAGCTGAAAAGAAATTTAAAGCCTGAGAGTGCTCCACACGTCTGCCTCCGGTCTGGAGTCACTTAATGGAGGCAGAGCTATTCAGATTCAGGTGTAGTGTTGCTGTACAGTAATGCCCCGGCGGCTTTCAGCCATCCTGCCCACCATGACTGTCTTCCCTTTGGTTTCCCCAGCTTTAGGGAGAGGGACTCGTGCTGAGCCAAAGTGAACAGATCCTCTTCTTACACCACCGTCATAATAACGCTTGTTTTGATTGTGTACTCAGAGGCATCCGCTGGGGTCAACACACAGGACAAAATATTACATGCAAAATCTGAAGAACTCGTAGTGTAATATCCAAATGTGCTTTTGAGGCTGAAACAGAATGAAATGGCTCGTGATTGTCGGTCCATTCTATCACGCGGTTGTTTCATACATATTGAGCATCCAGATTATGCGCGCACAGCAATTATCCACATAAAAGAGCAGAATAAATGTGCTTAACATGGTTCAGAAGAAAAGAAATGAAATATTATAGTCTGAACCACTTACAGACATTCTCTGAGGTCCATTTACACAGTTTTTATGCAAAATACATGCACTGCTCACCAAACCAGGGCTCCTCCATGTGGGCAATTGTTGCCTACATAAGGATGGACAGAACAGAAATCTGCTCAATTGACAAATATTGCCTCCTTTAAGACCACTCACTGATCTATTATTTTGTACACACTTATTATGGCACGATTTATTGGCAATTCATAACTCCAATATTTGTCTTGGCAATAGCTGGTTCACAGCGAGGAGACAGAGGTATTTAGCCTCGATGGGGTGATCATGAATGGCACTGATTGACCAAATGACAATGAATGGTTGCAATAACACATAACCCACAGAGGCTGGATTGTCTGCTTTGTCCATCAAAACTGAAGAAGCCTCATGGCTGAGTGGTGAAGTGTCTTCAAATATCTACAACCCTTGATAAAAATTTCATTGGATAACAACAGAGAAGTGCAGGAGCAGTGACTGCAGGAGATTTTATTGCTGTGTAATACTGTATGTCTGGACTTTGACCGATGCCAGTAGGCTGCAAAGCCGTAGCACATGTAATAGCATTATTTGAAATGCTGTTTGTCAGCCAGCGCTCAGCCATTCAGTCCCGATGCAGCAGCTGACATGTTGCAGCATGCCATGTTTTGCGTGTTCGGTTGGTGTTAGGGTGGGGCAGACTAACACGAGCCAATTTGGAGGAAAAAAAAGTTTTCATTTTTTGTGTCTTTGGAGAGAATCATACCGCGTGAATTCATTATGCAGCAGCAAGAATCTCTGAGCTTCTGGGAACAGCACAAAAAAAAAAAAAAAAAAAAAAAAAGATTCCTTCAAACACTTACGTTATTCTTTTCACATCCAAATCACATGGAGGTCTGCTGAGTGTATATTTCATCATCAGTCAGTGGTGTGTGTACAGCTGTGGTGCAGACATCCACATACACACACCATATTGCATACACATGAAATATGCAGCATTTAATACTGCCCATTTGCGAATCACGCTCAGCGTCAATAAATGCATCCACTGCTATATGAACACGTCAGTTGTTTAACAATTTTTCCCGTCTTCCTGTGTTTTATGTATCTGTCTGTACTGAGTGCCTTTAAAAAAAAAAAAAAAAGACAAGTCTTTTGTAAATTCTCTGAGAATCTTGAGCGGGAAGCGTGAACAGACAGATATCACAATGACTGTGGGGCTCAGAACTGCTACCACAGGTCGTACACACTGAGTCCCTTCAGGGGTCATTGCTTGGTGACACTGGTGCTGCTAGATGAATAGACAGTTATGAGTTGTATGATATTACAGGTCACACAGCTGGCTTTCTAATGTCATACTGTGTACCACGTAGAGATAATGATCCCTTTACCATTACACAACACAGCCAGAGGGTAAGCTGAGATCTGGACGGTCGGTGTTGTTGTCCACTTTACCTGCAACCCACAGTGGCCAATATTAAACCAGGGTATATATATTATTCTTCTGAAGTGCGTAAACAGATCTTTTCACCTGAAGAGACAATCCATAGCAGCTTGAAGTACGATGGAATGGCCTCCTTCATACAGGCGCTGGCAGTCTCCGGCATACTAATGTAAGGCTCTAATTGGAATGTGTGACCTATCAATAGCACAGCAAGCTGGAGAACACCCATGTGTCCTATTATTAAAGTCATCAGTGCTCTGTGTTCTCCGGGGATTTGCAGCAGATAGAACAGGGGGCCTGGCTTTACTGACTTATTTTTCAACATGAATAATCTGTTGCCCATAACTGCATGCAGCGTGGCGCATTTGGAATATTAGCAAAGCAGTCGTACTCTGTCTCACTGAGAACACAAACCACTGATCTGCAGAAAGAAGTGGCCGTCGCTGTAATGCCGTGACTGCCCTGTCTGATGTGTCTGTGGCTAATCAATAATCCACTAGTGTACATTGACTGTCATGCATCTTGCGTTTTGATGAAGAAAGTGGGGAAAAAAAGGGGAGAAGTTTATGAGAAGTTTATATGTATGGAAGTCCTTTGCAACAGTTAGGGGGGAAAAAGAAACAGCAACTCCATGAAGATGTTTGGTCTAGACCTGCTGTATATGTAAAGTGCTTTGATGTAATCTGATTGTTTCTTTTATGATTTGGCGTGATATGAAAAAAAATATTTGAAAGTTGATTTGATTAAATCTTGGTCCTGAATCACTTGCCAAAGAGCTTAACTTAAGAAAACAAGCAAATGGACCAAAATCAGGCTAATGAAATCAAACATCGAATATATTCTCTATCTAGCTAAAGAATTAAGAAACATTTCTGTGTAGTTGTCTTTTCTCAGTTGACAATAGATTGCGAACTCTGTGAGGGCGAGAGAAACGCTCACTCGTGCTTCAAAGTAAGCTTGTGTTGCATTATGGGTAGAAACCAATAAGGATCCTTACAGGCTTATCATCCAGATATAGTTCTGGTTGACAAGGAGCAGGAGAGGGCAGTGGTGATAGATGTGGCAATCCCACCTGACAGTAACATTTATGATGATTGAGAAGTAGCAGGAGCTGAAGGAACAACTTCAATAAATGTGGAAGGTGAATTCCAAAGCTGTTGCAGCACTAATAAGAGTATTAGACACTGTGACCCTCCCCCTCCCCCCGCCCCGCCCCCGCCCAGGCCCCAGTTCCAGCAGATGACAGATGGAACATCTGAGGTGATGTGACTCCATAAACTCCAGTTTAGCTACCTGCTCATTTCAATCAGCAAATGGGGATAAACGTACTTTGATGGCATATTTTGACATTTTATTTCATTTTTCGCTTTTGCTAAAAAAAAAAAAAACTGTCATTTTTTGAATAATTTCATTATGTTATATGATACTTCACTCTATCCTTAAATACTGTTATTGCATTGTTCAGTGCCACACATGTTCAGGTAAACTGCTGGCTCTAAATTGTAAGTAGGCCTGAATGTCCACGTTAAAGGTGGCCTTGTGATACACTGGTCACTTGTCTAGGATGATTCCCACACAACCCAAAATGATAAGCCGAACACAAAATGAATGAATCAATGACATTTGCAGTTGTATTGCAACTTATGCTTTCAATAGAAATTTGTGGCATTTGTTTCACAATCAGTTCATATTGCACAACAGAGATGAACATGCTATTTTTGTGGTAGTATAGAAAAGGCACCAACACGATGGCTGACTGTGAAGCCATTCTGAAAAAATTAACATGGTTTTAATTACAGTCCTTGAAATAATGTGAGTAATCATTTTGTGAAGGAGGTCATTAGCATAAATTATGTTTGTCTCACTAAAAATATGAATGCAGTCAGCCACTAACTATCAAAGTCTCCATGCTGATTGAAATTCATCTCTAGCTATTATCATGTTTATTATTATGTTTTCCCAACTTTGTTCCATAAACTCTGCTCCATATTTATCCAGCTAAAATCAACAGAGTACAACTGGAGGTGGTGTCAGGGAGTGTGCATGTTGCAATGTCTCGGTTCGTTAAGGTCACCACCTTCAAATGAGTAAATAAAGAAAATGTATCACCTTCTCAGGGTTCAAGGTTGCTTTATTGTCATTTGCATTTTTACACAGAACCTGAAATTTGCACTCGGGATCAGCAGCGTACATATAAACAGTCACCCTACATAGAGTAAATATACTTGCTAAAAATAATACATTTGACAAAGATACTCAATGTAAACAATACCCTCAACAAATGCAATAACTCCATAAATACTGAAGTGCAGTGGATTTCAGAGCACGTAACCGGCCCCATACAACAGAGCAATAACCTACGGAGCATGGCAGGATATGTTGGAGTTCACCGTTGAGACGTGTGGTTTTCCAGTCTGACAGCCTCTGGGTAGAAGCTGCGTTTGAGCCTTGTTGTTCTTGTTTTATGCTCCGCAGCCTCCCACCCGAGGGGAGGGGGCCGAACAATCCGTGGGCCGGGTGGGTAGGGTCCCCCATGATGCAAGACGCACTGCTCCTGCACCTGCTAGCATATATGTCCTCGACGTAAGGAAGGCTGCTGCGAGCGACCTTCTGGGCGGCTTTCGCCACCCTCTGCAGCGCCTTCCTTTCAGCAGCAGAGCAGTTTCCGTACCGGGTAGTGATGGAGAAGGTGAGAGTACTCTCCCCCACGCACCTGTAGAAGGCTGCCAGCCTGCCTCGGCCCCCTTCTCTGTGTGAGGTATAATGATGACAAACATTAGAAATGACTCAGAAAGGATACATATGTTTGACTGACAAAGTTAAGTTGAGGACAGTTGTGAGTCTCTGTGTGAGCTGATATCAGCGGCACTGATTGGAAATAAATAGAAAGTTTAGTTTTTATTGTCCTTTTTGTACAGCACCTCCCACAGATCCTCACACTGTTAAAAGCCCTCCGATTATCGTCAGTGTTCTGTCTGCTCTTTTGTATTGGTTAGCTAGAAAATGAAAGCATATCGCAGCCAAGAGTAAGGTGTTGCTATGGAAACTCTTAGTCACCCTATCTTTCTTGTAAACCAAACATTTGAGGAAATAAGTAGTTGATATGCTTCTTCATATCCCGGCTATGCATGGACTTTGGCCTTGATTGAATTTATCACACATAATTAGTTTCAATCTTAAATCTTTTTAGTCAGGTAATAATACATTGAAATGAACATTAAAAGTACAATCACATCACATTACACGATGATTGGTTTAAAAAAAAAAAAAAAAAAAAATGTGATGAAGGGCAACCACCACTGTGTTATTGGACTCCTCCCACACCTCCTCACCAGACTCTTAACCAGACTTGACTTATTAAATCTTTTCTTCATATGCGTTTCCTTTTCCAAGTGTATGGAATTATCCAATGCACATTTTTTTATATAGTTTAATCACTATTTATCGTTTACATATTTTATCTTTTCACTTACAGTTGGATGTTTTTGCATATGTTTGGTTTTTTTGTGTTTTCATTTATGCTGTGCTTCTCTTTTTGCTGTCGAAGCCACACCTCCACAACATCTTGTCTGTCCAAAGGACAATGTTGTGAACGTTAAGCCTGACTTGACTGAGGTCAACTCAAGTTGATTGGGAGTTTGACATCATTCACTTTCTGGGACGTTTCACACCTATTACAAATTGAGCTTTATATAAAAACACAATTTTTCATTTTAAATCAGATGTGATTTTAATCAGGCCTACAAATAATAAATAGAAAACCAATGAATGGTTGGCAAGGTTTTAATAGTTCTGCTGCTTCGAGCTGTTTCCATGGTCTTTACCCTTGAATGACTGAATTTACAAGATTATCTGTTTATTATCTGGTATTATCTGTTTCCGGGTTGTGGGGGGGGGTCTGCTGGAGCTAATCCCAACTCGCATTGGTTGAGGGCGGGGTACACCCTGGACAGGTCACCAGTCCATCACAGGGCCAACAGCCACACAAACTGTGCATATCGCGTTGCAGTGTGTTGGTTTTGCCAAAGTCAATGTTAATATGCTCAGTAAGGGTTAAGCTTCAGATATTGGCTGTCAGTCTGACCTCATATGGCCTCTCAAAGCTGCTGCTGATGTGAGAGCCTCATGAAATATTCAACACAGAGAGGACACACCTTAAAGTCTCCTTTTAGATTCCAGTAAGGAGGGATTTTCAGAAAATGGTGAACTGTATATTCTGAAAAAGACGACGCATTGAACTACACACAGCTGTCACAATGGGCACACCTTGACCTTCAGTTATTATTTAAATCCTTTTAGCTAACCCCAGGATTTGACTGTTAACTGACCTTGTGTGCTTTTCAGAAAGATTCAAAGTTTATATATATTCACAGAGGAATAGAAGAGTTGTCATCACACTTTATCATTTTATTACAGAGTTTTTTCGTTTTAATTTAATGGTACCTATGGCCTAGAAGCTGCTGGATCACAAACATGGAAACGTGGGTCCCAACCTGTTAGATTGTAATTCTAAAATATAGTGTGTGTACATGTATGTTCAATTGTTACTGAAGATTGTGTTTAGCTTTTCACAACTCTTTTGGATGTTGGAGAACAGTTTCGATCCACTGGCTTACGGAACAATAAGTTTGTAGAGTGCTGTTTCATTACATGACTGGCATATCTGAATAGCCTATTTTCATCTGAAGAGAGTGTGAACTTTTGTTGAAAAAGTTGTCTATTTGCTGCAGAAGACTGCAGAATATACTGTATACACACAAGCATGTGTATTTACAGTACATATATCTTCTCTCCTCTCCTCGCTGAACCAAACAAGCCCATTGTCTCTCAGGAAAGATCTTTCCGTCTCCCAGTTCAACTGAATGGCAGAGATCTGCAGCTCTAATGAGGGCTTGTATCCAAAAATCATGAAAATTGCTTCAGACAGAGGAGAGTCAGATTAAAAGTGCCTCATCAGATTTTTCCATCTCAAGATGAGCTTGAGATGGGAGAAATGAGCAAGAAGCTGAACCCTTGGCAGCTCTTCATGTTGCATTATCAGCGTGCAAATCTAGGTATGGCAGTGTGTGTGTGAATGGGTGCATGAGGCATACATTTTCAGGCGCGTTCATTGAGGAAAGCACCATACGAATACAGTATCCAACTGTAGTCAGGGATTTCAGAGATTACAGCCAAAGAACAATGGCATGTTGTGAACAGCACAACAGATCGCCCATCCTGTCCCATCCAACCTCACGAAATGTCATGTTGTGCTGTCAGTATCATGCACAGGTTTAAAAAAAAAAAAAATATATATATATGACAACTAGAAGTCAACACCTTAGCAATATCAGAAACTGAGTAAGCTAATTGTCTGGTGGCTCGACACTGCCAAGGTGAAGCAGTATGTGAGAGCTGAGGTAATAAAACATCCATGGAGAGGGGACGACATAAACTCTGTGCCCTTATATCAGCCAAAGTTCACCTTCTGTACAGGGAACGTTTTGGTACCAGGTTATAAACATGTTTAATTCGGCTTTAAAGTTAAGCATTTTGATTGGTCATTGGAAGAAGCGATGCACCCGACACTTCTGCGGTGACGTCATTTTCTTCTTCTGACCAAAAATATGTTCTCATCACACTTTAACATCTAAAGGTGACAATGGCCAGTTTGCCATTGGAACTTTTTGTAGCCATATACCCTCCATCATGCCTCTAATACACACACACACAACGCTGTTGTATCACAAGTTGTGTTATTCATTTATTTTTTTGCGATGCTTCCTCTCTCCCCATCGCAATGGATAAATAGACAGAGATGTCTTTAAAATGTGGTATTCAATCAACAAGCGCCCTTAATGGAGTTCAAACTGTTATAGATACATAATTTGCATGTTATATGTGATTCTCTTTATGCACCAAGCCATGTAGAGATTTATTTTTAATATATGTTTGTAACAGCTGTTGCAAACATGGATTGTGGGTAGTTAAGATGGCAGCTGCGTATTTATCACACAACTGAGGAAAATGATTGTGCTTGAAACATCACAGCAGCACATCTGTACATATTAGTAGTACATATTAGCAGAGTTCAAATTGTATTATTCCACTGTTACTGCACAGCTTTCAGAATTACAATACAATGCACAACACTACACAACTACAATTCCATGCTACAGCACAGGTAGTTACACCTGCCTGCATAGATGTATATAAGATAGATTCAATTGAAGTTTTTAATAGAATTCAATGGAGGTGCATGTTTAGAAGCATGGTGAATGTTTTTGCCGGAACAAAGTGTGCTTGTGGAAAAACTTTTGCATTTTGCATTTTATAATACAATATTAAGAAAAGAGCTGTGTTCTGATCAAGCTCCAAGCATGTACCCAAAACAGAATGGAAGAGGTAACTATCATACAATAGACAAGAAAAGAAAATATACTATTTACTTCAGTGAGTCAATCGTATAACTACAAAGGCCTAAAATTAATTCAGGGTGAATATAGTGTTTTCCATTTCATTTTGCAAGACACGCAAACAGCAGAATCCCTGGAGTTGATGCAGCGAGCGTAATGGAGGCGAAGTGGAGGCTAAGTCAACAAAAACTCATTTCAAAAGATGATTTTTGTTTTGTTTCTTTAATTTCTCCTGCAAGGATGACACACTTTTGGCTAAAGCTGTTGTCATTATGCAACCTGGTCTGGACAGAAGGTGACACTGTTTTTGTGACCCACTCACTGAATGTGTCTTTTTATCTCGCAAACAATGGAAATATGTCGCTATAAACTTCTGTAACAATTCAGTAACTTTAAAGTAGCTGAAGAAACCTGACAGGAGCCGCTCTGTGCAAGTTTGTTTATGTTGTGTTTGGAGACACAAACTTCTCGACACCATGACCCCTCCCCCAAACTCCCTCCCTTTATAGGATAAAACTTTTGTTTTAAAATTGAGGATCTCAACCATTTCATTTGCACGCTGACACCCTCCAGTCCATCAAAATGGACAGAGTTCAAAAGCAAAATGCCTGACCCTGTGTATGGATGCATGCAAACATCAGAATCAATACAATGTGACAGAAAGAGAAAGTAATACAAAAGTTTATGGTACATATAAAAGTTGAAGTTTGTACCAGAAAGAACAGATGTGATCTGAGGACACGGTTATAACGGGACTCCAAATAATATCTATAATCAATCTACAGGCAGAATGTCTGCTATCCTTCTGACGTTCAGATGATATATTACAACTTATAATGATACCTGTGACTGTGCAACTATATAGGAATGTATTTCTTGAAGGAGCCAAGGGGAGTAGGAAAAGAAAGGTTGACTAAAGAGGATGGATTAAGTTAGAATTCTCATGATCATACTTTTACTTATTAGAATTTAAACTAGTAACAACACCATAGCATTGATCGTTTATCTTGTTTACAGTTGTGCAAACCATGGAGTATCATAATATTACAGCTGCATATAGATAGACAGATTCTGATTAAAGGGGCGTTACTGTCTGTGAAGCATTTCATAATGGGATACACCTGTTGTTTTTGCTGCAGGCTCCTCTCACCTCGTCCTGCCCATGGCGACGCAGAGGCGGTTCGTGGGATAATGGAGGAGTGGTAATTAGCAGAATGAAAAGCACAAAGAGAACTGGAGGAAGTCCAAGGTCTTCTTGCATTGTATGACCGCAGCACCTTCCATTCTTCTTGTCTCGTTCTCTGCCTCCACCGGAAGATGTTTGTCACCACGAAACTTGTTTGAATGCTCTTGTGTTTATATAAGATTCATAATTACTAATTAGCTCCGTTGCACTTTACTCCAGGCAAATCAATGCAATAACGCCTCGTTGTGGTGCGAATCTGTCTACAGCTCAGTTGTTGTTCAGTCCCTTGCTAGTTTGAACTGTTGCATTTATCTCTGTACAAAGCAGGCCAATACAAGTATTATTTATAATGGGGTTGGAGAAATTAATCTGAAAAAGGCATTTAGAACCTCTCACTGAATTAATTTTGCCTATGATAATTTATGAGTGGCTAATTTGTTGCAGGTTTATGGCTCTTTAGTGTTGGCTTCGCTTTTCAGACCTTGACTCTATGTCCATTTTTTAATAGTCTATGGCTGTAACACAACATGTGACAGTTGAACTCAATCACCACTAAAAGGAATTATAACACAAAAACACTCCTTCAATCACAGACCGCAGCAGTGACTCCAATGCTTTAAATAAAATGAAGCAACTTGAAAGCCCTTGAAGATAGCACAACAGTGGATCTGTTTTTCATGATATGGAATGCTTCAAAGGTTAAACATATTAAATCATCAAGTCATTTTGCAGTTCTTACATGTGATGAAGTTTTTGGAATGAAACAGCCTTAATGGCTCATTCTGATTTATTTGGACTTGAAATTGGGGATTCAAGGGAGGTGGCCCATGAAATGGGACAGAGCAAAGCAGTGTGAGTGATTGTTTTTCTATCAGCGCGCTCACACGGGAATGACTGTGGCACACATAAACAAATCTTCAGCTCTTCAGTGCCGGCACGCCAAAGCAGTCTTCGTGATTTCCAGAGCAGATAAAGACAAGCCACACTGCATGAATATCTTAGTAATGGGCCCAGATTTCGATCTGATGCGAAGGCCTTAAAGCCTTCAGTGCATCAGATGCACTGCATTGAAATAAAGTTGCCATTGCTGAAAATAAGAAATGCATATAAAATGTTTTTCTGACGCAAACCATAACAACTGCTAGCCCTTAAAACTTTAGCTTTGTTGGTAATTATTTACCTTTACTTTCCCTCAGTACTATCTTTTACTTTTATTCATAATAATAAAAGTTATTCATTGCTTTGAGTAGAGCTTTTAGTCAAATACATTTTCTTTTAGTGTAACAAACCATTTGCTGCATTTGCCTCTCGAGGAAAAACAACCACTGACACCTGCACTGTCAGTTCTGCAGCCAGTCAGCCATTCAGTAGGTTGTTTCAGACTCATCAGGTTCTGTAAATGTGCTGTGTTCACACAGTGAATTAGAGTTGTGAATTTTGCCCTCATCTGTTAGTCTTAAAGTTTCTTAAAGTATCCTGACAGTCGCCATCAATTATTTTTTTAATGTTTTTATTTAGAATAAAGACAGAGGGACAGTGAAAAAGAATTTCACTGTTTTCTTTGGAGTCTTCCTCTGACCCGCTGGACTCTTTTGTTAAGCCAGTGACAGAGGCGTTGCAGGGAACTCCTTTTCTTCATTTCTGTTGTTGTGGTGGTTTCCTGCACTTCTTCCCGTTGCTCAGGTTCTTCCTGGCTGCTGCTGATGTCATCCTTCGCTGCAGTGATGACGGCAGGTTGATCAGGGAGGATCTGAGGAGCTGCTGGAGGCGGAGCCACCGCCGTTGGTGCTGGGCTGGACTCCGTCTCTTCCCCTGCTTGCTCCAGACAGTCTGGTTCTGGTGCTGGTTCTTGCTCTTGTTTTTGTGATGGTGCTGGTTCTTGTTTTGGTCCCAGTTCTGGTTTTGGTTCTCTTGCTGGTTCTTGTTTCAGTAATGGTGTTGGTTCTAGTTTTGATTCCAGTTCTGGTATTGGTTCCAGTTCTGGTTTTGGTTCTTGTGTCGGTTCTTCTTTTGGCTGCAGTTCTGGTGCTGGTTCGTGTTCTGGTTCCAGCTCTGGTTTTGGTTGAGATGCTGGTTCAGGTTTTACTTCTGATGCTTGTTCTGTTGCTTGTTCTGGTGCTGGTTCTGGTTCTGGGGTTGGTTCTTCTTTTGGTTGCAGTTCTGGTGCTGGTTCTTGTGTTGGTTCTTCTTTTGGTTGCAGTTCTGGTGCTGGTTCGTGTTCTGGTTCCAGCTCTGCTTTTGGTTCTGATGCTGGTTCAGGTTTAACTTCTGATGCTTGTTCTGTAGCTTGTTCTGGTTGTGGGGTTGGTTCTTGGACTGGTGCTGGTTCTGGCTCTTCTCCCAGAGGAGCTTTTTCTGTTGTCTCTGACACATCTGGCTGGATGTGGTCTTCCTGATCTTCTTTGTTGGTGTTCAGATCAGCAGGTGCTGCTGCAGTCAGAGTCTTGGGCTCAAACAGAGCACAGATCTCTCCGGCTGCAGCGTCAGCGATCGTGGTCAGAACGTCTGCTGCAAAGCAGGCCAGTTTGGTGAGGAGCCCGTGCAGCGTGAAAGCCTGTCTGACCTTCTCGCTGATTGACAGGACTAAGGTGTCCCTGATGGAGCGTGAGAAGCTGACCTGTTGGACCGTAGTGGACAGAGTGCCAGAGACCTGGTCCAGAACAGCCTTGGTGACGCTGACAGCAGTCTTACTCAGCAGCTGCGAAGGCATGTTTAAGAAGGTGGTTGGATGGGGCTCCCAGAAGCCCTGCAGGATTCTGGAGACCACCTTAACCACCACGTCCCGTGGACCAAGCAGCCTGTGGCCGGTTTCCTTCTGGTGCTGCTCCGTCAGCCTCCTGGCATAATCCTGAGCACTGTTGACAATCTTTGCATCATCGAAACGAGGTGGCATGTTCTCCGGCCAGGTGAATAACTTTCTGGCTTCATAGCCGATGTCCCTCATTTTCATGGTGGTGTTGACGTCCCAGACCAGCGACAGAAGATCCGTCACTTCAGCGTCAAAGCCCTCCAGCTCGAACTCCCAAAGCTGGACCCTCAGAGTTCTTTTGCTTTCTTCCACCAGCAGGTCTGTCATGTCTTCCACAGTCACCTCAGCTGGAATCAGTTTCTTCTCTTGAAGTCGCAGCAGTTGTATCACCACCGCGGTCTGAACCTTGTACGAGCTGGCAGTCCAGCAGAACTGCAAGGCCTGTTTGTAGATATCTGTGCCGAACAGGACCCTGATGGGTTTGTATGCTCCATCGGTGAATGCCATCGTTAAGCAGTTGCTAACTTTCTCAGGCGAAAAGTAGATCTCCGTTGCTTCTTCAGGAACTAGTGCGTGTGTCCAGAGTGAAGAGTGAGTGAGGTCTGAAAACATTCTGACTCTGAGCTGCTGATGACATGCTCCGCTGATGACACGCGCACTCATTTGCATATTAGAATCCATTGATGTTCTCTGAGTGGTTTGTTTATTTTCAAAATTTCTGGTAGATTTACTGAATTCAGCTCAGGAAACAGTCTGTGCCAACATTTATGTCTTACATCACAATTAATGACCAACAAATACAGAAACGTATCAGAGTTTTTCTACATTGCTGCTTTTTGCCATTCGTTAATTGCAATGTCAGAAATCGCAATTTCGATAAAAGTTCAATTAATCGTTCAGCTCTGCTTCAGCTCTACTTAGAAGCCTGTTCTGTTCATTAATGAAAGCTCAACTTTGGTAAACCATCTGGTGTTAAGCAGTTCTTCCAGGAAGTCACGACTTCCATTCACAATAATAAACCCAAAATAAGGGAAACGGTTGTTGAAATGCATTGTGGGAACAAAGAAACAGAAAGTGACAGGAATTAAGTATCCACACCATCCACAAACATTCCTTCCCTGTAGACTTGAAGGTCCTAAGAGAAGCCTGTAGTTTCTCTCACGTTGTCATCAAGCATCCCCAGAATATCGCTCATCTGACAGTCTCAGCCTGAATGTTAGATCTCCCTGCATCTCCCAACAGGTTGAGCTGAGTGCTTGTCATAGCGGAGAAAGTTGATAAACCATAAATGTGTCATGCTTTTTGGTTGATTAAGAGTGATTTCCTTCTTTCAGATGCTTAATAAAAACTGACCCATTGATACAAAGGAGATGCAGCAATGCACACACACACACACACACACACACACACACACACACACAAGTGCAACATTAAGTATTACAGCCATGTTAATAATGTAAATACAGTAAAAGTAAAGACAAATTAAAGGAGAGACATGCATGGATTAGTGAATGCTCTTTTTCTTGTTTTATTTCTTACTTTCTCTCACTTTTATATTTTCTCTTTCTCTTGCTCTCGCGCACACACACACACACACACACACACACACACACACACACACACACACAGACACTGAGTCAGCAGTCAGAGGAAGCAGTAGTGCAGACCCTAAAGCCATGTTATAAGTCAAGAGAGGGCGCAGGGAGCATGTAGCTCTAATCCTGCAATTAATTTTCACTCTCCACAAGTGGAAGACCCCTGAGAGCATCTTGACACTTCCATTAAAAAGTAAAAATCAAACACAGCATGAAGGTGAAGCCAGCGAGTTGTCTTTCTTCTGCCCATCTCCACGAAGAGCGAGTTGTACAAATGTTCTTTTTTTTTCCCTCTCGCCCTGATGAGCGGGAAGACTTAGTGGCTGGTATTCATAACGTCATACATTTCGCACAATGCCAGAAGATAACACAAAGGCAGAGCAGTTCAGTTTGTATTGTCTTCTATTGTGTTTTCCGATGAGCGCAATAATAGCAAAACACATGCTGCGATTCAGAAAGTGAATGGCAAAGTAAATTACTGAAAATGCGCCACGTCACCAGGTTTGAAGCTCTTTATTAGATTTATTTGGGACAGACTTTAAACTCGTGTATGTCACTCAGTGTGTAGATAGAAAAAAAATCAGGAAAGTGGTGACGACAGCGAGCAGAGTGAAATACCATTTTCTAATGTTTCCTAAACCTTGTTATCCTTTAAAAGAGACAGAGCGTGTTCAGAGTATTCACTCACTGACAATCAGCCATTTTGTTGTGCTGTCTGAGTTTTCAGCTGCAGGTCTGATGCTCCAATTTTTTCAGTCCCACCCAAATGTCTCCTCAGGGGTTTAAGGAGAAACATTCGGCAAGCTCTCAGAGAGAAGTGGGATTCAGACTCCCTAAAGCTCCTTAGGGCTTTTTTTTTTTTTTTGGGAGCCATAACCAAGACATGAGTGAATTCAAAACAATACTAAGTGACAAGATCTCATCTGCTGCTTTCATTTCAATGATCAATTTCAGTTTAAATTGCGTATCAGTCAAAAATGTATTCTTTCACTGATTCATCTTTTTATTGGTTTTGGGAGCGACAATTGAGATCGAAGTCATCTCAAAAAGATTTACAAAGGAGATTTTACGCCCTCTCTCTAACAGTTATATCGGGGACTAACTGAAAGCAAATCTCATCCAAAATAAACCAAAATTTCCTCTACTGAGGATGTATATGACTTCTATCTATTCGTAGCATTCATTGTCTGTAACACGCTGTCAGCACCTGCCCAGAAAGAGTTTAATACACAATCTCATGTGCAGTCTGAAACCAGAAATCAACTAAATTGATGGCATTGACGACGTTTAATTTGTTGAACATTGAATGAAATCAGTCACTCTTTGAAGAAGGAAGCAAAGCTGACCTGGCATCAGTAATTCCAGCTGTTTGCATGAGAATAAATGGGAAATGCTCAGTTCACTCAGTTCACACACCAACCTGTGTTCAGGGTCACTTTTGCCAATTTGTGTCAAAAGTCCAGCAGAGGTTTCACCATATCTCTGGTGTTTTGCTTGCTTTTTCGTGTTTGTCATCCTGCTGTGTTTGGTTACCATGGTTACAGATGTTATTCTTACTTCTCCCAGCGTTAGTGGAAAAACGCTGCATTTTTCTTGTTCTCACACGCGCAGTGCTCATATCACTCCGCTCTGCCTGACACAACAGACTCATTCTCTGTGGTAAATCTAGTTGTCATTTGCTTGTTCGGGCAGAAACATTCTCTGGCCTTGCTGCTCACCTGCCATTACAGCAGCCTGTTTCCTTTTGTAGTTCACTCACTTATCACTAAACTACTTTTCACTTTTCTGTGTCTAGCTCGAGAAAGAAACTTAACGGCTGGACAAAGTTACATTTATTTGGGAAGTACCTGGAGGAAAATTTAGATGGTTCATGTCAGCAGTTTTATTAATTCCTTATGATGAGAACATGAAAAGTAGCAAAATTAAATCACTGAAATCACTTGATATTACTATTAGCTTAACTCTTTGTTGATGACAGGTCTGTCACACCTGTTTTGTTGCTGTTTCTTTTATTTTATTGTTATTTTTTTTACTTGTAGATAAATGTAGCCCATAAATCTGTTTCTTCCAAGGAGCCGGTGCCATCAGAGACAGACAATCATTAAATATATCACTCTGCTAATGAGCCACAGTGAAGCAGGTTAAAGAGCTAAATCAGCTTTTGAACTTCACACATTTTCGGCATTAGTAGAAAAGTGTTTTTTTCATAAAGAGCTTGCAGTTACAATGTAAAACAGATCACTATCTTTACATCAGACAGGACAGCAGTTAGTTTCCCCATTCACATCTTCATCTTATTCGTTTATTTATTTGTTTTGTTATATATACAATATTTTATAGAAAAAAGGAAGTTTTCCTTTTTTATTTTTGTTTCCAACTAGCTGACTCTCTTGAATGATCACAAAGATGGTGATGATTATGGATGATTTTTTTTTTTTTTTTTTTTTTCCCCCCTTCTATACCAACTCTGTTCTATTTACAATCTCTATGTGTTGCTACAATTACTACACTCTCTACATCTGCAATTAAGCATGGCAGATCCAGCGGTGATATTTAACAAGCATCAAACAGCCGCAAATCAACACCACCACCTCTTTCTTTGTGTGCAAATGAAATTTGTCCTTTTGGTGTTGGTCAAGGATGCACAGAGAAGATTACACACCTCCATGAGAACCATAATTCAAAACACACTCAAATATTAAGGGGAGAGTTATCGTCCTACTATGACACACCTCTGAAACACACAAAATACCTCTGTTGTGATTCCTTTAATCTTTTCTGGTGTGTGTGGTGTGTCTGCCCTAACCAACAAAATATGTAAGAGAATGACTGTAACATGCAAAACAAGTTGTGGACGTCATTTGTCATATATATATTTAGCAACATAATCGAACAAGTCTTTTTTTATTCCTGTAAATATATTATGCCACAGTTCAGCTAGCATTGGCATATTACACCATGGGTATATTTGTTTCACTGAGAATTCTATCATTTTGAAACTTCCTGACCTCTCCCAGCTTCCACTGATATGATCTTGCACAATCGTACTATTGAACTCCTCCTTCCAATTGCACAACAAGTTTAATCTAATAATCTTCCCCACAATAATATAAGACTCTTCTAACTTTTCCCTGGCCTTGACTTTTCTCATGACATAGCAGAGAAAAATGGATAGAAGGACCCCTTATCCAAAGGCATTACTTTCTGCTCACACCCCTATTCCTACTTGACAGCTTGATTTTTTTATTTTATTTTTTTTTTCTTCCCTCTCTCCTGCAGCACAAAGAATGACATAAATTTGAGCTTGGGTTACAATTTATCACTGAGCAGCACACAGGGTGAAATTTGGCAGTGGGGGTAGTTTGACAAGTGATCTGCCATACCTTAAAAATTGAACCCACACAAGGCCCAAACTTAGACATTGTGACAAATAATGGTGTTTACAGTTGGAGCTGCTGAAATAATATGCTAACCTGCGCTTTGCGGTTGATCGCATTATTTATTTATTTGCACTTTAATCTTAAATAACAAAATAGATCCAGTATAAAAAAAGAAATGGTGTGTTTCAAGCAAAAGCTATAAGATCAATTCACAGGCATTTACTAATGTTTTATCACCTAAGTGGAGTCATTTTCATTTGCCGCATTTGTACTGACTAATGCCCTGACTTCTCCGATGCCTGTAAGGCCCGAGTGTTATTCAGTCATCTCAATGAATTGAGGACACAGTGTTGTTGTTTTATTACACTGCATTTTACATTACGTAAATAAGAAAAACAAAACGCTGCTTAATCCAGCACCCTTTATGTGAAGTCAGTCAGCTCTTATTGTCTTTTACAGAGACATTTGAACAGGAACAATGCTAAATACAGTAGGTGATAACGGAACACAAACATGCTCATAGTTGCAATGCGAACGAGCAAATGTTAGCACATTACTTTTTACCTTTTTCTCCATCGTAGTGTAGCGTGGAAGGGAGATGTCATTTTCTGATTAGCACTTCCAGACAAAGTAAAGCTGAGACTGTCATTATTTTTTCATAAAACGAAAGTACTGAACAAACTATGAACCCAAACTGATGACTGTGCGAAGTGAATGGTAATCCATTCATACCAAAGGTGTAATATTATCCTAAAGGTCAAATATTAACCACTAGGTGGCATTGTCTTTGGAATAGAGACCTCTGGAGGCATGTACAACCAAAAAATATCCTAAACTGAATGATACCTTGATTACCTCTGCAAACCTAAGTCAGTTTAGCACTTTTAGTTCTTTGCTATTGTTCAGGAAACCCAGATCAGTAATGTGAAATGTAGACTTGTTCTCTGTTAAACATTAATATAAAAAAAAAAAAAACTTTTATTTGAACTTCTATTCAAGCCCTCAGCCATCACAATTGAATATAAATGTTTTCGGCACTAAAAAATGACATCAATAAAAAAAGGGACATTTATTTTGGAAGGGTGTAACAACCACAACAAGCCTGCTGATTGAAAGGTTTTATTTAATCAAATCACAAACAACAGAGCCAAATCAAACAAAAAGCTGTTAATTCCATGAAGCTTTAAATCAATTTTCTTTTGTGCAGCTTTTAAGTTGCAGTTCAGTTGCCACGATTTATGCAAAATTAGACCAGATAAGCAAAGGTATTAAATCTATATTTCACAACCACTTCCTCCCTCAAGATTTAACCGAGTGGTCCTCAGTGACTAAGATTTAACCTGCTAAGACTCTGGATCCTCATGAGGACAATACATTGATTGCAACTGCCACTCATAGCCATTTTTTTTTTTTTTATTTTTTTTTTTTAGAGTTGCTCAAAGACAAAAATCCTAACTCAGTCTTAGACCAATAAGGGCTCAAGCAGTACTTCAATTTGAGTCAGACTTTGACAACATAATAACTTTTCAATAGCTTGAAAATTGATAAATATACACAACATATTTGTGCCTCAGTAAGGTTGGCCACAAGAACCTTTAATCCTGCTGTAAGATAAACTGTATCCTTACTTCTATTTCATTACTCTGCGCCTTGACAGCACTATCGCTTCCCTCAGCTGTTTTTGAAACCATGGTTTGTTGAACACATGGCAGTAGTGAGAAGTAGTGAGAAGTAAAAGGCTCACCTTTCCTAGGGATTGCTTGGTGTACATTTCGTGGCCATGCAGTTTTTACTGTATGAACTGACGGAAATGTGGTCTTTTAATCGTGGGAAGCGTTTCACCAGCATCTGTCTGAAATAGTTCTGGAACTTTTTCCCCACAAATGTGTACAAGATTGGACTGAAGCAAAAGTAAATGTAAACCAGGTTACGTGAGATGTGAAGTGCATAACCCCTCCTTTGAGCTTCCTCACAGGTCTTATAATGTAGAAGTTGTATAACGTTGAATGGTGTCCAACATACGAAAAACAGCAGAACAATGATGAATATCAGCCTGACTGTCTTGAACTTGGCTCTAAGCCCAGATGATAGAACGGTCATTGCAATCCGGGTGTAACAATAGATTATGACAACCAGAGGGAAGATGAGGAAAAGGAGAAGCTGAAGGTAAAATCCATATGTTCTCAGTCGGTCTACATCAATATTCGGGAAGTGGTCTGCATTCTCTTCACAGTAGATTTTATTGTCCAAAAAATTTGTAAATGTTCTGAAGAGAATCATCGGCTTGATGCATGGCAAGGCGCTGACCAGCCATATGATGGCACAGGAGGTCACCGCGTAGCTCCGATTCCTTAGTCGCATCGCACCCAAGGAGTACACGACAGCCACGTGTCGGTCGAAGGTGAGGAGAGTTAGAAAGAGGACAGAGCTGTAGAGGCCCAGGTAGTAGGTGCTGCCCACGATCTTACACATGACCTCACCGAAGATCCATTCAGAGAGCTGCATGTAGGCAGCCATGAAAGGAAGACTGCTCATGAAGATTAGGGAGGACACAACCAGGTTCAGCAGCAAGATGTTAGTCACGGTGGTCATTTTCTCAAATCTGCGGAGTGGTCATTGAAACAGTTATTAGAAAAGAGCAGATCATTCAGATCAAGTGTCAGATGCGTTGGACATCCACAATCAGACAGAGCTGTTGTAAAATCAGTTTAAAGTTAGAAGTGATGGTGTGTGGTAAGAGTGCATTGTCAATTTGTGACCTTGTTTGTTTAAATGAAGCACTACAGTACAATGTCTTTTGACATTCGCACTTTGACCTGCAATCCTGCAAAATCTCCACTTTGCCATGAGTCAGTATGGAGTGTTTGTCTTTTAGTAAAGTAGAGCCTTGCCAATATATGGTGGTATGGAGGTGTTAGAACATGATATCAATGTATTACTGAGTGTCACAGATAATGTACTGAAGGTTTGTTCAACACCTTTACTAGAACAAGTACACAAAACGTTCATTTGATTTTTAATCTTGAATAGAATTATGGTGATAGATTTCAGATGAAAATGCTTTCTCTGAACGGTATTAAAGAAAGTCTTTGGTTCTTTTCCACTCTCTGAGTTTATACTATATCAACCTGCAGCTGACATCACATCCTTTCAGGCCTCTGTTTCATGCTGCATGATAAACACATTCTTTTCAGTCCACAGCACATTGAGGTTTGTCATTTGTGTTACCATGATCACCAGGAATGTGTTTTTTGTTTTTTGTTTTTTTTTTACATTTGCTTGTTCACAGAGGAAGTGAGCAGTGACGACGACAAGAGAGCAAAAGAGTTAGTAGGCAGTGACAGAGTAGAGGTAACTCTTCAGGGACTCAGAGAGAACAACTTTACCCACTGAGCTTTTTGCATACGATAATAAAAAGCTGCCAGTATGGCTTCATCTTACATTCTCCAAGCCAGTGGCTTTTTTTTTTTTCCTGACAACCTAATGACATATTCAGATAAATCCAGCAGTGCCTCAAATGGAACTAGAACTGAAGCCTGTCATGGAAGTGCTTCTGTACTGAGTCACGGGCACCCTGTCCATTCTGCCTGCCATGTCAGCGAGGGAAATGGTTTCAGGGAGGTGCGTGCTCAACTCCATAGACATTTTGGACACTGTAGTTTGTGTATTCCAACACACTGAGGGATGTTATTCTATATGCCAACCGTTAGCCCATTTGATGCTATTCATAGACAGCAGCTTTGAATTTGCAGTAATTCATTGTATTTCCATTATCTTACTAATGCTTGATGGTTATAGTGGAGTCCATCCCTTCTCTGTATATGCATTGATTTCACGGACATGACTCAATGCAAGAATGCATAAAAGCAACCTAACATTACTGTCTGTAATTTATATAATTTCACTGACATCAGAGTGCGTATTGTTCACTCTGGCTCAACAGAATTTGAGTTGCATTAAGTTGCTGTAATGGAAGTTGAACATTTCCTGCTGCTCCTGCTTCACATTAAAAGCATACAACCGGTAAGGCAAGGCGAGACATTGTCATTTTCTGTCAGCATCTAATGCGTTCTGCGGTGAAAGACAAATCATTTCTGTACTTCTTTATGGAAAAAAATATCACTACAAATATAGAAAGTAGCTTCTTGCAGTCACATTGGTATCCACAGATTTTTCCATATCAAACAGGACCAGAATCTTGAATTATGCCGTTTTAATTCCACCTTTACTATGGGAGACGTGTGTTTTCATGTAAGCCTTGAACTCACCGATGGATGATGACCAGGACCATTACGTTGCCAAAAACACTAAAGAGAAACATGAAGTAAAAGATGGTGGATAGATGAGCTCCCAGCGTGTTGTCGCCATCCCTGCGACAAAGTTTGACCGGATGAGGATCATCGCTGTAATTGTAGTCATAATCAAACGTCGTATTCTCCATGTCAAATAGCAGCCGGGACACCTGTTGAACACACACAAATAGATATCTTCATGAAGATCATCAGAGAAAGCAAAGCATTCAGCTGAAAAGAGAGTCAAAGCAGATGTTTGTGCAAATAAGGATCATGTTAATCTGAGTTGATTTACCTCCTTCTGCTTGTTGTCTGACTCTGAAGGCCAAAGCTGTCTGACTCACAATGAGTTCAAGTCACTCAGGGATAAGTCAGCCAGCTAAAGTAAGAAAGTACCCATCCAAGTGCATGGGGGGGGTGGCTGAAAACACAACAGAGGAACACACCCACTGGATCTGCTGTGATCTGACACAGGGTGAGTGTGTGTGCGTGTGTATCCCATTTTACAATAACAAAGAAGTTTAACCGGCACTTATGACTATCACACAAGAATATCCAGGAAGCACTGCTGAGAGGAAAGCTACTTGGAAGGAATACAGACGGTGCATGTGGACGTGCCTTAACCAGGTGTACAGATCATGGGTCATCGCTGTGTTTACATGACGGATCCATAAGTAATCAGGTGCCGAACCCTGCACAGCAGTTTATAACACAGTGAAGGTTGACAGGCGTGTGCAACTGTGGAAACGACTGTGACAGATCCTGAAGAGATAAACAAGAGAATTCTTGATAACTCACCAGGAATGTGCAATGGCATCAAACCGCGACCGCCGTTCATTTTCAGATTCAAATTTTCCGCCGGAGCCCTCTGTGTTAGTGTGTCACAGTCATTTATAAAGCTGATCAACAAACACCCTCCATCTGTCCATCATCTACACTTCTCATCCATCCATCAGAAAGAAAGGCCACACTGAAAAAGAAAGGTCCCTGCTACAGGAATCAAACCCAGAGCCTTCTTGTTCGGTAGAAAGACCTGCAGGAATTCTCGTTTTCATTCATAACAGGCTTCAGAGTTAAGGTTGAGGTCATTCAGTAAGCTTTCAGTTATGGTATGACTTGTGCAACTAAAACACTTGGGCAACAGGGTTGCAGTAATTATGGCTATAGCTAATAAAGAACTGAATGTGTTCACTAATGTGCAGTTCTGTGCCAGTACACAGACACACAGCCTCCTGCTTGAAAGGCTGATATGCCTGTATCAAAGAACCACCATGACCTCCAGGTTTTTATATCGGTGCATCAACAAGGCGGCAGGATCATAGTTTTTTTTTTTTTGGGCATATAAACTGCGTTCTGAAAGATTACAAAATGATAACATTGTGAAAATTTATCGCTGCAAACTTATTTCATCTCCAGCTTATCTTATCTTAACGTATCCAAAAGCATTTCATTAATGTTATAATCACTCATTTACTAATCTACTGCCTGTATTTCTTTTTCACTCAGCGCTGAATGCATGTATGGATTATTTTTCACATAGCATGAGAACAATGTTTTGGGTTTTTGTGTCATACAGAGTCATTCTGCAGCCAAACAGGACCAGCAAGCATCGCATCTGTAACGATGTGGCTTCAGTGTAAAAGCCTCACTGAAGCCACTGTTTCACTGAGGGAAGGTTTTGTGATGCGATATCTTGTCATCTACATTGTATTACACGGCAGACAGCTTTCATAGGAAATCTGGTGTATGATAAGAGATAAGATAAAAAGTACCTTTATGGATCCCCGGAGGAGAAATTCAGTTTCGCGCAGCATCACAAGAGGATGTGGTTAACATCATAAATTCACATCGATGCGTACTGTGTATATCAAACGTTAGAAAAACAAAAAACTTAAATGGGGTAATTGAGGAATAAATTGTAAAAGAAACTAGATCTGGGTCATGCATTATTTTTCGAGCCTCATACGGTTTCTGGAAATCAATGTCATCAATGTGGTGACGGGAACGCTGAGTGGTGTGGTGGGGAAAATCAGTCAGTGGAGGGAGGAAGTGGTGGGTGACCATTGCCTGTTATCACAGCACCACCTCAGCATTTTCTGCTGTGGTTGGATGAGCGTGTGACTGAATGGGCTTCTGAGCTAGGTCTCGATCAGCATGAGTCCCTTTAACACAGCCTGTTCAAATGCTGCACCTTTATTTTGCCTTGCTAGTCTGTGTTGAGGTGAAAGTGAGGAAGCAACGGGGAGGGCATTGCTGTTGTTCTGCCTTTATCTTAGCAGCTGCAGTCCAAGTCAGATCACTGGGACGACATTATCCAAGCTTTTTTGTTAATTGTAACCGAACAAAGTCATCAGAAGAGGAGTTTCCTGACTTGAAGTCAGAGGTGTAGAGGGTGAACTACAACTGCTAGAGCACATGTGCCAGTGTGCCATGTCAGCCTGGAATGCAGAAACACTGTACCCCGTCAGTAAAGTCTGTGGTCCAGGCCACAAGGTCCGGATCTAGCTGCATCATACAGCAGAAGGTGTCTGATCTTGTCAAAGTGTATGATTCAAAGAACACAATCAGTATTCAGTTTACGCACTGAAGTCAAAGGTGGGCCCGGTCCCTGTATGTCACACACTGGAGTTGCAAAATCAGTTGCCGTAAGAAACCAAACAGCAGTATGTCTAAGGATGAGTGTGCTGCCGATGAGTTAGCTACAGTCATCTCATAGTTGGGAAGGGAGGCATGTCATAGACTTTAAGTTCTTTTACAATAACATTTTCAAAAAGCTGTTAACCTGAATAAACCCAAAAGGGAAAGACCAAAGTGAACAGTCAGCAAAGTTCAGAACTGAATGTATTGTTACGCTGATCTTTACCACCACAACCAGAAACAAACAATACCGGGGGCAGATTCGAAAAGAGACTGTGAGGGTTGTCAGGTGTAGAGCGCTGATGTTGGAGTTTAAGAGCTCCACAGCCACCAGTTGTATGTCTACTTCCCATTTATTTTCCATGCCTGACGAGATGCCTTGTTTCTACTTGCCACATGGGTGTTAGCACACAATCATATATTCTAATGATTTCAAAATTTCTCTCACTAACATATTTAAAGGGAAGGGAAGCAGGATAGCATTCTTTAGTTTCGTTCTTAAGATTGTCAGTTTTATGTGGTAATTATATTGCCGGTCTTTCATTGCTCAAGTAACTTTTTTTTTTTTTTTTTGTTTTTCCCCCCCTTTAACAAGCTTAAGTTTAGTGCACTATGCAAAGCTGCATACTGCAAACAGGACGCATCATCATTGACCCTGGTTTGGTTCCAGCTGGTATTATTTGCTGCATGTCTTTCCCACCTCTCTCGCCCATATTTCCTCTCACTCTTCAGGCTGTCCTAACTAATAAAGCCAGAAAAAAAATCGTAAAAAAAAAAAAAAAAAAGAAAAAATGCAGCTGATGTTTAATAGGCAGCTCTGCTGTGGGGTTCTCCACTGTCTACATTCTTCCTCACTGCAGGTTCACCAGCAGGGCTACGAAAAACCAGCAGTCAGGTGTGTGTGTGGCATCTTGTTAATGACAGAAAGTCAACGCTTTCTTATTTCAGCAATCTTATTCTTGATTCTGTGTACAATCACTCTATTTATTTAAATCCAATGGTAGCATCGCAGATACTGGTGCTGAAAAGTGCTTATTGTTCATCTACCAAGGTATCTCATGCCTTGGTCTGACCACAATTAAAATTCCTCCAGCAGTGTGTTAGTTCCTCTCAATACTTCCTGACTTAATTATCTGGTCTGTGGCTCCAAGCCCATTGGGTCCTACTAAAGATGCTACGCAAGTTTATAAATATGGCCTTTCTCTCATTAATAACACAGTAATATCCTTAAATGGCAATAACTGCAGTTATTGACAAACAGCGCCCAAGCAGGAGGAAATAAAGTATTTTCACTGTTTTCAGTGGTGGATTAATACACATTCGTTGCGCCGCCAGAATGATTTTCAATTACTCACTATCAGTCCACTCAGCATTGGCTTCAGTTCTACAAAGATGTGAACTGATCATCCACCCGCTCCACCTCTGCTGCTGCCACCCCCCTGCCAGCATGAGCCGCGAAGGTCGGATGATTACAACGGATGGAGTGCATTGAAATCAAGTGAGGGTTTGCAGCAGCAGCAGGTCGCATATACAGGCTTGTGTCAAAATAAACTGCAGTGCCTGCCTTCATGGCTATATAGGAACATGTAGCAGGTTTTCAACTTGCATTTTGCATCCATCATTAAATTGAATTAATACAATTATCGCAATTAAGCTTGAGCCATATTCATTTGATTGGCCACTTTTGTAATAAGATAATCACAACTTTATTTAGATACCGCCTTTTCAAAACTAAGCTACAAAGTGTTGTTATACACAACACAGAGGGCACAAACAAGGCCAATATTAACAACATTAAGCAGGAACGTGATACAAATATAATATTAGAAAGAGAAAAGAGATGCAGTAATATAAAGTAAAATGAATATTTCAGACAAACAATAAACAAATGGCATAAAAGCTATATTCTGAACAGAATGAGAGATTCTTCAGGAAAGACAGAAAGGAGAAAGATGTAATTTTGATGGGAGACTATGAAAGCATGATGAAAGCAAGCAATCATTTCAGGGTCAGAGCCTGAGAGCGTGAAAGAATGTGGAAATTGGTTTTAATTGTGGAACACCACTAGATGAGTTTTTTAGATGTGTTGGAAAAAAAAAATGTAATCAAACAAGCATGGGCTCCATGCTGATAGACAGGGGGCCATTGAGGGCCGTGGATTTGACACCTTTTTCTTGTCTTTGCTTTAACATCAAGTCCAGGACTATTACAAAAAAAACAAAAAAAAAACAACAATCTTCTCTTTTGTTCTTTCTTTTGGGATCCTCGTTCATGTTCATAAATAAATAAATTGTGTGTTGTGTGTTTAGGTGTGAATGGTTGGTTGGGTTCATTTATAAATGTCAGCAGGGATTGGCTCCTCCCGTGTTGTCTTGAGGTTGTGGGCAGTAAATTGTTTCATTGGTTTAATTTGATTTTCAAGGAAATTTATAGGCCATTCAGGCATCCGTGAAAAAAAAAAAAGAAGACTTTAATATTCTATTCTGTTTCTGTGTGCTTTAGGAATAAGACTTGGAGGGAACATTTGTAATAGCTTTGCGCAAGGAAGTCACAGATGCATATGGACAAGAAATTTTTAAAGCAAATGTGCAGAACCAAGATTCAGCCTGACAAGATGAAGGTCATTGGGTGAAGCAGTGTTAAATGTCATTTTTGAAAACCTGCGTGATCCTGCTTGTGTCTCAGTGGTGAAGCTCTGTCCAAAGAGATGATGTAGTCAGTGTTCGTGTCCCAGAGAAATTTCCATTTTTGTCAAAAAAAAAAAAACAGATGGATACTAATTTGTCCCCATAGAGAGTAGAGTGGTGTTTATAAGCAAAGAGGATTACAGCCAAATGCCTCCCTGGTGAGTATTATTAGCATTCCTTTTAAATGGCAGGTTTATTTAAAAAACACCGGTATCAGTGGTCGGTGGTTCCACTTGGACTGAGCTGGTGAGAGATTTGTACATTAAATGTTCTCCTTTGAGACATCTTAATAAACTTCTACGACAGCAAGGCTGGAGTGGAGTTAAAAACCAGCAACATCTGACTAAACAAATTCAGACCAGCTTCTTGCCGTCCTCTGCCTGCCTTTAATTCAAATGTCTACAGAGATAAAAATGAAGGGGTTACATTTCATATCTAAATGGTTAAAGATCAACTTCACAGTGGCATTATAATGTTCTGCAAAAGCACTTCTGGCCGTTATTCAACACCATATCTCAGGAGGTTGGGGAGTTGTGGCCATATTTCCTGAAACGTGGCTCATTGGTGAAAGCAAGTATATAATGATGCGACAAAAGTGCAGCACTCAATCTGTAGCGTGGCTAAACTGAGCCACTGTGGTTTATAACAGACTCCTCTGGGAGAAGGTACAGCGTGAAATTCATATTGACCTGCAGCGCCTAACCCAACTTTAAACTGAGCCTATAGGGCAAACAGCTACAGGGAGAGCAAGGGTCCCAGACTGTCGGAAAACATCTTACAGTGACATCAATGTTTGGAGTTGAGGCTTTCAAGTTCACATCCTGAAAGCCAGTCTGATAGACAGTATATAAGTCATTGTTTACATAGAGCAGTGGATCAGAAAAGCCTCTTTACACACACAAAGGGACATTTGAAAAAAAGAAAAAAAAAATCTGCAGTTATCAGATATTCATGGTTGCCAGACAACCCTGTAAAAACTCACTTGAAATACCATCATTTACATAAATATGTGCATCATTCATGCTTATTATCAAATTATACCTGCTCAGTTAAAAGTTGTCCTCCCTTCCATGCTACAAACGCACCACAGCCTATTTTCACGTCTGTTGTGAAAGCTTAATAACATCTTGTGGTCTGTAAGCAGGTGTAGTTTGAAGAAGCCCAAAAAAAATCCAGTGAAGACAGTGAAACATAAGTGTTACATAATTACATACAATATTTTGCGTTTTCATAGGAATCAAGTGGACACAACACTGCAGTCTTCCAGCATTTTTGAGTATTACAGTCGATATTAACATGATGATACAAACGGATGCCTCCCAGACTACAAAATACAATTAGGAAAGATAAAAATGGAAACAAATCCTACACATCAGATTGGCTTTCGTTCTCAAGCAATGAAGAAATCATTAAAAAGCAAAACTAAACAAAATTTCAAACGCAAACAACCTCTGACCACCGGCACTGGAAACTCAACTTCCACATTACGTGAGCTACTCTGTTGCATGTCAAAAAATGACGGATCATACAAAGAACCTCACATAAAATATATACTGTATGCATCTATAAATGTGAATTTCATGACACAGATGGTGTTGTGTCAAGAACAACTACAGCTGAATCAGACTAAGAGTTTAGTAACAAAAATGGAAGTAGCGTGACACTGATGCAGTGCTGCAAATGGCTTTAGGCAGGAAGTGGGAGTGTGTGCTTGGGTGGACAACATGTGTGACTCTGAAGCTGTAAAGGTCACTCTGTGTCCTACCAACAGCCATCAACTTTTCCTAATCTTGGGGCTCTTCATCCAGATAGTGTGCAAACCGTATGTCCTCAATTTGTTTAGTCTGCTATGTGCATTATCAGTCCTGCCAATCTTCTGCTTTGCCAAGGTTGTAAATTTTCCTATACCACTGTGTTTTACCACAGGAAGCCATACAGTCCAAAGATTGGTTTGATGATCAGGACTTATCACCAGAGACCTTGGTTCAGGTTAATGTGTTTGGGATAACAATATATTTGGCAAGGGAGGTACTCAAATAATTCAATATTGCAGTTTCATTAAAAGGAACAGAGAAAACACAGTAAAAAGAAAAAAAAAATGCTTTATAGGTCTTAAGTCAAGGTATGGTAATAAAAATACAGGGTCTAATATTCCCATAATGCATCACTGCATTCTTCATCTCCTTTTTCAGAGCTGACTTCTTTCAATACCTCCAGGACAGACCATCTGTTATTAACTCAGAAGGCTGAGTCAAGGTAACACTGATGATATCTTCTGGGGCAAATTTGGGACAAATTGCATATTTAAGGTGTGGATTACATTTAAAAAGTTTTTTGTAATGCTCAAAATGTGCTCAAAGTCAATTATGATGCTTTTCGCTGGCATTGCTTAATCAATAGAAACATCTCTCTAGCCTCAGGGTTACCAGATCGGGACCATAAAAACATGAATCGCGATACTTAACCTATTGTCAGGAAAGCAAAACGAATGCGTTGACGGATGTATTCAGAATAATCAGCCACTATATATTAAAAAAGAACAATACTAAGGTCGTTTCTGACTGACTGAAATTAGGTCAACATTTCCATTTGTACATAAGAAATGTCCAACAAGCAGATTGTCATGAAATTTATTGCGCAAATTCATGCTCCTCAGAGGATCGTTGCGTTTCCGTTAAAAAACCCTCAATATATCTTTGGAAAACAACTTAAGCCACATATTGCAATATACAGTTGCAATTCAGTTTCTTTAACACATTCAATGTCCCCGGAGAACAAACCCCTTACGCTTTTAATACATCAACACTAATGTGTAGGGAAAATTTACAGTATTAGTACAAAAACAACAAATAACAAAAGAATGAATGTGTTAGTTTCATCGAACAAAACTGAGTGCCAAAGCTGTTGCTGTTTTTTCTCGTGTTGATGAAACATTTACGAACTAAGAAACTGAAAAGTTTGAGAAATACAGCAAAGGTATTGTGATATCCTCACACAGTCACGTGACATCATTTCAATGAAAAATAGACAAAACATATGCACTGCAAAAAATAATAACAATAATAATTAGTAATAAATAGTTGGAGATTAGACTTTGATGGTCTAAACTGGCATCCCGTTTGTCAATTTACTACTCCGCAAGAGATCAGGAAGGGTTCCCACTCTTTGACAGAGTTTTGTGAAGACATATTTGTCTCATCAGTCCTCGCCATACATGGAATTCTCTCTTTTCTCTGGAAACTGAGACAAGAAACATTTCTTATAATAAAAAGCATTGATTTTTGTAAAAGGCAACAAAACAGTAAAACAGTTGTTTGAACCTGTGTCTGTGCATGTAGGGGGTTTTCGAGATGGGGTGAGAATAAACATTTTTTTGTTAAACTATGTTTGCTTGAAGCAAACATGGTTACCCAGCTTTATCCCGCAGTTACTGTATGTGTTTATTTATTTTTGTTACTAACTGCTAATATGATGCCTGTAGCAAAATGTTGCTACTAAAATCCACTGCCTGCCTGTTATTGGTGCACTTTAACTACAAAGAGTAAACTGGGTAGGGAGAACCATAGATCTGAATATTTCTTAAGCGTATTAATGGCCATGAAGGAAATATATTTTTTTCTCTATAGTTTTTACATTGAAAGCTTTGTAAAGTACAAATCCATTGCAATACTTTAATTGGCCAACGTATGATGCTATGGCACAAGGGATCACTCAGAATTTTCCACAAAAACACAAGTGGAATTACAGGTTTCTATGGCGACAGGTTGAAAAACCTTCATGCATTTAATGAGCGATGACAATGCATTCCCATGCGTTTCTAAAGGATTATTGAGTAATGGTGAGGAATCATGTATTATTTCATTTAATACGATCGAAGAAGGAAAAATTAACTTGTTTGCCAAACGAGCTAAAATATATATGTAGATATATGTAGATATTTAATTGGTTAAATAAGAGTGAATGGTTCAACACACCTGGTGTGTTCCATCAAAATAGTTTATCATTGCAAACGCCACAAACTTTATATTTTTAAATGTATCAGTTTTGTATTTGTATTGATTAGAGTACGATAACTGGATTTAATCCGTCCTTAAAGGGGAAGGTTTAATAAAAATATAAAAAATCGAACTAAAAATTTTATATCAATTTTATATGAACTACTATTTTACTATTTGAGCTTGTTGAAAAGATCCAGATGGTAATTTGGCATCTCGAATGAAGCACCATAATATCTCCAATAACAAATAATGAATAGATTGACTATTTTACTCCATATTTTCTTAGCGCAACTTCAAGCCAGCAGATTCAAAGCCTACTGTGAACGGGACATCCCTCTGAGCCGATGGGATGTTTTTGTTTTGAAGTATTATAACTTAATCTTGTGTATTAAATGGAAAATGGAAGCCTGGAAATGATCAGTGAATTTAAATAATATTTTAGTTTTCTCAAACTCAGTGAAATGAGTGGAAACTATGAAATAAATATGGAGGGATTTTTTATTATTAGCCTGCATGAATCTGCAGTTGAGGTAAATAAGGGACACTTTTTAGACACTATGGTAATCCACACACAGAGGACCAATGCAAAATATGTCTGTATGATATTAATAAACAAGCGACGGAAAATGATGGGTGAAAATAGACAGTGAATTGTTTTTTACAACCCTGTCGCAGTGATGATGATGATGATTCTCAAAGAAATCTTTTTTTTTTCGTCAGCGATGATAACGACAGACGGTACAGAAGGCACGTTGAGGGGGAATTCAGGGGAATTTCATCTGTGAATTTGTTTGGTTTTTTTGTTCTCGTTATTTGGGAACTTTCACTGAGTTTAGGTTCTCATGTTTATTAACCTTTCACAACATACTTGTGTGAAAACAGTCTCCCATTCTTTCCTTGTCATCAATTTATCATGACAGAGTTTTCTGTACTTTTCACATAATTCAACAATACAATCACTTTTTCTGATGCACAGCTGCACTGAAGGAAAACCTAACCCCGCTGGTTGATGTATTTCATTCCCCCAATATATGCAGTATGACAATCAGTCTAGATTGAGGACTGAGGAATAAATTATAAGTAATCAATTAATTGAGGAGGGCTCAAGAAGTTTTCTGGTGATGTCAGAAGAAGCTTTCAAAGTCATCTGTTTTATGTTACATGTAAAGAAAAGACAGACGCCTGATTCAGGTCTATGTTCACGCATCATATATATAAAAAAATAAAATAAAATTCTCTTTTCTACTTATTGTTGATTAGATTTGTCTGTTTCGCTTTTCAACATTTTATCTTGTTAGTAAAGCATTTCTGACTTACGTAAAGAGGAGGTAGCTATTTTGTTATATCTTCCCAAATCCCAATTGTTGTTCCAAAAAAAAAAAAAAAAAGAACAAAGACACAAAAACACTCAGTTATGACCACTCGCTCGGGATGATGTTGATTCTTGCAGGTCTGAATTATGAAGTAGCCATGTTATCCTGGTATCTCAGCAAAGCTTTTGCGAGCCTGCTGAGCATTTTTCAACAGGCATCAATACCCTGCACAACTCAAATAATGAGGTTAGATCTGCCTCCAGCGCAGCTGTTTTCCACATACTCAAATGTCAACATTCACACACATCTCTCTCAAACAGCAATACAGTAAATCACTTTGTTGGGACGCGGCGGCCTCTCCCACCCTGCTGTGTCATCAGATGTTCGGACCTTTGCTGTATTGTTCCCTGAGGTTGTAGGTCTGATAACACATGGAAACGTCACACACCCCTGGGAGCCCTGGGTTGCCCCGTTTACCAGGCTCTCCCGGCAGCCCTGGTGTTCCAGGAATTCCCTGGTTGCCTGGATGGCCGATTCCGTCAAAGCCACGCGGACCCTGAATTCCTGCAGAAAAGCGAACATATAGCTCCAAAAATGCAATCCAGCTCCTCTATGCAAATAAATAGTTAGTACGTTCCTTTGCATTTGATTCATACTTCTCTCGGTGTGAACTAAAAAAACATGTGCTTTATCAAAAAAGTTATTTAGTTAATATATAATGTGTTACTCAGCTATTATGGCTTCCACAGAAAAATCCTGCACTTACTCTTTGAAACTTCCCCCTCGTCTCCTTCTCCCCATCTACCGAGCTGCTACTAACAGTACTCATTGCACATTAAGTATACACAGGACCCACCCACACATCTATTAATAATGTAAGATAAACAGCCGAGATGCTTTTGTGTTAAAAGTGCACTCATGCACAGATCTGAAAGCTCCAGTGTCAGAATACTGCAGTTGCTAAAATAGCTACAACTCCAAAAAATGGCATAATGGATGAAGACATCTCAGAGAACATGCTGATGGGAGAGCTTTGTGCTACCTGGCTGTCCAGGTGGTCCCTGAGGTCCATGGTACCCCTCTCCTTTGCTGCCTTTGAGTCCTCTTGGTCCCATGTCACCTGGGGACATAATATAAATTAGTCTGCTTTTTAACTGCAATTAAAAAAGTCTATAAGTGAGCTGACAGCTTTGATAGAATGGAAATTCATTAAACGTGTACAATTTGAATTTTAATTCTGACTCAGTTTATTCCTGAAGGCTGTATTATCCATATGATTATCCATATAACTTGTTTTGTGGGGAGGTGCTATTGCTCTTTTCATTGCGGTAACCTCCATTAAAAAAAAAAAAAAAAAACAAAACACCTGAAACTCTCTAAGGGAATTTAGTGGTTTGAGCTAAATACTAATGGCAGCATGCTAACCTAATGTCAGTCACAAAGGTAATATGATGATTGTTGTTAATTTTCAGGATCCCCAATCGGCTGATGCCATGATATCAACTATTCTTTGTAATGAGGCGATGTTTAACAGATATTGTGTTACGTGCAAAGAACAATTGAGGCTGATGGAAGCGTCATTATTTTTGCAGGAATTCAATCATAAACCAGAAGGTTGAACTGACTATTACTAGGAGCTGATGATAGTGCAAAGTTAACAGGACCTGCTCTCACGGGCATCATAGATATCTGTACAACAGCTTACTGTAGCTTAGAAACCCTCTTCTCTGAGCCAAAATCTGTCTCTTTTTGTCTATTTGGGATATACAGATCTTGAGCGAGGTGGGTGTGAGACCAGACACACTTTGGTGGAACAAAATGCTGGCAAGCTGTTGCCAGTGAGCCAACACCCGTAGGCCCAAACTCATAATATTTACTCTGCGGTAACAAAGGTAAACTGAAATAAAACTTTCTCTACTGATGTGGTACTGCGAGAGTCAGATTAAAAAGTGAAATGGATGAAATTAGAGGAGGACATGCACAGAGACGTATTGACGTGTATTCCCCATAGAAGCCTTAAAAATGCTGGATAAGACACTTCCTGTTACCCACTCTGTCTGGACCAAAATGAACTCACTGATAAGACAACCTTACCCCTAAATGTCTAAATAACTAGAATTATAGTTATAAAGTTATATTATCTTTAACACTGCACTCCAACACCTGTAGAAAATCTGCAGAGTGGCCATTTGATTTTGTAGCACTTATTTTAGCATGAATTTCAGGATGGCTACATAATGTTGATGTAAAATGTCGTCCAGGACACGCACGGTGCCTAAAACCTTCCCTTCCTGCCTTCGGTCATCTGCAGTTCTGACCGAAACAAGCCTGAAGCTGTGGAAAGCTGCCTGACCCAACAAGTTGAAATAGTTCACAGGAGTGGAGTGGCACAGTTTGGCATCTTTCACAACTGATTAGCTATTCCCCATCTTGAAGTAGCGATAAATCAAAGACAGCTCATTGAGATGCATTCAGTTTTTGTTGTCTTTTGCTCTGCTGATTTTCACTGATGTTCACTCATTTAACGATCTTGTTTTATGGGGCACAGTGAACATCAGCACATCCAATTTGTTAGTCGTTGACACTGTTTTGATTTTAATCGTTGACAAAAGCAACAGTAAATTTTGTCCTCGCTCTTATTCGTGACGTCGTGCTGTTATTTATTGTCTTGTTTTCACAGGGTAAAGAGACTCATTTTTGTTACAGTTTCAGGCAGCGGTTCAAACGGCATCGAGAAAGGGAGCGTTGCCAAAAAGATAATGGAAATCTATCCTAAGGTGTTGAATAATCCATTAACAAATTCATACATTGTTAGTCATATCACCTTTGAGGCCGGCAGGACCCTGCATTCCAGGAGGTCCAGGATAACCAGGAGCGCCACTCTGGCCAGGGTACCCTGTAGTTCCCATGGAGCCTTTGGGTCCCGGTGCTCCTGGTTCACCCGGGGGTCCCTTCACACTGTGACAGGGTTCACACCTAGCTGGGGGGGCCAGGGAGTGAAGCAGTGCTGGGAGTTGTTCTGGAAGGCACAGCCAGAAGGTGCTGAGTAATCCATTATAGTGGAATTAAATTATAATACCTCCCGATTAACTGAGTTTGACCAAATAATCCTCTGGTCTACTCACTCAGTGCTTAGTGCTTAAAGTCAGGGGTTGTTCAGGATTGCAGCTTTCTTAGTGTTTCTCTTGTTAAGTGTCAGTACAAATATTTCTGCATATGACTCTTTCCTCATAATAGGTTTAAAATGAAGAAGTTGCGCACTATGAATCACTGCACACACACACACACACACACACACACACACAAAAAAAAAATCATCCATTTGGTTGATGTCATCTCTCCATTCTTGCATCTGTTTCATCTTTGCAGCACCGGCTAATGCAGTATCAGATTACAAAAACCAAGGAGGCACAGGAGCTAAATGATTTTAGATAAAGGTTAAAAAGGTAGCGTGACATTTTCACAGTTACTGAGTATTTCATTGTTCACATCCACACTCATGTCACTGAAGGTAAATAATGGAAACAGTTATATTTGGATCATTTAATACTATGCCACTTTCTTAGAAAAGGAATAGCCACTTAATAGGTATAGCAGATTAAACAGTTTAAACCCAGTTATGATCAATGGTAAATTGAGGAAAGGTATTCAGACCCCGGCTACCTCTCTCCAGCTCACGGTAAAGTGACATAAAAACAAACAGATACTTACTACGCAGAACATCAGTGCAGATTTTTAAGAGATGTTCGTCTGAGGGAGGCTTGCCCTGCAACACACAAGTATAGTTTTGTTTTTGTTTTTTTTAATTTGAATCCACTGTGGGACAGGAAAAAACAAGCTCAAACTGTGATTGAGTGCGCCCGCAGATTTATAAGATCTCAATGCTGCTCTCTCCGTCTTCACATAGCCCACACACACTGACAGTTGCACCCCCATTACTCCCAAACATAACTTCCCCGATTCCAGACAGAAAATCACTGACTATATCTTTCAGTCCGTTTAAGTTCTCTCCTGCGAAGGAGGAGAAGGTTCACTCACAGGCTTCCCTGGATATCCTGGCTGGCCCGGCTGACCTGGCAACCCATCCTGGCCAGGAAATCCCCTGGGACCAAGAGCACCCAAATGGCCCATGTCGCCTTTCTTTCCTTCCGGTCCCCTGGGGCCCTCGTCGCCTGTCACACCTTTCTGAGGAATCCGAAGGGGGGAAGAGAAAAATATCTCGCATTGCCAGAGAGAAAAGGTGAAACTGGCTTTGGCAGTACCTAACGAAATGATGTCTCATATATAAAGATCATTGGACTATTTCCTCAGCATTGTCCCACGGCTGGGCTTTGATATAGAGAGAGAGTCCATATTCAAGACTTTGGAGAGTTCTGTTGTGTTTTTTTCTCTTGTTAAAGCCAATAATACAAAAGCTAAAATACAAGACATTAATTGTTTATTTGTCTGCTCTATTTCCATGTCGGGCTAACTAGCTGTACGCAAATTCTGTATTAGTACCAAGGCTAAGAATATCTATATCTTTAATGAACTAGGTTACATTCGTTTTTTGGGCAGACTTGTTTACAACTAAAACATCAAGAGTCTTTCCACTGTGTAGAAGCCAGTCTTGGATACTAACCAATTTTGAGACTAACCTCCATGCAGCTCTGCCCTGTTCTTTATTGAATTTTGGGTAATTTCAACCTCAACATCACCAGCCAATATTGGATCAAACCAAGACTAAAACATTTTCCTCCTGTGTTGTGAGAAGTGAAAAATATACTAGATGAAAGCATGAGGCAAGTGTAGTAACTACAAGCTGCCAAACACAGTTACTGCACAACAAAATAATTGTCTGTTTGAAACGTTTGGGTTTGTTTTGTTTGTTTGTTTGGTTGTTTTTTTTTTTTTTTTTTTTATCATACTTGCAATTTACCTCAAGCGGGATGTTAGTTTAATCTACATGGATCAGCTGGTGAGGATACAAGCCGCTTGCCTTTGAAAAGCAGCATTAGCATGCATTTTAGATTAGTATTATGTAGATGTTATATAACAAGTCAGTTTTTTTAACACCATTCTTATTTGTAAGGGGGGAAAAAAAAAAAATACCTTGGTATGAAAGCATAAGTCAGCCTGAGATGGTATTTAATGTTGGTCAGGAACTGCGTTCATTTCAACTGACAAACATCAACATCAGGTTCTGGCTTAGATAGAGATTTCTGTTTTTTGGTAAAGTCTCTGACAGCTCTGGCATCGGTAATCCATTGTGTTAAAATCTTTATAGGATTTTTCGGAAGGTATGGAAGGACTTTGTTTGACGGATAATAGGAATGAAACGCATACACTGTATTCTAATGTGTTGTGCACCTTTACTGTTTTTTTTGTTTTGTTTTGGGGTTTTTTTTTTAATCAGTGATCAAAAGCTCTACGCTCTACACTGCCATTACATGCTAGCATTGAAACACCCGAGCACCAGCTCAACAGAGGGATGCTTCTCTATAAATTGTGATTCAGTAGACAGTACAGTAAGTGTTTGATATTTAGGATGTGTGCGCCTTTAGAAAGGAGTGCTTTTGAGATGTATATTTTTGCCCAGGGGGCCAGATTACCCCAGGCCTGGAGGTATTGGCTCTGTAAGACTTCTATAGCAGCCCATGCAGGCTTGACAGGGCTTCTCAGCGCAGTGCCGAATAAGACAGAATGGATTATATCTAATACCGCAAAGTCTAATTCGACAAACCTCTCCTTTCCTTCCCCTGGGTCCCACTTCACCCTGATGGAAGACAGAGAAAGGAGAGCAAGAAGGGTGGGGTGGAAGAGGAGAAGAGGGAGAAATAGAGAGAGACAGTTAGAAACTTCTGCTTGCATATCAAAGGCTGAGACAGTATGTCAGAGACACTGTCCTCGCTGCTCTGCATTGATGATGCAGAACTACTCTCTTCTTCCTGTCTAAACCAGTGGCTTACAAAACATTTTAGATTGGTTACTGTAATGCATTCTCAAAGAATTTGGGGTTTTTTGTTGTAGGTTTAGTTTTTTTTTTTTGCATACTCGGTATTGTGTGATGAAAAATGCATCTGTTCATCTGTTAGTCCTTAAAAAACTGCGATGCAGTGGTAACACCATTGCTGTGAAGCTTTTTTTTTTGTATAATGAAGTACTGGGACATATATCTGAGGCTTCTGGTGAGCTCTGTTCCCCTTCAAATCCTTCCTGTTTTCTCATACGTGTCCTTCAGGGCACTGATTTCAGCTGTCTCAGAGCTGAAAGACACAAGTTAAGTAGCTTGATCTTTTCTTAAGAAGCTTCATCAAAAGAAACACCAAAACATCACATCCGAGCACATAAACACTGCAACTCGCATCCGCCAGCACCGTATTCAACTCAAACAAGGAGAAATGTGACAGGCTGTCATTCATTGTGAATCGCGCTTCCAAAAAAAAAACAAATGGCAATTCCATTCCTACTCCAAAACGTAAAAGGCATCTCACTGGACAAGTTCAACTTCATGCAAATGGCATGACCAACACAACCAGTTCAGTTTCAAGGAGTCCAAATTCTCCATGATGGGACTTAATAGAGTTGTTGAATAAGTGAATCGTTGCATCAAACAGCCCAGACGCTAATGAAACTGTCACATTTTAGCAGTGGCAACATGAGAAAATGACTGAATATCAACCCTGATTACCAACAGAGTAGGCTGTCATCTTTAGTCCCAACATCCTTCCATCCACCTCCTGTCTCTGTCAGCCATGTTCCTGTACAGCTGCTCTGCCTTTCACGGCTCATTCATACCATTTTATACGGGGGTAAAGGCAGGTTTCAGCCTCACACCTGACAGAATCACATCATCGCCATCATTGCGATGCTAGTCGCACTGATGGTTGAGAACAAGTGCCAGAGAATGACATGCATTTACGTTGACCATAAACAACCATCGTAATTATAGTTAGGTGAAAGTCTGACGAACTACAGAACAGCTAAGTCTAAAAGGGGAGGCTTGGGTAAGAAACTGTGTTCACAGGAAATTACTGACCATTTCCCCTCTCAAACTGACAACTGTCAAGCCCAAACCTTCCACCCCTTGTTTCCTTTTAATTTGAGCTCCCTTCAGTATCCCCTGTCTATGAAGTTACACTGTTATCTTTTCATTTCTCTCAAACTAAGCATCGCATTTGCTGCACCTGAGATGTGTCAGTCATTGCAAGCAACTTTATTGAAACAGAATGCACCCTCTCTCCTCCAGAGCTACAGCGCAGATTTCCCATTCATTTTACCCAGTAGGAATTAGGAAGTCTGTCTGAGGATAAGAATATGTCATGTTCATTTCAGCGGTGACACACAGTCATGAGAGTGAATCACATGGAAGTTGAGCCACTGCAGCGTGTGAAACTTGAGCTGAGAAGTTCAATTGCTTTATCTTCCTCAAGTGTCACAGAGAGGACTACACAATTCTGTACCAGCGTGATGCAATGTGCGTCCTAATGTACTAACACCTACACACATACATAGTTCAAATAGATTCATTGCAAAATCCCTATCTAGAGATGTGGCGATCGATGCCTCTGTAATTGATACCTACTGATCGATTCTTAAACGCTATTCATCTGGTATTGTTCCTATTAAAAAGCATCACTTGAGAAGCTTGGGTGCTGCAAATTGCAGCTCGCACAGCAGTTTATGTCATCCAATTTGTTCATTACCAATTATTGTTGATGACGACGATAATGCTAATGCCAGTATAAGGGTACACAGATAAATCAGCCGTTCTGCTGCTTTCACCTCCTAAAATCTTATTTCATCGTGTTGCCAAGATCAAATCCCTTTTCACTGCCAAGAATTTGAAAATATTTTATTCGTATTTGTGATCCTGTTTTTTTTTTGTTTGTTTTTTTTTCTTACAGCACTAGCAATATTTTTTAATTTTTATCTGCTGAGGTTGGACAAGAACACATTTGTGTTTTTCCTTGTAGTTCCAATGTTTTCATGAATATTGCTATCACTGTAACATCAATGACATCAACTGTTAGTTATGATGGTTATAATAATAAAAATATTGTGATTTTTAGGAAATTTGTTCACTCGCCTCAGGGCCAAGGCTTGAAGCACCTTAGGAGGAAAAAACGCCATTTACAAGGCTCAATGTGTTACAGCTAGTTTGTTTAGTCTCAATAAAAAAAGAATGTGCACAAACACCAATCAATTGGCTGTTAACCTCCCCTATCTGACATGCAGGTGAGAACCTGCCGCACCACGTCTGCCAGAAGAGGCCATTTTCGCAGAAGACGTTTTGACACATCATCTTTTTCACAAAAACCTGAGGTTTGAAGTTATTTCTAACATTTTTCTCACTGTCCCTGTTGTTGGCGTTAGATGTCACGCTGTTTTAACTGCTAGCATGCAATGATTTTTTTCAATACGTTTCGGCAATTAAACACCCAGCCGTTGGCTACTGTCAGGTCTGTTGAAGCCATGAGCCATCCGAGCACATCTTGTCTGTTCAGCTAACCCTAACCCTAACCCTAACACATTTTGTTTATCTAGTACCTGTGGCCTCTTTTGTGGAGCAGATTTCACCCTAGTAAACAAACAAACAAAAAAAAAAAAGTGACTATTGCGACACGACAGCTTCCTCCATGGTCATTAAATTATGCGTTATTAGTTAACGGTACAGTTTTCTGGGTATTCATTGGCTTTACCTTTGTGAGGAAGTCCACCGTTCATAATAGTAATTCTGGTGAAATGAATCCATTTTGTTTTATTTACTGGTGTAACTGTAGACCTCCTTCCTCTCTCTGACTCACCAACCTGCCTTCAGATTTGTTTGCCTACTGTGACTCCCTTGAAGTTGCCAAAGCCTTAACCTCTAAGGTGGCCATTGATTTTCAGTTAAATGTCAATAATGAGCGTCTTCATTGGAACCTTCTTTGCTTTTTCTAAGAATCCAAATTGTGACACTGCCATCCTCATATGGGTGTGAGGTTGAGTCAAAACAGTGGAGCCTCCCGAACAGCCCTCCAAAACAGATCAGCTCAGCTCAGACATTTACCTCTTTCTGAGTCCATGATGAAAGTTTGCTTTTTTAGACTATATCTTATATGATTTTATGATTTTTTTTATTGCTGTCTGGAGCTTCTGTTTGATTTATTCTCTTATTTTTATTTTGTCTCTCTCTTTAATCTGTTTTCTCTTTTATTTTATCTAGCGCTACACTGCTCTTCGCCTGTACTGTTTTCTATTTAGACTTTTATTGCATTTTTATGTGTTCTTATATGCTGCCTGAATTTAATCGTGTAAAGCACCTTGTAAAGTCACTTTCAGAGTGGTGTCATATTAGTTAGTGACGAGTTAATTATTATATTTATTTTATGGTAACGCTTTTACTATTACTTGCATTAGAGGATTTATCCTATTAACTATAGACACAACTTGATATACAGTATTATATAAATTCTAGGACGAGTCTGATTATGTTTTATCAGTTTTTGAATTTAATTCAAAACCTGCAGCATCTTCTGTACCCTATTTCTAATCTGAACCCCTGTTAAAACCTTATGGAACAAAGGAGCTACAACCCTAAATTAGCTTCTTGTAAATGAGGACTGGCCGACATATAGTTCCTCCTCCTCATGCCCTTGTTGGGATGTTTGTATCTTGTGATGACACACATACTCACAAACACACATGTGCTGTAAACCCCTTTTCTGGGGCTGTTCAACCTTTCTTCCTGTAAGCTTTGCTGCCACCCAATGGAAGCAGAATGACCCTACACTCACCGGCACACCAGCAGCCCCCACATCTCCATCACCACCTTTCTCCCCCTGCAGAGACACAATACATCATGATTAGTTGCAGGCTTGCGCAAGTTTGTTTATGTACATGTTTGCATGTGTCTGTGTGTTTATGCGTGTGTATTTAGGAGGGGCCCAACTATTTTGTGTGGTTTGAGCAGGGTTTAGCCTTCAAATTTTCACTTGCGATGGGAAATGCTTCATGTCAAAAATGGGTCTCCGTGAATACAATTAGACATGGATGCATCCACATGTGTGTATGTGCGTGCAAGGGTGAAACTGAATGTGTGCAACATGCATGTGTCAATGTACTAATGTGCGCGTGCTAGTGTGTGCCGATCCATGTCTTCATTCATTGTGTGTGAGCAGAGAAAAGGTCATGATTACCACCAGCAGCCAATAAGAGAAACCCGACAGGAATTGGCTCACAGTGACCTTAACAAACCTGACTTTTTATCTTGTGTGTGGCTTTCCAACTGCATCCCGCAGCACTGTAAGACACTGATCTTCTTTCTCTGCCTCCTTTGGGCCCTCACACTGTTTTCCATTAGTGCATGTACCAGGGAGCGACTGATTCAGGGCATTCATCACATGCTTTGATTGTTCGCTTTGTGATTGATGCTGTGTTCACAATGGTGGAAGTAGAGCAGCTGATGTAAATCAGTGTAACATAACACTTTTCAATTTGTCCCCCCCCCAAAAAAAAAAAAAAAAAAAAAACAATATTGCTGAATCAATTGAATATATAATTGGTTATGTATCATCAAATTATTTAAAGAAGTTTCCTATTCTAATCAATGGTTAGAAAGTTAGCCTGAGAACAATCCTATGGCAGATTGTTTTTGTAATAGTTATTCATAACTCAGTGAAGGACAATCCTTCTCAGATCAGTGGAAGTGAAATCCCATAATTGATTTAATTAAATCAGCTAATCTTTTATCATTGAGTCTGTGTAATTAGGTTTTTCATCAAGAAGCACTTTGTAACTGTGATGTGTTTTGAAATGTTATAAAAGATCATTTCATTTCAAATTTCAACAAAATAATTTCTTTCTTAATTAGATGACATTTGCGTGATGGAGGCTCGTGCCTATTTACATTTGTGACTCGGTTGACTGCCATTGTTTTCATCAATGATGAAGACTGAACAATTCTCATGACAAATCTACTTCAGCTGCTCAGCCGTAACTCTATATTTCTTTGTAATGGATCATCACTGAGCCTGGTCTGAATGTGGCGACTAGGCATATAGAACAGTAATAACTGTAATCCTTTGGCCAGCACGCATGAGTTATCACACATGAAACTTAAAACCATTACAAATGGAAAAATAAAGATGGATATCAAGCATAACAAGCTGCACTTGTCAGTGGAACTGAACGGTGGCTGACTAAATTAATTTTCTTGAAAGAGTGAAAATATCCAGCTCAGGACATTGTTTGTCAGACCGGTTCGCACCACACAGCCAAAATTAATGTTGTAGCTCAATGAAGTTCAAAATAACGAACAGAAATCTAATATTTTGTTGTCATTACTATACAGTAATGTTGAGTTAACTACATCGTAGTGGAGGTGATTTTTTTGTCATCAGCCCATACTTCTGATAGGACATTAAAGCTGTGGACTCTTCTCTAGAGTTTTGAAAGGAGATTTCAATTGAGATCTCATCAACTTGTCTTTGTCTTGTCTGTTTTATTAATTAATAACAAAGCTGTGCCCTAACACGTCTCCAGTGAAAAAGGAGTATGATTTGTTTTTACTAAAATTAATGCAAAAGTTAACAAGGCTACAGGTTTTAAACAAGAACATTTTTGAGAAGGATTGGTCCAGCAGAATTTTTAAGGAAAATTTGGTTTTTAAGGAAAAATACCTGATTTCCTTTGGAGCCAGCTTCACCTCTCTCCCCCTAAAAGAACAACACTGAACATTAAAAGTTGTCTGACAGCATGATATCTTAACAGAATAATGCTGATTGTGGAATGGAAACTTGATAAATAGAATCAGCATGTCATATTGACACTGTACTCTATAAAAAAAAAAAAAAACATTGACACGTTAAACAGGCCGGTCTGGATTAGATTGTTTGTATTGTATTTGTATCTGGGCATGCTGCTTTTGATGTGCGAAGGACAGTCTTCAGCATCATTAAAATTAATCATGTCATCTAAGCAAAAATTAATAATTCATTGACAAGTATGTATACAGTTAAGCTGTCAACATTTCCACAGTGCAACATGTAAATCATCTAAACCTCTGACAAGTGAAGCAATAAATCATTCATGAAGTGGAGCTTGTGCAGCCAAAAATAGAATTCATTTAGTGAAAACAAAATGGTGCAAGTCATTCATTTTTACTTTTCTGCTGGGTGCTGTCATCTGCATTGATTCCTTCTACGTCTTCTTACCTTGTGACCTTTGAATCCCGGCAGCCCCATGCCTCCTGGCAGCCCTGGAAAACCCGGCTCCCCTGTTGAGCCCTTGAAAGGTGAAAGGTTATTGAACTCTGGAAACTCAATGAATTGGAAGAAAATGATTAAAGAAAAGATGAGAAGAAGCAGCATTTCTGAATTCATTTACACTAGATGGTACCCATCTGGAGAATCTTTTTCTTCCAGATGAATAAAGTGAAATATTTACAAAGTGGTCCAAAGTATGAATGTGATCAGTTTTGGGGTGTGCATGTGTGCTGTCACTAGCAATTCATTCCCCTGGAATAATTTCCCAGGCTGCTGAAGTGAAAAAGAAAGAAAAGCTCTTAGCTTGTAATCAAGGCTCAATAAATATGGTTTATAAATATTCTCTTCTTTTTAAAACAGTTCGAGTGACATCAGCTTTGAAGAATGGCACATTCAAATAACTAAGGTCACCTGTAATTAAAAAGCACAATGACGACTCAGAGCCTTATTTAACATCACAATGGTTGACATTTCTGGACGTAATTTCTCAGAAACATGTCGCTTAACAAACCAGTGGCCTTAAAAGTGTAAGCCGTTGCTCATGTGAAGGATTCACACTGCAGGACAGTGAGAGAAAAAGTGGCTGTCAGGATGGGAGGAAAGGGACAGAGAATCCGTGCTCCCACCCTGAGCTATCGGGGGAGTCAGGAGTGCCCTCACTAATCTCGCCACCATGTTGAATTCTTCAAATACCTTTATGTAGATGGCAGTGCGGAGTAGAGACGAGGGAATGCGTTTGTGCAAATAATTAATGTACATCCTATTGTGAGTGTGGGTGGAGACCCAACTCCTTCTCATATATCTGTTCTGGGACCAGTGTCTCTGAAGAAAACGTGTCACTGTATTGTTCAATGCTCTGATTTTGTTTACCTGTTCCCTTTTTTACGTTATACAATTAGGTCAACTATATAGCCAACATTCGCACGAACAGCCATTTACGCACCAACATTTTTACATTTACTAGAGATAGTCATATCATGATCAGCATTGCTTTTTCAGAGAAGACTGGACTCTGTAGTGACTTGATATCAAGAAGTAACAAAATAGGCCAATGAGGGTGGCGCAACCTGCTTAGCATGCTAAATTCAAAAAGAAGAGAAAGAAAAAAACAAACACTGGTATGTATCGTTGATGCTAACATTGGCTATACCAACACTTCTAAGCAGTTCCTTTGATATGAACAGCAGACCGTGTATCCCCCGCATATTCTATACTGATGGTGGAACGCGTTAAATGAGACGATCGTCATTGTGTTTCTGCCCCAAATTTGACCTTTTTTCACATTAACTTAGGTCATATTATTTTTTTATTGTTCACACGTGGTTTTTTAAGAACTATTTAAGTGTTCGTGCCACATCGCTCTGTATTTCTGTGTCGGGTGCTGCCCTGGATAATTGACAAGACACCAGGATGTTGTGATTATATTTTTGACTCCTTAATTATTACACAGATGTCATTGTGTTAATTAGCTGCAATGACCTTTTCCCTTCAATCTGTCCCAGTTTGCTGTTACTATTGTTCAACTTTGACATCACATAACAACTACCCATTAACCAGATGCACAGCAACACTGGTTATGGTGAAAATCTCTTTAAACATCTAAAGTGAGATTAAAAAGAAAACACCAGGGCAGAAGAATCGACCGAGTTAAAGCAGATAACAAAGACAGTGAAAAGGAGGTTGGATAGGAAAGGAAGAAACGTCTGTAGTCGTCTGCTCTGCTCACCTTCTCTCCTGGCGGGCCAAGAGTACCTGCAACCCCTGGATCTCCACACTTTCCCTAAATAAATCACACACACACAAACACACCGCATTAGTCTGGCAGCACTTGTGAAAGCCCTCCACTGGCAACAGAGGGCTTGAATCGAATCTTTAACAAGTCTTGAGGTTATATTTTACAATCAGAGAGAACCACGCGCAGGTCATTGAGGCCATATCAGAGTGAAGTTCCTATTTGCATTCATATAGTTACAGCACACTGTGCACACAGATGTGGAGTGAAGAGGAATATAAATCACACTATGCAATGATTAATCATTATCCTCTCCACCAGTCACATTATTGGGCTTCTTCCTGTTATTCAGCCATTCTCATCACAAAATACACTTGAAGATCAGCCAGGCCATATTTCGATCCCCATTTCTATTTTGCACACACAATGCATGCGATAAAGCCCATTTCAGGCCGTAAGCAAAATAATATAATAAACAGGAAAGTGCTTTTTGTCAGTAACTTCTAGGATGTTTCACATCATTTTAAATAGCCTAGAGGAGTCTTATCCACAAAATATCAATGTCAGTGAAGCAGATGGGCAGCTTTAAGAGATTTTATCAATCGTATAACTGCATAATTGGTTTTGTTGGGTTATCATTACTAACACATCACTGTTTAAACTTTATTTCAATGTGATTGTCAGAAAAGACGCAGATCATCCCTATTTACATACCTTTGGTTAGCATGTATAGTAACACTGATATGGATGTAAACCATTCAAATAGCTGTCAGATAAATGTAGAGCAGTAAAAAGTATGAATGTAAACATTTCCCAGTGAACTGTAGGGGAGGGAAAATATAGAGTAGCACAAAAAATTCTCAAGTAAACAATGTAAAATAAAAGTATTTATTTAACTATTGACACAGCTTTTGCTGACTTTAAGACTGTTTGCTTGTGTTACTGTGAATCTGTATTACTGCACATTGCAGATTACATTTCATTTATATAGTCATTTACATTTTTGCAGAAGTAGGGGTTTTGTGTAATCGCCACTGCTGGCCACCATGGCTGCTTTTTAACAAAAGTTACATTTTCCCCTTTTATGATAATATCATTGCAGTAGCTATCAACCTCAAGGTGATGAATGAGGGTAAAAAGTCAGCAGGATGATATGCAGTGGTGAGTGCCAAGAGAAGAGGCCAACTCTTATAAGACTATACAACAATTGAAATCCGGTTTCAAGAATTAAAGCTAATTGCCATATTTGTTGGTAAAAATGCAGGTATGCTGCAAGTTGGCAAGTGTAGAAAGCGAATATGAACTGTGTGGACTGTTTGCTAAATGTCTAAGTCGGTCATGTGTAAATGGGGTCTGGTTTGTCTAGTTATTCTGCAGAAAGATATTTGTTCATAATTTAATCAAGGTAGCGCCAGTGGACCTTTTGTGTGTTACAGTGTTTGTTGTGTGCAATTAGCCACAGATGGAAAACACAGCCTTCAGACTTCGGTGGGGATTTAATCAGCTGATGGGGAATTTTCCATACAAGTGTGAAACCAGGTGTGGATACAACAGATTGGTGAAAATCGCCCAAGAGTCTTTAGCTGGGCTCAAAAGGCTTCGCTGGCGCATTTAAGTCGCATTTAAAACCAGCAGTTTACATTCCAAATGTCAGGTTTAATTCAAGTCGTATGTCTATTTGTAAGTCTTCATTTATGTTCGCTGCTTATTTACTGACTGATGAAATCGCCAAATGATCAAGAACGGCGCTGCTGAAAAACAGGCCCCGTCCTCATTCTCAGCACTATGTCAAGCAGCCAATTTTCACCTTCATATGCATGAAATTCCCATCTTCCACCCTCCTGCCTCTCCTTACATCTTTGTGCTCTGCATGCTGTGCTGAGGATACAAATTCCAGAGGGACAGTAAATGTGCATTTCAAGGTCAGGCAAACATGAATCTGTCCTTGTGCCCCTCGTGCCAGTCTTTGAGAAGACGGAAGCAGAACCCCTTGAAAAGGCGCTCGGCTGATTTTACATATAAAGGTCAGTTTAATGTCATTTGTGCAGCTTAGAGTCTCTGGTGCTTTGATTAAAACCAGTCTTGGTTTAAAATGTCCCTTGCGTCTTTACAGAAGACCATGGAGTACCCCTTCACTGTTTAACATTGCCTGCCTGATTTGTAAATACTGTAACACCTCGGCGTGCATGAATGTCTGAGAAGAATGAAACCTAAACAAATTCTTTAAATGAGAGAAATGGATACACATAGTCTCAATGAGAAATATCCTTGGCAGGATGGCATTTATCGCCTCTACAGAAACACCTACGATTTGACTAAAAACATGTTGACTCCCTCAGAATACAGTTTTCTCCATGGGAACATCAAGAGAAAAGGCTGGGAGGGTACAGCATTATAACAGGCTGAAAATAGCCGAGCAGTTGGGGAGAAGCAGACCATTAGCATAATAACTAATTATAACGTTCAACGCACAGACCTTGGGACCATCTTGGCCGATCTCGCCGGGCGGCCCCTGGGGCCCCTGGATTCCCTGGACAGAAAGAGATATTGGAGGGGAGTAGAAGCGGGAACCAGGGGGTGGAGAGGGAGGGGATGTGAGGGAGAGGGAGAATGAGATGAAAGAGACAGACAGCGCTTTGGGCTGAATGTGACAGAGTGCATGACGGCTTGGTCAGGAGGCACTGAGGGAGAAATGAGATGGCTCAGGTCCACACACACACACACACACACACACACACACACACACACACACACACACACACGCACGCACACAAACTCAAACACATCCAAATTTGCACACTTACAAACACAGAGTGCTTTTGCATATTCAACAAACCATTCTGCTATATCAAGAGCCCAGCTTGAAGCCTTGTGTTAACCACTTTATCTTCCCACACGCCTTCACAACGGAAAGAAAACACAAATAAATCTGCCAACATGTAATCAGTCCAAAGGGGAGACGCTGCTCATATGAGCCTTTTTAAAAAAGAAAATCGAAAACAGAAAAGCTAAAAGCTCCAAGTCGGTGAGGTTTTATATCACTGTTGAAATTTGTTGATTCAATCTCTGCAAGGCTTCTAAAATGAATACCAATGGACCTAAAATATAAACATCTAATATCATGAATATCTGTTACCATAATGTCAAGGGGGGGCCGGGTGGGGGGGTGCAAAATAGCACCTGCATACTGAGTATAAATGAAGCAATACAGCTACAATGTTTCAGCGTTGTCTTCATCGCATATTGGAATGTGACCAAGAAGGTAATCTAAGTTTAGTGTGAGGCATGGTGTGTCACATTTGGCTGTCTGTGGCTGAGCTAATCAAGCATGCTCACAGATTTACCACTTGAGATTCTTAGCAGTTTTAAAAACATTTGGACCTTTTGGAGGAAGAGAAAAGAACAGGCTTTAGAATTCAATACAATTAGCTATCTAGCTAATTAAGCTAAAATGACACCAGTCAGCTCTGTGAGTTGATTGAGAATGACTTTAACAGTTTTGTCATTTTAAAACAAGTCTAGTGGGAACAACAAAAAGGGCTTGATGACAACATTAAATGGCATCAAGCTTAAAGACCGAGGCCAAACATCCCAGTCAGCATCTTGACGGGTTGATGAGCCATGTAGATGAGGAAATAAAGACACACTTTTCTTCTTGTTCTGCAGTTTGGAACAAGTTTGTTTGTTATGCTCTCTTGAGTATCATCTCTGGGGTTACTGCCAACCCTGTGATCATTGTGACTGGGGCTTTTTTAAAATTACCTGTAGCCCCAAACATTATTTTGGTATTTTATATGCTTGTTGTGTTTGGAAACAACTCATAAAGGCATTAGTGTGGATGAACACATTATTTAATCCCTTCCACACGGGTTTCTTATTCTATTGTTTGATTAAAAAAAAAAAAAAAAAAAAAAAAAATTAAAAATTGTTTCTCTAATCTTGACTTGGAACACTTGACTAAATAATTAATAATAGTATTCATCATATTCTATTATAGCAATTAATGTGTATATTTTGCCATAAATGATGGTTAAAAAATTTACTGAAGCAACACTAGCAGGTCTACCGATGGAAGCTACAGCTATAAATCTGTTTTTGGAAGGCTTTACATAATCAATAAATGCGATTGATTACGCTAGTCTAAGTCTAAATTCCTTTGTCCAAACAGTGAAACTGTTGTAAAATGTAAATCTAATGTTTGTCAAGCCTTGAGGTTTCCATGATTCAAGCAGACCTCTGCAAATGAAAATGTATCTTCATGCAGAATTTTATATGCATACAATTCAAAGAAAATCCTCAACACGCAAACCAGCGGTGGTAACTTTGGATCGATGTTGCTGAAATCAACTGGCAGTTATTGTGACTTCTATGTATATTTATTATCACACAAATGTATGTGGTTGCCTAGATACAAGGGGTGGCTCGTACTACAGCCTCCTAACTCTGTGTGTGTGTGTGTGTGTGTGTGTGTGTGTGTGTGTGTGCACTGCGGGATACATTCATACCAGTTCCTCTTTCTACTGCCGGGAATAGAAAGAAACTAAATGAAGAAGATGGCTGTGGCTGTGGAAAAGTGACATCTGTGCACTTGGATGCGGGCAGTAACCGACACCAGCTTTTACCGGCTCTTATCTTTTATTAATAAAGTGTTGCGTGGCGTAGAGGAAGTGTGAGCCAAATGCAGAGCAAAAATAACGACAAAGCTGGAATTTGAAATGAAGGATCTACTTCATCCAAGTGTGTTGGATAAGGATATGGAGACGTTTTGTGTTTTATTTATGAATTTATAAACATGTTCATACATGAATCTGAAGTGCAAATTTGTGTGTGAAACTCTTAAATGTCCTGACATCTTCTTCTCACTTCTATGTCTGCACTATCTCTTTTGACCACAAGAGGGGAGCAAAGCTATGACTAAACATTCACTGATCAGATTGCCACAAATCCTCAACTGCGTGTGCCTGTGTGTGTGTGTATGTGTGTGTCTGTGATTGGGAGGATTTGGGTGGGGGAGGGGGGGGGTGATGCACACCCACCTCACTCATTGGACTTTGGCTCAAGGTTAACAACCACTCACCACCTTTATAGCACAGCTAAATAAATCAAATGGACTCATATGGCGCTCAGGCCAAATTAATGTTGTCATTATGATCCCACTGCAGAGACAGTAATGCAAGAGCAGTTTTATGTGTGGACTTCTTGTCTGGAAGATTATACTGCATGGCTCTAAGACAAATGTGACAAAGGATAGACCTTGGCACATACGTTTTTCTCACAATTTTGAATGCCACATTTCCGACCCACTGCAGTCCCTGCCATTGCTAGCCACTGATGGCCAGGGAAGGCTAAAGAGAGACACGTGTTATCTCTTTGTTGCCAGCTGCTTCTTTTTACCTGCCTGCAAAGGACGAAAAAGACAAAAGGACAAAAGTGTTTGATTCTCCCAGTGGGCACACAACTGATTGCGGGATTAAGTTGTAGACAGGCAGCATGGCGGCATAGTGGTTAGCACTGTTGCCCCACAATAAGAAGGTTGCGGGTTCAGATCCCTGTGTCTGTGTGGGTTTCCTCCCAGCATCCAAAGACGACATGTTTGGGTTAATTGGTCAGGTCTGAATGTGAGTGTGTGTGGTTGTTGTTCTCTGTACGTTGGCCCTGTGATGGACCCCGCCCTCTGGAATTGGCCCAGAAATGGATAAGCAGTAGATGAATGAATGAATAAGTTGTGTAAGCATATAAATATGTGTGGCAGACAAACTTTTACCCACCACTGAAAAGGCTCCCTGATAACCCAGCATGATGAAGTGCAGCAACAATAAATAAATAAATAAACATGATCAGTTGTGTTTACTGAAATAATATGAAGTACCGGCACAAAGTCTCTCTAGTTGTTTAAGCTTAATGCGTGCTGGATTGGCTTCCAGCTGGTCATTGCCAATAAAATTATCGATCTATTTGGGAAGATGCCACACAAAAAATGAAAAATTGCCTCCAGCAGAGCTTCACTAGTTATGTCCAGGCTACTAGTGTACATCCATAAGAGTCCCTCGTGACACAAAAACACTCGAGATATACAAATGTCCTTCCTATTATAGCTGAAGTTTGTTATGTGAGGATTCATCTCTCCTCCATGTAAACCTCACATCAACTCTTACAAATACTTACAAAGATAATACAATAGTCATATTATCATCTTGGAGTAATTTGAAAAAGCCAGAGTTACCTTTATCCCAGGAAGTCCCTGTGGCCCGGGCAAGCCCGTCTCCCCCTAAAAAGGAATTCAAGAATGCAGAATATAAACTTTTGCAGGTTTGATTTTGAGTCACTAACACCGACAAGTTACTTCAAGGTCAGATTTTTACCCGAGGTCCTTTTGAGCCCACTTTGCCAGCAGGTCCTGGGATACCCTGTGGGAACAGAAAGATGAAATTATATACTGTTGATTTAAAATTTCTCTAACCCTAACCCTTTCAGCTACATTTCTTTATGTATTTACCTTTTTTTAATTTTAGAAACATATAACGTTCTATTTTGATCTTTTCAATGCATTGTCATATGATACCAAAATTCTGCAATATGTGAGATTTGCAGCATTTAGGGCTTACTATATTTCAGCAGAATAATCAGCTCAGTATGATCCTGCTTCCAGGACAACAACAAGACATGCATTTGAAAGCCTTTAAAACAGCTTGAGCTGTCTCGCAAATTACGCTGCCGTAATAATTCTGCTGGCTGCTTTGTGATCGCAGCATTTCTGAAATGTGAATGATTCCTCCTCTCATCATAATTAACATCACAGCATGACAGTGGGATGAGTAAATAAATACGGTCAATTATACAAGTTACTCAGAGAAGCTAAAGTTATGAGGTGATGGAATGAATGTAAGAGATTGTGTGTCTGCGTGTGAGAGGGCGATGGTGAGAAGGACAGAGAGACAAATGAGATGCAGCAGGAGAGCAGAGGAGGTAAGGCTTCTCAGTCACAGCATTTCCTCAAAACTCTCTGTCTGATTGTTATGCACCTTTATTCAGAGACGGTCTCGTCCCCGATTGCATCTCTGCCCATTAGCATCGCAGAGTCATTTTTCAACTTTAAATCCAAGATACTACGACATCAACCTTTGGCACAGACTCTTAACTCTCTGATCGCATTGCCAACATTTTATAATATTGTCAGATGCAGGTACTGACCCCACATTCTGCGTGAACATTATTTATTTGTCCCTGTGCTCGTGTGTGTTTATGCCTACATCATCATTTTGGAACTTTGCTGTGGGAGAGATAGGATTCCATTAACCACTCAAGGCTACTTGATGTAGGGCTTTTGACCACATCACAAAGGCTTCATCACCAGGTTTCTCCATGTAGGACGTCTCACCAATGTTGGCCCTGAGAATTTAGCTCGACAGCTCATTCTTGTTTTAAAGGAAAAAAGCAGCTTCCAAGTCAGTTCCATCTTAAGGTCCATTTACTCACCTCACTTTGCTAATGAAATCTCCGAAGAAGAGTATTGAATGGACACTTTGCAAACTGCTGTTACTTCAAGAATGAGTGTTAAACCCGAAATATGGTTAAGTTTGGTGCAGTGTGTATCTCTGATGAGCTGAAACTGTTTGAGCTTCAGCACTGTTTTACACACGTGACTAAGGGTCCCATTTAAAACATTTGGATACACACTCTATCACACTCCATTCTTGCACGATTATGCTTGCAAATGTGATATGGAGCAGATAAATTCCCATCCCTGCAACCCTGTCACTTAAAAATTGCATCCCTTTACAACAAAAGTGCAACATCAAATAGATAATTATGTTTTGTCTTGTAATGTTTTCTATGGACCTGATGAGCATAAACTTCTGTCACCACCGTTGTTTTTATGATTATGTTCAGTCACTCACACTTGGTTAAAGTTAGGGAAAGACTGGTCTGTTTTTATACAGGAAAAGTTCACAGTTACATGCATTTACAAAAAACCACCATTGAGCCTTGAAGTGCTTTTGTTGCTGCTGTAGCATTGGTTTTATAGAAATCTAATTTCAACTACATCGTTCCCTGGGGAAACATGAAATGACTTTGTTGTGGTGGTTTGAAAATTAGTTTGTTTTTTGTTTTTTTTTACGTCAATACCTCCCCATTAGACTCTGTGATTGGTAAAGCTGCTCTGATCATTGATGTCATATCAATAGTCGTCAAATAAGTCATGTGAAACAAACGAAAGTCGCCAAATCATCACAAGCACCTCTGGACTCTGCTGTCCCTGTCAGCTCTGCAAAGTCCTTTAAAAGACATCCAGCTAATTGTTCTGGTTTTACAGCCCGCAACTTTACTGCTATGGTTCAGTGTCACTTCACACTCCATCACATCCGCTTCCAGTTGTAGCAGGCAGCTGCTTTCAGTGAGCAGCTCCGACTAGCTCGCTGTTCACTGAAAGCTTGGCATCAAGCAGGAAGCGGACAAAGTTGCTCGCTATTTATTTCAACAAACAATGTTGTTGGAGACTACAACAGACCGAAATGAGAGTGAATATTGCACTTAATAATCTGAAATGAATGCTCTTTCAATAGTATTGTTTGCTAATATGTTAGTCATATTTAGTTAATCAATATGGTTCTCATAATGCACCACCCTCAACTGCCTAAAAATCAATTCATACAAATTAAAGGATGTTACCCTACTTTGAGAATATATACAGTCTAGTGAATGGACAAGTGTGTGTCTCCTCCCTCTAATGGAAGCTTTCCAAAGGTAGGCACGCTGAAAACAAAATCCAGATCACTGTGTTTTTACAAGGCTGCTTCTGCTGCAGTAAACACGTTTAAAAACAGTTATGTCCTTTAACTTTAATTTTATTTGATCCTAGATTCAATTTTCGATTTTCTTATTTATTCTTTCTCCAGGGGGGCTCCGTGCATTTGTCACAACAATCTGGAAATTGTCACCTAAACCTGGCAGATGGTTACTCTAACTTTATCAGTATGTCGGGGGTTGCATTAGGCGGTGTCTTGGCATGTCATGCATTATCTGTCAGATTTAAACTTGGGGTTTTCGAGTGGTTAAAGGCTTAGGGATGGCAGCTTTAGTGAAGCATCAATGTTGTACTTGTTATGCAAACACAAATGGATCATACTGGAGGATCAAAGTACTTTAGATTCAGACTTTGTGAACCTGCACTGATGATTCCACTCCAGATAAGTTTGCTTTGTGTGTCTTTATGTGTGATAAAGTAAACTTGGAATGCGTAATCCATGGGGTTTGGAATAAATCGGCTGCAGCTGGGTGTCAGCAGGTGTCTGACATGGTGGCTTTACTTTGGTAACAACACCAGGGCTGGCATCTTGTTTACTCTCCTGTTGTCCTCTTTTATCTGCAAGCGGCCAAGTCAATTTTACATTTCACTGTTAGATCAAACAGGTAGATCCTAATTTGATTTAAATGGTTTGACAGGTGGACTAAAAGTGAGATTACACTTACAAGAAATATGAGACACATCAGACCTTCCGGTAAAAAATGATATTGCTGATAAGGGTGATAACAAATATTTGACTTTTCAAAAATTCCCAAACACATTAGGAAAGAAGCGGGCCCTGCATCGGAAAAGTCATTTTGCTCATCCATCTCTCAGCAGCGTACCCGCAAGTCTCTGAACAGATGAGGATACATGATCTGTCTTTAGCAGATCGACACATCATCATACCTTTAACCTGAGGTGAGCAGAGGACAGAGCAGAGAGCAGGGCGAGATGACAGATGAACAGAGAGCGCAGACAGCAACAAAGACTGATAAATGCTTTGACTCACATATTTTAGCCCGAACCCCAGCTGGGAACCAGTTCAGGATGGTCAGAACATATGGACTGTCAGAACTATTGACACTTTGCTGTTTGTGTTCAAGTTTGTCTCCACGCATGTTTTAAAATGTGTATCATAGATTTCACAAAAGAACTCCAGTAAAAACAATAAGAAATGAATAAAAAAAACTAGGGCTCACAACTAAATACACTCACTGAGAAATCTGGGCCGGGTCTTGTGCGGCACATTGCCAGCTCGACGTTGTCAGTTCAAATATCAGTGTCTATCAATATGATACGCAGAGGAAACATCTGAGGTACTGAGCCACACAAATGAACCTCAGTCACACCCAGAGTCAGGAGAGTGTTGTGAGCACAACTGTCAGATAACAGACACACCAGCACGGTTAATGTAGTTTGTGTGTATCACTGGTTAACTTGTTACTGGAAGCGGTCGACAGCGTTGGTGATTATTACAGTGCAGACACTTATCCTCCACATTCTCTGAATTATTTTGTTGACTGATTATGACATATAAATCTCTGGCAGTCATTTCATTATGATATTTCTTGTATCCAGTGAGAAAACTCTTATGGGCATGTCAACAAGATTGAATTAATGAAGCATAATTAGTTTTTAATTTTGTTTACAGAACCACCGAACGATACTGTATTCATTATGAGCAAAACAAAGTGCATTACATGGTTATCTTGTGTCAGGACTTGGATTGTTCAGATGAGCTCATTCCATGAAGCAGCTTCTGATCATTCACTAAAAAAAGATGCCAACTGTGTTACATTTTTGCTACTAATGTTTGTCGAACTTGCATTTTTTTTGGTTTGAGGAATATTTTTACAAGACAGCACAGCCCCTGAAAGTTTTTCCACTGCATTATGTTTTATCTTTGGTATAAGACATGTGATGGATTTAAAAGGAAATTCCTGCTTGCAGCTGTTCCACGCAGCCACTTTCTCTTTCGGTCAAATTCAGAGGCAAGGTTTTGAAATGGCTCATTTAAAAAAAAAATCACAGTTTTTTTTGCAAGGCTGTTGAATATTTACTACAATGGTGGGGGTGTGTGCAAATTTAGCATAACCCATTGAGTCACAATAGTCACATTTACAGGGGAAATGAAGCAGAGCTTTCCTTTAAATTAAGTACAAACATCTGCTCAGACTGCTATGAATGTTTCACATGAAATTCTGAGTGTGTATGTATTTTTTGTCTAACGTTCACAGTGATACACCTCGAGCTAGATTGGAAGTTCAATAATTAATGATTATACATTTCAGACAATATGTTCAACCCAGAGTAAAAATAGAGTAAAGGAACCATTACTCCTTACTCTTGACGAAGCGTTGCCATTTTGTGTCAATTTCCTCAAAATACTCCACAATGACAAACCAAATACAGGTTTTTGGAATGTACATATGTTCGGCTTAAATGATTGCAGTAACCCATTTGTTGTGTTCATAGGCTTTGTTGTTTCACTCAATCAAAGCTGTGATGCATCTAATTTCCATCTGGGTTTTTTTTTAGATTCATCGACAACTTTGCTTAATTGAATTGCTCAAGCATGAAAGGCGCACAACGGTTTTTATAAAATCTCACAGTCGGTGGTGTATGTCAGCGCAACCCACATGAAATTATGTGGTTTTTCAAGGACACGCTAGTGGAGATTTATTTTATTTTTTTTTTTAATTCTGCTGTGATTAATGACACTAACAATGCTTGTGATGAAGCTATGCACTAGCTTTACACAGCCTGTCAGACTCACTGTGTAGAAAGTGAGTGAACAACCAAAAAAAAAATTATTGTGAGTATTTAAAAGTATGTGGTTTAAAAAGTTTTAGAATTTTGTGCGATCAGCGTCAATATGTTTATTTGTTAAGTCATGGAATATGATGCGGAAGAAAGTGACCTTTTAGGTTTTAGGTGACAGTTCCCCACTGTGTGTATGAATGTAACCACACTCTAACCATTACCTCGTGAATAGCATCACTGAGGTCAAAAAAAAGAAATGGCAGCATCATGGTGTGGGAAGTTTCCTGCATTTAGTCAGAATAGATAGATAGATGGCATCTATGGAAGTCTTGGATTGACGCAGCCATTGTTCAGACCTGAACCTGAAGGTAGCATCTCTAAAGGGACCCGAAAATGACCCCAAGCAACCTTAATGACCGTTAATGATTCTCACATTTTTAAAGGAAAGGCGTGTAAGCTCAAATCAGACTTGAGGCAGCAATTACAGCCAAACCAATTACTACTTGTATTGTGTGGACTGGAGAGAAAACTTGCCTAACCGGAGTGGATAAAAACTTCAGAAAATGTCCCGGGTGCACATTTTGACAGAACATTCCACTGAAAGCATATAAAATATTTTGAGAAGACTTCATGGGGCAGGCAAACTTTCTTCTAACCTAAATTCATCCTATGCATGAATTGTTTGCCTGTTTGTGTTTAAACACCCTGCAATGAACATGCAGACAGGTTTTTTGTTTTTTTGCTTTTGCAGACTTACAAGGCAATTATAGCGGGGATAGTGAAGCATAGTAAAACAATTTCAATGATAAAAGCTGTATTCATAGTTGTTGTCTCGCAGCGCTGATTAAAAAAGGAGGGTTTTGTTTTGGGATGCAGTGGGAAGCAGTTCCACACGCAATATTGTCGCCCACTGTGGACTGACAAAGACAGATATCCAAGACCCAGCAAGTGCGTGTGTCTGCGTGTGCGCAAATGATGCAAGTGTGCATTGCTGTGTGTGTTTTTGCCTTCAATAGAGGGTGTGTGGTTGTGGGGTGTGACAGCAATGAGCCTACCACCCTGACTCTTGCAGACATAGAATTTAAAAGTGTTAAAGACACAAAGCTGGGTTAACGTTCATTTTAGACCATTAAAGCTGTGTTAGACCTGAAATGACAAATGCCAACTTAAACATAAACATGTGTTGATCTTTTCACTGCTATTTCATTTTGTACTAATGCATTTCTGGACGGTGTTTTCTTGTTTCGACTTGATCTCCTGCCAGTTGCATTCACAGATGAGATCTGCGTGGCACGGCAGACATAAAGTGTGACTACTAGCATGACAGTGGCTAGACCAGGGATCACAGTCGAATCTTTTCAGCCTCCATACAGTAGGTTTCACAGCTCTGTATTAATGCCAACACGCAGTAAATTATGAACTCAGTATAGCCGTGTGAACATAATTCGTAGCCTGTATAGAAGAAAAATAACATTTAGCTTAGTGGTTGGTTTCTCCTCGAGCAATTTGCTATAGATTTTTTTTTTTTTTTTAAATGCTCACTATCAAAGCAGCAGAGGCCAAGACACTTTGACTGTTACTCACTGATCAAGAGCAAATACAAAATGAAAGAGATTTTATAAGTTGCCTTTAATTAGATCCTGCATGGCGAGCTCCCACACATTTCAGTTGCCATATGTACTGTTTGTAAAACATGTTTTTTTTGTTATTAAAATGTCGACTCCCCGGCCGGGCTGAGATAACCCTGATGACATCTTCCAGGTCATTTTCTTAGATTTGGTAAGAAGCCCGCGTAGAGCCACAGGTGAAAATTTCGGACCTCAGTAACCCAGTAAATTAACTGTGGCAGAAGTGTTTTTTTAAAACATTAAAACACTGGGGGATAATCAAATGTATCACTTCTGGAAAATGATGTCAAACATTTTTCAATCGAGCGTAATAGAATTTCTTGCATCTCCACAGAGAGAGGAGAGAAATATAAAGAGAAACAGTTTGGATATCACCTTGTAGAAATCAGTTTTGTTTGTTTGTGTGGTTTATTATGCTTGCATTTTGTTGTGCAGTAACTTTACTAGCGCACCGCACTGCATAAAAGCAGCAATGAATCTGAGCTCTCGTGTTTGTGTCCTGATTATTGTTCCCTCCAAATCTTTATGTGACCACTTAAAAACTAGTTGCCTGTTATATCCACAGAATGCTGAGTTAACAGGAATTGTGTCATCTCCATCTCTGCATTCATCAGCAGCATAGACTCAGTTGAGCTCTCATAAATATACATAATGTATCATAACAATAATAATACATCCATCAAAGTTCTGGTGACTTTAGTTTCTGTGTATTCTTGTTTTGGCTTTAATGCAAAATCGAAAAAGCCTTTTCATAACGGACATGCTCACACTACAAAATCACTTCATGCAGCTTCCTGTAATGGACAGATAGAAAGATAGAGCTTTATTGATCCCCAAGGGGAAATTCACAGAATAATACACAACTGTAATACACAACTCAAGTATAAGCAGTCTCAACTTACCCGCAGACCCTGAGCACCGGCAGATCCAGGATCTCCCTTCTGTCCCTGAAGGAACAACAGGCATGTCAGTACTTTTCACTTTCTAAGTGGCACTGAATAAGATCCTGATGTTCCACAGGATAGTATCTGGCTTTTAGATTGTCTTCGCAGTCAGATATTTCAGATATGTCAGATAGCATCGCTGAAGAGAGCATAAGATCAGGAGAATATGCAGTGGATCTTCTTACAGCGTGTACTCCAGCACCATATAGTAAAGGCTCGTCCTAACCGTTGGCCTGGGTTTGAGTCTGACCTGTTTGCAACCCCTATCCCAATGTGAAAAATGTCCCCCCCCCCAAAAAAAAAAAAAAAAAAAAAAAGTCACTCCCAGGCGAAGACATGAGGCGTAAACCTATTAATGTTAAATCTCTGACCGGCTGCCTATAACCTGAGGGCAAAGCTTGACCCCGGCAAATGCAGCTGAATTTCTCCAAATTTGAATGCGTGTAAAGGGAAAGCTTGGATTGAGAGCTGGGACGTAGTGTCTCTGGTTGTGATACATCACTGACGCATGGGCAGCTTGTGGTAGGGTGAGTCCTGTGGTCAGCAACCCTGCAGCTTGTTAAAATAAAAATGCACAGCACCAAAGAAACCCTTTCTAAGCCACAACACAATATGGAAATAAAATTTAAACCATCTGAGAAACCTCTATATCCAGCTTAACTATGATTGTTGAATGTATTGCAGTGCAAGTGGTATGTTTGTAGGTTGCACCACTGGAATACACTGGCACTGGTAATAACCATGTGAAACAAACTATAAAGCGCGTGTATAAAGCTCCTGACTGTTCGTATATCAAGTCACAGGACGCTCCCAGCTGATTATTTTAACGTCAAACATTTTGCTATTGCCCCTTTACATCATATTTTTGCCTTCCGTGGAGTCCGCAGCTCTCAGAACAACTCCATTGGTTTCGACTGAGGCTGTAAATATTCTAAATGTGCTATAAGACACAATTCTACCAAAAGTCCTGCTGACACACTTGATGATACATTCGTTACTGACGTTAACAGTAGCTTCAGGTATCAGGCTCCATTCAGGTCTGTAGAGGCTCAGCTTGCAGTGTCAACTGTATTCAGAGGTGCCCTGATCTTTTAGCCATTTTTCATGGTCCTGAGTTGTTGCCTTCTTGTCAACAAGACGTACTGTACACTACGCTTTCCCTGTTCTGGTTCGGAGCATGCCTTAAGGTGTTTAGGCTGGTCCCGGACGCCTCGCCCAGGTGTTCACTTACTCAAACATGATGACAAATGTGTTTTCTCATTCCGCTCAAAGCTTTCATGGGTCTAAATGGAGCTTTTAGTCTGAAGAGGAAAAGAACCAATTTCATGAGAACACGTTCGTTATACAATGACCAACGTAGCTAAAGAACATTTAAACCACCTTTCATGTGTTGATTCTCTCTCCTGTCACCACCTCTAAAAAGAGCCCGGTCTAAGGCTCTGTTCAGTCAATGGCAGAGCCGCTAGCATGGCTGGACACATCTGTTCGTGTTAGGATCTGAATTATTTCAATGATGTCATTAGCTTGTCTATTTACTGAAATATGAAAATTAAAAATGTTTAAAGGGTGAAAAGAAAGTAATTGAGTCTGCATGGCCCTAAAATGTGTTTCAGGGTGTTGTCCCACAAATCCTGTCAGTTAGATTGAAGTGCTCAGTGCTGGACTGAGCACTTTGCTGGTCTCACAGTATTAATATAGCAGCCCCACCTGCTTTATAATGAAAAAGACATGTATGTCTCACCTGATGCTGAATGGGACCTTTAGGAAAACATTTTCTCCGCTTGGTTTTAATCTTTCACCTGCTTTAGACTTTAACCGGGTCCTTCTCTTCAGCAGGACTCATCTATGTCCTTACTTCAGTGCAGATTTTCAAGTACGACACCACAAGCTATAGGGGATCTTTTCCTGTTCCACCTCTCTGCAGACACAGAGATTACCAGAACTCACTGGCATATATTTTAAGTGCAGAAACTGAATTAGTTCTACGCAGCGTCTGTTTTCTTTTGAAGTGTCTCACCGCACTACGCACATAAACCCATACTAGCAGCAGACCTCATAATTACACAGCCGAGACGCCCACCATGGCCCAATAAATGACACGATGACATAAATCTCTGGATGTCTAGAACAAGAGAAAATAGACAAGTGCCCTGACACTGTCCTTTCATGTAAGCAAACTAATCTGCCACTTCTCCCTGCCACATATTGTTAAAGAGACCACTGCCACTGCTCGACAACGTCAAGCTGAAAATAGAAGGCGAGGAAAGTCAATAAAAGATAACGACACCAAGCAGAGGGGGAACAAGAATGCACACTCATGTCTACGACAAGATCCTTTTGCTAACAGAGGATCAAGCTGGACAGTGGATTGCTCAGTGGTGGGGAATGAGTGGTTGGAGGGATTTGTTTGGAAGAAGAAGAGGGAGACCTTGATTTCCTGGTCAATCTATTCCCACTGCTCCTGAGTGTCAGAGTGTGACTGAGGATTGAACAGCAGCTGCAAGGGACTGAACTGAGTTTGTACAATAAGATGAATGGGTAGGAGGGTGTGTTCTGAGGTGACCTGCTGCTCTTTTGAGTCAAAAGCATCTAATTGACGTGGTTTGGGCATTTGATAGTGATTGCTCCTGAGCTCCTTTTAGTGGTTTTCTGGGCACAGCTATTTGGGAGGAGACCCCAAAGAGAAAATTCAAAACATGCTGGATGGATTACACATCCCCTTCTGGCCAGGGAAATGTTTTTGGAAAGTGTTTGATGCTGTTCCATTATACTGGTTTCTTGCCTGTTTCTCCATGCAGCACAGACAGGTCAGCATTACCTGCTGGAATAAACGGTTGGTTGTGAATTTGCTGCAAACAACCGAAGACATTGGCTTTTTTAGCAACTATCGTCAGTGTCATCTGCACATTATAGAGAGCAAAATTAGTTTGGTTTTTTTTTTTTGGGGGGGGTGGTGGGGGTTAACTTCTGCCCGCACTTGTTACACAATGGTTTTTTGTGCTCTACAGCGTCATTAGAAAACCTCCCAACTACCACAGATCCATATGTCAACCCTCCATAACAAAAATAGCTGAAAAAAAAGCAGACTGTCAACAAGAGCAAAGTTTGACTAACCTCAAATGATTTCACGACTCCTGGAGCCATGTCTGTGCACTGTTTCATTATAAATAACAAAACCTGTCAGTGTATGTCCAGGGCTCGGTGGGGGGGGGCATCAGTATGTGCCTCTGAGCATTTATATGACTAAAAGTACCAGTTAATGTGCTTCCACAATCACCAACATTAATCACCTCATTAAATACTCCCAATGTGGAAAGCACAGTTATTAGGTTTCCCAATGCAACGTATTGTTCTGCAGAAATTTTCATTGACCATTTCATTATCTGCTTAATATTGTGTGATTGACAGTTTGACTAAAGAGAAGCAACAATTCAGGAAATAAATAATCCTAATGGAAATTGCGACCTGACCCCAGATAAGCGGATGAAGCTAGATAATCCTTTAATGGAAAATAAGGTTACGCTTTTACATTACAAATCTAGCTATACATTTTTTTTAAGGGCATCACTTTAAAGTGGAATGTTAAGTTTCATTTAGTAAGAAGTACATCTGGTTGCTTTTGGATTCTGTCTTACTATTAGACGAATTACATCAATTAAAGATTTTAATAAACTGTATTGGTGCTTTAATCGGAGACTCGGCTGAAGCAGGTAAACAGAAAATCCCCAAAACAAATGGGAAATTGTAAATTTCTCTCACTTTCCAATTCTATTCACATAGTTTTTAGAAACAGAACAAGAGATGCTGAAAGCCACAAATTCACCTGAAGCATTGATGTTTTTATGTACTGCATCCATGTCTTTTTTGTACTCCTCGGTCGGAAAAAAACAAAAACAAACAAAAAACATAAAATGTCAAACAAATCTAATACTACCATGTATTAGATTCCAGCTCTAAGTCGCTGTACTTCTGTGACTCATTCAGTCGTTTCTTCTGGTTTGGTTTGTTTAGATACTTGGCATTTTGGCATTGTTGAAGAAAAAAAAAAAAAAACATCTTTCAACACTTCATCAGTCAGTTTCTAATGCATGGTTAGAAGCGCCTCACTATATTCCTATTTGAAATACATCTGGGAAGTGAGGATGCTTTCATTCATCCTTAGTTTTCTTGTCCATTGCGTTTAGCGTGAACATTCAGTTTACTTGTCGTTGTGCATGGTTTACCACTTTTTTCCTTCTCAACCACGTGGCCCTGGGAGCTGTGTGTGTGTGTCCTCTGGCAGCCTGAGGGACACAAACTTGCTTAAAAGAACCTAGAGAGAGTTCCCATTTTGATCACAAGAACATATTTCCCAATGTCTTTGTACAGGTAGCAGTTACACTATTGGTAATGACAGGGAGAGAGTGTGATACACACTATCTTTACCGCTGTTTGACTTGAAAACCTCACACAGCTGCATGTGATAATCCTAAATTCTGAGTGTAGGAAACTCAATGCCTGATAATAAGAGACTTACTCTCACAACCATAAAGCTCATCATTTTGAACTTTCTCCCCTTCAGACTCAACAATCATCAAAACTACAAGTTCTTTTTCAAGTTTGCCGACGTTGCTGAAAGACAGCAGTTTCCTGTGTATGTATGCATTTGGGAGTGAGTGATCAAAGGTCTGACCCGAAGCCTTATATAGTATATCTAAGTGTAGGCCTCATTAACATTCACTGTAGCTGTCATGGATGAGTAGGCAGAAATTCTTTACAGTCGATGGGAGATGTTTCCTCAGGCAGTGACCACACGGGAGCTTATTTGCTTCTGTACAGATCACATCTGTTTTATTTTAGTTTTTTTTTTTTTTTTCCTGTTTTACTATGATTGGGTGTTTACTCTTTGGTAGTTTTATGGGAACTGATGTAATTTAGGATGAATTTACAGGCCGTCTTCCAGTGAGGTGGTTTTCAGGACACTGACATCTATGATATGAAGGGTGTTAGTTTTTGGAAAATATTAAGTTATGTATTCAAAGTTCTCATGTGAACTCCAACACCCTAAAAACTCACTGACGTGAAGCCTCTGATTCATTATTTCATTTATTTTTTCTGTCAGTTTCAGTCAGTTTGAATGACATTATGTAGAGATGAATGCTTCAAATAATCCAATTCATTAACAGCACGACCACTGGAGAGAAAGAGAGAGCAATAAAAGAAGAAACGTCCCTCCTAACATGCTATGAAGTGTCAAAAAATTATATTGACAATAATGAACTTAGACACAGGAGTCAATAACAGCCACTAAAGTCATTTTATCCATCAGCCTACTGTCTGGGGAGAATTTAGGTCGAACTTTTATCCTTTTAACCTCAACGTTAAGTTCTCTGAACTTGGCACACTATGTTTTCCGAACTTGGCACACTGCTGCTGCTTTCTGTTTACATCCAGCCGCTTTCTGTTAATCATTAGGACGTTCACTGTTCCCTGACATTGTTTCAGGAAGAAATTCTGTCTGTTTGTTGGTGTTGCGGCATCTGTGATGCAGCTCAACATTTGGTAAACACCAGCTTCCTCCAGGAATCTGTTTAAGTTAAACCTGTAGGAGTCCTACAATCTGATAAGCATTTGTGTTCAACTCTGCACTGATTGACAAGGCAGTGAGATAATCAGAGAAGAAGCAGAACGATATTGGCTTGAAAGTTATTAACATGGACGGAAATGAGATAAGATGGCATACATTTCCTAATAGTTGCATTTACTATACCCTTATTATTTAGATTTAGATTTATGTTCTTAGCATAACTTATATATATGCTCAGAGACACCTTACAAAATCACCTTAAATTGCTTGTTTTATCAGCATGATCTGAAGTGTTCCTTCACAATGAAACTCCTTTTTTATATAAATCTATTATATTAATGGATAATTACTGCTAATGCATCCATGTGCAAACTGCATCTAAATACTGCTGCTGAATGGGACAATTTAATCTCCATTATACATTTCCACCGCTGACTGGTTCCATAAGCAGTTCATGTCAGGACACAAGGGGGGAAAAGGTAAACAACTGCAACCGTGGCAATTAGTGACTGCTGTAAAGCTAATAATATTCTCAGTCCTTTAATTACCATTACCAACAACCTGTCGCCACTGTTTATGCACAACTAATTCCCAACAGCAATTTGTGTACTTCCAGTGGTAGCACAACATCATAATGCAGGAGGCAGTGTGAAACTGGTTTAGCAGAGGGAGGCTGGGGTGTGGGGGGCCGCCATCAATCGTCATCTCATCCTAGCCTAGATATCAGCACTGACCAGCTGCAGTTATATTATTGTATGTGAGACAAACGATATAGTATAAAATAGTACAATATAGTTCATATACAGTATTCTTAATATTTAGATTGGAGAAAATGGTCTGGGTGCCAGTTTTTAAAGATTAGAAGTTATTCTAAAAGGTGCTGACAGGTGAATTGTTGCCATGCCACAGAGACAGGCTATTTGAGAGGAAAATTCTATAGGCTTTGTATCAAGCTCAGCTAACTGACAACAGCGCTTTATTTCATGCATGTACAAAAGGGTTAGGGTTAATAAAAATAAATAATTGATAAAAAATAAAAACGCAGAAAAATGAAGTCTTAGCTTGATGTCAGTTGGTTGTTCTTTGCGCTGTTTAAAATAACTCGACTGTTTGCTGCTCAGTGTCCTGCACACATTTATCCCTCCTCCCCACAGCCAAAAGTCTACACATGGACACCAACTGTGTGCTGTTTGAGCTCCTGTGTACCCCCTCCTTCCAGTGTAAAACACTTCCAGATTCTTAGGAAAAGAAGTTTATTGTGATAACAGGAAAAGTCCCAAATTACTGAGCAGTGTGGCTGCAAATGGAACTGCTAAAACGCTCAAAGGAGTTCAGAGAGGACTTAAAATAGCATCACACACTTGTAGCTGGTGGGTGTACTTGCATGCTCGCAGATGTGAGCATGTGCTCTTTCATTTAGCCTCTCGTTCTTTTCAAGTTACCACACGAGACGCTGCGAGCGCAGCATATGACCTGCAGTGCTGCAGTGGCGTTAATTTCATTAACTGACAGGTGTGGAAAGTGTTTTTAGATTTACTGGGTGTCTTAATGCTGATGCGCGTAAAGATGTCTGATAATCTTCCAGAAAGTGTTCTGCCTGACATAGGGGCAGATGTTGGCTCAGACTCTGCTTGTTTTGCTTTAACACAGGAAGCTGCTTACCTTCCCTTTCTACATACCCGGGTAAATATGGACATCCCAGTCACTCGATGTGTCACAGTCACCGAACATTTACACTCCATTAGTGTGGCAAGAGAAAATGTTTTCAAGGCTGTATCGCACATTCGGTAGCCTTAAAGCTTTAATAAACTTCTGGTGTTAAGGACTAAAGATTAATTTACTTTGAAGTTTTAAATTATGTTATTTTCGTGAGACAGTCTCTTGGTCTCATTTTCGTTGCACAGTAAAAAGATTAGAAACCTCAGGTCGCTTGAAAGGAGAGAAAACCACAAGTACACTATGTTTTGGTTTTTTTGATACATACAATATATTGGTCCTGGTACTTTGGTACTTGACTGACAACCGTTAAAAAGACAAAAAAGTCTGAATGTGTGGATATCCCTAAACACTATGCGGCCTTTTTCAGTTATGCAGACGGCTGCTCTCTCAATATATAAAAACTTCTGTGTCCATTTTTGAACAGACTTTCAACTCTCAATGAGCAATGTCAATTTAAAATTTCTGAGGTCTTGAATTTTTTTTTCCTCACTCACCAACTGAATTTGATAGTTAATTAGTACCTGTGGCTTTAAAATAAGATGTTAACCCCTTCGGACCCACCGTCCATTGGAATGGACATGAAAAAATACTATTAAAAACGTGAGTTAGCAAAAATGTGTACACTTTGTATTTATGTTGGAAAGGAGTCAGAATCAATTAAAAAAAATAATTTTGCCCAGAAGAAAAAATGTGGGTCTGAAGGGTTTAAACAATCAAGGAGTGTAATGTGTGTCTCCCAGCTGATTTCTCAATATCTACAGTCCACACTGACCTTCAATCCTGGTGAACCGACCACCCCGCCGATGCCTGGCAGTCCTGGCTTGCCCTGGTTGGACAACAAACATACTCTGAGAGCCAAATCTAACACACTTGTAGTATTTTTGTGTCTCACTACTTAGAATGGAGAGACTTGGAATCTTTTTCACCTTTAAATCTCTCCAAGCTGGTTTCTATCTAACCTCCCTTTCATTTCCCAAATTCTTGAAAAGCAGTTGTAAGCCAATTCTGTGAACATCTGCAGAGGAATGGCTTGTTTGAAGAGTTTCAGTCAGGTTTTAGAGTACGTCATAGCACAGAAACAGCACTGGTAGAAGTTACCGACCACATTCTAATGGATTCAGACAACGGATTGGCCTCCACACTGTTAGATCTTAGTGCTGCTGTAACATTCTATCACAAAGTCTGAAACATGAAATTGGGATCAAAGGAGCCGCACAAAGCTGGTTTAAATCATACTGATCAGATAGATATCACTTTGTTCATGTTAACAGTGACTCTTCCTCACGCTTTAGTTAATCATAGAGTTCCACAGGGTTCTGTCCTTGAACCAATCCTTTTCACTCTATATATGCTTCCCTGAGGGAATATTATCCAGAGGCACAGCATCAATTTTCACTGTAATGCAGATGATACTCAGTTATATTTGTCAATGAAGCCGAATGAAACTAATCAGTTCATCAGACTTCAGGCATGTCTTACAGACATTTGGGTCAAGTTGTTCAGTTTGGCTTCACATTTCATTCTCATGAACTGAAAGCTCACATCTCAAGCTTTTAAGTCATGTGTCCGTGAGCTAAGTGGTCACATTCTTACCACTGATCCTGCCTCTCCTGGAGCTCCTGGTGCACCTCTGTCACCTGGCAGACCCTGGATGCACATGGAAACAAAACAAATGATTTGATCATTATGTATGTGTGTTATGTGTGTTAGAGCCAAAAGCTAATTGAATTTCAGCGGCCAAATAACCATGAACACATGCATACATTCAATTTGGTTTTATTTCGCATTTTATTCTCCAGCAATCATAACAGATTGATATCCCGATTTCATCATCAAGAAAGTAAGTGATCAATTAACAAATGGGCACATCTGCTGTTCTACCCACTGACTATACGGCTGCAGTTAGATTTTTCAAAGCACTTACTGTAAGCGCCAACAATACACTGTAACATGCACTCTCGACAGTAAAGACTCATTCCCAGTGCCCTTTTTTTTTTTGCAGATTTTTCATATAATCTGTTCATTCAAGCAACATAAAACCAATTGGCTGTCAGTGTCAGTAAATATGTCATTAATTCATATCATTTATCAGCATAATACCAACTAATGCAGGAATACCAGACCTACTGTGACCAGGTGACAGCGTATAATGGCATATAATGAAAGATAAACTGTAAGGATTGCAGTGACGTTGAATATGCCTTAATTACTGCGCTACGAGTATACCCCCGACAAATAATATATTTAGACACATTTTTGTCAAGCCACCTTTATAATGAGAGAGACAAATGTGTTCTCACCTTGGCTCCTGGGGGCCCTGGCTCTCCCTGAAGGCCTGGCTCCCCTCTGTCTCCCTGTGCAACACCAGTGACATAAGGTAACTGGCAGCAGATTAAAAAAACAAAAAAACAAAAACGCTACACTGATACTGTCGTTTTGAGGACTTACCTTAATACCTGGTCGACCAGGCTCCCCTTTCAGTCCTGCAGGGCCCGTTTTACCCTGACCAGCCAGGAAGACAGAAGGTAAGAGCCCATAAACACAGTCAGAAGTGCATTTGCTTAATTGAGGAAGCATTTTCAAAAGCTATTGTGTAGCTTGTAATACATGATAAGGGAAATTTGAAGCATCATTCCAGTAATGATGTTTCAAATGTTTAATTAAATGGATCTTGCCGTGCATTACTCAGTAGTGTAGCAGCAAGGCAGTAAATACAAGTAGATGCTCAGACTTGTACTGAGACTGTTGAATGGCATTCCAACGTGCAGATATTTTACCTCCATCCCCGGTAATCCAGGAGGCCCAGGTTCCCCAGGACTCCCATTTTGACCCTGCAGACAGAAAAACCTTGAACTGATTGTATCAGGTCCAAACAACATGTAGTCCAAAGTCAAGTGGCAGTAGCATGTAGCGGGGAAGAGGATACAGAGTCTGGTCAGCACTTACAGGCTTACCATCAGGGCCTGGGGGTCCTTCCCTTCCTTTCTCCCCTCTGAATCCCTGCAGAATCATACCACTTCATTACTAACATTTTTTTGTTGCCATCAGTCTGCCACTGGACAGTTATTTGTAATAAAAGGTTTTGACAAACATTTTTTTGAATGGTGTGCTATGAAGTTTACTGCTTCCAAATGATATGATCCTGATGACTTTATTAATCTCCTGAGGTTTTGTTTGGCACCAAGATGTGGTTGATATTTGTAGGAGTGAGTGAAAAGACCTCACAACAATTGAGTGGATTGCTGTGAAATGTTGTACATCCATCCTCCCCTCATGGCAAACTGTACAGCAATGACAAACTTGGCAAACCAGACCAAGGAAGGTAAATTAAGCTTTTCATTTGTGAAAGAAAGAATGTGTTCTTTCAAAATCAAAATAACATCATTTAAATCTGTTGAAATCTCCAATATTATAAAATGATTTTACAAAACCTGTAAGATGACAAACCAAAACTGAATTGGTAGAGCTTTGGATGGGCCAACGTGCCACGTAATGATGCCTACTACAGTAAAAACAAAAAAAGGGGCCATTATCGCCTATATTTATTAGTCACATAACAAAGTGGGACAAAACGGAAAATGGTTACAATGATAATTATCAGGCACCCCGATTTTCCAAAATATTTTTTTCAGCAGCTTTCCAAAAACCTTCCATCGATAAACGAAATAAACAAATGGTGCTAGAACTCACTGAAGGTCAGCAGAGAACAGATACAATTTTAAAATTAAATGCAATTTTTGGAAAATGGCACCAACTCCACATCAAAAACCAAAAATTTGCAGTTTTCCAGTTTTCCAATTTGCTTTTTGTGGTCTCTCCTCCCTTCTGTTATCGTATATTCCACTGTCATAAATAACGTGTAGTTACCATATTAAATTCATGCAGACATCTTGAGAGTGTAGCGATGAGTCATGTACCCTTTTGGCCTTTATGAGGCTGTGTGTGTGTGTGTGTGTGTGTGTGTGTGTGTGTGTGTGTGTGTGTGTTTGTGTGTTACCATGCGTCCTGGGGGGCCACGTTGCCCAGGTGGACCAACTATACAGTTGCAGTCTTCCTCCTCCTCCTCTGTGGCTGTTCGATTCAGAGGACACTGAGGAGAAACACGCACCAAAAAAAAAAAAAAATGTGAGCAACACAAAACATGCTCACTGCATTTAGATAGAAACACATTAGAAAACAGAATGGCAGCAACCAGAGAGTTCTGCTCCAGTTTTAAACCTAAGGCCTTATAGACTTAAAAACCTTTCCATTATGTAAATTCTCCTCAAAATTGACATAATTATTTTCACATAACATTTATGTTAAAAGAAAGTCAGATCAAAAATATGTGAGAGACGGGCAAGAAGCTGCACTTACCCTTTCATCATCCTGTAGACGGAGGAAAAAGGAGAGGATAAAATCATTTTTATTTTCTACGCAGCCTCAGTCATGCAAAACACTGAATGTTAAGTCAAAATATGACCTTTGTAGATTCATGCTGGTGACAGTGAAGATCTTACCACAGAGTAGATCTCACAAGCTGTTTCTCTCTCACTCTGATGAGGATCACAGTACAGACGCAGCTTCTGAAGGTCCACCTATTTCAAAAGCAATAACACCATGATTTGTGTTTCATTAAAATAAACATGGGATCAAAATTGAAAATGACATACAGAATATGGTAAAAACTGGTAAAAAAAAAAAAATGTCTAATGTTAGTGTTTTTAGTAACTAAGGGCGCCTGTCCCCAACACAGATGACACAGCCATTATCTCTCTCTCTTAACTGTCCTTTCTGTCTGCTCTAACTGTCCACTGCATGTGCTGCATGTAAGTGGTGAAGCATCCAGACATACAATCAATTCATGCTTCAAGTACTGCTGAGTTTTTTCTGTATAGCAATTTACCAATGTTAGCGTGGATACTGTAAAGCAAGACCAAATACTTTGAGAAAAACAAATAAAAAATGTCATCAGTTAACATTTTTCAGATACATTCGGTGTGAACATTTTGTGCCTCAAGGGAAAAACATCATCTCCCCGTGATATCTTTGTCCTTTCTCGTGAATGAATTTCGGAATGAAAAGGTCACCACTAGAAATGGTTACGTCGTTCTGTGAAATTAATATATAGAGACAAATATACATTTTTTCCATTTTTTTAGTGTTTGAATGGAATGAACCGAATCTGAACAAGACAGGCCAAAGAAATGTTGATGTTTGCTTGAGATTTCACATTTAATGTACTTATAATCCATTATTTCATGCAGGTGATGTGCCGCACTTGGTGTTGAGTTAAAGCAGTGCACTTGGACCCTTAACTGCAATTTAATTTGGAGCTGTGATTTGTACTCACGGGCACAGTGGTGTCATCTCCGATCCTCTTAGCCACCTGTGTCTCCCCATTGATGAAAATGGGCTCCGTGGCTTCCAAATTGATTTCCTGGATCAGTTGATCATCAAGGAAACTGGTCACCTGACTCGGCCTCACCAGAAGTTTGAGCTGATGCCATTTTCCATCATACAGAGTCTAAAAGACGGCACAAATATGGTTATCAAAAATGTAAAGACAATTTAACTGAGAGTCTGTTCATTCATCAGCCTGAAACAAATCTTTGTTCAAGCTCCCTTTCCTGAGGAAAGTTGGATCTAAAAATAATTATTAACCTGTCAAATCTTCTTTTACTCGGCCTTCCGCTGTTGGCAGTCTTATTTGTGCATGTGAATCGTCTCATCTGTGTGTTCCCTGAATGCTCTAAATATACTTACACCACTAAGTCACTACAACCAAATGGTAATCCTGTTTTTCATCACAATTATCTTTCTTCAAAGCTCAAACTTTCCAGCGAGTGAAAGGGAGAGAGACAGAGCTGCCATTGTTTTATTGGAACTGTGCCACAGCCATCATTTCCAAACGATAAATCACAGCCTGCTACCGTGTGCCACATCAAAACAAATGAAGTCAAACATGTGCAAGCATAAATTGAATATAATTACAACCTTCTCAACTTACAGCTTAGGTGTGTATAAGGATGGAGGGTGGCGAGTTCCTCTTGGAAAATACAACCTGGCGTGTCCACCAGAATGTGTTATTACCTTTCGCTGGCATGGAGAAAGGTACATGCTCTCCAAGAACTACAGATCCACCAACTAGTTTGCCCACGGGAAATGGTTTAGAGGAGAAAACATTTTCTATGAAGCAACTCCCGGCTCCCACCACGTTGCTCATTTAGCTGTGTATTGAAGCGAACAGGGGATGATGTTTGGCCCTCTGCAAGTCATCCCAGTCAGGCTCACTCACTCACAGCAACCAGCATGAAGGGGAGCCCCAAGATTGTAAGACAGCAAAGCTCAATCCCCTTTCTCTTTATATATATACACCGCCAGCCAAACGTTTGGACACACTTTTCTATTCATTTGAATGAGAAAGTGTGTCCAGCCTTTTGATTGGCAGTGTATATATATGTGTGTGTGTGTGTGTGTGTGTGTGTATATATATATACACACACAAACCCCAAACCCCAATTCCAATTAAGTTTGGACATTGTGTAGAATGTAATTAAAAACAGAATACGTGTTGCAGGCATCCATTTCAAAATGAGCAAATGTTTGCCAACTTCATTGGAATTGGGGTATATATATATATGGGGGGTATAATTAATAATGCAAGTTTAAGCAGCTGTAGTGTCAATTAAATAAAAGCTTCTTTTTTAAAATGTATACTTCAATGTGCAGGTGTTAATTTCTTAGTCATCAATATGCCAAATACCCATGTTTATCTAAAACACAAACCTGGAAGCCAGTTTGAAAGATGATTCTTTGTGCCGTTTCCGTGATGCTAGTGGTGGTGAAAGTGACCGTTTTGTCCTTCCCACAAAGAGTCACTGCAGCCTGGGTCTCCTTATCCTTAGACAGCACCCGCCAAAGGTCAAATGTCAGCTTGCTAGAGAACCCTTGTAGCCGCAGGGTGGCTACAAACACATAGGATGGAGGGAGGCCTTCTGGGAAAATATCCCTAGTATAAAAATTAAGTAAAATAACCAAATATGAAACTGAAAAAAAAAAAAAAAAAGCAAAAATATGAGAAATGACAGACTATAGGGCTACCTGGTTTTCTCAGTAATGTCTACATAGGCAGAAAGGGCATATGCTTTCTCTGACACCAGAGAGCCAGGGATCTTCTTGGCCTTCATTTGAATGTTCATGCCCACCATGAGCTCAAAGCCTTTCTCATCCCTAGATGCCACAGGGATTCGTGTCGGGCATACAGACTCTAGAGAGGAGAGGGTCATTAGTTCAGATTCCTCAGCACAAATTCAAAATCATTCAAATCATTTCATCACTAACTCAACTTTGTTAAATTTTGTTGTTTTGCTTTGCTTTTTTTTTGGTGCTGGGCAGACAGCAAAAATATCAGCCATAAAACGTGTTAATAGTGTAGTGTTTTAGGGTAATGCCACTTTATTCTGAGGATGTGTACATGTCACAATTAAATAGCAAGCAAAAACAATGTAAACCTGCCATGGTCAGTGAGGGTAACTCCTTCACAACTCAAAGTTATAAAGAATTAGCACGAGAAACCAAATAATCACATCGGTCCACTCAGTATCTCATGAACCTCACCTTCACAAAGCTTCTGCTCCATGGAGTCTCGGATCCGGTCAATGGTGGTGTAATCTTCAGCATACAGGACATAGGTGGATGATGGTTTATTGGCAATGGATAGCAGCTCTGAGGTGGTGATCTCACTGCCAACACCAACTGCGAATACAGTGATTCCCTGGGCTCGTGCTTCCATACTGGCATCCACCTAAGGAAAAATTAATCTTTGATGAAAATGAACCCCTAATTGGTCAGAATAGACGCTCTTAATTTAGGTTTTACATTTAGATGAATGAGTTACATTTAAAATATGGAAAGAAAATTTACCACATCGTCCTGTGACTTGCCATCAGTGACGACCACAGCAATGCGGTTCTTGACTCGGCTGACCCGCTGGGATGAGGGAAAGACATGGTCCACAGCAAATTTGATGGCCCTGCCAGTCTGCAAAATAGGGAGACAATAGTGAATAAACATGACTTCCATGCTTTAAGGGACGGAATGTGTGAACTGGTCTGTTCAGCAGTTCTCAGCCACTGACCACTGCTTCACAAAGTGCAAATTAAATTATATGAAGATATAAAAAAGCTTTTTTATGTCTCCTGGGGAGCATTACAGCAGCAGATCACAGCAAGATACACCATGCAAACTGTCCTCCAAAATATAAAATGTATAATTCAAGGAGGACACTTTGCTTTCATAGAACAAACTTGGAAAGCCTGTGTGTTTATTGGCCACGTTTATGCCTGTGGTGTTGTTGAGTGGTCATGTTGCACCTGTGGTGAGCAAATCCTGGTCCACATTGACTATGCCTAACCATAGCCTGCCTCTCCATAACTGCCCCCAGCTTGCTCCATTTTATTAGTTTCTTGTTTTTGGGTGAAGCACTGGAAGCTGTGAAGATTTTTACATGATATTTAATGGGCCATTTTAGGGAGGAAGTCTGTTATATTCTTCCACCACTCTCCTGCATGCGTGCCTCAGTGAAGTATTCGTGATACCAGGAGCCAGGTCAGTTTATTTGTTTTGTGTATGTAATGTTTACATACATCTTTACTGTGAACATATAGTGTGAGCAGAGCGCACAGTTTTCTACATTTGTCTTTTATGTAGTGATATAATAATTGCTGTACTCAAGTTTGGAATAATGGAAGTGTAGTGAGAAACGATTCTGCCCTACCTGCGTGTTTCCTCCCAGGTAGGTGATGCTCCGTATGGCTTGGATGAGATCTGCTCCACCCTGATGCTTCCCTAAAGAAATCTCTAGACGAGGTGTGTCACTATACTGGATTACAGCCACCTAAAGCACACACAGGCAGGAGAAAATGCTGCCAACTGATGCACTCCGATAAAACTTGCTTTAACTGGTGAAATGTTTAGGTGATAATCAACAAGAAATGAACTAAATTCAGATTATGAAGAGCTGAATGGAGACCTGTAGAATCCACGTCGGCTGCGGCTCAAATGGAAAATACAATCTCACTTGGAGGGAAAACTGAATTTTGTGTGGTGAAGACCAAGTTCAGTAGTATAACCAAGTTGATTATACCTGCGTGTAGTGGGAACTGATGTCAAACTGGCTGGTGATGTTGATAAGCCACTGCTTGGCCGTGTCAAAGTCAGAGAACCCGACGCTCCATGAGCCATCGACAATATACACCAGGTCATTTACAGCAGTGCTGCAACCTTCACATACATAGGGAGAAAAACAAAAACTCACACAGTGAAACAAAAAAAAAAACATCGTGGAATCCAAAGTAAGATTTAAAATGCTGCTGTGATCTAAATTAATAATCATGTCAGAGTGATGCTGGTATGTAATATATGGCCACTTGTCAGTGTCTCCAACGGTTTCAGTTTGTCTGGTGTAAACTGTGTCCTCCCTACCAGCCCGGACATCATCGTCCTCTTCTGCAGCGTCCACCAGGGTCAGGAGCAAAACTACACTCCATACCGACCAAAGTAACATGGCTCTGTAGGAGCGCTGTCCACCTCCGTCCAGTCCAACCGGGCTAAACCAGAGTTGAAATAACAAAAAAAATTCAAATGTGTAGCATGACAAATACAGGGGATTAATGTTTTATAAAAAGAAGAAAACCCTCAATAGTGGTTCATTACCTGATGGTGATGTTACATAGTTTTTTTTAGCCATTGAGCTTCAGTGCATTCAGTAAAAATGATTCTATGCTTTCTTTTGAATACAACTACATCATTATAGAAAGATCTGGGAAAGATCAGCATTGAAGTAATTAACAAAGGCTAGAGTGCCAGTTCTATTGGCACATATACATACACCCAAGCCATAACAGAAGGACCACGATTCGATGGAGCCATCCACTTTGTTGAGAGAAGAAGTAGTAAAATGGATCAAAGTCTCTGTGGCCAGTATGTTCCTGGAGTTTAAAGTTTTTAAGCACCTTCTCTTTAGACTGAGCTGGGAGATATAATTAGAAATATAGACTCTCTCCATTTAATGTATGATTTTCTAAAATGTGCTCCATTTGCCTCTGACCACACCACGAGCCTGCAAACAGTGATATCAGTGTATAGTTAAGACACTTCCATGTGAGCGCAACAAACTGAGAACTGCAATGAGTGTGGATGGTGGAAGAGTAGTTTCTGCAGGTGTTAGGCTTAAGCTTTGGTAGAATAGAGGCATGTCTACTTACATTACTGTACCAGCCCGGTGTTTACTGTAAACCATATCATGTCCAAACAGTTAGATGCCTACACCAAAGCTTCTTTTTTTACCAAATGTCTTGGGATTCTGTCTTTTGTCTTATAAATGGACATAAGTATGCATACTCCTTAATACATACTGAGCTGAGGCATATGTGGATCTATATCTGTAAAAGAGAGAGGTTTTACAGCAGTCCATAAAAGTCCAGGGGATAATGGTGAGCGGACTTTGAATACGAAATAAATCCAGACTTGAAGATGAGGGTGAATTGCCCCTCATCCCTCTCGCTTCCCTTCCACTGTCCCCCTTTTTTTTTTATTTCCTCTTTGCTCTTCATCCTTCTGAAATGCTTTTGTGATTTTTTTTTTTCATGCTGTGCTGTGCAACATATGGTCAAGTAGTGTTTTCCGTGAAGCTCTCCCCGTGTTCATTTTGCAGCGCAAACATGGCTCCACCAACCACAAGGCTGGGCCAGAGAAAATAACAACGTGAGCACTATGCCGGGATGGGAAAACAGAAATATAAACATGGTAGGGAGGGCTGCAGTGTGCTGGCAAGGGCTTTAAAAGCAGGGGAGGATCAGTGAGCTGAAGAGAGCACGGCTACCACAACCTTTACTTTACAAAGCTACATAGCTCGCTATTATGGAATCATATTTTTGCAGTGTACTTCCACTTATGAACTTTTTCCACAACTAAACGAATACAGTATTAAAGAGAATATATAAAAACATAGCCAGATAAACTGGTTAAGTATTATTTTTTCAATACAAAATTCACATAGTATATAAACTAACAATGTTGATAGGGATTTTTTTCCCAATACTGTTTGCATGGAAGAAATTAATTTTCAACATTAATGTGGTCAGTCAGCATGCCCATGTGCACCCCAGGTGGATGAAATGTGAGTAGCATGGGTAAAAGGTGGGCCATGTGCTTTAAATGAGTGTTGGGTAAACTAAATGAACTGCGTGAACTCCATTCCGTGTGGCCTGACTATATTGATATCTGCTGGGTACATGTGAGGAAGCAGACATATTTCAAATGGTCCTTTTGCCTTAAAGTGGACAATTACTGGCAGAAAACTGCTAACTCACTGCTTAGTTCATTGTGAATAAAATCAGGCCAACTCCATCAACACATTACAAACCAAAACTGATTCGATTAGTATTATATTGGTGTATTCGGGCATCCCAATGGCTACCCTTTATCATCACAGTGTAACGTTAGATGCTTCCTCAGCCAGGTCCTGACAAGCTGCTTCATGCATTTATTTTTAGAAGACAAGGTTACCATAAGGCAACATGGCAGTATAGTGATTAGCGCCCAACAACTAGATGGTCATGGGTCCAGTTCCTGGGCCCGGGGCCTTTCTGTGCATGCTCTACCATCCAAAGACCTGACTCTAAATTGTCCGTAGGTCTGAATGTGAGTGTGAGTGGTTGTTGGTCTCTGTCTGTCTGTGTGTTGGCCCTGTGATAGACTGGTGACCTGTCCAGGGTGACACCACCCTCACCCAGTGTGAGCTGGGATTGGCTCCGGCAACCCCCGCGGCCCAGAAACGGATAAGTGGTAGAAGATGAATGAACGAATGAATGAAGATTACCATATTGCTCTAATTCAGATCAATTTGCAATCTTAAATAAACTCAAATTTATGTAGAAGACTGCAGCCAAAAATTTTATGAAGCACTGTTTCAACTTCTCTTCACTGGCTCCAAATAAAACAAGGAACCGATTATAAAATGTTGGAGGGTTTTGTTTTGTTTTTTTTTTTTTTACATCTGATAATTGTTTAGCTCCTCCCTAAAGATCAAAAATAGATCCCTTATATCACTCCAGCAAAATTCACCTCAATCTGCCTTGAATGAATTCTAAGTCAGGGAAGGAACTACATCAGCTTCAGTCTTCATGAATGAAAGCCTTCTACACCAAGATTTATAGCATAGATTCAAGATTTCAATAGCAACAAAAAAAGACGTGTAATTTTTACAGCCTGTAGTTTGCGTATAAGTAACAGGTGAACTTGTTTTCTTACCCTCTCTTCAATCTCCCCTTTTTATTCTAAAGCCTTTCTCATTTATATTTTTTTCATTTGCTCTTTGTCTTGAAGCAAAGTCAGTGTATGCCTGTTGTTTGAAATTTTTGACATGATATTACTTGATAAGATAAATTGCACAGCAACAGAGATCCAGAAAGGTCCCTGGACCTTTAATAAATGGAGTGTGATTACTGACAATGTCTTTGAATTGACTGGCATTTAGCTTGCCCTTTAGATTAATCCAAAACTTTCTACATTTGTCATTGTCCTTTGCAGCTGCCCTTTACTTTGGTTTAAAATATATATATATTTTTTTTTTCTTCATTGTTTTTGTCTTCAAGTGCTCGCTTTCTCTGCCCTTAGTTCACACAGACAGGTGTTTCGTCAGGTTACCGAACTCCTGTGAGGAGTGTGTAGGTGTGTACACACCTTGCTCTACTGCCATCTTTCTTTTGTCATTTTAAACCTCTTCTTATATTCTCAAATGTTAACAAAAGTCTGACCTGGTGGTAATAAATAAATGTTGTTTCAAACCATCTGGAAACGCTTCATTTTAATTCTAGGGAAATGTATTCCAGGCTTTCACTGTACACAAGCTTTGGTGCCAAACCCCAGTGTTGCATGCTGGTATGTCTGAATGGAACAGAACGGTTATTATTAGTAGAAGTTGTAGTAGTGGACTAACACCTGTGTTTCTTCATGCTAAGACTTCCCAAATGTTAACATAGTACATTGGAATGTAATACAGGCAGCATGTCACTTAAATCACAATGAACGGAAAGTTTCAAACTATGCCATACATTATAGCTTATACGAAAATGGAGATATGAACTCCATCAGTTTCAAATCATCCGTTTAATTAACAAGAACCTCATGTAACATGGTGTGAACGCAACCCCATCATAAGGGTGAAGGAAACCACTGTCAACATCCTGTTTCGTCCCAACAGGCATTTTTGTTTTTTCTCTCTATACCACAATCTTTCCCTTAGCCTAACTGGTTAGTTTATGTGCATAGACCTCAACAAATCTCAACCATAGTCGAGATAGATCAAGAAACAACCAAATGATTGTGATTTGTAACTGATGTGCAGACACAGACGGTGCTGTTATACCAGATGAGATCCTTGAATATAGGTTGTTTTTTTAAGGTAATTATGTATTTCCTGTTTTAGAGGACAGCAGAAAACAAGCTCCTTAGTTCATAACAGTTCTGTTCATGGAAGAGAAGAGTTTCAATAATGATAGGACACATTTTTTTGTCTACAGCGGTCAGCTTTACAACAGCTGCAACTCAGCCTGTGCAGCACGGCAAGCTAAAGGGCATGTAACATCTACCATCTAATGTTTAGCCTTTAAATTGTCAAAATTAGTGTTGTGTTGGAACAAAATTCTATAGATTTTTTAAGAGGAAAAATCCCACGGGAACATGGAGGAAGTATTCAACACAAAAAGGACCAGGAGTGAAATGTTACAGTCAAGACGCTTAAGTGAATAACACACAGACTGCCTGCCACTGGAGAGTGGTTCATGTTTTTCACCATTTCTAAAAAAGTCAGAACTTATGTTCCTAAAAAAAAAAAAAAAAACAACAGACAAATTTTTTTCCCTTTCCTAAGATCCATCTGTACTTCACTTCCTTACAGCCTCTTTCTTTCATTTTAAAACCCATCAGTCATTACAGACACAGAGTGTGGATAGGTGGGTACCGAACCTGAATTCCTCCGGACCTCACTCTGTATTTAGCAAACTGGAAGTGCTGTATACCGACCACATCAAGCACCTCGCCTTTCCTTGGCATCACAGAACATTCCTTGTGCACAGACGCTGGATTGCTCAGCGTCCTCGCAGAGTTTATGAAACAAGAGCATCCCTGACATGCTCATACCTGCTATATTTCTGACTAACAGCTGAGAATATTAGGTCATTGAAATATAATTGCAATGTGGTTAATATTAATTAAACACCTTATCTAAATTAAAGCATATTTACTTTGATTCATATTTATTCTACTAATTGCTGAAACTGAATGTTTTGTGTATTTTAAAGATTTGCAATTTTGTAGCATTACAATCATTCCTGTCTATTTATGACACTGTATGAAAATATTACAGAAAATCTATTGAAACTTTATAATTTCATCAATGGGCAACTGAAAGTACCAGAACAGGATAGGCTGTATCTTTCATTTTCTATAGGGGCAGTTGTACAATCTACGGCTGACAACCACAGTCTTGCTTTAAATTGAGTACTGGAACATATAACTAAAAGGCAAAATAACTACCATGACCAACATATTTTAGCTGCCATGTAAAGCCTAATGTTAACTATACTTTTCTGTCAAATCAAACTATACATCCCAAGTCGAAAAAATGGTTTGTCACTCCCATACTATCTTCAAAAACCATCCCACACACCTTCTCCATCATTTCCAAATCATCCTGTAGTTGTACATACAGTAATTAGAATGCAAGAAAAAGTTATTTCAGGATACAGACTCAACTAACAGTATAACTCTGAAATGCCAAAAGACACACAGAGAGAGACACTGGTCCTTTTACACGAAAGCAGAGGACCTTTCTGACCCATAATCAGAGGTTGATGTATGCAGTTATACTGTATATTTAGCCTGTCTTTTCATTGTCCTGATGGCTGGTCACTGGTGTGGTGGCCAAACCAAAACCATGCCATGGTAGAATCAAGTTTGGAATAAAAAAAAAAAAGACTGTTGAAAAGCAGTGATCATACATGTATGTATGTGTTGACAGCATGTATGGATAGTCAGAGATATATACAAAGTATGAAACTACAACCAACCTGCGAAAAAAAAAGAATTAAAAATCATCTGATAAATTGCATACAACACAAACTATGATCTCGGCCTCAGCACACACTAAACTCTGAATTCACTGAAGCGGGCCTGCCCTCTACAAAATCCTGCCACATGACAAGTCATGCCTCGAAAGTCTTACCTTTCTCTTTCGGCTGCAAGAAACCAGTGATGACTGCCACTTTGCAAGGAGAGAAAGTGAAGACACTGAGGCCCTGCCTTGGTAGTGACAGTCTTCCTTCTGGTTGGCAGAGGGAGTGGTGGGAGTGTCAGGGCAGCCGTTACACATCGTGGCTAGCTTCACCACAGGGTATGTTGCTACACGCTGGCTACGGGCTGATGTGGATCCAGCATGGATTTACAAACACAGTCGTACAGGATGTGTGGACTGACCACAGTGTGAAAATACATTAGTGTCTGAGTATTTTTGCAGCACACGTCTATTTTTATTCACTGGTAACATCTGCATTTCATTCAACTTCAAACATGAAATGAAAACCAGTTTAAGAGGACTCCCAATAACTTTGTGGATTTTAATTCCTCGCCAATACATTCTAACTAGGCCAAGCACAAGCTCTTATTGTGAAACCAAGGCTTCTTGTGAGCAGTTGAAAACTTAATCTGTAGTCATTCCATAAACCAGGGAAGCTCGGTGTTCAGCATATTTACTGCAGCTTTGAAGGCATTTTATAAAATTGCAGCACTATGAGATGCAAGAGATGAAACAGCAGGTCTTGAATTGCATGCTCAATCAATGTACTGAAATGATGATGAAGCTTTAACTGGCTCAGAATTCAGTAAAATGTTCTGCATAGAAAGTAATGTGTGTTTCACATTACTGTTGCTACAACTTTTTAGTGTGACATTATTATTATTATTTTTTTTTTACAATTTAAAATCTTTGCCTTTGGGCTGCGCAACAGGATTTCCTATTATTTTTTTATATTGTTTCTATTATTCCTGAATTTGTTCAGATTAGTTCAAAACATGCTACAAAGATTGAACATCAGATTGTGATCTGTAAAAACATGTGTTAAGCAAAACTTTTCATTCCTCGCACATTTTTCATAAAGTTCTGTCACAAATAAGGAAAAAAAAAGAGGTTTACCCTAACAGCCAGATGTTTGTGTCTTTTGTACTCTACAATCAAGATTTAAGTCAACTTGTTTCCTCCAGACACTTTCTTAACTCTTGGAAATGATATTTCTCTTTCATTTGATATGTTGATATCTGAATGGGTATGGACTACCAGGATGGTGAAACACACACACACACTGTAAAGCAACAATGTAGATTGGTTTGGCAACTTTTAACACAGGCTCAGTTAGACCCTGCACTGTGTTGCCCCCTGTTGGAGTCTCACGGAGAGGCCCTTCTCGGATACCCTTCTGATCAGGGTTTCTGCTTACTGGGTTTCTGAAACTAAGCACATTATAAAAACACTGGATTAAAAGGGACACATGAAAACTTTTGGGAAAAAGTCTGATATTTATAGTGTTTAAAAGACTGCATACAGTATAGCCAATCATTTTTTTTATTAACATAGTGTGTTTCAGTTTAAGACAAGATTATTTGAACTGTTCTGTTTGAAATTGGCTGTTTCACACAGACTCAGTGGTAGTCTCTCAACATCCAGGTTGTCTTATCCTATCTCTGTATACTCCACCTCCTCAATCCATCCTTCTTGGACAATTACAAGAAATCAAGTCAGAGACTTGATTTGACTATAATAATCCAGTTCAGACTGACACTTGAAACGTTGCCTTGATTATTTGACACATTTTCAAACACAAAGCTGATCAATAAAGCTGCCCCACTACATTTACCTATTATTTTTCTTTGCAATTATCACCATTCATCTCTGGAGGGCAGTGTTGCTTCAATGACACAAACACTATTTATAATATCTGTCATAGCTCTTTTCTTCAAAGCCCAGATGCTATATCAGAAAGAAACTAAGAAACCAAGGTTATTAAAGAAGTACTTTATACTTTTTAAGTACTATTAGGTACTACCATTTTAGGTACTTAACCTAACTAAAATATTTTGCTGTTTTAGTCTACTAAATTTCATTTAATTTCTTTTCTTATTGGTTTTTGTGCAGATTTAGATTGATAAGACAAATGATCATTTTTTTAATCATATATGAAGCTAAAACTTTTTCTAATTATGTTACAATATCTTCAGCAAAATGAACACCAATTTTACCAGCTTCAGCATTAATGTTAATATCTTAAACTATAATGTTAAGCACACTAATATAAGATTTGAAATGTAACATTCTGCATCCAAGCACTTTTTCCGTAAACTGTATGTTCACTGTATATGATGTGGTATGCTCCATTTGTAACGGAATTTGCACAAATACAACAAGAACACCTTCAAAAGCAAATCCTGCATGAATTATGGTCCCTGCTATAGTTACCTTGATCCCCTGGGAAAGGCTGGGCATGTGTTGATTATGCTAGATTATTAATCATAAATAGCTCAGAGACCTTTTATATAAACTAACTGGGCGTTAAATTATGAGAATAACTAAATAAATGCGTGTGATTTTTGTTATGATTCCTGCAGTGACTGGACGGGTAAAGGATAAAATGAGAAATAAATAAACAAATAAATAAAAATAAAGCATTTTTTTAATGGATGCGCACACGTGATGGCAGCATAGAGCAAACAGCGCACCGCTCCCGTGCCGGAAATGAAGCGTAGAAGAAGAGCGTCCAGCAGGGGGAAAAAAAGCTACAGTACTATCGCAGCGTCAGATCATTAGCTAATAGTAAAAACACTGTCAAACCGCTCATAGCTCGCCTCTGTTTTCAGCATTACGAAACGGTCTGAGTCGTCAATAATGTGTCTTGGTCCGTTATTCACACTTTGAAGCCTCTCTCGCAGCGCTGATAATGCTGAAAATGAAACTACCGACGAAAACGGGCGAGGAAGAGGGCGACGAAACGGCCGAGGACGATTCATTGGATCGGTCGGAGCACCGACATATTCCCAGGGCGTTATCTCCCTGCTCGGGGTCCGACAGGCTGGAGGAGCCGCTGAGACCTCATGTGTATCCATCCCAGCTGGACAAGGAGACTGTTTTCGAGTGGTTCGGCCTCCACCTAAACCCCGCTAAGCGGATCGAGTTCATGTGTGGGCTCTTACATATGTGCCAGCCCCTGGAGCTCCGCTTTTTGGGATCTTATTTGGAAGATCTCGCCAGGAAGGACTACCATGTTTTACGAGACTTTGAGTTTCGGGCGAACAGTCCGAACGATCTGGGCGTTTTGACGGATGTGATTGACCCGGTGGTCAGGTCCAAGCTCCTGGTCTGCCTGTCCCTCCTCGGGTCTGACAGCAGGGAATGTGCTGGAATACTCTTTCGGATACTGAGCCATGTGGACCCGGCCCTGTTCTACAAAAGCTATGACTACTCCCTTCTCCCATTCAGGGGTCCTCACCATCACCCGTTCCACCCGCCGTGTCAGGACGGGAACGTGTACGGGAGGCAGGAGCCGACCTGCGGCTTCTCAGCCAGCGAGACGGCGGCAGGACCCCTGGAGCAGTTGGCACTGCTTTTTACCATGGCCTCTCTACACCCAGCTTTTCATTTCCATCAACGGGAGACGGTGCGAGGGCAGCTGGACAAAATAGAGCTGGCTTTAGAGGAGAGACGTCAAAGTCAGCTGAGACTCAACGCCCAGGCGACGGTAACCCAATGACCAATAAAGCCACCGTTATAGTGTCAGGCGCTAAGCTAACACCACGTTTGCTTAACTCTAACTTCTGACCTGCAGACCCGAGTTTAAATCGCTTCCACAGATGTAGCTGCAAGTAAAGCATACGTGAAATATACACGTGTAATTGAATATAACGATAATTTTTTTTACAGCATGCTAAATAAGGTGGCAGGAAACGTCCTTTTCTTAGCCGTTGATGCTAACCGTTAGCTAACGTTTATAGGCTAACCGTTAACCTGCAGCCAGGTGCTTTGAACTAGTGTCACCGGCTATGGCCAGATGTTTAGAGTGCTGCCCCTCGTATTGTATAGCTTCCTGCATACTCGCTGCCGTTAGATTTCCTGCTCAGTGAAAGTCATTACCCAGCCCACTGGATGCTAAGATGCCCGTATTAACTGTGTATCCAGATGAAATGCCGAGCTGCTGCTCTGATGATAATGTGTGATTATCCTGCAGCCTGCTGCTCCACTCTGGCCCATCCCGGATGCTCTGTGCTCTAACTGTGCAGGCAGCAGCAGGTGTTTGACAAAACACTGCTCAACTTCAAGCCTTTTCACTAAATGTCTACTTTTTTTTTTTTTTTTGTAGCCCAGTCCACAAGCAGCAGCAGCAGTCGATTTTACTGATTTATGTTCCCCTCGGCATGTGTGTGTCAGATGAGTTAGCTGTGGGAGTGAAAATGTGCACCTGTGTATAGTAGCTGGTAACTGTCAAGCTGATCAGAGATTTTAGTTGTTGCTGACCTTTTAGACAGCTGTTTCCCATTTCAGCCCTGAGTTTGTTGTGTAGCATTAGAGCTTTTTAAACTTAATGAAAGACGTGCCTGAGTCCTGAAGCATATGTGTGACTTTGTATAACAGGCCATGTCCTGTCTTTAAGATTGGGTTGGGAAAAAGTTTTCCTCACCTTGTTGTTTAACCACCTGGATCAGTTCAATTCCGTTATATTGATATCATGTCAAATCATAATTTAGATTATTTGAAGGCACTCTACAGAGTAAGATCAAGGCCTTACAGTATTGCACACAAAACCCAACATCCATCAGCTGTTATTGTGAGGTTGTAGCACTCTGACTGGTTGTTGTAATGGTTGTAGATTGATACTTGAAAGTTAATGTTAATAATTGCACATTTGAGCCTCATATCAACCTGTGGTTAAAAAAGATTGACCTCAGACACTTTTGCACGGTATCCCTAATGAGACATTTGGTGTTATTGTTTTATTGAAAAATGATAAATTGGTTTTTCCCAAGTAAACCTTGGAACTTTCATTCCTAACACGCAAGACACGGTAAATGTGAAAACTAAACAATTGAACTGTCACTTTGTTTACCTCTTGGAGACAATATTTGGTCGCTGTTTGTGCGAACGGCATATTCAAAGCAATTTACACTGATATTGGTGAAGGAAAAAGAAGATATCAGAAGTCAGTTTATACCCATTAGAAATCTCATCTGTTACTCAATCCCTTGAACCATTAGCCATAAAGGTTCATCTTTTTAACTCCATCACAGCTGATAACTCTTATTAGACTTTTTCTCCCCTCAGTTTCATGTTATTTAATGCTGGAAAGAGTTGGTAGCTCAAAATCACACCCCCTAGTCTGTTGAAACATGACGTATTTTTGAAATCCCAGGGTTTATTTCAGAAAATTATAGGGCTGAGTTTTTGAATGAGCAAACATTTGATCCTCTTTTTAACACAGTCTATTAATGCCATATATACTAAAAAAAAAAAAAAGAAACAAGTTATTTTAATTGGAAATAAATGACCATTCACTTGGAAAAAGTAACCACACACGTACATTTATTCACCTAAAGACCCATAAAATTATAATCAGGGCTTCCAAATTTGGTGCCAACAGTTGGCACTCCTCAGGGAGTGGGAGGGGAGTCCGTCTTCTCTAAGCTGTGCTGTTCTCTTTGCATTCAAAGTTTTGCCATCCCTAGATATAATGAGGTCCCTAAGGCCTTGGAAAAAGGAAAGAAGGCTTTGGGAAAGGATTTCAAAAGATTTCCAAGTTATTCGAAAGAAACCAATATATTGAGAGGAAAACCATCGACTAGTAGCACAGATTTCAAGTGACAGCCAAATTTGTCCTTGAGCATACTTTATGTAATGCATTTATTTATTTATTTATTCATTTATTTTTGTATTTAACATCTGCGTTGAATCACGGGGACTTTAACAGTTGCCTTTCTTGTAGAGAGGACTGTCAAAAATGAAGCTGTTGCATCTGCTATCAAGGAAAAATCGCACAAGTTTGCTCTCCATGGGAGATGCACCAGGAAAAAAAAAAAAAAAATACATCAGCCCAAGATAACAGTAGTGAACATGAAGACCTAAAACCAAACCTTTTGGAAAACGTGTTATGGACAGATAAATAAATGTTTTTTGGCCACCGCAACAATAGGCATGTTTGGTGCAGACCAAGTAAAGCTTTTCAGAAGGAAAACGTCTTAACCAACAGTAAAGAGTGGTGGTGGAAATGCTATAGTTAAGATAGGTGTTTGCTGCTTTTAGGACCCTTTCATTCAACTATGATTTCTTATTCATTTAGAAGACCCCTTGATGATAAAGCTAGGCCACTTTTCTGAAAGTTGAAGTTGCACCTTTCCTGTGAAGTACATTAGTAAATCTACCAAAAAAAGGTCCAAAATGAAGAAATGCATGGTTACAGTCATAGCCTAGATTTAAGCACATTGAAATGTAGTGGGAAGATTTGAAAGGGGTGCATGCAAGAAAACCCTCAAACGTCTAGCAACTGAAGGGATTTAGTATGGAAGATCGGTGAAGAATTTCAACAAGCCAATGCAGAGTCTGGTCAACAACTACCCAAAATGCCTACAAGAGTTTATTTAAGCTTAAAGGGGCAAAAGGAGCTACTGAGGCCAAATGTTGCACTCACTTTTCCATAGTGTTAAATCAATTGATATGTTTCTTTAATAAATGAGTAAAAAAGTTAATTATCTGTTTGTACTGAATCAAATAGGATCATATATTTGCACGTTCAAGTGTGTAGAAAGAGTCAGAAGTTTGATTGGGCTGCAGTTATTTTTCCATGACTGGTTACATACAATGTATACATATGAATGGAAAATCGCTTTCCTACTCTGAAGTCATGCTAGGAATGCAAAAGTGCTCCATAGTGATTCAAATGTCAAGAGTTTCCCACCAGGATATGTAAACCCCGTCACTGCTCTGTCCACATGTCCACTTTAAATTAATCTCATTTTGGCTCTATGTCTTCCTGCTTCTACACATGTGGTGCGTTTAGCAGTCTAAATTAGATATTCTCTAACCAGATGTTGGAGAATACTATTTCATGTAAAAAAAAAAAAAAAAAAAAAGAAGAAATTGCGCTGTTTGCGTTTTCATAGGGAGCTGCACAAAAATATCAAATGATGTAACTTGATTTGACAAGTTGTTTGGTTCTCAAAGCGTGATGAAAAAATTTTTTCGGTGTGGATTTTGAAAGAAGGGGCCATACCAGGCCTTTGCAGCCTGTGCCTCCTGCCTTGAGCTACTAGTAAAGCAAACTCTCTGTGGTCAATTTACACAGGAGGTAATGGGAGGAGGGATAATGTAGGTGGTGGAGTAAAAAAAGCTGCATTGATTTTTATGTTATGCATTTTTTTTCCATCTGTCCATCAGTAGTGCAGTGCTAAACTGCTCTTTCAACCCAGTGAGTGTACCTCTAAACAGCACTTTGGGGCTGTCCCTCTTCCAGATGAATCTGTGAGGTTGACATCATTGTGAGTCTGTGCCTGGCATGGTGAATATGCGTGGCTCTTAATAAAATCAGACTTGCCATTTTTAGAGAGATGTTCCGTGTCTGGACTGTGGCACTGTCAAATCTGGTTGAAGACAGAGAGACAGAGGACTGTGAATGAGAGGGTGGCTAGAAAAAACATCGGTAGCTGGTGTGTCTGTGCTTACACAAGGCTCTATCCCTTTGATTGTTGCACAGTTGTGCTTAAGTTGCCTTTTTTTTTTTTTAAATCCCACAGGCTATACTTGCACAAATCATTATGTTTTGCTGTTGTCACTTTTGCTGTTCTATTTTCTTTAGTATTTGTATTGCACATGCAGTATATTGTCTGTTAATTGTATGAAGGTATTCAACATTTATAAAGTAGGTTTGTATAGCTATAAGTTCCCATTTTTCAGCTTGATTGGAATCTGTTTAAGTTCACTAGGTTTACATAAAGCATTTCAATGGTAGTCACTTTGCATGGAAGGTTGTAATAATAGAAGATTTTGGGATATAATCATATAATTACCAGTACTAAAAAAAATCTTCCAAGTTCTTCAAAACACAAACAAACAACTACTATCTATACTCTGCTCCTGTCTAACATGGAAGTCATGACTCGCCTCTTTGGCCTTTTGTTACTTAAACACTTAAAATAGCTCACTCCTACATATTTTAGATGCAAAACAGGAAGCTTGGATGATTATATATGTATGAACATTCAGGTTACAGATTTAAGATATCTTATAATATATCACAGATGTGCCATATATAAACAAACATTTGAACTAACCAGTATGAGGACCTAACCATGTGTTTTTTTGTTTTGTTTTTGTTTGTTTGTTTGTTTGTTTGGGTGGGGGGGCATTCTAGGATTTAACAGGTCAGAAGGTAGATTACCTGCCTTCTCCTGCGCTTGGTTTGGGAGAGTGTACAACCTCCCATCCGCCCTGCCAGAGCCGACGCTCCAGTCGCTGGGCAGCACAAAGAGAGGGTAAATGGAAACCGTTTGCATACTGTACCTGATAATCATTTTTCATCTGTTTGGCAGTGACAATAAAGCCACCTCAGATTTTTTTGGTGTGTTTTTGATCAGTAAATTGCATGGACGTAACAGTGAAATAGGTTTTGAGTAAAGATATTCTGTTATTCCTAGTGCCAGGGTTAGTAGTTAGTAGTTGTGTTTTTCTTTCTCCACAAAACTTGTCACAGAGTCATAATGGTGAATTTCTTTTGCTACAGCGGTGCATATAGAAGGAATTGTGCTCAGGGGCATTTGTCGGACCAGAATAGACAAGGAATACAACTTTGAGGTAAGGGCATGTCTCACACACACACACACACACACACGCACGCCCACACATGCCCACCCACACACTGCTCTGGTAAAATGTGTCGCGTAAAGTCTGATTTGGTATGTTTATCCATGTAATCTCACGGTCAGTTCTGATTATTGCAGTTACGGCTGGTGTTTCCTGTAGTTTACCTGCTGGACAAACATTCAGGCGCGTTCTTGCTTTCTGCTCCGCTGCTAATACCTTCCGGCATGTGTGCTCTCAGTTTTGGCTAGTGGCCAGTTCACAGTTAGCTTGATAGTGGAGTGCAACAATAACATCTTGGTTATTGGCTATTGAAATTTAACAGGAGAAAGTTGGTCTCTTTCATGCCAAAAACCATGGTTAATCCTATACTACTGAAAATATGAAAGCACCGTTCTTTAAGTGAAACAACCAGATGAACAATGTGCAGGCAGTACACACTGCCCTACCCTATAAGTGGTGGTGGTAGTTAGTTTTGCAGTCTTGGCAGTGTGTCAGGATTTGTTACGTATTAGAGGTCTCCTGCTATTGTCTCCTCGAACCCTAATGAGGTCGAAAGACATCATGGACCCAACTCTTCACTGCCTATTTCACAGGCTTCATATGCTAGTTTGTGCATGGCATGTCTTTCTGCCTCAGGGCCACTACTCTCATTCATTGGCAGTACCTTCTCCTGTGGGTGTATTGCTCTGAGTACACCCGTGCCACCTTGACAAGGAGACTTTTCTTATCCTCAAAATATAAATCTCTTTAGCCCAGGCCAGGATTTAAACATAATGGCTGCCTTCAGTGTTGTAGCTTCCAGCATGCAGCAAAAATTCAAGCTCTGCCTGTGTCCATTTTGTTACATAGATAATTTTGAGTGTGCGGGTGAGTTGTAGGTAAATATGGGGCAGTTTTCTTTATTTTACTTTCTCTTTTTGCCTCGTCTGTCCATAGCAAGCGCTTCATTCAAGTACCCAATTGCACGCAAAGTCAGTTAATGCCACACTATTGGCATTTTCTCACCATGATAACATTACCTGTTCAGAAAATAAATGTTATCCCGACACAAATTCCCAGTAACTAATATGAGTATTTGAAAAATTCTGTAAGACAGATGGAGAGGAGACACTAACGGTCCCGTTGTGAGCTTTGATAGTCAAGCCAACAGCACTCACAACAGTGAGCTGCTCTCATTCTCCATCTGTTTATACTGGACACAAATCACTGACATGCACTCGCAAAGACTCAACACCCACATATTCTCACACTTGTTTGTACCACACCTAAAGGCACATGTTGTTTTTATCTTGTAGCAGAATGTATATACATCATCTAGAGATATGAATTATGTTTACTAACGGGTAAAAAATAAAGGCATACTAACTTGTGGTTTCTGCTTCTCTACAAAAAAACCCCAAAAGGTTTGATACTTCTGTGTGGGTGTTTAGGTCAGGCTGTTTAGGACGAGCCAGCCTGACACTGACTGTTTTCTTGTTCTTGAGCACTCAGTATTCATCTCTTCAATATACACCATGCCTTTAGCCTGTCTTTTAGCATCCTGCACTCACTGGTTGGCCCAGGCATGTAAGAGAAAAACCAGTTCAATTTGCAATATGAAAATGTTGCATCCTCTTTAGCTGTTCCATGTTAAGTTGTTTACAATTTTTGTGATATAATAAAATTATACATTATATATATATATATATATATATATATATATATATATATATATATAATACATTATATAACATTATATATATGTAAGCATATCACAATTGACACAATTGACTTTAATTCTACAGACATGTATCATATGCAAAACTATCACTAAAAGGAAAGTGAGGATGTGTTCAAATATAATAAAATTTTAAAATTTTAAAAGTTTTTTTTTTAAGTCAATTAACAGCAAACAGAGTACAGTGAATAAATAAATAAGTAAATCATAGTAAAACTAACACATCTGTTCAAATTATTCTTGGTGTGCTCCCACACAGATTTTAAAGGTACTTGGCAGCCAGGTTGTTCCTGGTTGTTCTGTGAATTAAGTCTGACTCACCGGTCAGCCAATGTATCAGTCAATGAAAACACACTTTGACTGCCTTTTATTGATCTCTTTTGGACTCGTAAGCTAAATGAGCAGTCCTTAGTCATTTTAATGAGTCAATTATGATCAGTGTCCATCCACAAATGGACCAGCCTTAAGAAATTCTGAGTGACACTGTTCATGTCACAGGTCCTGAGCCTCATACTGTCCCTAGAGGTCATAAACAAACTAATCCATTTTATTCACATTTGACCTCATATGTCCGTCTACAAGTTAGACTTTTTTCATGAAATATAGAAAATGTTTATGGAGCCTAACCTTTTTCTGGAAAGTAGTAGTTTTCACATCTTGGACAATTGTGCAACTGAAGTACATTTGTTCTTGTTATAAACACAATACATGTAATGTTCACAGAATCAAAATGATTATAACAGGTAGTTTGTTGGTCTTTGTTGCCCACATGGTGATACAGGTTGTCCACTGTTGTGTTTCAGGTGAAGTGGTCAGACTCCTCTTCTAGCAATGTGACCAAAACCCATTTGGAATTGGAGAATTTCCTTCTCAAGGTAACTGCTTTTACTTCACTGATCATTGACACAGTTATGGTTCTTCCAACCAGTCACACAGCTCTTGCCATCCACGTCTGAACATTTCACTTGTGTATAGCTCCAGACCTCTCTGTGAATGCAGGTGTGGTTCCTTTCATACTGTAATTGAGCATCCATATCTCCCCAATCCCCACTCATTCCAGTTTGACAAGTTGGTTTGAGTGTGTTTCTCCCCCCCCAATCTATCTACTTGAAATTTTGATACATGAAAAATCTGATGGAATAATGCAGGCAAAAAAAAAAAATAAAATAAAATTTTGGTTATTGTTTAGCGTTATGTGAGGTTCTAATAAATGACTCACAACCATGGTCAGTGTTAGCAGGTGATGGGCCCATTGACCTCTTTTACATTAGATCTTTTGTCATGACTGTAAGAGCACAGGTACAAATACTTGAATTTATTTTACAGCTTCTTTCTTAGGGTCCTGGTATTCTGTGTGCAACCTCAAGTCACACATTTACGGTTTAATTCACTCAAATAAAATGGGATTTTCATGCTTTGACAAATAAGAATATCTAGTATTTCCTAACACAAAATAATAAAGACAGAGATGTTTAAATCCAGATCATTGTCCATGGGTTTCTCAGAAGTGTGAAATGAACAATGAACAGAGCATGATGCAACTGTAACCATTTTATCAGTGGATACTGCTTGTTACTTACTTTCCTTACATCTTGCTCTCTGCAGCTTCCAAAGGATCAGTGCACTGAATCCTTTGAGAAGAGCATCCTGAGGCTTCTGAACCAGGGGGACCAGTATGAGAGCAGGGAGGTGGAGAAGAACCTCAGGTACATCAGTTATCTGTATTGTATGTGTCAAATAATATGCATATTGTGCAAAATATTACAAAGTATGTTCTAATTTCTTATCAGTGATTACATAACTTGCTTAAGTATTTGACTGCTCAAAATTACTATTTCTTTTTTGAGTGTAGGTGGCTAGACAACGTTAAAGTACATTTAATTCAAGGTCTTTCAGCTAAACACGATGGGCTCCATTTTGCTGTTTGATGTTCTCTGGCATTCGCGGCATGTAAGGCATCATGAAAACATTACAAACTGCCGACTTAGCTAAGAACACATAGCTGTCCAGACTATAGTCAGCTCAGTTAGTTTTCCTCCACGAAGAAAAGGTCAGGGTCATTTCCTGTGTGCGATAAATCTGGATTACAGTCTTTTTTTTTTTTTTTTTAACTGTGCCAGCAGTACACTTAGACCACATTTTAGCCTTAGTCAGTAGAAAAATCCCAAATTAAAGCAGTTAACTCCGTAACTCCGTAACTCCGTAACTCCGTAACTCCTAACACGACACAACATCACAATGTGTTTTATAAGAACTACTACCAGTGGGTGTTATTCATGCTAATGTAATGAATCAATGCCAAGAAAAACACTGGATTAGAATCAAGAATGAGTTGAGACAGCTGTACCCCTCAGCCCCATCAGGAGTGGGTGGAACCATTTTAAACAATTTTTTGTTAAAATATTTTCAACACGGGAGGGGAAATCAGAATATGGATATCTAGAGGGGATATCTATGTAAAAAGAGTATTTTCCCATAGATTCAGTGAGTTAGCTGTGTCCGATGACTAAGTAAGAACAACCAAGTCCTGTGATTTAAGGCTATATTTAACATAGGCATTTAACAACTGTTTAAATGCCTGATACTGAAAAGAAACTTTGAAAAAAGGTTGAAAAAGGTTGTGATTTCAACATTGAGGTCATGACTTCCTCAGAGAGTGTTTGTATTGTGTTGTGACTCAGTGGAGGGACATTTTCAACGTACACTGAGACAGTTGGATGCCAGTTGTTCTGAAGTAACTTCAGTTTGAAGTAAGTTGTGTTCTAGTAGACCTGCTAAAGCCCACAGTGTTTAAATGACCCAAATCACTGCAGCTACCTACAAAAGATCACTCGGGGCTATTTCTCCTCTCTGGGGAGGAAGCCTCTGATCTAGAGAGTACAGCTACGGCTTTATTATTATCTATTTCCAACAAGTCACATTGTGTGAGTTTCTATGGTTGCATGGGAGGTCTTACTTAGCTCATTTGCACACACACACACACACAACAAGCTGCCCTTGAGTTTCGTTTTGTGTGCAGTGAGACTGGAAAATGAAACTTAGCTTCCCAGAGGTTTTCACCAGCAGGTCAGCCCACAACTGTACTGCATGACGACGCTCCTTGTCTTTTCCAGATCTTGGCTTCACACTGGTGTCAGAGAATTATTTTAACTGCAGTCTGTCTGTATAACTACAAGATATTAGCTCTGGAAGCTCTGCAGATGGTGGTAAAAGTTTGTTGCATTATTTATGAAGAGATGATGTGATGTTCAGATCCAGTTTGTATGTGATCTGAACATAGCCACACAAAAAAGGATTTAATGGTGTGGCTTTTGTTATAAATTGACTTTTTATTATAGTGTTCTAACAAAATTTCTCCCATTTTATTAATACAAGAAATATTAAAATGAACTTGAAATATAATTTCAGGGAGAGGTTCCTGTCTGCTCCTCCAGTCTTCCGACAGACCAGAAAGGTGTGCAGCTTCTTCAATTGTGACTCCACTTACTCCGCTAAACCTGCTTCTAGCAGATGTGAGTACCAGACTTAATGTCCATGAAGTTATGAAGGAATGTGTCTTTTGCTCTCATTTTTCTCTCATCTGCTCTTTATTCATATATTTTTAGTGGTTCAGCATATCTTATTTTATGCCAGTGCCTCTAAAATCAGCCCTTAGAAGTAGTCTTGGTGGGATTGCCACACAAGAAGATGCTGCATAACTATTTGTAATGTAATTGAAGTATGTAAAGGAGTAGGAATGAAATGAATGAAAATTCTTTAACTATTAAAATGCTAGGTATGTTGAGAAAATCATTTTTAAGGGCAGAAGACAAACGGTAATGTTTCTAAGCTTTTGGCCTGATTTGACCATGAAACAGACGTCATGTAGTCCAGCACCATGTAAATCACATATGCTCTTCATACGTGTTAGCAGGGAAAAACACGGGAACAGCACAGAAGCTATGTAAAACAAAAATGTAGGCCTGCTCCTTCATGGTTACACACATAAATCAGCTTTTGTGCGGATGCAGCAAAGAAAAATACCCACTTTGTGAGCAAAGGTTTTGTATTCTGCAGAAATGTATGTTTTGATCCCTCTGTATAATAATCAACTATACAGAGGAACAATCAACATGGTTCATCATCATTCACTGTTAGAAGTTGTTCTGTAATGTGTCTTAAGTTTCCCTGCAGCGATCCCCGAATGTTTCCTGCTGGGGGCATTTCTCCTGAGGTGTGTGAATATAATCTGTTTACTGTTGTCAGAAGCCAAAGGATGTCTTTCTTTATAGGTAACTGCCAGCTGGGAAAGGCTTACCAACGAGACTGCTCAGATGCCTCCAGTCAAGAGGAAGGTGAGGAGAATTCAAATTCTTTTACAACTAGTTTCTTCTGTGTGTAGTAGTAGTGGCAGGGAGAGAGCAACAAAACGAGGACAAAAGAAACTCACAGGAACATGTATAACGACTGTGTGTGCAGACAAAGCAGAGGAACAGCCCAGCAACTGTGGCTGTAGTCATAGCTTAAGCTACATAGCAAACATGAAAAGCTAACTCCAGTTTATTTTCGGAGGTTGCTTGGAAAGGCTGAGTGTGTTTCAAATCCTCATATTTCTCAGCTATATTTGCTGGGTCATGTGCTCGAGCAGCAGTAACCACAGCCCTGACCTGGCCCACAATTTACATCAGAATATGCTCTGAAATCTTGTATGTGGGGTTATTGCTATAGCTGTTACTAATGCTGCTCATTTGATAAAGAAGATTTTAGTTTTGAACTGGGCTATAGAAAAAATGAATTTAGTACAATCTGTGTGCAGTTTTCTCAAATGTACAGAGTGATACAAAAACTTAAGTCTGCTGGATAAACTAGATAAGGTCAAATCTGTTGTAACCTTTAATGTATAGAGATTATTATGAGTATCCTTTAATGAACTAAGGCCAGGAATACAGTTTTTGTTTAGTTGAATATATTATTCATATCCTTTTTCTTTTTAGCACCAAACACACCAAGCACCAAGACAGTACAAGCGTTCTCCTTTCAAAGTAATTAGACCCACTAACACCTCATTCTTACTGTATATGGAATAGGTAATGTATATGCCACTTTATGCACCAGTGTATGAGCTGTAGACTGTTTCATATGCTTTACATGGTAGATAAAAACTGTCAATACTACATTTCCTGTAAGATCTGAATCAAAGTCTTCCGCAGCAGCTATACAATTTTTATATTTGGCCTGCTCTGATATATTGCTACTATTGTCTTTCTTTAACCTTAGAGGTAATAGGAATAATCAGGGAGAGGACATCTTTAACTTGATTCGACTTCGAAGGAGATATCTTTATATCAATGAAATGCATTTTTTTGGAGTTAAATGTTATATACCAGTGTCACACCTGAGCTGTTGCTTTGACCTAAGCTCACTTAAATTAGTTGGATAGTGGCAGAATGTGGTGCAATGTCTTGTGCAATGGTTTGATTGGGTCCTAAGTGTGATTTAGCAATGCCAGCTGATGATGATGATGATAATTCTTATGTGATTGTGTTCTTTTTCATCACATCTTGTTACTTCATTATTGATGTAAAGTAGTTGTAATATACATATATATATTTTTTTTTACTTTTCTCACAGATTTAGAGTCATATGTTCAGGGACACAAGAAAAAGCACGGGAGCAAGAGCCCATGTCAAGGGTGAGTAAACTGTTGGTGATTTGATCTGTACCTGAGAAGAAGATAATAAAGTAACAATGTTTTTATTGAGGTAGGCGATAGGCAGTCTATTTATTTTTTGTTACAGCTGGATCAAGCAGAGTGTGAAAAAGTTGATATCAATTCAAGAGTTTGATGAGAGAAACGAGTTCAGTAGCGAAGTCTACATTATTATTGACCTTCAACAAAGATTCCTCTCCTTTCCACCAGTCTTTCTAGTGCCAAAGGCTCCCAGGGGGATGGCTGGAGGGGGGGCCATGCAGTGGAGGTCAATGGTCCAGCAGAGAGGAGGAAGAAGAGCTGTACACTGAGAAACAGTCAGGAGACTGAACAGGTGAAGGTAGAGAGCCTCTTTATTCAATACTCTGCAACATATATTGTTTCTGTGGTAATTATTATACAGCTTGACCTACACACACAGTTCACATGGTACCATACAATATTAATGAGTAAGAAAATTAATAAAAAAAAAAAAAGAAGCTTTTTCTCATCTTGCTTATCGATGACCCCACTTGATGGTAAAAGTGGTTTGCAAATAGAAAATTGAAAACACTGTGATACGACTGAAAACGATACCTGTTGGCCTCCTGCTCAGCTGCTTTCTGATGACTGCCCTGAGAAAGGAAAAAGGAATTCATTTTTTTCCTGAAGATGAGTGATGTTGCTCCTCAAAAAGATCTCTGTGCTGAGTATAAATGACAAGTGTTTTCGGTTGGGGGCCTTTCAGGGTGAAGATGTTTTGTTTATCTGTGTGTATCAGCTGCAGAGGTATTTATCAGCAGTGGTACAAAGATTAACTTACCTGTACAGTTCAGAAGCACAGTTCACAGTTGGGGACAGTTCCACGAACACCAGTTAATCATTAGGGGTCGTATTTACATGAAGTCGACTCCTTTCTTTTTGTGACACAGCTGTGAATGTGCATGCGTACACGTGTGTGCTTGTGTGCCCAGTTGATTGGATGTGTTACACTGTGCCACGTGAATGAGACTACTCTGGGCTAATCTCGGCACTGATATAGGTCAACACTTCTATGTATGAGTGCAGTAGGGGAGAGAGCATTTTGCTGACATGAACACAATCCCCTCTCTCTCTCCCCCTCACTCCCTCCTTCCCCCCTCCCTCCCTCCCTCTTTCCCTCTCTCTCCCCCTCACTCTCCCTCCCTCTCCCCCTCCCTCCTTCCCCCCTCGCTCTCTCCCTCCCTCCCTCCCTCTTTCCCTCTCTCTTCCCCTCACTCTCCCTCCCTCTCCCCCTCCCTCCTTCCCCCCTCGCTCTCTCCCCCTCGCTCTCCCTCCCTCCCTCCCCCCTCGCTCTCTCTCCCTCCCTCTTTCCCTCTCTCTCCCCGTCCCTCCCTCCTTCCCTCTCTCTCCCCCTCCCTCCCTCTCATATCAAAAGCCTAACAAAGTAGATGTCTTTCTTTGCTGCTGGTAATGTCCAAACCCTTATGATTGGAATAATTAGAGTTGAACTTCAGGAGTTGGAGTGTATTTCATCGTCTTCGTAATGTATTTTAAATATGCAAAATAATATTTTTTTCTTTAGATAGTGAAAAATATTGAATATTTATTTAGAAGGAAAAATTGTGGATTTTTTTCCCATGTAAGTCAGTACAAGTTTTAGCACCAGAGTAAAAAAAAAAAATAACAGCAGGGCATACCTGTGAACAATTATCTAGTTCATCTCTGCCCTCAGTCGTGGTGATGAATATTTGGATGAAAAAAATAAGAATAGATTAATATTGGTAATGACCATGAGAGTGGAAACAATGTGATTATAGTAAATCTACATCACCATTGTTTCCATCTGTCTTTCTGACCACATATCTGAGTCGGAAACCTTCAACAGACAATATGATAAAATTCCACAATGGAGGAAAACTTCTATTTATCTTTGAATATTAAAGCTTAAAGGCTGCTTTGAATGAAACTTGATGCTGCCCCATGATCTTCCTCACAGCACCAGGATACTGAGAAGAGGAGCCACCCAGCAACTAAAAACAAGAGCAGGGTCCTGCCCACAGACAGGTAGGTCAGCTGCTTATCACACTTTAATGACAGTGTTAAGGTTTTTCATTTATATACTGTTATATACTGTTTGATCACCTAACAAAGTTCTGCTTACCCAGTGTTTAAGATAAGATTTAAAGTGTCACACATCTCCCCATTTCAGGAATATTTGATCACGCCTCTGTGGTCATTTGAGAGTGTAGCATCCCTGGTCTCAGACTGATACAGCTTTAACAGAGCCACGTAGTGGCCAATATTGATTCATACTGATTCGCCACACAGACAGATTTCTGTGCAGACCTGACCTTGTCTTCTGTCTCTGCCTTTTTACAGAGAGAAGGGGAAGGGAAAAGGAATTGCCTTTGTGGCCAATGGTAGTTTGGCCCGAGCGCTGTCACCTCAGAGAAAAGGTGAGTGTCTGGGTGACTGTTGTAATGATAACAGCAGAGAGAAGGAACGTGTGCTGTGGCACCAGGATGATTGTGACTGAGTGAAACAGTTGGGAAACTAAGGCATGAAACGCTGTCCTGTGATGGGGGAATGCTGCTGTTATTTAAACAGGAAGTTAGCTTTTGTAGTTTACCATAGCCCCTAGCTACTGATTTGACTCTGACCCAGTAATTATTCAGTCAAATCACAACAAACATATTTTAGATTCCTAACTTTTATTCTCAGGTGATGTAATTATTTCCCATGTCCATCAAGAATAAAGTTTCATAGAGCCGCTTTAAAAATATTAACTGCCTGATCCCTAGGCAATTTCTTCAGTGCTTCTTCCTGTCAGTCACTGCTCCTGTTACAAACAGGAACTGCCAGTAGCTGTTTGAGCATACCCACTGGATTTAAAATTGATCTTAAGATGTAAGGGGGAAAAAAAAACTAGGCTCCTGTTTAACTTGGAGATGATAATATTATGAAATAATCATATCAAATATAAAATATTTCTATCATAAATCTACAGGTTGTCAGATTGTTTTGTTTGTTGTGTGTCATATACAAATAACAAGATGAAAACATTGTTTAATTACAGCGGAACACAACCATGCTGCGCAGGCTGTTAGGGCTCGCAGCGGTGTCAGCTCCTTTTTTAATCAGTGTAGATCCACTACAGTAGCTCTGCTTAATGTACCCAACCTTACTTGGTCTGTAGCGTCGGTGCAGTTTAACACTGATGTTGTTGCAGATGGAGGCTCGGGTCCAGATACTTTTGGTGAAACATCATCAGAATGCTACAGCTCACCATCCAGCCCTCAACACAGAGGACCAGGGAGCCTGGACAGTGAAGATGACAACAACAAAGGTAAAACACACTCACTGTGTCTTTAGATACTGTGGTGTGCTATATGCTCTTCATGTCTGCACTCAAACATGTTGTAACATGGAGTAAATCTGTTTTTCTGTCAGACACAGACAGCCACTCTGATGACTCCAGTAAAGGTCCTGGCCCTGATATGTTCTTCACACACCAGACTAATCCAGCTGTAGTTGGGCAGCCCCCCTCTGTCCATCCTCTGTCTTCCAACAACCAGATGGAGCCACTCTGCCCAGAAACACCTCTCCCCTACATGCACTCTCTGTCCTATGTTCTCCCTAACGGAGCCACTGATTCCCCGCATCAGCTGGTCCCTCCTCCCAGCCAAAGCATCATCCCTGATGGGAAAGCTTCGTCTGGGACCCTGATGATGCAGATGCCCATTGTGCCTCCAGCCATCCCAGGCCCTGGAATTGTGGGAGATCCAGAAAAGAGGGACATGCTCCCAACATTTGGGATCTCACCCATTGGCCTCCACCCTGCTGGAAGTCCTGCTGTGCAGCCTCTGGCTCAGAGGTTCAAGACGGTTCTGTCACACAGCCAGGGGGCTGCAGACGGAGCCACAGGAAGCGGACCTACTGCTGTCCCACAGGCGTCACACCAGACCCCCATAAGAGCCCTCACTGCTGGCCCCACATCCTTCTGCTCCCCCCTTCAGCATCCTCTTCCCTGCCAAGACCCAGCCAGCGTCAGCTCAGGCCTGGCCACCTCTCTGCCACATGTCGAGACGGCACATCCCAAGCACCCGAGTTTATCCTTACCATCTGGCCTGCCTTCGCCCTACACCCTGCCCCCTGTCCCCACATCTGTCATGCCTGCTGTAGGAGCACCTGCTGCCACTGGAATAGCTCCATCTCCTGGACATGTACAAGCAGCTGTTCCTCCAGCTGTGCCCACCCACACCCCTGGACCCGCCCCTAGTCCTAGTCCAGCACTTACTCACAGCACAGCACACAGTGACTGTACATCCTACAGCAACAGCGGCACTTCCACAGGGAGTGCACCCATTGCCCCTGGCAACCCTATTACTCTTCAGCAAACCCAGCAGCCAACACCGCAGCAGCAGCAACAACCAATGGGCTGCGGGACTTGTGGTTGTTACAACAACTGTGGTGGACGAGGCAGCAACAGCAGTGTCAGCGGCGCTTCCAGTTGCCAAGCACCCTTATTTTTCCCCCAAATGGCAGCAGCAGCAGCTCGCCAGATGTTCAGCGTTCCTCCACCTCTCTTCCAGCTAGCAAACCTGTGCAGCAACAGCTACCTCACCCAGCCCCAGCCGCCTCACCAGGCTAATGGTGCCGCCACCCTGCCCCCCTTCTTCACCGCTGCTCCACCTCCTGCACACCCATCCCCCTACGGCCCTCTCCACTCTCACTCTCACAGCCACGCAGATGTGCCATCGCACATGCTGGGCACCCAGGCCGCTGCAGTGGCAGTCGCTGCGGCTGCAAACTACAACCTTCAGCAGCAAATGGCACCAGCAGCTTCATTCTGTCAGCGCGTCTACCAGCAAGTGTACCCAAATCCTCTAGGGATGCTGCCCACAGCGACACTGGGAGGAGGGGGAGTGAATAAGAAGAATGGCAATGTGTCCTGTTATAACTGTGGTGTCAGTGGCCACTATGCTCAGGACTGCAACCAGCCCTCCATAGACTCCACACAGCAAGGTAAAGCAGCCATGCGGAACAGGGCCAAACAGAGGACTGAGAGAAGTTAGGGCTCGTTCTTACAAAGTATATTTTGAGTTGTGTGCTATAATCGTCCAGAAAGCCTGCAGTATTGGTCAGCACATCTGTGTGCTGTTCTGGTAGGAGTCAGACAGTGTTACCTGGGATAAATCCCAGAGAAGAAAAATAATGGCAAAAAGTAGTCATGTTTATCATATATCGACAGCTATTGAAGAGACTTTTTTTTTTTTTTTTTTTTGGTCGGGGGAGGGCTACACTTACAACTGATTAGCCAGTGACAAAATGTACCAACTCTGGCTTTGTGTGTTTACAGGCACATAAAGGAAACTTAACTCCTTAAGTAGGTGGGACGACAACTGTCCACTTTCGTTTCTTTGCTTTGTTTTTTTTTTTTTTTTTTTTACCCTTGTTTGAAGTGGTAGTCATACATGTAACACAGTTTTATAGTGAAACGCCTCAAAGTAGCTCACAAATAAGTTACAAACTAAAACAGAAAAGCTCACTCCCTCGTGATTAGCAGGCTGAAGAACAGAGGAGCTGTTAAATCCAGCGTAGAGATGAAAGCCTGAAACTGACGAGAAACCGGTTTGAAGAAAGAAACTGAGGAGAATACAAAGCAATGACTGCCAGTAGGTTTAAGGGAAACTTAGCCTTTGTATTGTAGCATTGGATGACTGTGCTGAAGTGCACAGCAGCAGAAACACAGGGTTCAGGCTGTCAGCAATCAAAGCCCTCACCGGCCATATGTAATGTTCAGATTATCATTTCCTCAACCGTCCACTGATTGCGTATCCTCTGTGTGTGTGGATACATCTGTGTGTGTCCATGTGGCTGCTTGTGTGTTACTTTCGTTGCAGGTGGCTTCCGGTTAAAATACACAGCCTCTCACATTTCAGAAGCGTTTGACAATGCCGACTGAAGAAGAAGAATAATAAAGGATGAAGACTTCTTCTGGCCTCGTTTCCACAGTGACGGTCCTGTACTTCCTCAAGTGATGTGTGAGCGGTGCACTTCTGTAAACTTCAGGAAAAAAAAATTCTCAAAAAACAAAAAAGAGTGGCCTGCCAAGGGCTCAGAGGACAAAGCCTAAGCACTTGTGCCTGAGAGAATCTCGTTCTGTGGAGAGGATATACTGTCTCACGCACACCAACAGTCCATGTGACTCCCGGTCCCTTCCCTTTCAGTTTGTTTTTGATATTTTTGCACTGAGGGTTGGAAACTATTAACTTATTACTTAATTATTAGAAAGTTGACTGATTTTTTTTTTTTTTTTTTTGGGACATTTTTTTGTTTTTACGTTACAGTGGAGAATAGTCTGGACTGAAAAGGTTCTTTGACACTTGTTTCTAGAACATTGTATTTATGTGTTTTCTTCAATATTACTGTTCACCTGGCATTTTGCTGTCTGACAGAATTGTATAGCAGTTTTCAAAGAATCAAAAATTAATGTAAGCAAAGTGCTTTTATTTTGAATTTTCAAATTTGCTGTAAGTTTTTTTGAATGTACATCTTCTCATTTAAGAAACCTGACTGTATCAAAATGTATGGATCTCATGCGTTTTTGCCACTTGATATTTGTTTTCTTAGAAAGTAATTGCTGCTTTGTATTTTTTCTTTTTATCTTTTTTAATTGTTTTACTCAGTGAAATGCACTATAGTGAAGCAGGAACTTAAGTGCACTAAAACAGTCCTCACTGCAACAATGTTGATGTTAGATTTATTTTCACTCAAATTCAATAGCAAACTAGTTCACAAAACAGCATTTTGACTGTTTTAGTATACTTTAGTATTACAGGTGTGAGACAGCTTTTTATGGCTAAAGTTTTAGAGTAAGACGTCTGTTCTAAATTAAAAGGTTACAAATATTGTAAAAATTTTTGGATTTTCCCCTCTATGAGCCTAAATTCCCACTTGCTCACAGTCTATTGTGCAGATTGATGCCCTCTGGTTTGGCCTTACTGCAGGTTTTTAACTCTGATGGCCTCAGTTTGCTTCAGCATCAGCTTGTCTTGTTCAGACAGTGTGAGAAGCCTGTGGTCATCGCCTCCGCTGACTCTGAATGATGTCTTTTTTTTTGGTGACTCTACCCTTTCAGTCAACTTGTTGCTGTGATTGTCAGTTTTGAAAGTAAAATAGGTTCTGATGGGCATTGACACTTGTAGCCTGTCTGTGTGAAGCATCCTGACACTTTCAGAACTTAGCAGTGTGGCGTTGTTGGTGCAGCCTCTCTGTGTCTCTACGGAGGTTTTAGACTGTCAAGCTTATATTTTTCTAGAGTTTTTGAATGTAGTACAAATATTTCAGCTGTTGCCTTCACGAGTGTAACAGATGGAGCAGTAGGGCCAACTTTTATCGTTCAGTCAAGGGTAGGCTAATAGTCATAGTAAGTGTCATCTTCACTGACAAACATGCAGTAACTATTTTGTCTAACACTTGTATTAATATGTCAGGTCAGCTCTTAAGGAGTAAAGGTTGCCCCCCTTTTTAATGCAATTACACATTCAGGGCTGGCTGCCTGACTTCTTCTTTTCATGTAATCTGAGTTAAATAATCTGAAACATCAATTTCTATGACTGAACCAACATTTGATTTTCAGCAGAGCTCATCAACACTAAGGATGTTGTGGGAAAAATTTGAAAAAGTATGAATAGGAAGCACTGTGCAAGTTCAATAGCATGTAAATAAAACCATTTTAAACAAAGATAACGTTTGTAAAATTGAGGACGCTAATCCTGACCCATTTATTTCAAAATGACCACTTTCAAGTCTAATTTTAAGCTAATAAATACCCTTTTAAAACGTTCACTGGCTCATCCTTTTATTTATTTAGTCTACATGTGAGCCAAGCAGCCTGAGCTGTGAGCCTGTTTAGCAGTCATGATCTAAAGTCGGCAGCTGACCCACTTGCAAGAAACATTGAACAGCTCATATCCTGTTGATAGGAGCATCTGTGGATGCTTTAATTCCTGTCTGTCTGAAGGTGGCTAAATGATCAGATTTTTTTTTTTTTTTTTTTTTTTTTTTGTATTTTACATTTGAACACCAATACTTTTTTGAAGCACCCATTTCTTCTCAATAATCCTCTCATGTTTAAACTTTAGGAATCTGCTCTCATGTTGTTCTGGGCCTTTGTGGACATCTGGCTTGTTTCTGTGTTTTTGACCATAACTGCTCAAACTACTGTCAGTGCATGAGCTAAATATCCACCTATGCACACACAGTTGTTTTTCCTGAGTAAGCCAGGAGATCCCAGCGGTGGTTACAATGACATACACAGCTATTCAGTCTGACTGCCTCCAGTTTGACTCTTAACACTATTCATGTTCTGAATCGATTCTCTGAAAGGTCTTCCACTTGTTCAAGACTTAAAGTGGATCAGATGACCCTGCTGAGGTCTGGAGCCAGACATCATGATGATGTGGACCAGTCTAACTGTTGTGTGGATGAAGAATCAAGTCTAGTGTACATACCGAGGATCCACCAAAACAAGTGTAGTTTTGTTGATGGTTTAAAAAAAGACAAATGCTGTACTGTACATTTGCAATGGGTGACTGCTGCCACCATGAGTTGTAATGTTTACTCTTTGATATCTACATACTGGAAAGGTCAAATATATTTCTAGAGCGGAATTTTATGCAAATTGTTGATTTGTTGTTGTTTTTTTTCTCCTGTAATTAAAAGCAATAAAAATGGAAAATGATTTGTCCTGACTTCCTTTACATGTATGTGCCTCAAGTAACATTTTCTTTTGGAAAAATGTGAATACTTTTTGGTTTAGAGTAAAATTGCACTGCTCTTGACATCACTTTGCAAACATATTACACTACTTGGATTTTAGGTAATCACAGCAACCTGAAGACTGCACTGAGTTAAAGAAAGAGTCTGTGCAACATCATCAGCTGTATACAGAAAAAACCTAAAGCAGACAACATTCACAGTGATTTAGACATACCTGAAGCTGCTGAAGCGTTGTCAGTGTGGTTGACATGAATGTAAATTATCTGCAGCCTGCGAAGGTGGAAAAAGAAAAGCAACTAGGTTTAATTATGTGCCAACACAAGTCCTGATGGATGCATAATTCATCTCACCTGAGAACAGGATGCACCAGCAGGAGTTACACCACACAGCAGAATCTCTCTTTGAAGAAGACAGTGAACTCAACAACTTTGTTGAAGCAACACTGATATTTGAGCCAGTTGGATTGTTGTAAACTAAATCAGCTTCATTCCACTTAAACCTTATCAAAACCTCTTTATTCCAACAATCATTTGAAGCTACATTCACAACAACCTACAGTAAGACCCTCGTGCATTCTAAGTAGTAATATTGTGGATAAATACCTGCAAATTTTGAGTGAACAGACACGTAGCAACAAGTGGAACATCTACCTTGATGGTTGAGCATAAATATTAGATTTAGCTTATGTGCTAATCCATCTCACTGAAAAGGTTGTGATGACCAACAAGTTACACTAATGCCATCAGACTGTGTCAATATAGCCAAGGCTTTTTATGTGTGTTCAACTCCTGTTGTTCTGGAGTGCATCTATGAGACATTTGTTGTACTCAGCCACTTGTTGAGTGACTTTCTTGGCAACCGAGGCGTAGTCACTCTCCTGGGATTTAGAAGTGATGACTAACGTTGGAGTTAAGGAAAGATCACTGCTGGAGCTAACTCTTCATGTGTCACTGAGCTGTTGGACACAACTAGAAAGCCAAAGGATACACTCTTTCATTACAAAGTTGTTCTGCTCCAGATGCTGCCACTTCCTCTCAAGGTTAGTCAACTGAAAGATAAAACAGCAACAGAAAAAACAAGGTTAGCATTCAAAGACTTTTAGGCATTTGTCACAATTTAAAATGTTAAAGGTTCAAGTAACAGTTGTTGCTGGTGCAGGAATGCTTCACTCCCACTCCCTCTCTCAAAGTCTTGTATAAATTGCTGATGTCCTTGTCATCATGATACATCAATAATAAAAGTACAGAGCAGATTTTTTTGCGGGTGGAATCTTCTACACATCAAAACTGCTCCAGTTTGCAGAGTAGAAAATGGCCAAAATGATGTAATGCTCTCAAAAGCCTTTAGTGTATCAACAAAATCACACACTTGGATCTTAAATAATCTTAAATAAAAAGACCAACAATATGGCTCTGAGTGCTTGTCAAAGTGTAAAATGGTCAAACCTGAGCATGAGTCTCATTTTCTTCCAGCTTGGTTTTCAGAGCCTGATATTTCTGGTTCATCTCCTCCAGCAGCTGCTTGAATGAACCCCGACGCTCAGTCAGTAAAAGCCGCTCCTCCTGCAGTCTCTGCACCACAGGAAGGAGCACAAGTTTAAACTCCGAGCTTAGAGTGTTTTTGAGTCATCTGATAGGACTATACATACACAAATTACAGCGCTCTACACACACTTAAAACCCCCTAAAAACTTACATTCCCCCATGTCTCCAACATGGAGTGTTACCTTCTTCTTCTCCTCTGCTGTGTGTCTCAGGGTGTCCAGGTCACGGTAGGTGTGCAGCTCTGACTCCATGGTGCTGACTCGCTCCTTCAGGTTGCTGAGCTCAGATGTGATCTTCCCCTCAAGCTGCTGTACCTTCTCCAGGTCCTGCTGCAGACGCTGGGACTCTGGACGGTCAAAGTAAGAGTGAACAGGTCAACATGGCTGTTCTGCATGTCTTTCAAATTAAGTGTGTGTGTCTGTGAGAGAGAGAGAATAGATTACTAACCTGATGTCAGACCTCGGGCGGTGCTCTCTGACTGGACCACCTCAGTCTCCTTGCTGACCAGCACTTCCTGCATATTTCTCAGCTCACTGGCTGTCACTGTATCTATCTGACGTAGCCGCAACATGTTCTACACACACACACATATATATATGTATACATATAAACTTGATATTTATTCATTCAGTTTCTTCTGACTAATATTTACACTCTCCCTTCCCTCGTGTCTTCAACATCTCCTCCCCCCTCACCCTGCTGCAATGTTCCAGGAGCGAGATGATGTTCTCCTGACACACCGTCATCTTCTCCTGCTCCTGAGCTCTGGACTCCTCAAACGTCTCCAGGAAGCCTTAAACAGAGGAAGGCAGTGACTGACTGCTTGTCATTATACCTGCAACAACATCTGGTCTCACACACACATCACAGCTCCTCTTTAACAGTAAGATTTGGTGACTCCTAGTGGCTGTATCCAGTATTCACATCAGTCTTTAGGTTACTATATCAGTTTCCAATCACGACAAACTATTTGTGTGCACCTTACTGCAGACCCATTAACTCCTCCAGAGGGGAAGGATGACTCTTAGAAGCACTACAATTATTTAACACAAGACAATTCAATTCAATTAATTCATTCAGCTGAATGTTGTTTTTTGCTTTTGGTGTAAATAGCTGTTACTTAGGACCAAAATCTCAACTTACGGTCAATTTCCTCCTCTTTCCTCTTCAGCTCTTTGTATTTCTGTTGACACTCTCCTGATGGAAAAACATATGCCCAAAAATCCACAGTGTATTTACAGGAAGCCTTGAAGGAGGCGCAAAAACAATTTCTTACTAATCCTACTACTGGCCACGATAAAGCGTTTCACATTTAATTTTGCATTTAATCATACAATGAGCAAAAGGCGGGGTCCTGGAACAGCCCAGTTAATATGCTGAGGTGATCTACTTCATCTTAGTGTGATTAAAACTGGACAAATGTTAAAATTCCTGGAAAAATGACAAGGACAATGACCTGTTGTGATAATGTTAAAGGTGAGTCTGCATCAAAATTGTGTGTCAATATATATAAATATATAATATAATAATAATGAAATAAATATAATGTCATTAGAGAAAATAGGTGGCTGATCGAGTGTGTTACCCTGAGCTTCCTCTGAGTCCTGCTCAAGCTGTCGAATCTCCTCTGTGATTTTTCTGGTCCGGTCTCTGATCTCTGTGAGCCTGAACACACACACAGAGACAAACACCAAAACAGACTTGTCATTGTGTGGCAGCAAATTTGCAAGCAGCTACTGTGATTCAATAATATGAAGACATACTGCCTCTCCATACTGGCGATTTCCTGGTTGTCCTCCTTCACCTGGGAAACAAAAACATTTTAAGCCTTTTGTTTACTTGATTGAATTTGTTTGGTTTGTGGAACTTCAAACCAAACCTCGTCATCTAAACAAAAGATGTGTTTCCTGAAAAATCTGGGAAAAAAAAAAAAAAAAGACTTTGGCAATTATTTTAAGAATGTCTCTGCATTGATTTTTTGTAATATGCACATCTACATTCAATTCAGCTTTTACTGCTTCAAATATTAATATGTATTATTATTAAAGTTGTAATGTTCTTCCATTCTGTGGCTGTTTGTGAGGTGAACCTGTTTGAGTAACTTCTCTCTCTGCTCCTGGGGTGAGCCCAAGCTCTTGTGCTCAGCCTCCATGGCGTCACGCTTTGCCTCCAGCGCTGACAGAGTCTCATGAAGCCGCACAACTTCCTGTTTTATTTGTGAGTGCGCCAGCTCCTGCATGGTAAAATTAAACAAATGAAATTAGAAATGCTGCTGTCATTTATTATTGTTCCAGATCTCTGGTCTCATATAAAATTAAAATGTGGCCTTTATCATGTTTGATCTGGTTAAGGCTGCCTATCCTGGACAAGATTGGATTAATAATTACATGATTACTTAACAGGAATTCTCATTTTATATTGATTTAAACATATATCAGCTCATACTTCAGATGATATGAACATGTAAAAATTGATGTGGACTAAAAAATGTCAAGAGAATGTCTTAAATTTAACTTTGTGAATCTTTGTGATCCCACCTCCTCCCTCCCTCTCTCCTTTTTTAAATCCGACTCACTGCTTCATAGTCCTCCTTCCTTGTTATCAGAATGTCCAGCTCTTCCTGGAGAACACTTAGTTCCTGCAAATGGAAAAGAGAAGTAGGGGGAGGATGGAAAACAGGAGACGGACATTTAATTCACAAGGTGCAACTGATGGAGACATTAATATCACTGCAGCCCTGGAAAGGTTAGTATCATAAATACTTGCAGCAATTAGAGAATGACAACCATGATGGCAGTGGATGGCAGTTCCTTACTGGCTGAAAAGGTGATATTCCTAAATACTCACATTCTACCCTGTCAGTTGTTGGACTAAGATCTAATGTCATTTATTTGCAGTGTGAGTGAGGATCACTTTTTACTGTATTGCATGATCATATGATCCTGTAATACGGTGACCTAGAAAGGGGATACTTCCTACATCTTATCAAGTGAAGTGTCTGGAGGGAAAATACTACTACAACCGCATTACGACAGAATTAACCCTAATATTTAGCAGTACAAGCAGAAGGGCAATATTGTAACAGCATTAGGATGAAACTACAGTTATACCTGCAGCAGTTCGTCATTGGCTGTTGCTATGGTGAAATACTTCTCTTGCTTTGCGGGTGGCATTGAGTGGATGACCTCATCTGCGACCCGTCTTTCCCTCTTGATCTCCTGTTCAATTGCCCTGATTGCTTCCTCTCGTCTGTAAAACAAGGACGCAACAAGGGAAGAGAAGTTTAAGTTTATCCACTTATTATTAATTTAAAATTAAAATTAATTGTATCCACTTTACAACAAAACTGCATGTGGTGGGAGAAATGTGAAAAAGATCAGATCCAAGCCCTTAACAGGTCTGATAGATTAGATAGACAAGTTGTGATGACTACAGAGATGAGGGAACAACATAAGGATCAAAGGTTGGAAGGGATACATTGAATTGGGAGGGGGGGCAGTTTACAGTGAATCCCCAATGTTGTCCTACTTCCTTTCTCTCCTTTCCAAATTCATCTCCTACCTTCTCTCGAACCATTACCTCCTCTTTTCTTTCCTCCGGCTTAAGTTCAACTCACCCCACCCCAAGCACTTCAAACTCCCATCAGTTACTACTAATACTTCCCCCTTCCTTTCTTTATCCCCCCTTTGGTCTTTAATCACTTTCACCCACAGAACAGTTTATTAATCATATTAGTTACTATGTGCTATAATTTTTTATTTTTGCACAAGGGGCATTCCCAGCCTGAAGCTTCTTTTGGTTAGGACAGACTTCATCAATCATAAATAGTTAGCTAGCAGGAAGAGTATAAGTCAGCCTTTGGTTTTTACAACACGGAACAAAGGTCATTTGCTGTGCTGGCTTCATCAGGTGGATACAAGTTGGTCTTCTGTGGAAGAATTGGTGAGTTTCTTCAGTTACATTCATTAATGTATCATAGTGAACAATACGCAGGAATTTGTTGACTCCTTTGTCAGTTCAGCAAATAATAACCATGACACCAACCTTTCATTACCACAGCAGTGCAACTGTTTGTTTTAATGTGTCTCGGTGGAAACAAAAAACATTTTATGATGCAAATGATTGATCATGTTAAGGCTGACAGTTTGATTTAAGAGTTGAGATGTTCCTGTGTAATCTCCCTCTCTTGCTGTGAATGTTTAAATGAGAGGTTTTATACTATGCACAGAAGTCTACAAGTAAAAATAGGTAACGAAGTCTGAAGAACCTCAGTGGTATATCATTTTCACGTGATGTATTTTTTATTTTATTGCTTGAACCTCAGCTGCACTGCTTCCTATTGTTGAACAGAGGTAGTTCCTTCACTTTCTACCTATACTGATGTACCCCTCTGCTGTACGCTGCTTTCTTTAAACATTCTGTTTTGTTTCACCAAGCTATATATCAGTTTTATGATCAACTGATTAGCTGATCACCATTTGTGTGTTATTGTTATTTATGTGAAAATTCATATGTAACAAAATTGGTAATCAATTATTAAGTTAATATATTAAATGCCAAACATGATGCATCTTTTAAATGATTTGTGCTCAAGTGTTACTGGGAATTCTAAGGCAGATGAAGTCCCATCAACAATTCATCTTGGGCTCAGGCTCTTTTTTATTATATTCAGATTTCACAGACTAAACTTGAAATATTCTATGAAAACAAAAGCTTCCTAAAGAAGATGAATTATTAATAAGAATGGACACTAAAATCAGGTTATTTTGAGTGCACACCACCACATAGTTTGTGATAACTGCCTACAACATGGCACTAAATTCTGGAATCAAAACAGAAATTCTAATGATCATTACAGTCATGTTTTACATATGAAGCTCATGTCAATGTAATTAAAAAATACTGAACTTTAAGTCTGCAGAAAAGGAAAAAAAGCAAACAAATAAAAAAAAAAAAAAAAGCAATTTTATTATTTTGGAAGGTCAACTTTTTATTGTCCATTATCGATTTCAGTTTTGTGTCTTTTCATGGTAGCATCATGGAAAGGTGGCAGCAACCTCTCCTGCTGCTGTGTTTGACTGCAATGATAACCATGAACATCGTAGCAAAAACTGCTAAGGCCATGGAGGGCTTTACCTTGGTAAACTTTCAATTTTTGATGATGATTTGATGCTTTCTGGGTCATATAATTATAAAAATGTTTGTTTTTCTGTATGCATGTATGTGTAGTAATAACTGTCCATTCATCCATGCAACAGACGGAAAAGAACTTGACCTCCAGGAATCTGCAAGCCATCCCTCACTGTGGTAACAGCTGCTCTTTAACTAAACTGGTGATTGATGGAAACCTGATCACTTTGAATGAAGAGGACCAGAAAGCTCTGGCCAGTTATCCTGCTCTGGTTGAACTCCACTTGGTTGGTAACCGAGTGAATCATGTACCAGCCAAGTATTTTTCTGTGGTACCACACCTCAGAGTGCTGTCTCTCTCCAGGAATAATATCACGGGGTGAATAAAAAAAGCTAATGAAAACATAAACAAAGCCTTCTGCATTCCCGTATTGCATTAGACACGAAATCAAAGAGATTTTAAGTTTCTTGTGTTCACATAATGTATACTTAAAAATGTCTGGATGCTACTGAAAGACTTCCACAGGATGCATACTAATTTTCCTGAAGATTTATGATGATTTATGACATAATAAATACAAGATACTACAACTAATCTTAAAATTTGATGCTGTTACAGCCTTGATCCTGAAGCTTTCTTTGGCCTGGATGTCCTGACAGAGCTGGATTTGTCTCACAACCAGCTGACAAGTCTTCCCACACAGCTATTCAAAGGGCTAAACAATCTGCAGGTAAAACTGTTACATGTCTTATCTTACAACACTCCTGTATCAGCTTGCTTTTTCATTGCTATCTTTTTTTTTTTGGTACGTTAACAAAGAGTTAGATAAATCAGGTTGGCACTGGAAATTAGGGCACATAGCAGCAGTTGTCAGCTGTCAGCCTTCAAGAATGTTATTTCAGTTAAAGTATGCCCCCTATTTTTGTACCAGGGACTTTTTGCATTAAAAATAATGAAGACAACACATCAGCCAAGTTTTAAGATTTCCCTGTCAGGTGTGTTAGCCATGTTATTTTAAATTCATTAATCTGATCTTATCTGGTCCTCTAAGGTGCTGAACCTCCGGGAAAACCCCTTGAATTGTTCCTGCCCACTGCTGACCAGTATTAGAGAGGCCATAGCAGCAAATATTAGCATTGGTAATAATTCTTATTAAGCTTTTTTCTATACAAACCTTTTGGAAATGCATCTACATTTGGCCTTAATAAATTTGTTCCAACCAAGTCACATTTATCTATTTTAAATAATAGCACACAAATCAGCGTGGTGTTCTGGTCTGTGTTCTGGCCTCTTACAGTGTGTTTTTGGATTGATTTCTCAGCATTAGGTTCCAGGCATTAAAGAACACATGTTTTTACAGGAACATAAAGTGAAATGAGACCATACAACTGAGGGAGAGTAGTTTGGCATTGAAGCCCTTTTCGGTTAGAATCAATTATCGATATGATCATAGATGATATCTAACACTGTCTTATTTCCAGCGTCACCTGCAGTTGGTGCAGAGAAGTTTAACAGAATCTCAAGATCCAAAAGCTTATAATGATGATTAAATTCAAATGACTTGTGTCCAGTTGTGTACAACCCAAAAACGTTCCTAAAATGCAATACACATCTTTAACCCATCTGTGGTGAAGCTGCTCATTGATATGGTCACTTGTACATGTAATATCTGTCACTATAGGGGGAGCAGAAGACAGCTGTGCTTCTCCAGAAAAGCCTTTAGACGCTATAGCTGAATGTTACCTATCACAAACAACCACCTTCACCACAGACCCACGAACACCACCAACAATGATCCCCTCTCAAGAGTCCTGGAGTCCATCAACTATGCTGAAAACAACACTGTCACTCACCCAGAACCAAACCATAAATGAAGGTGAGGCAAAGATATTTGACCTATTTCATATTCATCCGTTGTTTCTCTATTACTTAAGTAGATTAACAAATTAAACATAACGAGATTAACAGAATGGTCTCCCTCTCCCTATCTCACCATTCCAATTGCAAACAGACCAGAGGCCATTCCTTGGAAACACGTGGAAGTTCACAGCATGTGTTGCAGCTTTGGCACTAACTACCTCCACACTCATCGTATGTGGCATCAAGGGCCCTTCCTGGTACAAGCTCTTCCATAACTACCAGCATCGGCGACTAGATCAGGAGGAGGATAATGAGGAGGACATTGTGTCAACAGCCTTCTCAGGGACAGAGAGATTCGTCAACCATCAGGTGTTCACTTTTGAGCAAGAAAGTGGGAAGGTAGAGATGGCGGAAGAGGAGGAGGATGATGAGTATTTTGAGGATCCATACATTAAGAGGGAAGATTGACAAGAACAAGAGCAATATTAGGCAGAGCCATGACACAAAACACAGCCATTTCAGTCACAGTAAGAGGAGCGTTACCTCAGTCACAGCTAAAATTCAGGTCTTTAATCACGGGCTGTTAAAATGTTCAAATCTATTTCTTTTTTTAGCACTGCTTAATGCTCCCAATCTGGGAGTTTTAGAGAAAGTTTACCTCAGTTCTGTGTTATTATTGTGATTTTACACTGAGGCTGGTTCAAGCTATTTTTGCCGTGTCACATTAGTGCCAAAAACATAAAGCAAAAACTGTGACTTTTAAGCCCTTTGCCACATATGCACACCCTACCTATCAAGTTAAAACTATTACGGAAGGCCCAATATACAGCACACAGTGGTGTGTATTTATTCTGCATTTCACTCGGGAAAACCGTGGAGATCATGGTGCTAACATGAACAATGCTTTGTGCAATAAATGGATGTAAATATTTAAAATAGAACAGACACACATAAATGTAGAATAGAATCTTTCAAAATCAAATATGAAACTAGAGTGGAAAGTGTTTCAATAGTTGAGGAGGTTTAAAATTGATACATAGAACCAGGGGTAAGCTATTGCTATTCCGTTCTGCTCATACAAGGACACTGAGATTTCATCAACAATAAAACCAAAGATTTACAAGAGAGAAGTTGTGAAGCAGATCAAGGCAGCATACATTGTTGAAATTGTGGCCGTTACCGTGGTAGTGCAACCGTAAACACTTGCACAAATGAGCTTGTGGTATTTGATGGTATTTTTAAAAACATAGAACTATAAATTAATTAAACTTCCACTTAATACTTACTCTCTTCTCTCAGTGAAGATGCTGTCAATGCTTGCAGCCTCACTGTCATTCTGGGCTTTCAACTGGGAGAAAAGGGAGGAAGGAAAATGGATATAATGAGAAGATGCTTTTTTTTTTTAAATCATATTTCACATTTTTACCCAAAATCAGTTTATTCAAGTTTGACTTCACTGTCAGGAGGTGTTACCATACTGCTTACATAGTGTACTTACATTGTTGTAGTCATTTATCATTTCCTCCATCTCTGTGTTGGTATTTAGTTTGTCCACTAGCTGAAAAGCAAAGAAAGAAATCACATAACTAGAACTGCCAACTCCCAGTCAAGCCAATGATCGTCATCACCCATCCATGAGTCCCTGTGAATGATTATACCAAATTGGAAGGAAATTCTTCAAGGGATTGTATTACACCCATAAGAATAGACAAATGTCCAGAGAACATAATGCCTCAGGCTCAGCCTTTACAAGCAGAAAAGTATAATAAGAAAATCACTATAGTACCTATCAGGAGGTAACTAACTTAACAACCATAGACATTTCATATGGATAGTGTGCAACTGGATTTCTTTACATACTTCATTGGTCATTGGCTTGGCTAAATACCTCAAGTACAGGATTTTTTTTTTCTGGCAGCTGCCTGCATGTTATATTGAGGATATAGGAGCTAAAATTTTAAGCAGCAGCTCATTGAAAGAGATTATGGAACATGACTAAAACAGTTTAGAGCTATTTACCATGTTGTAGTCAGCAAGCTGGCCTTGTAAATCCTTAATCTCTCCAGCTAGAACTTCAGCTCTGAAGGAAAGGGATAATAGTAAAGGATTGGTAATGTGATAATTTTTTCCACTTTGTTATCAAATAATATAATGTATAAATTTAAGACAAACTATTAAAGGTATCACACACCTCTTCTCATAAGAGAGGTAGACAGAGTTCTCCTGGTTGTAGTTGTCAATCTCTTTGTGCAGTTTGCTGGTTTCAGTGGTCAATTCATTGATTTTACTCCTGCAAAAATGGTTAAGCAGATTTTGATGTAGCAAGAGGGAGTTTAAGAAATGGTTGCCCTGCTGGAAATATAACATACTGTATAGTATAAAGTAGCATGCAGAATATCTTATGAAAATCTTATGAAATAAGAAAGAAATAAAAATCATAATATAAAAATATTTATCATATCATAGAACCAATGATACCAGAAATAAATTAGACCAGAGTAGTCTGAAAATGGCATAGCCCTGTGTAAAAAAAAAAACCAAAAACCAAGGATTGGGAAAATTGTGACACCCCTAATGGTTAGTATGTGTTACCTAAGAAGGCCCAAGTAGTAGGACTTGTCCAGAATTTGTCTTTGAGGTCCTAGAAAAAGAAAAAGAAGAATAAGTAGCTGAAATATACAAAAATATATTGCTGTTTTAACATGGCTCACAGTGACCGTGAGTCTAATTCACACTAATCAATTTAAATACTATAAAAAGAGCACATTCATGGCACTTCAAACCTTTCATGCCAGTCTTCATCCCACTGAGCCCCTGTTGGGTGACAGGCCTGTCAGTCACTTTGATCTGCGCAGACAGGACTCCAGGGGTGGCAACTGAGATGCCACCTCTTGTGCCAGGATGGCCACTTGTACCTGGAACCATCTGTATTTGAAATGAAAGAAAAGTACTCTATAAATTTGAGTTTCTACACACTGACTTGTAAAAAAATATATATATTATTAAAAGTTAAGGCTTGTCCCCTGTCCCCTAATACTGTCTGTACAATGAAGTGTTGCCTGGATAAATCCTGTGCTAAGCAAAAAGCTCCCTCTCATTCCTTTCTCACGTAATTATCACGTAAAGCAAGTTCACTTTCAAAAATGCATTTAAAACAAAATCATTATTCTTGCATTCTTGCTAAAACACGTCAAGGTCAGCAATAAGAATGGTAATCATTGATCAGGCCACTTCAGCAAAACACAGTGTGCAAACAGTGAAAGCACTTGCTTCTTGAATCTTATCTTAGTCCACACATCGCTTCACTTACCCCAGTTGCGACACGTATGGCTGTAGGAGGGGGTCGAATGGCTGTTGGAGGTCTTCCAGCACCAGGGGCCAATGATCCACTGCGGCTCACTGGGCGGCCCATGGCAGAGGGAGGCCTCTGGCTTGACATGATTCCTATATATACACAATTAAATATATTAACAGTAAAGAGACTCAAACTTACAACTTGCTGTAAACTAGTACAACCAATTGGTGAGCATATGTCAGTATCTCTGCATGGAGAAAATGCACAAGTGAACCTGAAGTTGATTGTTTTTAAAACAGTGGTCCACAGGCACTGGATAATTTCTTGTATATTTAAGTGGTAATACAGTAGATACAAAACGATACAAAACACTTAAAAAAAATAAAAAATCAAGCCTCCTGTTTTTGTTGGTGTACTTTTTTTTTTTTAACATGTTGGTGAAACTGGTGATTTTAGCTTCACTTATCTAACACTTTCTTTTAAAAAGCCTGGATTCACCAGTGTAGAGTTTTCAACAATCCTGACTCACACCACAAGAAAGTAAATGTGTGCCTCTTGAACATAACAGGCATGTTGCATGTATGTATGTGATAGAAAATCTTGTGTTTGGAAAACGTCAATTTCTTGTTAATGTGAACAGAGGATTTATATTGTTGCTGAACCGGCTCATTTCAGATATTTTGGTAGCATTGCGATCTCACTTATTCATCTATTTATTTATTGACAATTACCACGTAAATAGGATTAGCTAGCAAAGCATGAGCTATCTCAGGGGTGTACAAAGTGCGCTGCTAACAGTGTAGCGTCAGTTATCATCGCTGTTTGGCTACATATCAACAGCATCGTTTCTTTGAATTCATGGCACCAGGACGTGGTACATCTCTAGCTCAGAATACCGAGCCACACGACCGTTAGCGTTAACTTTACAATAACTTTAGCATCATGGCTAGCTCGTCGTCACGGTTCAGCATAGATGCGACGTGACCTATCTTAAAAGGAGCAATTTTACGGCCATTTTCTCTCACAGTGTAAACCTCTGCAATTCGTATAGAGGGGGCTGTTTGTTTTACCTGACAGGAAAATGTGAAGAAACAGTAACACAGCACAAACAGCTGCAACCAAGTGAGCAGCTACGGGTAACGGTAACCAGGTAACCGTCTTCCTCTCCGCCTGAGTTTAGGTGAGGCGGAGGGTGAGATGTTTCCTTCTGCCCCCTACAGGTCAACACAGGCCGCTACAGGACCTGTCAGCCAGGATGCGCACAAAGCTATCTTCTATTCTAAAACCATTAGTTGGTTCATATCAGGAATGAAGTCTGACAGCAATGCAGCATCCAGCACCGTCATGATTTATTTGCACAGAGGATTTAGAATCACTGGGTTAAAGGGAAGACTGCTCAGGGTTCAGTGGCTGCTTAGTTGGAAACATTTGTCTGACTGAGCAGAATGCAATGATTAATATCTAGCACTGTAACATTACATAGATATCAGCATGACATTTGGGAGCTATTAAACATAATGACTGCACATCTGCACATTTGTGTTCTTCGTAAGGTTTACTGAAGAGGTGTGATTAAACACCATCAGTAATTCATGTGTTGATTGAGCGCTTTCAGATTTCTGAATGGTGATATACAGCTGGATGAGCACTTAAGTATTAAATCGATAACAAAAGCCTGACATTTGAAACTCAGTTTGGCCTATACAAGATTTATATCATATGGCACTATTGGTGGATTATGTAGAGATTTCTTTTCCTGTCTTTGCTGGAATGGCCCACTAGATGTCAGGGTGTCTCTTCGTTTTGACACACACACGTTACACATGGCCGATGAATTCTGAATTCGCTCTCCAATATGTTGGCCTATGTTTTCATACAATCTCCAAACTAGCCCTGACATAACTATTTCCAACATCCACTGTGGTACAAAGTAATATTGCATAATGAGAAGAATCTAATGTAATCTGATGAGCAAGTCGTAGTGGACGTTTTCCCAGCAGAAATTTTGACTCATAATAGCAAGACAGCACATGGGAAACTAATAACATGAATAAAGCCATACAGGGCTCCCAGCTGCAGAGGTGTAGTGGGTGCAATAGTCATTAAGGTTAATGGTTGTATTAAAAAACAAAACAAAACAAACAAACAAACAACAACAAAAAAAACCACAAAAGTCTTCTGTTTGCTATACAAGACAATGCTGCGCTGAGATCTTAAAACTGCCTGCCTAAAGTCAACTCAGCAGACGACCACAGAGGACAACTTTGCTGTCACTGTTACTCAATTTCTTGTTTTACTGCTATTTGATAAGGATAACAGCTGACTGTTAGTGTTGGTTGCAGGTTAGTCAGTTGATAACCTTAAAGAGTCTACAGTTTTAACTTGCTTTGAACCATTTTTTAAGATAAGTTTCTTTTAAAATTTAAAGAGAAAAAATAAATAAATAAATAAATAAAAAAAATCACACATCCACAAAAGTATTTTTACAAACAAGAATTATTCCTTAAGAAAAAAAAAAATATCCAATTTTAAACTTAACACAAGCACAAACTCACACATTGTCACACTGGTAACAATACTTAAGCCCATCACAAGTCAAATAAAATATGAGACACCATCAATAATTTTGTTCATAACCAAACTTAAAATCACGTGATCACATTCCAATTAGTTAAAGAAATCAAATGAAATATATCTTACCTATAGAATCTCTTGGGTCTTCTCAGCATTGGTTAACACAATCCAAACTTCTCGCTGCATGCTGCAACTGAAAAAGAGACTCACAACTAGTGATAAATCAGACCTCTCTCTCTCTCTTCAGGCCACATTATTTATTAGAAAATTTGAATTTTACATTCTAAATAATAAATCAAACAGTCACCGTTGGCCTATACAGTAGAGAAAAAAAGTGTATCAAAAACCATTTTTATTTCTTCGTCTTTTCTGTATTTGTTCTCCTTTAGCCCATTGACAACACCGCTAGAAGAAATGTTAACACAAAGGAGAGTTTTAATCCATTTTATTTCATGTTTAATAATCACATCACTAATGAACAAATAATCACAATAAACACTTTTTTCCAAACCAAAACATGAAATTCAAATGACTGGAAAAAAACCAACACAAAAAACACAAAAGAAAAAACAACGAGGAGGTTCTGCAAATGACATAGTAAGTCTATCTAACACATCCCATTGTTTTTCAGCATGCTCTGCAGGTAAAGTAGATGTTTATTAGGTAGTGTTAGACTTGCATGTCTGGTATGAGTACAGTAGCAGTACATGAAGCTCTACAGTGCTCCTTGGATAGATTACTGGGGAGCATTAATTACACAAACCAAACCTGGCAGCTACATATACGCCTTTTTAACCACAAACAAGGATGTGTTAGAGTCTTGGTGTGTGTGACTCTCCAGGGCAGATTGCTGCTTGAGTGTAATATGTGGCCTATATATGTGTGTGTGTGTGTGTGTGTGTGAGATGTACATATCACACACACATTGATATGCAGTACTTCAAATTACAGACCAATACACTGATCTCTAGATTCAGTGCCTGCTTGAAGGAGGAATTCCCTGTGCGCTCTATGATGTTATGATGTACAATAAGGTGACTCTGATTAGCTTCAGTCACGTTCATTTTTGTTCTTTTATCATATGAATTCACAGAGGTCACTATGTCCTGAAAGCAAAGATTATGAGCTAATCAGAACATAATTTTCATCTCTTAAGACTGGGTCCCTGGGCATGATTTTTTTGTGTGTATGCATAAATGTTCACTCTAAATGTTGTTGTAATTAACTGAGCTCACACCTACATGAAGTTACAGCCTAAATAAAACCTGTTCCTATGAGATTTTAAAGACTTTCTGAGTTATGTATTTGGGTTCAAATCTCACATCCTCAGAGAGAGTCCCTGACACATTTGTGAAACTGGCAGTCACAAATTTAAAAGTATAATCCCTTTCAACCATGTGTGCACAACCATCACAAGGCTTTAGGAACACAATGATAAATACATATACAAAAGTGTTGCATCTTTAGTACAAATCTCAAAACACATTCTTTCACTTCAATGGCCCCTTTTGAATGGAAAAGGCCGACCTTTTCATTTTGTCATATTGATAATAATCAGAATTAGTCATAGTCGTGGTCAAATGCTTCCCTCCCCTTAAAATCATGAAAAATACAAGGACAAAAATGCTGTTCTGAACAACCTCGAAACACCCCCCCACCCTCACCCATCAACCCTTTGATGCTGTTGCCAGTTTGTTTTCCAGGGCATTAAAGAATCAATAAAATGTCTATGTACATCCGTGTACAAGCTCAGAAGTTGTGGTACGTCAAAACTCTGGGGTAAAAGTAAAGCTAAAACACGGTTGTGGACAGGCACTAGTAAAACTTTCGCTAGGTGACAGGTGTGGCACCAACAAAACAATTCAACTGTTAACAGCAGCTCTTTAAGCAACACTCAACCTTCCGCAGGCAGAAAAGCACTCATACCCTGTCCTTCAGGTGACATTTATCAGAATTTATTGCCCATTTTTCTACAAAAATGAATTGACATTTTTTATTAGTGTAATAATTTAGCCTGATGTCAGCATACATTTATTGCTGTTATAAGCATAATCTTGTTCAAATTAAGTCAGTGTATATCGGCTATTCAAAGAGGGGTATTTAAACTAGCTCATTAAACACCACACTATTACAATCAGCTCTCTGTGATGTATTAATTCATTAAGGTTCAATTTAGTTGTATCAAAGCTTCTTTAAAAATTTTTATCGTTATCATCATCATCAGAGTTTGAAACAAAAAAATATCTGGTAGACATTTGTCATGATAACCCCTTCAGTGTTGTGAAGGACAGAACAGAAACTAAAAGTAACTTTACCTTAATCTGCTATATTCTACAACTCTACAACTCTGCTGGGTATCAAAAGTCTTTTTTGGACCTTTTATTGTTCTGATCGAATGCAGCATCATGAACCCCAAACTGCTAAATATTAAGCAAAAGTTAACTTCACAAATTTCCTGTTAGGTCCGTAGTCTTCAATGATAAATCTCTAACCAGAGTTTTCTAGATTTAGACGAGCTCCCTTCTTTAATTTAATGCAGTTTGAGTTTTATGGAAAAACTCTACAAGTACCTGTCCAGAGACAAAACAGCAGATAGGAGCGGTTAGCAGCTAGCTGGTGAACACTGGCAGGAGATAAAAAACAGAGCTTAACGTCTGCTACATGTGAGAACAGGCAACTCTTTGCTAACATGTTTGCCATGTCCACTTTAAATATGACTGTAAGCTATTGTGTTTTTTTTTTTCTTTTCTTTACAATTGTGTCGTGCTGCTCCAAGGTGGTATTGTTTCGTTATCTCGAGAATTGCAGACTAGTGTTATAACGCTATACTTGGTGCAGAAAAAAACTACAAAGTGGATAATGGGCAGAATGTAAGAAATAATATGTCAATCTGATAATCTGAATGTGTCAGAGTACAGTCGGAGTCCATCGCTGTGTGTTTTATCCACTGTATTCAAACCAGCACCCAGCTCGCAGCAGTGGAATTATATGAAAACATTTAAGGATGAAAGTGCAACCATTATGAACTCGTGACCCCTGTTCATCACGATTACAAGCCATCATTTGAGCAACAGCATATGAACTGACTAGGACTGCCCCAGAGATATACATATGGTACCAAACGACAACACTTTTAGTTATAATGCACACATCGGCTTTCAAATCTAGGTGTGGTATTATATAATCTGCCCATGCATTATAAAGGCAATCGGAGGCAACAGTTGAATACATTGCTACAAAAGAAGAGGATAACGCCACATCACTTGCCACTGCCAATACTTCCTACAAGAAAATCGCTGAACACAGAGAGATGTTTTTTTTATTCAGCTGAAGCAACTACTTACCAACATGCTACTATCACCTGAACTTGTGACGACACACAACTACCAGGACAACTTGATTTGCAGAAGTGAATTCAAACAGCAATACCAGGTTCCCCCCAGTGTTTTATATCTGTTATGAATCTTTCCTCTGAGCAGTTGCACCATTCTTGTTATCTTTAGTTTTCAGGTAGGAAGGACAGGAGGCACATACGAGACACGCTGCTCTTCTGACTTCAGAGACATTTCCTATCTTACTCATCTCCCTCTGGACTGCATACTCAGTTACAGCTTCTCTACTTTAGCAAAGTCCCTCTATTGCATCTTAAAACACAAAAAACAAAAAACAAAACGTCCAGGCTTCAGTATGTCATTTGTTAATCTGCCAAAACGGTAAAACACGCATTAAATGCTTCTTCCCTCACTGCCTCCATGCTCACTTTCATCCTCCCTCTGAATGTAACCTTCTTCTCCTTCACTGTGTGTCTTGGTTTGCAAGTAATCCTGTGCGTGTTTCCAAGATTTTTCTGAGTGTAATCAGAATTAAAAGACCACCCACTGTATTGCTTATATAGGAAGAAACATACAATAAATAAATGAAAACTTTTTTTAAAAACAGAAACTAAGCGGAAGGAATAAGAAAACTCAAGAAAGAAAGAACGTAAGATTTGAACAGAACACCAAAGCTCATTTTTACACAATGTCATCACTCAAACACATCATCACAAACACAGAGAAGAAAGAGTTAAACAGCCTAAAATGGTTCAAACAGCCTACCTGCTGTCTAGCTTTTCTGTTTGTCAGCTTTATGGTAAGTGATGGCAGTGATGAGAGAGGAAGTAATGATGAACAATGAATTACTATGATGTTATTGAAGTAGAGAGTAAGTGGTTACTGGGAACAAACGGGCCCTAATGACACAAGGGAAAAGAGAAGCTACTGTTTGTGTGGCAGAAACTGTAGGTGAGTCCAAGGGTTTCCATGCTGCTCAGGTGACAAATAAACTGATTGTGGAAAGGTGACACAGGGTCAGAGAGCGCAAAGTCCACCAGCAGGCTGCGGTTAAAGAGGAACCGAGTGAAAACTAATGATTCCAGGTTAGCAGGCTTAAAGAAGACATAACCAAATCTGTGAGGAGACATTGCTGTCCCCTCATTTCCCTTTACACAGATTCCCACCAAGGCGTAAGCTTAGTCTATACAGTCATTTCAGCCAAATACAGAAGGGTGGGGGTGGCAACAGTGAAGGTGGTGACACATGATGATGAGCTCATGTGAGCGAAGAGGCATGAAGTTGATACTAGAGTGGCAGAACTATTAGAAGAGTCAAAACTTTGCAAGAGCAGACTCAAGATGAAAGGGGTTCCTTTAGAGATTCATGGGGGACAAAAAAAAGGTCAAGATCCCATGGAGGAGCTGCTGTTGTCCCCCTGGACCTCCACCTGAAGGTGTAGCAAGGAGGGGGCATAGGGGGAGCTGTCAGAGCCCATGGAGGCCAACGATTCAAAGAGAGACACACTAAGAGAAGTTGGATCATGGTTTTGGTGGTACAGAGAATAGGAGGAACCATGTGGGCGGGGTCTGTTGTTGTCCTGCGGGGCTGGCCAGGTGATGATGTCGGCGCCATGGTCCGTGCGAGAGCGAGCATTCTCGCGGAAGTTGAGCTTGAAAGACTCAATCTGCAGCAGAAAGGTCAACGGGGAGGGGGAGGACAGGGGAGAAGGCAGAGATAAGGGGTAAAGAAAATTACAGACAGGAGACGGTGAGGGCAAGGGGAGATGATGGTGTTGGGGGGGTTGAGATGAGGAGGGTAGAGGGATAGCAGAATTAGATGCCTGCAAGATAAGAAGTCAAAAAAATAATGGTGTGATCAGGCGCTTTGGACTGCAGACGACATGGTGAATACAGGACAGACTGAGATTTAAACTGCAGCCACAAAGACACTATGCGGAGGAAAAACTGCGTTCATATTATTTATTTTCTGATCAGGAAATCGCTGGTCATCACTGTCTTTTCCCTGTGCATCTAATCTCATCCAAACCCCAAACTGCTAGATCAGGGTTTGATTCTAAACACAAAAACTTACTTGTCTCTGGGATGCTCGAGTCCAGAGCCTGGGGCTCCTGAAGGCTCTCACTATCGCAAGGAGCCCCATCCTTCAGCCCATTCTCCTGGGCAGCGGGGCTCCCAGCCTGCCCTGGCTCGGAGCCTGGGGCTGGGGCTAGGGTGCCACTCAGGGGGATCTCATTCCCCTCTGTTGTCTCCTGGGCCCCCTCAGCCTAGAAACACATAGCAGGGTGTGTCAATTGGTGGGGATGGGGATGAAACAACCTGGCTCCAAATCTCTAAAACTATATTCGTCATTTGTCAGGAGTTTGTTTTGTTTTAAAAACAATTTAGGGACATTTTAGTGTTGAAGCAAGGCACATTTCTGTGTTCCCTAGAAAGATCTGGAGCCAGACTCAAGTGGTGAATGATGACGTTGTGGGGGGGAAAAAAATTTTCAAACTCAGTAACTCAAGATGCCTAATGAATGCAATGATAGAAAATAAATGGCAAAGTCAAGCACATCAGAAGAAAAAAGGCACAAGCACAGTTCAAAATGTGTAGACATGGTTTTGCTGAGCTGCAGACTCTCCTGTGATCTCATACAGCATTAAATTAATGTTTGATTTCATTATTCTACATGGAAGGAATGAAACATAAAATGACATCAAGCTCTGCTACTTCTAGAAACAGGAAAAAAACAAAAAAACAAAACACATTTCAGAACACAAACCCAGAAACCAGGTAAACACATGGTCACAGAAGCAATAATGGCTTTAAAGGTCAACAAACTCACAAAACCCAACTTTTTCAATCTGTGAATTCATCCGACAGACTTAAAGGACAAGGCTGGTATTATATAGTTCTCTTACTATCAAGAAATATCATTAAAAGACCGAGACCAAGAATGTGTTTTCCATTCTCTCAGTCTTTCACACCTCCTTCGCCCCATCTAGACTACTCAAATATAAACCACTACTGAAGGAAGAAATTAATGTGTTCAAAAACAAATCTCAATTATTTTCTAAAGCTGGGCCCTGCAGCTTTTTAGCTTGTTACTCACACAGTGGGGTCGAGTCTATTTGCTGGGGAAAATTGTCAACAGTAGATGAATCTTCATTTGCTTCTCAAGCATTTCTATTTCTATTCTATATCACTATTTCCAGACAATGTGTGTAAGATAAAGTCAAAACATATTACTGCCCGTGTGTTCACGGTAATGAATAAACATTTAACCCAGTGCCAGAGTGGTGTTTTGGGAAACAGTGGAGCGTTGTAGCACAAATGACTAAGATACTTCAGGCTTAGCCAGACAGTACAGTACTTGTTTGAGGGATATAGTCATTGTCAGTTTTAGTGTTTTCATGGGATTGGCAAAGATAAAAAAACACAACTGCTTTACATATACTGCATTATTACCTATCAGACAAGATGTGGGTTGCTGTCTTTCCTTCAGCCTTTCACAGTTGAATAAAAACATGAAACACTGGCCAGCAAAAGCACAACTGAAAGCAAAAACTGTACAAAAAGAGAACTTGTCCTGTAGCTCTGGAGGGAAACATTTTAAAATAGACTTCAGTTAACACTGATCAAAAAGCTATTTGTGAAATAAACCTCTCTCAGACAAGTTGTTATGCGAATGCTATTTTTAATTTCCCCTATGATGCAGCTTCACTATGTTGGACGGTGCAGAAGATGACTGAGTGTGCAAAACAGTATGAGGATGAGGATGGCAGTGAAGGATGTGATCACGAAGCACAGATGGACCGCTGTAGGCTGAGGGGACAGGTGACATTATAGCTGTTTGATTTGCAAATTTGCCAAAAAAAAAAAACCAAAAAACATTTGTTTGCAAACTCACTCCATACTTTGATCTGGCAAGGTACTAAGGAGTTTAAATCGCCACGTGTTTGCTACAGTTGTGCTGAAGTAGAGCACCCAGGCTATTTCACAACAGAAGAACAATCAGTCAGGAGGACGGCAGTCGTTGCAGGGTGGAGGGTTTAAGATGTTTCAGGTTGCTGCGGATGGCTTATGACAGACTGTCAACATCAGCAGTGACAGTAGCCGGAAGGTACTCAGGATCTTTGGTGTCATCATGAACACAGTGGTGGAACGAGACAAAACATGACAAGCCTGAAACTATTTTCTCCCCACACTGTGTGCAAATACTTTCCTGACACATTTTTATATATTAACATGCAGGGAATGAACACGGGGAATGAAAGAACTGAGTCAGCAGCACGCTCCTTCAGTCAGATGATCGTCATCTAATGACCGGGATCACACAGATTAATGAAAGACATCGAAAGCATCTCAGGAGCCTTTTTGCAAAATGGACAGATTCTTGAGATACAATGTTTAGATGTTGCAAAGGCTGTGGACAATGAATGAAGTTAAACTCTGAATGCAATTAGGTTTTGCAGATAGTACATTAGAGATGGTGAAGTGAAAGTTCAAGTAGGCGCAACAGCAAAATGTAAACCTATCAGTACAACCTGCTGTCATGTGGCACCAGGGTGGACTGACCACACACCCAGAGAATATGTTCCACATCCCTGCCGCAGTGTGAAAACTTTACTACTAACTGAACACTGCTGATTTTTACAACCCTTAATATAATCCATGAGCATTAAACTTTCCACTGCTAGAAATTTTTTGAACTTATTATGAAGATTAATACTGCACAGTAGACCTACACATTTGAAACTAAGTCCTCAGGGGCTTTAAGTTAACTCTAGCTATTACATGACCGAAGGTCAGAGATCATTCATGAACAAATAACAGTTTTACAAAAACACTCTTGTATGTTTAAATCTATTATATCACCATATTTGTAGCAGTAGTAGACGCATTATAAACGTGGATGAACACTGAGCTGTATTGCCGTGAATGATCTACACTCATAGTAATGCTGTGGAAGTCTACCCCTTTGTGAACTCTTACTCAAATGTATTTTACTTACAGTATATAGTGATCGGGACGGGTCATGCAATGCAATCGTGACTAACTTAAGTAGGTGCCATTAAGAGTAAACTGCTTTGTTTGGTTCCTTAGCAGCATCGTTGTCGTTATCATCATAAATACAATGGTTGGTGCAAATAGGGTGTCTTTCTGCCGTCACCATCATCTCACCTTGATGTTTCCTCCACCAGGTGAGTGGCTCACATTGTCCATGGAGCCCACTTTGGACTGAGCCTTTTCCCTAAAGTTGACTTTGTGGGACTCGATCTTCACATCTCCACCACCTGCAGCATACACAGGTCACGCACAAGGTCGCACAAAGTGGATACATTTTGGACACAGTAGCTGTAAACCAGATTTTAATTTCCGGTCAAGAAAATCTTAGCTTCTTAAATGCTCTTGTTGGAGTTAAGTATGGCTTATGTGCTAATTTGAAGGTTTTTAGGGCCCTCTCCCATTCTCATGTTGAGCATATTCCATTTCAGGAACATTTTGCAAATCTAAGTCCTCTCTATGTACGATCGGCTCTATTTTGTGCACAGCATTAGGTGTACCTGCTCAACAGGCTCTCTGAAGATGTAGAAAATACAGACAACAGCAGTATTAACATCATAAGATCCTAGCTCACCAGGCTTGTGTTTGATGTTGTCCTTGGAGCCGCACTTTGACGTCACCTTACTCAAATCCACCTTCTTGTTGAGGATCTGCACCTGTCAAACATCACACAAACTTTTTAAAATCAACTGTTAGAGGAGTTAGGAGGGAGTTCCAGGGTTAAAAGAAGCCCTGGTTAAATACTCCATTGACTGATTTCATTTCTTGAATGTAGAGTATATATTTATTAAGTCCTATTTATATATTAAATTGTCCCCTTGAGAGGATTAGCGGTGATCAGAAAAGACAAAGAGCCACCTGTTGCGACTTCAATCAACATGTAACCCAGTAACCCAGAGGCAAACACGTAGAGGTCAAATAGCAAACTTTAAGATCACGTTGCTTCAATGATGATGAACTGCAGAGCTTGAAGAATTCAAATGTTGTTATCGGGGAATACATACTTCAAGTCAATGGTGTCATCACAATTACGTCACAGTACCTGGTCCAGCGATATCATTTGACACGTGCTGTAAAGATGGTGGATGAAGATTCTGACACCGCACAGGACAGGACAGTGCCATTTCAGAACAACCAGACATAATAAATTCACCTCTGTTTGGTGCTGATGTTCTCAGATAACTGGCCAATCAGAGGCCAGCTGTGTGGTGTTTATGTGCTTTACTGATGTTTAGTAAGTTAGTGACAAGGCGAAACGCAGGCAGAGTTTAAGGAAGCAAAGGACTGTGAAGCAGGTAGTGGGTAAGGGCTGGCACATTAGGCTTGCTAGCATGCTGTCCAATAACTTCGAGCATCAAATTGCAAACGCAGTGCTTTGCATTGGCGGCTGCGAGTCTGAGACTCTGAAAGAAATCCTTGCATCTCTTAAAGGCTGGCACATTCCATGTACAGCTTACTCAACCTGGCACTTATAAGGACTGTGGACCCATTTCAGCAGGGGAAAAAAAGAAAGATGAAAATATAATTTTTCACCTTGGCTCTGTTGTTTTTCCTAGTTGTTAAATCAAGTCAATTGTTCGACTAATTGGCTGTTGAATACGAACTCTGGTCATGGGCCAGACAGTACTTACATTCCCTCCACCAGGAACATGCTTCATATTGTCCTTGGAGCCCAAGCGTGAGGTGACGTGGCTGAAGTCCAGCTTTTTGGAGACTATCTGAACCTACATGGACACAGCATAGCAGCAAGAGGGGAAAGGAGAGCGGAGAAGGGCAGGGGCAGGGACGAGGGTGACATGAGAGGAAGTAGAAAAAAAGAACAGAGGAGACAAAAGAGCAAAAGAGAGGAGAATGAAAAGAAGAGAGTAGAGGAGAAGTCACCATTGCAGGTATAGTAGGGTTAGAAAAGAAAGGAAAGAAGGAAGGAGCAAGGTTCACCTGGAAAAAAAATGGCTTCAGATGCTCTAGCTATTCTATGTGTTTGCTAAAAACGTCAGTTAAGAAGAGAGAAGTATCACTTGTGCTGGAATTTGAATAGTGACACTGACACAGATGGGAAGCTATTCAAATTGTGTTTTCTCCAAGTCTGGACGAAAGGAAAACAGATCACAGAACCTATTCTACGAAGCACACACATGCATGTCACACAACACAACATAGAAATGTGTATATGTTCAGGTTGATACACCGGAGTTTCTGAATTGCGTTTTATGTAGACAGTTCATTTTCATTAGCACAGATCGACAACTGATGCAGCCAATGTTATTTGGATTATGCAGTAAGGTTTGTGCAGAGCACACAACATATTAAACACAAATTAATTGTTACAAACATGGTGAAAAACAACGATTGCACATGTTTTATTTCATCAACAACACACCTGCTCGTACACACACGCTCACATATTCATCAGAGGGCTGCTAGACGTTTCACAGAAAAGATACCCAGCAGGGACAAAAACATAATCCCTCACCCTGAGCTGCCTGGTCTGTGTGATGGGAAGCACCAGCTTTGGGGGACCAGACCTGAGTCTCTGCAGTAGTGGGATGGTGCTTTTCTGCTTACAATGACCAGATACCACAAGCAAGGGGCTTGCTGCTACTTGACGCTTTAATACCCCTTGGAACACGAGTAACCAAAGAAGATCTGCTGGCTCAATAGCAAAAAGTCATGCTTTAGGAATGTGTAGAATGCTAGAATGCTTTCTTCTTCTTTTTTTTATAACTATGTAAATTCAGCTGAAAATTTTGCTCTTCGAGGGATCAATAAAGGCTTATCTTATCTTATAAAACACAATTTTTTTTCCCCCAAACAACTACATACTATTTCCCAGCTAATTTAAAAGAAAGCTGGTGGAAACCCACAGTCATGTCATCCATTACTCCAGCTGCCATTTTGAAGCCACAACTTTGTAATTTGGCCAGAACCAGAAGAAACTTTCGATTCGATTTATTTCCATTTGTAAGAGAAGGTGAAGCTGAGGAGGTGGGACGTCATATTGCATTGAAGAAGACTTGAAACTAGAGACTGAGACTCATTAAGAAAATGTTTATAAAGGTAATAAATATGAAAAGTAGAGACATTTTTCCACAGACCTAAATACAATCAACCACCCAGTGGGGTCACTCCCTAATGGCCATTAGATAGAATGTTTTAAGACACTGAGGCATTTGGCTTCACTTTTCAGATCCAGAGCCAACAGCCATTTTTATAAACAGTCTGTAGTCTTCAAACTGACAAAAAGCCATGAAATCTTTTTGTAAAAACAACTTGGATGGAACCACAGATATTTATATTCATACAATATACTTTTGTGTAGGAATTATTCAGTTTATCTTTCTGAGCTGTGGTATGGACACCAACTGCAAGTTTCTACTAACTGTAATGTTTAACATCCCGCAGTTAACTGAAGAAAATCCATGTTTTCCCAGTTGGCCACAAACCCTGGCATCGGCTTAGGTTTTCTGATCACTGAATCATGTCTGATCATTCAGAATGATCTTCTTTTTTTAACCATAGACTTGTTTGCTTTCATTGAGAGAAAACTGTGTTCACCCACTTAAAAAAGCAAAACAAAACAAAAAAAAACATAAGTGTGATCCAAAGACGATGCAGAAAATGTGTGGATGTTTGAATTCTTGTCTGAGTCCATGCTAAGAGTCATTGCGTGTCTGAGTGTGTGATAGCACAGCAGACTAACTGTTTTTGTTAATCACAAGTCTGTCACCAGTTATCTTCAGTGTGACTTTAAGCTAGAGCAACTCCATTTGACAAAAGATAAACAAAACATACAAGGCGGTAAGAGGCGGTAAAAAGACATTTGCAAAATGTGTATGAACCAAAAAGATGAAGAGAAGGAGAATAACAAAGGAAGAGGGGAATGTAGTGATGGTGCAGGGAGATGGAGAGGGAACTCACTTTGCCCTGGCTCGTTTCTTTGGAGACGACACCCCTGTTCTGAGAGGCAGATGACACCTGGGGAGACAAGCCCACCCCGGGTCAACAACAACACCTCATAACAACACACGAGGAGAAGAGGAGGAGGTGAAAGGATCAAGGATTGAGCATCAGAAATATTACAGGGAATTGCAGAGTGGAAGAATAAAGAGGACATGAAGCGCTTTAAATCACGGATGCTAGAAGGAAAAGAAGAGTAAGAATATATATAGAATAAGAGATAGGGGAGAGGGTTATGAAAAAAGGAGATGGAGGTAAAGCCTTGAGGGAGGAGGACAGTTGGTAAAGGTAGAGTGAACAAACAGAAGGAGAGAAGCACTGGGGGTCTAATAGGCAGCAAAGTAAAAGGTAGTGCTACTGACAAAGTCTTTAACCAGGCCACACTGCTGCAGAACACGTGTTTTACTTCTCAACCAAGTACAATGCTATTAATTCTGATACAAATAATGGTTAGGAAGTTATAAAAATAAGACAAAAGCTGGAATAAACTGGATTGAAAGAGCTAAAAGAAAGAAAGACACGGGTTTCCTCGTTGATTTTCCACCACACACATGCCTCTAATGCATCAACAGGTTGTATGAAGGTTGTTGGCTCAAAGAATGGGGAAATGGTTGTAAAGGAACAAGAAGACGACTAAGATGAGTCAAAACTATCACAACCAAAGAAAATAACAGAAGCTTTAAGATGTGAGACCTGCGTGCTACTGTAGCTGTTGATTTGAAAGCAGTCACAAAGTCTTATTTTATGCAAACCCCAGTCACACAGAAAGAACTTGAGAATGAGCAAGTAACCACAGGGAGCCAGTGCAACATTTTAGGCCATTCAGTCACACAGCAGGTTAGTCAGGAGGCAGTTTGTCAAAAAAAAAAAAAAAAAAAGAGAAAATTACAAATGAGAGGCTTGAAAGCTGCAGAGGAGGCCACAGTAAAACCCACCTTCCCTCCTCCGGGCTGGTGCTTCATGTTGTCTGTAGATCCAATCTTAGAGCGGACGTTGCGGATGTCGGGGGCCGGTGCTGTACCTGGGCGAGCTGTGGTCCTTGAGGTGGTGGTTGTGGTATTAGGTGTGGTTGAGGAAGCAGGCCGGGGGGCTCGTGGCACCGGGGGCTTCTTTTCTGGTACTGTGCCAGAAGTGGAGGATGGTGTGGCCGGTTTGGCTGCTGTTGTGCGAGTGCGAGGGGCGGTGTTGGTGGAGCCAGCGCTGCGGGTGGTGGCGGTGGTGGTCTTGGGCTTGGTAGCATCTGCTGGGAGAAAAGGAGTGAGAGTGACTCGTGGTTTTATAGTGTGGGAAAAAGCTAGCCTGGTTCTCCAGCATACAGCCTCAAAAAAAAAAAGTCAGTTTAGCTGTCTCAGACCCAACGTGCTAATCAATGAGCTTTAGTGGTGTCTTATCTTTGAACCTCAGAGAGAGTCAGACCTGCTGTTCCTTCAAATCTTATTCTTTATGTTAAGCTCATCTCTTCCTCCTAGACTCTATTTCAAGTACATTGTCTAATTGGACATAGCTAGCAGCTCTGCATTTGGTACTTTGGCTGTTTGGGGCTGATAAGCACAGATCACACTGGAGCAATCAAATCTGTTCAGTCTGAACACTGTAACTCTTTTAAACTAATTGATTTTATTGTAAATTCATTATGTCACAAACAACATATTGTGTACTTCTCTGTAATTGTGGATATGGAATAACATCACAGTTATTCTTTCTCTTAGTACAGTGTTTCCCCTACCATTATATTAGGGGGGGGGGCCTGCCCTCCAAAAGGCACCTCCTGCCCCCCCAAGAAGATAATTTAATTTTCTATATAGCGCTAGATCACAACAGACATCATTTGAGGTTAATTTTCCTGTAGAACATGTCTATAGCTACCTTGTGCTTTTATTAAACGACATATCAATGTTATTTATTTTATTTAGACGACAGAATCTCATTTCTGTCTCTGCATGTTTGCACAGTTCTCCTCTGCGCTCTGTATCACACACTGCGGTGTTCCGCCTCGATGCGTGCACACAGGTGAGTAGACTCCCACCAGTGAATGTCGAAAAATGTCACAACAAAAGCAAAGCAAAAATATCAGCGTTTTTTTTTTTTTTTAAACGCTCACAGCCACCTCCCCCCCGTAGTAAAAACATCTTTATCAAATAAAGCTGCTTTGAGTGTGTGTGTGAACTGAAAGTCTGTTGATTCATGTACATTCTGTCATGCATCGGCTCTTTCTTTAATGTGCTGAAGCATGTTGGATCCCACATTCAGTTGTCAGTCCTTTCTCAGAGCCTTCGGTCTCTCTCTAGCTCCGGTTAGGATGTTTATGTTTAATTGAAAAATCTTCCCGCTCTGTGTTTCTATAGAGTACTTTGACATGTCATATGAACCTCTGGCAGATTATACAACCTGAGGCGGTGTCAGCAGAAGCTGCAAACTCTTGTCAACAGCAAGGGGAGAGTAATCCACAGACTGCTGCCGTGAAGGTTTTTAAGTCTCCGGGGCTTTTCAGCAACAAAGCTCCACTCTCTATCCAACCCTGACCAGTTCTGTCATGGTTGGACAGTGTGTGTTGTGGTGTCACACTTATGCTGACAGTTCTCCTGTTCCGAAAATGTAAATTAATCCATCGACAAGAGAAGAAAAGCTAGAGCTATGTAGGAAGAGAAAAAAAGTGAGGAAGGGATTACCGAAGATGAACACAGAGAACAACTGTCCACCATCAATATTATACTCTGTCCCTATAAAATGCTTTTGAATCCTCAATATCATTACTTATCCTTAAACAAATCAGCTGCAGGCAATTTCACAAAGTGATGTCAGGACAAATGGGCTGTTAATAAGGTCAGACAACTGTAGAGCATATTACACTGGATGGTGATTTTGTACAACTTAATTGTACACATTATATACTTGACTTGATATGTATTTAGACTTTCCATCTACTTGTTAGTCTGCCTTATGCAGTGTGACATTACTGCATAAAACTCTCAGTGAAATATATATTTTTGACAGTAAAAATTATTAGTGGGAGGGGGTACCGAAGGCTCTGATGAAAAATCACAGTATCTCATAAGATCAATGCGGGGTTTACATGAAGATAATCAGCCACTAGTTCAGTTTCCATGTGGCTTTGTTTAGACACGTGCTTGTATAGGGAGAGCGCTGGAATACCTGCAGAAGTCCTCAAAGTGCTGGGCTTCTTCTCCTCTCCTGGCTTGCTGTCTGTCTTAGAGGCTGAAACACAGATAGTGACTTTATAGGACAAAATATGTGAATGAAGCTTTGGGAAATCCATTCAGGAGATATGAAATCATGGACATTATTACTACTGTACTTCATCAGAACCTAAACTGAATTCTCTTGTGTGATTTAATAACTATACCAAAAAAAGAAAAAGAAAACCTTTTAAATCTCTATATAGAATTACTGATCATAGTTAGGAATAGTTGGGAATAACTCCAACATGTGCACGTCTGTGTGTGAGTATTTCTGCCATACCCAGAGGCTTTTTGGCTGCAGTGGTGGCAGTGGTGCGAGCAGATGCTGTTGGGCGTGTTGATGTAGTGGCTTTACTGGCTGCTGTGGGAGCAGCTCCATTTTTGGAGCCAGCAGTGGAACCTGTCTGATTTGAGGTGGCAGTGCTGGCCTTTGGCACAGCAGGACGCTTCTCTGTGGTTGACTAGGAGAAGGGAGAAGATAAAAACAAGAGTGTTGTCACGAATGAGACATCTAGAAATCACCAGAGATGGATGGATATATAGAACGTCAGCAACTTCAAAGCTACGGATCAATGGAATAGTGCAAACAAAATGCAAGCTGTCATGACATAGTGTCTGCATGTCTGGCTGCCGTCATCAGTTCAATGACTTCACTGAGATATTCAGGTCAAAAATCCTGCCCTGATTTGTGTAGCATGTAGAGACTCTTGAGCACTGCTCAGCAGCACATTTTGCCCCATAAGCCCTTGGATGATGCCATGCTGAACGCAAAAATCCTGCAAGAAGCTGCCCTCGCACTGAGAGGCTGCTAATTTCATCGGCTGGGGTATCACAGAAGTTGCAGGCTGAGGTGTGGGAAGAATCAATCAATCAATCAGAATCAATCCAGAGTGCCAAAGAATGAAGTTATATTGGCCTCATGAGGTGCCATTGACACGATTTGAAAAAGTGGATTTACATAGCATATGTATTAAGCTTTAATCTAGTCTAGACTGGTCTAGGGGGAGTTTAACATTAAAAGAGGAAAGATAGAGCTCTAATTGCCAAAATTAACTAAAATTAGCTTTTTCTAACCTTCCTTCACTTTCTAATTAAACTAAATCTTTTCACTGGCTACGTAGATTGGAATAGATTAGGACTGTTCACTTATAATTTAAAATTGAAGAGTTTTTCTTTGTTTTTTTTTTTTACTTTGCACAAATGTTTGCAAATCCATAGAGCTTCTGATCATATCATTTTGGTCAAATATGAACATATTGTCAAGGTAAAGGACAAACTTTCAACATCAACATTTACGTCATTATACACATGAAGGTATAATCACAATCAAGCCACTAAAATGGTAATGAATTAGTGAAAAGCTTGTAACTACTGTGTATGTTTTAGAATCTCTCTGTGGGAACTCTTGCTTGACTTTCATCTGTCCCCTGCCTGCACTCACGTCATATACAGCTGGTATCCTTGTCAAATCCAGACCTGCACTCTACTAAGAGTCTGTAAATGCTAAAAGCAAAAGAGATCACATGGCCAAATTTTATGTCTAGGGGTGGGAACCAAACCAAGCATGACAGTTTAGATTTTGAATACACTTAAACAAAAGTTTTAGTTTCGGTCAAAAGCTAAAAACATTTGTTTGTAGTCAAGAGAGAAAAATATGAACAGAACTTCCAGGAGAGAGACATTTTTAGTGTGTGGCTGGGGAGAGTCCAGCATACGTTAAATCTTGCATCCAGGCGTGTTGTTTCTTCTGGGTCTTCTGGGACAGGCATCACTTACCTTGGTTTTGACATCACGTGCAGTGGTAGTAGCTGATGATGAGGGGCGGCTGGTAGAGGTGGTGGAGGGCCGCTTTGGCCCAACAGTGGTTGTGGATGGTGCTTTTGCTGTGGTTGGTTTTTTGTCTGAGGTGGAGGTGATGGAGGAGGGTGTGGGGCGCTTAGTAGGGGCTGCAAGCGAACCACCACTAGCAGCCACAGAGGTCGGCCGCATTTTGGCTGCTGCGCTCGGTTTGGTGGCCCGGGCAACAGGCTGGGATGCAGGATCAAGTCATACAGGATGGATGGAGACAAAATAAGGGAGGAAAGCAAACAAAATGGAGAAAGTAAAATAAGGACAATGGATGATAACAGCAGAGGGGTTCAGCAGCACAAGCGGCAATTTAATTGTGAACAATGACCAGAAAATAATGTGGTAAAATTAATAATCAATCAAATCTGTTGTTAATACAACAGTATGACTTTGAATAACTCTGGCGAACACAGTTTTGTACGGTCAACATGCAGTAGGCATAAACAAAGCAGTGGCAGAAGCATTAGCAGCATGCACAATGAAACGCTCTGTCACTACAATTTGTTCGTTACCAAATTCTTGACATGTGTACCACACTTAATTCCACGAACAATTTCACCAGAGAAATGTAAACAACCATAGTTAGATATAAAAATGTTAAGACTACTGTAAACTTGTTTTTAACTATTATTTCAATCCATCTAGAAGTGATGTACATTATAAAACAATTTCAATTTAAAATTATTTTGTAAAACCCTATAAAAACCCTATATGGCCTAATGTAAAAAAAAAAAATACAAAAAAAAAAAAAACCCCACAAAAGTCATTGACAAAGTACTTTCATTTCTTTTTGATACAGTAATGCATGGGGTGTTTTGTCCAGTGCTGGACGTTACATTTCTCTTGTGAGGTTAAAGGACAAATCAATGGACTTATCAGTAGTTCTCAAAGGGTAGGGGCGGAGCTCTCTGAGAGTCGGTTATTTTCTATGAAATGAAAATGAAAGCAGGTCATCTTTCTCCAGCTGTTCTTTCTCAGTTACAAACTGGGAAATTTATGGGGACAGCTCCGCTAGGAACATGGACTGTCCACTGTGGTCAGATTTATAGGGAGTGTGTGGATAAACAGGGAGAAAACACTAAAGTGAGAGTTGTGCGAGATGTAAGAATGTCATCTCAGATTTCTTTCCAAAAAAAAAAATAAAGTCATTCCATCCAAACTCATTCTATCAAACCAAAACATTTAACTTACCTTGGTTTTCACTTTGGAACTGAGCCTGTTACGTCTTAGATAATAGCACAGTGATCTGGTTTCTAAACTGATGAGGCACAAACGTTTTCACTTCATTCTTATGCAAATAGAAACACCACTTCTTACCTTGGTCTTCTTGTCTGCACCTGCCAGGTCTTTGCTGGGCGTTGCACTGTTTCCATTAGTTGCAGGTTTTGCTTTCTTAGCCTTCTCTCCTCCCTCAGATTTTGCTGCCTTGTCCTTCTTGTCGTTTTTCTCCACAGTCTTTTTTTCAGCCGGCGTTTTGTCCTGCTTCTCTTCCTTTTCATTCTTCTGTGTCTGCTTCTCTGCAGGCTTCTCAGGTGGTTTCTCAACCTCGCCCTCTCTCTCAGTCTTCTCACTCTTGGTCTCTTCCACATCTGTGATTGCCTTTACCTCAGTGTCAGCCTTCTTCTCCAACTTTTCGTCAAGCTTGATAGCTGCTGGCTGTTGCTCTTGGGTCTTCTTCTCTTCAGTGTGCTGTTCTTTGACATCCTTCATCTCTGTTTTCTCAGGTTTCTCAGTATTCTTTGTCTCAATTTTTTCTTCCACTTTGAACTTTTCATTTTTCTCCAACTTTTCCACATTCTCAACTTTGATCTCAGTTTTGTTCTCAACTGTCATCCCCACTTTTTCTTCTTTTTCTAACTGGTCAGGTTTGTCCGTCTTCAGATGTTTGTCTGGCACTTCTTCAGCTTGGTTGATTTTTTTATCTTCTTTTTCTGCCTTTTGCTGCATCGACTCCACTTTCTCTGTCTCTTTCTCCGTAACTTTGTCCGCCTCCTTCTTTATCTCTTTGACCTTTTCTATCTGTTTTTCTGTTTCCTTCACTATTTCTGTCACTTTCTCTTCTTTAACCTTTTCAGCCTCTTTCGCCTTCAAATTTTCTGTTTTCTCTTTCTCTTTTTCCTCTTTTATGTTTCCTTTTGTTTCTTTCTCTGTCTCTGCCTCTTTCGGCTTTTCCTTCTCCATCTCCTTTTCTACCATAGCTGGAGTGTCAGTGCTTACAAACTCAACCTTGACAGTTTTCTGTTCTGGTTTTTCCACAGGGTGGACCTCCTTCATGTTGTCATCCAGCTTCTCCTCCATCTTCTCTGATTTAACTAGAAAGAAACATAAAAAATAAAAGCCGAAATTAAAGGAAGGAAATCATTCATTTAAATGCATTGCTGTATCCATGCTCAGTATATTTTAGAGCTATCCAATAACAAGACACACAGTCACTACTGCAGGTAAAACAAGCAGCTATGTTGACACCGAATCCTAAAAACATCACTGGACTAATCTTACCGTTTCTGCACACTCAGACAGAATATTAACTCAGAACACATCACTAAAATAGCTTAGCAGGGGCTTTTGGTTTTTTGTCAGGCTATTAAACAAACTCAAACTGAGGCACAGACTCCACAGTTCTTTGAAGCCTCTGCTAAAACTGCATTTCATTCCATGGACAAATTTTGAGAGAGTGGGGGCCCACTCCCTCAAAAGGGCACAGATATGCTGTTCTCACCTTTCATTTATCAGGCACAGATAAATAAAAGGTCCCCATCATCAGCACTTTGCATTTTCAGCAACAACTGTGCGGCTTAATATGAGCTGTAAAATGCTGCTGCTGGTTGAAAGCTGCAGATAAGAATTTTCATTCACAACAAAGGACAAGAGCAGCTGTTTGACTTCCACTAATGACACTCACACTTGACTCCACAGATATTATAGCAAATAAGAAATAACGTAAACAATACACCTATGATCTAAAGGGCAGGTTTACGCTCATATCTGGCACATCACAGCACCAAGCCTTGTTTGATTTCCTCTATCTCTCTGTCCACCTTAAACCACCATGCTGAAATACAATGCAGCTAACTCCAAAAAGTTCAACTTCTCATTCAGCTCGTAAGAGGGGGAAAAAAATGCCAATCAGTTCAGCGGCCTGATTTTTGCCCCCGCAGATAAGATGTGGCCAAAGGTTCAATGTGTGTCTGGGTGGAGATAAGTTAGATCAGATAAGGAGGAGATATAATCAACCACACACTTGCAGACATAAACACAGAAGAAAATTGTGCGAGATGGAGCAGATATCCGTTTTCTCTCTCACTCCAGTTGCTTCCCCTTTCGGTGCATGACAGATCATCTCTTCACTGTGCAAAGCACAGTTGCATTGTTACACACCTTTCCTGTAGCCTCTCATCCATCACCACAGCCTCCACGCCCTTCAGCTATTACTTCAACCAATGTTTGGTTTCTATTTTGAGCATCAGTCTTTTAGTATTTCAACATTTCTTCCTCAGACGTCGCACATTTAAAATGATGTGACAGGCCATTACAGCAACATTCTCTATCGTCTGTCCTGACTAATCTTTACTGCCCCGTGGCATCCGATGGGCCAGAAACTACCCACAATGAAAGCGAATGTGCAAACAGTTAGAATGCAAAGGTAGAAAACAGAAGATAGAGCAGCCGGATATATTACGGAAAATTTCAATTCACCTGATACCGACGATGGCCGAGAAGTGCAAACCAAATTAACAAAACGCGAAACATTCTTACAGCGCCGAGACTAATTTACAAGTCCCGATACAAACCGTAAAGGGGAAAGCCAAACTTCTTCTTCTGTGGGGGTTTAATGCTGCTGGCATCCTGTTAGTTGCATTGCTGCCACCTACTAGAACTAATGATAGCTATTAAATTAACAATCCTGTTCTTAAGAGGAATACAAATAATATCTCCGGCTTGGCCCTCTCTCACCACACTCAGGAATACTTTTAAGACCTGTCCCTATCAGTCCAGCTTTTCCCATCCCTGCCATCATGTTCCGTCTTTCCTGGACATATCGCCTACAATTAATAATAACATGCTGCTATTTCTACCGCGTTAAGCGGCTCAAAACGGGCAGAACATCACTTGATCGCTATCCATTATTATCCATGCACTCCATCGAACATTTTATTATTATTATTATTATTATTATTATTATTATTATTAACTTACTTATTTACATTTTGCAAAAACATTGGCAGTAATGCAACTAACCGGATGCCAGCTGTCTTAAAACCCCAAAGAAGAAGAAGTTTGGCTATTCCGTTTCCGGTTAGTTTCGGGACTTGAACATTTGTCTCGGCGTTTGTAAAAGTGTTTCGCGTTTTGTAATGCTGGTTTGCACCTCTCGGCCACCGTAGATACCTAAAAGGAAGAGCTATGAATCTGGATGGCAGTCGACCCACTAAACCAAAATATGATGCAATACAAACAAGAGTTTTCTCTCTTGTTGACTCATTGAATATGACTCATTGAATATGTGCAAAATCTAACCTCAGGTGAAGATAACCCAACACTAGGTTCACCAAGGCTGTGCTCCACATTAAAGGCTTCATACACATTTTCAAAGTTAATATCACGTAATAGATTCAGTTCAGTGATCCAACAATAAACTGATTCTGTTCAACAGATCTGGAGGACAGAAGCCTTGTATCATTTGCTGTGTTGTTGCACAAACCATTGTCTTTCCTTCAGAACTGCACATCACACAGCCCCCTGTAATGGGGAAACATCTAGATTTTCCTTCACGTGAGGGAAGTCCGAGCTATGGAGCTTTTAATCTCCAATAAGACTGTCTGTTTTGGTTATTTGTCTTGATTTAAAAAAAAATAAATGCATCAATAAGGGCAAAATTGCCCTTTTAAATCAACACAGGACCTTGAACACTGACAGACATCTGACCAAAATCTCATCAAGTGTCACAAATGGGTCACAAAGGTGATTCTATATGTGAGAAAAGCAAGTAGACAAATGAGGGATGACGAGGATTGTGAGAAAACAAGGCCTTCTTCTTCTCCACTGTATACAATGAGAGGCTCAGGAGATGAACTTGATCCTTTAATGAGGGCGGAAATCTGATAGGTGGCGCAGCTGTGAAAATGTCTTCATTTAAACAAACAGCAGGAGGTGATGCCCACATCTGCACATGCTCTCATCCATTTTGCACTGCTCCTTTGTCCATTGTCAACTCTTAAAAATTTTATTCATCTTGCTATTAATGAACCGCAACGGTCCAAAATGTTTTCTGGTACAAAATAGAAGAAGCAGAACTTAACACCCCAGAAAAAAGCGACCAGAGGGAAAAATCTTATGCTACGTGAGCTGAAAACGCATTGGCTAGATATCAATTAGCTAGTTTTGTAAACCTCTGACAAGTCAAAATATCTGCTGAAAAAGGAACCATTCATTCTGAAGGATGGTTATTAGTTCTGTTGCACCAGTTTGCAGGTCTTTCAAAACAATCAGTGACTATAGACCCACTGTCAAAATGTGGGTAATTCTACAATACACTGCATAGCTCACCCAACAAAGCCTCCCCTACACTTTATTAGTAGGATTTCAACCTGCTGCACTCGCAGAGCTTCTGAAGCTTCAAGGCACCCCAGGGCTAGCCCAGGACAGCGGAGACAATGAGACGCAGGGTGCAGTGAGCCAATTCATTTGAAAGTTTCATTAGCATAATGATAACACTTAGAACTCATTTAGGGCAGTTAAACCCAGACTCTCCTGAATAGCACAACCTCAATTCAGCTTTGTTTCCTTGTCTTATTAATATGGTGAAATATGCTGTCTCTATTGTCCCAGTGCCTCATTTCAAAAAAGTAATTGACAGTTATGAAGCAATGATCGGGAGCATTTCATTGGCATTACCTACATATGCAGAAACATCTAGTCTCTTCGGACTTATTGCTGTTTTCTTTACTATAAAAGAGAAAGTGATTGAAAAAGTTTATTATTTTAATCTTCCATGTAGAATCCAAAGCAATTACAGAATCTGAGACACCACTTTGATCAGCCCATGTTTCAGTCAGCAATCAACTATTCAGACAGATTTCTAAAGCTGTAATTTGAATCCTCAAGTGGATTATTAAAATCAGCTCTTAAAAGACTCTGTCTCATTAAAGTCCTGTCACTCCGAGCTCCACAGAGCTTGAAGCTCAAAAATTTGTCATTCTGGACAACTTTATCATGAAATGAAGGCTACACCTCATCACTGCTTTTCTGACAGCGCATCTAACACGCTGAACATTTTGAAGTGTTTGTGAAGAGTGGACTGTGTGATTTATTGCCCTGCCTGAAGGGGGAGACCTTGACTGTCTCGGTATTATTAGGTCCTATGTGGCAGTTTATATTCCTTTACTGACTGAGACCGAGCCGTCCAGTACCCTGGTCACTGTTTGCAGAAAAGATTTCCTAAGTAATCTGTATTTCTGAGTTTTGTCCCCCGTGGATAGACAATACGAGCTACAGAAATCATTCCATGACCTTAGTAAGAAAGTAAACGGATGCATAAACACAACACATCCTGTGGCTATTTAGACTTGAGAGAAAATAAAGATCAGTGCCCCTTTAACAGACCAGTGGCCAGGCTGCTAGTTTCTGCCACACTCAACTTTGTGGCCAGGAACGAAAACAACAACAGCGTACGAGCCGAGGGAAGAAAAAGAAAAAGAGACAGAGACAGACAAATTAAAGAGAAAGAAAGTGCAGGGATGCAGACAAAGTGAAGGAAATATGATCATTACTCATAGCATCACAGCGCTGGGCCACAGTTGCTTGTCATTGACCCCATTTTGACTCAGAGGTGAACATCATTCCTTATGACTATGACCCGTTTTCAGCCATTTTGGCTCTGTCTGTCCTCACAGAGGATCTAATAAGCGAGAGGAGCAGGAGGGCAGAAGAAAGAGCTAGGAAGTAATGGCAGTGTAGACAAACAGAAAATGAGGCAGGACAAAAACAGAGCCTTCTTCATTTATAATGAGCTGTGTTGTCCTGACCCCGTCTCCTGTACGAGAGTCAGTGTGTACACAACCTCACCCTGCATCCCACATAAACACGCACATGAAGAGACACACCAAGTTGCACATAAAGAAAGCCACCTGTGTCCTACAATGCAAAAACCAAGACGACCTACCTTTCAATCCAATACTCGTACACTATTATTAATTAAACTACAGAAACCAGCTCCGTGGAGAATGTGGCAGATTTGTAACTAAAATTGCACTTGTGCGTTTGACCAACACAATGAGACAGATACTACCAACAGGGAATGTCAAGTAGCCTGTGGTCGGTGGGTGCGGTGGGGGGTAGCGCTGTTATTGTCGACGTCTCACAGCTTTTCATTTATCTTTCACTCGGTTTCTCTCGCTGTCTGACACTCCCCCTCTCAGTCTGGCTCAGGTCTCGAACCAGCTTAGAAAAGAAAACCAAATCCAGTTAGAAACTGGAGTCAGTAGATAAAGCAATAAAAGAATCACTTCATCAACAGAACAAAACACCCACAATCTGCCTTATTTCAGCCGCAGCACAGTAGGGAGAAAAAAAAAAACAACACTTAATCAGAGACTGTTTGCCTTCTGCACCCACTAGCCTGTAACAGCCAATGCATACTCTCCTGGTGTCATATTTATGGATCATTACAACAACAGAGCAGATTACAATCAGTCTACATATTTCATATTCATTAACAATAGTAGCAGCATGCCAAATGTTGGCATCCTGCAGGCTGTGGGTAGTGAGAGGTCAATCAACTAACTCAGTTTCCCCATAGTGACTCCCTCACACTGTTTGGCAAGCATTGTTGACAACTGACTAACAGCAAAAGAAGGAGGAGACCGAAAACATCACGTCCACCTACCATCTACTGTGATAAAAGGGTGGGTGCTGCAGTTCAAGCCAAAGTCGGTATAACCATCAGTTGCGAGGTCAACATCAGTGCCTGCTGCCATTGTCAAAGTGCTGCCAGCACTAAAGTCTACACCTGCACCAGTGTTGGATTTAGTATCCATTGACTCAACAGCTTTAACTGTGCCAGTTTTGGGTTCAGTTTCCCCTTCAAAGCTGGCACTTGCAGTCAGAGTTGAGGTGGTGTCCATGGCACTGAAGCCTTTGGGGCTGAGCGGCACAGGAAGCATAATACCACCAGGCTCCGTCTCCAGCTTAAAGCCCTCTAACGAGGTCTCTAATGGTGTTAAAGGGAAGCTAGCGTTGCCATCCTTCAGTGGTGGGAATGGGGAGAGGCAGAGGCGGGGCTCAGGCGGGGATTGCCGCAGGTCAGTATGTGTGGCACCTGCTGCTGACAGGGTGGGTGGCGGAGTCGGGGGCTGATCTTCTGCTACTGTCAGTGAGCGCTTCATGGAGTGGGGCAAGCGGCGTGGACCACCCATGGGTGTAGCCAGCTGGTCTAGCCCTGCCCCATCTCCTCCTGGGTATTTGTCAGGCAGCTCCAGGCTGGCTGGTACAGACAGGTGGGAACATTCAGACATTGCTCGCCGCATAGCCTTCCTCTGCTGTTGAGCCCGACCCATAAAACAGGGCTCCAGCTCCTCCTCTTCTTCTATCTCTTCCTCATCACTGTTGCCCCCTGAGGAGCCCTCAGACAACTGCTCAGCCCCCAGGGCAGCCCCGGCTCCAGCCACAGCCTCATTTCCCCTCTCCAAATGGTTGTCATTGACAACTCCTATGATACAGTAGCTAGGGGCCACCTGGGGCATGGCAACCTTTGGGCTGGATTCAGGAAAGCTGGAGCTTTTCCATGCTTCAGATGGAGAGACTCCATCTATTGGAGATGCCCCAATCAGCGAGGCTTCCATTGAGTCTGGGCCCTTTGTAGTAGCTGGTGATGACAACTCGACACGCCTGACCGGAGATCCAGGAACCGGCGCCAAGGAGACCCCGCTAATGCCACCACATCCCATGGCAGAGGGTAGCCTGCCTGGGGAAGCTGGAGAGGGGGATGGGGAGGAGGAGAGGGGGCTGTCAGGGCTCTCCCCAGCACTGCCCAGCGAGGTGCTTCCTGAGATGCCCCCAACACTCCCTGGCACCTTCAGCCCTGCATCCACGCTGCCCCTACTGGGGTGCTCAAAGAGGCACAGTTTGTCTTCATCTGTGAGTCCAGTTGGCGTCAGAGGTCCATCACCTACCACCCGGCCCCTCGGGGTGCCCATGTCCAAGCCTGAGGGATGCTGCCAATCCCAGTTCTGAGCTCTCACTGTGGGTGACAGGGACGGCACCTTACAGAGCTCACTGTAGTCAGAGAAAGGCGAGCCGGGCTGCTGGTCAGAAAGAGAAGACATGCTGTCTCCCTTTTTTCTTTAAAGCCCTTTCTTTGTTTCACCGCCTGCCTTTATCTCGGCCTCAGGTTTCTAAAGCTGATCGTAGCCACTTGTCTTCCTTTCTCTTCTTTTGTCTGTTTCTTATTTTGTGCTGTTCCTTGTTTCAGTTACTCAGGTGCGCTCTATATGTGTGTGGCGTCTCTTGTTCTGTGTCTCCGCTCTGAACTCAAGCACACACTGAAAACCGGCTGGATGTGCAGCTCTCTCCCTTGTTGCATCCTTCTCAGTCTCTCTCTCTCTTTCTCTCACCGACTAGCACAGCAGTCATGTGACCCAGTTGTTGCTGCCAATTGGCTACTGTCCGTTCCCAGATCCCACCCACTGTGGTGGAGTGAGTAATCCCCCTCCCCTCAAGTTTTCTCTTTCACTCCACGTTTTCCTTCCTTCAGCCCATTTCTTTCTCTAGTTCTGTCTCGTGAAAAAAAAATTCCAAACACACACTCTCTCTTCTCTTTCTCTTTCGAACACACACACACACACACACACACACTATGCCCCCTATATCCCCTAGAGAGGGACTGAGTGAGGACTGAGGCTGCTGCTTTGGGGGGAGAGCGGATTTCAACTAAAGACCTTTCCAGACCATACACACAACACATCGGACAGATGGATGAACACACACTTTGACCCATAATCTGTTATTAAGTACCTCTCTTTCACCTGTGTGTGATGTGAAAAATGTAATGGCTCAGTTTACTTTTTCTCTGAGAGTGTTCTGTACAACTGTGACAAATAACAGTTGTCCCTTGTTCTAAGGTTGCAGACTCTATTGCATCACGTGCAGGTGTGACATAGCAAAAAAGACGAAGAGATGAATCAAAGAAGAGAAAGAGATGAAGCTGTGAAAAAAAAAAATATTATGACCACATGTTAAAGCTTAATAACAACAAGAGGTAGGGGAAGATAGTCAAGAACTACTAGATACTTAGTTTTATATCTAAATAATCCACTTTGCATTGACACCACATAACTGTGAATGAATGAATGAAATAAATTAAAGGGAATATATATATATATTCTTATATAATAGAATTCGCTATTGTCTTTTACAGTTATCAGTTCAAATATAAAGACAGATCATCTGAGGCAACCTTCACTGCATGTTAAGGCAATGTTCACTATGCAATCAGAAAGCAAGGGTGAGTGAAAGGGTGGCATGAGGGCTTTGACGACATGTGTATGTGGGCTCGTGCACGCGCATGTGTGTGTGCGTGTGTGCATGTGTGCCCAGTGCCAGTCAAAACAGCCAGCAGTAACAGGCGTTCCCGTGGCTGTCGCTTTGGACTTTGGCTGAAAATCGACAGAAAACAATGATTTATAACAGGCAGACGGGCAAGCAGGGACAGGACGAGGGATGACGAGAGCGAGGGTGAAGAGCACGGAGAAAGTCGAGGGCAGATAGGGGGAAGACTGGACGAAGTTAATAAGGTTTGAGTGAGAAAGTAAAAATAACAGCAAAGCAACACAAGGTCAAAAGCTGAGGGAGAAAGGAGGAAGATTATTGGAGCAACTAGATGAGGAGTGAGACAAAAGAACGGATGGTTTGTAGCAGAAAATGGGTGAAGGATGAAGTGGAAGGAAGCAAAGGGACAGCTGGACAAAGGAGACAGAAGGGCAGATCGTCTGTGCTGGGCAAACATGTCACCTTCAGCCAGCATTAGAGGACAAGATAGGTCAAGACAAAACACAGGGATAAGGTTTTCTGTCTGGTTTGTCTACTGCACCTTGAAGCCCTACAAACTTTTTTTTACCTTTCTCCTCTCATGTGGGTCTGGAAATTTCTTTGGAGCAGTTGCTGTGAATGTCAGTAAAGGACAATGAACGAGCTCATCACTGCAGACATGCATATGTTCTCCCAAGATCACCTCACAATCCAAAAATTATCATAACCTTTACCTTTGTAAAATCTACTTCTTGTCTCCGAGGCTATTGCACAACTTCAAAACTCTAATACTATTCCCCAACTGTGAAATTAGTGTCAAAAAGTCTACTAAACAAAAGAAAAACTGCAGATGGTCCTCACTTCCCAGAAGAAGATCTGCTTCATAAATCACTACCTTAAGCTTTGTTTTCCCACTGGGAAAAAAAGTCATGCTTTACTGACAATGAAAAAAGAAAGATGGGAATCCAATTAAGAATAAGTAAACATTTTAGCACCACACAGACAAGGTAAGGGGAACATTTCCTCATCAACTATAGCACCAGAAGGAAAAATTTGTAAGGCTAATCTTGCCCCTGATGAATGTCTGCAGCAAAAACACTTCAGATCAGGGGTCGGAAAAATATTTCAATGAAAAAAAGAATTTCACAAATTACAACAAGAACCATGTTGTTGTTGCTGTTGTGACAGCACAAGGTGAATGGTGAGCCTTTGCTTCAGGTAAATGGCCTTTTCATACGGTGCACACAGGTTTGGTATTTTGGGGATCCACCATGAACTTGACTTTAAGGAGGTGTGAGGAGATGCACAGCAGGAGGTGTGTCAGTAACAATCAGGCAGTAGAGTGCAGGTTCAGGGGAACACTACAATTTTGAAAGAATTTTGTGCTTTGACAAAGTGGTGGCTGTGATTTTCAAATTCATGATCAAATCCATCACCTTAACAAGCTTGATGAGCTCAAAATTAAACCTGCTATCACACAAATGTTATTACAATTTGCTTTGAAACAGACTGATTTCTTCAGTGCTTAAGGTACGGCCAGCATAGCTCATGTGTGAAAGCAGTACGGATGCGGCAACTACAGCCACAGTTTTGATCTCTCGTCTTTCCTTCAGTCTATCCATCCATTCCATTCAAGCTGCTCCTGTGACGCCAACATGCTTGGACATCATTAAAAGGCTGCTTGTCGCCACAGTTAGAAGACATGTCTCAACCGAAGTGTCAACCTTTTCAATCATTGTTTAGGCACGTTAGATACAAATTTCTCTATTTGCTCAAATTGTCTGTCTGCCTGCCTGATCGCAAAACCCAGATCCCCCATCAGCACATCATCGCAGTGACGGTCTGTCACGGACTGACGGACAGGCAGACAGACAGGTAGTTAGGTAGACGTGCTGGCAGGTAGGTAGACATGCTTGAGGCTGCTGCGCTGCCACTGTGTGTCACATCTGTCATGGTCTATCCCAACTTCTCTTCCCAGACTGATTGCCTCTTGAAGTACAAAACTGACACCAAAATCCGACGGGGATAACACACACACACACACACACACACAGAGTCCACTAAAGAAATGACCTCACCCTGTCTGACTGTTTGGCTGCCAAAGATGCAAACACACAGAAACCCACTATACACAGTGTTATATAATCCCACTGGTTGACAGAAGCACAGTGCGTAATAACCCGTGCAGGCCACTATGAGGGCACACAGACCAGGCAAAGACTGTGGCCATGAAAGGGCGACATGTTACTTCAAATAGCTTGATTGAATTAGAGTAAAAGTGACAGCAGACAGCTGTGAGATTCAGAAATCATTCAGATTATCAAAAACATTAATCATGCTACGTTACATGTGAAATGTTTAAAGCAGGTAACTTGTTTCAGAAGCTTCAGTGCAAACATGTAGTTGCCACTATTTCTACCAGATGAGTTGCAAAATGTACCTACTTATTAACAACTGGGTGGTTCATCTGTTACAGTTTGGAATTCAGGAGTTCTAGTTCAGATATGTTTTCTTGCATTAAATAGTGGTCTGGCCACGTTGTAATATGGCGAAAGGGGCATGACAATAACACAATTTCAAAAGACCAGGGGTCCTAATTTGAGGCAATGCGTTAATATTTAAAAGAGTTCTAAAATAATGCTGCTGGTATGTTTGTAATAGTTTATTTTTCTGACATGCACAATTATTCATATTGCCCAGCATAAGTGTCATATTGTGTTTATTTAGGCTTCCATCTTGCTTCAATATGTAAGGTGCAATAAACACTTCTGAAAATTCCTGACAGCAAGTCGTCTAAAAATGGAAGAACTGCCTTCACTGTGGCCAGAATACAGGCCTTTTTCTTCATGCTAATTCACTGCTGACAGACAGGAATAGAAAGGAGTGATAATCACAGGTGTGGGGGTGGGAGGGTGTTGGGAATGTGGGAGAAATGGGTGATGAAGTGGAGGATAGACAGTCTTTAGTGATGTCTATTTATAGCTCACTTCCACCTTATACTTACTAAACATCCATTGTTTTGTCAGTACCATGTCATTCCATTATTCACCCAAGCAACAGCCTGCTGTTGCTATGGCAACTGGCTCCTCATCAGTGTGCCAGAGCTAACCACATGGGGCGTTGGGGGAAAAGCTTGGGGGGAGAGTGGGGGGTTGTTTACTGGTGATTGGTATGGGAGTGTCTCAAGAATCAAGAGATGACGGAGTAAGGTTGGATGATGCCAGTGAACACAAAGTGTGTGTGTGTGTGTGTGTGTATGTGTGTGTGTGTGTGTGAGAGGGAGAGAGAGAGAGAGACAAAGGGGGGGCGGGTTATTTACATGCTACAAACCTCATGGTGTTCCACTATGCTAATATACTCTATCTCCTGCCACAGGTAAAAATTCCCTTTAGTCTGTGGTGTCTTTGTGTGAAATCACATACAATCAAAGGATTCCACAAAAAACTGGCTAACGATGAAGAGATGAATGAGGGATAAATATGGAGAGACATATCACAGGGGAATACACAAGCATATAGCTACTGTAACTCTCTTGATACTGTCAACAGCAGATACTTTAACCAAAGACCAAACATCCACTTAAATGATCACTTTGACGACTGAAAGTCTGCTCACTAATCTGTCTACGCCGTTTTTGATGACATGATGTGAGCCTGATGTCTGCAGACAGCTGTTAGCCGCTCGCTGGCAGAGGCAGATTGAGTAAAACAGAATCCACACCGGGTTCACTTGACCTTCACAACCTCACATATCAACATCTTCTCGACAAACCTACACAGAGTTCAGATCGGTCTGCAGAGTCTGCTTCGGTCTATCCCTCCGGCAGATGTGATTTCTATATTTGCTCTAAGGCAGCATTAGCCTTAGCTATCTTTGAATAAATTGCCCTCAAATTTGAAATGAAATAAATAAAGACTAGCCTACACAATTATTGAAAATAAAATTGTACTAGGTGTAGGGGCCTACACCCTTTAATGCTGAGTTGCTTACACCAAATTCAACCTGGCTCCAAAATGTGTATATGTCTGCAGATTTTTCTGACAACTATTATTTCATGCTTGACTGGAGAACCTAAGTTACTGAAACCTTGGTTAGGTTGAACTTGATACAATATAGAAAAAAAAAAAATAATAAATCACATAAAATATAAAGAATAATGATTTCCAAAAAATGTAATAAAAAAACTAGATTCCTCGTTTATGTCTCATCTCAGAACATAAGTGAAAAACAGGATTTTGTCATTCATTTCTATGAATTACTGACATAACCAGCAGCTCTTACTATTCCCAGAGAAGCAGCTGTGGCTCCCTGATCTAAGTTCTTCATTCATAATTAATGAACCAGGCCCACTCAGCTAATTTAGCCTGATCCACTGCACCCTGTCACAAATAGAATAACGCAAAATCTCAGATCCTTTCTGTGTTTACAACCACCCGCCACCATGGTCAACCATATAATACATGTAAGATGTAATTACACGAAAAGACAGTTTTTCTTCTCCTCCTCCCATCCCTCATTATCCCAGAGGGAATGCAATGTGCTGGTCATGATGGAAAACAGCATAGGTCGCTGAACCCAGCCCCCTAAAATTAAGCTAAAGGAACTGGGCTTGAGTGAAATGGAATGAATCCACAGTATGAAGAGCAGCAGGAGAAATGGAAAGTGTGAAATATGTTTAACAGCCACTTTTAGATGCCATGTCTGTCACAGGTTTATTCATCCAGCCAATTAGAAAATTATGATAAAAACTGTATCTGTGCTTTACAAAATAAAAAAATTCTTAAAATGATTTTTCTTTGGTCGTCATTTCTTGAATTACTGGTCTGCAACAACACTAGCACCTCAGTACTGCGCGAGCCCAACTTCTCTTGATGGGGTAAATTAAAAATGATGAAGGAATCATCATCAATCATTTTTGTCATTTTAATTCATTATAAAAGAAGGTCGTCCAGAAAAACAGAGTTAATCAAAGTTTGTTTTCATTCACAGCACTGAACAATACATCATAACATGAATTTCATAAAAAATATTTCATATAACTGCCAAATTTACACCAAATGTGGGAAGTAAGATCCCAAATAAATTAATTAAATTATGAAATTCAATAAAGTTTCCTATGTCAGAGGGGCTTAGTTTGTGGCTTTTCTGCACTTCCTGTTGTTTGGTGTCTGTCAGCAACCATGACCATGGCATATACTGTATAAAGCTTTTCATTTTAACCTACCTGTGTCACAGCCACACACACACACACACACACACACACACACAAACAACTTCACCATCACTCCATCCTGCTCTTCTCCAGGCTGCTGCAAAATTATTCTTATATATATCACTGGGATATCACTGGGATATCTATGGTATTTCATGCTCCTCCTCCTGCACCATCTATCCACCTGCTTTAAGCTGTGTACAGCTTTTTTATTTCTATTGAAAACTGTAAATGGTAGAAGGCGCTTGATTTGTTTCAATATGAAGTGACACACACCAAGAATTTGAACCTTCCATGGCTCACTGTAGAATGTGTGCAGCTTTATTGTCTGGTACCTCTCTCCTATGGCTCTTTGAAGGTACTAAGGCTAAACTTTTTTTTAAATTATTATTTCTCTTCCTCCTCGTGTCGCTTGTTGGTTGCTGATTTAGAATACCTCGGCATTTCACAGACTGGCACAGAAAGCCACCAGTATCAATTTTGTTTAGTGTTTTGCATAAGTCAGATGCTGAAAAGAGGAGCTTTGCTGTTTTTCCACTACCTCCCACCGAGGAGTGCACAGTGGAATCGCATACCAAAACCCTGTACACAAAATCCTCAACAATCTCAGGGCAGCGCTTTGGTTATGCTTGCCTACTTATGTTCATGTTTGTTTTCTTCTGACTTCCATCATTAACGACAAACAGACCCTGAGCACCTATATTTTTGCTGCAATATTGTCATGGCAACGACATATGCCTGCAACATACGTCCACTGACATAACAACTGGAAGAAAATTAAATTCATCAATTAAATTCATATATAAATAGAAAAATTTTAATTGGACACAAAGTACTTAGAAGTAAGCAATAAGTAAGGCTGTGGTCCTAATAATAATAATATATATTTTGGAGACATTAAATAGTTTCTTTTCATACTTGATGTAGTATCATGTTTTTGGAGAATAGTGGAGAAAAGATGGGGACCAGTTCTAATTTTGTGATTCCACAGGATAACGTAGTTGAGGACTTTAACTTGAAGAACAAACAAAAATAGGTTTATTATCTTCAATTTCTCAAAGTAGCTACTATCAACCCTTCAACAGTTAAAAAGCTCAGAAATGTCCAATTAAAAGCATCTCAGAGACCACACAAATTCTTTCCATTTGCAGAAACAATTAAACATCCACTATTCATGAATTGCCGCAGAGAAAATGTTACTGAGGGGGACCAAGAAGGAAAGAGCTGGTAGAGCCAAAGGAGCACAAAATCATACATTAAATCTACATTAAATCAACATCAATCTGTACTTTCTTCACCAACCGCCATGTGTTTGAGACAGAAACAGAAGGTGAAGAGATGGCTCCATGGATGTATATATAAATGTAAGGTAACCACGGGGCACTTTGCTGGAGATTTATTACCAATTCAAGAGAAACTTGCATCTTGCATCTCTACCATAGCATTCTACTACAATACATCATCTCCAGCCTCTGCAAAAGCTTTTTGACCAGGATGGAGAGTGAAGGAGAGATACATCCAATGACCTTGCCTGCACAGTAACCTAACCTGAACTCAACTGAGATGGCTCAGGAAGAACTGGACTGCAGACTGGAGAAAAAAATAAATAAATGATGTAGCGGGTTGACAGAATGCAAATGTGGACCAAACCCCCCATAAACTAGCTAATTGTGCAAAGGAAAGAGAATTTGAGGTTTTCCAAATAGATTACTATATGTGCGTTTATAATAAATTAAATTTATATATAAAATGTGTTTATATTGATTTTTGCTGTTGTTTCCTGCTGGTCAATTAATTGGCATCAGTGATTCAGGTAACACAACAAGCAAAATAATACAGGACATAAAACTGTTACAAAGATGAGATTTTTGAAGTCTAGTTATTAGTTTTGTGCTCATAGGTCATGTAAACTGCAGCATTTGGAAGTGCATTGTCATTGTAGCATCTCATTCTGCATGTGTTGCTGTTCCTACAGCAACAATATCCCTAGTCTCTATAGCAACCCCACTTCCCCGTTCATTTCCCTCTTCTTGTCCCACTCTTAGAAACACTGCATTTCTTCATCTTCCACCAGAAACTTCAAAAGACCGATCAAATCTTAATCAACTTTTCAACAGAAAGTCTGCATCACATAGTTGTGATGTCAAAGTATGTGCCCGTTTCAAATAGAGAAAATCAGGTTAAAGAGGTCAGTTAATCAAAAGAAAAAAATCAGGGTGTGAAAAGCTTAATGGTTGCATGCAGACTTTTTCAGACATTGCTCTATCAAAGCTTGCTGTGAAGTGGACTGTTCTTCGAGTTGCTGATGCATAAAGGTCAAGCTGTGCACAGTGACACCTGCTTCTCTGGCTGCCTGATAGTCTGCCTGGCATCCTGGATTCGTTTCAAAGCAGTAAAGGCTGTTAGTTTAAAGTGAACAGCTTTTTAGTGAATGCATCCTGCAACCAAAATGACAGCCTTAGTTTTGATGGCTGATATTAACAAAAATGAGATAATTTGTTAAACACCTCATATAATAATATCGTAACATATAAGAGTTGTAATCCAGAGCCAAGGGGGAATAAAACCACTGTTAGCAGTCTCAATGAGGTGTTAGTCCACTGTGAACCTCCATTAAAGATCCAGAGCTCCTACACATCACGCAGGGATGAATGCCATTTTTCCAACACATACTCAATTATTTGGTGTTTCGAAGGCCTTCCACGTTAACTTCACAGCAGGCTGTCATTGCCTTTCAACTTTTCTATTAAAACCGTTCAAAACAAAGCAATGACACTATATAATCGTCCAATGTGGATTTAAATGCTTTGATGGTGGAGAAAGCACTGAAAAATCAACCTGACAGTCCAAACAGTTGTCTCGACATTTGAATTCATTTCATTTGAAGATGTTATCACACTCTTTCTTCTGATTATTACTTCTAGTTCAACTAGTTGCACCAAGGCAGGTGCTTCTTATAGCTATGAAATGTAGCATGGCTCTGTTTATCTACCATGCAAGTACAACACTGTTTCTGTCCTCGTTGATCTCCCTTTCTATCTACAAGATTCCTGTATGCTGGTGTGTCATAACAGTTTGAATCTGTATGCACAGTGGGAACGGAAAGTATTCAGACCCCCTTAAATTTTTCACTGTTACAATCCAACCATTTGCTAAAATCATTTAAGAAGATTTTTTCCTCATTAATGTACATACAGCATGCAGACATTTTTGCTAATTTATTAAAGAATAAAAAGTGAAATATCACATGGCCATAAGTATTCAGACCCATTCAGCACTCTGTTATGCATTCCCTCAATGTAGGGGGGAAAAAAAAAATCGCTCCTATTGCTAAATCAACTTAGTGGCATTTCTTTCAGGTTCGTATCAGGTGCTACGGTCTTTTTATTCTGTTGGTTCTGCAGCCACTAAGCCATTCAGTAGGTTGTTTCAGACTCATCAGGTTCTGTAAATGTGCTGTGTTCACACAGTGAATTAGAGTTGTGAATTTTGCCCTCATCTGTTAGTCTAAAATCTAATCTTTTGCTATTTTCCAAAATATCAGTTATGTAAAATAAAAAATAATATATCTCCACTACCTACTGAAACAGACTGGAAAAAAAATGTTTAATGATGTAGGAGACGAATTCCAAATGCACCAAAGTTTCCACTGACTGAACTGATACAAATGGCTTCTTAAATGTCAACATCAAAACTTATTATATTTAAAGTACAGCCCACACAGCTGGTTTGGGGCAATCTCTGTATGGGTTGTGAATCTGTTGCTGAAGCGTGGTACATCATCTAAAAAAATAACCCAGACTGACTCACACTCTTGTCCTACAGTTAGCTGTTGGCTATTACAGTGGCACCATCAAGGCAAAACCCCAACACGTCCCCCAAAGCCGTCAAAAGGCATTAGCTCATCCTTGTACAGCAACGGGGTCATACTGTATAAATACTCCTTATGGGCTGCCATCTAAAAGTCTGTGCCCCAACGAAAGAAGCATAAACAATAGGGAAGAGCAATATGTGGTAAAAATAGTCAGAAACAGTATATTCGCGCCTGCCTGCCTTTTGAGGATTTGTTTTTGTCCTTAAATAGCTTGATGACTCAGTTGTCTACAATGTGTGCGTGTCTGCCTAAGGAGAATGGACCATAGTGATGACAAATTTGTGTCTGAGTGGGAAGGGACAGTTTTAGTGGTGAAGGAAAACAGGTGTTATTGGAATCACACCTACTCAAAAAGGAACAATTAATACAAAGGGAATCATAAACAAAAGTGAGTCTGATGCATAAGGAGCAAAGTAGTACAAGAAATAATACCTGGTTTGATGTGAAAGTGTTTGCCAACAACAACTAGCTGTTGTATTTGCTCATCAACAAGCAAAGGGCCAAAGTGTCATTCATAGGAGGTAGTGTTTGTGGCATTTAAATCCAACGCACCCCTCTTTTTAAGTCGACTGTACACTCCCCTCCAAATATGGCAGCTAGCAGCAGTGAGGTGCTGTTAGCTGTGGCCCTGTCTCTGGTGATCTGCTCACATGTGGACAGTAAGTAAAGGTGTGAACACACCCAGGACTAACAGATCTGATCCTTCAGACCACATTTAGAGGTGGTTTGGACCACATGTGGCTCCATTTTTTAAATCACCGTGAACAATGAATTTGCCGTGAGCCAACATTGAAGGACCACACAAAGGGATGAAAATGTTCAGGCTAAAGCAAGAAGTTAAAACAATGAGATGAGAGAAGCAAAAGCACCATAGAGAGCTGAGCTGCAGCAGAGCCGAGCAAGAAGTGATTCTGTTCTTAGCTTATAATCTCTTTCTAAATCAAATCCACAGATCTGGATACACATGATGTAGACCAGTGCTGGTATGTTTCCTCACCTCTGATTTCCTCCATGTATGTTTCCAGCTCAATCAGATCAAATCTTTTTTCTTAATATTGCTCCCCCTATCTACATATCATTTAAATAAACCTCCCTAAGGATTACATTTTTCTCTCTCTGTCGTTTTCACTCTTGCATATATATGTATATACACATCTTTCACATCACAAGACAGGTTTGTTCTTCTCCATTCCCTGCGTGTATTCTTTTCACATCTGCATATCCCTACATAGGTCCCACAAGCCTTCAGCAGCATCCTCTCTTCTTCCTTTGCTTCCTTTTTTTATTCCTAAAACACATCCCTAATTAAAATCCATCTTTCAAACTCCATTTTGTCATGCATTGAAACATAGTTTCCCTGTCCTCTCCTCAATGTACTGTACTACCAATACCAAAACCTTCCAAAATATCTCCTCCTGTTTTCTTTTTTTCTTAATTGTGCTCTTGTCTTTTGTCCAAGGCTTAAACACTACTCTCTGTGACAAGAACCTACCCCTAGACACTGACAAAGGGTCTCATTACGCAAAGGGTGAAGAGCCAGCTGCGTTTAAATTCTGCCTTGTTCTTTTTTTTTTTTTTTTACTAACATTAATACATACACACATATTCATTGGAAAACACTTGCCAAACATTTTGAAATCAAATGCAGCTTTTGCATAGAGGTGGTGTAAACATGAAACAAGCGATCACACACACACACACACACACACACACACACATCTGTGTATATATTAATTCAGTAAAAAGCATGACCATACTGTGCAATACTAAGAAATACTAAAATTCAACCCAAGCATTAATCCAGGAGTTTTTCCATCTGCAAAGCTGTGATATATTTGTATCTATGTAACTTGAAACTGGCAAAGACACTAATGCAAGCTTTAATGTTTTTTGTGGAAGGAATTCGGGGGTGGTGATGATCAAAGCAGCTTAATAGCCAGGTTCAACAGTCTGCTGTGTTACTGTTGAGAGCTGAAGGCTGGCTCAGTACTCATTACAGTGTCCAAAGGGAGCAAGAGACAAGAAGCGTTGAAAGGAAGGATGAGGAAATGAATCTCCTGGAACTCAGCATTTCCATAAATTGCAACAGTACAACACAAAACATTACAGCAGGCACAGTGATGCAGACACGCAGGCAGGCATTTCCACACAGTGACATATACGTGCTTGCATACATGCCAAAATGTGCATAAAAGATGTCAGGGCACGTTCACACTCACTGACGCAACAAAGCACAGCCTATTTCATTTTAACTCCAATCTCTGGCTGCAATAAAAATGATTGTTTTGCAGTCTGCAAACAGTTAGTAAAAATTTGTCAAACTGCTCCATTTTTAACTGCTCATATCCACCTGGCACGAACATTGTAATTCCCAATGTTATTTCTGTGTCTGCTGAAACTGTATCTCAATATGTCGCACTGAACCCTTTTGAGAAAACAAATCAACAGCATCTGCTGATATACACGAGATAATACAATACCCTGGCAGGTCCTCCAGCACCTGCCCACTCCAGATGGGATATGTGAAAGTGAATCTTTCTTAAAGACAAACTCAACAGTTGATCTTAGATAGGGACTCAGAAAACTAGCATCACAACCGAGGTCAAGCAAACCACACATCAAAGCTTTATGAAGCTGTAACTACAACATCATCTGCAAATAGTGGAGATGTCTCCCTGCTGACAACAAGGAGACATTTTCCAGACCTCTGTTATGGTTTGATATCCTAAAAAGAAAAATCGCATTGATGATAGGTAGCTCTGGGCATCCTGGTTGGAATCTAACGCAAATACTGAGTATGGTTAATGCTCAGAAAAAGAAGAATGTTGTGGTGTAGTGATGTGTCATTGTATTACTTTCCCCGTCTCAATAATGATTCATGAAAAAAAAAACGACAACAGAGTCACAAGAGGAATCAAAAGAGGACTCACCTACAGCAGAGAAGCAGCCGCGGCAGCATTCATCACAGAACATGGAAAGTGAAATCAACAAAAACAACATTACCATTTGACTTTTTTTTTTTTTTTTTTGGATGTTACTACTCAGGAGAAATTCCAGCATATGTGAGCTGTCAATGCACAACAACAACAGTGAGTAAACATGACACAAAAAAAAGTCCATTCTAAAACTAATTTCTAGGGAAGGTTGTGAAGAAACAGGCAACTAGTGAGGAAAACAGAATTAATTGGGTAAAGGAGACAGAGGACAGAGTGACACCTCACCCCTGGATGCAAAGGAAATTGAACATGGTTTCAGTGTTAACAAATACACCTGGACAGAAGAGGAAAAGTTGGTTTTGATACGGTGAAGATGCCTACTCGTGTTGCTAAAGGGGAAGACTGTGATTGGTTAGTCATAGCACACCTGTCAACAGCAAAACTGTTAGTTATGAGAACATCCCAGCAGCCAATACACATCCCCCAGTTGGTCAACAAGTCCATGTGTTAGTCACTCACAAACACACTGGACTGAATCTGGAAGTCGGAAAGCCCCAACCAAGTTTTTAGACAAACGTGTCCATGCAAAGAACAATACAAAAGGGTCTCATTAGGCATCTAATCACTATTGATTAAAAGGCCCCAAGAAATTCCCCCACAAAAAAAAAAAAAAATCACATTTGAAATAATTCAGACTATCTGATTAATTAAGATGGACAGAAAGATCATGCATGACAGCCATCTGCATGTTTGTTTTAGCTACTCTATATTTAGTATTTAACCTCTTATTTTGTCCAGGGTTGACTGCAACCAACCTTCGATGGCAGGGGCAAGTGGTGGGACCACAGCTGGTTCTTCCATTGGATCAGCAAAGCTGGGAAAGAAGGGCTTAGCTGCGGGATTAAGACCAGATCCTGGAGCCCCCAGGGGGGAGACTGATGGAGGAGAAGTGGGGCTGATAACAGCGGATGCCTGTGGAGGGAACATCTTAACTCCTGGAGAGGTGGGACTCTTTACAGAGGATGAAGAAGATGAAGAGCGAGACTTCTTTGATTGTTTCTGGGAAGATTTGTCATCTTTGTGCTCTTTTGGTTGAAATTCCTGCGCTGTGGTTTTAGGGGAGCGGAGAGGGGCTGGGCTTGGTGTGTCAAAGGACAAACCTAAGACTAAAGGATGTCCTGATGTGCTCACATCACTGAAGTCAAAATGTTCACTGTTGCTGCTAATTTGTGAGTTGTTCAGGAGCCATGAAGCATCCGAAGGTGAAAGGGGTGGAGCCGAGGCCAGCACCTCGCCTTTTGGAGAAGGGCCAGGGCTTGGCTGCAAAGCAGGGCTGAAAGCAGAGGTGTCTTCCTCAGATATACCTTGCACACAGGACTCTTGGAGAGAACTGTCGTTGTCAAACATCCCACTGTCAACCACATCACCACCTGCTGCTTTATTTTCGGGAGAGAGAGGTGGGGCAAAGGCCTGGCTACTGTCGCCCAAGCAGGCATCTTCAGTATCCATCAAGAGATCAAATGGATCGTCAGGGTGAGGAGCCATGGGAGAGGAACCAAGTGTTGGACCAAGTGAGGGCATAGTGAAAGGAGCGGCCGTGGCTTTTAGCTCGCTCTTCAGGACCAATGGGCTAATGGGCGCAACTGTTGAGGAGAATAGGTCCTCGGACAAGGGGGCAGGCACCAGACCTTCTTCTGGGTAGACCTCCTTCTTCCAGGGGTTCAGGCTGGTGTCCATGTCTGTGAAGGAGGCTTCTGTGTATGCCTGAGCTGAACTTCCAAGATCCATCATCACCTCCTCTGTGATATGAGAGGCTGCCGCAGATGGAGGAACAAACGGCTCTGCCATCACTCCCCATTCCTCTGGAAGCTTCTTCCTGCTCTTCCCCTTCTTCCCCCGGCCTCCACTCTTCCCAAGCTGTTCCTCCCAGCTGCTGTCTCCTCTATCTCGCCTTGGGCCAATCCTGTGGTAGAATTCTTCTGGGGGGGTATTTTCACCCTGAACTTGCATCTCAGGGTGACCCCTAATCTCTAGGTGTTCATAAGACCCCTCATCTTTCTGTCGCCTTTTCTTTTTTTTCTTCTGTTTTCGGTCTGATCCGTCTCCCTCCCTTTCGTCGCCTCCAGCATAGGCAGCACTCTCTCGGCTAGGCCAACTCTCAGGTGGGTCATCAGACCGGGATGCAAGATCTGCATGGCGACTAATCACTGTGGTGACGCTGGGGGTGAAAGGGAGGTCTGTCGATAGGCAGCCAGCCTGGTCTGGCCAGTCACCTAAGGCACCTTGTTGTGGGTGAAGAGGGGAGAGTTTTAATTTGGGGAGATGGGTACGTGTATATGAATTGGTTCCCTTTGTCTAATTAAAATAGAAAAAAAAAATTATAATAAAGAAGCAATTGAACCAGCTACTCTCAGGAGAAATAGTAAAAAATCTTGTAAATTAAGCCATTTATAAAATGTATTTCAATTTGCTAATGATCAACTGATGATGAGCCAAAATTTTGTACAAAAAGCAATATGGCAGCATAAAGTGCATACATGGTCAGAGGTTATACAATAATAAACAAATATAGAATGAACTACATTTCATGACAAAGTGCTGAATATCAGCATTGTTTTGTATATAATAATTGCTTAAGGTGATTATGCCTGAGCTCAGCTTTTAGAGCTTTATGTATGATGACAATGTTGTTGTGAGCATTGAGCATCCACTACCAGTGGCTTTTGCACAGACATTACATAAGGGTCAACAGCATGGCAGCAACTGTCTGGTCAGGGCTATAAAATAAAAATAAAAATCACTCTTTTCATTTTATGGCCAAAATTAACTTTCTACTTTCAGGAGTTGACTAGAAAAAAACTGGGGGAAAGCAATTTACAGGCTGTTGCAAAATGAAGTAAAACCACTAGGTTAATTACACGTAGTATACAACTCTCTAACAGTGCAGGTAACTATGAAATACAGATAGAGTCTTCACATGTACATATAACATGTACATGTGAAGACAAATACACCAAAAAAAGACTGCTTAATGTGCCTATAGAAAGATCAAATAGATGCAGACGCTGTAACTTAAGATGCCATTTTTGGTTTTGGGACATTATATTTAACCTTTGGGGGGGAAAAAAGCAATTATGATGGGTAGCAGATGTCATGTTGAATTTCTTGTAGATGGAAGATAGTAATTCGATAGAATTTTGAGATGCATGAGAGGATATACGAGCTGAAAAACAAAACAAAACAAAACAACAAAAAAACCTTGCCCACTGAGACAGGGTTGATCTTATACTTTGGCCCACTTTGTTTCTAGTTTAAAGTTATTTATACCCGAACACACAAACACATAGCTAAAGTGGAGCAGCTGTCAGGCCCCATACAGTGTACTGACTCTCAAGAGTGCCGTATTTCATACTAACGAACCCGTGGCGCAAGTCTGAGCTCTATAGCGTACATGCAGTAAATGGGAGGGATAGAGAAAGACATCGGACAAAATGACTTAAATGCTGTGTTTCAACAGTTTAGTACATTGCATTAATGTAAAGGAAAATCTTTGATGTTCCTTTTTTCCATGTATTTTCTTTTCTGGATAGTTTTTAATATTGATGGTGCAGGAACTGGTCTACTGTCTACTGTTAAAAGTATAATCAGTAAGTTATCAAAGTCTCAAGTCAACATTTTGCTATTCAACCACCACATTCAATATAATCATGTGCTAACAAAGGCGGTGAAGAAAATTGCAAGTAGGCAAACATCGGTGTTATCAACATTGAAATATAAAGATTATATGCTTTGCAGTTGTTTATGTCAGTAAGTTTCTTAGACCTCAAGGATATTCATACGTGTAATTTGGTGAGAAACACTGAATGCAAGAAAACACTACAGCACAAGCCACCAGTGACAGGCTGTGCAGGATGGGACTAAAACACATTGTACAACCTAAATTCTCAGAGGAATGAGTTTTCACCTTTCCTGTCACTATACACAGTCACTGCTCCCATTAATCCTGTATGACCAATTAAAGAGTCTGACCATCTAGTCATCTGGTCCAGTTGCCTGAAAAGATATTACCGATATGCTATGATTTGTAATATGTTGTAAATGTATCTAAATCAGTAACAGATTTATTATGGCGGTATCCATAGATTTAATAGAGCTGGTTAAGTGTTTGGCTCTATTTTAGTGTATAATTCAAATTCATGACTTTCCCTTCAGGCTGTCATGGGCTGGTACTCTGAATTTTGGGTTAGGGTGGGCGCTGCATTGTTGAGTCACCATGTGTTGCGTAGTAATTAATGCACAAATAAGAGTAGAAAGACTATTCATATACACACGCACACAAACAGACACAGACACACACAGTCTTGCAATGGGTTGAACGGTGGCAGTGAGACATTAACATGCAGCACTAGTTCTCACTCTTGCCCTCACTATTTGTTAGAAGCTGGCTGGAAAGTTTGTGAATGAATCATCTCCATCTGCTGCAGAGTGAGTCAAGCTGGGACTCTGCTAGTCTCAGTTAAACCTTAGCACTGCTCAGATGCAATTAGTCAAATCCTACTGTTGTTTCCTCGGGCTGCAGGAGCCACTATTTTAACTGTTGAAGGAACCAAAACAAATCAAACTCCAGTTCATGTAAGGTCATCTGAGCAGGTCAACTCTAATTGTGTGAATCAACTTTACATGTAGATTTAATGGGTTAAGTTACAACTTCCCGGAGTGCCTTGGGTGTCAATTTTAAAATGGCTGCTCTTATTGTCGATAAGCAATGATTCCTAATCTTACCATTTTACTAGTCAATGAAAATGTTTGCACTCATGTTTTCATGTTGAGCTGATTATTTGAGGACAAAAGAAACCTGCAGCTATGAGCGCAAATACAAAAGAATGTTAAATCCTGCTTCTTTTCTCTTGTAGAACTTTTCAGAGGTTTTAGTTGCAGATATCCTGCAATGTTCTATCAGAAAATAAAATATTAAAAAGATTAATGCATCTTAACGAATTGCTCCAATTGTGATGATATCCAATTATCCAGATACATAGGCTTTTAATTTGGAAAAACCTGCAATGATAATTTCATTGAATAACATTTCTTGTTGGAGAATGATTACTGAATATACATTGATTACTTTCTACATGAAGTGATGGCATAAAGCAACACATGAAAATTTTACTCATGAGTAGCTGCTGATAGCATCAAACCCCAATTAATCAATTTAGAGCATTTTTGTACAGTTCATGGTTATGTGCCACCACATGAAGATTTAACCGGTATTTTTCTTCTGCTCTTTGAAATGAGCTGGTATGGGCTCAGCTGCTGTGGTGCTTTGTGCATGACTTCACTGGCACCATGGGATGTTAGCATGGCTCTGCTAGGTGACACCAGCCACAGCATGGTGACAACAACAACCTCACACTCTCTAGGATCAGATTTGCATTGAAATGGAGAGGAGCACTGCGGGGAATCGGGAGGACACTGGTGGGTGAGGGGGCTGTTGAAGGGTGAGAGGACATAGAGATGCAGACACCCTGTCTTCACAACACAACACACACATACACACAGACCCAATACCCAGACACCCATTCACTATATGAGTAGAAGCTATGAAGGCATATCCTATAAATGTCAGCATTGGATGACGAAATTGGAGCTTTAGTGTGTCAGGAGAAAGCTATAGCAGCACGGACATTTAATCTCTGTACTGCATCTCTCTGTGGAATGAATCTAGCAAAGCAAAGCAGTCATATTAAAGTCTGATCTGACTCCCATCTAAAGGACCGGTGTGGAGGATTTAAGGGCCTATAGTGGCAGATAAAGAGTGTAATATAGTTTTCTTTCATTAGTGTGTCTTCATTAGCTTAGGCTGAGCTTGTGATCTACATCAGAAGCAGGTCTGTCATGCTGCGCTGCCATGTTTCCACAATGGCCCAGAGAAAAAACAAAGTGACTAAATGCCACTGCTGGATCCCCTACATACTCAGAAAAGGAAAGGGTGAGGGGAGGGGTATTGTGTTGGATGTAGTCTGCAACCTCACTGCTAGATGCCACTAAATCCTACATCCCTGAAGTAAAAGGGAAATGGGAGAGGGATCAATTATTTAATATGTCAAGCAGCAACCACAGAAACACAGACACCACCAGTTTGGCAAATCTGTATTCTTTCCAATACTGCACTCATTAATGGATGGTAAGGTGTCAGCCACATCCCATCAGTGACACCTGCTGTGTGACAGAGAGCCATGAGGGCTCAAAGTTTTCTGTCTGGGTCAGTTAATTTCTATTTTCTATGTGTAAATCTACTGTTGATTCTAAATTTGATTTAGCAAATGCTGCATTCTGCCACTCATTGGATCCATAGATTTCTTTTGAAGCTTAGCAACAAACTTTCCCTCTCCAGTGAAATTTCCTAATTACAGCCACAATATTGGGAGGGTTGTTTAGAAATAAGACAGTTTAACTGTTTTCTATTTAACTGTACCTCTCATGATAACAATTTCTCCCAAAGCTATAAATGTCTGTAGTTACACTGTCAGTGTTACCATAAACATGCATAAACAAAACACAAGAATGGTCTTAATCAGTAGCACACAGAGAGATACTGGTTTTCAGACGTTTGGAAATCAAGAGCAGTGACATTGGGAAAGCAACTCAGATTCTTAGAACCTCGAATGCATAGAGTTGGTTCTTTGGTTATGTTGTCATCTCCCAGTAATACTTGTATACACTGTTCTGAAGTTAAAGATACTACGACGGTTTCATTCAGCCTAGACAATTGGAAAGGTCCCCTCATTTCTGTTCAAAAAGTAAATAAGAATGTCTGTGGCATGCAATTTAATCTGCAAAGGTCTCACCTGCTGACAGATCTACTGGACTGCGAGGAACCTGGGGTTCAGGCAGCATGGGACTTGGTTCTTTAGGAGCATCGAACCCTGCAGGAGGCGTAGGATGCTGGGGTTCAGCTATACTTGGAGGCCTCTCTGCTTGAATGGGCACAGTTCCCAACTCCACATTAACCCCCTTCACTCCAGGTTGGGAGAAACCTAAGGAATAAAGACAGACAAACATAAACACAGGGACAGTATGGAGACATGTTGAGCATTGAGGCTTCTATTGTTAATGATAAACCAATAATTAGTCATTGGTGTCTATTTAATATATCGATTGCATGGACATCAAATGGAGGTTAGACATAATCTTAGGTCTCTCTGACCTATAGGGATCCTACTTGCTCCTTGTGGCCTACAAAAACACACAAGGAACATAAAGACAAGGCTATAACTAGGTTTTAACAGGTGTAGCTTTATTAATCACTGCATTAACAAATTTAAGTGTTGCACTGAAGGACAAACCAAGGACAGAGCAAGAGAAATAGAAAAATGACATGCAACATGCAAAACCATGTGTGTGTGTGTGCATGCGTGCATGCATGTGAGTTCAAGCCTGGAGCTATAATTCAGTGGCCCAGTGACGACAGGTCTCATTAAGGCAACAGTGAGAGCTCGGTATGCAGAAGTTGGCAAAGGGAAAGGCATAACTCACTCTTGTAGCTCATACTGTGTCTGGTGTGTGTGTGTGAGTATGCCAAATCAGTGACAGCCCCTGTATTTAACTAGCAGGGTAGATTTGGGAGCAAGTTGGGCTAAACTAGTATTTTTAATGCGTTAATTTCATTGAAGAAGCAAAAGATTTTAGCACTAAAGTGTCAGTTATTAATGTTTTTATATCACTCAATCATTGAAGGTTAGTGGTGATTTGTAAAACTTTATTCCTAAAAATACCTCATGATGTCCTTTTAGATAGTCTTACCACAGGTTACTGACATAAACTAGATAGAATTTTAAGTATTTCTGTGTGTATCTGCTTAGTGGTTATATCTAAGAAAATTCATTTGGCCATGGTATTTTTCCATCATTATGTTAATAACTCAGAAAATGAAAGTGGGTATGGATTTCATTTGATTAATCTAATCTGCATGTATACAAACGCACTGGATGGGCAACAATTATTGATAGGTAAGGTACTATATAATTATAAACTCACTACTGGTCTACTACTGGTCTTGAGTGGCCAAAAAAGAAAGAAAAAGAAAAGATTGTTTTACATCTTTCTAAGGCCACACCTGCTACATAAATTCAGCCATGAAAAATATAAACCTTATAGGAGCTTCTAAACTTGGGGCTGTGAATCAAATGCCAAGTTGGGTGAGTAATATGAATAAAATCGAATTATCAGTGCTTCTACTGATGTTATAGAAGCCCTGCCGGTGTTGCAGAGCAAAAGAATTAAGTAAGTTATACCTGAAAAAGCTCCCATTAGGCCAATATCCATCATGTGGGCAGGGCCGGTCTGAGAGCCCAAAGGATCTGAATAACCTGCCATGGAGGCTGGTAGGAAGGAGGGAGGCATGGAGGAGAACCATGACAAGAGGAGAGAAGACAAGAAAAATAGAAGTGGAAAGAAGAATGATGGATGGGTGGATGGATGAGGAGAAAAAGAGAAGAGGGAAAAGATGAGTAGGGGTGCATTATTAATTTAGAATGGGTGAGGCAGAGATAGACACAAGGAGAAGGGAAAAGAAGGTAAAAAGCACTGAAATCAAACACAAACACAAACCTCTAAAGTATACAAGTGCAGTCTTGTTTTAAGAATAAAGCTGCACTGGTATGTTGATTGTATATATACACATTTGCAGCATATTTGGCCATTTTGTTCAAATTGCACTAGAAAATGAATCACTCAGGAACAGAGTCATTGCTTTGAAGGTTTTATTTTGTGGCTGCCACCTATCTTCTTGCAACATTATTACGTTATTATCAGTAGACTGGCTGATTAAAAGTGATTTGGTTTTCTTAAAATTTATCAAATTCATGTTGAATCAATTCATGTCAAGTTAATCAGGTTTTAAGTGAAGCCACAAGTCGCAAGAAAAAGTGGAATTTCAAGTCTTTTGAGGTAATTCTTAAGTCATAAAATCAATTCATTCAATCGGATTCTCTTACCTTGACTGTTAATAACCACTGTGTTCAAGTTCTCTCAGGTAAAATACAACACTTTACAATCAACGATAACAACACTGGATAAAATGCTGCCTGTGAATATACCAAATCACCACATGCCGTCCTGTACAAACTTTTTTTTTTTTTAACATTTTAGTCCAGCTCAATCGTGACTTTTGAATGTTGTATTAACTTTCATACCTGATAAAAAATCTGTAGCCAAGGCCTGCTTCTGGTCTAGTGATAGTGGCCGCACCTCTCCCTGCGGCTCTGGACGTGATGCTGGTGTCAATCCCCCCGAGGTCAGCTTACAACCTGCAGTGATAACATGGATTATCGAACGTTAGTTCCCTCCTCCTTGCTGATGATTAGTGACCCTAATGACATGGCTGATAAAACCACTCAACACAAAAAATCCCATACTACAGCAGGCGTTTACACAACATAAACAATTATTCATAGAATGTTAAGCACAAAATACTCAGATGGACCACATGAACCCTCACAGATTAACCCACACTCTCACCTGCAAAATTTCTTCCCAAAAGCAGATATCCAAGTCCCATACAACTCAACATTCACTGGTCTGTGCTATGTGCTGCTCAGTGCCCCTCTCTCTGTCTGTCTCCACTGCAGCCTCAGCTGGCTCTGAGTTTCCCCCAGTCACAAACACACACACACACAGTCATACACAATCGCCACACACATAGAGAGAGAGACACACACACACACACAAATACGCACTAACCCACACAAGAATGCAATCACAGTCAGGGAAGTCTGGGTTTGGTGTGACGTCTCACTGTCTGTCTGGTTCAGGTCCCAGGCCCCGGCAGCTAGCACCTCCCTGTCCACTCCCTCCCTTCCTATTCCTGCAGTCACCCTTCAACTCTTATGCAAGTCTCCATCCAGAGGTCTTGGGTGGTCTTGAGGACCCCCTGACTGGCTGGTTTAATGTGACTGGAGAGAAAAATAGGAAAGATGGGCAAGGATCGGACAAGAAGATTTGCATAAAGTGACGACTGAGGGAGAGGGCTTACAAAAGAAGCGATGGAAGACAGACAAGGGTGCAAGAAGAAAAAGACAAGGGTGAAAAATGAGAAAAAGGAAGGAAGTGAGGGAGAGGAGTAAGGAGGGAGAGGAGGAGTAGTGAAATGTAGGAGTGAGGCACCAGTGGCAATCATCTCCCAGCAGCATCCACAGAGGGTGACAGTGAGGCAAACAGACAAGACGCCACCCAAAGTCACAAATGCTTCCATGTATCAGACACACACAGGGGCCATGGCGGGCTGCACATTGTCTGTCTCGGCAGGACACCAAAAACAGTCCGTCGGCAGGGTCACTGATTGATTTGAAAACACTGGCGAGGCAGCACTCGTCCTCATGGCTGCAATTTCTGACTGCCTGCTTGTGGTTGCGTCTCTCTTCGCCTTGTAAACCAAAAATTTGGGGGAAATAACAGGAGACAAGGAAGGTCACAACAGACCTCCATTGTCAAAACAACAAACACTGCATCTTCTGCTCTTCTTGGTTAAGCCAGTGGAGTAGAAACGTTGCAGGAAACCAGGCGGCTGTTTCCCTGCTGCGCTGTGCTGCTGTCCAGGGTGCTGAAATCTGACTAAGCGGCTTTGAAAGGGCAGTCAGGGGCACTGGTATGAAAACCTTTAATAGTGTCCTTATTTGCATTTCCATCTCTTCCTGAATCATGTGAGTTGAGCCGGGTAGATCAAATTCATTCATTCATTCATTCATGTTCTACTGTTTGTCCGTTTCCGGGTCGCGGGGGGTGCTGGGGCCAAAGCCAGCTCACATTGCACACGAAGGGTGGGGTACACCCTGGACAGGTCCATCACAGGACCAACACACAGAGACAGACAGACACCAACAACCACTCACACTCAGACCTACAGACAATTTAGAGTGACCAATTAACCCAAACATGGATGTGTTATAAGGTCTGCAGAGAAGATCAACCTGCCCTCCATCCAGGACCTTTTCAGATCCAGAGTCAGGAACCGGGCAGGTACCATTACACATTACAGACCCCTCACACCCCGAAATGCGGAGCACTGGGTAGATCACAGCCTCAGTTAAAGCTGTGAGAAGAGGGTGTTCTTAAAACAGGGCAGAGGAAGATTAGACAAATACAATACAATTCAAAGCTGGTACCTGTCTGGTATGTCCATATCACTCAAAGAAAATATTTTGCAGCCAGTTAGAGAATCAAAGTAGATGCATCCCTCAGTTGTACCTAAAAGGATCATTTCAATCACTATGACGTTGCTCTTAACATGTTAAATACTGACATATGCAACAACAGTGTCAGGTAGGCAGTGGTTACAGTTTTTCTCTCTTAGCCAGAGAGGTCTTAGATTGGGAAACTAAAGTTGAATGATTAAATTATTACAGAGATTCTCAGATGTAAACGTCCATCACAGTTTCCTGGCCTACTTTCTCAACCCGCTGTGACAACAAGTGATCCTGTGCAGTTGGAACCTGAAAGTTGTTTAAATATATGGCTACTACCTTTGCATGACATACATGCCTAGAATATGAAACAGAATAATGTTGAACATCTGTAGCCCTGCAAGTGAATCCATTACAGTTATAAATATATACTGTATATGCAATTTGGGGTTACTTTTTTTTTTTTTTTTTTTCTGTCAGCAAATATTATTGTTCCCGAGGTCATCTTCAGTTCAGTTCAATTAACAGGAGAAAATTTCATGCTGGATTTATGCTGTGCACATTGGACTGTGTTTAATGTACCGGTGGTGAACTGCTCAGCTTCAGAGAGGGAGGAGGACCAAATGTGATGCATCAAATGTGAGTGTGTGCATGTGTGCGGCTGCATGTGTGTGTCTGTGTCTGTGTGTCTGTGTGTGTGTGTGTGTGTGTGGTCGAAGTTCTTGCAAGTCAGAGCTCAACAGGAGGCTTATTGCAGTGTTGTCAGTCATCATGGCGACTTGAACGTAAATCACTGTATCACACACTCACCACTGCAGGTTGGCATTGCTTCATAAACTAAGTCAAATACAACTGTTACCCCAATGTGTGCATAGATATAATATTTGGATGAGAAAAACACGAGTACACAAGAACACATGGCCAGGCTGCGTTTGAAGGGCCAGCTTGCATCATCAGATCTCAAATGTAAAGGTCATGTAACTACATGTATTCCTTCTACAATATCTGTAATTATGCATCAAAAGGCTGCTGAAGAGCCTTGGTAGAAAAAAACCGCTGGAAAGAAACACCCAGACGCCTTTCGTAATTAAAGCCATTGCTTATGAGTCTTTATGACTTAACCTTTCTGACCTGATCTAATAAAAATCCAATAATCCAAGCAGGAAATGAGGTGTTGATCGTGGTCTCTAATAGATAGTACCACAAAATCTCTACCACAAGAGTTAAATCTGATCCTGTGTTCAGTGTGAACCACATATCCAAATTATGTAAGAGCTGCTTCTGCTGGGGGGGGGGGGACTGCTGACCTCAGTGTGAGGACGAGGTATTGTGAGACAGACTGGAGCAGCTATCAGTCTGACGGATGAACTTTATCGTCTCGCAGGGATCTCAGGACACACTCACAGCTAGTCTGCTGTAGCTGCACTAATGTGGGCAAACAAATGCGCATACACCCACATGCTCCATCAAGTCACCACACAGTAAGGCATACTTACATACTTATGGGATGCACGGACAGAGAAATACACACACATTTGGACCCTATGTTGACTTGCTCTAACAGAGTCCACATGTTAACCTTCAATCATGTCTTCACTTTAAAAATTGTTGCCATATGTCCCCAAAATGACACAGTTTAATACCCAGACTATTCACACACACATGCACACACACACACACACAGAGACAGACTAGTCTTGCCTAATCCTACTCATGCATGGACAAGTTGGCAAAGAGGCACTGGAACCCTGTGAGAGTTGTTCTGAGGACATGCAGCAGATTCACAATCAGCAGAGAAGGTGATGCCAGGGTCAGCGGAGCCATTCAGTCTTTGTTAAAATAACCATGCCATCTAAAATGTGACACCAGCGACATTTTTCAGCAGCTGGTAATGTTTTGGAATAAAATTATTACCCTTAGTGTTCACCATTATCAGGTCGTTAACTTATCAGGTCGCATATTGTGTTTTTGGAAGTGTTACAACATGGAACACAAGAAACACAATCCAGTTCTCGGTACAGTCACTACCAAGCTTGAACTAAGTTGAACTTTTTGGTCCTTGTATTGATGTGGTTTATTCAACAGAGTAAAAATAACAACTGGCTTTTTTTTTTAAGTTAGAAGCAGTCTTACCTCAAAATCAATATATCACAAACTAAAAATATGCTGATTGATTTTTAGAGAAACACCCGCATCCACATAGGATGCGGGTGTTTGCCCCCGACAACTATGATTCTGCAGTTATTACAACACCTCCAGTTAGGTTTAATCCATCTATTCATAAACACACACTATACTAACACACACACACACATACACATATTGCCTGGAATTGATATGAGGTTTTGCAAAGTAACAGATGTTTGAGGTTTTGTGCTTTGGTCCACAGTTTGCCAGTTAGCCTAGTCTGCTATCTGGTCTTGAGAAGAGTTCTACTCAGCCAGTTATAATGAGGGAATTATGAGCATGTAGTGCCTTTAATGGAACGACGGAAGTAAATGTATTCATTATTTTTTTGTCACTTATTTATTTCAAATCCACAGCTTTAATACAACTGAATGTGAAACACAGTACGAAAATACTGTGAAGACATACAATGTTCTAAGTTTTGCATTTTATGCAATGCAGACGCAAATTATGGGCTGTATTCATCTATCAGGAATCTTTCAGACCCTCGTGGACTTCATTGGGCAGAAAACTACACTTAAACATACATAAATACATTGCAGATTCGGAAATAATGAATTGGGCTTAACACAGTATTAGTTGAAACAGTGATATTCAGTTTTTTAGGAAGCAAAAGGGACTCCTTGCCAGGACCAGGCCAAGACAAAGGGCTTGTCAGGACAACACAAATACACAACTTCACAGTAAGCACAAAAGGAGAAGGGGTGCGGGCTTACTACTTCCATTAAATAATTAATGAGCTGTAATAAAGGAATAGTGTGTTTTGCTTTAGTCAGTCAACCCTTTTTTCAATCTTTCCCCTTTGCTCTCTCAATATTTAGCATTATCATAAAGGCAGTTCAGAAAGAGTTCACTCCAATCTGTCAAATGTATTATAAGCATTTTTCTACCACAGAGTCAAAGAGAAGCAGTCTTTTATTTGGGATTTATAATAAAGAGAAGAGTAAATCATCCTCCTGTTGTTTTACATATTGCCGCTTGTTCCTACCCTGTGTTTCAGTTGTGTACACATGATGATTGCCCAGCTGATGTCTGATCTAAGAATCCCAGCTAGTTTGTAACGCTCATGCTTTCTCTTTAGCTGACATTGTGAGGGCTACTATCTGTCCTCCAGCTGCCATGCCTCAGAATGTTCCCCTGCCCCACTCTCCCCTTTTATACACAGGATAGGTGAACCGTACAGGCTGGGTCATGGCTACTATGAGACCAGGAGCACAAAAATGAAAAAGAGTGCCACATTAGTGGTAATTGAGGGTAACCTCTAATATGTAGTAAACCACATTAAACAAAGCAGATTTAACACGCTTGTGTGCTTCTTCCAAAAAATCCTTGAGCCCCATAAATAAGATCGGGAAGAAGCCAGGATAATCACTAATTCATATAACGCATATATTTGCCAGCATATACTTCACAAAACATTTGCAGTTCATTTGGTTCAATTGATTATCATGACAGCTTACTATCATGTGAACACCAAACCTTGTTGTTTTTTTAGACGATTTCAATTTTAGATTCAGCATGGCACCCTGTGGTTTACTTCACCAAAACTGTCTAATCTAGGATGAGCCAGCAGAATAGGCTGAAGTCCTGCAGCTGTCCTCCAGTTGACCCCAGCCTCTCCCTGCTTCTCTGCATCAGCCTCAGCTCCTCGGGAGAGACACTATGGGTCAGGGCCACTGCAGGACCACAGGCACACACTGACGGTTCACTGAGAGGACACAGTGTGATTCTACAGCAAGGACAAACATTCAGAGCGTCCTCTTGGTTCAGCCATGATGTGGAAGTAATGATGAATGACAAACCAGGTTACATCAGCCAGTGGTTCCCTCTCTGGCAACATTTACCTGGACAGACAGTCTGAACCAACAAGGCTGGAGATTACAATTAGTATATTTTAGACCTGTGGCTGGTCTAAGTACCTCTGAGGGTGTGGAAACTGTATCCTTATATGATGACATCCAAGACTGAGATGAGTGAAATGCTAAATAGCAAATTTAAAAACAGAGCAAAAGCTGAAAAAAGAGAGTGCGATAAAAGGGGATCAAAGGGTAGAGAGGTGAGGTTAGATGAGACAAAAACATCCTGACAGTGTCTCTGAAGTTAAGGATGCCATTTGGTACGAGCCCAGTCACAGCATGAAGTGTTTCCCCTCGTACTCTGGTTTACTTTAATGCCTTTCCCACCCCAGAACATTCAGCATCAGCGACATACTCGTATGTCCTCTGTGAGTTTACTATAAGCCTTCCTCCATCCGTCCTGTATCTAGGGCTTTGACCAGTACTTATAGAAGACCGACAATTGTCTAATCCAGCTAGCAACTAAGCCAACATTGAACTTTTCCAGCTCCTCCAACAGCAGTTGGGAGACATGATGACTTGATACACACTGATAACGCAGGGCATATCCACAAGACTACAGCATATCCAGATGTAGTTTCACTACCCCTCAATTCTGCTGCTGTTGTCATGTATATGAGCACTGATTTGGACAATGCTAAAGGCGGAGGAGGCTGAAATGTTCTGCCTGGCCAACTGCTATCAATGAGAAATCCCAAACAGATGTAACTGCCTGGCTTCAAAAGTGTCAATGCCTGCCCACATCAGAGATTTGTTCAGCATCTATAAAGACCTGGTGTTGTGCCTATTGACAGTTATTTGCTTTGAGGGCAGGATTAGATTTGAAGAGTTGCATGACCAAATGAGGGGAACAAGTCAACAAACAGGAAACAGGGGTGAATGATAACCCTTTATAGTGGCAGTTATGATAAATTAAAGTATACTGTTAAAAATCAATGGAGGATGCCACAGTGAGCCTGAAAATGAAGTTGATGAGATGTGGCACCCCCTGCCGACTGAAACAAAATCCAGCAAGACAGCTCAACTTTTTCTAAACATAGATCTGCTCCCCTTTGGTTGGACTGTTTTTGCTCCAATGCATTATTACGACAGACACAAACCAAGAGATGACTTCAGCATTTACCCTGTCTCTTGTAAAATTCATTGTGTGGGGCATAAAAATAGATAGATATAGCCTGAAGACAGATACAATTTTCTTGCTAATCTGTCTGTTCTTTTCCACAATTACAGATGTTTTCCTAAATGAAAGCGTGCCAAGTGTGTGTGTGTGTGTATAGTATGTTTGTGTCTATGTGTGTTCATTGCTGTGCAGTAAGTGGGTGGTTTCAGGACCTGCAGGTATCTTAAACACACACACACCGACACACACACATCCACACACACAGAGAGAGAGAGAGAGTTGTCTATGATGACCCCTTTTTCTCTCCATTCTGGTTTCCTTTCATCGAATCCAGACCTGTTATGCCATATTTCCTACACCTCGTTGTCCTTGCCTGAAACAAGTCTGCGTTTGTCTGTCTGCTAAGAGGTAAAGGCACTGAGGCTATCTCTTTGTAGCCATTTCAGTCTCACCCTAACCTTCTCCTGACCCTCTTCATGTCAGTTTTTGTTAGTCTCTATTGGCGGGGTTGAGGACTTGATATTTCATTTGCTCATATTTGCATTCCAGCTGTCATTGTTTCCAGCACTCCTCAGTGTCATGGCTAAAAGTTCACTCTGCTGAGCCTAGCAGGAGGACTTCATTTAGCTCCCACCAGAAGGGATTGTGCAGTCAGTACCTGTCAAATCAACAGATGAAGTGAACAAGTGCACACTTCAAAGTGCAGCAGAGTGGAGGAAAATCACTAGTTGTCCATGTTGATGTTTCCTATCCAAGGCATTTCACATTTGAAGCTCAAAGGCAAATCCAAAGCCTTATTCAATACATGCACACACACACACTATATTCTGACATGAAAAATTAAGAGGGGGAGATTTGCTCAGTCAAAAACATGCACTCACATGTACACGGCAATACACACAACGAGAAAGACACACAGGCCTTTGCTTGTGAAACACACACAGATGAAACACTTTCTGTCTATGGAGGAGGCATCAATGAGGGAGGAATTAGGATTTCTCCTAGCTCTGGGATTAAAGTTGCATCATGAATATTTAAAGAAGATTTATCTGCCATTGCTACCAAATCAATTCTTTCAAGAGGCAGCCAGCACAAGCTCATCAAATTACACAAAGATGATGACGTGCTCTGCTAAACATTAGGAATTGAGAATAAAATAAGGAGGTGGCATGATAAAAAGCAGGTCAAGATGAGTTTGACTTCATTATATATATCTTTCTGTGTTTCATTATTAAGAAAACAAAGATGGTCCATGTCAGGTCCTGAAGGTTTTTTTGTTTTATTTGTTTGTCTTTTTAAATCAAAACAGCCCCCACTGGGATCAGTTGATATATTTCACTCTTCACTGATTGAGTGGCATATGTGGTCCCTGCTGAGCCTATGATGTAACAACTTCATAGAGTGAAGATCAATAATGTATTAAACATACTGTAGTCGTGACAGAGCTTCAAGGTCTTCAGATGCGACACTTGTGTTTACACTGGATGGGCACATGCACATTATATACTGTCAGCTCTTTATATGTACAACAGCTCAACTCTCCATCCACTCTTGTCTTTTAAATTCAGTTTTCTTTTTCAACTTCCTTCACTCGCCCTTTCCACCCTCTTCAAGGGTAATATAGGATAACAGCTGTTTGGAATGAGGCAGCCATGGGATTTGGAAGCACGCACATGTAAACGCGTGTGTGTTTGTGGTGCATGCTCGTAAAGGTACGGGATGATCCCTCCACTGAAAAGCACATCTGCTTACACAGAGGACTTGTTCGATTCCTCTCCTTGTTTTTTTTTTTTTTTCAGCCACACTGCAACTCTCTGAGCCTAAGTAGGACAGGCTGCCCCACATAGATACTCGCATTCAGGGATGTACATCCTGACAAAGTGCATTGCACAGGTAAGCATGGCCTGCTTGTCTGAGCAGAACAGTTTATCCCACAACCACTCAGCAAGTCCATTAGGGGGTAGAAGTTATTTAAATGGGGTCACTTATTATTCATTATTCTGATGTTATGAAGTGATGAGCCTATAAAATACTGTTAAACAAGTGGAACCTATCACATTTTCCCAGAAGAGAGTTACTCCTCAGATTGTTTGTTTAATCCAAGCAACAGTTCAAACCCAAAGATATTTTGTTTATAATCAAATAGAATATTTTCAAGCGTTTTTTGACCTGGAGACACGGTAGTCGTAGAATGTGACTAGTTCCTTTGGCTACCGTGACGACCCTGTGGCATCGTTTTTTCAGACTCTCACTGTCATGGAAATGGCATTTAAGAATATATATCTTTCTGTGTTTCATCATCTCCTCGTGAAGCTTGTGTGATTTTGGGAGGAACTTACCAAATGGATCGGAGAGATGTTTGTCTCAATTAGATCGACATGATAAAGTAAAATACTTAACGGTTCACTTCTGTGGTGGTGTGGTTTGAGATCTCACGGTGACATTTGCCAGCTCCATTTTCTAAATGTTGAAAGAAAACTTAAAAGTAAAACTGGAAGTTTTAAGCAAAAGGTTTAGTTTATTGATTTTGCTTCTAATAGGAACAAACTGCAGTACTTAAGACCTGTTTTTTCTGGAGAGAATAACACTTTGTGGTCATTAAAGTAAAGACTTTAAAAAAAAAAATTTGAAAATTTGAAATTATTTTGTTTCCATTTACAATTGTTCTACATATTATACGCTGGGGTGGTGCACTAATGATAGAGAGTAGGCTTTGTTAATCATCTATTTGGCTACAAGGAGACCAGGGACAGTTGTAACAAGGTTGTAAGACCTTGAATTTCTCCAATCAGAAGCAAACTAGAGTGTAATACTCACTGTGTACATTCCCAGTTAGACTGCCTTTATGCAAACAAAAAATAGCCGCATTTGAAAATACCAGAGAAAGTTATCATTTAAAGTGTATTTTTTGGATACTCTTCTGAGATCAAATGTCTAGGGGTCCAAACAAGTATTATCAGAATCACTGTTCTGTAGGCTATAAATAGAAAAGACTAATGTGTGTCAAGCTGGCTTCTTCTCATTAAGTGAAAACCTGACTGGTCAGACAGAGATGTAGCACCTTATCACAACCTTCCCTGAGCCAAATAGTCAGTCACATTCATTATAATTCTTTCTCTCATTGTTTCATTCTTTAATTTCATAAACATTATCAACTTAAATCTTTTCTTTATCCCTTGCATTGCTTGATCACCAAATATCATACCATAGCTTTAAGAGCTCATTGTGCCCTATCAACTGCTTGACAATTTCTTCACAGGACTTTTTTCCTTCTGACTCAGCTGCACAAAACAATCTGTCACATCAAACCAGAGAGGCAGTAGATGTGATAAATTTTAAAATGTAAAAGATAATTTATCTCGTGTCAGTTCTTGTTCAGTATGACAAAAAAAGATTTAGGCCAATTTAGGTCTGATAAATGAAACAATTTACAACAAGCGTATGCATTAGGCCTACATAAATAATCAGTTGCATGGTAGTAGTCAGTACAAACACATGTTTGCTTACAGCATGCCATATATCAGAAAGAGAAGGGAGTTCCACTTCCTTTGCTGGGGAACACTTCAGATAAAATAAAACAGGACACATCAGTCAGCGGAGTGGCCAAATCAAGTGGCAATAGACACAATAACATGAACGATCAATAATCATTTTCAACTTGTTCATACTTAAATACAACCACTCAAATACATTGTGTCAGTAGTTGACATATTGACATTTATATACAGCAAATTGACTGTTACAGTGTAAACAGTTTTTGATTTATAGGAGAAATCACAAAAAAGTCTACAACCGTTCCTGCTCTATCTGACTGCAGAAGACACAGCTGAGTTGACATACTGCCTATAATGAAAACCATGGATGTGTTTCAACAGCTACATCTAAAACAACTGTAATGGAGTCGTGCGAAAAATATAATGAGAATATGGCAACAGACTCTACTTGGTTCATATTTTAGATACAAATTTTAGTTTTAAGTTTTGTTTTAAGCGCTCGACTAGAAGTTTAAAGAAACAACAGCCACATTTTCCACCTCAGTCTGGTGTAAAACCTAATTTCCATGTTTCAATGAAATTTGTCAAATATAATGCTGGAAAAATCTACTGGAGACGGGGTCAGATTTCCCCGTTGGCCTGTCTCCTCCAAAAAAAGTAACCATTGTTGAGCATAAAACACTCAAGCTGGTCATGTTGAAAGGTGATTACAAATTTTATTTTCTAGTTTGTGGATTTTGTCTTTTGTGTATGTGACCACAGCACAGTTTTAAAAAAGTTACATGAAAAGCAAATGAGTCTCTCTTGTGCAATCTGTGCGTCAGCGAAGCTTTAAGATAATGATCGCTAGCAAACCTCTTCACAGAAAGCAAAATCCTCCTCAATTCTTTTTCTGATTATTTTAAAGATAGAACAAAAAAGCGAGAGAAATTGTTGGTTTTTATTAGTCCTCTGTCCAACAAAGGAAAGAGTAATAAAGTAATGTGTTTTGTAATCGCAGAGACACATCCCTCAGAAGGAAAGGACAAGCATTTCCCTGAGGCACAAACTAATCTCTCAGCTTTACAAAGTAAAACCCTCCACCTCCCAAGCTTACAGCCAGTATGACTAAACTTTTGTACTCTTAGAAGGCTGCAAAAGTATAAGAAACAGGAAATAATGCTGCAGTGGGCAGGAACAGAATGAGCCAAGAGAAGAAGACAACAGCAGTCAGACATTAGATACAACGTTTAGTTCAGGTTGGTTAGAAGAAGAAAGAGATACCCAAAAGCCAGGTAAGTGTGTGTTATATATTGGTTTATTAGCACAAGGTGCATGGAGACAACAGGAAGATACATCTATAAAAACACACCGTTTTGAACAAGTAAAGAAAAAAAGTTGAACCTAACCCTGTGAGGAACATATATGACTGTTTGCAGCCTTGAGAGGGTCGGGTGAGTTTATTATGAAAAAGAAATAATGGCAAACTACTGAAGCTCACTGGGTCTCATTCACTTTAAAGAGTCAATTTATCTAAATCACACACATGAAAAATGCCCCTTGTTTTGTCTTAGTATGCGGTAACTTTCCAATTAATGTACCCAAGTTTTATTGATTGATGATTATTGCCACACTAATACAGTGGAGTTGTATTTGCGGTATATATATATTTTTATAGATTTAAAAACCTTAAATCCTTCATAAAGGAGTGAGGGAATGCTACATGGCCCTTGCACATTTGATAGCAAGTGGGGTAGAAGTTCTAAAATCCTATTTATATTTACAGAAACTACTCCCCTTCTCTGGCCAATCCTTAAAACCTTTTGTGCTCCGTTTTGAAGGGGACTATTTTTTTGGGTAGAAGCAAAGAAACAGCCCGTTCACAAACTTACTTTTACTTTCCCTTGAAGACTTTCATCACTTTAAAGAAAAATCTTGCCTAAGAAATCAATCAATTATGTGCATATTTGGTGAATGAGACCCAGTAATTCTTTACTGATTATATTGTGTTAACATGGCTAACAGCAGACTGTTATCTCAAAAGTAAATCCTAACAAGTTAGTTTTGAGTGTTTGATTGATTGACTGAATTTATTGCATATATAGAAACACAATCAAGCAACAGACAAAACAAAAACATAATTAGTAGCCGATGAAATAACGATTTGAAATTTTAAGACAAACTGAGACAAATTAAAGAACTACAAATCTACTGAAGAAAAGACTAATGGGACGTCTATTACATTCTTTACATGAATGATTGTCCAGTGAACATCTGCATTTAGTATTTTCTTTTCTATCAATTCAGTTGAGGGAACACTAAAAGAAGTGCAAAGCAGATCAACAGTCCTGATTCAACATTTTTGGGGAAAGGTGACCACAGGTTTTCATTTCAAGAGAAAATGGTGTTTGACAAAAATACAAATAATCCTTTGGTGGGTAAATATGTGTTTGTGTGTGCGCTGGTTTGCTGGGTGCTGATGGATCAGGCTGGCAGCACTGAGAACTCAGTTTGAAAGTTTCAGGCAGAAAGAGAAGGGCTGGCTGCTGCATTGTGTCTGTTCCTCAGTGTGTGAGGACATAAATGTCTGTGTCAACTTCAGTGTAAAAATGCTACTCTTTTTGATTCATTTATGCCCCAGAAAACTATTACATACACCAATTTGATCAAAAAGAAACAGACAAGGAGAGAACATTCAGTTGGCACAGTGGGAATATTATCATTTTTGGCAAAGAAAAACTCCAGACAAAAAAAAAAAAAAAAACAACTAATTGAATTTCATATGTGACTCTATGTGTATGTCCAAAAACAGTTGTGTGTCAGAGAAACCCAATTTAGCCAGCATAGTGAATTACAGTATGTTAACGCATTACTTGGAGGAGCAGCATGTGCTGATGTCAGGAAAGCATATCATGGTTGTGTGTATGTTTGCACATGTGTGTTTGTGTATGGGTGTGTGTGTATATGTGTGTGGAAAGGAAGCATGGGGGGAGGAAAGAGGTGCACAGAAGCGGAAGCACAGCTGATTGACAGTCGGCATGGTGATGGAGGTGGGTTCTAGTCCTCTGAAGCATGGGGATCAAGAAAGAGGGAGAAAAGCAAAATAAAGGGGAGAACGGGAGACGGAGTAGAAGAATGGTATGGACAGCAGCAAGGGAGGAGATAGAGAAAGTAATACAAGTGCACCAACAAAGGATGCCTCATTCAGGAGGAGAGAAAATTTGTAAAAAAGAAAAAAAGAAAAAAAAAAAAAAGAGAAATGAAGATTTTAAAATATGAGAGAATAAATATAAAAATATATGTTTATGTGGAGGGAAAAGAGGATAAGGGGTGAAAGAATAAAGGGAAAAGAAGGAAGAAAGCAGGTTAGTAAAGCTGTCATAAAATCCTCTACTACTTATCTAAAACATATCAAATAGTTGACCAACATGAGAAAAGCCAGATTTAACAGTGCACGTCATCTGATATTGGTCAAATATTTCTATACCATCCACTTTTCATGCCATGCAGTCGTGTCATGCAGCATCACAGCACAAGCACATTCATACACACACGCACACACACACATCTGCACTTGCCCTGTCAGGATTCAGCTTACGCTCTCAATTCTGTGACCCAGTTACTACTTATACTGCCTGTGTCCTGCGTTCTCTCCCTGGGGTGTGCAGGAATAACAATGATGAATGGATCCAACACACGAAGACAAAGCCAAGGCTCTGTCTACTGATGTAGGCCCACTTAATTATATCACACCTCACACTGTACTTTTTGTGCGGATATAATGATATCACTGGGGACTAATCGAAACTTACACTGGACGTCCATTCAACGACAATTCCTTTGATCAGAAATACACACATACAGCTACGTAGCCATGGTGAAAAGAGCACACCCATGCCATGCAAACAGCCAGACAGCTAAGCAGTGAACATGCTGACATGAATGTTTGATTTAATCCAGATCACTCCTCCTACTGTCACCAGCATCCATCCCATTCAGAGGAAAAGATTTATTCTTATAATAATGATGGACAAAGGGTTGGAAACCTGTCAAAGGGAGATGGTGGGGCAATAATATAACGCATTCAGTGAGGCTGAGCTCTTTGTTCTCATCCTTATTTTTTTCCTTTCACTTTTAACAAGGCTCAAATTTCACACAGAGCTTTTGGCAGCACAAGCCAGCCACCATAATGCTGCTTCCACACCATATGTACTTGCATGTGTGGCTTTTGTGATGTAGGATAAGGAGCATTAAAAGACAATCCAACAAAGCAGTTCATGAGAATTCGGCTTTTGTAACCTGAAAAACTCATTGTACATGCCCCGGGGGTTCAAAGATTTGCAAACTGAAATGAACATTTTCTCTATTCTTGACTAAAGAGAAATCGGTACCAACAAAATATCACCACAAGTGGTTTTACAGATAAAGAGACTTAATAAAAATGCTGATTGCAAAACATGAAGTGGAAAGTTGCCTGTGCAGGCCAGTTCAAGTTGAATGGCCTTTTTAGTTATCAAAGAGTTCATCAGTAAAATGTTTGTTTTGGATTTCAGACCAGTGTGTGTCTCTACAGCAGATCTGTCTGCATCACATTTTCTCCCAGGCTGCTGATGTTAACTTCACACAGGCCTACACACAGATATATAAACAGCTCTGGCAACCTTTTATTTATATTCCTGTCTGAGGACAGTCCCTCCACAGTAGATCAGCATCTACATATTCAATACATGCACACTCTTAATAGAGTCAAAGTGGTGATATCCATGCAAGAAAAGGAAGAGCTGCTTTGTTTTCACAGAAAAGATTAATTTCTTTAACTGGAGAGAGCAAGAAATGGCTGTGGGCAGCCTCTCATTTACAGCAGGACAGAGTGGTACCCTGTCAGTTTTTCCCTCGTAGAGTAGCCAGACTCATTGATGGATCCACAGGTATCAACAGCAGAGCCCCAAGTACACATCCCAACAGCCCTTACCACCCCATATATTCACAGGTGCAGGATGTAGAACAGTGGCTTCATGATGAGCCTATGACACTGTACTGTATTGGCAGCTATACACAGGCTAATGGTGAAGTGATGTTGAAATGCTGTGTGGGGATACATAGTCAGCCAAAATGAAATTGGGAATTGATGAGTTTAGCAACTTGAGAACGCTTACGATCTACAAAAAATTAGATAAAAAAAAAAAAAAATCCTGGATATTTCAAAGGACAATTTCAGTATCTTTATTGAAATATATACCACTACTTTTCACTGAGGAGGATTATCTCCCAGGCAGTGAGGACTCGTTCAACTGCTTCTAGGATTAAAACAGCAGCAGTCTTGTTCCTCGGAGGACCTTGAAAGCAAGCTGGTAAGAACCAACATCCTGCTCTCTGTGACAAATAACACTAAGGGGATGCACACATACAGACACACACAACCAAAATGTGGCAAAAAACAGGAAGGAAGTAAACAAGGTTGAAAGACTAGAGAAGAATTAAAGGCCATGATTGAAGGATGGCAATGACAACGACGCCTTAGCAGACTGACTGACGGCAGATGGAATTATGGGATATTTCTTACCAGGCTTTTGTACCCCATGAGCTTCCTGCTCGCCATTCTCCAACGAAGTACCAGTGTCTACACACAGACACACATGCATACAAAAAACAATCAGACACGTTACGATCTGTCTGACTGGAAATGACTGGACAAGACAGAAAAATCAATCTGCAGTGTGTTGGTCTGTATGTGAAAACCTGAAAGAATACGTGTACTCAGATGGAAACTGCTGACTCTGATGTTTCAGGCTTTATAAATGGCCCCTTGAAGTATTTGTACTATATGAATGTGCAGAGTTCTGTGCACCTGTGAGTGTGTTTGCTAATACCACAATGACAAGCTATGTCCAGGTTGTGGGAAGGCAGAGGGCAGCAGATATCTGCTGGTGTCAGGGTGGGATGCAGGAGGAGGTGATGCTGTGTGACATCCAAATGCTGAATCGCGCAACTTTGTACAGCAGAGAAATTATATAACACGGATAATGTACTTTATCAACACATCAAGGCACTGACTTACAAGGGCACAGATGACACGCACATAAACAAACACAGAAATACACATGCATATACACAACAGTGCTTTTAGAAACTGGGAAATGGACTGTGTTTATTGTTACTGCAGATATTCACCTTTCGCACAGGCAGCTGAGCCCCAGCACCACGCAAGGTGTTGGTCTAACTCCTTGTAGCTCATGGCTTTGCTCAAAGACACCATTAGCAAGCTACTGCTATGTTTGGATAAAGGTAAAGTTCAACATAGTCCAACATTATTGCCTTTTTGTGTGTGTATATATAAAAGGTATATATACACATACAGTGCACACACACATTAAAGCGATAGCTGGGTGTGTGTGCTACTTATGTATAATCAGTGCGTTACCTGCAAACATATTTAAGCCACTATAGCATTCTCACAGAAATTATCAACAGCTTAACTGTGTGTTTTGTATTGAAAAATGTTGTGTTCAGACCCTCAAGCACAGTTCCTGTGTGTATTCTTCTGCTCCACAGATCAGCTGTTTCAGTCAGTCAGAGCTAAGTAGCTAAAACACATTTTTCTCTTGTCCCAGTCCACAGCAGCACATCCTGTCAGTGCTCCTGCTGCTGAGCTCTATCTACTGCAGGTAACCCACTGACTGTAGATTAGTACCCCCTGTGTCACATGACCTTTGAGACAGGGGCTCTCACTTTCACATAGAGCCCAGCATGTAAGCAAAGCCATGCAAAAATCCAGAGAGCTGCATGCCACACATACATACAAACACAGGAGCCACAGACCACAAGATACTCATCAAAAATACACCAAGCATAAAGAGTGCATGTTAAATGGGCACCAAAAAAACAACTCCAATGAAAAAACAAATCTGTGCCTCCTCTGTCTGGCTCTGCTGCTGACAGTACAATAAACTGTGGGCTGCCTCGCCCTGCTGTTTGGCACTCAGATTGTCAGCATGTCAGCATTTGTCCAAATGCACACTGTGTGCCAGAGTCGATCACTGGCAACACCACCCACGGCCCATCCTGCAGCCGGCTGTCACTGTCGAGCGCCCACACAGTCTGACTGTCTGACCAGAGTGTCTGGGTAGCCAAAACAGACCTTAGAGCTGAGGCGTCCCTGTTCACTGTCACTTCCTTTTATCAAGTTACGTACTCAACTGGTTGTTTGACACATCAACTGTTTATCCATCTGTTTACTTCTCTCCCTCAATGCATATTTTTTATTTCAATCAAACCAAATTTATTCATGTGCAGTCTAATCCATCCACATGCACTACAGTCAAATAAGATTGGTAAATGGTTACTGTACCAGTGAAAGTGGCAATATAACTTCCTGTTTATTTCCCAATGTTACCATTCAGAAGGGATATTCAACGTGGTGACTGCTAGTCTGCTAAGCCTGTGGCTACTATCTTCCCTATGACTAAGTGACAGTGGAGCAGATCAAAAATGGGAGCCAATGTCCAGCAGCGGCTGATACAATCACTTACTTAGGAGCAACTGCAGTTCATATTGCATAACATAGATTCTCATTCCGTTTAAGATTCTTCTGATGCTATTTATTTAAGGAGCACAAATAAAAGAGCAAATTTTTTTCAGACACTAAAAAGATTGTGTTTAGTGTTATGAGGGCACTTTTGCATGTTTGACTGTGAGAAGCAGCTAAACTTTTATTTAAAGCTGTACTATGTAATATTTTGTAGTATATAAATTATAATGAGTCCTGTGGAGACAGGGCACAACAGGCTACTGATGTGACTCTAAAACTTTAGTCGTAAACATGTTTTATTTGTTCAATGGTTTTCCTGCATGCATTTCCTGGGCTTCTTTTGGCTACCCTGGTCTTTGGTAGGCAGGTAGTGAGGAAGTTGTAGGTGGAACTAGAGTCCTCGACAAAACCTGAAGTCAGTTCTCTTTTCTCTGTTTGCACTGCCTCTCTTTTGTCATGATCAATTCTCCATCTGCCAACGGTTAGCACCTTGTCCTGGCATAACCATTATAAGTCCAATTAGAAGAGAAGGGAAAGGACTGTTGTGACTTCTACAGCGACAACACATATTACTGTCACTGCCACCTCACCTGCCCTGGTGTCATCATTGTCCAGCAGGGGGATGTAGTCTGTCTTTCCCACTGTCTCTCCAACTTGATCGTCAAAGGCCTCTGCCTCCAGCTGAGCCACAAAGTCCCGCTCGACCAGGGCCTCTGGGCCCGGCTGGGGAGCGTCTGTCAGCGCATCACTCAGACTTAGGTCCAACTCTGCCATGACTGCACAGAAACAAAGAAATTATTAAATAGAGAAACAGTTAAAATTTTGGCATTTAATAAACAGTGCTAAACCAAGTAAGTCACAAAAGCAGGTGTTCATGAAACAGCAGGAACATAAAAACTCCTCTTCCCTTCCTATACTACTGTAGAAGGGTGGCGGGCATGGTAGATATGTAGGGTTCATTTAGCAAAACAAAAGACACAGTAATTCTTAGTTTCTAATCAATGCTCACAAATGAACTCATAACTATGAAATCTATTTTCCATTCTGCCTCACTGGTCTTTTAAGAAAATAGTAGGAATATCAAAATTGAAGTCACGGTGATAGCAAATCTGAAAGAAACTATGAATGTCTGTACCTACATATTTAAAATGTCTTTTTTACTTTCATATTGCTAAAACTGCTTATTTTAAGTTATGGTTGCTAATGAAAACAAAATAATTTTCTTTTATTCCCGTAACAGTTAAAATTACAGAGTGCTGGCAAGACTTTTGTAAACTGGACAATAATTTTATGGAGAGATTCATAATGGAATCAGCCAAGGCACTGAAGTTGAAATGGGGAGATAAATAAGGAAGTAGAGGGAAAGTAAAGAGGAGAAATGCAGAGGCAAAGGTGAATGAGATGGAAATGGAGATGAGAATTGGTTAAAGAAAGTGAGAGGGGGGGAAAAAAAAAAAAAAAAAAAAAATCACATATTTGAAGTGAATAGGGACACAGGTTTGTGTCTTCAGCTGGCATCCAAGTGGCCAAACAGAAACGACAACACAACCAGACGTGGCAGGCATTCATCTTACCGAAGTGTCCCTCAGCAACACACTGAAGGGCAAAAAGAAATGCAAGCCCTGAGCCTGATCTCTGAGCTGTCTCTGAGGCAGCTAGCTTTAAATCAGACAGCAACCAAAGTAAAATACCACTGTCTACCACAGGGAGGCACAGTTTCAATTGGGTTCATGCAGCAGAAAGGTAATACATGACTGGAAACGCAGACACACAAGCTGTACCTAAACAAGGACTCACACACAAAGAGACACACATCCGAGCAGTCATCAGCTCATCTGAGAGCTCAGCTGACCAATGGGCACCAGGGGAATCTGCCGAGTCATGTTGTGTCATCTTCCAACTATAATGCCAGATTATCTTCAGTGCCAACAGCAGCTGGCCTTTCTCTGCTCATCAGAGACTCTGTTCATCTGTCTCATCTCCATTTTACACTTCTCCTTCCAATATCTACATAAACCACATTTCACATCTTTACCCCAGAAAAATGATCTCTTCCCTTTTTGTTGAACTTCCTTTTCTCACATTATTAGAAAATCGCAAAGATATGGTTCAAGGTCTTGCTCAAGGGTAATACAGGGGAACGCTGTCTGCAAAGAGGATCAGTGCTGAGACCTTTGAGTTATTACAGTATCCTGTCTGGCTGCCTGGCTACTCCTACACCTACAAATGACTGAATCCTTCTCCTAAACTGTAGCTAAACAACTGCAAGATATCAATGTATCAAAACGGAGTCACTGAAAATACGTGTTAACAAATTTTCACCCGCAATATATTCTTCTGCAATAAACATTGGCATCAAATGTTTTGTTGAATTTAAGACATGAATTTCAATGGAGGGATTTTGGAATACAATTTCTTTGTATGATCAGCCAAGACAGGTCAAAGCTCAAATACAACTCCACAGCCCCATCTGCTGGATATCTATTTCTATGCTGCACAGAACAGGTGAAAGCACACTACAAAACCTACTTTCATATCACAATTTCTGTCCCCTTAGTTTATCCAACATGTGTTTCAGTTACAATTTGCACCCAATGGACTAGTGATTTAGATGTCTAATATGCTGCATAATTCCTTTCTTACCGTTAATATTTGCTTAGTACACTGGCACAAACACGCTTGACTCTCAACTGTTAACTGTTAACTGTTGTTTCAGGAATTTGGAGATGCTTTCCTGCTTAACGCAAATAAACTCAGGTCCATAACAACATGTTTGACAACTTTGACTGTGCTGCATGGAGCTCTAACCTCGAAATCTGCATTGGGCCTGACTAACCATGGATGCCAACTGGATGATATCGCATTTCCATGATGTGCCCAGAAATCAAAGTGAAGCAGGAATTATATTTTCAATATAGATTTGAGTTTGACGTTAGAAATGCAGTAGAGACTTGCAGCTCCAATGACCATGTTATCTTTTAACGGTAGCTCCTGAATTGTGTATGTTATTGGGAGGAAAATGCTTTTTCCATATTCAAGGATTTTGCCCAACAGACATATTAAATATTAATTTAACGTTAACTGAAAAATTCCAATAGCTTCAGAGTGTTCAGCTGCTGGAGCAGAGAAAAGCCTACAGCAGCTGCAAATGAGTCATAACCCGAAAGGGAAACTGTGGGTGTCGCTGTTGTGGCTGAGCAGTAACAAAGCTCTCAAACCAACAGTATTAGATACCATGCTGGACAGTCAGTACAACTACTGATAATCTATCTGTCTCATAGACAGTCAGCCAGTCTTCTAGTTAGTAAATATCTGGAGGCCAAATAAAATATAAGATTTAGTGAGCAGCAGGCAGATTCTGAATAAGGAATATAAATAAACTAAATGTGGGTGTACTCATGCCTGACTGCCAGTGTATCAGCAGGAGCAAATGAGACCCCAGTGCTGAGGCCAGGGTGTGTCACAGGAAGACTGTTGACTACTGCCTCAACCACAAAGCCATGCTGGTTAGAAACACTCCCCCACTTTCCATATTTAACCCCACGTCATCTGTGTGTGTTTAGAATACACTACATTATTTGTACCAGCTGCAAGGTGAGTAGGGTGATCCCTGCCAGACAGTCTATCAAGGATTTCACTGAACACGGCCATTTGAGTAGCTGAAAAACTATTAAGACAGACTTTTTTTTGTTTGTTCTTTTGTGGCTCCTTCAGCTTCTACATATGACCACAGGAGCAGAACCTTTTCATTAGCCTGGAGTAGAGTAGATTTGGATTTGGGTTCAGAGAATCACAAACCTAAAAGGATCTTTGGACCCTGGTGAGGTGTTGTAGTTTAAGCTGAGCTACTGTTTTCCATCTCCTGCTATCAACTATGGTGTGGCCACTCAGTAATAATCTGAATTCAACAAAGGAAGGAAATCCACAGAAAGAGCAGTTCTATTGTGTTGTCTGCTAACAAATGTTCAAGTGTTTGTGTGGATTAGTTGTGCATTCATGTGTAAACCCATATGTGTCTATATATGTGCGTTCTCAGGCCGGTGGGTGTGAGTCCTCCAACTGCCAAAAGGCAGAGGTGAAGGGTATGCCATTTTTTAATCTGCTGTGACACACCACTATTGTATGTAAACAAAAAAAAAACAAAACAAAACACAATGACAAGCAGACAGTGATCACTGATAGAAGCATGAAATACTATGCACAACTGAACATTTTACAAAAACATTAAACTACATTTTGTATGAACAATAATGCAATTACAATTAAATTGTAAATACAAAATCTTACCTTAACAAAGCATCAGCACAATCTTAAGCATTTCAACACTAAGCCATAGTTTGCTGTTATTAGGATATTAGTTGTATTTCTGACACTACTAAAGAAAATGTCAATTTAATGTGTTATGTAATGTGTTATATGTGTTAAGCTCTTCAGAGTTTTTAAAACTAGGGCCTTAAAGAGCTGATCTTTTATAGTAAAGACATTTTGATACCTCACTTCTAATTGCCAATCGAAACTTTCAACTTGCTTGATGTAATGACCCATGTGTGGTCTCCTCTATCCATGCTGTGTGTAACATTTATTCAATCCCAGCTTATACTGGGTGAGTGTGGGGTACACCCTGAACAGGTCACCAGTCCATCACAGGGCTCTTTGTGTAACGGTTGCTGTGTATAAAAACTGGAGTGGATGCTGGCCACCAGCCTATAGTAAGCTCACATGCAGACTGCTAAAGATGAGCAAAGAAGGAAAATTTTAAATTCACAGGTCTTTCACGAAACTAGCTGGTGTGAATCACACATAGCTGGACACCATGGCAGTGTCCCCACTAGTGTTTTTTGCAAAAGGACGGAAAAGGAACTGCTTGTGTTAAGGTTCCTAAAGAGTTAGAAGCCGAACACGGTCAGTCCAGCCTTGACAGCCCATAATTACATAATTGTGAAAACCTTGTACATGTTTGCAGAGCCCACAGCTTAATTCCAGAAGAGCCATTGCATCACTACAAACCTGGACAAGTCGTTTTGGAGGTATGGATGAATACTTCTAAACACCAAAAGCAAATTTTGGCCACTTGACAAACATCTGGGAGAAAATCTCTAAGTTGACAAACGAGTAAAAGAGACAGCAGGATAGAGTAAATGGTGTGCTTGCAGGGGTTTTACACACTAAAAGTAGAAAGCTCCTATAGTCCAGGTGATGGGTGATGTAGGACACATGCGACCTAACCCAAAAATCACCCTGCATGATGCCTGGTAAATACTTAGGTAGGCTGGGGGTCAGATTCTGCTGCATTCAGGAACGTCATATTGGACCAGTGTTGGTCCACTACTCCTGCTCCCACATTACACCCTTCTGCAGAGAAATATTTTTTTAGCTAAGATAAACAGCACATAGCAAACTAAATCTGTGCTACTTCCCGTTGGTTGAACATTGATTTACAATCTAGATTGTAACATGTTGATAAGGTTCTCATTTTTTGTAAATCTTTAACCCTTCAGTTATAAAATACTGTGTGGGACTGATGCATTATTACATATCTCTTATATACACTTGTGCATTCCAGCTGCTAGTTTGAAACTGGATACATACCAGCTGTTGGGATATCTTGTGTACTCTAAATTGTGCCACTAGCAAGACTTTGCAGGATTAACTGCCTTGGTACAGCTAAAATTATCTCATAATTGTAACATTATCATCTGAAATAATATGAAAATGCAAACTTTGGTCTTTCTTTCAGAGCGAAAATAGAAAAAGAAAGTGAGACGGCTTGCAAGATCACTTCTGTAAAGAGCTGCCACATTCTTTGCACTCAATAGGATGTTGTCATGCTGTCTGGGGGAAATGAGAGGCCAGTGTGTACATGGATTTTTATCAAAACTAGGCAGCACTATTGAAAATTGGCAATTTCATTGCAAATGTTTGATTTCTGGCTAAACTAACACGAGTACTTTCAGGGTTTTGGCCATAAATGTGGAGCTGTTCACTGGCCAAGGTCGATGTGGCTGTAAAACAACTGCAGACTAGTTTAATAAGTGTACATTACCGGTTGTGGACCTATGATTATGGGAGGTCACATGGACAGAGCACTGAGGGAAACGCTGACCTCTCTGGTCTGGTTTGGTGTATGATGTCACCGATGGCTGGATAATTGGGTGGGATCCATCTGGCAGAGACTTGGGACTTTAAGAAGGGAGAGAAGTTATACTCTATGAGGGAACACTATGAATAGTGTGGATATTGAGCTTTTGTGTCAAACTCAAAATGTATGAAATGTAGAACCAGTGCACATCTGTAGCACTGTAACCTGAGCGTTAGGGTTGCAAGATGGGTGGTGTTGGAGACAATCCCTACATACGAATATTTCAATGTAATTATATCTTATATCTTATTTTTGTAGTTTTCCATCTTTTCTTTTGCTTTATTTTGCATCTAAAATGTGAGGATTTGCCGTTGTGTTAGTATGTCTGACTGTAAACCATTTTTAAGACATGACTGCTCACTGTCAGAAATGGTGATGAACACATAGTCACATAGTCTTATCTAAAATAGCCAAACTAATGTTCACATCATTAAACTTGAATATTACAAAAGAAAAAAATTAAATCTATTGAAACTATACAAAATCCTTACTAACACACATGCATTATGAGCTGTGTGACTTATGTATTAACACATATGGCTCAACTTGGTCTGGAAAATCAACATGTGCAGTGGCCTGGGCTAGGAGCCACTTCGGACAGCTCATCTCTGGTGTCACTTTCTAAGAGAGGTGGGAAACTTTCTCTAAATGCTCATCTTACTCAGTTATAATACAAATGGGTGTGTAGTGTGGCAGTGAGTCTTGCTTTGGTTGTGTGGAAAAGGTTTGGTTTGAAAGCCATTGTTGTGAGGCCAGTTTGGCTACTTCTCACAACTTCAACAGCTGTTTAGGGCTGAAGATGTGGTTTTATGATTCGTATTACAAGTGTTTGTGTTCTGAAGTAACATACTGATTAAGAAAGTATCAAAAATATCAGGTTTCATACTGCTCTGCAATCATCACAATGTTGCAGTAGGAGACGTTTGGAATTAGTCATTATCACACACATGACCTGGTTTTGTAATAATAGTGCATGGAGAAATTAAAAAAGTGGTACATAAATATTTACTGAAAAAGTAATAAATATATTTCATTGGTTGAAACTTGAAAAACCCATTATATCAAGAAATAAAAAACATACTTTGAATATCTGTAATTCGCAATTTTAATTAAAGGTTTGAATTAATTCAAATGCATGTCACACTACTAGTATTCATGCTCACAAGTTCAGATTCAGACTAGAAGCCAAAATTCAGATATCAGGATGTACAAATGGCATTTAAGGTATCCTTCCAAGAAGTTTATATTAAAAATGCTCCAGTACAATCCTTGTTAAAAAAACGTTTCTAGCTTTAAGTCATAGGTGTTTACTACTCATTTATCTGTTTTGGGCACAACCTGCTCTCTGAGTTACACCATGGCTGATGAACCAGAACTGAGGGGATCAACTTCAAAGGCTCAGCACTACCATCTATGCATCTGTGAGAGACTACAAGATGCAGAAATACTTCTAAGAACGATGCCATTACTCGCAGTAACATAAGCACATTCAAACACACAGTAAGAACCTCCTCTTTCACTTTGCATGAAAGAAGAAAAAGGACAGTGAAGCAGGAGACTCCGTCATCTGATACCTGTTCACACCCTGTAAATCATGACCCCACATGCACCCACAGGGGAATCCTCCACCCCGTCATATGGAGACTTCATATAATAAAACCTCCTCACCGCACGGACTTGTGAAAACTGTAAGAATGAGCTTCCATAAATGTGAAAATTATATTCTGAAACACTAAATAAATTTGGTTAGTGCAACAGAACAATTTAATTAGTTGTAAGTAAAAAAAAAAAGACAAAATCTGTGAATGTAAACCCTTTTTTTTTTTGCTGGTGTGGCTCTGTGTGTGTGTGTGTGTGTGTGTGTGTTTGTGTGTGTACACACTGAGGTCTGAGGTGTCCAGCTGCCATTGCACTAATCTGAGTGAGATGCTAACACTGACATTCCTCCCAGGCCATTCAGTCCATTTAATCAGACTACACAATCACAGCTTTTGTCATCATACACATATACACACACACACACACACACACACACACACACACACACATTTGCGTGCACAGACTCACACATGCACACAAAGAGAATGGGAAACAATATAGGTATTCCTCAAACAGAGCTACCAACAACATATCATACATCGCATCAACATATCATAGGATATTTTAGTGCAGGTTCTATAAATTTTGTTATCTTTGATTAACATCATCAGTAAAAGAAATATTATCAATTGTTTGTACAATTGTACAAAACAAGTGCAGACATGATGGTTATGGTTTCACAACATGCATGAATATCACATATTGGAAAATTGAAAATACACAAATTTCATGTGCAATAAAGAGGTAATGGGGCACACAATAATATCATCATTATTTCTATATATTTTTTTCCAGGGAAAGTGAGATGCAAATATTACAATTCCCATCAGCGTTCCTGCTACCTTAAAAAAATAATGAGCACTTCAATTTAGTTTTTTTTAACTTTGACGTAGCAGTCTTGAACTGAGGTATCTCATCTAAAATTTAAAACAGCCTCTCTTTAGTGCTGATATCACACCCATGCCTTCAGGAAATACACAGTGTCTGTTTTTTCAGTGTTTGCAGAGAGCTGTGAAACCTGCGAGAAAAATGTGGAATTGTTTCCAAAGAGTCAAGCTTTATTACAAAGAAGCACTGAGAGAAACGGTTTTTTTCTGAGAGTCTTCTTTTCACCAGCCTTTTGGTGCAGGATCCTTGTAACAAAATCCCAAATAGTTTGATGTGAAAAGGTTCATTTTAAATATATATTTTTTTTTATTCAACTTATAATCAATAATGATCCACATACTCTCATAGACAACATAGAATATAGTGTATAGTATTAACATTTGCTGTATTTAATTGTAGTAAATATTAACAGACAAAACAGACATTGAGACAAAACTAAATGTTGTACTTGAGTGAAAGTAAGAGTTACATATTACCGTGCTCTTATCTGACACACCCAACCAGACACACACATAAACAAACTCACTCGGAAACATGATCTGTGACACCTAATTGTACAAAATATAATACGGATGCACACGCATACTATAACATACCGTTGTTTATGTAAGTAGCTGTTGGTGTTCATGCCATCGGGCTCTGACTATTAAGAGTGGGAGTTTAAATCTCAATAAGGGAGAATGTGAGGCAAAGAAAAGAAACACAAGACAAAGCCTGCAGGCCTCTGCTTTGCCTTCAGATTTTGGGAGTTCCCTAAAACCTAAGGGAAGGGTGTGTGAGTATGTAACAGACAGAAAGACTGGGTATTGTAATTGGTTTCAGGAGGTATGCAGGTATAGTTCAGCAATCCTGAACTGTCATCTGTATCTACAGCTCCTACGAATAGGTCTGGTTGTAGAGCTGAGCAATTTATGGCCCTTTTCTGTTTCACTTTATAGTTGGGGACTTTCCTGTATTTAAAACAGGAAATCAGGTCCAATTTTAGCTGCGGGGCTCCAGTTCCCACTGTTAAAAAGTCCCTGTTTTGGAGTTATAGGACTCTAGTGATCTGCATTTTTAATGGCTTCATCAAAAAAGAACAATAAAAATGTTTACTGAATCGATCAGAATAAAAACCATGACTAATATAGAACATGTAGTTCAACTTTCTGAAATGTATGCTACTGATTTGTAAAACAGAGTCGTGGCCATAGAAATCTCAAACTTTATGCAGATGACACACAGTTTGACCAACAATATTGACTCTGATGTTGATTTATGGCACATTCATAAAGTACTATATATCCTGTCATCATTTTGTTGCTTTGCTGCAGACTTCAGCTCCAATCATTGTAAGTATGTTTTACCTTAATTCAGCAACACTAAACATCATAAAAACTAAAGCAAAACACTGTAACTGTAAAACAATCAAAGAACTAAAACAACAAAAACACAAACTATCATCAAAACACTATAACTAGCAGTTTCAAAGTGTTCTGCAAACCTGGCAAGCTGTTACTAATTTTGTGAGAAGAGGAAGTTGGCAGTTTAACCATTTGTTGATGTCACAGTAGCTTGTTTACACAGTGACATTAGCCTTTGCATTTGGACTGTAAAGCAGCTGTTTGCCTCACATACAGAAAATGGTGATCCACTGATAAAACATTCAAATAAAACATAAAACAGGTCAGAGCTAGGAGGACACACATTTTTGGAAGCCTATTACATAAAAAAGTAATGGCCAATGTATGAGCTTTTCAAGAGTTTGAAAAGTAGTGAGGCCCAAAGCACACACAGACACACAAGGTGAATTACGCTCTCAGGGATAATTAAACAGGAAGTTTAAAAAAAGGTCAGACCACTTTGTGCAGCCCATTTTGACTTGTCCATTTAGGAATGATAGAAGTGATGCATAACATGTCTGATTCATCCATCTGCACCAAAAGGCCATTAATAGCTACAGAACTTTTAGCAGGGGGGTCTTGGTCAGGTCACGGTCTTGTTTTCCAGCTCCACACCTACTACACATCAGTGTCTATGTTTACCCTGGGCTAGGAACACTTTGTCCAAATGGCCTCATCAATATCGTTTCTGTGGGCAATAGTATGTGATATAATGGCATGAACCGTGGTCCCTGATAATGGCTTTATTCACAAGTACATACAAGTCAGTCTACAGCCTTCTGCCATAAGACGACAGGACAAATAACAATGTCCAAGTAGATAAATGGCAATAGCCAATAATATATGAAATTATCTACAACACATGCACTGATTCCTGACATATTTCCCATCTGTGATCAACTACTAATTTGACACCACAGCTTCAGTTCACCCTTCTTTCCAAATCCAAAGGGGTGAAATACTGTGAAAACAGCTGTTATGGTGGCTCTGGACGAATAAAGGAATCTGAAACGGAAATAACTCCTGACAGCTTGGGTATGGAGATATTTCACTACCCAAATTAGGCTATGGGACATCAGAATATCACTGCATCTGCACTCTTTGGATTTTTTGTCTTAGAGGAGCACCAAAGTTACATTTAATCAGAACTCACCGTGTTGAACTGGCTGGGATTATAAACAAATTGACACTTCTAACTATATGAATTACTTTCATACTTGGAAAAATATTTATCATAAAAACTAGATGAAAAATTATATAAATCTTACAATTTTTAAATCCTAGGGTTATAATTTTGCTGTGACATTAACTGGAGAAACACTCAATAGATACTCAAATACTCAATATCACTCAATAGATTGATGAGTCAATCGATAACAGAGAAAGTAGGGACATGAAAATAGAATAGCAAAAGAAATATTGTAGAAATATTTCTATTCATGACGCATCAGCATGGCTGTCTGCATTAGAACTGATGGAAGGCAATGACAAGTCAAAAGAAGGCAGCAAACTAATGTGCACGTTTTGTGTTCATCTGGGTAGGGCTGCTGAATCTAAATGATAGCGCAAGCAAGGACGGACACGGACACAGACACACACACACACGGACACACGCACGTTCACTTAGACAAATTGAAACCTTAATTTTCATCTTGCCATCGGTACTGTCCTCTGGACGCAGCAACATTGGATGAGGCTGATGTGACACAGACAGATGGAGTTGGATGACGCAGTCATACACAGTCCCAGAAAAGGGCATATGCATGTTTGTGTGCTCATAACTGGATATATGCACCATTAGAAATGTAGCAGGTTGTATGTACCTAACATAAATGGTACGGAAACTTCTAGGTCTTTATGGTGCAGTTTTGGACCTCTGCAATAGAGGAAGTGAGGGCAAGCATGTGTACACCACCATATGGACAAGATTATTACATAACTGTACAGCTCTTACACACATTAACCCACATGCAATGCATAACGATGAATATGAATAATGCAGTCCTGGGCCAGTCAATAAGGGCTTTTGCTTGTACAAGGCTAAAGCACCTACAATGTCTGCGATCAGTGGAACTTTCTGTGTGTGAGAGAGAGCCCTGCTTTCATAATTAGTAGTGATTTAAAACAATGGCAGCCTCTAAAATCTGTCAACAAGCCAATGGAAAAAGGGAATAAAAGGAAAGGGCATAATGGAGCGTAAACAGGCTTGATTGATCCTCTGATGGAAGAGAGATGGTGCTGAAGAGCAATGGGTGGGGTCAACAGGGGACAGGAGGGAGTTGTGGTTCAGTATACATGAGAAGGGAGGCACAAAAAAGAGATTTGAGTTCACTTTTTCTAAGGAAAGAGATGCAAAAGCCCATTCATTACCAAATCACACAGAAAAAAAGCATTTGTTGTTTGTCTAAGAGGCTCTATCCATCATCATCTATCAGTAGTTCAGAGAACACAGAGGATGTAGCTCTACTACTGAACGAACATTTCAACTTATTTCAAATTTCTGAATCTGCAGAAATGCATTTAGAAAGACTGACTCTTTCACCACCTAAAGGTGCAGGGTAAATATCTAAACTGAATGTAAACATCTTCTGTCTGTCTACAATGAAACTCCACAGGGTCAATTTAAGGTATAATCACGACACAACAATCATTGTTCATTTATTAACTGATGGTTGCAGAAGTTTCAGAATTTAGTATTTAGAAATAGAAATTTCATTATTCAATGTGACAACGCATTGCTTTACAGAATATTACACCACCTGACTACAAGCTGATCTGTAGTTATTTAGTTTGCTGATGGAAGAAAACTTTTCAGAAGTGAGTCCACACAGCATCTATTTCTTAAGTTTACTCATACAAATACAGTGAAAGTAGTACGGCATACTGTAAGATGGGAGCAGCACTAAATGGAAAGGGAGAGATGTGAATGTGTGATGAGTGGGTGCCTCCTGATCTGCTCACATCAAGCTCTTTTCACGTGTGTGTGTGTGTGTGTGTTTGTCTTGCTGCTCTCACATCCACTCAGTGCCTTGATGGAACTCACAGTGGGTCTGTTTGAGGGAGAAGTAAAAGAGCTAGTGTTTGGACTGTGTGTGTGTGTGTGTGTGTGTGTGTGTGTGTGTGTGTATGTGTATATGTATGACACAGCTGTCTACTCGTCCTAATTGAATTACACAGAACACTCAGGACATGTTTGTGTAAATTGGCTCTTGCTCTATCGCATTAGCATGCATGTTAGAGTGCAAATCAGACAGACACACAGACAGACAGGTAGTTATGCCCACGCCCTCCATTATGCTCTCCCCTCTCCTCACCTCTTTTGGAAAGGACACACAAGCTCTGTGGCTGAATGAATTCCCTGTACGCCCCCCATGCGCTCGCCTACACACTCCGAAATACACACAGACACAGTATTTCTTTAGGAACTATGCCCTATTGTTGCAGAACCAAGCTTTACACATCGCAATGGAATGCAAAGCAGGCCAAACACACACTCACAGTCATACACATAGAGGTCAGAATCTAATCCCAAAGCAAACACTGTCACACACAGGTAGTGGCTGCGCTGTGGTCCAGGGCTAGGACATATGGGTTCACTAATATGTGTATACTCTGCAGCTTGGTCTGCTGGCTCAGTACAATAGTCGAATCAATGTGACAATAAAGTCTTTCTCTGCTCTGTTGCTCATGAACCTGACCATACTTTAAATGCTTCACATTCCTGGGGGCAGTTGTCTAATTGTGTGTTTTCCACAAGCCACATATCTCATTAATAGTCATTATATTATATTATATTATATATATATATAAATTAGGCAGTTAAGGAGTGGTATACAAAGTCCTAGGAATACACACGGTTACATGTGTTCAGGCAGTCCTGACTTGAGGCTAGGATTGCAGACAAAACTCCTCTTTTTCACACTGATCATTTCATTTTTCGAAACTAAAGCAGAGGTCAGGGCAATTTCTCATCAGTCCCCACTGTGTAAACAGACACACTTTTGACAATATACAGGGTTGGTGTGGGGATGACAGCTGCATCACAATGCAAGAAGCAGTTCACACTTCTTACTATAGCCATATATCTGTTTTTATACTGGCATTAGCAAAGCATGTCTGTGCCTGTAGCTTCACTGCAGCCTTAGTTACAGTTTTCTCATTTTAACAATTTTTCATTCACTGTCCTTGTTCTGTACTAACCCTAACCCTAGTACGCACAATCAGGGTCTCTGGCTGATTCTTTGAACTTGCCATTAAACTAGGATTACACCATTTCTGTTATGCATTACCCGTCGCAAAATGTCCACTGATGCACTGCCGTGAGCTTTACTGCCTTTTCCATGTTATGTTCAGTTTCATTTCAGGCTAATTTAAGCGAAAATCAAGACTTTGCGGTTCAAAGCTATTATTGACAAATGTAAAAGCGTTGTCTTGTTGCCCCTGGCTTATCCCTTTCCCTTATCTGAAACACACCTCTGGGCCATGTGCTGCCATATACCTATCCATTCGTCTGTGGCATGAAACTCTTCAGGCTGCTATAATACCCAGCAGGGCTGATTGGCAGTAGTAAAGCCTGGTTGCTGACACACTGGTCCAGCTGCTACCGTTGTCAAGGGGATTACAGTGACCGGTTCACTCTGTACCATCCCATTCTTCCTCTCTGTCCTCTATCCCTCCATCATTTCATTCATTCAATCTGCCCTTGTCACGCAATCTAAAACTCCTCCCCTCCACCCCCAGCGAGCACACACACACACACACACACACACACACAAACATACAACCCATCTATGTATGCATTCTGACAGACTAGCACAAATTGACACATCTGTGGGTGTTTGGTTGCTTATACGCAGGAAACACTGCTATCGGATATCCACATGGTAAATCTTCAAAGCTGACAGGTTGTAAATAATCAATTACTTGATTAATAAAAAAAAAGTCAAATTATATGTAAAATGTTTTGTCAGTCCTAATATCCTTTGTACATAAACAGCTAATACTATTTCTAATCTCTGTACACAATCACTAAAGCAGGGAAATTACATGATGGATGACTCTAGTTAAATAAAACCATTTAGTGCTGACTCAACTCCACATTTCAATGCTAATGTTTATTGTTGCCTGGACATGTTTTATATCTTTCACCCTGATACTTCAGGTGTAAAGCATGTTCCTACATGTTGAACAAGCTGCTTCGTGTGTTTTATGTGAATTCAGAGATTCAGTCACTTTCCATAATAGCTAGAGGTCTGATTCTGTTGGCTGGAGGGTTGGATGACATAGATGACAGGGCTTAGGTGTCTGGTCCCACCCAGCATGATTTAATTCAGTTTCATGGAACAAAGAGAAAAATTCCTTGTCATTTGATGCCTGAGGAATATAAGTAAATCTCATCAGTGTCTGTCGCCCAAGAAGGATTTAGCATGCTTGGACCAAGCTCTAATAATACTGGTAATTGTCTGATTTGATCACATTTGGACAGTTGGCCAGACAGAAGAAACATTCGACTTGGAAGTGAAGTCATTCTGGAAAGTTTTGGATTTTGCAGCTTTTTTTGCAGCTTTGGTTGCTTTGAATATGGCTGCTTAACCGTTTTGATTGAATTAAGAATCACATGTACACATTTAATTAAATAGGACAAATACACTGAGTCAGCCTGTAGGTTTCTCTCTCATCAAGGATTATTTCTCTGTCCCTGAATTTAAACCTGGATATAACACAGCACTTTAACAACTGTTCATTAACAACTGTTAATGATTTCACTTGGCCATGACTTAACTGAAAGTGATTCAAAACAACACAAAGTTCATACAGTATTAAAAGGACAGCAAATAAGTTGACAATGAACAACACAACATCGAACCTGATGAGAGCCATTTGGGCTTTGGACAGAAGTGAACAACTGGCTGTGACCTTACCATTTGTTCCACCATGGGCTGCATATCCAACAGTCCTGGCTGAACACTTAGACCATAAATATCCGTATTAGCTGCTCGTTTCTGAGGAGAAAAGACTGAAAGTTCTGTTTTAATCTTCAGCGATGTTTTGTTGGAAAAAAAGTTAATCACAGCTAACCAGGTTCTTGGATGTAAAAGTACAGTCAATGGGAGTTCTAAAGGCTCATTGGTTTTACAGTAAACAACATAAAATGTTTCACAGAGCCACTGTTGGGTTAGCACTGATGGAGAGCATTACTGGCAGTATTGAAGCTTTTTATCACTGTGGTGTTGAGTATCGATAAATTTCTGATCAATACCTTTCAACGATCCAGCGTTTATGTGCACAGGATGTCACATATAACGTCAGTTAGCCATTCCAAGCTACTTAATAGGCAATGAGCACAGTATAAGTGTAGGTCATCATCTGTTTAACAGAGCTGAACACAACATTGAGAAACACAGCATGACTATAAATTATCTGAAGTGATGCTCAGTGCTATGACCACGATGACTGACATTAGACAAAATATTTTCACTATTTATTAAATACAAAAAATGTCATCATCATCTTTAATCATAGTAAAGTCAGTACACTTGAGTTGACAACATTGTCTTACTTTTTAACAAACTGTTGGGCATTTTTCACTTTTCTGTTTAATTTTAAAGCACAAATGATTCATTGACTAATCAAGATCATAATCCAAAGAATAATTTGTAATGAGAGTTGCAGCTGAACTACCAAACTTAAAAAAGTACTTCTGTAGCTTTTAGTGTGCACTGCCAAGTCCAACACCACGAATCCCTCAGAGGAAAGACTGACCCATTTGAGTTTTTCCACACTTTTCAGCATGGCAATGTGGAAAAGCTACTGGAGAAACACTTGTGAATTTGGATGTGGACACTACATACAAACTTATCAGTTTTGATCAGTTCCAAGCCTTGAGAAACCACCAAAGCTGCCCCCTCTGGACCACAAAGTATTACCATGATGACACAATGTGTTGCCAACATCCTAGCTACAATATAGTCCAGTGAGTGGACAGCAGCTGTGGAGTCCCCACACGAGATGATGCCTGAAAAAGATTCATGAAATATTCATGAATGACAGGAAACCTGTTCTGTCAAAACAAAAATCTGTTTACACAGAGCTTCGGTTAAACTGATGAATCATTATCATGTAAGGATAATAACACGGTCTCAGACTAAGCTATCCTGAGCAGCACCATTGGCTGGCAGTGCAGCAGCACGTGGATGATAGATTTCCTTTCCTATCTGACTCGTAGACGGAGACTGGGATGAAGTATCCTGCTGCAAAAAAGACAAGCCAGCCTGTGGAGCCCAGATCAGCTCTCCATCAGCCCAGTAACAACCCTGACTCCTCCTACGTCATGAGCAGAGAGAGTTTGTGGGTGGAAAGCAAAACAACAGTCAGCAGCTCTCAGATCTGGTCTAATGACATTCCTCAGCCTCTAAAGAATTCAGGATCTGTACAAATGAGGAACTCTAGGAACCTGTCTGGTCATTTAATACTTCCTCCCTTCCTTCTCTTCCTAGTGCGGGGATTGTTTTCTGAATCACCCCTTGCTTCCACTATTTATTCCTCTTCCTTCCTTTGTGTATATGCATTCTCATTCTGATGAACTAGATAAATACTTGATTTCCATGCTTTGATACATTACTGGTTTAAACATTTGCCAAACAAATGTCCATAGACTCTGCTGGAGGTTGATTGATCATAGGTTTTTATCCACCTTGACAGTTATACAAAAAAAACAACAGGTGCTCTAAAACAGCGGTCCCCAACCCCCGGGCCGCAGACCGGGACCAGTCCGTGGGTCTTTTGAACCGGGCCGCACAGAAAGAAAAAATAACGTACATTATTTATGCTTTATTTATTATCTGAATGTGAGCTATGTTTTATTTTACATCCGTCTATGACTCACTCTTGACGCGTGTCAAGACGTCTCGGTCACATGATACGTTACCGCTAGAATTAAACCCACAAGTTAGCGAAATGATTAAAAAAAAGGAAAGTTTTCTTTGTGAAGGGGAAAAGGCCCAGTGAGGAGACAGAAAAAGAGCCTGCGACTTCCATGAAAAAGAAAGCTGCATTTAGGTTCGGGGTTAGGGGGCAGAGAGGATGCTACTCATGTTATGTTGTTGGCGCGATGTTACGAGGACGCTGCTAATAAAGTTGCATCCGAGTGCACAGTGGATTAATGTTTATGATGAAATTTAGAAAATAGCGCAGCTTTTATGCCGATCATATCATTTTATTTTGTTGGATTTATCCGCCACACCTTAAAGGCCAGTCCGTCGAAATATTGTCTGACATCAAACCGGTCCATGGTGCAAAAAAATTTGGGGACCGCTGCTCTAAAATACAAACCTTCGCTCTTACGAGCCATGTGATTTTTCTGGTCGCATGCTAATGGATCAGCACTTATGCAGAAATTAATCACCACACTTGTGTGCTCACCATATTTGGTGTAGATCAACTAGATGAAACTAAAAAAAACAGAAAACAGCAGCTCATTTAACCCTGTTTTGACATTTCTTAGCATTTTTGTCGTGTATAGGGAAGTCACCACTACATGCACCTTCTCTAATTGCTGGGCCTAATAACTCACAATCCTAGAAAAAAAAAAAACTCACAATATGTGGGAGATTCTCTGAGTCAGAACAAATGCATTCTTTATTTAAATAATTTTCCTGCTTGAGACTTGCTAGAGTGGAGACAGACATGTCTGCTCTGATTATTTATCTAAACAAAGAATCTTATCCAAAAAATTAAAAAAAAAAAAAAGACAGCCCATTAATTATTCTTTAGCAAAGATAAAGATCATATGCATACAAACATCCACAAATACTACAAGATTCACCCTCAATCCAGGATAGAATGTGCAGCAGGCAGCACAACAAAATTATCAACACACTCATTCACTCATTGCAGACAATGGCCATGTTCCATCTTCACCTGAGATCGGTCAGACATGATAGAGCTTTCTGTTCAGCAGCTGTAGTGTAAAGTTTGTTTAATATTCAGTTCAACTGATTTAGGCATCTACATTTTCACAAAGTGAATTTGTAGCACCACAAAAACAAAGGTTGGAAATAGTTAACTACAAAAACTTGTAGGTGAAAGCTTACTTCAAGATTTCCACCTTTACATCTATATTGGAATGTGAATTAGCACTGCTGCCTCACAGCAACTAGGTTTTGGGTTTGAATCCTGGGCTCCTGGACGGGCCAAAACTCATGTCAGCCACAATTCTACATGGATAAGCGGGATAGATAATAAATGGATTCCTCCTTTAAACTATCTTCTTTTTGGTTTGTTTGTTTGTTTACTGCTCTTTGTATGAAGTCAATTCACTGGTAACAAGCTATTGTGTTATTTCTGAAGGCAGGAGCCTAAAATATCTGAGCAATGCTTAGTGCAACTTCTCAAGCAGTCTACTTAAACATACAGTATCCTGTCTGCATGCTGAGCCTCCACAGTCAGTCAGTACAAATGTCAAACTACACTGAAATACAAGACAATACATTTCTGATATTTCACGTCATCAATGACCTTCTGCAGTAAATATCCCTGGACTGAATACAGTCTGAAGGCGGTGTGCTGAATTTCATTTCACTTTTAGTTTATATGAGCAATCAACTAACCAACTATTGCAGCCACTGCCTCAATTAAGCGCCATCAGCAAAGCTCTTTTTTCCATGTTCATGTCAGATATGTCTGGGAAAAAAAGCCTCATTGACCACAGAGCCACTTTCACCTGGAAGTGGAACTTTGCTAAACTCTTGGAGATTTTGGTCAAAATGCCCACAGCAGTTGTAGTAATGTTATACCAGCTTTTTTGTCTTACCAGGCTATAATACCAGCCGCCTGAGTTCAGACTTTACAGAGCAAAACAGTTAAAGCGCCCCTGCCCCAGAATCCAAAACTATCCAGCACTATAAAACTACAAAGTGGTATTCGGTATTGGCAAGAAGCTGCTGAGCATTAAAGTGGGCCTGCTCAGGAAACACTGGTAAAAAAAAGACAGTTGTGCTGCAGCTGCATACAAAGAGCTGAGCTGGCGCATTTGGGGAAAAAAAAGTCAGGGAATAAAGCAGATGGTCGTCTTTTTCGTTTTCACAGGTGGAATATCTACTCTGAGCGACACCAGTCCTGCTGCAGCATTTATGGGTGCAGTAAATCCTTTTCAAGGTAGTTTCTCATCTGCATGGGGATTTCTACAGTGGAAGGTTCCGAGCTTACATCCAAAGCAACACGACTACCTCCACCTTGTATAACAACACTGAACAGAAGACGAAGAAGACACCCAGCATGTGAAAGCTGCACTTCCTGCTTAGAAAAGGTATTGACAACTGACATCTATTACGTTGCACCTATTAACATTGAGCCATCACAGTTACGTCTAATGAGCTGATGCACCAATGTATGTCTCAAAATAAAAACCTATGACAGACAGTGCAGACAAGACAAGATGTACAGATTTTACTCTGTTCTTTCCTACACAGCTCTTTGTTTCAATCTAAAGACATCAGGGCAGCTGGCAGACACCCAGCTGAGGACAAACACAGGTTTCAGGTGGGGGTTTGATCTCTGGGCAAAACATTTGTTTCACCGCTCTTTTCATCTCTGATTCAGAGAAATTGGAGCTGTTGATTTCAGCAGCTCAGGAAAGAGTCAGCAGGACACTGACTGACCCCTGTGACTTGGCTGATCAATGTCAGCCCCTCAGGCCTACTACCTGATCACTTCGGCAGGCTTACAAAGACCAGCAATGGAACATTTAAGAGATGTGATTGGATCAGGTCCATAATGAATCCAGGGCCTTAGATCAGTCCCACCTCTTATTTCCCACTAAGTAATCTGGCTGTGGAGGATTGGACAGTAATCTGGATGGAAGGAGGGAGGGAGGGGGAGAGCAATCCTCTCTGCTATGACTCTTAATTTTGTCAGTTTCTGTGGCAACAAGTACCATAATATCCCAGTCAAGTTTGACGGAAACATTCAGGCGTAGTGCTTATATGACTTCTGGTCATCAGAGTTATCAAATCAGCAATATGTTCAGGTTGGACTCACATGGTCACAAATGTATTTAAACCCTGCTTTATTTTTACTATCAAGACTGTAAAAATCAAAACTCATGTCAAAGATGATTGGTGGGGGGTTGGATTAGGTTGTCATTATTGAAAGATATCTTTTAATAAAATGATGGTCACCATTTCAGCTCAAGGAGCACTAAAACATGTTTACACAGTTTGAGAGAGAGACTGAGGGAAGGCTTTATCTTTGATTATCAGCACCATGCCAGTGAGGAGCAGGGATAAGACTTCAAACAACAATGACAATCACATCTGGTTTGATTTCTCATCAGCTACTATCCAACCCTAGCCCAGCCAGCGAGGGTGATGTCATGATAATACGGACAATGGCAGAAATCTTTGCATGCACGGGGCCGGGTACGTGGAGGTCAACTTTGGCACACGTGATCTAAACAGGGCAATGCGTACAACCGGTTTTACCGCCGATTCCAGCGAGACATTCTCTCGGACTGGAAATGAATGAACTGGTCCAACTCAGACACAGGCCAGCTTCCATAACTTTCCTCCTGTCCGCCGTCACGGTGCGCATTCATGCTGCCTCAAAGCTGTTGGGTATAAGAGACCCACCCTGTTCAGGCGCACATCGGGTCCACCTTATTGGCAGACATGACGGGGAGGGTGAAAGGTGGGGGGTCAGTGCTCTAACCGAGGCGTTCACTGCAGCTGAGAGCCGATGGACCGGGCGAGGTGGCCTAAACGGCTGCTACGCACTCAGCGCGCTCCTTCTAGAAATTAGGAGTTTCCGAGGAGCACCTGAAGGCAGCATCATCCTACACCAGTGCACGGCGGCTGTGATGCGTGTGTGAGATCACTCATCCAAAATCACCGTCATGTCACTGCTACGAAGCCGCGGCGCCCTCCGCACCCAGCCCGCGGGCCCTGCACGGCTCCCCCCGGTCCCTCTCTCAGCCACCAACACACCACGTTTGTATTTCAGGCTGACTCACCGTTAGTTGTCTGCTTTTTGACAGTTTGTCGGGAGTCTCCGAGCGTCGCTGTCACCGCTACGATCCGCCCACCCAACAGTGCACTCCCGCTGGCTGCGAACTAACCTGCTCCTCCCCGGAGCGGCTCTGCTCCAATCATAAATCGATAATACTGATTGGCTGTCGCTTAATCCAATTAAGTTTAACCTTATGACGGAGTGACTGGAAGATTAGCCAATCGCAGTTTACCATTTCGAGCCGGCCCTTCGTCGTCACGGTGTACGCTTTTGACGGACACCTGGCGCGTACAATGGAGAAGTTTGACTCCTTTTACGGGACGGTGCCGGTCCAATCGCCGGGGGGGACACACTCTACATACGGCCATGGCCTGAGAAAACGCCCTGATACCGCCTAGATCTCTGAATTGTCACCAGAACGACAGGAATAAGGGTGAAAAGACGGAGTCCGGCCAGAAGATACACATCATCAGAGTGTGCATATGTGTGTTAGACATGGACCAGGTGGAAATGCGTCCTGTGATTATGAATGTGTATTTTTAATTGTAATTAACTAAAAAGTTAACCCTGACAGACATTTAAAGCAGACTACAAAGGGGTTTCAGATATGAAGTGTGAAAAGCGTGTGTGATTTAATTAAAGTGTGATTTACTGTATTTATTACAGAGGACAAATGGTCTCATACTGCAGCCACCAACCTTCATCCACTAGTGGTGAAATTACACTCGTTTCCCAATAAAGGACATGGAGAGAAAAAATAATGAATTAATGTTAAAATGTTCGACTTCACATAACTTTACAGTGGTTTATAGGGACACCTTGTGGCAGTGATGGGAGGTACATTTACAGCTTCATGATAACTGCATGCCTGCTTGCTTTGCTTAGTCCATTTGTGATGTGGCAGTTAATCATGTCGGATGCCCCCCCCCCCCCCCAAATGTGTGTATCTGTATATAGACTCTCTTATATAACATGGTTGTGTGATTTTTATTATTATTATTAATTTTAGGTGGACAGAAATAATTTTTATTATGATTTTAACTGAATCTCTGTGGTAGCAAAGAGATGACTGTCACATAAACAGGGGCCCTTTAGCTGACCACCATTGATTAAAGTTGTCTTGGAACTGCTGCCCTGATAAACTGTGTTCATGCCAACACAGAATTGAAGCCTATATTCTTTGGATTTCATTTTTTTACTCCACAGTAAACCTAAATTTATATGAGTGAAATAACAGATTATTATGAAAAGAAGCATATAGTTGTGAGGCCCTTTTGCTGTCTCTCTATACTCTCACAAGCTTCACATTGTTTCTGACAGAGCCTTAAGAAACAGTAAAATGACTTAATTAGTGCAGAAGTATGTTTAGACATATTCTGCAAAATAGAGGCGACTACAGAAAAAAAAATATCACAGAATAGCAAGAAGAAATATTAAGGTAGGCTGTTATGTATTGTTATTGTATGAATTTAGTCACAATAATGCATTTTTTTTTTCGTTAAGACTGTTTCAGTCTCATCATATGCCATAAGAAGCAGTCAGTGAAGGGTTTGCTTTCAAAGAGATTTATTGAAAGAAATATTTTTAAATTTTATAAAGTTCAACCATTGATAATGCTATCACACAATCAGATCCTAGAGCTTCACCATTTTCCTGTCCACCATTCTTCAGCATTCCATATGAATAGTGTATAATGAGCTTCAGGAGCACTCCATTGGACAACCCAGTATTATAAATCTCTATTCCAGGGAATTGCCATAGAGACCAAGTCTTTAAAAGATTTGCCATTTTCAAAACACTTGTGAGAGGCACTTGGGGACATAACACAACTTAGTACTTTTCAGCAGAACATGTTAAAATTTCAACAGCCCATTCAAAGAAAAGACAGGAAGATGTGGTACAAAACTGCTCTCACATGTGTTGAAAATAGTCAGTCTTCAGAATGTAGTTCGTCAAAGCTGGGCAAAGAACACTTTTTTTTTCTTTCTTTCTTTTTTTTTTAGATGCACTTGATAAACGTTTCAAGGCAAGGGTGGAAACGCAGCCCAACTAAGGTATATCAAGAGCTCTTTGATTTGGGAAACAGTTAATAGTTCTGCCCAGGACTGCCACACATGCATCTTTCTATTACAGTGGTTTGCAACCAAAGATACAAATATACAATATAATATTGTATCATCTAAGATCACTATATTTGCAGCTATTCAGTATCCCTCTCTTCCATGACCTGGAAGTAGTAATTTATATATATATATATATATATGTATATATATATAAGTAAATATACGTATAAATAATACTCTCCCGTAACCCGGAAGAATTCAGTGTTTCACTCTACACACAATTCGCAAGCGCACCGCGAAAATCAGCTGCTTTGCACATCAAAAACCTCTCATTGTGGATGATTTTCAGTGCAGCATGCAAGTAAAAATGTGCACAATATTAACAGATTTTAGGTTATTTGCTCTCATAATTTTTAATCATCCTCACTGCCACCATCATATCCATTTTTATCATGGACAGCTTTATCAACATCTTTTTTTTTTTTCAACAAGGTGATAATTTATGAAATTAGAACCAACTTTAATTTTGTATATTTTCCTCTATAATATTCTGCATTTCAAAGCATGCCAAAGAAATGTTTCAGTTTCTGCATAGTGCTGGCTATACGAGTGCCAAAAAGTTTGATTCCTTTACAAGTATTAGAAGTTGGTATGTACAGGCAAGAAGTGACAGCAGATCCAGTGTTGTGTAAACGGTACCAAATCACCCCAACCCCTCCCCCGACTCCCCAAGTGCTCAAAATATCTACAAATACAGGACCCAAGTCTCTCGAGACTCATAGAAATTTAATAGAGCTGAAAAAAGCTCAGTAGTATGGAAGAGTCATTGAAGGAGGGTGTGTGTGTGTTTGTGTGTCTGTCAGTGTGTAGATGTGAGTGTAACAGGAAACTTTTGTTTGTCAAAATTCAATGAGGGGAGGTGGGGGGATCCTAACCTCCTCCCCACTCCCCTGCCCTCCATGTTTTTTTTCTAAGTGTGCCCTCTACGGTTATATGCATTACATAAATGTATTCTCTAGTATTGAATTTTCCACTAAGGTTTACTGTCACATACAAGGTCAAAGAAGAAGAGTCGCCAACAACCACATTCTAGTTTTGAGGTCATAGTTCTGGATGTAGATATACAGTTCAGGCCACTAGGTGACTGTTATTCAACACCCCCCACCCCCCTCCCCCCAACCCTCCCCGCAAAAGGAAAAACACTCACTACAGTACGTGAGCTGTTGAGGAGATAATCAGTACCCCAGCACTGCAACCATAAAAAAAATGATCAACTGTCAAGAATTTCATGTACTGCTAGCTTCACTGTGTGTTTACTGGATGTTTGTAGTCAAGAGCATTATTATTATGGGCTCGTGTTCCTGGTGACAACAGGCAGGGACTGCTGGTGAAAATAAACCGATGACGTGGAAATGATAAACCAAAATAAACACATCAACAAGCAGACCCGGTTAAGTAGAAAGAAGAACTAAGTAGATTCAGCTAATGTCATTTTATCAGCGTTGGACATCTAGGATGAAAAGGGGGATCCCAGTATTATTGTATGAGGGTCAACAACAGTCCATTAAGGAGCTGAGTCACCATTCAACTGAACTGCTGTATAAACTCCCATCACTTTAACAACAATGATCAAGGTTCTGGTCCTTCAAATCATGACCAGTTATAAAAATATCCTCGGTTGAAATTACAGACAATCCTGCTGTGGTCACAATTTCAATATGTGCCCAATTTACATTTGACATTTTTTATCTTGAGTTACACGTTTAAAACCACTGCTCGTTTGTTGCAGCATTGACTTGCTTTGGTTCGATACAAAAGTGCACCTTTACAAAGCATAACATCAGCTGTGTGCACACAGCCACAAAGTTACTGCACAGGCAAAGACACTCACAATGACATGGGGTTTGTTTTCCTTGGAAGTGCACAGTGCACTGTATGTGATTATGACAAGATTGGTCAGAGTTATTAATAAGAAATAATGTGGACTGCTCAAGAAGCACTTATACCCATAAATATTGAATAAATAGCTATCATAGTGGCATGAGGGTAACTTTCAAGGTTATGAGCAAAAGAACACAGAAACAAGAGACATGTTTACACAGCAAACCTTATTCCACCATATGAGCTCTTCATCAAACCAAGACAATGATAAATCATAGTAGGTAGAATTCACAGACAAACAATTCAAAAGCAAAATAAATAAATTAAGTAGCTTAGACCAGCAAGCAGCAAAATACAATCGTCACGATTCTGCATTAAAGGGGAATTCCACCACAGTAAAGGTTCAGTTTGTTTTTTCTCCACTGTGTTTGGTTGCTTTTGAGTTCTAAGACCAAGGAAAATGAACCCCATGACATCAATAACATGTTCCTGAGTCATTATTAAACATCTGCACTAAAAATAAATAAAGTGCTAAAAATGAACGGATGTGGTTAAGCTGCTACGCGTCTTCACTGTTTAAAGGACTATTGCACTTCAACAGGTTTCCCCTCCTCTGAATCTGAATTCTTTGTGTCATACAGGAAAGGGTCTATCTGTGTTTTTTTTCAGGGAAGACAATTTGACAAAAGCATAGGTTTTTATTTTCCTTCATCTTGAGAACTCAAAAATAAAAACTTTTGCTGTTTATGCAGCAAGAAACAACCTCCACTGTAAAGGGGGCTTCATTGCACCTGCTCCTGTCATTATTCTGTCCATGTCCATCTGTCCTGAGGTATCTGTGGAAACTTCAGACTGTGCTTTCACTTTTTCTACAGTGACACCACTATGCCTTGTTCATTTCCATCAACACCTTTTGAAATCCATGCATCACCTTATTATGAATCCTTTGGGGCAAGCTGTGTCAAAATGGACATGTCCCTCTGCAAGTGTTACAACTCTGGCTGCCAGATTTTTTATATCCAAACATCAAATTAAAACTTATCGCTTATATATATATATATATATAGTAATTCTGTGTATACAAAAAGTAACATTTTCTCGATACTATTTAATTCAAAAGGAATTAACCCTTCACCCTACTAACTCACCTACTAGAGTAGAGTAGAGCCAAAAGAGTTTTTACAAATAAATGTAACTTCACACTAGACTTGAAAAACCCTATGTGGAGTGTGTTTAAATATCAAGCCATTTGGTGTACGTTTCTTGTTAGGTCGCCTCCACACTTACTGCATTTCTAATTTAACCATATTAGAAGAAATAACCTTCTGTGGGTGAGCATCTTCACACCTCAGGATCTGCCTTCGTGACAGTGTATCTGTAGGAAATCATTATGAAACTCCAACACTTCAAATAAAGTATTCCCAAAAATGTACTACTATCATAATATTATATAATTATGGGATAATATCCAAAAATTCTTACATGTACTCAAGTGACCTCATGTATTTTAAACCTACATTGTAAAGGGTTTCTATTTGTGCTGTCTAAGTTCAAAACACAGACATTGAATCTGTCAATTCCATGTTTTGACAAGGCTTTCAAATTAGTTTGGGGCAAAAATAAATCAACTTTTTCCAAAACACATTAGTACAGTGGCCCTCAACAGTGTGTGAAGCCATGCCCTGCAGACTCAAAGACAATACAAGGACAAACACAGAGAAGCTCCGGACTTGAACTTATCACACACATAATAATTATAACAATTTATGCGCACTCACTGATCTCTTCATGCCAGTGTTTGCATATTGTACTGTACATAGAATAATGGCGCATTCGCCTGGTCATTGTAAACTGGCAAACTTGTATATTTACGTGTTGTATGACAAATGTCTGTTACAAGGTAAAAGCATTCTGGGTGCTTGCTCAGGTGAGAAAATGTAGGGAACAATGAAATCTGAGGTAGCAAATTCAACTATGAAAAACGAGAAGCACTCTCCGTCATGCACATAATTTGATTCCGTCGTAGAAATCAAAGTAGGCCAGTACCATGTCACTGCTGAATTCATTATTTTATAGTGTTTTGATAGTAAAACACAACCCAGTTGTTCTCAGTGTTTCTAAAAGCTCATTAAATTAGTAAGCTGGAATTTCCTGCTTGTTTAAACGTTTAGTTTACGGTTTGTGGTGGTAAACTTTGAAGTTTGCCAGTTTACCACGTTGGAACACTGCTGAAGCATGCCATATGTTCTTCACACACTTGCAAATCTGTACATTAAGATAGGGCAGCTGATATGTTGATCGAGAAAATTCATGGCTTTTAACCCTCTAGTTCCCACCCCTGAGGCGGAAACCAGCCAATCCAGTGTGCTCTTGGGAAGGGGGGAGAAGTAGCTTCACCTCTTGGGGCAGGACATCAGGGGGAAGGAACCAATGAGAGAACGGGACAGCAGGTTTCCTGTTAGGCCAGCTAACACTACAATTTACCAACCAGTTTGTTTATCGGAAGCGCCACGGACATATAGAATAGAGTAATCATTATATCAGTAGGATTTTCAGTGCAAGACATAAATGGCTACTTGTTTCATCATTATTCTGTCAAATGTTGTCTTTGCTTGTTCTTGTCAGTCTGCTGTACCCAACACTGGGCACAGCAGTAAAGGGATATATATATAAGGTATGTCACCCTCAGGGGATGACTGAGACGTCCAGACCAGATGGATTTGAGTTCCCCCAGATACTATTTATTCAGAGCCAAAGCTTCTTTTTGCTCTGTTTGTGGTTTTGGTTAAAGGTTGTTTTGTTTTGGAGTTCAGACAGCTCCAGATGTTCCATGAGGGGGGAGAGAGGCATCAACCTTTTCTGTGACCACCCCCTTGGCTTCTTTCTGAGCTGCGGGTCCTTTTGTGGGAGATTGAAGGTGAAGATACAGTAGGTGGGTGCCCTAATGGGATGCAGTGAAGGAACAGTGGGTCCACTCTGGTCTTCAAAGTGGAAACAGGAGAAATCACAGATTAAGATATCGCACTCACTAATTTTCTCTCTATACCTCTCCCTCAATCCCACTTTATTCCCCTTTCACCTCTTCCTTAGCTCCCCCCTGGGTCAGAGCTGTGTCTCTGTGGTGTCCGTGAGTCCAGAGGTGTCTGTGGTTCTTGGAGGGACAGCCTCCTTTGGGTTTCAGGATCCAGGGGAGGAACTCCTGATCCAGCTGTTGGCCCAGCCCCAGAAACAATACATACATCTGAACCAAAGTCTAGCCCTGCTCCTAAGGCTGAGCCCACTGCTGCCCCACTCCCTAACTCAGATCCTAAACCTGAACGTACTACTGGCCCTGAAAGAACTGCAGCCCCAGTTCCCAATCCCAGATCCAGCTGGAGATGCTGGCCGAGGTTGTCCAGTCTAGACGAGGAGAGCTGGACTTGGCTGGTGTTGATCAGGGAAGATTCCTGGGCATGCAGGGAGTCAAGAGGCTTAGTAGGGAAATCCTCAAAGTCCTGGGAATCCAAGATCTGCAAGCAAGGAAAATGTAAGGTCAGAGGAACAACTACTCTGGATGAATATTATCAAATAAAATGTGAACTATATAAAAATCCTCCGTTACTGTTACCAAAAGTGCTCTGATTGCAGTTGCTGTATTTTCATTTTTTCCTTCATTTCATTGTAATTGTTGAAATGTATAAGAATCACTCAATAAACCTCCTTGCATTGTTTTGCATTTTAAATTAGATCAGCATCCAACAGCATTCCACTCCACGAACTGCATTAAAGCCAGTGACTGAAGTATGCAAACTCAAGTCATCTTATTGGCACATATGTTTCACCTTTGATAGAGAAGTCAAGGTCTCTGTCTCCAGAGGTGTAACAGGCTGAAGCAGCCTCTCTCCTGGAGCTAGTCCTGGACCGGAACCAGGGTAAGGGGAGGCCTGCAAAGGAGACATTTTATTTGCCTGCACAAAGTGGAGCATCTTGTCCAACACAGCCTGAGTCAGTGTCTAATCATAAAACTAAACTTTCTTTCATCCTGCGTACTGTTCATTCGGTGTCTTGATCTTGCTCGCAGGTGGATGTTTGTTGTCACAAGACAACAATACCGTGACAGTGTGTGCGATATTACCTGAGGTGGTGTGGAGACAGCGCTATAGGCTGGAGGAACCAGAGCCATCTGTCTCTGCAGCAGATGCATGATTGCTCCAATGTCTGTCGACATGCGACTCTCCAACCTGCACACAGCATGTAGCAGATGACTTTTTACTACTGCCCGAAAGAGACACGTTGATCCTATTAACTTGATCCTTTAATACATTCTTATTGTATTATTAAAGGTGATAAAGCTGTATCTTCTCCAAAACCAAAGTTAATTCAGGAAGTTAGTTTGTAATATATAATCATAGACTAACAGACAGACTGCCAAATCACCGTCTCCTCAATCCTCAGATGTGTAATTGTGTGAAAAATGTAGTCATAACTGGCATGTATGATGACCAAAATTTTGATAAGACCTCCTGGAAAATAAGACCATTTAATTGAGCAATAAATCCTGCTGTTTATGTGAAAATTATTTTACAGCCTTCCACTTCTTCCACTTCCAGTTTTAACTTTGTTTTGTTTATGGCCTATTTCTCCACCCATCCTGTGATTTGAGGTTTGTCTTTTCTTTTTCTTTTTTTTTTGTGCAGCTGTAAAAATCAATTTTCCCCACAGGAGTCAACAAAGTTTTATTGGGTCTTTTTAGGAAACTAACTTCTCGGCCGGCACGCCAAACAGGAGGTGTGGGTTTTGCAGCAGCCCTCTCTGAGGCTCACATACGGCTAATTAGGTCTCCTTCTGCTGATCTCACAGGTTCAGATTGTGCGAAGTCCAACTGAGACTTTACCATATTCTAATTTCCTTATACAGATTTTCAGACAGCTCACACTTACCAGTAGAGACATCCAGTCAATTAAGCTTTAAAACTCTAGGCATTCAGCTCCAGACACTGTCTGCTTTATAGCTATAACCCAGCTGAGAAACAGCCTGTGAGCTCAACAAGATCTGACAAAGTAGCCAGGTAAAGGCCACAAGGGTGGAAAAATCCCTTTTTTTCCCACCGCTGTGAAGAGGAGAGGCTCCATTCGGAGGCAGCCAGGTGAGAAGAAAGCAATGTTTGGGTGTCAGGAGCCTGGAATAGCAGCACCAAGAGCCAGGCTAACACACATGGACATGAATAAGAGCACAACCAGACACGCATAGTCGTACCGGTTGAGCTGTTTCTGCAGCAGGTCCAGGCGTGTGTCCAGCTGGTTGCGTTGCTGGCGGCTGAGGCTGTGTATCGGTGTGTTGACGGGTGGTGGGGAGGCCAGGCTACAGCTGGGAACCTCCTGGTACTGACCACCACCCCGACTCTCACCCCAAAAACTAAAGATGTTAGACACTCCTGAGAAGGCACCTTTGGGAGAGACACACAGGCGAAGGACAGATAGACAGTCAGTCAGACGGAGAGTCACTACTGCATATTTCACCAGAGGGGCATGTTGCTATTTTCTCTGTTGTTGCTGTTTCACCTGACAGAGCGTTGCAGGTGTTCCCAGTCTTGGGGTCTCCATCACCCTCCATATTTTCGTTAAAGTTCATGGCTGTCGCCTGGGTGTGTGGGTTACCCAGCATTATAGGAGGAGGGGCAAGGCCTGTCACAACTGACTCCTCGCCCTGTAGGAGGAGTTCAAAAGTCAGTCGTTTTTGTATGAAAATTATTATTATTATTATTATTTTTTTTTTTGTATGTTGGTGAGGGCTTGTGAAGTAAAACACTGGATTTATACCTCATCACCACTGGAATGAGAAGACACCGAGCTCCTATGTGCCTCCCACTTCCTTTTAGACGCCTCTCCCTGTTTCTGGTTGTTAGCTGCTTCTCTCTGTCTTCGTCTCACAGACTTATGGGACTTTTTAATTTCTCCAGCATCTGCATCATCTAGACGGGCATGTACAGAGAGAGATTTAAAAAAAAAAAAAAAAGAAACTGTAAGATTTGTTAACGTTTCTAAAAATACTTTTTAATATGAATATTGAGTGACCGTTGGAAAATCTGAGCTTTGGAGAATTGGTCACCTTTTTCTGTACGTCGCCGGAATGATAACTTGCGTCGCCTTAATTTATGGAATCCACCACACTTGGAGTCATCACTGCTTGGGGAGCCAGGGATCATGTTGGTCTGAAAATAAAAGTTTAGTGTAAGTCATTTAGAAGTTCTCAGTGTCATGGTCGGACTCTTGTATTTTGTGACGCTCAGATTACATATAGATTGAATTCATAGACGTACATCTCGGAGGTTGAAGGTGATTTCCAGGTTGTTCCAGAAGTGGTCGGCGAACTCAGGATACATGTCCAGCACCTCCAGAACGTCTTCTCTGAAGATCTTGTGAAGGTCACAGTACGTTAGAGCCCTCACATCAGCATTGGATTTACCCGGTCGGGAATACAGGTTGATAGGCTCCCCGAAGATGTCATTCTTCCCTGGGTTAAAGAAGAAGGAAAACACTTTGGAACATGACCAACTACATTTCCTCCAGCAGCAGAGCAGCAAGTGTATCTGAGTAGAGATTCAGATGTTTGTTAGTCACTGCAACTTTTGTGTCTCAGAATAAACTGCGCTTTAAGAGCTTCGATACTTCAGTAGATTTTGATTGCAAGACTTCTCTTCTAATAATGCGCTTTTTTGCATTACTACAAGGCAACATAATTGGATAACTTAATCTGATTATAAAATAATGCTTTATGAGGAACAATATCGTCAGCAGAGAAGTAACCAAAAAAGCCCTGCAATGGTTAAACAAAGGAGTTATAAAGGACTGAATTGACACCCATGATGTTAACTACATATTTATTGTATACCTAGATTATTTTACTGTGACATTTATTAATTATTCAAAAATTTATAAAGTTAGGTTATATTGCACCACAAAAATTAGGAGGCATTTTTTACTACTTTGAGGCTGCAGTGAGAGAGAGAGAGAGAGAGAGAGAGAGAGAGCGAGAGAGAGAGAGGAAACTACTGTATACGCAGCCTCAAGTGAGTGATGTACTATGCAGGTGGATACAAAGGTTTTTTGCTCTGCTTCTGTTCTGTTCTGTTTGGAGTAGAACTCTCAGTACACCAGTAGATGGCGATACCAACTAATGCAGAATACAGACAATAAAGACAATAACTGGCATGTTCACAGCCTCAACACCATTAAGTATGTCTGAGAAGGCTAAACCAAAAAAAAAACAAAAAACAGAGTCATTCTGCAACAGAATTGTCATATAGGAGCCAGTTAGAGCAGGACAGCTAAGTCCTAAAGTTACACTGCAGGTTACGGATCAGCAAAGAGCCTGTGTGAAAAGATGAAACCGCCTGTATTGCTGATAAATCCATAGATGTGTGTAGTCTTACTACAGGGCTCAGGCTGTGAGCTGCAGCTTGCAATGACGCAGTCCTACAGATTGAACTGAAATTATTTACAGTCTTAAGATCTAAATTTGAAGTTGAGAATGAATTGTCATTATACTTTTCAATTATTGTTTATACAATTTTCTAAAGGCTCATAACCTAAAAAATCGACAAGGAGGAAGAGATGAATGTAGCCAGTACAATATACAGCAGCACAAAGAGCTTTAAATATTTCTTTTACCCAAGATGGCGACCACTACATCTCCTCTCAGGATCTCTATGGAACCCCTGGATATAAAGTAGAGAGCAGTGAGGACGTCCCCAGCATGGACCAGCGTGTCACCAGGGGGTGCGTGGGTGGTCTTGAACTTCATGGCCAATGCCCTGAGGCAGCCCTTGGTGGAGCCTTTAAAAGCCTTACAGTTCTGCAGCAATGTCCGGTTCAGATGGAGGCAGATATCTGCCTGAAGACATTCAGGGAAACCTTTCAGCACCTGAGGAGAGGGAGTGAGGAAATGGGGAAGCAGAGGGAGTCGGGAGACAAGGCAATGACAGAATGAGGAACACCGAAGGAGAGGAAGAAAGATGGAAGACAGGGGAAATAATGAACACAAGAGGGCAAGATGTGAAACGCAAGAACAAACAAGGGGGGGTAAAAGGAAAGGAGAGGGGCATGATTAGGAAAAGAAAAAGGAAGAAGAGGTGGGAGGAACAAAAGCATATGTATTGATATGAAATGTCACATGGGTACTAATACATGTTATTACCAGTGACTGACTGGCATTAAGCGCAGAGCGTAAAACTGATGTCCAATAAATATCACAGATTTTGGATGGTTTAAAAGGAACAATAAAAAGGCGGAGCCCTTAGTGTCTTTATTGCTTTCACTCCTTTTTGTGGACACTCACAGGACATTAGTCTTCATACCAAGCCACAATTTAACATGACAAAACACAGTTACCCGTTGGTAACGGTTTCAACTATCATTCCAACTCACATACAAGACAGGGCATCAGCAGTCTGGGAGTCCCACTCTTTAAAGGAGCCCATACTGCACATTGATTATTAGAACTTCAGGGCAAAATGATCACAAATTGTATTTTCAGAGAACTTACAGGAACACAGTCAGCAGGGCTGTAGAGTGTAATTAATATGAAGAACTGGAGCAACTTCAATGAGTCCACTGCAGCCATTTGAAAGTCCTAGCTCTTTTAAGTGTCAGGCTGTGGGCTTCTCTTGTAACTCTCTGACTGAGTGCACAAAGTAGAACTTTACCCACGACACCAAAGAGTGTTCTGCCCGCTCCCTTTCTCTCTGCTTTCATCAACTTCAAGCCACTTCTCGTTTCTCTCTTTTGTCATTAGACTCTATTCTCATTTCACTTCCCATTGAGTTAGTCTTTTTGCATGCCTCATCACTTGTTACCCCAACCCGTTTACCTTTTCATTCACACTGTATTTTATCATTTTCTCTTTTATCTCTTTAAGCTTAAACCACACAAACACAAGTATTGTGTTTTGTTTCGTTTTGTTTTAACTGTCTCAAGGTCTGGCTGAAACGGAGATAGGAAAATATAGTGGATAAATATCCTTTTTTGTCATTTTTGATTTATTTGCTCATCTTATTTTCACAGTAGATAAAATTACCCTCTTGCCTCTTTCAGATATTTTTTCATCACTGAAAATAAGCAAAAGAAAAAAAAATTCTTTACTTTCAGAGTTTCCAGAGAAAGTCCCTCTGTGAATTTCAAAAATAGTCTCAATTGCTGGCTGCATGACTCCCTCTCTTTGTTTGAGGGCAGCCAGGTACAATCCTAATTTGCTGATCAGATTTATGAACCCACTGTATCAAATGTTGTCTTGCTTCCAGTTTAATTGTGCATTAAATAAAGAATGAGCCGCTGACTTCCAAGGCTACAGTGTTATTTCTTTATACAAACATTTGCTGTGATGATATATTACTGTGGAGTTTGCTGTAGCTTTTCGAGTGAGCAATGCCTTTCTTTATTGGTTATTTTTCCTTCCCCTGAGACACCGCAGTACAGCGTTGTAACCAAACACATGAGGTGGCAATTGCATATATAACATTACCATGTATATACAGTTAACTGCCTATTGTTAATGTAGCCACAATGTAAGGTTTGTTTTATGAGTTTAGGAACACACTGGCTGCATTTACAATGGAGCGTCCTACCTTCTTGTCCATGCTAATAACAAAAATATATCTTCCCGTTTATATCAAAATTTAGATGAAAAAAAAGAAAATCCTTAAAAGACTAAACTTTGCTTGTACGATTTATCTCACTAAATATTTTCATTGCCATTGTTATGTTGAAGCAGTTGCTCAGTTTGAGTTATTACAATGTACACAAAAAGCTATTTTATCCTAAAAGTATTCCTTCTCTGAAACCAATCACAACTTCTGCCTCCCCATGACAACTCCACCCTGCTTCCACCTCTGTGCAGCCGTAAAGTCATTTTCAACAGATACCTAACTTTTGAACATGTCAATCACATCACCAGAATCCCCTAAATCTGCATCGAAATCATAGATCACCTGCCTCTATTTCTCCCTTTCTCCGTTGTTCGAAGTGTCATATACGCATTCATTATATCCAGAATTGACTACTGCAACGGCATTGTGTATGTTTCATCATCCCAAGTCGTCAACTTCAGCACATCCAGAACTCTGTTGTCTGCCTCCTCACCTGCTCCTATTCCAGTGACTGTCACTCGACTGGCTCCCTGTTCAACATATCCAGTTCAAAGTCCTTCTCCACACCTACAAAGCCCTCCATAACCAGGCCCCCTCCTACGTTACTGACACCCCCCACAACCTCCACTCCTCTGATGCAGACCTCCTTTCTCCTCCATTCAGGACCAAGCACCTAACCTGGGGCATTTACTTTTATCCATCCCTGCCCCCTCACTCCGGAGCTCTCTACCAAGACACATTAGAAACTGCTCTGATCTCAACTGATTCAATTACTGGTAGAGGTTACCTCAGTTCAGAACTGCTTTTTAATCTCTGATTGTTTTTTTCACAAATGTCTTATGTTTCTACTATTCTTGATGTGCACTATTGTTTTATTATGAAATGTAAAGTGGCTGAGAATCTTGAAAAGTGCTCATAAAATGTATTTTTTCTTATGAATAATAATATCTAAATAATAGTTGGCTGAAACTATTGAGTCATGACAGTCTCACAAAACTATGATGTAAATAGTTACTTTCTATGATTTGCTGGATGTCTTGTAGATAATTGTGAGCTCCGTCTACAACAACAGCTGGAAAAAAGAATCACACTGATGTGAGCCCTGCTTGAAATTGCAGATGAGACACTATCTCTGGCCATGAGAGGTGGAAGTTGAGGAAACAGTGTGTGGATTATATTTTATGAAGTTGGTTCCTGTTGGGTAGCTAACGTTATTATCTTGGAACACAAGCTGCAAATCAATTCCTGAGCAAACGTTCAGTGTCTGTCATGTCTGTGATCATCAAAGTTGATGCTATTAGTTAGTTGTGTGTTTTCTACAGTGTGTATGCTGTGTGGGGGTAATTTTGTACATCTAGGCTTAAAAAAAAAAAAATAAAAACATCCAACAGTTCAGTTTATCTGTATTCGCAAATGATTTGCACACAATTATCTCGTGACTTATCTTCTGGTGCTACTTGCAGTTCAAATATGGATTTGTCACTGTAAGGGTGTTAGTCATGCTGGCTCAAGTTTTTCCACTGCACCCAACATCAAGGTTATTGTACTTGAAGTACAGCTATCTCGTGACTAACACGTTGGATTAAGCTGATATTGAAACGGCAACTTGGGAGTGAAACAAAATTCCGCAGTGATGCCAAAGAACTGATAGCTCAACACAAAGAGACTTTATAAAGAGTTTTGGCAGCTGAGGACATGACCAGCAAAAGGATTGGCTGTGCCCAGGAGCTGAGCTATCCTCTGCCGAATAACGCTGGAATTGTATAGTGCAGCGAAGCAACATCTATTGGATAAATTAGTGAACAATTTGAAACAGACATTCATGGGTCCAAGATGATTTTTCCTTGTGACTGAAGTGATCCTGAATTGGCTTCTAATGCCACAATGAAGTTGACATATGTGGGCTTGAGTAAAAAAACGAACTATGGAATTAACTCAATGAAACTTTATCTCATCCACTATTTATGCTTAGGCTTAAGGGTTAGAAGGGTTTGAAGTGCAAATTAGCAAATGTTGTTTTCCTAGTCTTGTTTCCAAAAGAATGAAGAACAGACAAAAAAGGGCAATTTTTTTATGCTATTGTGTATTATGAGCTCTGATTCCTGCTCCCTTATCCAAGATAATTGTCCACCTCTACAACAGAAGACAGTACAGCCAACATAAAAATAAACTATACTATAGAGACCATCATAACCTTCAAGGGTAGCAGAAATGTATTCAATCAACGGTTTTGTCAAAAAGCCCAAATTCAAACATTTTGATGTGATCATTCTGATCATTGTTTGGATTTTCTTGGATTTTTATTCTCTTTGTTGTGGGGCTCAAAGTGCCTGCATGACAGTACTGTGTCTACAGAGGTGCTGTAGTTTGAATAGCACTTGAGTAGCTCTACTGCTCTGCCCTTGTCAACACAACAAAAGGTGTCAGAGATGATGCACAATGTCTGTAGTTACATGAGTAGAGCAGCATGTGCAGACAGACAAGTTGATTAAAAGAGGTGTTTATCTATATTGAATGATTTGCCATAAATCACAGATAATCACTGTTAGGTTTCAGCTGCGAAGGGCAACCGAACAGCGGATTCAGCCATCCACCTACAACATATTACATGACATACTTGGCACCACTGTTGCAATCCCTCGTCATTCCTGCATTCTACTTTCCTCTTCATCTTCAAAAACAAAATACGTTACAACTGACTGAATCAGTTGTGGAGACAGACATGCTGCCAGCCAGTGTCTTCTCCACACAATCATGGCAATCATTATTGTAAACATTCACTAATCTGCACTGCACTTCACTGGGCTTTTACCAGAGCAAACTAATGAGGGAGGGAAGAGGAATAACACTAGAAAACATGTTCCCGTGGATGCTAATCAAATTTGTTTCTTCTCTACTTCAATGGTTCACTTATTACAATGAAATTATGCAGGATTTGAATGCTAGAATATTGTGTTTGCATTGGGAGTCAGCACGCATGGTTCTTTTGCTCCTCTGGAAGGCTTCAAAGACATTAATGAAATGCTGATTATGCTCCAACTGGTTTTTTCTTTTTAAAATTTGGAGACTGGAAAGGATTCCTGATGTTATGAACAGAGATATGTTTAGCAAATTCTAAAACAGCTTGCAATGCCATGAAAATCTATGGCTGAAAAATTGCCAGTAGTCCTGACTGTAGTCAAATCTGTCCTCAAGTAAAAAGAAATATTTATATATTTTATGTTATACTGATAAGGAACACATCAATTGACTCATGCACTGCATAAAGTGTTTATCTCAGCAGACCTGAAGAGTTGACATGCCTATTGTTAGTAAATAGTGTGTGTGTGTGTGTGTCTCGCATGTTTGTGTCCAATGGCATGTCATAGTTAAAGGCCTCATTTCACTGGTACAGAGAAACAGAAGATATGACAAGGACTATGCCTTTGTGTGTATGTGTGTGTGCGTGTGTGTGTGTGTGCATGTGAAATGGTGAGCAGCACCATTTTAATACACTGTGATTCACAGTGTTCAGGCTGAGGTCAAAACACAAGCACGTAGAGCGCAATCATTCAATGTCTATGAGCATGCTCAGTGTGTACTGACAGGTATGACTCACTGTTTGTGTGTGTGTTTCCACCAGTTTGTGAAAGCAGCTGTTTGTAAACGTATTTGGCGATCAGTAGATCTGAATCAGTTTATACCACGAATCTTCCTTTCACGTGTATGAAAATAACCAGAAATAAAGAGGATGTGTGTGTGTGCAGAAAAAGAATGTGTCAGCCTTCATGCATGTGGACATACTGATGTTGCACAATGCACATTGCAGATACGCCAACCTATTTGTTTGAAAAAAATTATGTATGTGTATGCATGCCCGTGTGTGTGTACATCATTTATGATACTCACATCATTCCTATTTTCTCTGATGGTTTCGGACCATGCATGCTGAGACAAAGTCTTCGAGTCTTCCTATTAACGTACAACGCAGGCTCAAAATACTCCACTAGCCTTTGTGTGTGTACATGTGTGTATTCATGCATAAAAGTCACTCATTAACATGAACAGTCTGGGTGTACACACACAGGATGTGGGTGAATGGGAAACAATACTCACAGCGTTCATGTCAATGCCATTGGTGTAGGACCAGGCGTGTTGGAAATACTCCTCCAGCCTCTGCCGCAGCGGGTTAGGGATCTGATGGAAACGGATGAACTCCCTGACTCGCAGCATCTGGGTGTGGTACCGGGCCGTCCCCGAGTACAGCCGCTGGATGATGGCTGACACGTTCCCGAATATACTGGCGTACATAAGGGCTGAAAGTCAGAGAAGTAGAGTAAGGAGAGTGTGTGAGGCAGGAGGCCGCAGAACTTTCCTTTAATCCTGACACCTTTGGGTGTTAAAAGTTATATATACAGATAAAACTCAGATAGCTGACAGGGAACTGTATAAATGCTAAAACGAAATGCTATTTGTACAGTATGCAGTTATAGACATCTAAATTTCAATTGCATTTATATTTAGTCGCGGACACAGGTGACCATACTGCTACTTCTGCATTGTTTTTAATGTTATCTCCTGTGAATATCACACTCTTCCCATTACATTACAAGACTTGGGCTCTCTATTGCATTGTATAACGAGGGACTTCTACAAGTCCTTATTGTTATGGTCATTATCTCAATAGTGCAAAGACAGTGATATGTTATGTGTCTTTTTACATTGCAGCAGTGAGCAATATAAGAATTTCTTCTTTTTTTTTAACTAATCCAGACTGAGAGAGTTGCACAGATTATAAAGCCCCATGAGCAAAACATGCAATAATGACTTTGGGTGACATAAATAAATCTGACTTAACTTGACTAAATTATGTAATACTGCCATACTGTTCTCCAAACTCCAGGGTCTGATTGTTGCATCAAAGTAATGAAGGAAGCCATGCTTTTGCTCATCATTTATTTCCTTACAGAGTCAAATTATATCTAAGGTGGTATTTCTCGAGGTCATTGTTAGTTTCAGATTCTCCCATAAGTAAAATAACGCCTCCATTGCATCTCCTCGAGTTAAAACTTCAGTCATGGAAATGATGGAAGCCTCAGGCCTCTTTCTGAAAAAAGCGAATGCCTGGAGGAGAAGAGTAGAAGATGTACTCTTTAGGACTGCTCAGAGGACATTTTATAGCCTCGAGTTATAGAGATTTTAATGGCTGAAGTTCTCACCACCACCCACTCCTGGTAAGAAACCATATTTGAAGATGGGGAACTGTTGAACTTTGAACCTGCTTAGGATGATTGGCATCTCTGGCAGCAACTTTTATATCCCATAAATTGCCAGTATTAGGATTGTTGTTAGTGAACTAAAACTGTTTCAAAAACTTTCTGCTTGTTTTTGCAACAATACTTCCCCACTCAAGTGTAAAGCCAAGTAACAGGTAATTATCAGTACTTACAGCCTATGAGCATGACACAGATGGAGAATATCTTCTCAGAGTTGGTGTTTGGGGATACGTTTCCAAATCCCACACTGGTCAGACTGCTGAAGGTGAAGTACAGAGCTGTGACGTACTTGTCTTTGATGGAGGGTCCTGAACCTGGTGTTGGAGGTTTACAGATGTCTTTTCATTCAATCAAATAGCAAGAATGAAGCTAACCAGTACAAACAGAACCACAACGATGTTTTTAACTCATATCATCAGTACCTTGGATGGAGTCATTGTAGTGCTTTCCCAATTGGTCCCCCAGTGTGTGGAGCCAGCCAATTGAACCATTCCTCTCCACATTACCAATGGCATACCTGGGAAGATCGCAGTGCAACATGATTGTACTGTCTGGAATGACTCATGTTGGCAATTATTTTGATTGTCTACAGCCGTATGTGGCCAGCTGCAGACAACCAAACAAATGAGCTACCCTAGATAGCTCATTTTCATGTTGTCACTATTCTGATTAAAACGTTTTCTGAAATTTTGAAACAAAATTTAACAAACTTCTCTGCCAAAACACCAATTTCAATGCCCCACAATGGAGCTGTCACTGTTTATAAAAAGTATATGTACATAATATTTATAATAAAAATATATAATGCAGCGTCAGCCCGTTTTTCTTTGCAGTGGTGAAAGTATGAATTGAATTGATCATCAGACAGTCTTAGGGCATTGTACCAGATGCAGGCCAGCCAGTGAGCAATCAGGGCGAAGGTGCACATGAGGAGGAAAAGGACAGCTGCGCCATACTCCGAGTAGCGGTCCAGCTTTCTGGCTACACGGACCAATCGCAGGAGGCGAGCCGTTTTCAGCAGACCAATCAGAGTGGTGGTCTAATGGAAGTGGGAGAGAAAGAGAGAGGAGGAGATAAAGCATTGGAAAGAGTGAAAAACAAAGTCCCAAGGCTCTGATATCTGCTCACAGCTGTCCCACCTGCTGTCAACCTGTCTGTCACACACACACACACACACACACACCCCCTAGGCACACTGAGGTGCTGCAGTGTTGGCCTTGCCCTGATGTGATGCCCTCTGGTTGGGGTTGTAAATCTTGACTCCCATCTGTTACAATGGACTGCCACTTCTCTCTCTCTTTCTACTTGTATTCAGACAGTCCTCTCTGTGTCCATACAACAAATAAATAACAAGCCGATTACAGCGCTGGCAGGAAGCCCGCTCCTGCCTGGTATGGTGTCCTCACAGTAAATAATAGTTGTCTGCTGAGGAAAAGCTCCACTTTCTTGGCTCAGCAGCCTCTTCCGGACAGCATCAATGAAGTAAACCTTGGCAGAGATTTCCCCAGGCAGTCTTTGAAAGCTGGGGAGTTTCCACATGCATCATGTGGGCTGACTTGGTGCGTGGTGTAATTACTATAAATAACATTTCCATTTTCTCTATGCTTCCAATCACGTATAGATGCATTTAAAGTACCACTTGCTCCGTCAATAGAATCACCGTTAGCTGAGTTGCTGCATGAGTGATTCTATCAATCTTGGCCTCAACGGTTTTCAACCTCACGATGTGGGAAGTATTCTCAGAGGACTCCAACTGCCCAAATTGCCACTCCCCCCATTCCCTCCCTCTTCCTCTAACGCCCACCTCTTCCTCCAGACACCAAGCTCCCACCTTCATCCCTTTCACTCTTCTAATGTTCAGAAAACAAACTTAAACTACCTCTTGCTTGGTCTCCTTGTGTTTTATGAGCATTTTGCTCACCGCGTTGTGTGATGTGAGGCAGCGATGTTTTATGTTGATGCTCCACGGTATCACGGCTGACTGCAAATCAACTTCCCCACGGAGATAATTAAATTGTAAAACATAAACTAAGCCACCTCTCTCCTCTTTCTTCCTCTAAATTCCATCCACCTCCACGTCTCCTTCCCACTTCTCACCTTCCTTTGTATCTCACTTTGTTAACTTCCCTTTTTCCAATTACTTAAAGACACTGACAGACACAGCGCCAATGCAACAACATTTCTCTTGTTCTCTTTATCCCTCGATCATACTTCTCTTTGCCCCTTTGCCTCATTCACAACGTCCAACCTCTTCTCCCTCCATGTTGCCGTACCTCCTCTCCATTGCGATAGATGAGCAGGTCAAAGGGAATAGCAGCCACCATGTCGATTAGGAACCAGCCTTTGAAGTAGTGGACGGCGATGCGCACTGGGTGACTCACCACTTCATCATTCGAGTTCACGTACGTTGTCCTGAAAGGAGGAGTGTCGACGCCACATGAATTATTTGTTATTCAAAGACTTCTTACTCTCCCGCCATTTATTCACGTCGCTAAGACCAGACCTGAAGTTGATGAGGATGTCAATAATGAACATGATATCCACTATGAGGTCCACCACGTTGAGAGGAGAGCAGGAGTAACCACAACTCTGCATGGCTACCTCCTCCTGTGGATAGGAGAGGAGAGAGGATAATGAAAATATATATAGTTTAGCGCTGTAAAAATAGAAATTTTTGTGTGACTTCCTCCCTAAAATAGATTAGCATTAAGGGTTTTTTGACAATTTGCATACGGATGTAGACAAAACATGAACCGTTAGAAAAACTGGGTGCTGAGCAGAAACATTATCCTGACAAACACAGTCTCCATTTATCTGTTCTGAGTTTTCAGTGCCATGAAAATCCTTGGTGTCCTGTTTATCTATTGTCCTGTTTGTTTATTTTCCAGCAGATGTTTGGCCGCTCACTCTCAGCTTACTCCAACAGTGGAAACCTCATTGTTTTCTGTTCTGCTTTGTGCAGTTGCTGCAGGATGCAAATGTCGACACCATGTGTTTCATAATAAAAGTGTTGTCAAGACAGCTGGGTCTTTACTGTTTATTACTGTAGAAAGTGAGGGTCAGGTTAGCTTGGTGCTAACCTGATGGTGTCACTCAAGGTGAAATTTAACTAATTAAATCTTGAAAAAAAAAAAAAAAAATACTGATGGAAAAGTGTGTGATGGTGAAACAGGAAAATGTGCACACTAATATAAGGAATATAAGTGAAAACAGGAGTAGCTGAGCTTCAGTCTGTAGTTTAGCTGTTTGGTTTGGTTTGTAACCAAAATGAGGAAAGAAGGAAACATTCACTTTGACAAAATGGACAAAGTTTAGCTGAAGTATGAGAAGCCACCTGATCATTGAGGAGGAATGCAGCCGAGTAGGGAGTCAGGATGGCGGTGTAGATGACCAGCAGCAGGATGAGCCAGTCCCACACTGCCTTGAAGGGGCTGTAGTGCAGCACCGTCCACTTGTGGATGCGAGGAGCTTGGAGCTTGTACTCTGGCAAGACGTCTGCACCAAGAGACAGAACCTGGGCAGAACGAAGTGGGAGAGCAGACAGAACAGAAGGATTGAGTGCTGAAAACTCCATCACACTAAGAAGACTGCGTTTTCAGCAGTAGTGTGATGGAAAACGAGCTGGCAGCGATGCACACACGTGCACATCTGCACACAGCTGGAGTGCATACAGCAGCTCCGTGAAATATATATGGACTTTCACGATGGCTCGTATCTTTACAGCAGCTACAACAGCAGCAATTACAGCAATAGAGCCTGTGTCCACTGAGGATGATGAGTTGTTCTGAAGGCACTGGCTGTCTTAAGGTTGGCCTCCCAGGCATCAACTTTCTCTCACACACACACACACACACACACACATACGTGCAAACTTTGCAACCATGATAACAGTCACATCTTCTTCCCTGTATTAGCCACATGAGTGTACATAAATATATTCCAAACACACACAGAGCTCTTCCATCCACCGCCTCACACTTCAAATGCATTAAGCACGAACACACACCAGGAATGAAATCTTGGGTTTTATTATGGTGCAGCCCTAAGTAGCTTTACTTGGAGTAATGTATTCCACCGTCTGCACGACACTCTCCCTGGATGTGAGGATGAAGGAATCAGTCTACAGAAGCATTAGCACAGCCTGCCTTGTGTCTGTGCCTAATAGAATCACATACGAGATACAGAAAGGACAGAGCAGGGGAAGTGCCAAAACCAAAAGTGATATTTGACTTGACTTTCAGCGCCGTGCACTGTGTTTAGACAACAGCATTCAGTGTGGACGGAAGAGAATTTGTGTAAAGGAATGTGTAAAACAGGTGGCTGCATACATGTCAGATGGCTCACGTGACGTTGAACATATAATGCAATCCACTACAACACAGCTATGGCCAAATTTAATAGCACCTAGCTAACACAGTCCCCATCAAGAAAACATTTTTCTGTATTATTCCGTAAGCTTTGCAAAACAATTGTGTGTAGTCAGGAGGTATTTGTTCTTTCTTCACAAATTATTTGAAATGAAACAGTGATTGTGAGATTAAATAGCTGACCTCCCAACCCCTCCTCCCTCAGTTTTGAGAAACAGAATACATTTTTAAAATAAAATGATCATTTTTCATAGCTTTGGCTGCAAATCCAATCTACCGCTTGCCAACTAATTTCTAAAACAATTTCTAAAAATGTGCAAAGAAGTAATGGACTCATTGTTCAAATATCTGTTCGGGTTTTTTTCTCTGTATGAAATGCCAAGGATCTACAGAAGTAGTTATTGCCAGTGATTCTGCATAGGCTTGGTAGGATTTAGCTTTTTCCCTGTTGGAGCACAAAGTACAGCAGGGAAACATTTGTATGCAGGTAGAGGAAGAGTTTAACGATGTTTGGCTGGGGAGGCGGCAAAGTATAAAAGACTGAGGCACTTCCAAAGCACACTTCATACAGGCTGAGGGTGTTTTCAGTGTGTGCAGAGGTTAGCAATCAAGGCCATCAAGTGAAATCTCATGCTCATGAAAGGGGCTAGTTATAATACTGAATAATACTCTCACACACTCAGACTTGAAAACAGAAGGACAGAAAGAAAAAAGGTAAGTCTGCTTTGACTCAGGTAGGAGTCTAAGTTCTTCATTCTTTGAGGCAGGTTGAAAAGATTCCTCCTTCACCTCCTCTGAATTCTGCAGTTTATACTTCACTCCATTGAACTTTCTTTACGTTTTACTCTTATTCCAGGTCTTTCCTGCTTTAACCTTGACCTTCTAAATCTTAATTCCTTTATAATACCATCGTTTTGGTTTTTTTTTTTTGTTCTGTCATCTGTCCAAAAATATCCTCTCCTACGTTCTATCTCAATTTGTCCTCCACATAACACGGCAGCCCAGACACGTCTTCATCCTACTACCAGTTATACTCGTCCTGCCTCCTGTCTCACCTTTCCTGCTTCAATACCAAGTTTTTAATTCCCCTTATCTCCCTTTTTTCCTTTTTCCTCATTTACTCTCCATCCTCCCTTTCTTTGACTTTCAGCCAATCTCTTTTCCTTTTTATTGTTTTATTCTTCTCTCCTAAAGGGTTAACCCTCAATGAGGCGTTAATAGCCCTTTCGCCGTTCCACTATCCATCTCTCTGTCACTTGTTCTGGCTACCTGGCAGAGTTTATGTGATTATAATTAAACCACCTATGAGAGCTAATCACCTTTATTATCTCTGTATATTCTTAGCAACATTTGCCCAATTTATTAAAAAGGAGGGAGGACTATGTCATTGTTTATTATCTCTGTAATTGCTTCTTCATTTCTAAGCTCTTACAATCCTGGCGCCTTCAATGGCCTTGTTCTCAAATATTTACGTACATTTGCAAAGATATCCAAGAATACTTTTCTCAGCAAGTGATTTTGAATGAAAATGTAAGTTCTCTGCATCAAAATGGAAAACACAGTGATACTAGCTTGCAGCACACAGAACATGACAGGCAGTAACATACACATTGCATAATATCATTAAATCCAGAGTGACTGCGTTGCAGACATCTTGGCAAAGCAAATTTGGGTCTCCCTTCATTTAAAAATCCAAACAATGGGAAAAGTGGCAATTCAGGTTTTAGAAATAATTAAATTTTCACTTCACATTAGTTTTATGTAAAACCAGCAAGGTAGTCCTTTAAAGTGCTGTTCATTTCATAATGCAGACAAACTCCTCGACCACACCGACTGACAGCCCCACTAAACGACTTCCCCTCTTTCTGTACTTACTACACAACTTTGAACTTTAGATTATAACATGATGTTTGGTAGTTGGTGGAAAGTTTTAGGGTTTAGGGTTTTCATGCATCACTGGTCATCATTAAGCTAAATATCTGAGGGGTGATCAGTGTTGGCAGCTGTGGGAACCTTTCCCAGCTTATACAAGCTACATCTGATTTTCAGCCAGGACTCCCAGATGCGTTCACTCCAAATCTGTTTTTCAGATTTTAGTTCATCTGATACAGTTTCAAGTATAAGGCCGAGGAAGTGAGTCTGTATCAAAACAAATATGGTATTTATCGAAGTTATTGGTTTGAATTTGTGATGACTGGGACAGATGGAAATAACTTTATCCTCGTTTCACATCGCGATCACTGACTAATTTTTTACCTGTCCTTGATTGAGTAGTTTTAATCATTTGAAGTCATTAATTATTTTTGTAGTTGTGTGAATTTGGCCTTCTTTTGTTTCAGGCTGTGTTCTGTGTTTCCTAATCAACCGATCCACTGATCACAGCTGCTGCATAAGAATAAATACTGTATAAGTCTGGTTGGAAGAAATGACATATTGTATTCAGAACAGGGTCATGTACTTTGCGTTCCTCTATTTTTTTTTTTACTGATTATACGTTTTATAAAAACATCTTTGTCCATACGAGTGTGAGCAGGCACAAATGCTTGCAAATGCATGTCTGTAAACACACACACACACACACACACACACACACACACACACACACACACACACACACACACACACACACACACACACACACACACACACACACACACACACACACACACACACACACACACACACACTTTTCAGTCAAGTGCCCCTCTCAGCTGTCAGTCCCCTCCTGGAGTATCTTGGGGGTTATTTTTAGCCATCTGTGTGAAACTAAAAAACATTGCCATGAGGACTGTTAAAAGTACAGATGTCAAGACACACTGAAGTGCAGATAGGGCAGAGTTATGTCTGAGGACAACTCTGGAGGGAGAGGGTTGAAGACGATGTGTATTTCTCACTTCATCCACAACATGCTGTTTTCTTCCCGCCATCAGTGTCTACAATTGAATCCTTGGTCCAGCAGAAAACAGTGTCATCAGCAAATTCGCCACAGTATCTGAGCTGGCGTTTGACATTTATCCCTGAAGCCAGGATTTGCCTGGAGTGGATCTGACAGTTTGGGTTTGGGTCAGGTTGAGTGTGGCAAACTCGCAATGAACTGCTTAGCTTAACTTTAAAACTTTCAAAAAACTAAAAATAAATAAATAAAGAAATAAGGGAAGATATTTTGTGCCCATTTGAATTCTGTGCTTCAGAAACAGGCTGCAGAGACAGAACTGGAGTTTTTTTTTTATTCCCAAGTCAAAATCTGGTACAAGCAGAGCTCAGGCTGCTGGACTGCTGCCCTGTCAGTTCTTCTTTGTGTAGCATGTCTTTGTGCAGTTAAGAGTGACGGGACAGCAGATAAGAGGACAAGAGGACACGACTTGTGACAAGATATGAATCAAATTTAAACCCAAAATGTCACAGACATAGTGAGCATTTTCTAAACCATGACACTGATATATTTTCTCTTCTTTCTGCAATGTCACTGTCAACATAATAGCAAGATAAAATAGAGGTATCGATTTCTTTATCGTTTTTACTTTAATAACGAAAGCAGCGGTAATGAGAAAGAGCAGAGGATGAATGTAACAAACTTATACCCCGCAAAGCCATGTTAGCAAGACTTTCATCAAAGAATAAATGGTGAAATATGCGGAATTCAAAGAGGGTTAAATATGCAGAGATCAAATCATCACCATCATTCAATAATGAGCTTCCTTCTACGTTAAGTTCTCCCACTGAAACAAAGATTAGATAAAGGATTTGTTTCAGAGGAAAAGTATGATTACAGAGCAGCACAGAGAAGGACAAGGTTACAGTATTGACTGAGACTGCAGTCGAGGACACTGAAGGTGATGACTCACCTCTTTACTGGCAACAAAGTTTAAATGGCCCACAGACACACACACACACACACACACACACACACACGCCTACATCTGGAAGGCATCCAGTGCATCTTTGGTCCCGTAAAGGTTGGCCAGTGAGCAGCCAAAGCTTCTTCCATCATTAGTCTTCAATCAAATCCTGTACTGGTGCCGCAGACTGAGCCAGCTGTGACTTCAGCACACACAGCTGCAGGAGTGTACACAAAAAATATTCTGCACACAAAGTGGCAGCATCAGAGAATAACTGTAGCTGAGAGATCAAAGTTCATCAGAACAACACACTGCATCTTTTTTGCTTAAAATAAAGATATTCTTTCCTCTTGAGAGAGAATTGTGAAAAGTGAGGGTAGCGATAATGTGAATCATTTCTGCGGACAGGCATCCAGAGAGTTTTAACAGGCAAGTTGCTGCTGGTATTTAAGAACTTTCTCTGGCTATGTCTGATCAAAAAAAGCCACCAGAAAGAATTTAAGTCTTTGTTGGCCCTCCTTGGAAGTGGATGTCCCAAAAAAAACCTTGGAGTTCAGCCTCTGTAGGGAAACTATATAGGTTGTATTAAACTTGACACTCTGCCTGTAGAAGGCTCTGTGGTGTTCTCAGAGGGGAGTGTACAGAAAAGTATTGCATGGTGTGAGATTAACGGCAGCTGAAGGTAGTCAGGCAGCACGCGGCATCCATCTGCTTGGTAGCTGTGTAGATGGTTTTGGGAGGCTTCCATTTCTCATAGTGTGTGAGATTCATGTGGGTGTAAATAAAAAGCAAAAAAGCAAAATGACAAACAATTAAAATCCAAGCAGACAAATGGATACAGAATTGAGGGAAAAAAAAACTCCTCTGAGCTCAGTTATAGAGATATTTTTAGCCGCACATTAATTACCGTCTTTTAAATTGGCTCTTTGTTCTAATTTAAAGTGAAGTAGCTGGACCAAGAACATTTTCAATGAGCTGTATTCCAACAGCTCAAAGCAACACTGGAGTGTGTGTCATATAAAAAGGCTTCTAACTTCCTTTGGTATTGTATCAGTCAGAGCAGATTTAAGTACCCCAAAAAAAAAAAAAACACACAACACAAATGAAAGTATTTGTATATTATACTAATAAAAGTACTCTTGTATGTTTGGTGTGCATCAGAGCTGTGTTACTCCAAATGAGAGGCAGCAACTCACCGCTGTGGCTTATTGCACAAATCACTTCAGCCCAGTGTATGAAATGGAAGGGAGTCAAAATAAACCACTAGTCCTGCCCACAGACGCAGGCTAATGGACAAGGCACGGTTCCTAAACACTTAATACACACACAAATGCAGACAAAAATGTCAATCCTGAATAGCAAGTGCATGCTCACAAAATGGAATATTTGGAAATCTGCGGGAGCTCAGCCAAACTCACAGAACAAAACACTGTGAGCACAAGCTCTCACAAAATCCACTTTTTAGTCTCACTCCTTATTTCAACAAGTTTTTTAACAGCTGAATGACAAACAACAGTGTTTGCTAGCAGTGCCGTGCCCAGAATTAACAAACTAACAAGACTATAGCATCTATGCAGAAAATAACAACCAGCACTTAAGCTTGTCTAAATGTGTTTGATCATTTGCCAACACCTTTGTCGATTTTGTATTGCTTTCAGAAAGCGTCTCCAAATGGCTTCTATGTAGCAAGAAGCAGAATCACTGGCTTTCTCTCCATATCAGCTCTTCCATCTCCTCTTATTGTAAACCGTGGAAAGGCTCAGCAAACATGGTTAATATTTCATGATGAGCAACTGGTCAATATTTTATACACAGTCAAACAGTGCTGCTCATTCCTGCCCTTACTCAGTATTAGAGAGACCCCGTCCTGGTTCTGTTTAAACAAGCACAAAAGAAACATGAATATTTCAGAGGCTTCAATTTCTACGGTAAACAGCAGAGTGGCCTGTGAACGGACGGTCAAGAGCACAAATCATCTGTTTGATACCCATATAATCATGCAATATCAAATCATCCAAGGCTGTTTGGTCAAGGTGTATACGGGCAAATTGCTCCTGACCTTTGCACAAAAACATGACAGACACAAGTACTTTTACACAATGAATTAGATGGAATTTAATTGGGACCACATCCAAACACACACACACAAAAAAACAAAACAAAACACGCAAAATCCACACAGAAAGGCTCCAGGCAAAGGAATCGAACCTGTGACCTTCTTTTGTGGGGGAACAGTGCTAACCACTATGCAGAATTATTATCGGAATTGAAATGATATGATCACATGACAGAGACGAGGTAATACGAGGTGTAAATGGGAAAAACATACACACAGATATATAGCACATTTGAAAAATATACACAAGCTCCACAACAAACATCTAGACCCTGATTTTACTTTATTCCCTTTGCTTTCACCAATCCTCATTTCTCAGCCTTATTTTATCACTTAATTTTTTCTTAATCTTACATTAATACACACATGCAGAGGTACATGTCTGGCAGCTTTATCTGGGTTTTTACTACATAAAAGATTACAAGGCTAAACGGCCCTCAAAAACTCTGACGTCAAATAAGGAGCATTTCATTTTTAATTGCAATTTTGGTATTAGGCTAATTTGGCAGCACTGTATTAGCAATAGTGCACCAGAAGTTTCTGCTGAAACTGCCAAGAAAAGAAAGAAAGAAAGAAAAAAAGCCTTGAGTTTCTCAATTTATTCCTTTCTTCCTCTGCAGATGTGTTGGATGGTAGTGGATGGTAAATATTGTCTTTTTAGAATCCAAGCACGTATAGTTTCTTAGAAAAGGTCACCTGAATGAGCGTTAGCCCCCATCAGTGAAATGTTAATGTTTTTGGCTTTGCAGCGATGTCTCGTAAAATAAGTGAATGCTTTACAAAGAGAGTTCAGAATGAGGAGAGTCATGAGTGCCAGTGAAACAGCACAGACAACTAATTACAGGCTGTTAAAAAGGAATCATTCTTGTTATTGGTGAGATGTGGTGAATTTGCTAGGTCTGAGAGTAGCTTGTACTCAGCCTCAACAACTGTGATGGATCATGAAGGCGAGGGTCAGAGTTCATTACAGGTAAGGGAAGTAAGGTGATGCTATTCATTTGTTAAAGACTAATGTTATATTAGGGCAGCGTCATAGTGGTTAGCGCTGTTTCCCGCAATAAGAAGGTCACGGCTTCGCTCCTGGGGCCTTTCTGTGCGGAGTTTGCATGTTCTCCCCATGCCTGTGTGGGTTTCCTGAAGACTGAAATGGTAGATAAATAACACTGTGAGGTTTGTAGTGAAGGCAGTGAGATATTTCCCCAGGCCACGCTAATTCTTGGATTTGGATGTCGTCCTTAAACTTTTGGTATGATATTTTGGGTTTGTTAAGGCTGAAAAAACCTTCACATAGCTTCTTATAAAAGAGAGAGCTGGCAATCCAATGGTTCATCTAGCATCATACTTTCAACTCCTCAGTGACGCAAACTAATAATGTGAAGAAATGAATATTTTTTTTGCAGTACGATGTTTCCTGACCATCACCTTTGGTAGGAAAAGCTGCGTACTGCCATAACTGGTTTGCAAGCATTGTGTGTTTGCATGTAGTCCTGATAATGTGTATGCTTTGGGTATGCCTCCTTCTCTCTGTGTATCAGTTTGATATCTGTCTGCCACTAAAACTGGCTTCCTGGCTGACCTTTTCTCTGCAGCTCTGACAGTTCCCATTAAGAAATAACAAAGAAGCATTCTTTTCAGTCATGTTTCTTTTTCCATCTCCCTCCATCTCTTCCTCTTCATCCCAGGCCTCTCCTCCAATATTTATCAGTATGATCGGTGCTTACAGAAGTCTCTCCCTCTACCTCGATCTTTGTCCCGCTTATCTCGCTCCATCTTTGTCCCCATATCTCTTTCGTAATCTCATCTCACTCCATTTCTAGCTCTGTTTTTGCCCTTCCTGAGTGTTTGTCTTCATCTTTCCCTACATTCATTTCTCCCTCTCTTTCTATCCATCTCTCACACTCTGCAACACGAAGAGATCTTAAAATATAAATGCAGCAGTGAAACACAAGCAAATGTGCTGGAGCTGCTTACATATGGTCAGCACACAGACAAACACACATACATTAAAGTGTTACAAAGGAACAAGGAGATGTTGGATTCTTATGAGGGAATCCACATCTTAAGTTTTGAATCTCTTTGCTCTGCCCGAGAAAGTGCTTTCATCTAATGATATTCAAACTAGATATGTGGTGGCATTAAGTCTAGAAACTGCAGTTCTACAAGAAGCAAGCAGGGGATTTAATCTTCGTCAATGACAGCAAACATCCCCTCACTACTTCCTGGGAGACATTGTTGCTATATCATCCAGCTTTGCAGTAAAATGAAAATATGAATCCATTTTACACTTCACAGTTTGTTCACAGGAGGCTAAAATATCCGACGCAGATTGTAAGGTACATGTTGTGCAATATGGATGGGGCTTACTACAAAGCTATAGGTTGCGTTCATGTGGCTTTAAAGGGAGTCACATGTGATCAGAGGATGCCACTTTGCATTAGATTCAAACTATGGAATCAGTCCATTTGAATAAAAGATGTCGTGTGAAGCCACAACGGGACATACAAAGACATGTGTGCAATGAGCTATGAAAACATAAAAGGTATCGATTAAATAATTTACATGCATATAATACAATGGTGAATATTATATGACTACCATTCACATGTCATTGTTTTTTTTCTTTAAACTATGATGTATGAGATGGAATAACTTTGACCCTTCAAGTGAACCCTGTTTGCTCCCATCCTACAGAGAGGTGAGGGAGAGAAGCAGGGCCAAAGATGCAGGGGATGGATTAAAAGACTTGGATGGTCTCACTGTCTCAATGAGCAATCATTACGTACAATCTGTTGTTGGACCACAACTCTTTTACATATTTGCACTGAATAGTGTGTATTAGTGCAAGTTCACAAGTTAAAATATAAAAAAGGATCTGTGCTTGAGTGATCAGCTGCATGCATGACTCCTCAGACATAAAACACGGTGCGTTTGGATATGGATATATACTATATGTGTATGTTCATAGTGGTTTACCGTTATCTTGAGGGAGGCTGAGCTAAGGAATCCCCCGTGACATCATTGTTGCACAGATTGTTGCACAGATGTAAATACAGTGGCATAAGGGCAGGCCCAACACATTCATATGCACTCACACGCACAAAGATAACAGACACGTCATGCAAATCTTCTGGGGATGGATGGGTACAAAACTTCTCTCACAGCCGTAACATCACTAAGTGTTGTTCTAGTTAACACATTATTATCCAAATCACTGACATCCCAGGACCACACACACACACACACACACAAGTATAGTAAGATATGTACATTCATAAATACAGTTACTAATTTATCCACACTGCCCCAGATACCACAGAAGGTTCAGTGACGTAGAAGATCTATAAAATCAGATAAAGGGCACCAAAAGTGCATAACATGTGCTAGGCAGGTATGTTTGGAGAGCAAGTTGTTTAAACCCTAAAAATACATTAGCAAAGATGCTCAAATGTAAAAATGCCATCATTTAAAAATCTAACACCTCAGACCTCAGTATGCTTTCATTCCCTTGCGTTAACTTGGGCGTACGAAACGGTGTCCATTATTTTTGTTTCTCGGCCTGACTTTTCAAACCACTCGAGTTTTGTAGATTTCGTGTGGCGGTGATGAATTTCACAAACTGCTGAGATTATGCGGTCAGTTTAATGTGGTGGAGGATGACTGTGGGATGAGTCATTTTTAGCGTTGAAAAATCTCATCAAGTGTTTGCAGTTTAAACACTGTTGCTGTTTGGCAGCCCGGTCAGTACAATGCAGAAAGATAATGTTTGGTTTTGTTTTGGGTTTTTAACATACATTATTGTCCCATGTATTGTATCAGTAACTGATTTATGCCAGATAGCATAAGATGTGACTGCAAATGCAGTCTTACTCTACTGAGCATTGAATGCATATTCCTTATTTCTACCTTTGATTTAAGAATAAGCAACGATTATGCATATAAGGGATAAACCCTCAGCATTCATATCAAAGCAGCACCAATCACTTAATGTGCTTCAATATGCAAGAAGCCAAAGCACTATACATTCAACATCTATCCAAACTGTTTTCATTGATGTGTAAAATGCCAGAGGAGAGTCTCATATTTCCAATTTTATATTTTGGAGCTCTTTGGAGGTGACAGATTTACACACCAACGGAGGGAGCAGCTGCTGACTCCCTGAAATGGCCCAAACTGAATCATTTTTGTTGCCGTTGTTGTTTATCACAACATTCACACTATGAGTTTTAGTTTTGAAACGCATCACTGTTGCTATGTTTTGTAGCTTAGTGGAATAGGTTTTAGCTTAAAGATGATGAGACACACTTTCACTCCCTGATTGGATCACAGCAGTCTTGACTGCCAGATGGTGAATGGCTCCTGGATAATGAATTACAGGCATTATTGACCTTGTTATTTTTTGCTAGCAGCTGCTGTGAAGTTAAATTCAGCATTTTTATCATGCTACAACTTCCATTGCTGCTCATTGTGTGTACAATCTGATGCAACTAGCCACGTGCACAATAGTCAATCTTCTGCTTGTTTACACCTACCCACACAGGCCCAGTGAATCTGGATGGTCGTGGGTAAAGATTATCTCTGATATGGAGCTAGAACCCTCATCTCTATGTTTTAGTGCTCAGCCATGTTGACTTACGCACCCACACCACAGCTTGTCTAGTCCAGTAACATAAAATATCAAAACCCCCACACCTCCAGGCCCAGGTGATATGTTCTATTGGGGAAGTCATTTATTTCATAATCCCAGCAACACCTAGAAACCACAATCCCCTGACCCCTTTCTGTCTTCTCTCACCAGAAAATACAGCTCTTTCACAGTTGGATGACAGCAATGGGGGGCATATTAAGTCTTCTCTGTGGGTTACTTAATCCCAGCCAAGAAAGCCACACAGAGCAGAGCCAGGAAAACATGCAGAGAAGAGAAGTGTGTTTTTTTTTTTTTTTCTTCTTCTTCTTCTGTCTTGTCATTATCAACACCTTCACTTTGGTGAGGGCAAAGCTCCCTGTGAAGCAGGAATACATATAAAGTCAGGGAGGATTCAAAGTCATTCGCATTCTCACATTCTCTTACTTTGCAGACTTACACTAAAAGGAGCAGCTTAGGAGCAACGTGGTGAAAAAGTCCTTGAAAAGGGCACGCAGAGCCCAGCCTTGAACCTAATGTAACGTCTCTGGAAATGACTGCTCATCAACAGTCACAATCTGACCTGACAGAGCTGGAGAGGATCGCCAGAGGAAACTCGCTGAAAACCTTTGAAATCCAGGTGTGAAAGATTATTGCATCTTAACCAAGAAGACTCAAGGCTGTAATCATGCCCAAGGGTGCCTCACTAACTACGGAGTAAAGAACCTGAACACGGGTTGATGTGATGCCTCAGCTTTTCCATGAAATTCAATTTTTCTCTTTGTCATTACGGCATGGTTATGACCCTATTGAATACAGTCTGATGATAGTGAGGGTGCAATTCAACAAAATGAAAACTAATGGAGGTGAGTGAATAGATAACAGATTGACACACACTCCAAAGAATACAGCACACATGCAGTTGCATTTTTTCGGCCTTAGTCTTGCATCAACTGGAAGGATAACACCTGGTTCTTCCAATTAATATAGAAAAAGCCTAAGATGTGGGCAACTACAATAACTAACAACCATAAACAGTGAATATAGTGTGTCTTTGCAAATTACCTACGGCACAGCATGTGTGGGAGTCAGGGAATGCCACAGTTACACTACTCCACTCTCCCCGAGTCCCTGCTGTGGTTTGTCTCAATGATGTGTGAGCAAGTCAGTAAGAGGTGCATGTGTTGCTATGTGTTGAGGATGTAATAGCCATCTTTTATAAGTGGAATACAGTGTGGCCTGTTGGTTTAGCTCGAGGCACGATCCATTTAAGGCAGACTGTAAGACAATGACAGCACCTTTGGTGTCTGCAGTTGTGCATTGAACAGAAAAATCATCTTCCTCTATTCCTATCTCTCATAAAATATGTGAAAAAAAAAAAGGGTTTGCTTTCTACTTTCAGTAAACTATGAATGTGTATATAGAATCTTTCCTGTAGCTTTTGAAAAATGTTGCAGTAAAACAAACAAACAATTAAAACCAATGTATTAATTTATTTATTTATTTTTGGATTTTATGACTTTTTTTTTTCAATAATCACTGGTGGCAAAACAAAAACATTCTGCTAAGGAATTCTGTGAGGTTTTCCAACTTGGTCTCATTAAAAACAAATGGAGTATTGGTGACTATATTCTGGCTCCCTGTGTGAATTTATGGGTACAGTGGATGCTGTAGTAACAGGTTCAATCTTGCTATGCTCAGCTCCTGAAATTCAGGGGAGGCAGTTCAATATAAAAATCAACACTATTGCCAAAAAGCCAATACTAAGGAAATCATTGGACTTTTGTGAGCTGATTTAAGTCAGCCAAGAAGGCCTAGAGCCATCTACAGAGTTATTCAGTGAAACTGATAAAAACTTTACGGATACTGTGGCCGTACCTAAGGTTGATAATATGGAAATAATACCTAGTTGATAGCTGCTGGCATTATATAGAGAATATCCATATATACTGAGTCAATGATAATAAAGTGTGATAGTGAAGGTGTGAGGGCGGATTTTATTTTTAATTGCCTCAAAAACGCATCTCATGTAATGTAAATCCACAGATGTGTCCTATTTCTGGCATTGCCAAACTGTTGCATAACTTTTAATACTGGCAGCAGGTACATTTAAAACTAAGGGTGCTTTCAGGTGTCAAACAGAGCCTGTCTGAAAGCTGTGTAGGAGGAAAAGAGAATGCAAGATAAAGTGAGAAAGTGAGAGAGACTGAGCCAAAATTGGATATCTGACTGCCAGTCTGAATCACGACTACATACTGAGCAGAATAGGTGAAGATGTGCTTCCTCTTTGACCACTGATCCTGCAATATTGAACATATTTGAAACACTAGACACACGAGGAGATAACCCCTATTGGTTGTTTGAATTTCAATGCATGTGTCCAGAATATATGAAATCTGGTTTGGGATCAGTTATTTTCTTTGTTGTTCACTCATTTCTAGCAGAGTATAGATGTCAAATGAGGCCAAACAATAGGCTGCCTGCTTGATCATTTGGCAAAAAAAAAATATATATATATAAATAAATAAATCAAATTTAACATGAACTTTAGGCCAGCGTAGCAACTGGACCACCACACAAATTGTTGGTGAACAAAATTAGTTTTAAAATGCAAGATTCCAATTGCAGTCGCAGTTAATCATGGTGAATTCCACAGTTTCTCTAACGATAATAGGAAATATTATTACTGAACTTAGTTTTGCACTCTCTACCCCATTGCACCAATTATTACTTTAATACAGCATAATGTGCATAAAAGGTCTAACAAACTTAAATCACACTAACCATATGTTGTATTTAAATCTCCTTTGTGATGTCTGTTGAAATAAATCATCTGAAAATAAATATCTGTTGTCATTTACTCTTACTTTACTACGACACGTAAGGATCACATCATACTCATGATGTGAATATATAATTTTTATTCATTTGCATCAGTAATTTGAGCATCAGTAGCAAACAACATTTCTACACATTGTCAATTGAAGTTTTATCTGATATTGATTCAGCTCAATTTTGATTCATAGCTCTCTTTCTATTAGAAACACTGGCTGTGGAGCCGTGGCTTTTCTTTCATTTAGCCCTCTACGACCCCCTGTTTAAGCTGACATAATAGGAAGTGACTCTGTTTAGCCCTGAGACACTGCAGGCCAAAGAACAAACCAACAACAACATTAAAAGGCTGATATCAAGCGAACCGGATCCAGCTGTCAAATATCACTTTTACCCCACTGTATTTCTTCAAGGAATACACTGTTGACTTGCAACTTGGCAAAAATACTTCAAAGCCCTCCTGGTGGTGTTTTGTAAGGGATTTGACTGTCTTATGCTACCACAAACTACACAGATGGACTGTCTCCTCTATGTGTGAGCTCATGTGATTTTTCATCACCATAGGGAATGAAGTGAAAAAGGTCACTACGACTGAATCTAGCCTTGTTCAGAAACTGTGCCACTAACTACAGCATGAAAGATTCAGACTCATGTAAAATCTCCCATAACACCATTCAGTCAGTGATTCTTTAGAAATGTCTTCAAGCTTTGCTTACTCAACTTCAGACTACAATTTTTGTTTTGCTGTATATAAAGCTACAAGGGTTTTCATTTCAAAAACACAATTTCAAACTCCTTCCTGCTTCCTTGGAGTCGATGTTACAGACTTACAGACTTTCTCCCACATGCACACATGCACTCAATCCTACACTTTGTCTTCCTCGTTTTCACTTCTCCAGACTTTTTCTCAGAGAGTTGCCCCACGCTGTCTCACCTCTCTCCCTTCGGCAGGCAGACGTTGTGGGTGCTCTTTTGCCTCCCACCCATGGCGGCAAGAGAGTGGCAGGCCGGGTGGGCGCGGCATTAGAGCAGCCGGGCAGCACGAGGGACGGTGGCTGTGGTTGGCGGCGGCGGCTTTGGTGAGGGTTGACTGGCGCAGGAAGATGTTGAGAAGCTTTAGCAGCGATGGCAGGACCATGATCCTCAGCAGCAGCTCACCACGGTGGGGTCAGGGTGGCCCCCCGGGTGTCTGTGACCACCCCCTGCACGCACCCACACAGAGACTTCACAATGAGGTGGTGCTGTGATGACGAGGATGTCAGAAGAAACCTGAGGCAGCCGAAGAGACATACTGTAGCAGAGACTAAGTCTCATGCTGGGAGACACTGTCAGTGATCATTTCATTAGCCTTCCAAGGTACAGCTCATTTTCTTCACTCTCACTCTTCCTTGTAAGCTTCTCCTTCAGGCTTGCAAACGGAGGGAATCTCGGTGGCGTGGTAGCCCATTAACCATCCAACTGTTTAACAGCGTCCACCTCGATGCAACCGGGCATCAGCATTCCTTCAGTGTCTGCTCTGCCTTCCCTCTGCATGGCTTAGAGTGGTCCTCACCTGGCCCATGGCTCCTTATTAAACCACCAACGGCATCACTTCTTTATTTGTTTCTGACAGTTTCTTCGACCATCCTCACCCCCAGCAGCGTTCTGGCTGACAGCTCTCTGGTTGTTAACTCCTCTTGAATCGTTGCATAAATCAGCATGCAACAGAAGGGTAGAGGAGGAGGAGAGAAGAGAGACACAAGACCGCAACAGGAGTGTCGGTTTCCATTAGTTGTAGATGGAGTCGCGATGCTGTTCAGCTGGTTCTGGTATTATTACTACTTCTACTCCGAAAAAGAGAGCGGCAAAGAGAAGGGGAAGGAAAATTGCAGGAGCGAGACAGGGGAAAGGAATGTTTTCAGAGAAGTGTTTCCCAAGGAGAAAAATATTAGCCTCTGCACAAAAGAGATGAGATGCTCTGTTGAGAATAATCAGAGAGGAAGGAGAGAGAGAGAAAGAGAAACACATAGAAAGAGGAGGGTGAGGGAGGGAGAGTGGGTGAAAGAGAGAAAGAGAGAGAGGGAGATAGCAAGGGAGGGACATAGAGTTGAAAACAATGGCATAAATATGCATGTACAGACAGTGTAACAGTGTTACAGGTGCTGGTCATGCAGCAACCTCACAGCATGATGTAATCCAAAACAACATTGCCTCTAACCGCGGGATCCAAAATTATGTTTAATCAAAATCTCAACGTTATTTTGCATCACTAATGGGGCTGTTGTGCTGGACTGTTTTATGATGCAGGTTTTTTTTTCATTGTGTCCATCTATCGGGAAGAGATACTAACACACATTAACCTACATATAGTACAATGCAAATATGTTATATTCTGATGCATTAATATTAAATTCTGATATTATATGTTGTTGATAGCTGGTATTTATTACATATGTAATATATTTATTATATTTATATGTAATATTTCATAACTGCTACTACGAGTCTCCTTAATTTGACCATAAAACATCACAAAACATGGATGAAATGAGCGTGGATACATTTCTAAAGAGAACAGATCTAACTGTGTTCAGTGATCAAGCCTCACTAGTTTAATAACAGATAGCATCTACTGGCACACCTCCCCAAAATTATTTACAATATCAACCACCTGAATATTACTATACATGTGCAAACAGTTCACGGGGGAATAAAAAGATCTTTCCACAGCAAGACTGGCCTGTTTATTGGGGCAGAAAAGGCAGCCAGTATTAACACATTATGTCCCAGCTCAGTGGCTCTGCCCCGGCAACAATACTGCACAGTTATGCCTCTTGATGGCACAGCCATGATGGAGTTTTGCAGCGTGGCGTGTCATGCTGGAGTGAATTCATTGTAGATTTGTCGTAGATGCTGATGTTAATAAGGGGTTAAAGTTGAGTCTGTGAGTGTGTGCGTATGTGTCGCTATGTGTGTGTGCGGATGTGAGTGCAGTGCATTGTTGCTGCCAGGGAATTTCTCAGCCACTACAAATTGCCATGACAGTTACCCATACTGCCCTCTATCCATTTGTGTACGTGTGTGTGTGTGTGTGTGTGTGTCTATATATATGCATATATATATATATATATATATATATATATGTGTGTGTGTGTGTGTGTCCGTGCTTATGCATTCAAGTTTGTATGAACCACAATCATGGTGACAGGTGAGAAGGCACATGCACATGTTCTTCAGCTCACACCCAGAGACATAGACACACAGAGACAGAACTCCCCCCCCCCCCCCCCCCCCCCCCCCCCCCACACACACACACACACACAATGCTGGGAAAGGTCACAGAGCAGTTAGCCGCTGCTTGGTGAAGGTACCTACTGGCTAGAAAGCTCATTATGCTCTGCTAGGATCCTAAAAACAGGCCCAAGGAGATTTTTTGCCCCATGTTTGCCACCCTGACAGAACTTCTCAGCAAACTCCTCCTCCTACAGATGTTTTGTGATACGAGCAGAGCAGAATCTGGACAAATTAAAAACACTGGGGAGTGCACAGTTCCTATTTTCAGATTCTTATTATTGTGCTGAACAGGTAGATATACACACATTTGCTTCCATACAAAAAGCTGTTAGAGAAAAATGATATGCTGTGTTGTAGGCTGTAGATGCTGTTGCCGTGCAGATAAGTAGCTGCATCAGTTATTGTTGCTGTTTAGCAGACTGTTGTTGGCTGCATGTCTGCTAGCTAGAGTGAATGAGTGAGTGAAGGTTGAGGAAGAGTGAGTCAACTCACTGTAAGTCAGTGGAAGATTATGAAATTTCAGTTCATGATGAACCTGTCGGGACTACTACGACTGTGCCATACGATGGGAGTATCAGGTGAGTAGGCGGTCCTAGTGGCCCAGGATGCATCTGTGTTTATACTGCTTAAAGAAACTGAGCTCACCTCAGAATGTGGTTTGACGGACAAGACCAATGCTTTCCCTCTGTTCGTTTGTTTTGGGTGTGGTCACTGTGAGCAGAGCTGTTCACTGGTGATTTGAGCACCTGCGACAAATGTCTGAACAGCTTTGATCAAACTGTGCTGTCCCTAACTTTCTGGTAAACTGGATGCTTGAGAAATTGATTCAGCAGCTACGTGTGTGTGAATAATTTAGGGACTGGTGGTGTGATGACCTCCATAGTCTCATGGTAGGCTGAGAATCTGTCTGCCCTGCGTCAGCACAACTTGTGAATTCAGGGCTAAACAACATCCTGGATTTTCTGGGCCGAAGGCTCACACAAACGTACACACATGGACAACATGAATGCATGGTAGAACTACGCTCTTGACTATTGTGCACAAACACACAGTTTTACCCCAAAACAAGGAGTCACACATAGCAGAACCAAAGGAGTGCGAGTGAAAACTGGAGGAGAGCAGAAATTGAGCACTGCTTGTTCTTAACGTTAGGCTGATAGGTTGCCTAGATACAGTGCAGAGGAACTCCCATCTAAATTTAAACCTGGAGAGGAGAAGAGAGAAAAGCTAGCAATGGAGAGGAGAAAGAAATGAGTGAAAAGGTTATGAGAGGTGGAAAAATGGCACACCCAGGACACCTGCTTGTGTAGGCAATAGATACACGGGTGGAACCTTGACAAAGCACTAAGCAAGAAAGCCAGAAACCATCCATGCATTTTCTACTGCTTTTCCGTGTCATGGGGGCTGCTGGAGCCAATCCCACCTCACGCAGGGTGAGGGCGGGGTACACCCGGGACAGGTCGCCAGTCCATCACAGTGCTGACCAGCCAGAAACCAATAAAAAAGAATAAGAATGAGGTCGAGAGTTATGAAGTAAACCTCTTACGGCTAAGCCTCTCATCAAACATGGATCGCCTTCATAGCCTGCAGACACAAGGAAAGAAGAAAAAAAAAACAAAACCGCCTTTTCATTTTGTTTGAACACGAACACTGTGAATGAAAAGCAAGACTAATGTGTGCACAAATACTCCTCTATCACTTCTTAGCTCTAATTTCACAGCTTGTGCCTCATTAAGAAAAAACAAACAAACAAACAAACCCCAGTTAAAAGGGATCTTCTATGAAAAGGTTACCATTTAAAATGTTTTGCAACGTCTTTTCACACACATACACAGACTCCCAGATATAAACACCTCACTGAGAATGATGCAGAGGAACAATTCAATAGTAGCATCGATAAGTGGTTTCCAAATGATGCATTACATGATGCTGTTAGATATAACAAGTGAGCTATGCTGGGATCGTTTCCATCTGGCAGCCAGCAGCTCCCCTCCCTGGCTGGGAAATCACAACACAGCATGTGGCTGTGTCACTGTGAGGACTTGGGCGGCTGGTGAAGTCTCCCTCTTTCTCGCCATCTTTGTCTTATTGCCCTTTCTGCTCATCTATACTGTGTCTGTTATAAGCCTATTTGCATTTGCAGTGCCCATTTCATTTTCCTCGACACCCACCGTCGAAGTGATATTGAGCTAGCAACCACTTGCAGAGCAGGAGGCTGGCTCAGATGAAGAAGTATAAACTTTCAAAAGTACTTGTTGCACTGTGATGAGTCGTTCCTTAGAAATGACAATCTAAATGCTTTCTTGGCAAGATGTCCTCCTGACGTCTACATGCGTTAATTAAGAACCTGTTCCCTCAAAAGGTCAGGGGCATCACTTGAGTTTTCAGTCTAATGGAGCACGACTTGAAATGGATTCCCCAAAGGGAAATAGCAAGTGGAGGTTGATGATGGCTTGATAAAATGACTAATGAAAACGGGGTACCATTAAAAAAAAGATCAGAGCCTCTGCCAGCATTTACTGGGTAAATGACACAAAGATAATATGAACTGGATGCCGATCCATCAGTGTCAGAGAACTTTTGAACAGTACTTTTTAATGGGAGTTGGATATAAAAGATGGCCTTTATGTAAGAGTCAAGGTAGAAGGTTGATGATATAAAAGATGGCCTTTATTTAAGAGTCAAGGTAGAAGGTTGATGATATAAAAGATGGCCTTTATTTAAGAGTCAAGGTAGAAGGTTGATGATAATGATCTTTCCTTAGGCAGTTTGTTCAGTCGGTAAAGGGCTTCCATGATCATCTGGAGTCTGGAAGTGAAAATCGTTTCAATTTTGATCAGATAGGACCTCTTTGAGTCTACGATTGTGTGGGGTAAGGAGGAAAACTAGATTGATTTTCACTCTCTACCAAACTCTATCACTTACAGTGGGCAGTGGAGCCTTAACAAGTAAAATTTGTCCATCTGCTAAATAAACTAACACAAGCTTCCTGTTGTCCTGTACCTCCTTCTAAAGGCTGCAAAGCATGGCTGGTGTTTATATTGGACTTACTGGGAGCTCTGGTCCTGATGTCTTTTATCTATGGAGTTACTGCTGCAACAATTTAAAACATCTGTTTTTTTCTGTCTGATGAGGACTCCAACCTATAAACAGTCAGAAGCTGGACAGAGCTGTGTGAACACAGTGAGCTGAGGGGGGAGGCAGACATGGATGAGAAGACGGCCTAATAGAACCAGAGGCAGGAGTGCAGTCTGCTCCACTGGGCCGATCACCACATCTGCTGCCCTCCCTCTTACTCTTTACTTCTCTTCTGATGTTTTATTTCTTTCACACTGAGCCAGCAGGACAAATTCTGGAGTGGTCCAATGGGACTTGATTCTCCGGCATTGTTTCAGAATAGGGCGACATTCAGCCAGCAGTTTGCTCAGAAATTTTTCTGTGAGTTTAAGAACGGATTGTTAAGATATTTTTAAGATGTCTGATTGGTATGGACCTTTAACTACTTCAACCTGTCTTTGGAATGAGATGTTAAAATAGAAACGATGTGCATGAACACAACAGATTCACACTGCAAAGTTGAGATGCCACTATGGGAAAAAACAGAAGGATTGGTGAATAATTTGTATACCTTGAGGGGAAAGGATTTGTCTTCCGTCCAAATAGCCTTTATCTTGTCCTAGGGGGGTTGGGAGGATGTGCTATATATGACAGGGAGGAAGACCTATTAGTATTTTCTCCTTGATGGCACAGTAGGTTTTTGAGTGAGCACGGGCTAAATGATACAGCATGGGATTTTCAGACTCCAAATTGCTCCATCTATTTTCTGTACTGCTGAATCAAAACCATTTTCATGTTAGCAGTATAAGAAGTATATTAAAGGACACAAACTCACTGCTTCCAGACCGCACCACACTACACTACGTGTCTTTGGTAATTCAGTCACAAGGGCAACTTCAAATAGACATTACTAATATAACGACAGAAGAGCCGCCACCTTGCAAGCAACTTTCTAAGGTTATGTCAGCGAGATGACTACACATTAAGTTGATGGACGAACTGTGTTGCATCTCCATGAAATCGTTCATCATGGTCGGCGGGTAAATGAGTAAATGACCGGAGCATCTGTGTTTACTGAAGGAATGTGAATCTCCTACAGACGGCAGCACACTTTAATCTGATTAACAAATTGGCAAAAAAAAAAAAAAAAAAAAAGTGTTTCAATTTGGACTGAAACCAGTCACAACCCATATGAGTTCAGTGAAAATGCATTCTGTGTGACAAGTTATTGGTGAAAGCAAGTGCAGCCCCCCTGTTTCTATTCACTGCTCAGACTCAATGTGACCTCAGCGAGCCACACTATGAAGTTTTTGGTCTCCCTTCTCATATCAAACTTTTGATTTGAGTCAGTGTTTGTGCTAGGAGTACTTTGTGAGGACTGACATTTAGGTGACCCAAGCACATGATTCCAAAAGCTTTGTTCACATAAGTGTAAAAACCTTGTAATAACTGAAACATTTTGACTGTGTACCCCGAGGGAAAAGACTGACTGTGTGGAAAAAGAGCACTAATGTCCGAAAATGTCAGCTCTGTGCAGGCTGGCTTCAGGACCTGTGGCTTTTTTCCTTAAACCACTTCAGAGACTTTGTATCAGGATAAAGGGACCACAAAGAGGACTGCTGTAGCCAGCAATTTGTGAATTTTCCACTTTTTATAGCTTTATTTCTTACAACAAGAGCCAACTGAAGTCTTTGTTTTCATACCTCAATGAATAAGTGACAGTAGGACCTGTGATGGAGAAGAAACTGCTCAGCTCCAAATGATCATTTGCTAGTTTGGGAGTTCTCCCAAACATCAATCACAGTCTTCAAAATGAGGCAGAGGCTTTCAACATGACATTAGAGACAGCAAACTGTGTCTGTGGCGTCATCAACATCGCACGCACACACACGCACACACACACGCACGCACGCACATAAACACAAGCCTTTCAGCTCTCCGAGTGTGATTGTTCCATATGGGACATAAATCACTTTCCATTTATTCAAGTGACAACTGCCACGTGTCATGTTTTCTGTGTATGTAGATGTTTAAAGACAATTTTGGCAAAAAGTAAATCACTTGTTACCCTTTCTATGTCCTACTCACAGGACTGTTGCCAAAGAATGGAAGTTGAATTTACAGGGTAAAACTGAAATAGTTGAGACTTTACATCTTTATGAACGCTTGCACACAAACACACTGCTCGAAATCCTTTTTTCAGCCAGGTTGCTACTTCCACGTTAGCTGCTGCCCCTTGTCCTTGTCCCGGATTTTGCCATGTTTACAAGCTACAATTGAACAAGTGTTCACAAAAACTTTCAGGAAGCTCGATAACGACACTCGTGAGTTCAGAAACGTTCGTCAATTATATATAACCAATCACTGACATATTTGGGTTCTCGGGAAACAGCACCGTCTTCCGGGCAGGCTATTCGTAAAATTGGCAGTGATTGACTGACTAGCCCACTGTCATCAATAGACCCCGCCTTCTTGGTGCTGCTCCTTGTAGTGACTGGCAGAGAGTTAATTGGATTTGCCCCGCCAGCGAGCGTGGCCTTGAGGAGCGACGCCATTTCTGCAGGTCGTGTTACGTGCGCCTTGTTCTGGCATTTGCGGATCATGTTCCTGACTGGCTGTTGCACAGCTAACGTTAGCAGCTGGGGGAAAGCGGCGTCCCTACCGCTAAATTTATAGGCTACCCGAGTTTAGAAATAAGTTGCGCCAAGCAAAATGTGATTGTGCGGCGCAACTGGGTATTTCACTGAAACAGAATATAAATACACAAGTGTACCCCACACTGTTGGCTGACAGACAGGAGGAGAACATATAATATATAAAATATAAATATTTTAATACAGAAGGAAAGGAGGGTTGTGTACACAGGTGGAGAGAACATGCTGCAGATTTACGGCTTATGGAGGTGAACCCCTTTTCAACAGGAGGAATTAACATTGATTGTGCAATCATTCAAACATTTTTGAAGAAGCACCAAAATCCACTAAATACATTTATTTTACCTAAACATCAAAGGATTAGTTACCCTTCTAAAATAAAACTGGATAGAGCAGCTGTAGAGTGCTATTTCCTGTTGTACAGATAAAAGAAAAAATCTTCATCTTCTTCATCCAACCACACCACAGACAGTTGTGTGATGCATGTAACATGGCACCATGAGAAAGTTTGTGAAATATATATATGCAGAACTCCTCCTCTCTCAACAGCACTTTGTTGGAAACATGCAGCAGCTGAAGCACTTTTGGAGTAAGTGTCCATGAAATATTAAATATTTTATATCAGACATGTGTCTAGAATGCTGAATGTGGTGGCAGGTCAGCAGAAGGATGACCCAAAGCTGACTCCTATTTCTCTGAGAGTTCGCTGAGTGTTCTTCAGCGAACTTCATTCAGCCTCCAAGCAATATCTCACACACATGCGCATACCCACACACCCGCACAAACACACGTAAACATGCACACAGGTGAATATGCATGAGCAAACTGACACAGCCCCAGACAGACACTGAAAAGCCATGATTCATTCAAATTTATGTTCACATTCTCTGGCCTGGGAGGAAATTGGGCATCCTTTATCACAGGCAGGAGGAAAACCCGTGACATGTAATTCATGTCAGGTTTTCTCGAACATCTTTTTGATAAATTACCTAAATAAGAGAGAAGAGAAAACTGCAAGAGCCTACAGTATATTTGTGTCACCACCCATAATTCTTCCCCAAAAAGAAAAAAAAAAAAAAAAAAAAAAAGAAGAGTGAGTTAAGAGTATTGTTGTGAGGGTAGCGCTGTCAGTCAGAGATGCACATTTTGTCGTGGTATGACACATATCTCCTGTTAGGCTTTTTAGGCACGTGGGTGGATGGCTTTTTAGTGAAGTGCATGTTCCTGGATATTGCACTATGTCTTGTTATGTGATGTAACTATGAGCTGATAACACAAAAGTGGACGAGAAGCATTCAGCCCAGCTGCCTGCTGCCTGCTCTGTGCAGCTCACTCTGTGTCTGCTTCCACTTGCTGGAAAAATGTCCCCAATGTGATGCAATTAAGCTATTTCTTGCCTAAGTTTTCTACAGGTTTCAGCTGATGAAGAATGTCATTCCTTTTTTTTGGAATCTTTTAGATGACTTTGCATGTAAGAATTACAGTATGATAAATCCATTAAAGTAGGGCAGCCATTTTGGCGAGAGTAATAAGCCTGAGTCATGGCTAATATCTAGTGATGCTAGACAGGCCCCAATATCATCCTGTGGGGCACCTCGTGGTGATGGATACCCCTGCCCCCTTTGAGCCATTTGTCGTTTTTGATGAATGGGCATGGGACAACTGGCAGCGGCAACAGTGAATCTGAATCCTGTCAGTAAGGGTGATAAACGGCTGCAAGGGCAATGTTCCCTTTCGACAGGGGACCTTGGTTAACAACCTCCCCAGATGGGCAGAAACTCAGATGTCTGCAAGCCAGAAGCCCTGAGCTCATCCAAGAACAGCGTTCATCTATCAGGGGAGACACCTCCCTCTATTAATAGCTGGTTTACAACTACCCTGCTGGCCGACAAAGAGAGAAATCCCAACGTGAGGAATACTCAATACTCAATTTCAATATATCCTTGACAATGTTTGGTAAAACATATTACACAAAAAAGACATTCATTTAAAGGCTGAAATGATCTTGTGTGACTTATGTGCACATAAATGTCAACGAGCATAATGTCATTCCTGCATGGCCCTGCACTGATTTACAGCCAATAAACCACAAATTATGTACACTATGGGCTATAAGATACCTTTAACTCATCCAGTAACTAAGGCACAAATCCAGCACAACCATAACTGATGAGAAAACCAATGAGGCAACGACAGCACTAAAACGTCGAAGTAGAGGAAGTTGAATCCACAGAGCTCAATACCAATCTCTAGCTTTTTGCTGCAGGTATCAGCACAAGATGAATGACAGTCAACTCACAAACAAATAGCTGGAGCTAAAAGGCGGAGTGAAATGTTGAGTGGGTCTGTGTAGCTGTCCTTTGGGAACACTTTGGTCAGAATTCAAGAATCTAGCACTGTGGAAGACACCGTGACTGTATATAGGAGAATGGCATCACAATCCTGTACTTAACAGACACAAACATACATACAAAAAGGAGAAACAAAGATCTGAATTTGGACTCCCAGAATGCATAGCCAGAATAACCAAATTAGGCTGCAGCAGCACAGGAAGGAGACCATTTCTCTCTCCATTTCTTCATCTCTCAGTCACTGAAGCTGGGGGGGGGCTGACGGCAGCACACTCAGAGAAGAGCGCCATGTTCACAAGGAACAAAATCAGTCAGGCTGAGAGAGAAAGAAAAAAACCAAAGGAGAGAAGAAGAAAGAAATGCATTTTATGCACACATGCACACCTTAGATGTCTATATAACTATATGGATGCTTATATGGATGGTGTGTGTTTTTTGTTGTTGTTGGGTTTTTTGTTTTTTTTTTTTGGAGTGGGTGGGGGAGGGCTTTTCCAGGCCTTAGTTTTGGCAAAGAGGCCAGGGGAGAGAGGGAATGGCCTACAGCATAGGTTCCTTGGAGGGATTCGAACCCAGGATGATGCTAATTACATGGCTTGCGTGCTGCCCACTTGACTACCCATGCTGCCATGTATATATGTGTGTGTGTGTGTGTGTGTGTGTGTGTGCGTACGCACGTGTACTAGCTAATTGGTATGACTCATATGTCCACAGTTTAACGTCTTTAAAATAAATATCAGTCATCAAACTAATTGATCTGGAAAGGCCGTAATGTCACAAAATCAGTCCTTGACAATACAACAAATATGAGCAACCAGACAAGTTGTAACCAGTTTATTCATAATTTGTAATGCTGCGGTCCAAGCCTATCACATAAATCACTTTATTTTGAGGTAAAGCTCTGGTTAAAGCTGACAAATTTGATAATATTCTTTCATGGCTCAGGAAAACAGTGCCGAAAACTGCTATGGAAATTAATCGGGTAACAGTTTTAGAGTCAGTCTCCTTGTCTCTTGCAGGTTTGTTTAGTAAAACCTGTTCCTTTTCAGTGATGTTCCTGCCAACAGAACATCGATTGAAGTTGTAAAATAACATTAAAGTCATACAAAATCTGAACTATCCTTCAATATAAATGAGCAAACCTTTAAAGGATAAGTCAAAGTAAAAAAAAATCTTAAAATATGTGAAATAAAACTTTTTTATTTTGGTTCATTCCTCTCTCTTTAGTACTGGATGGTGCAAGAACCATTTCTAATGCACTTCTATTTAAAGTCATAGGGGACAAAATCAGCCGCAGTACTGCTCAAAGTTGCATTTAGAGTCTGAAGACAAATGATGTGTACACAGTCTGAAATAGTACCATCAAGTCATGCTTGATGAGACTATTAGATCCTCACTATATTTGTCAAATTCAGATAAGTTCTGGGATACATTGTATTTGCGCACTAAATAAATACTAATACTAATATAAGAAGGAACAGTGTTTACTGCTTCAAGGTGCATTTCCTGGCTGACTATTATTTAGAAAAGCAGGCTTGATGCCTGAATTGTTAAAATACAGTTCAATGTCAAAAGTACAATCAAAGCTTTTGTAGTTGAAACATGAAAAGTTGTGAAGAGCAGAGGAGAGCAGAGGAGAACTAGAAGAGAGCACTTGAATTAAGTGAGTTGTAGAAGAAAGATGAAAACATGGTGTTTATACCTGCTGAAGTTTGTAGAACTATTATTTTCTTGTAGTGTCCTCATACCATGCTCTGCAGGAAAAATGTGCTCCCATCAAGAAGAGCAAGCACCTGTGGAGGTTATCTGCCCTGCATTGTGATAGGATCTTGGCAGCAGGTAAGCTGTGAGCTGTGAGCTGGGTGAAAACTTTATTTCACCAACTTGGTCCAAATTGGAAAAAAAATTACAGCATCTGCCCACAAGGTAAAAATTGCAAACCATTTATTTGGCATGAACTCAGAGGACTAACTTCAGATAACAAGAACACACAGGTAATTGCTGGTGTACAAAAGCTGCAAGAGTCATACCATTATGAGGATAACACATCAGGTTGCTCGGCTGCATTTTTCATGCCAGGTGTAAATGTGGTGGGAGAGATGGGTAGACAGTGACAAGGAATGAAAAATAAGGCTTGGGAAGCGCAAACTTTCTCTGTGTATGGCATAATGACAGAAGAATCACGACTGGTGTGTAATTATTAAATGTTCGACATTGCCATTTCCAGTTTGTTGCCAGATTCATCGGGACAAAGGGGCAGAGATGTTTGACAAGTTAGTCAATTATAGCAACTCACTGGGCGTGTGTGAAAGTGAGAGTGATGAATAAAGGAGAAAGAGAGAAAGAGAGAGAGAGAGAGTTGCCAAGGACAAGTTGTCATCATTGTGGGAGGCAGCTAGACTGACTATTGATTGGATCCTAAGGGAAGGTCTCAGCTCCTTTTGTTGCAAGTGTGTATAAGAGTGCTTCAGTGTGTTTTCTTTGTGAGGTTTACTGTGCGTGGGTTTGAGGGAAATCAGTGCAGAAACAACAGAGGGAAAGAAAATGTTTGGAGGAGCTGTCTGTACTGTCACCTGCATGTGCATACGCTGGTGAATGTGATGGAGCGACCATGGAGCTCATGAAGCATAAGGGAGTGTTGGCAGCCACTCTCTGTGTTTCAACCTTTTTACTTTTATCACCACCCTCTGTCTCCCAAGAGGGGAATGCCGTGAGCAGTAAGACTGGGAGAATACAGGACTTTAAGGCTACACACACACACATTTAACTGCGAAATAAAATAGTAGATATATGAGGCTCTGCCCAGCCGAGCCAGCACTATCATCCAAAGACACAAACATTCATATATCAAACCTGAAGAAACACTGGGACATATGCACAAAGTGTGTGCCCACCAGGTACTGAGATTACATTTTTCTATTGCTCCATATCCATACTGTTATTATGTTATTACTGCTTACGTTTATTCGTTTACTTGCCACTCTTGTCAAGAGCTGTCAAGTAATGCTTGTGGCCAACAATGTGTATCACAAAGTTCACGGTGATTCATTCAAAACATTTACTGAAAAGCACAAATGTCAACCTCAAGATGCTGCTGCAGAAAAAGGTAGTTAGGACATGAAGGCTGCTCTTGATACCAAAGTGCATAACAGCTGTTGAGCTGATGACTAAACTCAAACAACTTGAAACGCTGAGACTAAAGGACAGAATATATAGTTCTTGAGCAAGACTCAGAACTTAGTAGGCTCCTAATAAGTCTACATGTAAAACTGGTGGAGACAAACAGCTGACATCAATTCACTGTGCAGTGTGCACAGCTTTTTCTGGCCTATCTAATGAGAACTGTTTAGAAATGTGTGTTCACCCAGATCATCAAATTTATTATGAATGCGAAAAGACTTTGCTTTATGTGTCAGTTCAGTCCTTAAAGAGGATGTGCAGTGGATTAACACCTGACCCATCCACAGAGCGCTGTCTTCACATGATCTTCCTTTCGATGCTGATTTGTTTGGCGAAGTGAGAAAACTACTGCATCGTGCTTTTTTCCCCTCATCAGTGTTTTACAATTTAAGGCTCACGCTCCATCTGCTTTAAAAGAGTAGTACAAGCTCCCTCCATTCAAGAAGCAAAGCCCTCCCTTATTTCCTTTTAATTAAAATTCAGACGTTATGAAGTGACCTTTAATTTCAGTTTCATGAGGTCTATGATGAAAACGAAGAAAATACACAGCAATAGAATCTGTTATAATATACCAACGTCATAAGGCCTGCCATCCAAATTCTCTTCAGGCTTTGCCATCATCATGTTATTGAGTCTCTTGGTTGTAGCAATCACACATGATGGTCCATATTATAAACAACTGATTCACAGGGCATTGATTGATTTGTGCCTGACGTCAGAGGAAATTGCAGCTTCTTGCTGATACATAGTTGGAACGTCATTTAGAAAAACGCATTCAACTGTTCTTCCAGCACCTGAAACTGCATCTGACTCTCCTCATTAACTTATCAATTCAAATTTTAAAAAGGTTTAAAAGAGTAGCAATTAGCAAAAGACAAAATAATTCTCAAGGACTAGGCTGATGTCTTTCAAAGGGTGAAGAGCAAGAGTCCTTGATAGACCTCAGGCTTCAAGGCCGCTGTGTGGTTGCTCCATCACCCAAACTCCCTGGAGCACAGCAGAATCAACAGGGAATACAACGACCCTCCAATCACCTTCCAGAGAAAAACAACAAAGCAGCAAGAATCTTGACGAAAAGACGTGAGCAGAGGGAGAACAAAGAGGGGATGAGGGCAAGAACGCAGCACCCTAGGGTGAGCTAAAAAATAAAAGGAAGTCCATCACGTGCTTCTAGTAAGCTGCAAACCAACATTCAATAACACACAGAGGCAAAGGGCAAATAAATGGTTAGACACAAACGAGGAGGCGGGGATGAATAACTATTTAGATTGATGCTTTAAATCAGAAAAGCAGATATGCGGATGATAAATAAATGAACAACAAAACAGGAATTAAACATGGCAGACAGGAAAAATCCAGTAGCAAGAGCTCCACTGCTATTTATGTCATGCAATTAGTGGTGTTTATTTTTAAAGAGGTTGCTTTAAAGCTGATAACAGAGGTAATATTTTTCTTTCCAGTATTAGTTTTTAATTCTAATGCAGCCACATTTTCCATCCTGGGTTACTTCCTCCACCACAATGCACAAACGCCACCATCTGGTGTGGAGAAAAAAAGCTCTAGTTGCAGTCTGTGCACCGGCATTTACACCCAGCGCTGCTTTTGACAGCCTCTGAGAACGTGCCAAATTCAATTTCAAGCGGAATATGCTGGAGCCCCAAGATTGACAGAGGAACACTTACAGAAAGAAAGAGAAAGCTGGGACTCACTCATGGGTGGCAGCCACACTTCATCATCCACCAACGAAGGAGTGCCAGGATTGTGCGGGGTGAGTGTGTGTTGTGTGTACAGTGGTGTAGTGAGAGGATACAATTTAATGCACGAGGAAGAGAGTCCTGATTTATTTGTCCAGTGCTGCTGATTGTTGCATTCAAGGACATTGCTGGTAAAGGTGATGGATGGGGATTGTTTGCACTTCCCTCTCTCTCCACGATCAGACACTGCTGGAGACCACCAACAAAACTTTTCCCTTGGGCAAGAAAAAAGGAGGACTGGACCATAAAAAAAAAACAAAAAAAAACACAACTATTTGTCATGGAAGGTGATTGCTTATTTTTTTTTTTTTCCCCTCACTCCCATCCAGTATGGAGGCTATTTGTCGTCTGCCTGAGCTGGGAAACAAAAAGTTTTGCTTTTGAAGATGAACAGCTCTCTGAACAGTTCTTTATGTAACCAGAATGTCTAACTAAGCTAACTTAGACAGCCATACAGTAAACTAATAATGTGCATAGGTGTGATTATCGAGTGTCATTAAAGGTCACCTGCTCAAGTGATGACATCATTAGAGAGACAAATACACAAAAACATGTCCGTATTTTCTGTTTTACTATAATTAGGTGTGCTATTTAATGCCCTGGCAGCCACACAAGGTCAAACACTAACCTACTCACACTTAACACTCAAGCCTACATGTCTGCATACTTCTGGTCAATATGTGTGGGGATGCTTGTTTTGGAACTTGGCAGAGTAATATGATTTCGACAAGGGCAGCATGGCGGTGTAGTGGTTAGCGCTGTCGCCCCACAACAAGAAGGTCGCAGGTCCAAAGACATCATGTTTGAGTTAACTGGTGGCTTTAAATTGCCCTCGCTCCAGCACTCCCCGCGACCCGGAAATGGATAAGCAGTCGAGGATGGACGGATGGATGGATATATTCATATTTTTACAGTGCTATTTTAAATGAAACTGTTCCACAAGCATGCTAAATGAGTGTTCAGCAGAAACTCTGGGAAATTTCATAAAACGATTGTACATTATTCTTTACAATAATAACTTCAGCAAGGCAATCAGAGATATATGTAAAACAGAAAATAAATGCATATGTCTGCCCTTGCAGCACAGGGGCATACGAGGATGATCGTGCCTTGAAACTGCTGGGTTTTTATTTTATTTGAGGTTATGTTTTTTTTTTTATTTCTGACAATAACAGGCATAAAGACAGACAGAGGCCATAGGGGTAAAGTGTGTGGAGTAATAAAATGCAGGATAATAAAATTGTGTGTTTTATAACACATTAACTATTGAATTGGCAGCGGTCAGCCTCTTTTGCTGGCTACGGTCAGCTCAGCTCCGTCATCTGGGATACTCTGACACTGACACAATAAACACTCCACCAATTCTTAGCCTGTGACTTATGTAAACACAGGCCTTTGTATTCATGACCCAGCTTGCCAGTGTCCCATTGCACACTATCTGCTCTTGCTCGCACATACTTAATACAAGTGTGTCAATGCACACAAGCGCACAAACATAAAGAATACACTTGCCCTTTTTGAACAGTATTCTTTAGTTAACTATGCTATTAAACTTTTTACTGAATCCCTTTAATCCAGTGACACATGCAAGTTTGATGTAACAAATAAGGATGGTCCTGTATCAGAGCTTGCCAGTACTTAATGTAAAGAGAAATATTGATAGAGCACAGCTACATACTGCCTTCCCTTCTTCTCCTCTTTCATTTTCACCCCTCATCCCACGCCTCTCTCTCAACCCCACTTTCTCCTCCCTGTCTCTGTCTCTCTATAGCAGCAAAACTCTGGTGTTTACAGGGCTGCTGAACATGAGGCTTAAATGGCAACACTTTAAGGATGTCAGCAATAGATCGGCTCAAACTGCAATCTCTGCTGCTTTTCCTCACAAACACACAGAAACAGAGTGGAGTGAGAGAGAAAATGTGTGGCGCTAAGAGACACTGTGTTAACTTGATTGTGCTGTGCTTCACACTGTTCTGTTAGTATTGCCCCGTACTGCGTCTACATCAGCTGCTGGGATGTTGGATGGATTGAGAGGAGAGGAGAGGTAAGAAAAGTGACAGTGTGGAGGAGAGGAGCTGGGTTCAGTGCGCTTTAGAGCCAATGTTCCCAGATGCTTTGGTACAGATGTGTTGTCTCTCTTGACAGACGACATTGGACACAGGGCCAAACACATGGAAACGCAGCTCGCCCAGGGACAAAACATAACTGCGCGCACACACAAATTGTATTAACTACTGAATTGTTATACAATGTCCTTTTTATGAACTCTGAAAATGATTAAAATTAGTATTTAGGTCACAAGTGAGGTGATATTTAGTCTCATGTAGCAACCAGGCACAAGGCTGTTTTCCTCCCTTACCATTCCACCATTCTGGTATTTTAAAAACCTTTACTTTGGAAAAAAGCCAAATCCTTTTCTCACCATATCAGAATGATAATGGTTGCAGTCCTTATCCCTACATCACTTAAACTGTCAGGTTATCTTTCTGTCTCCAGCCTTTAATGGTTTTGCCAAATTTTTAATTTGTAGGGTAATGAATCAGTTTTTATCTTCTGTATAATGCCTGATCTTTTCACCACGGAAAATCATCTGGATCATTACAAGGGTGTAATTTTAGACACCATCACTGCCTTTTATTAAATTTTGTAAATGTTTTCCTTGTCTCTTGTAAATCTTCACTTCATTGATGCCAGAGGCCAACTATGACTAAATGCACAATCAAGCGTGATCACTGAAACGCTGAAGAGAATGCTCTACCTGGGGCAAGATGGCAAATCACATAGGTGGATAATGGAAATTCTGCACTTCTCTTTATTGTCAGGATTCAGCTTTCTAACCTTCCTTTTCATCTGACCAATTTCTCCACAGAAAGGCAGCGATGGTTAGTTAATTTGCTAAGGCCCAGTAGGAAAAGGTGAGACAACAGACCTTGTCACTGCAGTAACATGTCATGTCAGCAAAAGCATGTGCCCAGCCTTTGTAGAACTGGGACATAATTAATGTTATTAATTATAAATTCTCACCAGGATAATGATGCTAAGAACTTAATTATCCAGGCAAACACTCAATTTAAGGAATTTTATTAAAATACTAATTTTTCGAAATGGACAGTAAAAACTTGAAATCTTTGATATTTATGGATTATTAGTAATCATTAGACAAACATATTCTTTACAAACTACAATTGCCTCATGTGTTCAGAAATATGACAAAACACAAATGCAATGAGGAAGAGAACTGTGTAAAATAAAATTACAGTAGGAATTTAACTGCTTAGCTCATCACAACTATAAAAGTACCTTAATAGACTAATTAGGAAAAGTAAAACTGACTGCCTTGTATGTTCAGTCCAGCTAAAACAATTAGATGATAAATTGACAAGTCGATGAACACGCCAACAACTATTTGGATTACATGGCCCTTCAGATTTGTCACCATTCACTGTGACAGTAATTTCAGTATGTCCATGGTTTGTAGTGTTGGGCTATGAGAAATTGGGGTGGACAATTATATACTTCGATGAACTGAACAATAAATTGGTAAATTCAGTAAAATAAACAAATAAAAAAATGTTGACTTGAGCCCTAACAGTCAGTTGATTGTGACAATGAACTCACTGGAGAACAGAACTATTGCGCATTTACATTTGCCGAGATCTGTGGTTAGAAGAGAATGGGCAGAAATATGAGACTCACCTCCTTACAAGCAGGTCTACTCATGCAAACATGCACCTAACTTTCTCCTATTCCTTGATATTATTTTCGTTATTTAGTTTTAATGTAATGTTTTGTGGTCCCTAATAAAATTTAATTTTATCATTGCTTAAGTGGAAGCTTCAAATTAGAGCTCCTATTGTGTAAATTATTCAATTTTGTTTTAAATTGTGCAAAAGAAAATAAATTAAATTCACAATATTCTATACAATATGTCTGAATACAAAAAAATCCTGACTGCTGTTTTTATCCAGCATGCTTCTCAAAACACAATCTGCCACAGTTCTTAGACATCTACAAGCAGCCAACAGTGATGAGGTCAAGGGTCACATGTACCAAAGCTCAGACCACTGATGACAGTACATTCATACACGCTGTGTAATACACAGCCATTGTATTTCAGTGATTGCTTACCCTGCCTCAGATATGTACACTCACTCATCTCCCACTTGTCACACACTGAAGGCTCCTTCACACTTCACACATTAGATTGTGTAATCTGTTCCTCAGCCAGATGTACACACAAACACACACATACACACAATGCCCTGCTCTACGACTCACCTCCTGAGCCACGAGGGATGAAATACGGACAGCCCTTCGGACCCTGGCATTCCTCCCCCCCTCCTGGGGGAGGCTGTCTCGCCCACTCAGCGACATCTCGCTCATTTGGTCGGCCCAGGAGCCCCGGCCCACAGGCACAGGGACATCCCTTCGGGTGTCCCCCATCCCACCCCAGCTGCCCCCCCGCACCCGCCCGCCATCCACACTTCCCCGTCCTGCCACTCCGTCGGCCGTCCTCCCCCCTCCGCTCTCCCCCAGAGACGGAAAGGGCAAAGGCGGCACCACGCTTGGCACCGTAGGCACCGTCACCGTGCCTCCGAGGCCTCTTCGTACTGTCCTCCACCTCTTGCCCTCCCCCTCCTCCTCCTACCCCTTAATGGTGCTGTCACTGGTCGGCCCCCCAATGCTCTGGCAACAAGAAGAGTTTTGGCTCCTGGCTTCGTCCCTCTCCTGCTACTCTGGTCTCAGTCTGGCTTCGTTTTCCTCTGTTTCGCTCACTCTGTCTGTTGGTCCACCTTTCATTTTCTGTCTGTCTGTCTGTCTGGGTCTCAGTGAGTCTCTTGAGGCTGATAGAGAAATAGAGCTTGTATCTGATCCCCAGCTGTACTCTGTCTGACTGAGCGCTCAGCCAAAATGCTGCTGCTGCTGCTGAGACTTCCCTCTGCTCAGCTCTCCCTCCCTCTCACTGCTTCTCTGGTGAAGCTCTCTCACTACATACTCCACACAGGATCACCTCCCTCCCTCATTTTATAGGATCTCATCGTTCTCACTGAGCTCAGTGTTTATCCAGGATTTCCTTTTGTTCTCTCTTTCAATGCACCCCTCTCTCGCTCTGTCTTTCTCTCTGGGGTGTCTGTTTGTTGCTCATTTTTGCCCCTTTGCTTCTTGGTCTTTCTGCATTTCCCTTTTTCTTAATCTCCACCTTATCTCTCCAAACTGAAGTTTTAGCTTTTTTTACTCACTGCTCGTTTCTCAGCATGTCTATTTTCCACTGTCAGAAAAAACAAGGTTTTCTCTCTCATAATAGAACTCCAGTTTACGGGTCTTTTCGTACTGTTTTTGTACTCGTTTCTATTTTCTCCACTCCCTCTCAGCACTGGTCTAACCCAGGTTTCAATTTTCTCCCTGTTGCTGTAGATATTTTCTCAGGGACAGACTGGGTCCATCTTGCTTGTTTCAATTGGCAATTTATGGAGCACAGTATTGATTCACAGCATTTCATGATGATGTTAAATGATGTTTAACAAGTTCATGAGCCATTATACATTTAGATGAAAACATGGTATTTAGAGAAAGTCAATGCCAAAGAAAACACTAATGAAATGTTTCTATGAATTAAAACAGGATTGTGCTTTTGCAGCTTTTCAGGTCTGGATGTCACTTTCTTCATCTCCCCCTTTGCACTTTTCCTTTTTGAACTCAAGTTTCTTCACAAATTTTCAAGCAAAAACACAACATCTCAGCAATTTATGGAGACTTAATTAATTGATTACCCCTCTTTTTTTTGGTGCTTTCCTGAATTTGAATGTTGACTTCTCATCTGAATCTAACACAATCTGTCTTACAGTTCAAGCAGCCTCAATGTAAATGCTTAATAATGAACAAGAGCGAGTCATCAATAACATATTCAACACATCAGTCATGCTGATTGACAGCATCTGTGGTTTGAAAAGTGACCTGTTATCTTGTGAGCTCAAATGACACGTCGACCACCTTCCAGAGGTGTCTCTGAACACGGCAGTAAAATGCTAACACCTTCGGTGGTGCTCCTCTGTAGCTGAGCCTTACCTCTGACGGATAATGATTCCTGAGTGATTAAATATCACCTGCTACTCTGTGAACTGAGTAAACGCCATCATCCCAGGGGGCCTTTCAGACCAAATCTAAAGTGGAAAGACTGTTCTTAAAATAACGCAGTGACGAGAAACTCATGCTTTGTGGCAGTACTTTCTCTGAAAATAAAACATATTTACTGGAAAGATATGTGGTTGCAGCTGTTACCACAGTAAATATGGGACATCAGCATAATCAGGAGTATTGTTAAAGGAGCTGGTGATAGAGATCAAAAGCTAATGAAGAGGTGATAGCGTGCTAACAGGCTGGCTTTCGTCACATCAGCCAACCACTGGTTTTGAGCCGAAGCCGTGCTTAATATTGATTTGTTGTGAGCCTATTTCTATGATGGTAAGTTATGATTCATACCAAATGATGACCTAGTTTGTGAGTGCGTGTGGAGATGTGTGCACATTTGTGTGTATACATGTGTGTGAGTCATGCAGTAAAACAGTTTTTCAGTTAAACATGGATTTCTCTTTGGAAAAACCTAGGTTTTTTTGGATGATGCTGTCAAAAGAGGGAAGAAAAATTCAATGGCCTGGAAATATTCCTTGATGAATCACACTGAAAATAGTCTGCATCCAAAATTGTTCCAGGCAGGTTGTGTCTATGCATGTGTGTGTATGTGAGACACTGACAAGTCGGTAATTAACCGTTGTGAGCAGAACATGACACACTGCTGGCACTGCATGAACACAACCACATATCTTTTAGGCGGAAGCTGTTACACTCACACTTACTACAAAAACACCACACACACACACACACACACACACACATGTAAAATACATTGGTTTTTTATTCAAATTTTTGTTCCTGCTCAGGACAACACAAATACAAATCCCTAGCAGACAAAAGTAGTCTTTTTTTGCTTAAACCAGGTTCCACTTGAAATCAGATGCCAAATTTTATGGCCAAATAAACTGAATATACAATATAATTTTATAGTATAAATATACTATAAATATAGTTCAGCTTATAGTCCATGCTATAACTAGTTAGAATTGGGTGAAGTCAAGACAGCTGCAGTAAAACCTATCCAATATGATTAGGAAAATGCTGCACTTTCTGCTTCTTTATTCTACATATGCACGTTTTCAAAAATACTGGATAGCATTTTGCAGTTAACGGGGATGGTGCATTATTCCACTTCCCTTATCCTTCAGTTTAACAATAAAAAAAAAACATGTTTCAATCAGACAACCACACAAGTAGTTCACGAAAGTCCTCTCAGCTTCTTTATTTCATATAACACCTAGTTTTCTTTTTTTTTTTTTTTTTTTTTAACACCTACACACTGCTGCTGGTCCATCCAGTCTGACAGCTCATCCTTCCTCCAATCTGAATGGATCTCTAACTCTCTTTCATCTGGGAGGCTTCATAAATAATAAAAACAGCAGCAATGCAGACCTATATGCCAACACAGGGTGGCTGCTTTGATGGATGAGGTTAAGTTTGACCCTTGCTGCCTCTGTATATATGAACTGTAACACTGAAATAAAGAAAAGACCTTGATCAATCAGTCTGAGCTTATGTGTGAACCTGCTGCTACGCTGTTGTTTTGTGTTGCTCATGTACAGCACTGCACCAGACCATTTTAATATTTTCTTTCCCCATTCTTGACTCTTAACTCTGTAAATAAAACCATATTTAGCAGGGTACTCACACTGGTCTCCAAAACATATCCAACTATGGACATGGTCAAGTTATTACAGAAGACACATGACTGCAGATTTTTTTCATGGGTTTCTGGAAAAGGCAAGCACAGCATTGGTCTAACAGTAATGACAGAACAGTAATGACAGTATTGCACTTAAATGTTGGGCGAAATATACAGAAAGGGACAACAGATATTAAGCCTGAATAAAAATATTTCAATTTGTTAAAAAAGAAATGGAAACTGCTGGCCTCTGTTAACTGATTACAACGTTCATGTAACATTTATTTACAAAGCAAGTTTTATACAGGGAAATTAAATATGATTTGATGATATTTAATCATATGATATGATTAAATATGATAAATGATGATTTATGATTTATGATGATTTGATCATTTTTAACATATATTAAACAACATTTCAGGTTCTCTGCATACAAGTCACATGTAACAATGAGCTGGCTCTCCACCTTTTCTCTCCCCCCATTCAGGCATAATTGGTTCACAGACATAATTTATCATTTGAGTTGTGAACTTCTCCTCTTTCCCTCCCGTCTTCCATCTCTCTTTTCTTTCCTCTCCACCAAACCTGGGGGGACAGCAGCTCTTTTGTTCTCATGCAGGTCGCCCAGTGGAATAAATTCATCTTTAATCACAGAGATTATGGTGGCTCCCTGCTCTCCATTTCCATTATCATACTCATATGACACTCAGTCATCACTCTTCCGCAGGGTGGAGACAGAGAGCAGACTTATTAGCTATCATAGCGCAATCTTGACAGAATTAGAATAAGTGTTGGAGCTGAGGTAAGCCAATCAGAGCCACATCAATGATGGTTGAATCAACCTTGAAATAAGACAATGACATGTTTATATGTTGTGTCCTATGCTTTGCTTCAATGGGAAAAAAGCGCAAGTATGTGAAAGAGGTTGTCCTTGGAAGTTGCATTCATGTGTTAATGGTCTGCAATTATCTGCTGCTTTAACTCAAACGAAATTTAGTCATGTCTCTGACCTCATTATCAAACCGATGAAGTCACTGAGGCAGCTTAATACTCAACAAAAAAAAACCAAAAAACTGCAATCTATGCCAAAAATGGCAAAGAATACTGACTGCCTCTGCAGGAGGTAATTACTATTCCAGGATATGAATGTCATCTGAAAAGGTAAACACTCAGGAAATCACACTCCCAATTTTGCACTTAATACAGACTTCTGAAAAGTCACAATTATTATTAATATTATAGGAATATTTAACAAGTGCTCTGAAACTAAATCAACTGGGAGTCGCAAAACAGTTAAACATAAATGACATGCTTTCTAAAGGGGCACTGAGAATTTGGCACACTGCAACATTTATACAAGCAGATACAAACAGAAATTACAGAAAAAAAATCTTCATCCATTTAACAACATGGGCTGTAAATACGCACAACTATACAAGCGTGCTGCAATCCACTGTTAGCAGTACTAGCACAGTGTGTTTAAACCATTGTATAAATGTGTAAAGGTCTTACTTCCTACAACAGAAACTGCATGGAGTCTTTGACCGACCAGGGTTCTATGAACCTGTCATTTCAGAAATCATGCACAAATGAGTTTGTGTACAAGCACACATAATTTGTGAGAAGATAGCACATAAATGGTACTGTGAGTTCATTATTTTGTTGCTAGTAGGCATAAACACAAACAAAGCCTAAATAATAGTGAGGAGACACTTTGCTTTCAAAACTTTCTGACCTCCCTTTTCTGTGGTGTAGGTGTAGATTTCAGAGTGTCAGACTCTGCAGCTGACTGAAGATTCATTGCCTAAAATTGAAATCATAAACTGAAATTCCCATACAGTCAGCTTCATTTAAACATACCCCCAGACATGCCTTTTTATTACCTTCCTCTGAGCCCTGCAGTTCTATGCTGCTGTGCTGGGAGTAAGGATGCCCTTGCAAAAAATGTGCTTGTAATTTGATTTGTTGAAAGGGGACTAAAGGCTCAGCATTTCCCCAAAGCGAGAATAAAGCTTTCTCCAAGATGGCCACTTAAATTCAAATTACTGGTCTTGTCATTATCATTATTTGTCTGTAAACATGTCAGACTCATCATTTTAGAAACACCATCAAGCAGCATCCCAGAGTAGTCTACTGAGATATTCAGTTAACTCCGACTGTGCCCAAATACACCTCAGGTAAAGGCTCATTAAACAAACACTAATGCTTTATGCTGCAAACAAGGGTTCCCTCTCAGCTTACAGTAGCCACACACTTTAAAAAAATGAAGTGAGATGACACACTGGAAAAGGTTCTTGCTCTTTCTCCACTGAACCGAGACAAATGTGTCTCTGATGAACACCATCTACATCTTATGAAGTGCTATTCCTACTATATCCTGAACTCATCTCCCAGTATGATTACTGCTGCAGCAACAAGGTTTATATTACATTTGACAAATGGACCAGGCTTCAGAAGAAAAACTCTTATACTAGACATCGGGTCGAGCCAGCAGTAGCTCTCTGTGCTCCTCCAAGGGTGAGGATGGGATGTTATAGCCTGCAAATCTCCCCTCTATGTCTTTGGCACTCGTCAGCAGACATTTGTTACTGGTACACCACCATTCCCCAACACAATGGACCAGGCAGGAATATTTAATTAGTTATGTGGGTTGATTTACACAAACACAATGGACACATCAGTTACTGCCTTGCTGGTTTGTCAGTGTTCCCCTGAGTGGAAGCTGCGAGGGCAACCATGACAAATGACGTGTGAATACTGCTACAATGACAGGCATGAGACAAGTGTGTGTGTGTGTGTGTGTGTGTGTGTGTGTGTGTGTGTGTGTGTGTGTGTGTGTGTGTGTGTGTGTGTGTGTGTGTGTCTGCGTGCATGCGTGTAAACTCAGCAGTCAGATGACTGTGTGTGTTATCACAGTATGTTCTTCTGTATTTTATGGTGTAATGAATTCGCATATGGAGTGACCAAAATGACGGCATGTTTGTTTTGTGGACAGGTGCACCAACACCTGGTCAGCATGCACCTTGCTGTGTGACCCTCTCCATGCTAGTGCCATTTCTGAGACCGGTGACAGCACTGCCTTAATATGATGCCAAAACTAACACCAATATTCCAGAAGAAAACACTGGCCCTTAACTATTTCTACATCAATATGCATTTCTACATTAGTGTTTATTTACTGATGAGATTGTTTTTCATTTTTATATCTGGTTTAAATTGGGGTCACTTAAATCAAAGTTTGTGCCTGTAGAACATGCCCTAATTATTGCAGTAATTGGATTGTCAGACAAATGTCTCGGAAGGACGTTGTGAGGTCAAACCTGTTGAGGGAGGGCTCCCAGGCCTAATTGAACGTGTAAAGAGAATGACTTTGATTAAAATTTATATGCGGGTGTCATCAGTTTTTTATGGCACAATTTTCCTTATGGTGTCAGAAGGTGCAACTTGTATCGATTAAATGGGAATTTTGTCCTCAACTAACTTTGGAGCTCCTTAAATTAGATTTCATCAAAAAGAAATCAAGGCCTAGGGACAGACACTGCAATAGAGAGGCTTTTTGGATGCTTTTCTTTGTTAGGTTTTCATGTGTTGGTTTTCAGACATTAGTGAAGTTGGTTGTGGCCAACATGCTCAACACTGAAGGTGCTGCCAGCATAACAGATCAGAAAGTGAAAGACAAAACATATGAACACCCAATGTTGGTCTTGACCAAGGCCATAAACCCTCATACCGTAAAAATGAGATATAGCTAGTATGAAGAAATGACATACTAGCTTAATCATTTATGATTGCAGTTTACATGAAGCTTTCGAAACATCTCCATCTGTGGCTGTACCATCTACATATGTGTCGTTGGTCACATTCTTGCACAGTCATACATGATATAGCAGCTACTCTCACTTATTCAATGAATTAAAAAAGATGAGGACAGCAAACAATGCAGCCACATGCTCAACTACAGTGTCAGAGAGAAATTCTACGTTGAGTCAGTATGCACACATGATTAGCTGCAGATGGGTTGATGGGTAGTGGGGGGGCCATAATGAACACTTGGGAAAGGAGAGAGTCCAAATATGATGCTCGTATATGGACTGAATGCACAAAAATTCAAAAGAACCCAGAAAATAATTAGCCTCTCCTTACATTTTCCTTAACAGACAAACCCAATACTGTCAATTCTCCAAAAATAGGTCATCAGAATGATGTGTCTTATCCAGCGCAGTGACTATAGGGAATGGGTAATGGAGATCTAACCCTAACCCTGGCCTGAGAAAAATAAATAAATATAATTAACAACCTAACATTCTGGCGGCTTACTTCAAGGTGGAGTGTGAATATTCTTGGTTTCATTTTTCCAAATACACACACATCAGGTGGTCACAACCACCATAACAGGCAAGAGAAAACAGAACAGAACTCATTTTCTCGTACCTCGCTCTCTTGATGATCTCTGATAACAAATGACACCATTACTTCTCCGCTCCAAGGCTTGGGTTGGTGTCCCACTTAATGTTTGCGTACTGCTGAGGTAGCCAACGCTGATACCGTCACCCCCATCGCAAACCCCTCCCCCCAACTGAGGGAAGGGCTGTTCCTCCAGGTAGAAGGACGGAGGATGAACCCCTAGCTCATGCATCCTCGTGAATATGGCAACCCCAGTTGCTGTTGTTTGCTTGCATGTGTATGGATGTGAGTGTGCTCGAGTCAGTATTACAGCAATGGCACATAGGCGCGTGTGTGTTTGTGATCATGTGTGACTGTGTGGGCCAGGTGCTCCTAATGCTGAATATGACGTATGACATTGTGACATCACAGCTATATATGGCTACGTTACATGTCCTTGTGTGAAAAGTGTGTCATGTGTGTGTGCAGGAAGAGGTCAGAATAATCAGTACGTTCAAATATCCCTCATTTAAAATCATGCCTATTTTTAGTCAGCTGCTTTTGTTTTAGGCGCAAACAACATTGTGCATGTGATACATGTTTTAGCTTCATTGATCATTAAATCCTTACCATATCGCCATGTAAAAGAAGAAGATGATCAACGACAATAAAAAAAAGCATGACAAAGGCATGCAAGCAGACCAAACAGAGTGGAGCTGATTTAGAGTGAATATTTTCAGGACCATAATTTACAGAGTATTTCCTTTGATTGCTTCGAATTTAAAGCCCTTCAGCTTTTCGATGGGCAAAAAATTATATTGCTTTGCTGCAGTAAGCATATTGTCTAATTGCTGGTTCCTAATGTTTCTGCAGTTTACAGGCTATTAATATCTGCAAGTTTCTTTAGCCTCTTCAGAAGAATACCCCCCCTTTTGGCATTCATACAGAACAGGGACAATGTGCTAAATTGGATACACTGCCGGCTGTAAACACCCAACTAATTGAACCAGTTTACAAGCGGAACTCCAATTCACTAATGTGATATTCAGGTGAATGGTGGAGTTAACGAGGACTTTCCAGATTTTTGTGTGAACTGAACTATCCAAATTAAAGTGAATTATCATACTATTGTTTACTTACTGAAGAAAGGGTATATTGGTATTGATGTTTAAAATTGGGCCACTGAAATTAAATTCGTCACCTTCCTGTCTGTAGAACACCCGTCCAGCCACAACATGTATAATACACCGATACATGACCATATAGGCAAAGTGTATACAAAGTCATTGTTAGAGGGCACACTTTATTCTGAATTAGCATAGCATAAAGTGTGTGTGCCTTTTGTCAGTGGGGGTATAACACCACTGTGACTAAAGTGGATGTGGAGGTGACGCAGGGGAGGTTAGCACGGACATAAATCAGTCTCCTGGTGGTACATTAACAGTGATGACCTGATGCAGGCTGAGATATCAGCACACAATGCCTCTCCCTGTGGTTAGCAGCTGGTGTTTCCTGGGCCTTGGGAAACATCAAATACCCCCCATCACTCACAGGCTTCATCACGCCACAAAGATAAGTAAATAAATCGGTAAATAAACTTTCAATGCCTTTGATGGTGTGTAAAGATATCAGGTGGGCCCAGACGGGAGGGGGATTTGAAAGACCCCATAGGGCAGTTGCATGACAACCCCAACAATCCCCCCTCCCTCATTATTAATGTCGCTGGTAAAACGGGAAGCGAGAAAAAAAAAGATTAAGTGAATGATATCCGTTGTCTCTGGAGACCTTGGTGAGGGAAGGTGGTCGGAAGGATGAGAAGAGGGAGGATAGGTTGGTGAAGCGAAAGCTCCAGGGAGGCTGGAGAAGGGGAGGGGGAGGTCAGGGGTTGGTTAATGGTGATGCGGAGGGCATGACAAGTAGAGGAAGGCGATGCACCTAGAGGAAGGGGACGAGTAGAGAATTAGTCCAATGGCAGACCCCTCACCAAGTTGGAGGAGCACCATTTCACCATCAACAAAAGAAAATGCATGATTCACAGACTTTCACCTGATGAATAGAAAGAGCAAAGCTAATGAGACAGGAAGAGCAAATCTGTTGGTGGCACCAAAGTCACAACGCTAAAACATGAGCTGATGGTCTGTTCCACAAACCCAGAAGAACCATTAAATAAATCCAACCAATCAAGGCAAGCAACAGAAGACTGACACCAAGATGTTAATAAAGCATCACATGAAACAAGAGGAATAAAAAAAGAAAAATGATTATGACAAACCAAACGACTTATTTGATGGTGATGGCAGACCCCAACTCCGGAGTCAGCAGACAAAAGAGTATTTATCTTTTATCTAGAAAGTGGTAGGGAGGAAGGTAAAGACTGGTAAACGGAGGTGATGTGCTTTAAGGGAAATTCTTGGAGCTTGGAGGACCAGCATACATGATGACACACGCACACACACCGCTTAGACATTTTAATTAATGAGCCTCCCTGCAGCGCAACATCGTGAGGGACAGGGACCATGTGTAGGAGCAGCTATCTGAGGGGCGAAATGAGCTATGCCTTTGAAATAAAATAGGGGTCAGCCAAGCCAAGATTATTATATATATTTACTGTAATTTTTATAGCCATTCCAAAATACTTAAGCCAACGAAGATCAGCTATACTACTTTGACAGCACAAAGAAAAGGAGGTGGAAACTGCATCTTTTTTTTTTTACTCATAATAAATATAAAACCTGGGAAGCATGGCAGCATAGTGGTAATGTAATAAGTAGGTCACAAATAAGCGGTTGAAGACTAATGAATGAATGAAAGAAAAATATAAAACCTTTGTTTTTAAAAACAATGGTGAATTTTTACTGAAAATGACACAAAGGTCGATTCACCCAATCTGATACACCAAAATGTGTTTCCAGGTGTTGAGGAGAGTATATATTTAAAAAAAAAAAAAAAAGGATAATACCTTATCCTCTCTAGCTGCATAAATCAGCACTGGCTAAAAGTCAGGCAATGCTCACATAGTTAGTGCTTTAGGTTAGCAGACACATTAGAAGATACTAATATACCACACCTGAATCTCTAACAGAGCTGGTGGTCAAGTTGCACATTTGTTGTTATTCAAACTGTATATTGTTTTTGAACTCTCTGTTATTGCAGTGCAGTGCCACATCTGCAATTATTTTATAACAGATCATTATCAGGAATCGCTTAGTTTCCCAGCCCTCATATATGATTTGCAAGTTGCAATAGGACGTATGATACCTTGATAGCAGTGCTATTTCTGTTTATCTTGTTTCCATTACCACATACAATGCTTTGCAGAGGTATGGAGGATTTGTCAATAATGGCCCCTGTAGTCACAAATAACATCTCGGAGGTCATAAGACAAGGTAATGTGGGCTACGAATTGCTCAGAGGACTGACATGAGTGATGGATATTGACATGATAGGAGCAGAGGGGATGGGATGGGAGGTTGAGGGCCAGGCTAACACTATGTAGAGCCAAGGAATCAAGGACTTGTGGCATTAGGAGAGAGAAGGCCATTGTCACAGTGCTAAAAAAAAAGATTTAGGTGCAAAGGACCAAGGACTGCAAGGGAACATTACAGACTTCCTTCTGAGAACTTTCTGAGAGTTACAGTAGCAGCAGTTGTAGTATCAGGCCAGGAAACCAATCTAGACATGAATCAGCTTGGCTGTGGACAATAGTATAAACAGTGATGGATCATTGCCTGAAAATAAACACACTGAAGATGTATACAGCATAGCAGTAGAGTAAATACTCTATCCTTCAATATAATGCATTAAAGGTTCCATGTTGTATAAACAGAGAAATCCACGTAGCATCCAAATGCTTAGTCCAAACAGAAATGCACACAGCCTGGATGCAGGAGCTGAACCTCAAAATGAGGCATCAGGAGTGCCATCATTTCATGATGTCAGAAGAAAAGCCTGAGCACTCTCTGCTAATCAGAAAAGACCTTCACAATCTCTCTTCTGATTGGCTCACTAACCTGTCATTACTATAGCTCCAGTTCCAGACAGAAGTGTAATTAAAGTGAGGTAGAACTACAGTTAAGTTTTGGGTAGTTGAAGTCAAATACATCCACTTATATTACCACACTGAAAAACCTAAGACAAAACAAAATGTTAGGCAGCACGGCAGAATAGTGGTCAGCACAACAAGAAGGCTGCGGATTTGGTTCCTGGGCCCTTTCTGTTCTCTCAGGTTCTTGCATGTTCTCCCCGAGCCTGCGTGGATTTCCTCCAGGTACTCCAGTTTCCTCCCACCAGCTAAAGACATGCTCATGCTTTAAGTTGATCTGGATGATCCATTTTCTGTAGATCTGAGTGTTGTCAGTCTCAGTCTGTCTCTGTGTGTTGGCCCTGTGATGGGCTGGCGACGTGTCCAGGGGGTACTCATTTCCCCATGTCATTACTGTCCCTGTGTCTCCGAAGAAGGAGAAACTTGCTTGACAATCTGAAGTGTGTAAAAATTTGGCTCCTTGCATCATTTGGCTACCTAAAAGGGGCTTGAAAAATTGGATTCATTTCATATCATGCCTTGGAAAGATCACACCTTTATCTAAGCGTCTTTTCATTCACTGGTGAGTAAAAAAGTGTGTATACACAAAGACAGAGAGTATTAAAAGCAACTGTGACTTATCCCTCTGTTGCCCAGCAAATAAAGGTCAGGGCTGATTGTGTGTCACAGGCTAAACAATGCAACGTCCTTCCTTATTAATGCCACCACAGATGATATTTACAAACACTGCTGTAATGGATGCAATGATCTATAGTCATCAACAAGGGATTGTGCACATTTGTGCGCTGAAGTACATCTGTCATCCTGGCAGGCAGATTTCACACACACTTGTTAACATTACTGCACACACAGATACAGTCAGTGCAACATCTGCGTGTTCTGAAAAATGTATTCCAACAGTATAACCTTTTCCTCTCAGGTTCTGCAAACACAAACTTTACCATCAGCTGTACCTCCACAAATAATTGCTACTGGCTAATTCACTCGTCCCCTGACTCCATGATTCATAAGAGCAGCAGTGACAACACAGTGACTCAACAAGATTTAGCAAAGCAGCAATGACAACTACAGTTAATATTAAAATATCAGGATGAATTGAAATTCTGGTTTTCCTAAAGATTTAAATGATGAGATAGGAGATTTTACTTGTGCTTACAATGACAAACAAGCAATTAAGAGCCAGGGATGTCATTTAATTAATAAGAGATATTCATTTTATTTATTAATTTTTTGATTTATTTTGATTTATTTTTTTTAACAAATCACCTTTAATGGTTTACTGTAGGCACACAAACACATACACAGACTCTCTCAAACACAATGACAGATTGGATTTGACAGTTCACTTTGTGTGCCGCACCAGGTGGGGATGACCTTTCAAGATGACTGGCAAACAGGGGGAGAGAGCAGGGGGAGAGAGCAGGGGGAGAGAGCAGGGGGAGAAGAAGGAAAGAGGGACAAAAAGAGAGAAGAGAGGGCAATAATAGAGAGAAACTCCCACGGAGCGCTGCTCAGGCTGTGAGGGATTTGCTCTTTTAAACTGTGAACTGGCAGTGGGGTTTTTTGTTTGTTTGTTTGCTTTTTTGGAAATACCACAGGATGCTAAAGTGTTGCACCTCACAGCCAGTCTGGTGGAACAAATGCGTTCAGTCTCATTGCTTTATTTTTGTTCACACTGTTTCTCTATTCAGGACATTTTCCTCCAGCCTGACTAATTCTCGTATTAACTGCTAACTAAAGTTGCTATTGATTTTTGTATTGTATGCCTGTTGATGGAGTTATTAGACTGTGGTGGACACCTAATGTTCCAAAAAAAAAAATTGTGTGACACGGAACATCTTGTTTAGTGATGTGTTTCTTTATATATACATGCATGCAACAACTATATATCTGCAACAGCAAAATACAAACACTAAGGTTGTTAAGATTAATTTACAAACCTTTTTCCTAGAAAACTACTGCTTTTCTATGACGTGTGTGTGTTTCCTTGTGTTTATGTGTCACACACATCACAAAGTGATGATGGGAGACAAAAAAGTGCTAACTGAAGCAAAATCCCCACAGTCCATTTCTGTGGTCAGATGGATATGCTACTTTAGAGTGATGTTAAAACACTTTAAAGCTGGAAAAAATGCTGATGTGATGACTTCACTCATCAAACTGTGTCCTTTCTCTGTAAAGGGAAGCTGCCATGACAGCACCAACAAGGGTCTGAAAGGGCTCTCAAGGACACATTACAGCATGCTAATAAACACCCAAATACTTATCTGTAATTACATTTCTCCAATGTCCAGTGTTGTCAACAATGATCGTTCATTTTTATGTGGCGTTGGATAACTGAGATAGCCAGATGAATCTGGGGTTAATGCCTTTATCCTCACTGACTAAACTTGACTAGGTTGATAAAGTGGAGGCACAGACTTTGCATCCTAATCAGCATTGTGATGGAGAAGTATCAGGAAGACTGACTGGCACAATAAATGTCTGCAGTGTACAGCTGTGAGGATTTTATATTCTGCTTTAGTGAATAATAACAACGTTTGCATGGGAAGAGAACAGTCAAGAAATATTCCAGTGTGATGAGTTACTTTTAGTGAAAGGTATCAACTGTCAGGCATTTTTGCAGATTTCAGAAAAGTATGAACCAACAGAGGTAGATATATAAGTATATTCAGGCATTTTTATTATTCTTAGAAGATCAATCTAGCCTCACAAGATGGAGGAAGTTTTACATTTTCATTTAAAGTTCTTTTGCTCATAAAAAAAAAACAACAACAACAAAGAATTAATATTTTTGGTTGATGGAAGAGCTTGTACAAGTGGAGTCCCCAAATGGCTTCTTCCATTTCCATATAAGAAGGCATTTTAGAGCTTCTTCCCAAAACACCCTAGCAGCCAAGTATGCACTTAGAATAAGTTCTAAAAACGAGAACTACTGAGGATTAACTCTGCCAAATCTTCTTTAAACTCTCCCTGTTTGTCATTAATAGTGGGGACACTAGCAGCACATAAAAAATAGTATTTTAGAAAATTACGGTGAGCTCTAAGACTATTATTTCAGCAGTTTGTGTTTTAGCTCCATGGTGTCATCCTGAAATGATGATGAGGTCAGAACTTTAATATGAGGGAATTTTGCCTGATTCCCCTCTAAATGTGTAACTTTTCAATTTTGATTTTTCATTTTTAACACAGTGAGATGCTCCTACAAAATGAAAGTGGGATTTCAACATTTACTGGGGAAGATCATTTTTGCCAAAAAATATTCACTACATATTGCAAATATACGGTAAACTTTAACTTCTGAGATGGAAAAAAAATTGGTACAGCTATTTTTTGAGTACACATATCTTAGTTATTCTCAGCAGACATGGAAGTATTGGAATAAGGTAGACAAAGACAACAGGGAGGACTGACAACTCCAATAAATCTGGGCTGTGACAAGAACCCCTAATGGATTATAGGGGAGCACCCACACACACACACACATGCACGCAGACTTGCAGATACACTTCTGAAATGCTCATCTTTCAGAGCATGCATAGCAATAAAACAAGCTGCAGTTCATTAATCTTTCAGACTGGGTAAAGCATTCATGGCGCTAACGACAGTCCAGAGAGATAACAAAAGTGATGGACTTCCATTCGACAGGAGGGAGGAAATGTCTTTGTTGAAACTTTGGGTTCACCCATAAATGTTCAAACTGCAATTTACTAGAAATTATGTTGGTGGACACACACACTTTGAAAGATGTGATGTGAGCTTTTGCCACCAGCAAAAATTTAGTGTCTCCACCTTTGACAGGATGCAAGGGAAATTGGAGAGAGGCTAAAAAAAAAAAAGCCTCAATTTTCTATGACTTCATATGCCATACAAACTAAAATGCCTCCAGTAGCTGTTAGAGGATGACGAAGCTGAGAGAGGACATAAAATAATGAAGGATATTTCTATTTGTACTTCATTCAGAAACTTATTTTTGCATTACAGTTTGCTTCTTGGAAACTGCAATGTTCAAAGATACAGCTTTGATTTTTTTTCTAACCCTGAATATGGACAAAAAGTGGCATGTAAAGGTTTTTGTGGTGTAAATTGTTTGTGACACGAAATGTATTCTTGTACTTGTCATGAAAAAAGAATAGAAAGTGGCACAACCTGTTGAGGTGTATATAAATAATCTTTAAGTGAGTTTTGCCTTCAGCTCAACATTCTTTTTTTTTTTTTTAAAGTGGAGATGACTTAGCTGTCATAGTAATCACTAAATCCTTTTGGTAAACAGCAGGGCACCACTGGACCACAATGCCAGTGTCCTAAGATTACCCTGAAGACATGTCCTCGAGCTGAACTGCAATCTTTGTTCCAGTTCAAAAGTTGGACACAGTGCACTCTGACAGCATTCTCTCTCTGTGAAATTTACATGAATTACTTATAACAACCTTCTTTCCCCCCCTTCCCTTAACCATTGTGGTTTCAAACAAACCAAGTGGGGGGTCCAACAGTACCGGAAATTTATGGAGAAAACAATTAAAGGAGATCACAATCAGCAGCAGTCCTAAATAAAGACAAAACAGCTGCAAATTGAGAATCAAATGAGGACAAAAAAAAGAAAGACGTAAATAAGAACAGGGAGAGAGTATTTTATAGAGAAGAGAGATAGATGGAGTGGTGGAGAGGAAGGGAGTAGACAAGAGTCTCCTGTGATGTTTAACTTTTGGGAAATGTGTCAGTCTCAGCAGGGCTATTGACAAAAATCTCCAGATCTGCCAGATACCTAGGACAGACATGACATGACATGTTGATTTTGTGCTGGCATTTTATGTTAAGGTGCTGAACAACCCTAGTAGGACACACTGATCTGATCTCACTGAGAAGGCCAAGCAGTGCAATCGCTCTCTATCTCTCTCTCTCTCACATAAAAACACCTCAAATGAGACGACCCACCTGGCCAAACTTCCTGTCTGACTTGGTCTGTTTCCCATTCATAAAGCTGTGTACTAAGCAGTTTTCTGTATGTGAAATGAGCTAACCTGAATAAAATAGTCTGGAAAGTCGTTTGTCACTGTGGAACATCACACTGGGGAGACCTGGTATTTGCGTGTTTGTGTGTACATGAACAGAAAGTAGCACACAGCGAACAATACAGAAGCATAAAAAACAGAAGCAGCTCAATGCAAGTTGCACATGCAAATGGTTGCCTCACACGCCAATGGGCAGACATTGGGCACGCGTGCATTCATACACACATGCCCTCTGAGCCACCCAATGTGTCTCTGTGAGCTTTTCAAAATTCAGTATTTTCTCCATACAAGACAGTTCAAGTTCGATAAACATATATGGAAAGTATTCAGAATCTTAAGACCAATGTTAGCTACCCAGCTAGAAACGGTCCTTTTTCCCCCCTCCCTCCTCAGTTCTCTCTGGAGAAACACAACTCTACAAATTAACATAACACACAAAAACTCAGCGTTCAACAATTAATGAGGACGAAGAGGATCTTTAAAATTGACTGAGTGCATCTGTTAATGCGATAGTGTTTTAGGTCTGTGTGTGAGTGTGTTTGCGTATCGTTGTGTGTACAGTGTTTAGTGTTTGTTTGATCTCCCTGAGTGCATTATATAAGTTGTAGTGTTGCTCTGCTGGTATATACCATGATATTTCTGCAGGGCTGAACATCTGGATCAGGGTCATGGATAATGACTGGGTTTAAATGGCAGCCTCCGCCTCCGTTCCTTGGTGGCTGCAGAGGAGCCAACACTGAGCGAATCTCTGGGGAGGTTCTGACGTCTCAAGAGGACCTACTGTCCTGATACTACTGCAGGTAATAGCATTGGGGTTTGTGTGTGGGTGAGACAAAGAGACACAGACAAGAAAGAGAGAAAGATATGATAGATCCACTCAGTCATTGATTTCCCAGTCATAGTGTTATCATTAACCTTATGGGTGATTTAAAAAGTTCATATCTGTGTGTGAGTGCATGAGTGCATTTGTATTTGTTCTCAGGTATCTGTTTCATATCTTTGATCAAAGTGTGTGATCCGCTTAATACAATTACTGGAAGAGAGCAGCATTCATTAACTACTGCTGTCAGTGCATTAATCAGGAAATCATTTCAGATAACACCATTTAGTCAGAGCCTGGATTCAGCACAGATTAACCATCAGATTGCAGTTTAATCTGATTGGCATCGATGACAACAGGAGAGTGCTACATTGCATCTGACTGGTTGGAGCAAGCAGCAGACTTATGAACCTAAATTGCTTCTATTAAGGGCTTTTTCAGAGGTGAGAATACATGGGAGGAAATAATGGAAACTAGCTTCCGGCTGTATTGTAGGCATAAAATGTGTGGTGTGTGTGTGCGTGTGTCAGTGACAGAGTACCTCACTGCCTTCCTTGGCTCCCTCTGCTGCCTCCTGAGATGAGCTCATTCTGTTTCCCAGTCCTGCTTCTCCACACCCCTTGATGGATCGGTCCAAGTTGGGAACCTGACTGCTTCACTAACCCCATCGTGATGTAACCATTTCCCCACTCATGGTGAATGGCTGAAATCAATCGGGTGAGGCACAAAATTGGGTGCATCCCAAGAAAGCTAAAACTGAGACTCAAAGATTTAAGTTAATTTAAGTTTCATTATGAGTTGAGGCGCTACAGAGCTATGAACAATGACAGCAAAATTGTAGAGATTTGATGTAAAAAAATAAAAAATAGATCCCCTTGATGTAAAGATGTTGAAATTGGAAGCATCCACCCAAACCAGACTAACTGTAGTGCATTTGTTTGGTCTCCCCCCTTTGATAGAGAAAGCATATACACAAACGGCCAGCTTCGATTGAGTGTCCCAGCAAATGTGCTGTATGTCTGCTTTTTCGCTCTCTACGTCCAAGGATTAGTGATGGGGTTTCTCATGAATCAAAGACACAGTCAGCAAGAAGGAAATATTCCGTCTACGGTATCCTCTTCCCTTCACTTCTTTCAGCGCTCCCCAATAAGAAAAGCCACATTTGATCTCATTGTCAATCACTTTCCCTTTTATTTAGAGGTAACCATAGTTTTCCAAGCACTGTTCCACCTCCATTGCTGCAGTTTGCTCCCCTCTTCTACTAAACCAGCCAGTGCTGGTTGATGTCAATGACAGTGCGTGGCTGTTACCACTAACACCAGATTTAAAACTCTTTAAGGGTGAAGTGCTGGTAGACTTAATCAGCCTTGTGTCAACTTAAATGTTACAGACCTTCATTACATGCGAAAGCCCACCATTCCTGCTGTAAATCTCATTGTGCAGAACATTTCTAAATTTCTAACTTGTAGTAGTGGCATTAAAAAAAAACAAAAAACAAAAAACAACACTGAAACAAATAATGCTAGTGTGTAATTTATTTCAAACAAATATCTAAACCAGTTATGGGAAATATACTATGAAATATAAAAGGCAAATTTGGCTGTTCAGGGTACCTCATTGCTCTTTAATGCTGGTATACATTTGGTATTTGGTCAGTACTTTTATTTATTATTATATTCTGAAGGTAGACATTTCAAAGCTGCAATAATGGACCATCAAAGGAAAAGTGCCTGTTTTGTACTCCCAGTCTCAGTGATAACTGTTGCTGTGACTTGTCTTTCTTTTTCTTTTTTGCCGTCGTTTCGGCTTATGTCTTTTTCCCATTAGCATTTAATGTGCAGCCTTCCTTGTCAGATAGATATATTCTCTGGTAAATATAGATAGATCTCCATTATCAGACACCATAACCAACCATGGCAACCACGTCAAATGCAACCAGGTCATGAGTAAGCAGGGTAAATGACGGACTTATCAATGGTTGCTTAGGGCTGGAACCTTGAGCCCTCTCTCATTCAATTACCTGCTATGATGACGAAGGGCAGCCAGGCAGAGAGGTAGGCAGGCCAAGCCCAAAACACTGTGATTAATGGGGCCGGGGCCAAGGAAATGGGTCACACAGACAGAGAGCAGAGGAGGAAAGAGAAAAGGGGAAAAGGGGGGATAACAAAGCAGAGAAAGAAAAAAAGAATAAAAGAAAGTGAACAAGGAAAGGAGGATGGGACGGTGGCAAAAAAAAAAAAAAAAAAAAGAGGAGTCAACGTACAGAGAGGCTGGCGGTGTGGGAGCAGGTTGGGGAACCATGAATGCCTCCCTCATCTGCAGATTTTTAACTTTTACATAGTGCCCCCTTATCCTCTTTTGTCCATTTGTTCCCTTATGTTCTACTTTTTTCTCTCTTTTTCTTACTGCTTCCTAGTTTCCTCTCTATCGCTGTAGCTTTCTTCTTCCACTCTTCCTTTGATGTTTTTCTTTTTCATTTCCAAGCTCTCCTTCGCGCCTTTCTTTCCTTCGTTTTTGGCCCTTTTTATTCTTACTCCTAGTCACCACCTGGCATTGTTCCTTTGCTGCTCCACTCTCTCTTTCTGTATGTTCCTCTACATCAAAATTTGTGTGTGTGTGAGCGGGAGAGGCGGGGCTTTGAAGACAGAGCAGTAGCCTTCCAGCATTGGTACGAGACGTTCAATCAAACTACAAACAGATCAAGAAACCTTCCCGTCTAAGTGTGAATTAGAGCCAGACAGATTCACTTAGCCAGAGATGGACATACACAAACTCAGACGCCCATGGATCAACTTGATAATTAATAATTTAAGAGTGACAATAAATAATATAAAATATTTTATTGTTGTCAGACATTTATCTCAACCTTTTTAATTACTCTCTTTCTCAATTCAGTCAATGAAAATCATGTGAACCTTTGCACTAAAGCTAGGACTAAAAAAACAAAACTGACCCTGTGTCTGTTGTTAATCCAAGACGACTTTCATCCTTACTTGTCCTCAAATCCACATTTAAAAGTGTCACCATGTTTCATAGACAAACCAAGATTTATCTGAAACCATTTAACGCTATGTAGAGCGTTACTAATGGCCAAATCGATGTCTCTCTAATGTTGTTTGAATGGAGAGGCCCTTAGCAGATGCAGGAGGAAGAGACAAATTAGTCTGATATAGATTATCTGCTTGAGAATGAGCACATTTGTTCAATAGGGACAATATATTCAAAGTCATTTCTGACAATATGCTTCTGATTTAAAAGTAAGATTCATTGATTAATTGCAAAACTTCAACATCTAGAAAATACTGAATTTGTTTTCCAAACAGCTCTTATTACATGCTTCAGTTTCTGCGCAGATTTTGAAGAGTTTCTGAACTCAAAGAATCACATAACCTATTTAAAAATAAATACAATTATTGTTTATTGTTATGACATCTACAGTAGTATACTGTGTGAAGAGTAATGGTTTACGTAATGCACTTCATCCTACACTCTACCTCACAATACCACTGGAAGCAAGCAACAAAAGTAAAAAAAATAAAATAAATAAATAATAACTAATTAAATTATTTGTTGGCACTAAGAATATGAAAATTACACAAAACATAACTGACTTGGACACTGTGTATCTGAAGCCAATGCAATTACCTCATACACCTTGGCCCATGGGAATGGGGCTGAGGACTCGTGGTGGATGCAAGTTTCTGCAACAACATGCTTCCGTTCTTTGTGGATCATTGAACTCACATGGAGGGAGCATTCAATCAGTTTGAGGTATTGAGTCAGAGCTTCTGTGTGGGCGGCTAAATTACAGTTCTACAGGTTGAGTGCGTCACATTCTCCCATATTCGACTCTATTCCAGTTCATTTAACTGACAGAGCCAGACACCAACAACGATGCATATGCAATTCCGACTAAAGCTTTCCAATATTGTTACATTACAAACAGCTCCACAACAACATATCCAATACCTAATATAAAATAAGGCAACTCAAATGCTAAATCTGTTTTGTTGTTTTTTTAACTGACTCACAAATAGCTACAGTAAGTGATCCTTCTTCCACACCAAACACAGACTGACATTTGCAGAATAAACGCATAATGCAGTTATGAGGACCACCATGTTGTACAAATTGGGTGCAGTGACACAAAAAATGTTGAAGAAATCCACTGCAGATGTCTTTGAAACCTTCCACAGAATGAACCTGACTCTGACAGCTGGATAAAACACTTGAGAAAGAGGCAGTTATACTAACATACTGGAAACAATAAAACACACTTATTTCTACTCATTTCTGCCCTATTTAGCAGACACTGTCCTGCTGTGGGACTTTGCCAGAGGTGCATCTCTCACCAAAACAACCACAGAGTCACATTGGAGCCCGATGCCCCTTCTGGCACTTTCTCAACAAAAACCATGTGGCACTGCTAAAAATACCTGCTTTTGAATCATTCACGTCATATACGATTTAGAAAGCTCATGCATACTCATGACCCTATGCAAACGTGTTTCATCAGACTTTGACTAATACAGAATTCAAATTTCCTTGGGTAACACGGGCTACAGTACGTTCGCTATAACAATCATGAATGAGGCAGCGGCATGCAGGGATAATGAACTATGATCAAAGTCAGTCATATTTTTAATCCCCAAAACCATGGCTTACAAGATTGTTCTAGTTTTTACATTATAAACCTCCCACTAAGTGGGCTGCTACAAAGTTTAAGTAGCTATTCATTTTCTAAAACACATATACAGAGTGGTATATGCAGTGCAGAGGGAGACACGTGCAAGTTACCCAGCTTCAGCTCAGAATATTTGGTGTCTAATAGCTGGGAAGAGAGAGCTCAGGCTGCTATTTCAGGTAAGACGCAAATAAGGTTGTTAAACTAATGTGGCAAACAAGAAATTACGTCCTTACCCCAGCAACAGCAGTATATCCCTTTTAACCACTTAAAATATGCAAGAATTACTATGTAGTAGTTTTCACTGACATCATATGAACTGAGCCACTGTTCATCAGGCACAAGGAAAATGGAAAAACACCCCAGAAAGCTAAGTATTGTATGCACAAATAGTATGTAGTGTATATACACAAACTTATATATAATGCATTTTCGCATCAGAAAAGAGGATAAAACACAAACACACAGACAAGTACAATTAAGATATGACATTCCTCCTGTCCTTTCCACAGAGAGCTGCTCCTCTTATTCCCTGTAAAACCTGCTCATTAAAGAAATATTTACTGTGCACTTTCCATTTAACATAAGTTTGATAAGTAGCCCATTACAGTGCCCTGCCCAGAAGTGTTCACAAAGTAGCAGCAGTGTCATAGTGTGAGAAATGTAAAACATAACAGATCTGAGGAAAAAAAAAAAAAAAAAAGCTAGTTTTTGATGATTTATGTAAACAGTTTGAGTCGCAGTTGTGGTTCCTCAGCAGGGAGAGGATGACTGGCTCAGGGAAACTAACCGTATAAATCATTTTAATTGAGACTATTTTTGCCACCACATTTACGATATCTGCAACCAGGGTGCTCAACGGGAAACTTGTGAGACTGCCATGACATTTCTTATTTCAAAATTTTGTTCCAACACTTTGGAGATTATTACCCAATTTTTTTTACTCTTTATATGTGCCTTAATTGTGGCTGAATCTCGCCAAAATACCACAATGAATGTCTCTCCAGCAGAGCTGCTTCATATTTGGAAATGGACCTCAGTCTCATTACAGACACTCCAAAGGGCACACTGGAACCAACCAAAAATATGACTTGTATAATTCAAAGAACAACAGAGCAGGAAACTAAAATCTGTGAATAGCTGTTACATGATAGGTGAGCAGATAAAATACAAATTCCTAATAATGATTAAAGATGTCATTAAAGATGAATTAATAATAAAAAATAATGATACCATTACCTACTATTACTAACTAATGATGATAATAATAATAATGTAATTTCCGAACATTCAAGTTAACCCAGAGGTTAAACTAACTAGAGACATTTTAAAATCTAAATCTGATCTTTACATTGCATAGCCCTTTAAGGTAGTTCCAGTATGATTACAAAAAGTGCTGTTAAAAAAAAAAAAAAACAAAGCAAAACATTTGAGAGCAAAAAATCTAATCTTCTGATGGAGATATTCCCCTTCACATTACCTTTTACTTCCTTGACATTTAAAAATACAAAGAAAATTCCAGCCTTTTGACGACTCTTAATATTGACTGAATTGTTCAACCTTCCTCAGTGCAAAACTGCAGCAAACAGAATTCAAACAAGTACAGTAAGCCTAAAACTCAGACTTCTGACAATAGCAGCAGTCACTCTCTTCGATTTTAAGAAGATGGAGATGGATCCTACCACTTTGCTGCTGGGCGCAGTGTGTGCCATCCATTGCTCCATTGGATTTCACTGTGGGGTTGGATGAGACAGGCTGCTTGAGTGGAGAGGCAGTGTGTGTGTGTTTAACTATAAGAAAATGTCTGGGTTTAAGAGACTTTGCTATAGTGTGTGTTCACGTGGAACACACACGTGGAATAGCATGTATAGAGCTGGGTGTGTGCAACGAATATTGTATGAGAACTGTGACGGGTGAGTGTATTGCTAAACAAGTGGCCCCCATAGGACAGAACCACAGTCAGAATAGCTTTGAGTATCACTAAAATGTGTATGTGTTCATCCAAGTGTGCATTGAGGTATGATCTCAGTTTTCTCTAGACCTCTCTGGGAATCTTCACTGTCCCACTGAAACTATTCACCTCCTTATTTATCCCAGCTCCTGGATTAGGGTGACACCTGCCATATGCTCTCTAACAGCTTGCACAAAAGCAAAGCTGGTTGCCATGCCAAAGTGAACAGATAATGCTAATGCTAACTGCTAATAGATATTTGCATATATAAGCAGCTGGAGGATGTACAACACATTTATTTAATCAAAAAGTTAACATTGATGTGTTAACGTGAGCAGCTTGGTAAGCGACAAAAACCAACATGGTGAGCGATGGAAAAGGGGGACAGTGCCAGAAGTCATTCTGAATGAGAGAGGGGGAGACTCTGCATGTGTTCATGTTCAGGGTATCAGATGTTTTATGGAACACTTAAATTATTCATCCCTGTTTGCCTTTCATCATCTTCTTCTTCTTGGCCTCTCTGCGTAATTACCAAGGCCTACCATCACACAACCTGATGTATTGCCGCCATCTTCAGTCCCCAGATGGGAACTGCTCTTCTAAAACCATTTTATCCACCCAGCAGTTCTTCCACCATATGTTCAACAAGGATCAAAAGGTAAGCAGGCTTCAAGTTCAAGCCCAGAGCTCAGTCAATCGGTATGACTAATTATTTCTTATTGGCTGCTGAGATGGAATGAAATCATCAGACTCTAACTTCATAGGACAGTCAGAGGGCAGGTTGAAGCAGCATTTTAACATCAGTCATTAAAAAAAAAAAAAAAAACGCCAGCTGTTGTGACAAAATTTTGTATTCATGACTTCTGCGCTTCTTTTTATTTCTTCTCCCTTTTCCATTACCACCTACTGACTTTGCCGTTAAAAAGAAATATACAACACAGAAGAGAGAAGAATGCAGATCATTTAGTGATTTTCCATTCGTCCAACTGCCCTCTATAAATAGCAGTCCATAGCATGTGGTGACACAGCTGGTGTTGGTTCCTCCAGCCTCACTATAACTACAGTAGGCAATATAAGTTAATGTACACACACACACACACACACACACACACACACACACACAGTTATAGAGTGACCTTGCCTGCTGAACCTTACACACTGTGTAGCATGATTGCATTGAATTCATATAATGTTGCATCATCAACTTTGGCTTATTCTCTGTGGATGCTGTTCGAAGACACACAGAGCAAAACATTCACATTCCTCCATATTGTCTCCATGTGGACAACAGTTATAACACATCATCTGTACTCTTTCTGTTCTTTGTTCATCTCTCACCTCCAAACAAGGGATGCCGTATTAAAGCTCAAGTATAATCAAAGTAACTTTTCATTTGCTGAAACACACCTAACATCACACACCTAACAATCAGACAGGAAGTCCACAGCTGTATACCCTGCCTTCTGTGGAGCAAGGTGAGGAAGATTCATGTGTATACCACTGATAACCAACCATTAGCTTGATGGTACATTACTGCTGCATTGGCATTGGTTGGCTTTCTTCCCCCCATTAAGAAATATTGCCACTGTACATGTGTATATTAACACAGACCAAACCAATGGATTATTAAAATAGTTTGAAACTAATGTGATAATTGATTTTATGCAAATTTTGTTGATTAGTTGTTGCACCCCTACAATTAAGGTCATTCATAAAATGGAAAAACATGCACTACTTACACAATAATAATTCAAAGGAGCGCAGTACTCACAAATGAAATCCCACAGCAATGTCAGCACCCTTTCTAATAAAAGATAGATACGAGAGAGGCATCTAAGAAAATGCAGTCATTAACTTTGAAATATTGCATCTATAATGACTAGGTGACACAGATTTATAGTACTTGCTGTTGTACAGTGTCACTGCTTATGATACAGTTCTCTCTAGAATTTTTTCCCTGCTGTTCTAATGTATTACATACACAGGAGGCTTTATTAAAAACTAGCAAAACACCATGGAGATTGATGAGGCATCAAATTGGCAATCAATCTGAGAAATCACTGCTGAATAGACATGAAGGCAAACAGAAAGGGCAAAATAGCTCCCAATAAAAAAAGAGATGGAATTTAGAGCAGCATCTGAAAAGACAAAATCAGTCTGCCTATACAGATCAAAAATATTTATCCTGTTTTCTGAAATGAAGACTAAGCTTACTCTGAAACAGAGCTGAGGCATGGAAGCTGGTCTGTAATGTAACATCCTAACTAGCTAGGTTCTCTGGTAGATTAAAAAAAAAAAAAAAAGGTAGGATACTCAAAAGTGTTTTTACAATCAGGTTTCTTCTTTACTTGGCTTGCCATTGTCACTGCTGTTTGGTACAACAGAAAAACCACCTTAGCTAATTCATGAAGTTAGAGTACACAGTCCTTCTTTCCCATAAGCTTACCTCTTCTGTCTCCTCAACTGCATTCTTTTGAAAAAATGCTTTTTAAGCATGTGTAGTTGGGAAAAAACTGATGGTGGATCAAGAAAAATTTATTTTTGTGATAGGAAATTCAATTAAATATGTCCCACAGTGGGACAATAACTCACTGTTCAGATCAGATCCAAGCAGCATGGTGCCATAGTGTTTAGCCCTGTTGCCCCACAATAAGAAGGTCCTGGGTTCAGTTCCCGGCCTTGGGCCTTTCTCTGTGGAGTTTACAAGTGCTCCCCGTCCCTGCATGGGTTTCCTCCCACCGTCCAAAGACATCATGTTTTGGTTAACTGGTGGCTCTAAATTGTCCGTAGGTCTGAGTGTGAGTGGTTGTTGGCCTCTGTGTGTTGGCCCTGTGATGGAGTGGTGACCTGTCCAGGGTGGACCCCACCCTCACCCAGAGTGAGCTGAGACTGGCTCCAGCATCCAACATAACCTGGAAACTTTTAAATGGTAGAAGTTGAATGAATGAATGATATCAGATCAAATTGCAGCTTGAGAGCAGACGAGACTGCTGCTGTTATTTTCAGTTTCTGGTGACTGATATACTGCCAGGCCACACTCTCTTTTCATCTCATCAACTGAGTCATTCTCATTCATTTGAGCTGGTACTAAGAGTACTATCCCAGCAGCAAGAAAATGGCAAAGAAACCAGACACACACGAAAATCTTTGAAGGTAATACTGTGCACATGGGCATAAACACAAACTGTTCATCACATCTTCCCTCGACATATTGACTTCTGTAATAAGATGAGTACTATAACTTTCCCCCTTGCTTTATTTCTCATTGAGGTTCCTACTTAAATTACATCAGTGTATTACATCGGCAGTAACCTGCTCTGGCTATTCTGAGAGAGTTGGGAGGAACAACACAATAAGAATAAAATGAATTACTGAGGCGTAGCAGTAAAAACACCTGATAATTTCAGAGTGCACACAGGAAGTGCACATACACACACAGTCAGCACATGCTGATGAAGAAGACAGGGACGGGTGTGGCCGGTTTTTACACACTGCTATTGTCCAGAAAATGCTCTTCCAAATAGAAACAGGAGTAATAGACCTATGTTTAAAGGTTTCTATATGTAGCCATTCCAAATATTATCACTGTAACAGAAACTTCTACAGAGTACAACCACATTTCTGTAGGAACGATTCTGTCCTAAAACTATTAGCAGTTTTCACTTAACTAGCTGACTACGTAAGTTAAACTGCAGCAGAGAAGAGAAGAAGATTCAAGTATGACCCACAAATGTATCAGCAGCTTTGATTGGTTAAGACAACCCACAAACACATCACAAATAACATAAGCACGGCTTTTCGCTCTATGCATCACACCATTGTCCTCACACATGAACTGTGTCCTACCTGTGTGACCTTCTCTGTGACGTTATGCGTCCGGTCGATAAGTTTGCAGGGAGCTATGATATCCATCTCCCCAGTGGGCAGGGCAATCAGTGGGTCAGGTTTGAAATCCACAAAGTTGAGGGTGATCTGAGGGATTTTGGAGATAGTTCGGTACCGCATGAGGTCTGAGTCTGATGTGGAGTTCAGTATGTTCGATTTACTGTTTACCGCACCTGCAAACACACACAAGGTAAACAGTAAGGCCAGATAAGTTTCTACTTGCTAGTTAATAAAAGGGTCTTTGTTATTGTCCCTCCTCTTTCTTACCAGTGCTGCTGCTGCCTGGCCGGATACTTGCTCTGCGCTTTCTGTCCCAATCAGGCCTCATGGCCTCAATCTCGTCAACAGAAGATGCACGACGCATGCTGTGGAAACTCTCTCGTGAGCGACTATGTGACAAAGAGCAGTTGGAGCCTGATGCATCCGGATTGAGACTGAAGCGGTGGTGGGGTGCTATGCAGGGAGACGATTGGGTAAGGGGGCCCACCAGGTGGCTTCCATGCGAAGGAGGAGCAGGTGTGGGTTGGGGTGCAGGAGGCCTCGAGCTGAGTAAGATGCGCTGCTCCTGGTGATCTTCTGGCCAACTCTGTAAAACAGACCTAGGAAATGGAAAGAAATATAATAACCAAAACAAAATGCGAACAACTGTGGCGGGAAAGGGGACAAGACAACTTCCTTTGAAGAAGCATTCAAAATTAATTTCTACAAGGAGCTCTATATGTGAAGAAGAATTAAAATAAAATAAGTTCAATAAATTCAAAGATACAATACAACAATAAATGTACATAATATCTACAGTAGTCAACACTGAGTTAGTGAGTGTATTGTCATTCTTTGAAATTCTTTAGCCTGAAGAATCTGAAAAAGATGAAAGCCTTGGGGAGCTGTTGCATTATGTTACCCTTATCATTAGGCTTCAGTGACTGTACCCAGAATTATAGAGTCTCAGACATTTTACACTTAAACAGTAAGTCATACTCCATTTCCATGTCCCAAACACATCCTTGGCCTACCTGCTTCCACTGATCTGCTCTTGGTGGTCTGGTGGTAAGGTCGGAAGGGGCAGGAACTCCCCCAAACCTAAGGACTCATGACTGGGGTGGTCTGGGTGCAGCGGGAGGGGCGTAGCAGTAGGGATGTGACAGGCCTCTGTGTCGTCCAGAGACACTTTACTGTTGGACAGGGAGCGCAGCAAGGGAAGACGTAGCTTGAAGCCTCGTGGACGACCTGGTAGTGAGAAGTGGAGAGGGTGGAGGAAAGACTCACTGGCTGTGGGGTGACAGGTGGATGTCTAATAATAAAGTGTAGCAAGAATAGAAACTATAGAGACAGTATGACAGAGAGAAACAATAAGTAATATTGGATAGTGGAGGTCGTGCGAGGGGAAAAGGACATTTGAACCGAAGAATGCTGACCCTAACAGACCTTCATAATACAGCTTCAAAAACAATCTACACGAATCTGGGACAGTAAAACAGATTAGATTCTGGTTTTAGCCACAAACTTAAAAACAAGCCATTTGGCTGAGAGAGAGAGAGAGAGAGACAGATCATTGTCCCACTTCAGACACTAGGGCTATCTGGATCATTAAGTCCACGGATAGTGAAAAACAACAGCATTTTGTGAAACAAATACCCATGCTTCACAGGGGAAGAAGTCGTATTTATCACTGTTAAATTTTACTTGATAAGCATAGAGCAGAAAACAGCAACCAAAGTAACAAGGTTAGTCAGTAGCTACCAGTGACGAGCCAGGCGGGCAGGCGGTGGTTAAGTTCCCGTTTGTGGTCTTGAAGTGTGTCTTCTGTCATGACCTCAAAGTTGAGGATGAACATAATCACCACACCATCCTCATTCTTCACCGGCACCACGTCCACCATACACAGGAGGCACTGACCTGGGAGGGCACACAGATGGATATGGCTCAGTCAAGGTGGTTTTTATTAAGTGGTAAAGTGCATATGCTTTCAGAGTTGGAAGCTTGGTCAGGTCATTGGAGCACAGGCCTACAGAATGTCCACTGGACAACTGACCCCTTTAGCTATAACACAAGTTTATAATTGTTTTAACAGCAGAATCACGTGCATTCTGAGCGCTCACAGAGGCAGCCATGCATATATCACACAGCGATTGTAAGCACATGTATATGCCCTAATTACACAGGCCCACTTTCACTTGCCCTTTTTCATTGTCTCTCCATATTAAATGTGCATCTGTGCTTAATCAGCTCTCACAGACTCTTCCACACGAGGCCGGGCACACTCACTAATCAGCCACAAGTGCTAACTAAGCTAAATAAGCTTGAAATCAGACTACATATGACAGTAACTGGCCACGAGATTTCTACCAGGTCTCCATGCCTGAAAACACTGCACTTTCCAGCCAGACTGGAAGACAGGATGAGGTGCTGCTTTGGTTTTAAAGCAGAGTTTTATCCTTGAAAGCATCGTAATACATGTATACAGACAAAATTAGATATGACCCAGTCATTGTCATCTGTCATTTCAACACAGATGAGACAAAAGTCAATAATATTGCAGAGACACTTCCAAAGAACACCTTAAAGCATGTTTGAGAAATATTTTACATTCAACTAATTATTTGAATACCAGGACCACCACTCAAAACAAGCCAACAGTTACAAAATAACCACAAATGTCAAAAAATGAGATGGAAATATGGAAACTATCCTAAACAATGAACTGCACAAGACAATGTGACAATGCGATACACAAATTAAGCGGCAATTAAATTAGTTTTACTCTCAACAATAGGAAATATCTCTGAAGTGCCCAGCAGCCAAGCTAGTCCATTGTTCTAAGAGCTTTGCCAAATAAAAAAGAGCAATGCCAAAATAAATGCTTCAGCTGTTGATCATTTTGAGAATTTAAGAAAGCTTTTTGGTTTTGTCACAATAATCATTGTTTCATTTGTTGGCTGTTGCCAAAAGTGGCCTATTAATGTTATAAATGCTCCTCTCATATTTTCCAACGTACCTTATTTGGCCCGTCCCACCTTGTACCTGGACAGTAAGTGAGTAGCTCAATCAATGATAGCCAAGGCTGTTTTGACAGTGTGGAGGTCTTACAGTCTGCACAGTATATTGTACAACGCGATATACAGTTCATCTACTGTATGCCTGCCTCACTCACTCACTCACCCACCCACCCACCCGCCCGCCTGTCATTCATCTCACATCACCATTGGAGAGTGTGCTGAAATCCGATTGGCCAACAGCATAATCCCAACTCATGAGGGGGAAAAATATGAAACACAGGGAAAACTAAAGGATTACACCATCTGGCCACATCTAGATGTGCGTGTGTGTGCAAATTTGTGTGTACACTTATGTGCACGTGTAGGTAGATGCCCATCTCATTTTCATTAATAAGTGAAGACAGTCATGACACTGCTTTCGCTGTCTCTATAATCACTGAAGGGTTAGCTGCATCATGTCTAAAGCTGCTTTTATTTCTGTTCTTTATGATGAAACTTGGTCATAAAGAGAAAATGACTTAGTATTCAAAAATATATATTTCTTGCTGTAATACAGTCATCTACATGAAGTTTATACATTGTTTAAGCATAATCAGAAAAGAGAAATTATATTAACATGTAATATTTAGCAGGTTTGTTGTCAGAGACAAATTTCAAGCTGCAGCGCTCCCTGTAGAGGGCTTTCATTTCTGGTCCCATGTTGCCAGGTGGAGCATGTTCTCTGTCCTGGTGTATGTATTTATGGGCTTATGTCTTCAATGCTGCCGGCAAACTATAAAAACATAAATCTGTGAATCTGTGTGTTTCTGTTCAGACCCAGAACACATTCATGTGTGTTTGTGGATGACAGATGTGGTTTGTCCAAATGCACTCGTGCACGCATATACACACCCTACATTGTAGGATTAAATGTTAACAGAAGAGGATATAACTTTGATTCATTGCTTTTAATACCAATACTAATACATGACAGGTATTTATTGTCTGTTGGATGGGCAGATACATAATTTATCTTAAAGGAAATTAAGCTTTTAAAATGTACTTTCTCAGGTAGTCAAATGATGTACAGTAATCATATGTTAACAAATCCATAGCAGAGTTCAGTGCTCAGTGTGTTGTACTAGTCTTCATGGACATCATTGTACACATGGGTTTATTTGAGTGCATTTGTGTGTTTTGTATTTGGAAGAGTGGGAAAGATCAAGCATTTAGCCGACATATTTGTTGTTGACCATCCTATCGTATACTACAGAAGATTTCCTCCGAGAGCATCTGAAATGAATTGAGCTCTGAGGTTAACAGGGCAATGCCATTTCATCTAAATGCTCCGCCTGGATGTATTCCAATTCAGCGTGTACCATCTGATAATCTGATTCAGTGTTGCTGAGTTACAGAGCGCTGGGAGATTATCACAATGTGCTAAAACACATCCAAAAAAAAGCACAGGGTGCAAACTGCTCATGGCAGACCTGCGATGGTGCAGTGATAGTGTGCGCCGCTACATGGCTGAGCAGACTTAGTAAGGCTGAAGTTTGAGGGCTTCTCAGATTCCTTTAAGAACGGATCAATAAATCAGGAAATGCAGATCAAAAAATGCTGTATTGTTACATCTGGTGAAGTGAGAAACTTAGCCATATAAGTTTGAGAGACAATCTCAAGCACTCTCCTTCAAAGAGAGAGCTTTGTCTTTGTGAGTATTCACCCAAAATTCACAAATATCACAAGAAGGAGAAAAATGTGTAAAAAAATGACTTAAATATCTCAGGGTATATATATTGGCACGTAATTGTTTTCTATGTAAATATATGTATTTACATTAAAAAAATTTTGTTAATCCTTTTAATATGTGAAAATGCAATATAAAGCAATTTTTTTCTTTTCTATTTTTTGATCAGTTCTTAAAAGAATCTGAGAAGCCCTCAAATTTCACTTTAGTAAGTCTGCTTAGCCATGTATCACTGCACCATCCCACATCAGAAGTGTACCTTCATGCCCATTTGAGCCGGCCCTGTTAACCCGACCGTGATCCTAACTGTGAGCATTGTTGTGGAGTATATCTCAGCGATGCTAGCATGGACTTGTGCTTGTAGCTATATCGTTTTTTTGTTGGCTCTCATCTCAGGTTAACTTTATTTGATTGAGGCTATTTTAATGGATACTGTCCCATGGATGGAGGAAGGAGGAGCCAGGAGGTGGGTTAGTCAAGAGGATGGCAGAGGTGTGGCTGGCAGGATATTTAGTGTCATGTGACAGCTGGTCCTGACAACAATCCTTGATGGAAGATTGAGCAACATCATTTTACCATGCGTTACTAATGTAAGAATGTAATGTAAGAATGAAAAAAGTTAAGATCAAGGTAAGACTGATTAGATTGGAGGATGAAAAAGAAGACATTGAGCTAAAGGCTAAAAAATAAGGGCCAAAGATGAGAGAGGTTTAATAAAATTACATTGTGGAAAAGCTAAAAGAAGAAAACAGATGAAAAGATATGTTCAAACACTGGCAGAGGGCAGAAAGAGGAAAGCAAGAGGGGAAATAGGTGGATCAGCAGTTAGTCCAGGCAGTTTAGTGAGATATGAGAGGATTGAAGAACGGCAAACAGAATTGGATGCCCTCAAGTAACCTGATGTCAGACCATGCTTAACACTGAAGCACAACACTTCCTCCAAAGTTTCAACACAACAAAAGATCAAGGAGTGTTTTGATTCCGTCTTGTCTTTTTAACTCCTTTAAAGTGAGACAGATTATAAAGCGAACCAACACCCCAAGCGTCTTCCCTGTCAGCCACAAGGCATCACGCGGCATGTTGGATTAGAAATTAGAATATAATCTCTTCTTGGAAACAAATGGATTAAAGGGAAACAGATTCGACTTCCATCAATCCAGCTGTCCATGTCTGTTCTAATGTAATGTGGGTGTGAGTCGTACATGCATCACATTAGTGTTTGTTCTATTGTCTTTGATGGCAACAATAATTATCTTTAGGTGGCTCACATACTTGAAAGTGGCGCTCTGTATCCACACATTCCCATGGCATCATTACTGAATATTAGCGGTAACTATATTCAAAATATTTCACCATCAGAAATTAATTCAGCATGGACCAAAATACTGTGTCAATAGCATCCACAGAAAAGGGACTTTGCTGGAAAACCATGTATCTATTCCTCCTAGTGGACAACAGCTGTGCCTACATATTTGCTACCAGGTCCCAGGCATTAATGCTGATGGTGCAACAATACTTAAACAATGAAAAAATAAATAAATAAATAAATCTTTGCAGCAATCAAGTTATATGATCAGAGGTTTATAGTCTCTGAATGAATCCAAACATTTTTGAGGCGCTTGTTTTCAGTGTTAATCTCAACCCTCACAGTTACATGGCGTATACATACACAAATTTCCTGTTCTTATTAGTTTTACATTTTTCTCAATTTCATAACCCAGAGCTGTTGGTTGAGCAATATTCATATGGATGTATTCGGCTGTTCTGAAAGTGTGCTGGTACATCAGGACAGCATTATATCTGAAATCCATTAGCTCATGGTTTGTGTCCATCACAGACAAAAGGAAAAAGAGCGCGTGTACAAGAGCTAGACAGAGCTCTTTTTGCTGTCAGCTGCTCTGTTCTGTATCTCTCTCACACACAGGGACGAAGAGAAAGAGGGGGATGGAAAAGTCTCATTCATAACCACACTCAATCAGTCTGGCACTAAAAAAACTGAAACAGGAAAAAGAACAGATCTTCATCTCCACAGATCCACTGAGACGGCTTTAAATATTCTACAGGCTGGCTGGCTGCAGTCCAACTGGCAGAGCATGTTATGTTCATAGCTTAATCAGAGGCAAAGAAACTCTGCTTAAATCCAACACACTCAGGCCAAGATGACAACCGCACAAGCATAACTGCATCAAGGCACCATTCATCAAAAGGAAAATTATACATACATAGTAGTACATATATTATGGTAGAAGTGTCATGATGGACTGTGTAAAGCACACATCTGGAGTGTTACACTAAAAGTTTTATTGTATTTTCAAAAATGTTCACAACTTTGACAAGGACTGTGCTTAAAATCTTCAACATTTACAAATGTGCTTATTTTGCTTAGTTTTACAATTATTTCAAATCATTTAACCATATGTATATATTTTTTTTTGTTTCTCTGTAGAAACTTTAACCAAGTAGACATGCTCTATGAGTAAATCTGACTCGTCTGGCCTGCTCATGGTTTTTATTTATTTTATCATGATAAGAAAATTTAAACGCTATTATAATGTCAAAGATGACCAAGAAAAGAATTTTGGGCCTTGGTCGTCATTATTCCCTTTTTTGCAGACTTATCTTTTTCACAGCTGCTGGCTCTTAGCAAGTGACCATCAAATGTACTTTTGTAATACTTCTGAGTGTGTTCTTACAGTCCAGCATAAAGGCTACTACTATTCTCTACTACTACTATTTACGGTTAACGAGCTTCATGCCACCAATACATTTAGCGTCACATCAGACCAATGAAATTACCGAACAGGTCACAGTGGACCAATGAAATATTTCGGATTATATTAAACGCACAAACACTAAATCCTTCAGATCAGTCATCATCAAACCTTGACTATTGTTTCATTGCCTCATTCTCACAGGGGAATTCCCAAAGCCATCATAACAGCTACCTAATTGATGCAGTAACTCACAGCAGCTGGACACAGTCAGCTTGCTTTAGATATGCACCTGTGCGTCATTATCCGCAAAATGATCACTGTGGAGGCACATCCAGTATGTAATTTAAGCCCGGACAAATAAATTCCATATACAGGATTTACCTTGTTTTAATTGGCTACTGCCAATTATAATGCCAACTGAAGGACAAGTGTCATTTAGTGGAGACGATGAAAGTGCAGAGGATAAATACCATCGGTGGAACTGCATGGGCTCAAATTAGAGTCAAATAATATTTCGCTTGGCATGAGAAATTTAAGTAAAATGAAACAGTGAAGATAAAAGAGCTTTGGTAACACCTGTTAACAGATACAAAGAAATTTCTGAATTACAGTCTGATCCATTACATTCATCTACCACCGCAGGTCCTGGAAGGCGTACAGAAGCCTGAGCTCCTCCGCAACACGGGTGGGTTTATGAAAATTCGGAAAAAAAGTGCTGTGTGTGTAAACAAACCCACTTACAAACTAATTTCAGACCGCAGAAGGGTCCTGGTTCTTTTGAAAAGTTTGGATCTGCAAGTGTTAATCTTCCTAAATCTCAGAAAACATGTTATGATAAACCACTAGGTGGCAGGGTACAACAACATTTCCATGTGTGTGTAATATGAATGGGGAAAATGCAGTAACGCACAGGCCAACCCACACTGGTGTGCTCTTATTGTTACCTTCAGACACAAAGAGGTGTGGAATTAAACTAATCTATCCACAGCACCAAGCCTCTCACAGGTGTGCTTTTCTGGGGCAGGGACCTATGGATGACTGATGAAAACGATAAATTGGTGTATGTGAGCTTGCACTCCGGTGTGTGAATGGTAGTGTTGTTGCTTCAACCTGCTGTCCTGTTAAGTACTCAATCTTTCAACACTGATAACATACATGCACACAAGCAAAGCAATGCCGTGTGTTTGACCCTTGCACCCTTTTCTTGATTGGTTTGGAATGAGAAGTACTGGGGGAACAAACTACTCCAGACGACAATTCATCAACCCCCCTCACCTGTAATAGAGACAAATAGCCACTGGGTTGTGTGTTTATATGGCAAAGTGGAAGCTGGATAGTTATCCTAATTGATTGTCCTGCTGTGTGTGAGTGTGAATGCCTGTTATTATGGGACTGCCAGTTAGCTTTGAGTGTGTATGTATTTGTTTACGAGTGACTTTTTTCCTCTCTGTTGATAGGAAATAAGGAAGGATGCAGTGATGCAGCGCAGCAGTGTGTGTGATTGATGCAGGCAAGCTGATGGGTGTTGCTGGGAAGTTGACAAAGCTCCAGACTGCATGTGAGATCCATTATACCAGCCACCTGTCCCAGAGGGCACCTGCTCTGGATAAAAGACGAGTTGTGCTGGTGGTGAGTGGAGCCCTGCACTTGGTTTGTTCTATTGTCTCTGACAAGGTGTAAAAGTGTTAAGTGGACAACTGGATGGGCAAAAACCCACACTGGATTTGGTGGTTGTTATATCCATTAACCAGCGTGCTACTCTCAAAGATCCGTAATTCACCAACATCTGATAAGTTGGTGTGGATGTAGCTGGGAGAATGAAAAAGAACAAGTTGCACGGATATGGTATTTTCAATATTTCTACTGCAATCTGATAAATTGAGATGCAGATAGTATTCTCCTTTGTGGTGGGTAAATGCACTCACTGAAAACATTGATACATCCAAATATTGGTTCTAAGGTGCTTTTTCTTTGAATTCCATGTCAAAAGAAATGAAGAAAATTATATCAATCTAATTGATGGTCAATGATTCTGTTCCTCTCTGGGAGCCTCTCATTTGCCCACTACTGCTGAAAATTGAGAGGCCTGTCTTTTGCCTCCATTAAGTCGTCCCTTCCACATCCTTCAAGAGTAACCGAAGTTTTATTTGCATTAACACTCACATTTGATCTCCACAGAGCAATTTAAAAAATAAAACAATTTGGCATTGAAAATTAAAATCATTCATCATTTGATTAGTGTTGCTCCACTCTCATTTTGCAGCTTATTGTGCAGCTGGATAGCACTCTAAATTATTGACAGTGACTGAAAGACTGTAGTTACTGATATGTTAAAAAGAGAAATTCTAATATCACTACAGTACCAGCATCAGTCATGACTGGGTAAACTATATAAAATGTTAAGGCACAATAAAAATAAAGGTGCTAAAATTTTAAAAGATGAGAGACACTAACCCACATGCAGATGCAGGAAAATGTCAAATTGTGACATTACAGTTTAGTGCGCAAGTGACTTTAGGCTTCTTTACTGTATGAGACAGAATGGTAAGCAACCTGTCAGGAGTCAAGCTATCTGAAGGTGTGATTGTCTGAAACTGTGGTGTCAGAAACAGCATAGGTGAGTGGATGTGACATGAGCGTCACCCTGCTCACGTTTTACACAGTGCTATTAAGAAATTACATGTCAGCTCTGGAGTACAGACACACAAGACAGTCTGATGTCCAACATTCCCATCAAGTGAAAAAGGGCACGTCACTGCCTGAAACTCACACCTTTAAGGGTTCGGGTCATACACTGCAAATATCTATGGATGTGTACACAGACGCACACGCAGGTTCACAGAGATTACATGTCAGGAGAGTTTCAAAGCACCAGAGCTGAATACTACGAAGACAAAAAAGGTCAGGAGACACCGATACTCCGTATCCGTGGTAGTCCTCCCAAGCTCGCATTAATTAACCCATAGTTCAATTACATTTTCTTCCTTCTGACATGTAAAAGGCAAAGGATGAAAAGAAGAAAAAAATATATTCTTTTTATTTGTGTAATGGTTGGCTGATTTTTCAAAGTGAGATAAGATTAAAGGCATGTCTTCTACATACCTTATGTGTCTTGGGATTCACACTCCACAGAATCGCCCTTGGCGTCTGAGGATTTTATTCTGTTATGATCATTATAACTACATTATTGAAGGATCCCAGTTATTTTATGGTCATTCCACTTGTATAAACAGTTACATTTTTCAAGTGACATACATATCTGTCTGCCCACAAAATGCTTTGAATTCCTCCCTGATACTAAACCCAAAACCCAAAGTAATCCAATGATGTGCTGAATGCATCCAAAATCATTTAGAAACTTCTGGAAAAAACCCTTCGACCAGGATTTAGTTAGACATGTTGTCAGTGGGTTAATTAAAACTCCATTCACGTCTGAGAATGAATTCACTCAGGAAGGGCTCATTAGCAGAGTGATAGCTGATGTTACTATTCTCTGGGTGAACCTCTTCAATTAAAAAGTCCCTGGAAGTTAAAAGCCCCTACTTCACATAAGCTGTCTGCAATTTTCCTCTTCTCTTTTTGATGTGATTTATTGATTTTGCTGAAAGTTTGTGCATGTGTGTAAGTTGTATTTGTAAAGTGTGAGAATGAGCAGTTCGAGAAGGAAAACTCCTTCACAGCATAAATTATTCACATTTTCCCCTGAAGGTAAGATATTTAGCCCCAAGATACAATATAGGGTGTGCTAATAGTCAGGAGGAGCTCAATGATAAACCACCTAACATTCACTTTAACCTCCGACATGTTGGATTTACTCCACTGAGAGATTACAAAGCACACTGTCATAATTATTGTTGATCAACACTCCATGTGCAAAATTCATATCTGCACTCTAACACCAAATGTCACAGAAAGCATGCTTTTAAACAAAGAATTGGATGATAGAATATTGCTAACGTGACTTCCTTTTCCACAAAAGCAAATACTTGTCTTGACAGATTTGACTCCTCAATGATTATCTAGAAGAATGTCATGCCAGAGTCAGCTAAAGATGCCAAGAAAAGATAGAAATAACAGATGTCACTGCTTAATGAAGCAGCCAGTTTTGGTACAGAGGTACAAGGACATTCATGGGGGACCCAAAGCCTTCAATCATGAACACTATACACAACACATGTATTCAGACCCAAAAATATATTTACCCATAAAAGTAATATACAACATAGCCACATACGAATAATGAGGATACACAGGAAACACTGTTACATTTTATTTTACTATTGCAACTGATGTGTATCTAATTGATTTTATGTCCCTCACTTTAGCTTATATAGGTCAAAGTGAACTGACAGGGCTTGATGGCCCCTCTACTAAGATATTGGTCAGTCTATAAGTCATTTCATATGTTTTTCAAACACTCAGCAGGATGCTTGGAGAACTACAGTGGGATCAGGGATCAGAGATCCCTTACTTCATGTGAAAATATGATAAATACATCAAATTTGTACATTTTTGTTATTCTGGAATTTTTTGTAATACTCTGTCTCTCAATGTTAAAATGTGCCTACACACGTCCATTCTTTGTAAGTGGGTAAACCTGCTAAATCAGGTTATTTATGTGTTATTTAGTGTGGATGTCAAGCCCTGTCAGGTTAAACCCTCAGTCACGGGCCTTACAGTTTTTTTGGGGTTTTTTGTTTTGTTTTTTGTTTTGTTTTGTTCTGGGGTTTTTGGAAATGTGTTATATGTAACCTACTGATATTCATTACAGTACAAATGTAAATATTAATTGTTCAACACAAGACAGATTTGTTTGCAAGAAAACTATCTGCCATGCCATATAAAGCCATGTAAAAACTTGAGCAGATTTTTCAGAATTTTTCAATACTTGAATAATTCAATAATTAAGCAATTTATTTATCATCAGAGAAAAAAAAATGGCATAATGAAATCTATGTAATGCCAATGACCTCATCCAATAGTTGTGGTGCTTTATCTTCATTTACATCTTGACTTTAATACAACTCTTTGCAGAGTGAGGCAGATAATGAGACCATGGGGCAAGAGAGTTAGAGTTTCATTTTCTGTCCAGGGCTGCAGTTACTTAACATGCTGATGATTCCTACACCCCTCTGTTCCACTCTGCCAGACATTCTTCCAAGGAATGTCCAACACTTACGTTGGATTACATTACAAAAATCCAGGGGATGACCCTCGGACAGTAAAGTATAAGGACAAAAACATTTTCTGACCATTTAATTTCTTGACCAAAGCAGTTCCCGCTCCCCACTGGAGTTGTTATTCAATGCAATATATCATAAGTCACAGGCATAAATGCAAACTCCAATCAAAACCAAACTGACATATGCAGAGAATTGTGTGTGTGAACGTGTCTGGGCTTTTGCAGGTTTTGGATGCTGACAATAGTGGCAGGTCAGTAGGGGTCAATGCAGGTTATACGAATAAAGGACTAAAGTTTGTTTGCATGAAAAATTCTGTGCTTGTATGTAATTATTTTATGGCGCTTGACAAGGGCTAGAAGTCACGAAGGGCAGATGGCATATGCATGGCTCGAGGGATTTGCATATAATTGAGCAAACAATTGTAAAATATGTCTGTCTCTATATTATATTTAAGAATTACATACAGATCTTTTTTATAACTGGTAATATCTATCTCCATTTTTCTTGCTGTGTTGCCCTTTCTTTCTCACTCCCACTCCCTCCCTCCCTCCCTTCAATGTGGTTATATAAGATCTCAAGACTTCCAAGCAGTATGGGCTGCTGAAGAGAGACAGTAACAAAGCACATGTATTTCCACCTTTGGCGAACCTTTTTCTCAACAGAAAATGAGAAAGTTAGTTAACCACCTGCAAAAGCTGTGCCAATTTAAGGGGCAAGTATGAAGCCTGAAAAATGCAACAAACGCCTGCTTTTGCAGCCAGCTTATTCAAAACACAATCTGTAATTGTCTCGTGTGTAGAGCCAAGCCACTGTGAAACGGAGTGCGCAAAACAAGATAAGTGTTTTTGGAAAATCTGCGACAAAGTTCATTATCTTTAGTGAGAAAATCATCTGCATCAGGGAGAGAGAAAGATAATCAAGGACTGAAGAGAGAATGTGAGCAAGAAGGTAAAAGAAGGAAAGAAATGTTGAATTAGATTATAGTATTTTTGGAGGATAAGGGCAGGTGTTGGCATTGGATGATACATCAGCTGTGGTAATAAGGTTACAGGTTACTTAAAAAAAAAAAAAAAAAAAAAAAAAGGTTGCTGACAACAGACAAGCAAGGATGTGGCCATGATATCATCATCCTTTTATTTAATTGAGTATGATGGGACAGTTCAACAACTTGGGTCCACCTCCTGCGCCTTAATTTAAAGCAACAGCTCCATAAACTTGTTTCCTTGGTAACAAAGGTTGAGCGGCTTTCTCAAAGGTAGAGGGAGTCAAACTGGGAAAACAAAGAGCAGAAACTACTGTCAGGAGTTGAGGAGTAAGGGATCTGTGGAACATAGTGTTACAGTGCTGCTGACATGAGCAGTGTATGTGTGCGTGTGATACTTTACTGCTGACTGTCACCAGCTGTCGGTTTATAGGCAGTGTGATACAAGCCAGAGTGTAAAAGAGAGCCTTTGCTGCAGCTGTTACCTTCTGCAGACACACACACACACACACACACACACACCACCATCGCATCCACATCCATCCTCCTGATCTCTGGATCGTTCTCATTTTATTCTTTGTCCTCATGACTTCATCTTTTCTCTTCCCCCTTCACTGCTCTCCTCCTCCCGTCTGTGGCCAGAGGCTAAGGCTGATCTGAATGATGTGTAACCCGCCAATTATCCAGCTCTGCTCACTTTTACATTAACAGACTCTCATTGAGGAGCTGCTGCATCTCCCAGCCCGGTGAGGAGGGAAATTTAATTTTGAGGACCTGGTTCCACGGACAAGGCCATACATCAGAACCAGGCCTGATGAAAGCCAGCAGCAAGGATTTTTTCTTTGTTTATACAGTCCGCACACATTTTCTATAACAGTAAAACATTCTTAACAGGTAAAAAAACAAAAACTAATACTCTAAACTAACTGAATATTCTTGCGCTTTTTAGAACAACCACATACTCAACCAGGTTGATGATACTTCATAATGAAGGACCCCTTTTCACAAACACAGTTGTATGAGCTAAAGTAAAAAGAAGATTAGCTTTAAGATTGAAAAGGAAGCAAGGTCACATGAACATCTGTATCTCTGTTTAAAGAGCGTGCAGGGGTTTATGTAAGTAACAAACCAATCCATAATTGGCTTCAATGATCCCCAAACCATATCCTTGCTATGCCGTTCATTAGTTTGATGAATATGAGGATTATTCCAATCATCTTGTTAGTTAACAAGCCAGCCTTGCAACCATGAGAACACGCAGCTCCAGCTGGAGCTTTGCTGCACACACATATCACATATATGTCCTTTTGCTGTTCTGTAAAAAGAAATCACATAATGTCTTTGCCAACATGAAAAGTTTACTTTTGTTTTAGGATACCTCACAGCCTCAGCAGTAACAACTCTGAGGTAAGGCTTCAGAAGTGCCAACGATGAACAGTAAATTCGTATGAAATAAATGAGACCACAATGCATAAAAAAGGGCTGATCCGAAAATAGCAACAATCTAAAAATACAAAATGCTTTTGCACGCATGTGTTAGAGTTATGTCCAGGAAATCCTGCAGTTGCTCTACATACATATCTAGATATTTGATTTCTTTCTCTCGAAAGTCCCCAAATGGCTTAAGGTCCTACTGTGCAGAGAATGTGTTTACCTTCACGTTAATATCACCTTTCTATTCTCAGTGCCTCTAAACCAGCCAGCAGCTGAGCCAGATTACAGTTAAGCACATATGTTATTTAACATGAGTTCAAGCAGCATCCAGAAAAAAAAAAAAAAAAAGCACAGACCTGTGTGTGTGTGTCTGTTAAGAGTAAGTGCTGATGAGGGAGGGATAGAGTGTTGAAGGAGAAGTTGTTTTTGAGTGAGTTTGGAGTGAGTAAATGGGTTACTGAGTGTGTCTGTGTGTGACACAGAGAACAAATGGAAGTGTCAGTGAATTAGCTGTTTAATTTGTACATGTAAAATGGACAGAGAGAGAGAGAGAGAGCGAGACATCAGCCTGCGATTGCATGAGTGTCTGAGTGATAGACTCAGTGAGTGAGAGGAAGATGGAGGACGACGACATGACAGGACCAGCAGATGGGAGTGTGTAAGTGTATGTGTGCGCGTGCTGTGCAGTGAAGGGTTCTGTAACGCATTCATCTTCATTTTTGTAGGTCATTCATCAGTTTACAGACAGGACACTGGCCAACTACATGCTGGATAATGTGCTTTGCATAATGGCTACCAACAGTAAAAGATATCACTCTACATGGGCCTCCAATACACACACGCACACACACACTCAAACACTAACACACTGCAACCCAATACAACAAGGCTTAAATATTTAAGAAGAGCTCCTGCTGGGCTGTTTGGACAGGGGTACTCAGTGCGTGTGTATGTTGTGGATGTGACACCAATATTTCCAGCCCAGGCCAAGTGGAAAATTATCTGTACACACACAGACAATGTCCTCATTGTTTGCTCTCACTATCTTTGAATACAGGATGGAATTAAACTTTACAGTGCAATATGACAACACATGATGGACCGGTCTCGGATACGTGTCCAAATTCAAAAGTTGGGACAAACCTAATATCACATCTATCAAAACAGAATTTGATTCAAGATACTCCATAAAGGGTCAGGTGTGTAACTGAATGGGTTTCCAGTATGCACTTATGCTTCTGTTGTTAATATCTTCTGAGAATGTCACCATCTCTAGGTATATGATATCTGACCTGCACCCACTTAAATATTTGTGTCTCTTAATCCTTGTGCTGTCTTCACTTTCTGTATACCCCCCGTGTCGTCCGGGTCAAAAATGACCTGCCTTCACTAAGCCCCTAAAATACAGCAGCTTAATTGAATCTTAAGCCTGAAATCTATTTTGCATGATGAAACAACCTGTCAGTCACCACAAACTTTGGGAATATCTGGGTCTTGCCTCTTCACACTGCAGAAAGACTGCATTTAATCAGTGGACACCATTCGTTTTTATTACAACACACCTGTCATAACAAGTACAGGTTAACTATTATTATTCATGTTAAAAGGTACCGCATAGGTGTAAACATTAATTTTGCAGCAAGAGATTGTACTTATATAGCCTAAGAAAGTAGCAGAAATGTGCCGAAAGTACTTTTGAATGTGTTTTATTCAAGGTAAACAATACTGAAACAGTTGGCAACACAGTGATACTAAAAAAAACTACAAAATACTTTTCTTGTTCCTCAATCACTCCCCCATCCACAAACTGTACAAACAACAACAATAAATAAGAAGAAAATAAGATGATAAACATAAAAAAAAATTAAAGAACACAAATCAATCTGTTTTACAGGGGGCAGGCAAGGTTCACAGCCAGTGCTGGGTGCTTCCAAGATTTATGGCCCTCTCCCAGATGTCTGGAGGATGGGTCAACTTGCCCAGTTGCTCATGTTACATCTCTCACCTACTGTCATCTACTTTTATCATCCCCTATTAGTAGTTATTTATTTTATTCTTATGTTTTTGTAATTTTCTACAACAAAAATGCAGCTAACAAAAAAAAAAAAAAAGTTCTATCTTATCTGATCTTAGGAAGAAACTAAAAATGCTTGTTTGGAATCAGTGGTAACAACAGGCAGAGAAAATGGACTGAAAAATGACAGGTCAAAGAGCAAAGGAGAAGGATTAGAGGAGAAGATAGAGCTAGACATCTATTTCAGGATTTTGTAGAAGAGGGCAGGAGTGACCTTTCATTATTGTTTTTGGGTCAGGAGTACCTTGGATGTCAAATAAGTTCACACAGTTGCACACGGGTACATAAAGGAAACGACGATATAAGTGTCTTTTGACCAAAGCAACAACAAACAGATCCTTTATAGGGACACAGCAGCTTTTTGATCTCTTCCCTGGTAGCACAGAGAATCTTGAACTGAGAATAGAGTGGAAAACAACAGACAAACAGGCTGAACAAGTGTTAGTGGGAGCTCGATTCCCTGCTCTTTAAAGATGTCTTGTGTTCACTGAACAGCATCGGTGCACCACTGACTTTAACATGAACCAGCTTTTCTGTGTTTTTAATACCCTGGTATTAAAGAGGAGTGAACTATCTACTGTCTATAGGTGATTCAGCTGCTGTTCCTAACTTAAATGACTGAAGCAATGGTGGTCGAAACAGCAAAATTATTAAATGCAATCAAAGGCGTTACATTGATACAAGTGAAGGTAATTTGCATATTTACACAATGACTCAGATGTTGCGTTATTAATGTTGGCTGTACGGTCCTAATGTGTAATTCATGTTAGAATAGTGAGCAACTGCATTATTCACAGAACTTTAAGAATTGACACCCCAAACACCAAACAAAAAAATTCTCCACGAGGGATAATCAGATGGATCAGGGAGGGAGCTCTCATTTTCATCCAGTGGATGGACACGAGGGAGATGAGTGTTCGCTCCACTCTGTACACTGCCTTCTCAGGGGACACTGTGAAAAGTGTGTACAAGGTTGGGAGAAAACACACACCAGTCGAGGTGCCAGTAACTGCTGCATGGGGGGGGGAGTTGACCTGTCAGACCAGGTGATTGGCTCCTATTCCTCCAACCATTGCTGGAGAGCTACAGTATCAGCACATTGCTGTTGCCGTAGTTGAGGGGTCATCTGGCTCAAAAAAAAAAAAAAAAAAAAATAGAGGGGCACGGGAGGTGCACACAATTTGGGATCTAAGGGTTGTATTGATGTACAGCATTTAGAGTAAACACAAGAAACTTGTGCAACAAAAAAATGGACCAGACTCATTGACTAACTCCCTAAAAACAAGCTTTTGCGTGAAAGTGTAGAGGACTACACTAGCAGATTCAGCAAACCAACACAGGCCAACTCACCTGGACTAACCGCATGGTCTCAAAGAGCCTCAAACTGGCCATGCCCTCCACTTAAATACATTTCCTCTTCCTGGATTTCTTCCTCTGTTTCTCCCAAGAGTCTGTCTGTCTTAAGAGCTCCCCCTGCTGTGCCCCCAGCTACTATGAGTTCTTCTAACCCAAATCCACTGACTGGATCTGACTGCCTCATCAGACATTTCCTTCACTATTTTCCTCACCCTCTGTCCGCTTCCTCCTAACTCCCTCAAAGCAACAACAGATCTGGCTACAAACCCTCTACATCAAAGTCCTAACCTTCCATCCTCGCTGCTCAGCATGCTTACCTAGATCTGCATACCTGAGCTTTTTCCTTTCATATGCTTCTTCAACTGAATCCTCCCACGGCACAGTCAGCTCTATGAAATATACTCTCTTTCTACTCCTAGACCACACAATTATATCAGGCCTTAGTTTTGGACAGGCTATTTCCTGGGGAACAACAAGCTTTGCTCCCAAATCCACCTGCATTTCCCAGTCCCTAGCATCCTCTAAGCTGCCTTGCCTCCTTGTTATCTTATTAACTTTCCCTCCTTCTTGAACAAACTGAATTGCCACTCTCTTTGTCTTATACCCTCCTAAATGTACCGTCCTCCGTATATCTTCAACGCCTGCAGTTAAGCTTTTTAAAACCTGGTTATGTCGCCATGTATACCGTCCTTGTGACAGACTAACCTTACAACCTGACAAGATGTGCTTTAGAGTTGCAGTACACAACAGGTCTCCATTAACCCAGAGTTGTAGGTTCTGGGGAGTTGGCAATACATCATATGTTGCCCCTATCAAAAATCTAGTACTACTTATCTCCATTCACCACAGCTTTTTCTTCTTCTACACCTTCCCAGTTCAACTACTGTCCCTGCTTAGCCTGAGCCACTGCCTTTGCACTCCTTAATATGTCCTCCTGTCTACGAACCTGCTCTACAACTAGCTTCCTCTTCTCTTTGGGACCTGCTCTACTCCACACCACTTTGCCTTGGCCTAGCCCAAAGCCTCCCCGGCCTATTTGTACATTACCCACAATCTCTGTATGCCTAAGATTGGCTTTCACTTCCTGCACTGCCATTCTTGGATTCCATTTTCTTCCCTTGGTTGGGTTTGGAACCTCCTTACTAAATTAAGCATTAAAATGCTCCAAAAAAAAAAAAAAAAAAAAAAAGGCACCACAGCATGTAAAATTGTAAAGATATGCTCCAGCAGGCTTGCTCTATGGGAGGTCTTAAAGGGTAAAAGAGCTACTCTTGATACTGCTGTATTTTAAAATGTAAGGTGTTGTATGACTCAGTTACTCAGTGAAGTGACATGACATAACTCCCAGTTATATAACAGTTATCCCAAACAGTGTTGATGGCACAGAGTGGGATGATTTATAAAAGAGTTAAGCAGTGAGACCTGCAACAGCCTTGTCGAAGTATATGGTCCAGAGGAGAACAGAATGCTTTTTAACGCTGTTTTCTCCTTTTCACTTGTTTTGCTCTAAACTTCATTTTGCTGTACTCTGACAATGACAATAAATTCTTGAATCTTGAATCTATCAGTGCTTGGTAAAGGGCTATATACTTCTGAGTTACGAGCTTCATTGAATATGTTTTGTGGCTCTTTCTTTTGCTCCAAAGTAAACATGTCTCACTATGCGGCATTACATTATAGAGAATTAGTGCTGGAACAGGATTTACTAAAGCAGGCCTGTTACACGTTACTGCTAAGCAGGAGGATGTAAATGCATTAATCTTCACAGGAAGAACAGAGGAAATTTATTTTGCCCATGTTTATTTTCAGAGTTGTCCCCCCTTGCTTCAATTTATCCTGCTAGCACTAATTACAGGACTGGAAAGTTCCTGTCAAAGTGTGTTGCAAAGCCACAGCTGTGATACTTGCTCTGTGGCTTGAGTATACAGTATACTTTCTCTGTTGTGAGCACTTCTCAGTTTAGACAGGGGCTTTACTGTCAAGCAGTGTTTCAAAGTTCACTGCAATAAATATAGGCGCTGTCAACCAGTGAAACTGGACTACACCATACTATTTCTGTCTGGATGACAGCATTGCAGTGCATGACCTCACCTGTACAGATAGAAACATACACATGCAGTGTTTGGATACATCATCAACTGGTAACTGCAATGTCAATCGCAACAGTAGTAGAAAATAAAAGTTGCTGTGACGATTAAAAAACCTCTGCCTTTAGACATTAAAGCAAATTCCAAAAGGCAAACCTATATGGCATTCAATACAGTACAGACATAAAACATGTTCAGAAACTATTTAGAGCGCTTCATTTTTTACCAATTGAAAAGACTGAAAAGATTGTCATTGTCTCCATTTCATCAATCGTCAAAATTAAGTAATGGTGCATTGTCATTTTACTACCTTTTTACAGAAGATATTTGTAGCATGTGAACATATTTATTACATACATATGCGCTGATATAAATATAGTTTTAAATCTGCACAGCAAAGCAATAAAGAAGACACAAAAACAACAGTGCAAACACACCAACAGCATGTAAAGTTGCTCAGCAGTTTTAGCAGGGTAATAGATGGTTCTGCCACTTCTCACATCTCAGAGGAAAATAGAGTACAAACACAGCACACAGTGAAATACCCTGGGAATACACACACACACACACACACACACACACACACACACACACACACACAAACTAACTCATTATCTCACTGTCAGTGAAATTCAACACAACATATTTATATAGCTTCTGACCATGGAAATTACTATGGGCTCACTGTCAACAACAAATCATAAATATTCTGAGTTTACCATGTTTGAACAATGTGATTAAAACCTGACAATATTTTTAACTTGGTTCCTTTCTCATTGGAACAGAAAGTATGAATAAAATCTGATTTATCCTTCAGTGTCCTGCATTTTTAAAAACTTTTAAAACATTAACATTTAATGAGTTAAATGGGGCAGTAAGGACGTGAAGGCTTCTGGAGCATAATAATCCTTTATAATTTGAAAGAAATGAAAGTAATTTGAACTACTGAAAGAAAAATCTAGCAGACACTGATTAGCAACATTGAATAGTAAGTCAGTTATCATCTTAACAACTGACAACCAGTAAGAAAGATTTTGGGGGCTCATATATATATATATATCCCCTGAAAAAAAGAAATGTGTTATTGTCAAATTAGAATGAGCATATCATACTGTAGGTGTTCATAGGGATCAGACCGATAAATCAAACACCCTCTATGGCGGGACATCTGCCATTAAATCCTTCAAACTTTAGTTCAGAATTCAATTAATTCTGACTTAAAGTTTCACCATTATGGGACATTTAAGTTGTAGAACCACTGCCATACAGTCATTTCAGTATCTCAACTGACTGTTGGTAATGAACAAAAAAAGAAAGAAAGAAAAGAAACAAAACAGGTATTGAAGTTCAGCAAAAAGCAGCAGGGAGTGAAACGTGTTACTGACACTGTGTCATATTAGATACAACATGATGAGAAGAGTGAATAAGCGCTTTTCTCCATTTTTTCTCCCTCTACTCATTCTGCCTCTTTCTCATCTAGAAAGACTTGTAGTGTGTCATTAGTGCTAACAAGCTCAAGGATGGCTGCTTTCAGAAGCTTAATGATGAGAGGGGTGGAGATGGATCACCTGACCTTGCTGCTCTTTCAGATATTCCGCTCTTACCCAGCCAGAATAATCCATTTAATTTCCCCTTAAAGCGTTTACTCCCAGTTGTTTCTCTGCCAGGGAAAATGTTTGGTCCACTGTCGTGCACATACAGTCCTACCGTTATGACTGTGTGGTTTTAAAATTTAGACCCAGGCACTGGCCCTTGAAAAACACAGTGAGCCCTCAGTATTGTGAGGCTTCCATCATTGATCTAATGGAGAGAGAGAAATGATGATGGCTGTGGGAGGGCATCTATCTCATGCAGCTATGAGAAGGAGCTTGAACCCCAACAAAAGGCAAGGCCATTAGGAGGTGAACAGCTTGATGTCTTCATGAATCTCGGGTCCAAAGCAATTAAATAGTTATTACAATGTCAATGATTATGCTAAATGCTATCACACTCACTGTTCCTTGATATGTGCAGAGGCAGAAATTTGATCTGAGGAATTAGAAGCTGATAGCAATGGTGAAGTGAAGTATTCCTGAACTCCTGATTCTCTTGTCCCATTTTTATTCTGCTCAGCCCCTCCCTCTCTAGGGCATAGCCATCAGTTTCACTTCCTGTTTAGCAGCTTTTCTCCCTTGTCTCTTATGCCTGTCTTAGCCGTTTTTGCTGTCCTTGTATCTGCTTCTACCTTTCTCAAGCGTACTTGTGTAGGACACTTTTCAAGTGATATTGCATGATGCGCCTCCAACAGATTTTCTGTCATTCAGTAACTATTGTCTCCTGTGCATAGATCTCAACCTGAACCACAAGATCAAAAGCCAACTTGGGTCCAAATGCAATAACATGCAAATGTCTCGTCTAGTTTCAAATGTATCAGTCTTAATATATTTAATAAGTCCATGAAAACAAAGAAATTCCAAAACATGGAAGATTTCCAAGGTTTGAAATCCCTGAAATAGCTCAAAACCATACTACACACTCCTTTCAAAATTTAACAAAATCAATTCAACCCAACCTATTTCTCTGAACTACTTCCACATTTACTACGACAGCCACAGCTGATTAGAACACCGGTATCTTAATATGAACATATTCTGCCACACAGGGATTGGTTTCTAAGGTCTGTTATTATGATGGATAAAAACCTGCATCCCCAAAAACTGACAAATGTCACTCACATGACTTTACAAGAAAACAAAACATACTGTATTGCTGATGCTATAACAGTTTTAATCAGTTACAGTTTGCTAAGCTTATTTCTCCAAAGAACAATGGAAATGTGCTGGTTTTCTCATGAATTATCTGCGAAATCAAGATGAATCAGGATGGGTGTATTTCGTTTGCATGATGCCAAAAGTGGCTGGTACCTGCTAAATCTTAAACAGAACACAACAAACTTTTCGTAAGATTTTCAATGTCGCAATTCATTGCAAGCCTACTTCTCTTCACCATACCTATTCTGGGTTCTGACATAAAACGGACTGGTGTGGGGTCATTCCACTGTAAATCCTTCAGAAGAGCCACAAAGTACACAAGAGAGCTTTGCATCACAAGCAGCAGTGATGAACGGCACAATGGTGCATAAGCATAATTTGATGTGTTTCCAGTTAGTACGGTCCAGTCAGGACCAACCCTGACCTCGAAGGCCTCAATTACTCAGATTAATAAAAGACACGGCTCATTGGCCTGCTTGACTGGGCTGGTCCCATTCTGTCAGTCGGCCTGTCTCTCACAAGGAACCTGATACATGGTGGAAGATAGAGTGACAACTGGGGGAGCTACCACCCCTCCATCATTCCTTGCTCCTCCTCCTATTCTTGATTAGTTTCCTTTTCACAGAGTTTCACGGCAACTGTATGTGAGACCCCAGGGAACAGGCTTTAGCTAATGTCTTGGCTTTTTCATTGCCACATGAAAATAAGGTGTAATTGCACACCCACTACAGTAGGTGGCAGTGGCGCTTTCATGTGGCACACCATTAAATGGTTCGAGATGAAGAAAGTGTGTATTGTGTCTAAAAACTGTGGCAGCAGAAAGCAGGAAGCCAAATAAATTAAGGCGACACCAACAGACATTACACCCCAATCACTCTGATAAGCTGCCGGAGTTTGGCCATTAAATTGGCTTGTGAAAGACTTCATTCAATTCAATTACCAAAAAAAAAAAAATAATCATAGTTTCTTATTTATTTCCTTTCCTGTTTCCATTTTTTTTCTGTAGGTTGAAGTGTTTTATTTGCATCCAGCATAAAAACTGCAGCTGCAACGGAGTGGAATAACTGTAGCAGTCCCGAACAAAGAAAAAAGCTGAAAGGGGAAAGAAAGAAAGAAAGAAAATGGTTAAAGGCTTTCATTTATTGTGCTCCTGTGGTAATGATAGTGATAAATTGTATTTATTATTTCTTAATTTCATTTAAGCTTATTTTGCAGTCACAAATGGTTCAAGCTGTTGTTGTAAGTTGGTTTTATAACTTATCTCTTGGAGAATGATGCAGCAGTGTTTAAGGTTTACAAGGATTTAACATTGTTGAAGTTCATGGAAATTTTTCTGAAATGCACTCAGACTGAAAAACAGGGTTAAAAGGTAATCTTAAAAGGGATCTGGATTTCTATTTTTGGTTTACTTTCATTCTAATAAACAAAACAAGCTATGCAGAGGTAACAATTTATAGACAAATAGACATAAGATAGACAAATAGACAACAAAAAAAATACTATCGCATTACTATAGTAGTACTATACTAAAAGACTAGTTTGTGTGTGTGTGTGTGTGTTTGGGGGAGCGCAAGAGGAAACAATTGAGAACCCCTGCCATAGGTCAACATGTCAGTGTGAAACTGGCACTGAGAATGGTGACTCGAGTTACAAAGGAGCAACTTGACTCCATCTATGCTTGATGAGGCAGAGAACTTTAAGACTATCTCATTTAGCTGCCTATGCTCATCATTGAGTGACAGGCTCAGGAGGGTGTGCATCCGCCATGAGGGTCAGCATTAGCCGACTGAGTAATCTCTGTGTCATCATCCTTCACAGCCCTAAGCAAGCTGGCACATAGACTTGGTGCCCGCTTGATGACAGACTCCGTTGGCACCTGTCAGTCAGCGGGCAGCCAAGTGTGGCACCCTCCATTAGTTTGGCTGACAGCCGTGAACCCACAGCATCACTCACTACCTCGCACCACCGGCGTTACACCATCCTGCCAGCACCTGCTCAGAGGCCTTTCAGCAGCACACTTATAAGCATGTGGATGCAAAACACACACACACACACACACACACACACACACACTTACCCAAAGACACACACCTTGGATTTGGACTGAAATTTGTGACCTGGAGACAAGGCTAGGGCAACACATTGCAATGGCAACTATCACTCGGTCCTTCTCTTCATCTTTCTATCATTGCTTTCCTCAGTGCCTCCTATTTTCCTTCCAGGACATCGTTTTTCTTCATGCCTCTTGTCATCTGAGGTCCATGGTTAATTCATGTAGTACTTGGCTTTGGGACTGGTAGCCAGGAGCTAGTCATTTCACTGATTCAACTTGGCTGGGTTTCAAGGTTGAACAGGGCACACATCTATCTGAGACCTCCTGAATGCTCAAAGCTTGCCAGAGACCCAACTGTTTCTTTCCAAGATCCACCAGCCAGCATCACTTGCTCCTTCGCTATACTTATTCCAAGAAGCCTCTGTTGCAGTTTATAGGGGATTAAAAACTGTAAGATCCTTGAGCTTCACTTAAAAATATTATAGTGCTCTCATTAGATTATAACTTAAAAAAAAAAAGAAAAAAGGTCTCTGGACAGCAGCAAAGTATTGCCCCTGTTTGTCTGATCTGCTCTGTATGTACTTAGCAGCTCAGGGCTGCAGAGGGACTATTCAGATCAATATTCCCCTTCTCAAAATTCAGTGCTGCTCAGGAGAGGGCAAATACCTTTGTAGTGCTGCTACTGGTGAACTCTGCTTCCACCTCTCCCTGTGAATCAATGCATTTTATCAGCCAGTAAACACCTCGGACACTGATGAAGGATATCACGGCACACAAAGGCTCCCTTTTTGATCATATGAGTTACATGACCATTTTTGGTCAGCTCACTTAAACACTTTGTAGTAAGAGCAATCGTGAGAGTTACTTTATGAGGAAAAGAGAAGTACTGAGGTAAATCTTAAACAGTCTAAATCAACTTTTTTTTGAAAGATACTGTTTACATACCTGACAGGAATGATAACAAACTACATAAACTGCTTAGATGGTAAGCGAATGAATTGCTAACATTTTATTTCTAAGCAATTATGCTCAGGAAGATTTGTCTTTAAATGAGCCTGTTTTTGAATTATTTACTATGAACTCTAGACTGCAGTGAAATAATTGACTAGGTAACAAACTAGCATAAAAATGAGGACCATTTGATGGTCTGAGTTAATGTTTGGAGAGATTTACCACTCTCATATTAGCATCATAAAGTACTTTAAAAGCATTGTGTGTTTATGTGTCCATAACGCAACAACTAGTCTTACAGTAAGTATCTGAGTGCATGTGGCTGTGTATGCTACATAGTGAGTAGAATAAACATGACACACATTCATAAGGCATTGTTAGCATCAACTCACAGCTATGGTGAGGGACTAGAGAATGCATTATGTCGATGAGTGTCCTCTCAAGATACAATTACAAATGTGTATGGGTATGAGTGAGTGTGATGTGTGTATGTGTGTGTGGCTTATCCATCTGTCTTCTGATCAATGGGAACATGTGTTAATGAGTGTTTACTCCACGGCTGACTGGACCATCAGGGTCCAGCGTTAACCTCCTCTGTCTGCTACAGTTACTGATGTAACACATCCTGCTGGCCTGCCAAACAGACAATACACACAACACAGACAGACAGACAGACAGACACAGACACACACACACACACCTTTTTTTGAAATACCATCAACCCACTGATACAAGAAAAATGATGCACAGTAAGGAGGCCCCTTGTTATTGGCTAAACATCTAATTCATGAAATAATCATATTAACGCAAAGGGACTTGTTTTAGTTATATATACACATCATTTATATACACAGCCTGCACACATTCAATGATTTTCATAGACTGTACAAAGTATCACATATGGAACCATTTTCCATATTATGGCTTAAGCAGGAAAACTCGTGATCCAAAACCTACAGTGATATTCAGCATTGCCTACAGACTTCTTGTGTGTTCTCATACACAGAATGTTAAGATTTTTGTATTCTCTTTCACCTGTCTAACCAGCTGAATAGCATCACGACTGAGGTTGTCTTTCGATGCAACATCCCTTCAGAATCATTCAGCCGAGCTAGCAGTGTCGACTCCTTTTAGTGTGCATGCGTGTGTGTGAGAACATGTGTATTGACATTTCTCTGCATTTCTCAGTGAATGTCAATTTCTCATACTTAGAGACCACAAGAAGAAAAGAGAGTAATGTAGTGTTCCAGAAAACGGAACAGGACAACTGAATGTAAACACTTCTGAAGTCTGTCAGTGAAAAGTGTGTGTGTAATTTCTTTCCCTTCAGCACCCGGACAGAAGATTGGCATATAGATCTTTAGACTTAACCTGTGGGTTACAGCAGAGCGTGGGACAAAGCACCTCTATGCTTACTGTATCAAACTAACTGAAAAGCCACATGTAGGACTGAAATTAGTAAAAGGCAAAGACAATAAATAATAAGTATTCACAGATTTTCTTTTTCTTCTTTTTGCTGGTTCTTTATATTTACCAGCTCTCTATAACAAAAGGTTATTGCCGGCCATTATCATTCAGCTCTGTTGAGGTCTGTCCATCTATACCCAACGGCACAGTGTAAATGTCAAAATATGGATGGCTGAGTAGCTGCTCCAGCCATAAAAATGAGAAGCTGCTTAAACATGCCTGCTGCAGGGTTTCTTGGTTACAACTGCCTCTGTTACAAAATGTCCCACTTTCCCAACAGGAAATTGTAGCAGTGTAAGAGATAAAACTGTGTAGTCTGTCAAACAAGATATTTTATGTAAAAAAATTATGCTGTTCAACATTAACTTAAACCAGATACGACTTTAAATATTTAACACTTTACATTCATGAATATGTGGAAAGATTCTTTCTGGGGTCAAGGACTTCACAGAGAAATGCACTAGCATCCAAATACAGGGCATTGGCCCTCTAATCAAAGCAAAACTCCTGGACTTTGAAAAGCAGAAATTTCCCAAGAGAGACAGCACTGGTCGAATCCAATTTCCCTCTAGATTAACCGACCGTTCACGCAAATTATAATTCAAGGAGACAGTGATGTGATTAGAGGGAGCTTATCCTCTCTCGTCTAGCAGTTTAACCAAGACAATCAACAACAAGTAAGGGCAGAGGTGCTGCATGTTGACAATTGTATGGCAAGTATATTTATTCGAGCATGTTAAGTCCACTTACACAATATGATTGAGTTGAAACTTTTGAAAAATTCAACAGGAAAACAACTACACATGGTATTCGTCATAAGAGACTGAGACTGACTGCAACCAGAAAAATCTGAAAATATGGCTCATAATTTCTGGATTCTAGTATGGTTTCATTTCTGATTTTAAAGGACCCCAAGTACCACTGGGCTAAAAACACCCTGTCATGGTGTCAAATGCCCTCTGCCAAAGATTTACAAAGGATGACTATGGCAGTGAAATGAAAAGGAAAGATAAATACATGTGGAACAGCATCACATCTAATATTACCTGCTGTGTATTTGGTGTGTTTGTTTAACAGTATCCTCAGCCAGCCATTATGTCCTTGATATTTTATGCATAAAAACACACAAGGCAAGCACACATTACCATTAGGTGTGAATGCAGAAGTCCTAGTCACCAGTGTATTATGTGTTAATCGAGGGAGCAATATTTTAAGGTTAAAAGGGAGCCTTTGTGGAATGAACAGTGACATGGCAGATTGATAAAGAGAAACACCTACACGATAGTCATGGCAATGTATAATGTAGAATGCGTAATGGAGGTGAGTCAGCTGAAGAAAGTATACAGTATTTTTGGCACTATAAGGCGCACTTGAAATCCTTAAATTTTCTCAAAAATCGGCAGTGCGCCTTATGTATGAAAACAGGCCCATTCATTGAGATTGCGCCTTATGGTCCACAAAATACGGTACATTCTTTAGCTCAAAAGCCGTATTTCTCCACTACAGAGATCCGAAATAAACCCTCCATACAATTCTGTCTCCATATAAATGTATCTTTTTCTATTTGTTCCCGTCACACACAGTAATGTTTGACAGGGAATTTACAAGTCCTTTTCAACATTCCTCTGTCCATTTTTTTTTTTATTTCTTTTCCTCATGGCCAGTGTTCTGAGGCACTAACACAAATAAATCAATGTCCTAATTAGTATGCCATTTATTTACAGCAAAGCAAGATAGCGTGAAATACCTCAATTCGCATAATAATGAGAAAGGAGGTCTCAGAAGAGTCAGCTTTAAAGAGCTTATCTAGGGAGAAGACACTGAATAAAAGAAGAAACAGGTCAGAGCCACTACACGCAATGACCACAAAGTAATGCTGTTGTGTTACAGTGTTACAACTACTGGGCTGCTCTGTGCCTCATGCTTCACTACTGTGATGAACAAGCTAGACTTCACTGATAGTACTCCATTTACTGTGTCTGCTACAGTACAGTGGTCAAGAAAGCTCACGGCACAGCAAACACCACAAGGCCAAAATAAAAAAGGTTGCCATGCAAATTAAAAAAGCCTCAATGCAAATGAAAAAAAGTCACAATTCCAATTAAAGCTACACTGAAATGCTCAGTCCAATTGTATAATTGGTCTAACTTCTTTCACCACATGGTGAGAAGATCTCTCTTTCTGGCTGCATTTTGTTGTGTATTTCTCACAATCTCCCAGTAAATCAGTTGCTTTTTCAATTAAGCTGAAGTCAATAGATTTCCTTGTTTTGCATTGAAGAAAAATATTGCCTGATAATAAGTTGGAAGATGAGGCAGCATGGGGGGTTGAGTTGCTCACAGGCACACTCTCTCCCTGTTACCTGTTGGCCTCTCTGCCACTTACTAATTGAAATAAAAGCCTTAAAAAGCCTCAGAAACGTATTTGAAATTTTTGAAATAAGCAATTCAAATCCTGCTTCAACCTCCCTCTCTCAATTGTCCAGGTGAAGGAGTGTAGCAGGGGATGAGATGTGCTGAGCCTGGTGGAAGCTGAAGGTGAAAGCCAGTCATCCTGAACTGTACAATTAAACCAGCAAGTGGCAGCATGAATGGGCTGCTCCCCTGGAGAGCAGCAGATAAAGGAGGGTGGCCACTCCACTGGGGAAAAGACTTTATGGTTTATGAAGGTCCCACCAAAGCACTGAAATCAGAGAGGAAGAGTGGTCATGTCCGACAGCTCCTCCCTGCCCTATCCTTAAACAGTCCCTTTGTTCCTTCATCTGTCACACAGCCTATACTCATATTTCTCCTCAACATAATTACGCCAAGTAATCCAATAACATTATGTATATTGTTGGTGGACTGCATTTATTGGTCTTGACATTCTCAGATATGTTATACCTAACAGGAGCCAATCAATTCTTTTACATTTCATTCAATAGTTTATCAGAAAGCACATTTTTGTATAATTGCAGACTAAAGGTAATAATAGATCTTATACTATTACTGTTATTAATATTATGAACATGAGGTGAAATGACAATTTCAATGTTGTATTGTCCTCCGAAGTTACTGTACATATATTTTTAATTAATTTCATTCATTATTTACAGCTCTCATGCTTGAATGAGTGCCTCATTCATTGACACTTTGTTCCTTTCTACTTTGACCTTTTTGTCACTTTTGGCCCAGCTTTTCTCTTCTCTCTCAGCTAGCTCCAGCTTGAGGGGAAACCAGTGTGATCGCTCACTGGATGTGGCTGTGAAATTGGATTGAAAATGAGCTCGGTTTGCGTGTTGAACGAGGTGAGGGGGGCGGTATATCGAGTCGACATTCAGCAGTGTGTTCGATGGAGCTTAAAAATAAGATGCTCTTATGGACCCTGGCACTTTGATTCAAGTTGCTTATAAAGAGAGTCTCATATCTGAGGAAAAAGGGGTTGTGGCTCATTACAGAAAAGCCATGCAGTAATAAATAATCACTCTAGATATTAAAGTTGTCCTCATTGCAATAGGTATTTAGTTTTCTGGTAATGCAAAAGTTATTGTGAGATTTACATTTTTCAGATTGGATTATGTTAAGTAATCCATGAAAAGAAACTGAGAAAAAAATATTTATGAGTCCATGAAGTAAATTTACAACATATGTATACAATACTGACATCAACGTCTTCCTGTGTTTTTCATTAATTACATAAATCAGTAACAGAAAACAGTGCAGCTCTATAAGTTAGTACTGTTTCCCCTTCTCAGTTGCATTGCTTCTGTGTTTCACTCATTCTAAGCATGCTTCTAGGTTTCCATTACCCCATTAAGCCTTGTTGCAGAGATAAGGCTGTGAGCAAGTTCTCCTGGGCTCGCACACATACACTCGCAGAGAGGGAGGGAGAGAGAGATGTCAAGCTCTCCCCACAGACCCTAACTGTTGTGTCAGGAAGAGCAGAAATGTACACATTTAGGCCCCCTTGGCTGGTTCTGTTACTGTGCATCCTGTGTCATCTCATCTCATCCTGTGTGGTCTTTCTGTCACTTCCCTTGGAGCTGTTATTTATCTTCTTTGCTGTTTTTAGGTGCCACATGAGCCTCTTTTAAAGAGAAAGTACAACATTTGCAGGGGAAAAAAACATTTTAATAGAAGAATATGGACAGAAAATATTTGTCAAAAAAAAAAAAAAAAAAAAAACAGGCATCATGGAAAATACCATGGTAGCCAGTGAAACATCCCGCTGTACGTGTCTCTCCACCTGGTGTCCCTCTCCCTCAGACTGCCTCCCAAGCACACCAGTTTTATTCTTGAATATACTCACCAAGTCACATGTCATGCTATGGTAGATGATGCTAGGACTTTTTGTAACCAACAATTGGTGAAAAGCAGACCTGCTGGTTGGCATGAAGCCAACATGTACCAAATTTAGAGCTGTAACTTCTTTTATTTCTGTCCTTCACCTAAAGTTGGCCATCTAGCCTTCCAGTAGCATCTAGTGCACCCTGAGGGAGAAATATAACTGCTTATGCTGTAAACACAACATTGGCTAAAGCGCTTGGTAAGACTGCAAAGTAAACAGCTGTTCATGTTTAAGATGTGTTGCAATAGTCAAATTTACAAATAGCTCTAATAAACAATCAGTAGTGAACTGCGTCGTGCATTATGAATCTGTTCTGTCTACTATTGATGCAAATGTAATATATGAATATATCTTACAGTGAAATAGTACTTTGAAAGTACCTGTCACCTTAAATAATGAGTTAACTGCTGCTGTTTTAAAAGTAAAGAATGGGGTCATGTGGTTGTATATTGCCAACAACATTTTTGTCCTAACATTTGCACAGTATTAAAGAGTGTGAGGCTGTGCAATTAAAATACTCCCTTAACATATCTTAGTGCAAAAAGATACAGGGGAGTTCAGGCAACATAAACAGTTAAATGAATATTTAAATAAAACAAAATCCCACAGCATGAATGGCAGGATGCGACTTGTAGAGAGAGACAGCACAGAACAGCATAGCATTCCTTCAGACAATTTGCTAGTGTTTGTGCATGCAGCAGTGTGTGCGTTTATGTTTGAGTTGGGCCCCATTGGCTATCTGTGCGTGCGTGTGTGTGTGTGTGTGTGTGTGTGTGTGTGTGTGTGTGTGTGTGTGTGTGTGTGTGTCTCCCAACTGGTGACTTATGGGAATAAGTGGCAATGGGCTGCTGAGGGACCACTGAGAAATCGGCAGTAAGATATGCTCACAGACAGGAGGAGTTGAGGGTGGTAATTGCCTGTGTACGGGAAGAAGGACATTACCAAGAGGAAGGCTTCGTCTTTAGCAATTTGAATGTGTGCAGGAGTTTAAGAAAAGTAAGGAGAAGGATAAACTGGTAAAAAAAAAAAAAGGGAAGTCTCCTTCAAAACTTTCTCTCAATGAGTTTGGGTGTCAAAGAAAAACAACATCACCCTGGTCATCATGATGAAAACTCAGAGGGATGTTATTACAGAGAGAAGCATTGCAGAGGAAACACTGACCATGGGGAAAGGAAGACGGGCATGATAAGAACTTTTGGTGAAGGACCCAAAGGAGTCAATATATACAGCAATTCAGCCAGCGCCCAACTCATTCAATTATAGGGTGCCATTACTCGCAGTAGTCAGGCCTAAGGTGAGCAACGTAAATATCAGGAGAAGTCAGATCTCCAAGTGAGAGGCAAAGGACTGAAGGTGCCCTGAGGCTGGCAGCTGAGATTTACAGCTGGGCTGGTGGAGTTGAATTTAAAGTTAGGTGAGGAATATAGCATCCCAGCCAACACATATCGTCTTCTTATCGCTAGTTTGTCCTCTGTAAATCACCAAGGAGAGAACCATTGTTCTCAAGATTGATATAATTTTTTGACATGATTGATACGAGTATATTTAAACTGGTTCTCATGGTTCAAGAATAATGGGTACACTCGGCAAATAGCATATCGTTCGAGTGAATTTTACTTGAACATATGAGGCACCATTTTAAAGAGTTTTCCAAGTTAAATAGGAGGATTTCTGAAGTTACTCTTCAGCATGCTCACATTACACAGGCTGTATTCTCACAAGACCCACCACCATTCCTGAATCCTCAGAAATCTTACAAAAAGTTAAATTGGCCACTGAAGAAGGAAGCGTTACAGATCATTAGAAGGGCAAGAACAGATGGCTCAAGAAAGAGAGCGAGCTGGGGGCTATAGATTTGTAAAACTAGCCCATAACGTGAGCTAGTAGTCCAGGGGCCTGTACCACAAATCAGGCTTAACAAGCCCAGAAAATGGCTTCACTTAACCTAACATCCTCACTTGTGATTTTTGGTCCCATGACACTGGTTGGCAACTTGATAAGTCACACAGGTTTGTCCTGTCTGGTTGTCAGCACATGCACATACTGTGAAGGGGGAGTTAACAACATCGAACCAATAGGAAACCTGGGTGAGTCTCTGGCAGAGCAGCTTACTTCACTAAGGATATTATCATCAATAAGTTTGATGAATTTAAGAACATAAACTCTTCAAGCAACTCTGCTTCTACAGCGTTTTACAGAATGCAGCTTCCACACAATGGAAGGACTGCTGGGAAAAACACTGACTGTGTAAATGCATACGTTCTAATATCTAACATACAATGCAAAAGCTTCTACTATCTGACTGGCCTATCATGTAGACACATCTCTGACAATAATGGCACCTGTGTATTCGCTTAGATTCATGGTGCATGTCAAAGTTGTCACATGGGTTAATGATAATCCGGCCTCTGACCACCACCACTGTGATTGTGAACGATGTTGTACCTTCATTTACCTGATACTTTTCACTATGTACTGCACCACTTGTGAATAATTCAACTTATTTATTTCTTGTGATCCATCCACTTTAATAATCTAATCAATATTATTAGGCCTATTTATTTTTAGTTTTTTTATCCATCTATATTCTAAGTTTTGTGTATAAATATTCTTGTGATATTTCAATACCAAAGTAAAGAATGCCGTTTTCTCAGGGAATTAAAGTATTTCTGACTTTGTTGTCTAACTTCCCTGCTGTATCATTAAAGCTCTCAGTTATGGCCTGCTTTTCCTTTATGGATACGTTTTCTTTGTGCAGTGGTTAAAAAAGGCCGAACAAAATTAGAAAAACATCAACATTTAGTATTTCTGCATCATTTCTCTTTAGCATGTCCTTCAACATTCACAAAACTGACCCAGCGTAAAGCCGCATGCCACATCCACCTGAACATTTCTCTGCAGCAGGTTTGTGAATGTGGTGGGTTCACCTCAGTAAAAGTGAGCCAACAGTGCTTTGTGACACTTTAACTGCACACTGATTAACTGATGGATGACTGTGGAGATGGAGCTGACTGATACAAATGACAGTTGTAATGGCTCTGACAGAGAGCCCAGGAAGCCAGCTGCCAAAGAAAACACAAGTTCCTGGTGGCTGCAGTTTGCAAGATTACAGTTGGACTTTGGTGTCTCTGAAAGTGTTGCGGAATTTGTGTTATTCTGCCACCACATGCATCAAGAAGGTTTATGACTTAAATTCTTGGCTTGTGAAACCAAACAGAGAAATGTAACATCACACACTGAATTAATTCTCTCCATTTGCAAATTAAGCAACACCTTCAACCTCAGCCAGATGTCTTGTTTATTCCTGCTGCGCTGTATTCATCTCACTTTTGAAACCCTTCACAAAGAGCAGCCACCAACACTAGAAGAGAGTTATCCTGGCATGTGAAGTTCTCTAAATGACGCATACTCTCCTTAACACATTCTTGTGTAATTTATTTCTCTGTACAATACTTCACTTCAGAAAACAAAGCACACACCACTAACTGCTTCAACAAGTGGAGAAAAAAAGGTTAAAAGTTCCACTTAGTCACTATGGAGAAAGGAAGACTGGACTGAGAAAAAGTGTTTCAGGCTGCCTCTTCTCTTCATGAGAGCTCTTGACACTTAGTATGAAGGCGTCCACTTTCAGATGACATCTCGATCAGTGAATCACTTTAAAGCAATCAGAGCCCACTTGACACCAGGTCACGGATTCACTTGGCAGTGGCAGCCTATGTCATTTCTATATTTTTCAGAGAAATGCATGGTCAGGTGGAAGCAGCTGGGTGCAGAGTCCATTAACTTCCAGAGAGCTGTAGGACAGCTTGAGAGGCCTTTCGATGGAAGCTGCTCACCTTGACTTTAGGGCACTTTGTATTCCCAAAGGAGCTGGAATGCTGAATCCACAGCGCTAGAGTTTCCATTTGCCTTGTCTGCTAAAACAACCTGTCATATATTCCCAATGGTCACTTACAGCTACAGATTTTAAAACAGAGGGAGTCAAGGTTACAAGTTGACTCTCAAATTTTCATTACAGTGCGCGTAAGCCATTCTCCACAATTGTATTGGTAAGCAGAAACCAATGTCCGGGAGGAGACACAACAAATTGCAGAAACAATACAACTTCACATTCCATCAAACTCAACTCTTCAATATCCAATACCTCCTCTGAGGCTGCTATAGAGTAGAGTTTTTAGCTTGCAAACCTTTCATAACAGTTCAATTGATTGAGTGACAAAAAGCATTTATGAAACTTTTCAAACTCCACCTAAAATGACTCCACAGCACGCCCTAAAATAATAATTTTTTCACCAGTGAATAAATAACATACTACATTCTGCTTTAGCTCTGTGAGAAGCTCACATCAAACAGAGGAAGACTATCTTGCTATCAATGTTCCGATTATACCAAAAATACAGTATGGCTTGAGTGTTGAGAAGTGGATTACATTTTTAATGGACACTGACACTTCATGCATTTCACCATGGCTCCAACTTCTGACTTTTCCCACCAAGTAAAATTGCTGTCTTTTGAAGAACCAAAAAACCAGCAAGAGGCATGTGTCTTAGTTATATGAGGTGTATTTGCTGTGTATTGTGTGTTTTGGGATAACTGTTTACTTGCATGTCTATGACCAAACTTTACTAAATCTGGTGGTTCTGTTATGCAAAATCAAGAAGTGACAAATCATAGGAATCAAACTTTATACACTTATTTACTCAGATAATCTCACTGCCTATGGTTGTGTAGCCATTGAACATCCAGAGAAAAGACATGATTCACCACTAATCCCATGTGATTACAACTAAAGAAGAGAATAGAGCACAAATTCAAAGGTTCTTGACAAAATGTGTTACAGGGGAATAAACTGACTATAAAAGCCCATTTGTAATTTTATTTTTGTTCGCCCTCAACTGTATTGGCCACTGTGGGCACCAGCGGAAATCCCAATGGGTCAGTCTATGAAGCTTTAAACATCCCTCTCTGCATGCCTGTTAGTCATTCATGAGTATTCAGCTTGAATGTTTCAAAAGTGGGCTTGTGTGTATTCAGCACAAACTGAACGAAACCAAGCTTGCATCACCCGCTCTCCTCTTTTAATTCATGATACTTCACTCGATTACTGCAGATAAACTACATTTATTACTCGTATTGTACAGAAGGATACAGGAAAAGAGTGAGAGTCCATCCCTGAATGCTGAAACTAGTAAACCTGAATAGTATGATAATTACAGAAAGATTGACAAGACCGGCAACTGCAGACGTGACTGCAGCACATAAGTACAGCAATCTTAGCCCTTTGACCTTTTGGAGGGAATGTTGAGTATCTTCTAAAGTCTAATGCAGTAATTTCAAAAAGGCAAACACAAGTGCATCTAAAAATGGCTTGATAATCTCCTGGGACCTGAAGTAGACCTCCCACATAGGCTGTCAGGAAGAAGGCTCAGCAGACATTATACTTTCTGCGTCAGCTGAGAAAGTTCAACCTGCCTCAGAAACTGCTGGTCATTTTATACACCACTATCATCCAGTCTGTTCTCGGCACTTCCATCACTGTCTGGTTTGGACTGGCCACCAAGCAGGACAAGGTCTGCACTACAGAGCTCTGTTCGCTCTGTTTGGAAAAGATTAAAAGGAGAAGTAGATTAGATTAGAGAAGTAGATTAAAAGATTACAAGAAACAGTCTACACCTAAAAAAAAACTCCAAAGATCAATAGCCAACCGGCAACACTGATCAATTGTTTAACTTAATCCCATCACTCACTCGCCATGGCAGATGTTGAATTGACCTGGGACCTTCCAGCCAAAAATACACCAGAGAGAATGAGATTTTTCCGTAACAGGTGCAATACACTGCACATCTAAATATGTGGGTGGTTCACACATAAGCAAAAATCTCCAAGCAATATGTAGGATTTCTGCTGCCGGAGGGGGGGAAAAAAAAAAAAAAAAAAAAATCACAACACAAGCAAGTTCAGCTGTCTCAAAGCAGGTATGAGCAGCAGTACGTCTGAAACTTTACAGACCTGAGAGGCACAAAGGAGGAAGCACAAGATTAGAGTGCTGTGTGAAAGTTTACACCTAATGCATTAATGTCTCACTACAACCACACAACTTTGCTTGTGTTAATTTGAATGTGTGTGCATGTGAGAGTAGGAGACCAAGACAGCCCATTGATCTGCTTGCAGGTGAGAGACTGTTAGTGGTTGGTAGGAGAAGATGAGCGCCGTTTGGAGCAACACAACCAACCCCCAACCAGCTTGAATTAACTAGTATGACATCAAATTTGAACAGCCATAGTGTGTGTCTACTGTATGTGTGTGCGTCAGTAATGAAGATTGAGAGAAAGAAATGGCCCAGCCCTGGATAAACAGGAAAAATGGATGGAAAAGAAACCCTTATGAGCAATTGCACAGGAAATTGATAATGACAGGAGATTTCTCCTTAATTTCCCTATCAGGCATCAGTTAAGTTTGCAGTGAACAGCTGCTTTCTCGGCAATAGCTAAAGGTCTGCAATATTGCAGGAACTTAAATACCACTGCGGCAGAAGATAAGGCTAGATTTTAGAGATCAGAAACCCCACAAACTCGTCTTTGAAGAGGAAGACCCTAAATTAAATTTTACACATTTATGTGCGTGCCACATTATGTACAGTAATTTTTTTATGAAATTAAAAGGACCCTTGTATTGTTACAGTCATAAAGATAAAGACACCTTTTCTGCATAATAAAGGAAGAACTGATATAAACCAAGTTGTCACCTATTTTCCACAGTGTTTCCATTTAGGGGTAAACCATCTCCAGCCAGCAGATTATATCTTTATGTCCTTGTAATAAAAACAACAACAACAACAACAACAACATAACGTACCAACTAACAGCGTAACAGCTGGTCTGTAGTTTCAGGTTTTATCTGTCAGTGACCACTCTGTGCATGCTTTCATCTTTATCCAGCAGTACAGCTTGAAAAGTCATGTTGTACAGCCAAGCATTTTCACAAACACACAGTTTGCAATAAGTCCTCGGTCAGGTTGTGTTATTGTCTTCTTCAAAACTGTATTCACTGAGCACCGTGCAGCAAGCACAAAGCTGCCTGACTAGTATGAAGCATCCTGTAGTGCAATGTACTACAAAAGGGACATATATGCACTATGGCATAATTCCTGGGAGACTTAGTGTACAAATGAGCACGACAAAGTGCAGTGCCTGCAAAACAAGGTCAAAATAATATGTGCATGATGACCCTTGTCAAGCTTTCGATGTGACCGCTCTCATGAGGCTTGTTAAGGCAAAACATTACATCACAGGGAATAACATTCTAACTAATGAAATCAAAGAAATTCATTTTTCAGTGCAAATACACCTCATGTAACCTGCATTTTTGGACAGTTTTTGTTGCACATCCTAAAAAGATTGACGCTGCATATCTGCATGATTCATCTTAACTGCTGAGGATAATATCTGAAAGAACTACAAAATAAACAGCAACTGTGGTGAAGATTCTCTGGAGCACCCGATTGCCTGACATATGTTAACAATGTTAACAATAAAAATATTGCTGCTTGCACAGTTGTGATATTGACATCAAGTATATTGTCATCTCCTTGAATGATGTTTGTTTAAGTTATGTAAAAAGATGATATTCTGTTTTTGGTTGTAATCTTCCCCATAGTTGATGCAAATGTTGACCGATGAGGCCAATGGGCCTAAGCAAGAATTAGAGAATGAACAGGGACAAAGAGAGAGTGTGGGGCCAACTATCTCTCAGCCAACTCTTGCAGAGAGAAACCAGCGACTGAATGAACAGTTTCAGACATCATAGGAAGCTGCAGGGTTAAATATTTTACTCCTTTTTTTTCCTCTTTCTTTGCTAGCCTGGATTTAGGACTTCTGTGTGTTTTGATGAATAGCTCTGCTCCTACAGAACCTTAACAACCCATTAAAGAAGGGTTTTGTGTCCATCTGGCTTGTTACCAGCAGCTGCTATTTAACAGTGACTGAATAACACTATCCTCAGCCACCTGAGTCTAAAAAAAAAAAAAAAAAAAAAAAAAAAGGGAATAACTTGAAAAACTTGAGAATAAAGAGTAATGAAAGCCTTCACACTGTTGATTAATATGTTACAAGTAAAGATTGCATGTGACAATATACAAATCCCTTTTTATCTCTAAACTTCACCATTGGTACTGCTGTGCATTGTTTATTTTGCTCCCTCTGTTCTTCATTTAAGAAGTCAATTAAGTGCATTACAGAGAGAAGAAATAATTATTTCTTTGCAATCTTCTTTGTAATCAGTATATTGCCAGTCAAAATGGTTTGTTTGGATGCAGCTTCATGGGAAATATAAATAAAAAAAAACTAAGGATTAACTGCAAGGGTTGAAGCAGAGAGAACACAATTGCAGTGAAATATGTATTTGAAGACATCAAGTATTCTCTGCATGGTTAAATAGTTAATTTACTGGTCCCAAATCAGACAAATCTGGTTTTAGACTCTCTGGGCATTGGCATGGTGACTGTTGCCAGTAAGCATTGTGCTGCTCCTTTGCAAACCTCAGTGGTGCCTATGGTCTTCCACATTTAATAGCAACTGAAGTTTGTTTTTTACTTGTTTTATTTTATTTTTTTTGTATTAAAGTCTGTGTCTGTTGTTCGATTCTCTCACTTTACCCATGCAACTACAGTATAGCTTATATCTAAACCAAGTGGTATTAGAATAAATCTGTGCATGTGGATGTCTTCCAGGAAATTAGAATAGGTTGAAGGGGCAGGACTGAATGTCACTGGGATAAGACAGGAAGTCTTCTCCACCTCCCTCGCAGTATGGTTCATTTGGATTAACATTGTTACATCGTGAAGTAGCAATATAATCGGGAGTAGTTTAGGTGGATGGAAGATAAGTGTATTCCACCAGAAGCCGTGTGTGAATGTGGTAATAGATGTCAGCAATGTAAATTCCAGAGTTTCTTTTCAAGCGACACAACTGTAATATTCTGCACAGCAAATACACACTGCCTGCCAACAACCATCACAGAGACCAAGAACACCATCATCACCCTGCAAAGCGAAGAAAAGGCAATGATGGAGAAAGAGAAGACAGAGGAAGATGAAAGGGGAAAAAAATGAACATGATGGAGAGAGGCTTGAGATGGAAGGAGCAGAGACAGGAGATCTCTAGTAAAAGGCAAGATGTGCTGACAGGCTTTTACCCAATGGGTAATGACAGCTATCAAAACGTGTCAGTGTGTGAGTCTCTGAATGCAGACAACAATGTTTGAGTGGCATATAACATGTCATTAACAAGATTGTTCTGCAACACATAGAAAGCCACATACTCTCACTGTCGCAAGCACATTTATTGTGTTATTGCATTCTCTTCCAGATGCTGGGTGTCTCCACCACCATGCGGGCCCCCTGGTTGTAAAAAAGGGTTTCAATTACTGAAAGAGCTTGAGGTGTCTCATAGTCTCACACTGCATGTGTCACTCCCTGAATCAGATAAATAAAATTGCCTTTATGAGTTTCTTTGGTCTCTACAGTATCTAACCTAGATTATATTTCAAAGAATTGATTAGTATTGCATGACGTGAGGAGGGTGAATAGACAGCTGTCTGCCCCAACAAGAACTTTACTTTATTCTGCGTTACCTGTAAAGTGTTTTACTCTCTAATGTTGTTTACAGTAATTTCACACCTAACCTACAAGTCTGGCTCATTCAAAAACCAGTCCATAAATGGCCAGCAATTTATACCCTTTTGGTATTTGTATAGGAGCCATTCTTCACCTTTAGGAAAATAGCACATGCTGAATGGGTTTAAAAGAAACACCAGATCCAGTTTTGCAATGTCTGAAAAGCAGTTTCTCCAGAGATTGCAATTCTTGGCAGTTTATAATGTCGAGATGAAAGTGTGGAGCCAATACAAATGCCAAACTAGGCATACAACAATGTCCAGGGAGACACACATACTTGTGCGTGTGCACACACACGGGCATGCAGCCCCAGCCAGGGAATGACTGGTGGATGGTTCCAAGTCTGGGCAATGGCAGCCATCCAGAGCCACTCACCCTTACTCGCCTACCACCATTACTAACAGACGTAATGTTTGTCTGTATGTGTACAAGTGACTACATATGGCCATGTGTGCATTCTCTAAAAGGTGCAAGGTGCATGAGAAGTTGCTACTGCACGGTGGGTTCATCTGTACCCTGTCTCCACTTCACATCATCATTGGTTTTGCCAGCCACAGTCGCTCCCACACACTAGTGGCTGCCATTCAAATGATCAAAATGGGTAAATATGCCTCAGACAGCACTATTCTGATTTGTTATGCATTAGGCCTGTAGGCCTTCATTCAAATAGGTAAGAACCCAGTCCAGATCTCTCTGCAAGATGGTGAAATGTCTGCCATTCTGCATGACCATCTCACCAGCCATGGTATTTCATTTTGAATTCCAGAAGCAAAAGTCATCTGGAGTGCAATCTCACTAGCTGGTATTGGGATGAAGAGCAAGTACTCACATGACCTCTGTCAAGAATAAAAGTGGAATAAATCAAAGGAATAACATTTACTGGGTATATGACAGATGACTAGTTTATAATTACAAGTATCTGTATTTCCTAGGTACATTTTCTGTGTACAAGGAGATCAATCAATTAACTTGTATTTTAAGGGCACAAACTTAAATCTGTCTCCCTAGTCTCACAGGGGAAATGGCTTTCTTTAAGGCATGCTGTGTATTTCAAAGAAAGTAGCTACTGAAGACAACTAAGTTAGACATTCCAGGGAAAGTCAACAAAGGTATAATTTGTTACACTGCAAATAAACTTAGCACAAAAGATAAGTTAATTTGTGTTTGGTAGATTATTTCTTTCTTGTAACAATGCTTCGTTGGAAAACAGTGCCACATTTGTGAGGAACATGCATTTATGGGATGAGCAGCAGAGCTGATTATGTGGGTTGCACCCATGAAAAATTTTCCAAATCTGCGAATCCCAAACGGCTTATTATGCCACAGACTCTAGTTTGGTGTTTGGTGGATTGGATAATTGAAATTTGAAGAAAAGATATATTGGCAATTTAAAAATGTATTCGTTTAAGAAAACAGGAGCCTCAGTAGCATGTGGAAGAACCATACACAGCTGCAGCAGCCTGGCATCACCGGCCTGGTCACACACTGCTGTTGGATATCATCCCGTTCTTCTATCAGCAAGTGTCGCAAGTCAGCCAACGTGGTTATGTGGTCACTCTAGCACAGACTGCATGTCCCAAGCTGATCCCACAAGTGTTCAATGTGGTTGAGGTCCAGACTGCTGGCAGGCCATTCCATCCTCTCAACTCCCTAATTCTGGAGACTCTGAAAAACCAAGCCAAGCGTTGTCATCTTGGAGGATAGATCTTGGTCTCTTGGAATTGTCTGGGGAGAGGGCCATTGGCCATATCATCCTGCAAATCTGTAGAAGGCAGCTTACAGTACCTAAGTGCCGACAGGTTGAGGAAACCCACTTCGCGGCCTGTCTCTGACATCCCCCATTGTATGGAACTCGGCCTTCAACATGGAGATGGTACTAAGGCTCACTCCAAATAATGCCGCAACTTGGTTTTGCAGAACACCAGCTTGAGGTTGCCCTATCTCATGGGCGTTATCCAGATCAGTCAAATGTGGCATGCTGATTCTTGGAGCAGAGACCTACTGACCACTGTAGCAGAACCCATGCTCACAGGTGCGGCCAATCAGGTGTCAATCAGTGCCACCTGAATGGCAGCACCAGGGGGTACCAGAAGCTCAAAACAAAAGTTAATAGCATGTACCAAGAAGGATTGTTACAAGAAAGAAATGATCTACCAAACAAAAATGTCCTTACTTTTTGTGCTAAATTTATATAAACACTGGAATAATTTCATCAGTGACCCATGTGCGGCCTAATTCAGTGATAGATCGTGACTCATTCAAGCAAACTAATCGTTTCTAACATGTAAATGTGGATACAATTGGGAGCTGGGAGGATAAATCACAAAACAGTATTAATTTTTCCCCAACATCGCCACAATCAGCTGTATGGAGCCAGCTGTTTAGTTTCGACCTTCAGGATCCTCCTCTCTCCCACCACATTTGTTCCCACAGCGCTTTGATCATGTGCCAACCTACCATTTGACAAGCTGCCAAGCATACCACCAGAGGCCCACCATCACCTCCTGCCCTTGGGTCATGGAGTGATACAAATAAACTATCAAGTGTCCTGTTGCTGAGTTGAAAACATGAGGACAGCTTGGAGGCTTGGAGGAACACTGGTCCATTAGTACAGTCCCCAGTGAGGGATTCATCTGGGCCCTCAGTAACATATAATCAGCACTGTGGTAATCAAAACACACCAGAATATGCACATCAAGACAAACACAAACATCAAATAATGCAGGAATCAGCAACGCACACACATGCATGCATGACAGTGTCTGCTTCAATATCTGTCCAAATCTGACAAAAAAAAACCCTTCTGGGACAGAGTTGGAGGGTAAAGAAGAGGCAAAGGAGCGGCCACGGATGATGAGATGACATTAAGATGAAGGAGCAAATGAAAGTTGAAAGAAGACTGGCAAATAATTGACAGGTTATCTAATGAACTTTCAACAGTGAAAAGAGAAAACTTTTCTTTTGACCATTTAGGGATGCATTTTTCCTCTCTTTGGAACTTGAATGTGTTTCTCTGCCATCTAATTCCAAACTTGCCTGATTGGCTTATAAATCACAGCATATGTTGCTTAGCAACCTCTGCATAAATTACAAAGTCGGTGTGGTTCAGGGGCACAACAGTTTTAGTTGGGGCCCGCTGAAAACTGTTCCTGTCAGGAAGGCAAAACTGAACTTGAGCTAGATACTGTTACATGATTCATTTGAAGCTACATTGCTCTCATCTACTTTTTGATTTCAACAGGCCATAGATATCAAATCAGATTTATTTGTACAGCACCAAATCATAACAAAGTTACATCAAGGCACTTTACATATAGAGCAGGTCTACACCAAACTCTTTATAAAATTATTTAAAGAGACCCAACAGATCCACCTGATCCCCCAGATCCAACAGAAAGAAGATTATGCATATAAATAAAATAACTCAAATTTACAAACTGTCCAAATTGTAAAATATAAGTTTTATATACCATAATACATTTAATTTAAAAATGTTTACTTAATTTTATAAAATCTAAAAATGGAATAATAAAGAAATTCAAACCTGGCAAACCTAGTTTAGCTACCCTGATGCATTCTTTGAAGCTGAACCTTGAAATATTAGAAATCTTTTTCTTTTTTAATTATTTATTTCAAACCTGAGCAACAACTTCCTGCATTGATTTTTTTCCCCTCTGAGACTACTGATTGCTGAGTTAGACTTTAACATTTTAACAAAGGGGGACCAGTAAGTTCCTCTCGTGCCAGCATTAAAGCTCTTTTTTCAAATTGTCCTTTTAGTGCTGGCTCTCCCTTCCCCCAATCCACCCATCAACACACACAGACACACACAGTCATACACAGAGAGGAGTGCAATTAGCTCACATCTTCTTTGCACCTGCCTGATGACCTCAGAGAGCCAACAGATGGGAACACAGCAGAGGACATTGGAGTTTGTTATTAAAGCTAACACAAAAGTGGTAGTGAAAGACTGGTATCTAACAGATGCAATGGGAACACAAGCACATACACTGAGCTAAACTGCACGAGGATGCTCAAAGACAGCAGACAGGCAGGAGAAGTCAGATGCCATCTTATTAAACTCTTACACTGCGCAACACAGGCAGCATGGGGGCTGAAAGCTGAGCAGCACTCACAGTGCCTATAAGGAAGAAGCAAAACAGTCAGAAAAAGAGGAGCAAGAGGACAGCAGACTTCCAAATATGTAGGTTCAACAGCTTTTAGTTATATTTGCTCCTCATAGTTGTTCGACACCTCTGTAAACAGCAGGGACTCAGTGATGAATGCCTCACTTCCCATCTCTGCCTAGTACACCCATTTATTCAAAGCATATGTTAAGCAACATTTCACTTTATTATCATTTGGAAAGTACATATCTACCTTTGACTTCTTAAATAGAAACATTCAAGTTAAATTGATTCAAATGATTTTAAAGTGAACTGGCCAAAACTGGCCTTTGAAAACAGATCCATGCATTCTCTGTGAGAGAGTTCAGCACCAAGGACAGAGGCAGAGTCAGAATAGAGAAAATTCTGAAGTGGGTGCAGCGATCCATTTACACCAGTAACACAAAGTAAACACCAAATTCAATGTCATAAGTGAAGCAAAAGCCCATTCTCAGCATTGGCAGTATGTCCAGAAAATAACACTTCACTTGGTAAGAGTCAACTCAGTTATCAGTTCCACAACTTGTAGTTAAAGTCTCGGATTCACTCTATATAGTTGTATACAACCGTCTGGGCACTACTGAGTAAAAAATTAAAAACCCTCAAGCTAAATGTGTTCTTTAACCCTTTGACACTTAAGATTCCTATTGTCCACCTGGACACTGAGCTTTTTCTTTTTTTTTTAACCATAAACAGGCCATGAAGTGTCCTGTCAGTAAGTGCTTTTGCCCATTTTTCCAGAACACGTACCCAACAGTTTACAGTATGTCAAAAAATGTATTAACAGCGCAAGTCGAAACTTAAAATTATTACTTAGTGTTATTTCAAACAATTATTGAGAAAAAAAAAAAAATCCAAGAACAACATTGAAGTGTCATTTATTTGACTCCCTGTACAGCCAACCTTTTAGGATGAATAAATACAAGAAATAAATTATGCTGCAAAAAAGATGTCAAAAGTAAGTGATTTTTAATGTGAGCATGTCTGTCTATATTCCTATAAAAACTCCAACATGCTATTGTTTTCCGCAGTATGTGAGGCCATTAAATTTAATAAAGAGACTATGTTTTTCATTACTTGCATAATAAAACACACCTCCCTAACCTATTAAAAGTTATAAAGACTTCACTGTCAGACAAGGTAATGACACAGGATCAGCAAGCATCAATAATATTTCCCCCTACACTTTGTAATAAATTATCTCTGAATGGGAGTCACCTCAGCATATTGGTTGAGATACTAATATGTCTCCACAGTTCATTCAGTTACCTGTCTCTGTCCAAACACTTGCCAGAGCTGCTCTGTCAGACGAGATTTATTTGCACAGATACGTATTATGCCAGATTCAATTTCATGTTCTCACAACTAATGGTGCTTAATAATCAGTCTCCAGCAAAAGAAAAAGCTGGAGACTGATTATTTACCATTAAATAGTTGTTGCACTATGTCCGTTGCTGCGTTTGTTATGCTTGTATTGTGTTGGCTGTAAACCAATTTACCCCTCCGGAGATAATAAAGAAAACCTTGAACCTTTAAAGTGAGAGGCAAACATGCAAGTCCGTTCCATGTAAATATTTTGTTTGCCAACAACCTTTGAGTAAATTCACTTTCTTTGTTATAGAAAACATTTCTCAGAAAGCACGTTTACATGCACAGTCAAACCGAGCTATGGTTAAAGCTTGATAAAACCATCTCGTCAGACTTCTGTCCTTGTCCCTGCATAGATGCAAGGGAGTGAAACCGATTTATTTGTTGAAATAATCTCGGTACGTACTCTTTCGACTTGTGGATAATGGGTCACTTCCGATTGACCTATGACGTCATAGACCACAACAAAAGTGGAAAGAAACAAAGACCAGGGAGCTAGCAAGTTAGTGACTCAGAGGTAAGCTGGCACAACGATGGACAACAACCTTGTAAATTTGTGCATAACTACGTTAGCCGGCTGCGTTTGTGTGACCTCCTATGTTTGTGTTTACATTTGAAATGCCGTTCGACTTCCGGGTCATAGCCTGGCGCGAAACTTAAGCACTTCAGTTGCAGTCCGCTTGTCTGTATACATACAGCAGATCGACATTCACTCACATTATCTGGGTGTGTTAGTCCGACAATTTTCAGTTCAATTTCAGCCGAGCTAATGTGTTTACAGTTTTGGTCGGACTGACACTACAATTCTTTTTTCTTTTTTTTTTTTTGATGTCATATAAACGTGATTAATGGGGCTCAGTGGGTTGAGCAAGATTAAATATAAATCACACAGTACAAACATCACTGAACACTCAGTCACAATAAATGGATGGAAAATGGCACTGTAATATGTGCTGCATTATTACAGCTGTTTCTTTTTGTTATCTGTCATGAAAGACAGCCACACTGATCACCTAAAAACAAAAGTTTAAATTAGCCACTACAATCCCTGTGTGGTTTGGATGGCAGTCCTGTGTGGAGCTGCAGGCAATGAGACATTTAATTATAAGGAAAATCACATTGGCACAGCCAATGTGATGGCAGGGAATAAGACAGCTGCATCGTCTTTCAGTGCAATTTAAACAACAGTGAGACAATTGGAAACAATAGTGGCACTTCAGAGATCACAAACAGAGGGGAAAAAAAATTGGACAGCTGGATTTTATAGTCAAACTTGGATGTTGCTTCCACTCCTCATCAACTTTAATTGAGAGAATGGGTGATAGAACAACCAGTTACTAATAACCAAACAGTCCTTATTCCCACACTTGGGGCAAATTGAGGAAAAAAAAACTCATCCATTCTGCAAATGGTGCTGGCTAGAGTTAGCTCACTGATCCAAAGTTTTAAAGTTGTATCCTGACCAAGGTATGGGGGAAAAAAAAAAAAAAAAACAAGGCTGCCACCAATACCTAAAGGATTCATTGGCTATGAAATATTAAGGACCTGTAAATCAGGGTGGAGAAGGATGGAGGGGTAGACCTGTAACTTAAACTGAGCTAATGAGCCTTCAGCTAATTAAGAGCTGAAGGAGAGAAAGAAAAGCAAGGAGAGAGGAAAGGACAGGGGAGGAAGAACAAGGGGAGCGAGTGCGAGAATGACCAAGACAGGGACAACAGGACGAAGGGCAGGAGAAAAGGAGGTTGGCATTTAAGTAAAGGATAATGAAGAGAAAAGCAGTGAGAAAATAAAAGGCAGCTAGTTTAGTATAAGGAGTGAAGAAGGAGCCTGAATAGGATGTCATGCATATATTGCCACAACCTCTTGATCTTCATGTGATTTATTAATGAGAGTAATATTTGAGATGGCTTTGCTGTATTTTTTTCCTCATATATGCTATACAATGTGCTGTGCATATATGCCATGGTATAGCAAAAGCACATAGTATAAAAATGGTAAATAATTACCTGAATTATTATATTACACATGATCACAAACAGTTTTGTTTTTTTTAACAGTAGTCCAATGTTCTATTGGTGTTTTGAAATGTCATGCTTACATTTGCCTTTAATCAGTGCAGTTTAGAAACTGACAGATTTTTCTTGGCCTTGGTCTGTAACATAAAAAAAATAAATAAATAAATAAATTTATCAACTCTTATTTGCAGTATAACAGCATGTTTAAAAACAACTCCACCATAATACACAGAAGTTAGGTCTTACAGCTGTAGGACAGCCCACTTCACACAGTGACATTCTGAAAATAGCCATTGCATCCTCAACTAGATCCTGATGAAAGGACCGGCTGCTTGTCCAGTAATGGGGTGGGACATAAGAGCCATCAGACCAGAGAAGAGCTAAAACTTTAGTCAGAGAGGAGAGGGCCGATGATAAAGACAAGAGAAGGCCTGAGATGCTCCAGTCTAATGTCCCTAGCATTGAACACACCAGGGTTGAAAGCTGTAATGAGGTCAGCCACCACAGTGGGACATATCACATTTGCTACCATCTCCCTCCAATCACAAACTCAGCACAGAGCTCAAAATGCTCAAGGGCCTCAGCCATATTACAATCAATTACTCCCTGTCTCCTCACTGATTTAGCCTTCTCACTCTCACTTTCAATCATCCTATTAATAGAATGATGGAAAGATATTGGTCAGCACAACTACCTGATCATGTTTTTTGAATTCACTTGGCCTGTTTAAAAAAGTTCGACTTTGTTGAGGAATCACATTTAATTAGGTTTTTGTTGTGCAATGTTCAAGAGATTGGCATCTAATGAAATTTTGAACAGATTGGAGGTTACACATACCTTTTGCTCACAGCTTACACTGAAACGGAAATGAACATGTAATACACTGCTGAGATGTGAATAAAATTTACATGGCACAGGGTATGGATCGTAACTGGATCAGTTTTAAGTGTCTGTTTTCTGGTACAATTATGTGAAGACCTTTAATCAATCTGTTTCCTCAATCAATCCTGGCATTGATAAGGAAACAATAACTTCATGTTTTGCACTCTCATATGTTACAGTGCCATCATAAGAGAAATTAAATTAAAAAAATTGCTCAACACTTTTTGAGACAGATTGAGCAACTTTATCATTTTTTCCCCACTGTTCATTTAGAATGGACACAGATTAATGTTTGTTCTCTTTGAAACAGACTGCTTGTGTTCGTCGTGCTTTGCTTATTCTTTTGTATTTCCAATGTATCAACATTGTAAACAGTCCTAAAATGACTCTAGGTTGAAAAACACCAATATTTGGATAATGAGCAGTATCATAAAGAATTTCAAGGCAGCTGCATTCTGACAGTACACGCAGATGCAAAATTTGAACTTTTGGAACTCACTGGCCTGTTAACAAACCAGCCATGTTCAACTAAAACTCACTTTATGAAGTGAGAAGCCAATTCTGTTCCTGTACTCTCTGCTCTCATCATCTTGATGAGCCAATTAAAAGAGTTTCAGGGTGACAGCCAAGAAAGATGCACCATTATTCAAGCACGAGGGGGTGAGATATGAAGCAGCAGTGTGACCCAAAGAATGACTTGAGAACCAATATCAATTATCTAAATGACTATACAAACACACTTAAAGACTTTGATCTACAGGGCATGAACAAGTACGAAAACACTTCACCTGACAAATAGATTAAACTGCATAAAAATAAAAGTGAGAGAGAGGCTTGATTGCTAAAATAAAGAGGGTTATTCTGTAAAGCTGTATATTTACCCCCCAAAGAACGCTGTCAAACTAACCAACATACATGTACAGTCTATAAATACCACTTACTTCAGTACTTGCTTTTTTCCCTCTGGATCTTATTAAAGTCCACCGAGCATCATAACAGCCGGAGCATCCAACAGCGAGAAGGTGTAGGGTGTGAAACCCCAAATAAATGTTTTTGTGTTTTACTGGGCTGGATTTCTATTTATTAACCAATATCTTAATTGAAACTGACTTGGAGGTTCTAAGTTAAATTTCTACATTGAATAAAGTCTGCACGGCAGTTGAGTTCAGCTTCCCTATCCTCCAAACCAAAAGGCAGATGCCAAATATAGCTTGTAAACAACAGGTTTATAATGCACATATAACATATACACATAAATACCATATCAAATGTTGGAAAAACAACACTTGTTAGGTCACATGTTGGTCTGCTGTCATCGGCTACTTACTGATTCTATACCCATGGATTAAAAAGGGACAGATTTAAAGCTGGTATCAGGTTGTGGCTATTACAAAGGAATGTACAGTACATTGGGCTGCAGGTCTGACACGTCTCTGTTACTCTGATCTTGTAATTTGTGCATACATTCACCACATGCAATCACAGGTGGAACAAAGTGTGTGATAAAACACAGCAAAAAACAGAAGAAACATACATTTGTATGTATGAGCACAGGCGATACAAAGCCGGAATGTTTGAGACATTGAGAGAGGGCAGTGTGAGAAAAGAAAAACAATGAGGCATGAAAGCAAACAAGTCAAAAAACATTCATGTTGCCAACTGAGACTGTCCCGTGTTGTTGATTGATGACCCCTGGATCGCACACCTCCGCCCTCTGGGCTGCACTGTGGACCCATTATGGTGAGCTGTATTGGAAAGCTGGCATGAAGAATGAATGGAGTGGCTCTGCAGCCTATTAATTAAGCAGCGTGACCATTGGCTGTGGTGGCAGCCATATAAAATGTAAGTCGATTACCAAGTGTGTGCTTGTGTGCACACTAACACACAAATATAGAGGCACAGTTAAAAGATGAAACACACATAAAACACAAACGCACACTTTCTATCCCTTTTTGATTGGCCTTAATCCCTAACCATACAATCCAACTTAGTTCAATGATTAGTTCAGCCAGGCCAAACATTTTTGGACTGGTCACTTCATATGCAAGCATTCAACTTATTTGTTGTGTTTTTTTGTGTTTTTTTCTCTTCACAGTGTCACACATGAAGGAGGCAAGAGCAGCTAAATGAAATCAATTTTGATATTTTGATAAGCACAAGTTCATAAAGGGTTGTATTTCAATCACTGTATTTTTTATTAAAACAGATCAAGTAGACAGCTCTTAAACAGCTGAGTTGAGGAGTTTTCAATTATGTAATTATTGCATTGAAATTGTAATAAAATATTAGAGATAACAAAGGGGTTAAATCTAAATATATTCTTTCAGAGCAGGAATGCTTTCTTTTGACATAGCCACAGTGAGCATGGGTAAAATAAGAAATCCATCATTGCATTTTCATTAAATATTAACAAATATAACTTAAAGAAGTCATTAGGTTGTGAAATTTCTATTAAACAACAGAGTAAACCAATGGCACTAAAAAACGAATCCAAAGGTGTAATATAAAAAATTTACTTGATGTAATTAACAGTTGCATTACTTACTTAATGTAATTATTAACCTGTAACCTATTACGTTTGATATATAACATTTCCAATGCTGTGAAATAGTGCTCTACAAGCTCCTGAGTAATTAGGTCTGTAAACAGCAGCACCGTGTAGCTAAAGAATCAATGCACGTGCTCAATAATCTCCAATCAGCACTTGCAGACGCACCCTGTAGCAATGTCATGTGTGCAAACTAAAACTGTGGCACACATTACCAAGATGTAACCATGTGAAAACACTGAAAGTGTAAACACGATTACTCCAACATCTACTGAGATGAAGGGTGCTTTCAGACCTACAGTTGGATTGCTTTTGTCCGCACCGGGCAGAAAAATTTTAAACAGACAGACATTGGTATGGTTCAGTTTGACAAACGCATATTTCTAAATGAGTCAAAATAATCTGGGAAGGCAACTTCCTCGTATAAAAACATGCGAGTTTTGATAAGTTAGCCTGGAGCAACAGCTTTGCGTTGCGCTCCTAGGGCTGATCCTCGCCTATTAGATTGTATGTGACGGTAATTTTCTGCAAACAATTCAGTTTGAACATGAGTCGCTGCTGTGACTCCAAAAAAGCGTCATGATGCCTTGAAGTCGCATTGTACGCCACTTCAGAGAGAAGAGATGTGCCCTCCTCCTGAATGACTATTTCATCTCGAGCCGCCAATGCATAAACAAATGGGTCAGCCAAGGGATCAATAGGAAATAAAATGAATAGTTTTACTCACAATTCAGTATCCCCGATACTCACAATGCATAAGAACTAGACCGTTTGGGTCCAATTTGTTTCCGTTGCTTTCACACCGGAGGAACCACACTAAAGTTAGGGAGATTGGTACTGATTTGGTGCACACCAAAGTGCAGTGGTTGCATTCAAACCGACACAAACATACCTAACCAAGTGACCAAGCTCGTTTAGTGCGCACTAAATGCTGCTGGTGTGAAAGCATCCTGGATTACAGCTGCCAGACTGTTAAGGACCCATCCAAGATAGGCATGGTCCAACCAGAGGCCTCTCACTAAAACAGTGACCTAAAATCCTACTGAATACTTCCTTATCTCATTTTCCACAATACAATCTCATTTCCTCTGTTCCAAGATACATCAGATAACATCATTACTGTGGCTGAAACCATGAATTAAAGCCTGTCCTCATTACTACTGCACTACCAGGAACTCTCAATGCAACCAGGCAAAGTGCATTATTCAGTAAATTGTTGACGCAGCCTGTCCAAGTGACCTTTCTGCCAGTGGCTCTGATTGAGGGCTGCCAGGCTTCAAAGGGGAAATTTCACAGAGAAAGCTCCATCATTCTTTTAGATATCACTTTGATGTTGCTGGATCAATTTGTTAAATTACTACAAGATTATGTGCATTCTAGAAATGTAGATGGAAGAGTCTCAAGCATAATGTTTGGTATGATTTGGGGTGACATCAGTCCCATATTATAGATACATGATTTAGTATTAGGGCAGTGCGCCGGCATAGTGGTTAGCACTGTTGCCTCACAACAAGAAGGGTTCAATTCCCAGCCTAGGCCCTTTCTGTTTGCATGTTCTCCCTGTGCCTGCATGGGTTTCCTCCCACCGTCATCATGTTTGGGTTCATTGGTGACTCTAAATTAATCAGAGGTCTGAGTGGTTGTTGGTCTCTGTCTGTCTCTGTGTGTTGGCCCTGCAATGGACTGGAGACCTGTCCAGGGTGAACCCCGCCCTCACCCAGTGTGAGCTGGGATTGGCTCCAGAACCCCCAGTGACCCAGAAACGGAAAAGATTAATGAATGAACAATTTAGTATTCAAAAAGGTAGACATATATAATGTTAAAGACAGAAATAATAGAATCATTGTCAGATTTATTACAATGAATATTTTACCATAGAGAGCAATATTGAAAGAATTGTCTGTAAATAAAGGGAAGAAATATGAGGGAGCAGATGAAGTGCAGAAGAAGAGGGCAGATAACCTACCATCAGCTTGTTGCTTCATTTACAACATTGCAGCAACCATTATCATTAATTAAACTTGCGGCCTGGAGGCTTTCTCTCTCTCTCCCTCACACACAAACTGCACTCAGTCAATAAATGAATCATTCCAAGTAAAAACTATTAACTAATAGGAGCCAGTCATGGGTTTATGTTAGGAGGCAGAAGTCACAGGAAAAGCTTTGAGACAAAAGAAGAGAAGGAGATTCAGAGTGTCTGTGTACAAAAAAAACAAAAGAAACTCACACTATAGTAGTGAGGAGGAAAACTGAATTCAGTCAGAGTGAGATAGAAGAGTCAAGGAGAAGCAGAACTGCAAAAAACAAATGCACAAAAGGAAAAGAGACAAAGTTCAGAGGGACAGCCTGAAAAAAGCAGAGGGAGGATTTTACAATTTTACACCTCCCTTCAAGCTCATTGGTGAGGATGAGCCACCCAGTGGCTCCTGATCAATATCCAAGAAAACTCGAGGTAGATGGAGAATTTCCTTTTATTTTAAACATTATTCATCCAGGCAAGGGTGCCTGAACACACCTGCTCTTTTTCGAGCAACAACCTGCTTTGCATTCACACATTCACATCCGTCTGCTGTCAAGCAGAAACTATTCTTGTGTTGGCCACAGAGCAGACACTGGAACAGATGTACGTTTAACATTCAATGAAAGAAAGCGAGCAAGAGGGATTAGACCAGACTGCAACAGAGAAGAGAGGGAGAGAAGCAATAACAGGAAGGAGCATAAATTCAGATCAATTGAATAATGAAGGAGTGTTAATGGCCTTCCTAATTATAACCAGGCCTGCCATTAGCAAATGCTTGCTGATTATCTGCCTGGGCTGGATAAATGCTAGCTCTACACTAGATTTCCACAGACATGATACAGTTATATAGAGATATACCAAACATGCACAAACATCTGGCTGCTGTAACAAACACACACCCTGATATATGCTATCATTACTGCCTGGACTTACATCAGCACAGTTTGTGAATAGTCGTGACAAACAGCACATCCTGTCACTCAATCCCTTTTGTTTGAAGTGTGTAGAAATGGGAGTCGATGTCCCCAGGGTGCATGGGGCCACAGGTGCCCTGATCCTAAAGTAATTACCACCATGTCAGCAAGTGCCTCATCCTTACACTGCTGAACCAGACCACAGGCTAACCCAAGGTCAATAGTCACGCACACACTATGCACGTGTGTGTGTTCTGATCCTTTTCCTGTACCACCCTTCCTGTTATCCCTCTTTGTCTTTTGTTGCTATAGCGCTCATATCAAGATGGATTATGAGTCAGCTTCAGCTGGGACACCGCAGTCGGCAGCAGCTCTGATGGTCACATTAACCTCGGTGAACCTCTAGGAAAGTTAAAGGTGCTGCTCCTTGCTGTTTCACATTCAAGAAGACAAAAAGGGAAAGGAGGAGGAAACGGGTAGGTAAGAGATACAAGACCCCGTACAGGGCTGTGCACCAAATCCAGAACCACATGTGAAACTGTGAGTGAAGTAAACTACTATGAGTTATGTCTTTGATTAATTTATTTAATTTAATAGTATGAGAATAGGCAAAGCCTTGATTTGGTCATTTATTCACTGCTCAAGCAATGAGATGCAGTAGAATAGAGAGCAGGATCTTAAGCTGTGGAAAATCTTAATTAAAGGCTTGATTCATGGCTTGACCTACTACATGGTCTGATTTTATGAGGAACTGATGGAGCAATCGTGTGCGCTGTCAGTATAAGCTTGCATAGAAGCACTTTCATGCTTGTGTGTACAAATGTATGTGGTACTCATGAACGTTCATATTCATTTAGTGTTCCTCAAGTGTTTATGCCAACGCTGATGAGTGACACAACTGACCTCTCACATCAACTGGCGAGCAGAGGGATCAATCAATTGTTTCCCCTCTGCTCCACAAACCCTGACATGAGCTAAGCAAGAGCATGAGAGCCGGATTAACACATGACTAGACGTTTTCCTGTCAGCTAGAAATAAAGAAGGGCAGGCACATTTAAAAAAAAAAAAAAAAACAACCACATACACAGAGAATTAAGAAGTCCATAGGAATTTTTTGTGCCACTCCTTCCATCTCAATGAGCCACAATGTATATTATCTATAAGCCTTGAAGGATATTATTGAGAATTTTCATGAATAACTGACTATAAATATCTATTGTATTTCCTCTCAGTGCAGATGACTACTGTGAAGCCACAAACATAATTTAGAAAAGGATTATTCCAGATTTCAATAAATCCCTTTGTTTTTCCAACAGTTGATACAAAAAAGTGGGGCTGGTTTTAGGGGATCAATAGTCCAGACTGGAAAACATATTCATGGAGCTACTTTGTCCACTGTATACACTGTAAATTGATTGCAGTGATTACCATCTACTGCTAATGTGACCCATTATTTTAAGTTAAATTGTACTATTGCTAATAACCTTAAAATCAAATGTGTTTTTGCCTTCAACCAGACTAATTGAGAATACTAATCACAGCTCATATATAATCAGATTAGTCATTTCCCCAAGTGGAAGATTAGGAGCACAATTATATTTTCCACAATTACTTACATCCATCCAACTCTGTATAAGCATAATTAATTGTTCTACCTTTATCTAACAACTGTTATCTTTACATACACCCTCTTCCAGCTGCTTTTTGGCAATGTAGAAAGGGCATAGGGATAGATAACACTGTCCGGCAAACTGTATAACACTGCAGTTTTTAGGTGATCAAGATCTGCTTCAGTAGCAGCAAGGTGATAGTAATACAAAACAAATCTTAAATCAAATCTCATGGAAAAGAGAGTGGAGAATTGGATTGACTTATCTAGATACACCTCCATTAGGCTTTAAACATTCTATACTCACTTATGTAAAAATGGATTGTCAGTGCAACTTTCAGAAACTATGTAATGTAGTTGTGTTGTGATAGATCGAGCAGTTCAGAGGTGATATACAGGAGATGTAATTATGCTCATTCATTTACGGTACTGCTAATTACAGTAAATTAAACTAAGTTTCAAAATTTTGTTTGGTTTGTTTTTTAGATGGAGAAAAATCTATTTGTCTTAATGATGTTACACGACAGAAGCAGTCACCATTTTTCCTTCATTGCGCTAATGCACTGTAAAAGAAAAAAAAATATTTTTTTAATTAAACTAATGCATTATCTACACAAAATGCTGGGAGGCAGAACCCATATTCATGGATGATTTACAGAGAAAACGCAACAACACAATCTCTGTTTCTCTGGAAGGTTTTGAAACATGGTATTTTTATAATCATGACTATTGTACCTCATAATTAAATCCCCGTATATCATAATCATTAATACATTTTGATAATTACAAAACGTGGTTGTCTAAATCTATAAGATGTAGATATGTAATCTAGTTTTATTTGCATCATTCAGTGAGAAAGGAAAAAATATTAGCAAAGGAGACAGGAAATTATATACTTGAATATCTGAAGAAAATGTACTTCCAGGGTGTGGGGCTACAGACGGTGTCTGTCATGGAGCACTTCATAGGCAGAGAGGGTGAGAGAGACGGAGACAGTGAGTGTGAAAAAGTGTTGACCAATGAACTGATGTTACGGTTCCACAGTCACACAGTTATTCTGATCATTCAAATACAAGAAAGAACTGGCACTGTGGATGTGACTAGACGTAGGGAGGAGAGGAAGAGAAAGAGGAAGAAGAGGAGTTCAGCTGAGGCTATTATTCACACTAAGGAGGCCACAAAAAGAAACAGTCACATATTTTAAATATGTTACAAAACCAGCTGTACTGTGACGACAATCAACATAAACTAAAACTTTTAGTGCCCGCAGAATGTTCATTCTCCCTTATAGCCCCAGCAGGTAGTTATTGTATACATGTATACTGAGTTTGCTGCAGTTTGCACTTAAAGCACCTTGTGCAGATAAATGTGTGCATCTAACCGATGAAAAATCAAACAGCCACGCCTGTGCTACATATTCAACTTTCAAAGAAGTCATGTTCTCTTGATTATATATTGACCTCAAACTCTTTGGTAAAACGCTCTTTGTTTGGTGCAAATAATAAACCAATAAACCAAATGCTTTCGCTTTATAATGAAATGCAGAGGAAACGGTTTGCTCTACACAGAACTGTGCCAGCTGCTTCTGGCCCATTTTCCCAGTACAGTTTATCTGCCCAGCTCTATATTCAATGGATATGGCAGTCTGTTAGGGTCCATTCATCGACTTGGGGTTGTGAAACAGCTCTCAAAGGATCATGGAAGCTAAACAACAGTCGTGATGCTGTTTTAAAAAGTGCCTCAACTTGGGTAGCTGTCAGAGACCAATCAATACTCAATTACTAATACTCAAGACTAATGGCTTGAAATATCAAAACAATGTCAACTTTATTTCAGAATGTAGATGAAGATTTGCCATTCTTGTGATCTTAGTTTAATGTGTTAGCAAAGATTTTCTAATTGGTGCAACATGCAGCTGACGTGGTTAGGAATTCCATAAAATGAATAACGAGAGGTATTTCCTTCAAAACCAAAAATGGCAACTTGTTTGTGGCATAAGAGGAAAAAGAAAAATTAAGGGGAGCTTACCTCTGGGTACCACGAAACTGAGGAGTGAAACTGACTACTTATTGTGAGTCACCCTTTAGCTCTTGACCCAAGTCTAGACCAAAGTGGCAGTGACTTTACAGATTTTACATTAGGTTACTGATATTTTGGCTCCAAAGGAGTCTTGAAGGTAACCATTTTGTCTAAGATACTGCTTTAGTGGCTGCTGAATCAGAGAGGAATAGAATAATGTACCATTAATGTCTTTACTCAACATACAGTATATTATAATTGCCTGAGCTTCATTTCCCAGAAAGTTATTTTTGTTCATTTTGTAACCAATCAGTGGCAGGTGAGCCTGATGGGTACCAGGGTGGGACTTGTAATGATCAAAATTGTTTGGAGGACCCGTCTCCAAGGCAACCATTATCTCAGAATGATGACAGAAGGGTCCTTCCATTACAGCACAAGTGAGCAGAGGTACCCAAATCAGTTCTTCCTCTCTCCACCTCTCATTTTTCTTTAACCATTTCAACTTGTTCACAGTCCTAATTTATATCATGTTTTTAAAGAAATATATCTAGCATGAAATGGACATCAGAAATAATTTTTTCTCATGAAGGTTTGTCCTGCTTTCCTCTGTGAGAAGCTAATTGTCCCTCAGTTGGAGTCAGTGTGATTAGCTATGGAGATGGAGCCAAGGGGGACCAAAGAGGACAGAAATTATAGGGGTAAGAGGAGCAACACAGACAGTAGGAAGAGAAGGCAGAACATTAAAATAGATTGGGGAAGTCAGCCTTGTGTAATGCTGAGACACACAGAATTTAGACTGGGGGGTTGGTTGGTGGCAAACCATAGCTATAACCCTAATTAGACTTGTTGATGGGAAAGTAGAAGCAAACTATATATACATATGCCTTCCCTGAGCCCTGTGAAATGATTCTCAAACACCTACAAAATTGGCAGTGTGAGCCAATTCCTCAAACAGAATAATTCTTGTAAAAAACAAATTCAAAATGTCGATGAAAATCTTTTTGTACAGGACATCACAAACATTATGAATTATCAATTACATTTTTGAAGTGAAATGAAATAAACAACCACTGCAAAAACATACAATTAAACTTTAAGAAAACTTTCACATAAAACTGGTTGGCTGGGCATTGAACCCTCATTAGCAGCATGGTCGACTGTGTAGCAGGGTCTAGAGAGTTTCCAGAAGGAATTTTTGTTCCTGTGACCTCACCATAAATGTGATCAATATCTGAACTGCAAATCAACATTAGGATTAGGCAGTGTTTGGTGGGAAAAGTGCTCTGGAGAAGAAAAGTATTCACTGCCAACTGTTAGCTGGCTGGGGGAGTGAAAATATTTTCAGGTTGTGTGACAGCTAATGGCACAAGAAAACATTCCACAGATAAAGGAAGATTGGAGCACACTAAATGTCAGCAAACTCTGTTTATCGATGTCAAAACTTACCTTTACCAAACCAAAGCCGGAGTTTTTGAAACAGCTCTAAATGTGCTTTCAAAAGTTTGTCCTATTGATGTACAGTAAAGCATTTGAATAACAAATCTTTGTGGCAGAGTAACCTCGACCACATCAATGCTCTACTCCTACAAACTTTTCAAATTGCACGGTGAGCAAGAGCTCAAAAAGACAGATTGCCAGTTTCAAATTCCTTTAAAGTCCTTTTCCTGTACTTTTCACTGCTTCCATTTTTTTTGAACAGCCCATTAATGACACAAAACCTGGTAACATCCAGTGTGACAGTGTAAATGGGTCTACAGACTAGGTATGAAGCCATGTTTAAATGTGAAAGCCATTTCAAGACATATTTTCTGGAGGGTTTGAGGGAAAAGATGCTTCACTGACGTTCCAGAGTGAGAAGATAGCATGGCACGTTAACAGATCTCATTTCACACACTATTAGAACAAGTGGGGTGTCACTCAACCCCCCCTTAATGCTTCAAAAAGTGCACATATATGGGTGCACAAACACTCAAATTATATTTAAAGGGAGCAATAGCCAAATGGACATAAAAACAGGTAGTAAAATATACACTCATTAACATATAACACATACCTGCTACACAGAGTGACTGTCTCATTAATGATCATCCTGAAGCAACTGCCCCATAGCCAGTCAAGACATGTCCATGTGAACCCTTACTGCTACCAATGACACTGGCTGGACTTCTGTGTGTGTGAATTTCAGAGTCCCATACAGTGTGTTTGTCAATCGTGTATAAAGTGCATTCAAAACAAATTTAACACAAATGAGCATCTCTTCATAAATCATTCATAAATCGTTTCTCAACTTTCCTGGGGATTATGAAATTTTTGGGGAAATTGTGAGTAATCAGCGGGTGAAGCATAAGTAGACGTGGTTAGGTGAACAACTAACTCTTAAAATTCCACACATTTCAGACAGACCATACAAGTTTCTAAAAAAAAAACAAAAAAAAAACAAAAAAAAAAACTGGAGATTACGCTCCTCTATATTTCCACCTGCTACCTCAGATCATATCACTAAAAATCTTTATGCAGTCCTCACCACCTCCCTACAGTCTCAATAACAAAGAAATATTAAGCAGAGTTGCCTGCCTCATCTCCATTAAAAAACTGAGACCTGAGGACAGAGAGAGTGGAAGGTGCTCCTTAGCTCTGTGTAATTTGAGCCATAAGATACAGAGGCTACTGCTTAGCTACACCTAGCTGTCTCTGATGAATAATGCATGTGGAGGGGGCCTTAGGCAAGCCATGGTTCTCATGTGTGGTCACTGCACTGGGACAAGAGGATTAGTAGCATGCAGTGCTAGGATTTCATCTGGCATCAAAGGTTATCTGTCAATCTGAAGTCAGTTGGTGAGCTGACCAGTACTACAGTTTCACCTGGCCCCAGGAGCTTAATTTACTGACATGGATTCAGATTTGTGCGAATCGCTGTTGAGTGTCCCTGGATTTAGGATAAGCAGTTTTGAATGCAAGAGGGATCCCTTTAGGAAATCAATTGGGAATATCAGACTGTGCAAATTTCACAGAGGGGGAGATGATGATGATGCAGACACCCAGTATGTCACTCCATGTACAGTGCCCGGTTTGCAGTGACGTAGCTAAGGTTCCCAGAGACAACAATAGTTGAAACAACATTAGTTACAGTGACGACTGGAGTTGGTGGTGGCAGAAACAGCAATACCAATAGCAGAAGTAATATCATGAGTGACTGCAGATCAATAGCATCGACTTATTTTTTTTATTGGCCACAAGGAAGATGAAGGCCAGTAATGACAGTGGAAATGTTCAATGTTTTGCGATGATTTGCCAGTTCTCTCGAGCCTCCAACACAAAATTGTTGATCTTCACAAAATCTCAAAAAAAATGTTTGTACTTTTATTTTTGCTACTGCTTCGCAGTCAAGTTTTTTTTCCCCTCCTTTCTATTACCTTGTACTCTGTCCATCAACTGCTCCTTCCATTCCCTCCCTCCTCCCACTGTGACTAACGCCACATTAAGTCTTAATAGCACTGGAAAAGACATACTACCCAATAACTTGGGTTTGTGCAAGTGCCATTTATCCTCCCCTGCCTCCTAAGTGCTCAAATAAATATCACTGCAACAACATTAAAAAGTGATTGGCTTGGTATTCAAAGTCTAAGAAAGGGTGGAAGAAGTGGTCCGCCTTTCATCATCGCTGACAGTTGTTTTTGTCATGGGTTTGTGCGTTCGGAGTGCCTGCCCGACCTAATATTTGACAGTGTTTTGCAGCAACCACACTGCGTGAGTAATACTGTCACCATCAAAAGATGAGGCTATGCATGAAAACATCACCGTTTTAGCAGATGAAATTGAAATGGAGTTCCTAATGTATAAGCAGAAATACACGACTGTGCACCCATTCACACAAGTGCTGATATGGAAAGGCAAACAACTAGTGACATACTGTAAAGACACATGCACTTTGCACACATGTGCGCACACAGGTACAAACTTGTGCACCGAATTACTCAAAAACACAATACAAAAATCGTGGTTGTTGAAGCATAATAATACCATACATGTTCAACATCATTAGATGCGCTGGGTTATTAAACATCCCCCTAACAGACTTTCATAGCAATGTGTCAACATCATCAATCAACAGTGCAAACATAAGACTGTGGCTCACAGTAGGGTTTAGAGCAGCAGCAAGCAGTTTAAAAAGACTGAAAGGGAAAAAGGATCATTTTCACTGACGGTTGAAATACATCAAAACATCAGTGCACATGTGTTGGCAGAAAACAACATTCAATGAGAAATCATATCTGTCTTTAGGGAATGGGTTTATAAATCTTAAGTCTATAGTTTTTAAGTCTTACATTTATTTACTCCATGAATTATTTATTACAGACAAAACTCTGCTGAGAAAACTTGACAGCTGCATCGTCGGTGACATTTTAACCTCTTGCTCTGCACTCAATCGAATTTCATTTTCAATCCAAATCTGCCATTCTAAGGCAAGTAGCTTTTACATTTGTAGCCACAATAGAGTTTCAACCACTGAGCATTGAGTTCATCTATTTGAAAAAGTTAGAGTATTCCTGATAAAGGTAAACCTGACACAGCAGGTACATACATAACTCCATACATCTCTTCAGAGCTTCACAGCGAACAGAGCTGGTGTGGCGTGGTCGGCAAAAACTTTGAACTCACCAAACCTGGATGTTCAAAGGCCCCTTTGAACATACACTTCTCTTTTTTGTGAAATTTTTATTATTATTCCATTAGATTAAAAAAAACCACTCACTCCTTAACCTCCTGGTTAAGATTCAGTTCACATCTTCAAACATATTCTTTACAGAATATGTATGACAGGAATATGTATTATAGGTGAGAGGCATATGTTCTAGAGAGACAGCAAATATAAACACACTCAGATGATCTAATTTTAGAACACAGGGCAGCCTGCAGAATTGCTATTACACCATAATCCTATTCCATAAGCTCAATAACAAATACAGCTAAACGTCAGAATTTAAAGCATTTTCTGAATTTGATTTGCAAAGAAATTGTAAGAATTAATTCATGTATTAATTTTATGCCTTGCAACATTCACAACATGTTTAAAAAAGCTATTTTCACTGCAATTTCTGGTTAAAGGCTTTACATTTTTTACACTTCTGCAACACTCAACAGTTTCTCCAGCCAGTGCAGAGAAAGGAGACTTGTTGGTAGTACAAGTAGTTGGTAGTTATACAAATTCAGAAAATCAAAATTCGATACATTATTTGGGTGTAAAAGGCTGCAACATAAATAAAATATATCATTCATGAGCTTATACAGAAATGTAAATACTTCAATTCCACACACTCCTTTAAGTTCAATCCTTATTTAGTACAAAATCTAGAAGCAAAATTTGTTTTCCATCCACCCAAACCAGTAGCCATCACAAAATGCCCTTAACAACTATAATTATCATGTCAGATGACAGGAACTATGCTTTGCATGCGACAAAATTGCTTAAAAGTGTGAATATTGCGTGTGCGTTTTAAATACCTATAGACATCTTTGTGGACAGCAAGAAGTGGACAGGTACTGCATGTCCAAGCAAGAGACAGAGACATCCTAACCTGCAGCTGCGTTTTAATGTTCCTGATAGCAGATAGTTGGGTCGATGCTGGATATCAGGCAGGCTTTCTGCTCCACCTTACTAATTTCCCCAGTAGGCAAGAGAAGATAAATGGAAGGCAGGAAGAAATGGAGAGAAGTATAGCTTCTTTTCGAACAGGATGTGAGCAAAAAGGGGACACAGAGAGGTAGGAAAACAATAAGGGATCGAAGAAAAGGGAGAGAACAAAGAAGTCGGAAAGATGCAGATGATTGGGAAGAAAGAGAGAAGCTGTAACAACAGAAGTAAATACCACCCCAGTCACTTTTCTCCATGTGAGAGAATGCCAAAATATATGAGTGATCAGGACTCTACAAATACATAAAAAAGGTGCCACTCTTTTCAGGCTGGTCCAAAAGAATAAGGGGACTGCTTGACAATTCTGAACTAATGCGTCAGACTATTTCCTCGGGCTGGGGAATGAGGGTCTGCAGTAATTCTAATTGAAATTAAACTAATATGCAAGCAAATAAACCAGCCACACTATTAGTGAAACAGTTTCAGGAGAGAGAAAATGTCTAATGCATTGCTGTTCACTATGATGAATAATGGCAGACGACAAATGAGAGTGGTGCAGATAACTGCTATTTTGAAGAGTGCCTTTGATCTCACTGGTGTAACGTAGTGTTGTTGTAAAGTTGTTGAATGAAAACTATTTACAGACAGCAGACAAGCTGCACACACATAATAAAAGGTGACACATTCTGCACACAGTCCTTTTACTAAAAGGTTTATCAGCCTATCAAAAAGTTTAAGTTTCTCTTTGTGCTGCCAGTTTGATTTTTAAACCGTTTAAGCAATATGCTGCATCATAAAGTGAAAACAAGTCTGATTTCACTCCAAAAAATTTTTAATTAACTCAGAGAAGCAGACCAGAATGATATACTATACATTCATCTCGTAATTGTGATAATGAGAAAAACAAAGAGCATATAGACAGAGACAGGAGGGATTCTCTTGGCATCTGAATCAGCTATCTGTTTTACATCATCTCCTTTTTTGTCATCCACACACGATCAAGGAAGTCTCACATAAACATTCATCAAGGCACACCAAAGAAGTGCTCATTCTGCAAGTTTGCTGCAAGCCATCCACAACCACAAACAGCAAGTCCTAAAGAAGCAGTTTCCTTAGAAGGAGATCACAGCAGCTGTGTTCACATCGACACAAGTAATCGGCTTAAAGGCCTGACAGGAATAATAATGCTTCATGTAAAACATACCAATCAGAAGATTCTGACCAAGTCACACTCGTTCAAAATTTCCTTCCGATCAATTGATCAATTGTTGATCCAATTGTCATGCATGTAAACACTTACCCCAAGTTTCGGTAGAAAATTATCTTAACTGTGCATGTTTGTGATGTTAGCCTTACATCAATGTGACAAATTTCCTCCTTTACTAGCAGAAGATATTAGTTAAATAGAACTGTTAGACACAAATACATTACTGGAAATATTCAAAGAACTTAAAATTGTTGACACGGAAGAAAAGTATGGCCTGAAGAACACGGTACGGATCCATAAAAAAAAAAATTCATTTCAAAATGAGACACAAAGTGCTGTTTGTTTACAGAAGTAGCTTCTTCTACGACTGCTGCTCTATTAATGCCAGATAATTCTGCGCATGTCAGAATTATTAATTCTGTTCAAATGTGAGATGCATGTAAATACACGTCATGATCTGATCTTTTTTTTTTTTTTTTTAAGAGTCCATGTAAAGAGTATAGCTGTAATCTGAATTGTACTCAGACTGAAGACATTTTGCGCATGTTCACATAGCTAATGTGATCACTGTCCGTGAAGCATCTCATCTACAATTCAGTGGCGTGCGACACACATACATACCTCAAATATAGCTTTATAAGCACATATTTACTTTGTATGAGTACAAACGCTACAAACTTTCTGGATGATAAATGAAGACAATGCATAAAATGATAAATACTCACAGAACTGGAGTACACAACGCGCATACATTGTAGCTTACCTAGCCCAGTGATTCACTGACCTAGTCTATTCCAAATCACATTTTTCTTGGATATATTACTCTATTAACAATCTTATTTGGCCTCTATGCCATTTCATATCTGTGCTCAGCAGTGTGACCAAGAAATAGCAACATTTGTACCGTGGAGGAGAATGAACCACATCTGGCAGATATTGGGGCTGGCACTCCACAGTGAGGGTTGAATGACAGGACTTGATGGACTGATGCCAAACAGGCAAATGAAGTAATAAAGCTGTACCAGCTCCAGCTCCACCTATTCACCCCATTACTGCCTCTAAAATGGCTCTGTGTCTATCACTCTTGATGAGTTAGGTGCTCTGTTAGGTCCACCTGCCACCATAGAAGGAATCTATAATTTCACTCAGATTTTATGGAAGTCATTTAAGTGAAGCCTTAAGTCATGTACTGGTTCAGTCAGCACTGACATTAATACTGAAACAATTACTTGATTATTTCAGTCAAGTTGAAATTTAAGAACCTTAACTGGTTACAAGTACATTAGGACTATGCATTACACAGCACACATTAGTTGACACTGATATGGCCAGTTTAATAACTGGTTGTGTAATCGGCTTCTTCCGGGGCTCAGATGTGGACCAGCTTGTAAGATTTACAAGATACTGTGTAGGCTAATAAGACCAAAAGGGAAGGAGCCAGACTCCCTGCATGCACCTATTACCACAGAATAACTATCTCCATCTATCACCTTATCTGTCATTTATTGTGTCTGGCTGGCCATCAGTCTCAAATCAGACACATTTTGGATCTATGTGTGGTTGTGCAACAAGCAGAATCATACTGATTAGTGACATTGCACATTACTCCATGATGTCTTTACATCTTTAGTAGCCACCCCTTGCACATGCAGCATATGTTCAATGATGGGAAAAGCTGATATTGAAACCTTACCCTCCTCCTCAACTCAATTATAATCCCAGGCCTACAGAGCGTATTGGACTTAACTGCTTGTCTTTTTGTTCTGCGGTACAGCGCGAATTGTTAGCTATGCCAGATATACGCTGCAATCAAGTACTTCACCTTACACTCCATCTACTACACACAAGTAGTCCCAGTCAAATATGATCTACCAGAGAGATGACATACAGCTTACTATAGCTCAACAAGCTTCTACTGCAGAGAAGTATAATACTAAGGCCTTTCTGTTGCTTCACACTGGAGATGCTCCGATCAGCATTTCTGGTCAGTGCCGATCACAGAATGGCAGGAGAATAGGAATCTTCCATATATTTTATCTATAATCTATAAGAGTGTACACCATTTGTAGAAATCGCACTAACTATGCATTAACTGTATTGAAAAGAAAAACGGTAGAAATACAGTCAAGATATTGAAGAACGTTTTATCTTATTGTATTTAGAAAATTAGATAACTTAAGGCTACTGTAGGCCATCTTTCCAAAAGAAGGCGGAGAAACAAAACAAAGAGGGGTCAGGAAGACAAACACACATTAGATCCGCTAAGTTACATTTAGGAATACTTTTTTTTGCAGCCTCTTAATACACTGAACAAATTTAAATAATGGGCAGCAAAATGTAAACAACAACAAAAGTAACTACTTACACAAAGGACAAAAGGACAAAATGAAGGCGAGCTTTTCTGTTATCATTATGAACATCTAATGTTGAGGAGCCAACAACTGTTTATCCAAAAAATAAAATAATGTAGGCTACTGTTGGCCAATGCCATCCTTCGTAATATAAATAAGGGAGAGAAACATAAGGAGGCCAAGCAGATAGTTACCAATACACATTAGATAAACTTGGGATGGGCTCAATCAAATTGTCACATTTAGGCCCAGGCTACTTATAAAAAGGTAGCCTTGTCAATATTTTGATTAAAATTACAAAACATTGGCCGCAAAATGTTTCAAACCAAAACTTGCCAGGCCTACTACCACGGAGGAAAACAATCCTTTAGGTCCCAATCATTAATGGCAAGTTTTTCTTGATCAGTATGAGCATCTCTGCATTTTTTGAGGTGAGCCGGTTTCTTTTGTCTCTTGCTGCATAGATAAAATATATGCTTTTGCTGTCTGTGCAAGTGTAGGGAAGCGGCCTTCATTTGCCTGCCAATAAGCAAGTGGCTGTCCACTAAGTTGCATTAGGGGCTCTGCTGGATAGTGGTTGATCTGCTCGACAATCGTGATTTCCTCCTCATTTTGTCCTCCACCAGCTCAGCAAACATTGCCTGCAAAGAGCAACCTGGTTGGCTTTTGTCTGTTGATCTGCTGGAGCCAGGCACCTCCATGCTGCTTGTACTTGGCAGTTCAGTGGGACAATCGGCTGTAACGATGTCCTGAAACAGATCACGTAAAGTTGGTTTGACTGCCTCAGTAAAGTATCTGTCTTATTACCTGAGATAGATGTAAAAATGAAAAACTATGTGAAGTCAGTCAATTACAATGCCATACCATGCAGGCCAGGTGAGCCTGGACAAAAAAAAATAAATAAAATAAAATATTCCCACAATATTCCCAGCTATGACAAAAACTATAAAATATCTTAGATTACTGTAAAATTTCCTTCAAATAAGGCATAAGAAAAGCATGATTATTAAATGTTTTCACGCCATGGTCAGACTCAACCGTCACATCCATAGCTGACAGTTGAGCTAATCTATTGTGTGAGCTCTTCAAACGGGTCGAGGATGGAGATCATATTTTTGATTCATTTCCACTGGTTAATTGTGAACATGCATGGCAATTTGTGTTCTGCTGCATAGGCGGCAAGCTCCAGTTTCTGTTCTAAGAGACTCTGGAGCATGTACAATATACTGTTCCATCGCGTGGACACATCCTGGCAGAGTTTTTTTTTTTTTTTTTTTAATTGGTTGGCCGAGTTGCTTTTGAAAATGTTCCAGCCGGGTGTATGCCAATAGAAAATATTTAAAATGTTGAAAAATGTGTCTTCCTGAGGCTGTGATCTCCTATATACTTAGCTGGGACAATATTCCCTCATTCCTTCAGCTGGAGAGTGTGTGCCATACACGGCAGGCCAGGAAAATCTGTGTCTCTCATTGCTTTTTGCACGTTTTTGGTGTCTATGAAAAAGAGGAACATTTTTTTCCTCTTTGGATGCCCCCATCACTGAAACATGCCACTTAATGCGTCAACCAAAGCCTCCGCAGAATGTGACGACATGAAGCGTAGAGCAATGTTGTGCCTTACAAAGTTTGAGTCAATAAAGCCGTTAAGCTTGGCAAGGATATTGGACAGGCGTCTGCACTCCAAATACCGCTTGTGAAGCTAATATATACATTATCCTTCCGAAACGTGTCAATATATGTGTACTGTTTGGTGCAACTGAGGGACACATGCATCCTGCCTGGGGGTGGGGGTGGGGGGGGTGTTGTACCGTGGATCATGGCAGGTTAGTAGGCAACAGAACCATGTATCCTGCACAACAGATAAGAGGATGTTCATCGAGGCAAATGAATTCCATAATTCTAAATGTGATGTCTTTCCACCTCAGAGATGAGCTCAACACTGGCTTCAGCTGGTTTAGTTTCTCATACTCAGCATATTCAGTTGTATAGGGTTAGGGTTCTCAGATGTCTAATGAGGATAGTGGTGTTGAAATGCCAGTTGCTTCCACCTCGAGAGATTTCATCTTGACATACATTGAAAACGGCAAATTTTACGTCTTTGTCACATACTTTGAAGAACTTCAAGAAAGAAGAACTCATGCTTCCACTGGCAAGCTCCACGTTGCTGTCTGCTGCATGCAAAAAAAAGAAGTGCGAGTAATTTACATCACGTGATCTGCTTTTTTGATCTGCACTTTTGGGTTCTCCAATCAAGCCATTATCGGCCGATCACGATATGCGTCTGATCATGCAGAGCATCTCTACATCACACTCCTGAAACATGCCTCGATGCCATGACAAGGGTATCGTCTTCCCTTTTTCAAGTTTTCCTTTCCCAACAGGGCTGTCCAAATTGTAGATCAGAAGCAAAGAGATATCCCAACAGCTTTCTCCTCTGCAGCTGGAGAACAGCCGTTTGTGTAGAGGCACATATAAAGCATTAGGAGGCAACTACGATGAATAAGATGGAAGAGAGTCATCTTAAGCCAGATGCAGGAGGAGCAGAGCCAGCAGGAGATGAAGGAAAGATGTAATCCTGCAGTTGAAGAAAGAGAAGAAGGATCTCACTGTTTTTGCTCATTGAGAGCAAAAACAAACTGGGCAGCCTGGAAGAGCACAACCTCCTGATTGATGAAACTTGGGGGGCAAAGTTTGGTGATCTTGAGAAATTCAGAACAAAGCTCAAGAGAGAAAGCAGCTCGGAAGGAGGAGGACAAACAAGGCCTCCAGGAAAAGAAAGAAAATGAAGAACAGGAGGAAAATATCAGCAGGAACTGAGGATACTGAAAAGAAACCGAAGGAGAACATGGAAACCAGGAAGAAAAAAAACAAGAGGGGATGAGAAATAAGAAAAGAAACAAGAGATGATGTCCTACATGAGCACCAAGCAATGGCTGATGTTGGCTTTTTACGTGCACTACACAAAGCTTAACCACGTGGAGGTCACTGCTTAGACTGCCTTCACAGAGTGGTCACAGTTGGTCACAGCTTTAATTACAGTTTAATTGTGTGTAGTTCACTCCTCCCCAACACTGTTAATGTAATGATTGAACATTGTCAAGTCAATCAATACAGAAGATTAATACTATTAATATCCCAGAAAATCTGGCTCTTTAGAAAAATCCTGTTGTCCCAACCTTTGTTTTGAAATAAAAGGTCTTAACCTTTGATATTAAAAATTATTTAGAACTGAACCTAACCCTCAAAATATTGTTGCTCATCCAAAATTGTTAGGGGAAACATTAGAAAGTCCAATACAAAAACACTTATTTTGAATTTGAGAACCAAACTGAACCCTCCAAAACGTTAGGGTGAGTGAGTTTGTGCATGTGTGTGAGACAGAATACAGATGCATTCACGTAGGTAGACAGGATACCCCTATTCGTATTACAGTTGAGGTTTCCACACCCCACACACTTTCCACTGAGACTTTTCCAGAGTCTGTCTGCCTGAGAAACACACACACACACACACACACACACACACACACACACACACACACACACACACACACACACACACACACACACACACACACACACACACACACACACACACACTTCGAGAATTTACATACAATATACATAGGCTTGGAAAGACAAGAGACAGAATATAAGAATAGAAGAGCTGCTTCAAACTTGTAATATTTCTGTCAGATAATTGCATAACCCTAAAATTCACCCTGTTAAAACCAACACAATATTTTACAACAAAACATATCTTTCATTACATCCACTGGGCTGTACAATAAAAATGGCCAGAAAAAGGTATTATTTGTCCTCTGCAATGTTGAGGGCTCGAGTCTAAGCTATCAAACTTTGTCAGACTTTCAAGTTGGCCACAAGTGAAAAAGATTTGAGACCACAGGTGTGGACAAAACTAAAAGAAAAAAAAACAAAAAAAAAAACAAAGACAATCAAAAGTAGTAGGAGAGAAAGGTAAGCGTACAACGAGAGTACAAGGAGAGAAATTGTTGTGTTATTAGTCTGAAACAATGATACCAGAGGGGATTCCAAATAACTAGAAAAATATTTAAGACTCTAAAGAGTTATGAGGACTCAACTGTTCGTTTTTGCTTTGTGTGGGTCTCTTACAGTTGCAACATGTGCACAAAGTGGAGGAAGAGCCATCACTCTGATGAAAGGTTTAGGCTAGGTGTACGAGTTGGCATTTATTTGTTATGGTTAAGGAAAAAGGCTTGGGAATACATTCCATCATTGAGTGTCCCCTACAGGGAGACAGAAAAAAGTTGTGTGGGTCTGTGTGTGTGTGTGTGTGTTAGCCTGGGAGTCTTAGGTCATTAAGTAATGACTAAGACTCCAGTATCCATCAGCTCTCCTTTCTTAACAAATCAATATGACATCAAGATAAATGCTTTCTAATTATAGCCCCCCCCCCCCACACACACACACACAAAATAAATTAATTAAAACACACCCACAGAGAAGCAAGGATAGATCAAGATATACACTACACAAAAATGTTTTCAGTCTGTTCCAGGATGTTTAGAAACATACCTCAATCTGAATTGGGGGGGAAAAAAACAAAAACAAAAACAGGCTTAATTTATTAAATTGCAACCCCCTTATGACATATTAGTTAATTTACCACGACAAAACAAACAGAATTCTTCAATGAAATATGAGGTCTTGTTTTGCCACAAAGACAAAACATAATTGAAACTAACTTTTTTTTTTCCCTTGGTGAGACATTCAACACACACACACACACACACACCTCAATCAAATCTTCCAAAACACTCATTAATACTTAAGTGTAGCATCAAATCATTTATTCACTTCAAAATCTTCCACAGCTAACCTCAAATCTCTAACATCACTAAGAATAAAAAAAAACTATGTAAAATCTACAAAATAATTTCCACCTTCAACTTAATGTGACGAAAACCTCCACTTAAACTTTTTTCAAAACATCTTCACAATTCACCAACACCAGACATTCTGCTCAAGCAAGACTACGATAAAATATGGGGAAAGGATGTGTAAAACGAGCTGCACCGACTGACATTGTTCACATTACACACAACACACTGCAGGGGCCAGTTTGCATGCAACATGGACTGGGCTGAACACCTATTGAGTTAAAATCCACTCATCCATGCCCTAAATTCCTCGTTTCATTAAGGATTTGCCAGCACACCATCCACAATGAACATGCCCATGCACACTACCAGGTGTCAAACAGCAAAATAACATGGCGATAATCAAATCCTCACCCAGATTCCTCTAACATATTGATCCATCCTGTTCGCTCTCTGTTCCACTGCTGTGTCTTTCCTTACCCTTTAATCAACCCCACCTGCTCTCTTTGTTGTTTTATGTTTACTTGAAACAAATATATATTATTGTTGCTATAACCATGTTAATTAAAATTGATATTGGACATGCCTAGTCTTGCGATTGACCAGCACCCTCTTCTGGGCTTGGGTATACATTTATGATTACAGTAAAACTATCACTGCATCATGTCAAACATGTCATTATTTGTCTTTCATATCATTTTTGTCATGTTTTTCTTTTGTGTGTCTTGTTTTGTATCCCATGAAAAAAGTTATATGGTCATTGAGACACAAAAGTACATTCCCCATACTGTACAGAGTGCTTTTATTTACCGTTATGTGGCCCAAAAATAGACGTGAATGTGTAAAATGCAAGAGTAGATTACATATCGGTAATCAGTAGTATTTGAATTGAATCATGTTGAACTAAAAATGCCTTCAAGGGATCAAGCGAGAAAATAAATGATCAGTTGATTTTGGAAATGAACTCCTTCCCACACCCCCTACCAAAGTACAGATATGAGAAACAGTATGTTGCATTTATACCTCATACTGGCATTTTTCACACAAGAAACCAGCATACAGAGTCTGTCAGAGCTTGAAATATTTACCAAGTCAGGTCAGCTTGATCAGATTTCGCACATCACAGCTCTGGTATGAGTCAGACTTGGATGAAAAACTCATTTTGAAAACATGGTGTTTAAGAAGTGATTGCTGTGATGATTAACTTTTTACGGCACACCAAAGCCAATTCACTGCATAATGTTCACACATAAGCAAGTTCTGGAAAGGCCTGGGTCAAAGTGATAATCCAATAAGTTACAAAGTATTTCCAAAGGCACAGTCTGACGAAGGTCCAACATGGACTGCTGATTCTCATCGTTACAAGATGAATAATTATCAGAATATTCCGGTATAGATCATTTGCAGACTTGGATATAAAAAGGACAGCTTTAACTGAATTAAATTTGGGCATCTTAATAAGGTGAGGCGCTACTGCTGTATACTTAGATATTAATTAACTATCACACTACACTTTACCTTAGTGATGGTGTGAGGATTCTGCTGTCTTTGGCCCATCACTGTGTGTACTAGTGCATCTGTATTTGTGTGGAAGCATCCAGAGCAGCCTGATATAGTACATTGGGTGACTAATGAGGTGGACCCACAATGCATCGCTATAGCACTTCGACATGTCGTGATTCTTCATTTGGGCCATCAAATAAGGGCGACACAAACATAATCACACTGTCCACAGAGCACGCAGATGAAATGAGTCTTGCTGGAAGTAGATGATAGAAGTGGATTGAGTAAATTTGTTCTATATTACATAATTTAGAGCATGTTATGGTTTATATCACAGTGGTGTTGCTGCTGGTCTGATTCAGGCTTCCTTTTTGTAATTATCCTTTTTAGTCCACGCATGTATGTGCAGGTTCATGTCATCACGTTTATTTGCTCAAAAAATGCTTTGAAAATAGATGCCTCTTACTAAAAAAAAAAAAAAAAAAAAGATGATGCAACTTTTTGTTGTGTGGGCGACAGCTGATAGCGTTAGCAGGGTTTGTGTCTGCATGTTATGTGCTCTTAGCTGGAGGTGGGATCATCCATAGCAATCATCAGCATAGAGTGCTAACCTCTCCTCAGAGACTGAAGGCCTCTAAGTGCTTTGCTTAGCTACCGCTGCTAGGCAATCAAGAGTCCCCCTAGACACACAGGACAGCCTGCTCCACTGGGCTCATTGCGTTATCACAGCACAATGCTGCAAGGATACCAACATAGTTAGGTGCACATCAGGTAGTCCTCAAGACCCACAAAACACTTAATGCAGTCTTTTCATGAAGCCAGGTGTTGTTAGTTCAGTCACACAAGCTGTAAGAGCTAATGTTGTTGTCTGCAGCTGGGGTGGTGATTTCCAGGACTAAGGATTTTAACATTTATGTTTTAATGCTTCACTTGTTACGCCTGTCAAACAGTTCACTTAGAGTTTGTCAATAATTTAATTCACGGGCATAATGGAATGTTGTATGGCACAGGCTTTCAAATAACACATTCAACCTTGGACCTTTTTAAGAATTCTAAGAGTAACACCTGTGATAAAAGCCAGCACTCCACCATAATCCTATACCATAAATTAAGTCAATTACTTTGCATTTCCTTTCTTGGTGCAAGTCCAAAGCCCACTCACAATCCATGGAGCGCAGCACTAGAATTAATGGCTCACTTCTTGTGTATGTGATGTGCACACATACAAGCCTGAGTGCCACTGAAATGGAGCAGCCAGCTGATTTTGTTGCTGTTGAGATGAAGTAAAGAATGAGCCATTGTTGACACAGCTGCCTCTGACCAATGTAACTGCACAATCGTATGTTGTTGAATAGACTGCAGCCATTGTGTGTCTCCTTATTAGTCTTATAATTATTTTACTTCTAAATTTGATTTGGTCCCTGCTTATGTTAGATCGCTCAGAGCTTTGAGGGCTTCCAAACTGAGGAGAGCTTGAGGCAAATATCTCTATGATCTAATCTTTATCTCCTTCAAATGACGGTGATATTCCGCTCCCGAGTTGGTTATAACAAGATAATGACCCCTTTTAACCAGTAATAGACCATTTTGTTGTGCATTGTCCCATAAGAGAAGAGATCCTCTGGGCATTCACTGCTTCTATAACAAATTCCAGATAATCATGGGAAATGAGAAAGGGTTGTATAGTGTACCTGGCTCCCAGGACTGAAAGCATAACTCATTTATGTGTATTTGGATCAAGTATGGCATGGTATTGGATGTCCTGACCATGGGACAGTCAGCTTTAACACATCTTGTGGCTCCATCTGTCTGACCTTTCCACTGACATCTGTCTGCCTATTTGCCAAACAACTTCATACTGTGCAAATTCAAATTGCATGCAACCCTTGGAACATCACAGCTGATTGTCTTGCCTCTAATCCATTTCTTAATTTCCTTCCCCTAACATCCCATAAAAATTATTTGAGTGTCAGCAAGTAATGACAGTAGAGTGCCGGCATGCACTCGTTAGGGGTGTGCCAAAAAACAAAACAAAAACAAATAAACATTCATAAGAATTGTGATTCTCATTCACAATGATTCAGAATTGATTTTAAATGTCCCAAAGTCTATAAAAAAAAAAAATAAATAAAATGAAACAAATCCGGTCAAATCTGGTCTGATCTGGTCTCTACTGTCTACAGGGGTCCAGTCTCTGGTCTGGGGGGGGGGGGGGGGGTTCACCATCCATCATCCACCACTGACCTGCTCAGGTCACCAGGTACATTTACATCAATTATACTCGACATGTACCCCCACGTGGAATTGAACCACGGCAACTACACTCGAGTCGCCTCATTCATTCATGCAGTCATTTATTTCCTCTGAAGTACATTAAGCTCTGCTGTGTGAGAATGGTTTTCACTCGGGATACAGTTTGACGATATCAAGGTGTATAAACTAAATATTCTAAAAAAAAAAAAAAAGTAAAAGTAAAAGTGATCTTGGCATCAAAAAAAAGAGCTTCAGCGACATTTGCTCCAGTTCCCACAAGCAATCAAGAGGATTAATGACTGCTTGGACTTCTGTCTCCACACCTTCACATGCAAACATCTTGATAGCTATTCAGCTGTCAACTGAAATAAAATTACAACTCTTCACACTACAAATGGATTGTGTTACACTGTGGATAACTCCATTGTACTATTCATTGCCATTTTTAATCATGCTGCTAAGAGTGTTTCGTTTGCAGTGGTATCTACTTATGTATGTTTGGAGGCTGCTATGGAGCTGGCAAGAATTGTAATTTTTTGTATGCCAATATGAGGAATGAAAAAGCAATGGGCTATTGATCTCACTCATGTCAGTTGTCTTTATGGACCTTTGATAAGGACAACCTGCATTAAACCACAATCTATCATATTGTTACAGTCTGATGGTGGGCAATGTTTTCTCTTTCTGAGTGAATGGGCAGAGAGAAATAGATAGATGTTAGAAAGTTAAAGACAGCAAATGCCAATGAAAGGAGGACGACATTACATTGTGGATATTGAGCTTAAGGAACTACAGCTGAGAAGAAAAATGGAAGCAAGCAAGTGGCAGACAGAGGGCTAAGTAGTAACACAAAATCAGACAGCCTGGGGTAAGAAACAAGAGGAGAGAGTTTCAGCATGAATAAAAATGAGTTCAATTCAAAGACTTGAATGGTGCCTGTGTAAGTATAAAGGGAGGTGTGGAATCAGCTAATGCAGATTCAGGTTGATTCTTTTCCTTCCTAATTTATTATATTCTGCTGTCTTGCCAACATAACAGAAACCTTTGCTCGCTTTTTAATCCCCCTCTATGAACCCAGGACCAGCATAAAACCGACTAGTTGTTTAAGCGAGCGGACTCAAAGGCAACACTTCAATGCAACCCAGGAAGCCATTCTGAAGCAAGAGCCTCTACATTTCAATATCAAAGTTTACTTGAAGAGCATAATTGATTAAGCTGGTGAGCAATCAGAGTTGAACAATTGAGTGTGAGAGCCAGAGGGGAGATCTATCATCATGAAGGCTAATGCCCAAGCTTGGCAGTAGATAAATGGGCTCAGGTGAAGTGTCTGCATGCACATTGTGTGTGTGTGTGTGTGTGTGTGTGTGTGTGTGTGTGTGTGTGTGTGTATATATATATATATATATATATATATATATATATAAAAATAAAAATCACTACATAATCTGCCCTTTCCAGCTAAAAACACACATTTTCACATTCACTGCTCAGGCTGCCTTTTCAATGTAAAGGCAGTTCTTTCTTTTTCCTCTTAGCTTGTGCAAAAAGAAGGAGGAGAGAGGGAGGGGAGGAAGGAGGCAAAGAAGAGGCGGCATAATGTTTCCTGCCTGTGTGCATTATGGATGAGGTGTGTCCATGGTGTTCCATAAGTTGCTCTCCGATGGTTTGAAGGTGGCCCGCTGGGGTTACCTAAGACCCTGTGTTTGTGTCTTTATGTGAGTGTTTGTGACTTTGAGAGTCACCAGAGGTAAGCGCAGAGATAAAATCATCCTTCTAAAAAAAAAAGGCACAATTTCATCCTTCTATACACTTAATCAATTCCAAATCAACAAGGATGTTATTGGTAACCAAAAGCACTAAAAGAGCACGATGTGTACAGTGACACTTAAACGGTGAAGAAGATGACAACCAACCTACCCTCCATGAAGAGGGCTTCTCCAATGTCATAACAACCAGAAAAATATAGGACCTCAGTCATAGAGAAGGGATACGTCTTCTTTCTGGGTGCAGTGTTTGTCTTGGTTGATGTGTCGTTAGATGAAATCAATCAGTTTGCCACAAAAGATAACAGCTTTTAGCACTCCTCAATCCTCTTTGCACTCACCACTTCCTTGTATCTGTCATTGACAGTTTTTATTTAAAGATGCTGCAGAATATAGGGTACTTAGTCAATCACTGCATCGAGGCAGCACAAGAATCCATCTGCCTATATATATATATATATATATATATATACACACCTCAGCACAGAACATGCCTCTGAACTTCTCCAGATTAACTGAGGAAGCTCATCTTCATGTGTGAATTTGTACCAGCATGGACATTTTACTCTGCATGGATAAGTTCAGTAACTCACATGACCACCTGATGGCCAGATGCCTTCAACTGCCAGCTGAGCTGCAGGGAATATAACTGCGATATTTGGTTCTTTTCCGAAACAGTGAATTACAAAGAAAGGTGTTCTTGCAGAGCATTACAACGTCGCAGCGAAGTTGACCATTGATCGATTGATGAGGAGGACATTCAAGCCAAATTAGTAGATTTTCCCTCAATGCATTACCTGGTCAAAACTCTAAACTGTGTAGTTTGTAGTCACTTTAACCTTTACCATCAACAAGGATGGGGAGGATGTAAACAGACAGGCAGACAAACAGAGGGACAGCACAGAAACATTAGGCCTCCAGCTGTGGTGGAGGGTGGGGGGGGTACTGCATTAAGCAGTCAACAAGTATTTACAATGCTTTGGGTTGAGCAAAACTGATGTAAAGTAAAATATCCATGAGGTGTAACCAGTCCTTTGAAATTTGTAACTAGAGGCTCGTTCTATGTGATATTGTTGGGAGGCGTGTTGCTTTGACTGAAACAATAGTGGTATAAAGTTTTACTTGATAATTTCTCATCTTTTGTCTGGAATAGGAGAATGATCAAGCTTCTGCACTATTACTGTGTATGCCTACTGGAGCTTCACAGCTAGCAGCGCACACTGGCACAAGAGCCTTACAGGCATTAAATATCGTTGCTTCCAAGTCCTCTACGTGACAGAATAGGACAAATGACAACACCTCTGTAACTCTATATACAGGTTTCTAGCTTTTACAAGGGACTCCTGTGTGTGTGTTTGCGTCTCTCCAGATCTCAGTATAAACAGTGGAAAGTGAAAGCAGTAGAAAGGAGGGATGAATTGGCAAAGCACTCCTCAGAAGTATCAGAGAGAGGAGACAGCTGGCGCCATCTCTGCGTTTCTCCATCACCACCACCAAACACTTTCAGGTTGTGAGAAAAACTCCCTTTCTGACAGTAGCTGTGTCCTCTTTCTCTGCCTCTCTTCTCTCGCTTTGTTTCCACCTTATCTCATCCCTTTGTTCACTTTTTAGAGCTGTGCTGCTTTCCCTTCCTAGTCCTCTTGCCCTCCTGTTTTTTTTCCCCTCAGTGTGTTTAAAGCCCTTTCCTCCTCCCACCTTATCCCCTGTTTCTTTCTCTTTCCTCCATCCCTCCTCCTGATGTGTGCCTGTCTGTCTACAGGTGGAAAATGTCCAGCAGATGCTTTGGCCAAAGCCCAGGGAGTTGCTGACTATATTACCATGTCAGCTCTTTATCACCATTGAAGCTGTCTATCGTTGCGCACACCAGCGTACTGTTACCTGGTCTTAGTCCAGTTGGCATGCCCATGGTCATAAACACTCTCTTGCCAATAGTGGGAAATCTACAAGGGTTTCCCCCATGTACTTTCCTCTAGATTACATTTTACTGCAAATGTTACTCAGCAATGATGAGGGGAAAAAAAAAATCATAACAATGTTGTCCTTTTTATATGCATATCTTGTTTTATGTAAGAATTTAAGTATAATCTAACTACAGCTACCAATTAGCTTTCCTAAAACTCAATGTGGAAACAGACCAATTGTACCATATTGTGTTTTTAGCACTTCTATTCTCATAAATAAATTCGGCAATAACAAGTTGCAAAAGACACAAGGCAAAATGGATTTATCACTTAACAGCAGTAAGGTCATCAACACATAACTCACACATAAACATGAGCTGATGGGTGCCAAGTGTTCTGCACATGCCACGCAAACAGACACTGACTACAGCTAAGAAACAAATCCATTTCATATTGACAACACCAACGCCAAGGCATTTCCCACTAAAGCACATTCAAACATCCATATTACCGTACCTTCAATTGTGCTGTTACTGTGCCAATAGCAACAAGATCCACAACCAGTTTCTACTCCACACGAACTGACCCCTCTTTTTAGTACCGTCCATTTCTATTACTGTCAGATCTTTTATGGATATAAAACATGCCCTTTCCTTTTCAAAGATGATCAATCTTTACACACCAGAGGATCAGCCAATGTACAAGCACGCACGCTAAAACATGCCTACTCAACTTCAGCATCCACACAGCCACCACTCAAGTCACTTTTCTCCTACCATCTTTGCGGTAAAGGTCGATCTCCACTTTCCTCTCCTCTGATCCCAGCAGGGCCTGTGCCATCTGGGCAATGGCCAGTCGCTTGGTGTCAGGTCCGTACAGGAAGTTGCATGTGCATGGCTGCTGCATGATCTCAGCACGCGAGTAACCACACATGTGACAAAAGCCATCGTTGCAGAAGATGATGGCACAGTTCTCAACTCTTGCATTGGCGATGACAAATTTTCGACCTGTGGATGGAGAGAAAGAAGCACATTTTTACTGCAGGTTTCAACAGGGCAGCATCCTCCCAACATTGCTGAGGTGTGAGGGACAGACAGACATTATTAAAAACTAATTAATTCATGTAGCGAAATAATGACTCAGATCCAGACTGTCATTCACAACCAAATGTCACTAAAGAAAACTTTGTAACTGGTAAAAAAAAAAAAAAAAAAAAAAAAAAATCTCTTTAAAAACAACTCAATATTTTATCATTACTTCTGACCAATAATATTTTTATGAAACAAACCATAACCATGGCTGCATCCAAAGGTTAAGAAATGTGGACTGTGGGCAGTACAGAGGCTTTCACTGTCCGCTTGCACCATAAATACAACTGAGTCCACATACCACTATGAGGTGTATATGCATCATAAAAAAATATGAATTACATACCTTCCCCAACTGATGCTTCAGCTTTCAAATGGCAATTTAACACTGAATAAAATGCATCATTGTGCAGCTCCATTAACACAGTCCTTCATAAACACCTGTTGACAGCTAAGCAGCACGGAGGCAGCCATGTTTAAACGTTTAAACAATGTTATTGTTCACATTTTACATTTAAAAGTGTCACTTTTTAAACACTTTGAAAATGTTTTGAGGTTGAATTTAATCTGGTAAGGCTGTAAAAAGGAAGTGGTGGTCCAGATATGAAAGAGGACTCCACAAGTGCGGCAAATAATGTTAGTGATGGCCGCGTTCCCGTTAGTTTGACTGTGTTCAGGGTCTGCAGGCCGCTTCACTGTGCGGCTCAGAGCTAAATGGAACAGAGCCATTATCTAATCACGGCGGACGGTACCACCTGTGCTGAGAGTCAAAATGGTTTCCGTGCAAAAAAAAAAGAAAAAAAGAAGGTCCAAAGAGTCAGTTTCATTACAAATCAGCTGAGCCGATCTTTCCCCCCAAAACACGAGGAGGACTCACGTTCATTCTAACTTTCTATCACGTTTTCTGTTTTAAACAATTCATTCATGTATGCAAAAAGAAAAAAAAAAACAGGCGTTTTCTCAACTTGCAGGAAAACCCGGGGGCACTTTTCAATCGGTTAAACTAACAAAATAATGCCAGTTAAAAGTGAAGTTCTTCACCTGCCTTCTGTCCTTTCCGTTCACCCCGGCCTGCGGACGTTTCTGCGCACTGCAGCCAGTCAGCCGTCCTGTTTGTAATATTTAAATTGGCTCGGGAAGCAGGGGGCGTGTCTACAGGTAGGCTGGGCTTGGCCACCCAGAGGAATAATGTGCCCACCCAGCTATTTTTTTTTTATTATTATTATCATTCTTACTATTTTTCAGCATTCATTTTTGTTACATTTTCGTTAAGTAACAAATAATTAATCCTTGTGTGAAAACAGCCGAGTTGGTTAAAAACTGTCGTTTAGGTCAAGAATTCTTTGAGGCGTGTTAATGCGTAACCTCTCTTTTTCTCATATAGTCGTAACTCAAAAGCGTGTGCTTCCATAGCTTTGCATGCATGTGTTTATAAATATAGTCAAAGAGTAAACTGCAACTTGGCAGCTCTGACCCTCACAGAGCTCTGATGTGTTTGTCTCTCTCTAAACCACTTACTGCAGATAGGGCCATTTGGTTCCATGGCCTCTGCTCAATGTCAAAGACTGATCTTAATGCACTCTGAGAGCTGCCCCACACACACACACACACACTCGGACATATTTCATTACCCTGTACTCTGCCCCTTCACTCTTAGCGACTTGTGAATTCATTCCAAGTATCCAGAATGTAAAAGGTGAAGCTCTTCTGTTTCTTACAGGACAAACACCATAAATGTGTGCATGCGCATAAGGCCCGTGTGCACATGTGACTGTGTTTGTGCTACATTATTGTGTCTGTCAGGCTAATAGATGGCCTCACATAAAAGAGTTTTAAGCTTCTGAGGAGATCCTATGACTATCAGTGCTGCGCCACACTGTGAGAAATATTGCGCTCATAAATAGTCATGTGTATTGTTGGAGGGAAGGAGGAAAGATTGTGGCAAGAAAGTGTGGATGAATCCAGATAAAGAGCTGGAAGGCAGGATGAGGATGAATAAATAAATGGGCAGTAAGAGTTTTGGAAAGGGAGAAAGGTGGACAGTGGATATGAATAAACCCCTATAAGCTTAAAAACTGGTGAAGCTGGTAGTAAATATATGAAATTCATTTGAAATGCCATGCAATGGCATACAAAATAACAGTGACATTCAGCAGGGATTAATCATATTGATAATATTTTCTACTTTTCTCAATTATCATTGTCATATGTTGACCTATTATACAGCTATAAATTCACATGCCTGATGTAAGACATGATTTAAAATGCAAACTGAAGCTTTCTTCATACAGCGTCCGGCATCAATTGAATGAGAAGAAACCTCTAAAGGAAACAATTTTCCAGTAAAAGGCTGCATAGAAAACATGTTCATCAAATGAGTTTTGTTTGAGTCTTGGATTAAGAAGAGGACCAAGAAAATGATTCAATCAACATAAATAATTCAGCAACAAGATTATTGTTTCAGTGAACGAGCCAAGATGGCCCTCAATACTTTGACACTTACAGTAATTTTTAGTCCTTGTTAGGAAATGTTCTCAAAGCCTGCTGGTGATGATTGCTGCTCAAGGACTCAAACTGGGATAAAGGAAAAACACCATGTGGCTGCAGTGAACCCTGAGAGATTTAACTCCTGCAACCGTTTCTTCTAGCTCTGTATGAGACTTCAGCCCCTGATAACAATGTACCTAAAACGAAGGGCCAGCCTGAGGGTAAAAGGAATTAAAATGTTGGTCAGAAGTGAAGCTGTATTTTTTTTTTTTTTATGTAGTTACAATGTTTAACACCAATTCTATAAATCTAGACTGAACTACTAATCCAGTTGCTGTATGGCAACATAATGGGGTATATGCACACACTATTGCTCAGGGTGAGAACTCATATTATAAATCTGTCGAAGCAACAGCATTAATGAAGCAAGTTGATTCACCCATCAATCGCTCCACTCTTTCCAATTCATCAGGACATGTTAAACTATGCTTTAAAGTCATGAAAAGTTAAATTTACTTTCACACGCATCAAGCACTGCTGTGAGAGGTGGCACATGGCAGGCTTTCATTTTCGATAAAGACCTCGCACCATTTGAAGGAGGGGGAGTAAATTCATCAGTGAAATCACCTACAGCAATGACAAGTTGGACATTAAGCTTTCAGACTATTGATACTCTGTGCCACAAAGCCGGCGTGTGAGTGAAATTATTACTGTTATCACTCAATAATTTACTGCTGGAAGCTGGTTGGAGGTAAATATAACACATTACGTGGTAAACAGGGAGTATTTTTGAATGATGCCTCATATTTAAGTTCTGAATAAATAATATGGCTTCCCATCTAAGCAATGTGCACCAAAGGGACACAATGTCATGGTTTCAGTGCAGGCAATGATAAATTATCAAAAGACTAGGACTGCTCTTATCAGTTATGACAAGATCATGGACCACTCAGGATATATTCAATATTGTGCACACTATAGTTGAATATCATTCCCACTGCGTGTCCCATCATTCAGTCAATCAGAACTATATCATCAACGCACTACCAAGCTGATGGTGGCAAAAGCTTCTCTAAATCCTTAAGTTCAAGAACTGTCTTAACAGCACAGGCCTTACGATCTGCTACCCTGCTAGCTTCCCACGAGTGTTAATGCTCTCTCCATATATCCCTGGCCAGTATCCATCGGTTTGTGCCAAACTTCACAACCTCTTCAGCTTTGTAGGCCTGAACAGAGTGCAAAGCCATCTCATAGAGAAACTCACTTCAGGCAAAGAAATACTTCATGGATGCTGACTGAGCTGTGGTACATCTGAACAATCTGACTCTCTTTCCTCTCTCCCCGTTGCCAAAATTTTGGGAGTCGGTAATGCATCATGCATTGCCACTTGATGAATGGATGAATTAAATTAAAGCAAAGTCTACACACCGAGGCAATTCTTCTTGTTAAGTGTGCTTCATTAGACTTCATTATGAAACAGCCCCTGAACAGGAACTTTTTAGAGACAGCCTGCTGAGGTGCTGTGTTGCAGTCCCCCCTCTGAACCAACAGTTTATGAATCCTTTTTATAACCACTGGGCTGAGGCTGGTCTGCAATAATTTGACATTTTGCACACTTCATTCCTTTTCAAAATTGTCTATTGGCCAATGACATTTAAGACCCCTGTATCGGCGCCAAATTCTCTGGCAGATTGTTTTGGAAGACTTGCTCCACCGCTGCAGTCGTTATCGTGTTGGAATGAGTTTGGCAGCTGCAGCTAAATGATGCATGGACAGTGAAAAGAGTTTTTGCTGCCTCAAGTGTCTGTCCAAAACTTGGATGTGTGGGTTATTTTTCCATTGATTGAGTGTATTTGTGTGTATGTGTGCGTGACTGTCTTGCTGTCGGATGGTCTGCAGGATGCATACACAACATTTCTGAGAGAAGTGATGATGAGGCTTCAGGCACAAAGTTGGAGGAGAGAAAATAAAGAGGGGATGGAATAAGAGAAAGCAGCCAAAACACAACACAGTCTGACCCTGTGGCAACTATACAAAAACACAACATGTACCTCATGGGCTGATAAATAAAATGCTTCTAATCCAAGAAGCAGTCAAGGAGAGCAGACGAAGTAAACTCAGCCAGCATGTTAGTCAGGATTACTATTTCCAGACGGGCCTATTTGCAACACTACATCTGTTTGCATACATTATTAAAATGTTAACAAATATGCATATAAAGGCTTCAGAGAAAGCATAAATATGTAAAAGCGACATTTCACATGTGAAAAAGACAGAACTCGGCCTCCTGGGGAAGGAACATTGAGATCAACAGGGCATTTGACTTTCACATACCTTTCTTAACAGTGATCTCACTGCTTTGTTACTCAAAACTGATAGTATATCATCACTATTGCATTTTGTCTAGAAAAAGAAACAACGCTATCATAATACACGCTTGTAATGCTTGGGAAAGCACTGACAGATGACGTGTTATTAATGACCTGACATATTTTCACTGACACATCCTGATGCTCCAAACAAATTGAAATTCGAACATTTACATTGTTTCTCGTTTTGTTTTGGGGGTTTTTTTCCGTGAAAAACCTAATTTATGAGGGCCTTTTCCATAGATGTGCATGCAAAGTTTGTTTTTATCTGATTAGGTTTTGACGCAAAAATGCCTTTGCAGCTCAAATGGCTGAACTAAATCATCATCACCTGACCGCTGATGTTTCTTAGCATTGAACATTAGCATTGACAGCTGTTTACTTTTTGGCAAAAGCTTTAGCCAGTTTTGAAACTGCAAGACAAAAGATTATAATAAAACAGACTGGAGGTTATAAAGAGATCATATTGGAAAGTCACAAGACAATCTGGGTCAGTCCAAGCCAGGGCTAGCTGGCTAGTAATAGAAAGCAGAACAAGAGAGTTGCTGTTCACTGCTGGAGACAGCTCGGTGTGAGTAAAGCAAAGAAGTTTGATGCTGATCTTCTAGACAGGTGAGTAAGCACCTGTTAAGGCTAACGTTAGCTATGTGGCAACCGCAACGCTCACACTCCAGCTCAATGTGACTTGTTCCGCTCATCAATCAAATCTGAAATCTACAGTAATGTGGAAAACCTTCCAAGTCAATAGGTCTAACTTTAACTTCTTATAGTCTCAAAGGGCCACAAGAAACCCTCAATCCTGCCCGTAAAATCTGAATTGTTCATATTTGTTCCTTTATCCATCTGTCAAAGTCATGCTACAAGAATCAAAACTTATATTACCCATTTCTTCAGCAGGAAGCGAACGTCCATCAAAGCCCAACTCCAGAATGAAAATATCTGTGCCAATTTCTCCCTGCATTAACCACACAGTTTTTCTCACCTCTTCACCCTCCCTTCATAAAACAGCTGTATCATCTATGGGAGCTGCCAGTCCAGGTCTCAACAGGCCGTTCTCATGGGAGACATAAACTGCTGGAAGGGCCTTTTCAGATATTCATGGAAACAGTGGAGTTCGGTGCAGTGGGTGCATTTGATGGCCTGCCCCCATGAATTAGTGCCAGCAGCAGCCCTCAGAGGCTCATAAAGCTTGATGGGTTTGTCTGGCTGCAATGAGCACTGGGTAATACAACCACAGAGATGTGTGCACATGACGTATGTTGTACATTTCATTTTCAGCCTTTGAATAAATGCTGGTAATGGCCAAAAGAATCTAGTAAATGTTGTTTCCCTTTAGTTGTTTGAGTCTTGCAAAGAGCCTCTTTCCCGAGTGCTTAAGAGTTCACAGTAAATGACACTTTGTGGTAAAATGTAAACAGACAGACACATGCACAAAGAAATAAAAAAGAAACCTTCAATTTATATACACTGCTTTTCAAAAGTTTGGGGCACACTTTCCTATTCATTTGAATGAGAAAGTGTGTCCAAACTCTTGACTGGTAGTGTACATCAATATCTTGCAGTCTTACCATCAACGGCTTAACATATCACAGGAGGAGAAAAGGTTATAAAACAGGAAGGTATAAAAAAAAAAAAAAAAAAAAAAAAAAAAAATGGAGAAAAATAAATAGTATTAATGATGTTGGTCGTCTAAAAAGGTAAAAAAACTGAAAACATGGTTTGTCTAAATATGCAAATACCCAGAACAAGAAGAATAAAGCAACAGGTGGGAGAGGCAGAAGAGCGTGTAACCTAGAAGAATGAGTGCTGCTTTAGGCCACAGCTGGAATTACTCTGGTAAACTGGCATTACTCAGCCAGGGAGGTGGTCAGGTGCTGTGTTATTACGTTGCAGCCATTCAGAGAGGAAAATGCAAGAGATGGTAATATTCAGAACCACCAGCTCAGGTGCACACTTGCTAGTCACAGCCAGTGGTGTATATTTCTTCTTTACGTTTCTCAAATGTGTTTCATAAGTCCGCTGCCTCAACTACTGCCCCCCCCATCCGTCACCTGCAGGCTGGTATGATGCAATGCAGATGAAAAACAGAAGATCAAAAGTTATATGATTAAATGATAAAAATATATACTTAAAAACATTTTCAAAAGGTATAGAAATATATGTATATATATATTATATTAGACATATTTATATAGTTATATAAAGAGAGAGATAGATATATCATTTATTTATTTATTTTACACATTTTGATCTCAAACAAGTGGAATTGAAAATTTTAGGAAAAATTGTTGTTACAATTAAAGGAAAGGAAACCTCCAAATCTCCAAGTCTCGTGTTTTTTTGCGTTACAATTTGAATCCACTGGACATACATTGTGAGGTATGAGATTGCTCACTTGAACCACAGCATCTTCGGAAAATGAGGTTTTCACAGTGGTAGACCCACTCTGCTAATGACATATTAGACAGATTTGACAGACATGAAGCTCCCATCCATCTTTGATTTTGGTAGCATCACTGACCACTCCTTGCTTTCCTCTGCCGCCTTTTTCCCTCTAATGAGCTCGTGAAGCGAGTGAGCTGATGGAGAGGCTGATTAAAGACAAGCTGCTGCTGTTGAAGAGGAAAAAACCATTTCATATTCCCACTAACACACAGACACACAAGATTGATGAGACATGCACACAACCAAATGCACACACACACCCACAATGGATCTTCAATGCACGTCCACATTCCCATAAACCTACCAACGCAGACTGAATAATTCAGTAAGACCAGACCTTGGGGCTTTGCAGTCTGCCAGTTTGTGTGTGTGCAAGTACTGTGTGTGTGTGAGTGTGTGAGAGCGTAAGAGCCTGGAATCTCCCTGCGTAGGCGGATAAGGAGGGAAACCCAAGTCAACATATCAGCATTGAGCCTGCTAGCTACAGAGATGACGAGATAAAAGGAGCAAGAGAGAGATCACAGAGAAAGGAGAGAGATAAATGAATGGAAGAATAAACGGGAAGACAGCAGGATAAGAAACGAGTGTGAGAGAGGCTGAGTGCAAAAAAAAAAAAAAAAAAAAAAGCATGTGACTGGTTGGTTTACTGGTGTAGACGGAACAAATACAGACAGGCTGTTTTTTTTTTTTTTTATTCCCTCTACCCAATTTTAACATTGCAATCGCCATGGAAACTGACAATTTGACACATGCAAAATTCTCTAATGTGGCGCGCTGACACTGACAATAAATTCGGACTAAATGCAAAACTATTAATATGCAGTGCCTGTCAGGCCAGCCAGCTCATCAGCATCAAGAAACATTATCAATACAGTTTATACTCAGAGTTATGCAGCACTTAAAAATCAATCTGTCTTCACATCCTCAATTATTCGTAAATGCTCATGATACAGAAGCAGTGTCTCAGCAGTTCCGGGTGATTCCTGTGTTCATGTGGTGCTTCCCATCCTGAGCCGATTTGTACACTTATGTGGACAAACTCTTAAGATGTAAGTCACCATTCCCTTTAAAACTGCAAAACAAGCCCTGAATCAATGGTATTGCATAAGAAGAGCAGCTTGTTTTCTCATCATTTTTCAGGTATACCTGTTTTTAGTGTACTCACAAAGTTCTCTTCTTTCATGTAAGTTTGCTAACTCCCTATGAGTCAACACTTGTTCACTGGTCTGACAGTCCAGCCATGTGAAGGGGCCTCACACAGATACTGAAGCGGGATTCTCATCACCCGTATGTGTTCTGGAGAAAAATAAAGAAACTAGCTTGCTTTCTGCTGCCTTCAACAGTAGCAGTATCTTTTCTGGCACTATTGGTCCAAGGCCAAAGAGATTTCTCTAGAGACAAGAGAAAGTGTGACCCTTCATTGTTTCCTGACATAAATGTCGTCACTGGCCTCTGGCTGCAAGGGTCTGCATGGCCTGATGTGCAAATGCAGCCCACAATTTGTGATCACACTGACTGTAAACATAGACGATGTGACTGTGCATGCTCCAAATAGCTCACTCTCTCGTTCATTTTCACAGCTTATCTGTTTCAGAGTCACGAGGGTTACTGGAGCTAGGCCCAGCTCACATGAGGTGAGGGTGGGGTCACCCTGGACAGGTCGCCAGTCCATCACAGAGGCAACACACAGAGACAGACAGAGACCAACAACCACTCACACTCAGACCTACAGACAGTTTAGAGTCACCAGTTAACCCAAACATGAACTCTTTGGACGGTGGGAGGAAACCCATGCAGGCACAGGGAGAACACACAGAAAGGCCCCAGGCCTGGGAATTGAACCCACAACGTTCTTGTTGTGAGGCAAAAAGCACTAAACACTATCCCACCAGATAACAAAGCAGGTTTTTAATATTGAAGAGCAGTTGTGTGGGGAGCTCTTTGATTCTTATTGCCATTGCTTAGACTGCAGGGAGTTCCCTATACTTATACTTAGGCTCAGCTGTTTTTAATGACGACCCCGTGAAGGGATTTAATTGGTAAAGCAGCTCTCACTCTTTCTTTCTAACATCCCACAGTAAAGATTTATTTTCAGCTCGGAATACATTCTGACATAATTGAGATAGTGGTTGTGGTGCATTTCTGCCACCAACTGTGTGGAAGTTTTCTATATTTGTGGTACCACTGGAACAATGAACATGTTTGCACAACCAGAGAAAAGTCCGCAGCTGTCCACAGGGAGGGCTCTCACACTGAGTCGTATGAACTGTAAATGGGAGTTTCTGGCTCAATGCTAGTATTTCCTTAGCAGACACCAGAACTAAGAATAGAATCTGTCTGAGAGAAAGTGATGAGTCATCATTTAAAAGTAAAGCCTTTGGTGAGACAGAAATAAAATGACTAGATTTTCTAATTACACTTGGAGACATGTGAGCCACCCCACTTTGTTCGTATAAAGGAAGAGAATAGTTGTGGATGATTGTGTTGAAAAGGCGTTGTCTATTGAAATCTGTTTGTGGGTTTCTATTTTCTGTTGCATATGTTGCTGTATAAGCTGTGCCAGTGATGGTGTGCATCACACAATGCTATAACTGTAAACTAATCCAGCCTCCAGCTGTCAGCTCACAGGTGGGACATTCTTCTCTGCGTCTGATTACTCACTCTGTCAAAACCTACTTCCAGCTATCTCACAGCGCCAGGAAAATAATTACATCTAGCCCTCATCTGGTGTGCTCAGCTTGGCAAAAACATGACAGTGTTTCCCCAAAATGAAAGTGCTGTCGAAGCACAATATATCTTTCCAAAGCGTATTTGTATTTTTGTCCTGTTATACATGCTGGCCGAACATTCTTTTGGCAAAACAGAAGTGTGCTGGGGATGTGCTGATGTCATCAGTGTGAGACAGCTGACAGGAGGCCGGGAGGTCCTGTCATGTTTCGACAGCCCAAGCATTTATTTCCAACATTAACTTTCATATATTTACTGAACAGAAAATCTGCTGGGGTATTGTTTTTTCTGTCCGCCCAGTAGTTTCTCTTCAGTTTTGCCACTCCATTGTGCTTTATGTGATGTATTTCGATCCTGTTCTTCTGAGGGTCCATTAGCTTGGATAGGAAATATATGTTTCACCCTCAGCTGCCTTACAGATGTTTCAGAGGGTTTAAGGCTGAGACTTTTGTTGGCAGCACTCAAATGTTTTCTTGGCTGGATATTTTGGGTCATTGTTCTGCTGAAAGGCAAAACTAAAGCTACTTATATTATCATTTTACCATTCCAACTGTTCTAGTTATGGGCCAAAAACCATTTGATTAAACCTGATGCTTTTGTTTATTTCCAATCGTTTTGCTCTAAGCCTGGTAGAAATAATCAGTATTAAAGTTTATTGGAATCATCCATCTGGCAATTTTGGCATATTGATTGCATTTGAAACAGCAACTCGGATGAGACCTCTTACATTCAGTGGGAAATTTTCAATTAAATCAGGAAGTGAGAGAAAACTTTTGACAAAATGCTAACAAAGCTGCTTTTAACTGAACAAAAAGGGTCACACTACTGTTGAATATTTCTCCTGTATTCACTGTATGCAGGCTAAATTTGAAACAATGTTCATAGAAATGAAAACAAGATTGGGAGCAAATCCCATGAAAACGCTAATCTGAAGGTCATCTGACTGAAAGCTTTGACTCTCTGCTTCCACACAGCCTGAGACTCGGTCATACAATGTGGCACTTTTCAGAGCGTACACACAACGTCCAATCCCCCAACAGTCGTTAAGAGTCATAATCCTATAATCAGTGCAATCCTTAATGGGCTGCTTCGCTCTGAAGTGTCTCCGTGCTACAGTGTGTACAACATCTCCCCTTCCTTAACGAGGTTATGCAGATTTATGCAAATGAGGCCTAATCCCTGGGACACTGGGGACTCCGGGGTCTTTAAGTCGGTGAGCTGGCCTTTTCTGTGCCACTGCTCTCGTGGTGGCACAGAGCAGTGGCTGTGAATGAGAGAGGGAGTCCGCATACAAGCAGGAGAGGCACAAAGAGAGAATGGCGGAGAGCGGTGTGATGAAGTTTTAGAGGAACCTGGAGGAGGGAGACTTGATGAATGGGAGGGTGAGAGTGAAAGGGCAGCTGCCAGGAGATACAGCCATGACAGATAGTGGCACAGACAAAGGGCTAAGAGGAGAAGGATAGGAAATACTGGGCGCTGCCAGAGCACTGTGCTGTAACACTTGGCTTTATGCTCTGATTTCTTTAGATTTCAAGAGATTGGAGGTGATAAACTGGCACTTCTATCCAGTGAGCCGTAAAAACTAGAGCATGTAGAGATCACGGAATGAGGTGCTGTATATTTTGAGTTTTACCTTTTGGATGTTAGAATTTTAAAAGTATACTCATCCTAATTGAAAAGTATGTCTTTAAAAAATCTGAATAGGTTACTCCATTTATTTATTTGCAGCTCTTCCATGTTTGCAAGACAATTTTCGTTATATATAGACATCACCTCTCCAGCCTTATACACCTACAGATGTCTGACATTGTAGCAGTCCATGGAGCAACACAACCCTACAATGGATAGTTCCATGGTGGAAAGTCAATGAAACCTGATAAACCTGTTATTTTTAGTTTTATCCGTTTTTAAAATAATTGATCTACTACACTATCCACTCCTTTTTAGGTCATAGTTGTAGCTAATTAACTATGGTCATAAAATTAAGGGAAGTTTAAATGTTGGTCAGGATATGAGCCCACTCTACACCCTCCAACTATGATTTCTGTGGTATTCTTAAACTACCTAACACCACAAATACCTTAAGAGGAAAGATGAGCGCAACATAATTCCCAGTTGTACCATTCATTACATCCAGTCCCTTTGCATGATGGGAAGGTCATGTGAGCCGTTCACCTTTCACCTTGTAACACAAGAACTTACCGCCTGCAATTTCCCCAGCTGCTCCTTCTGGTTTATCATTGCTGGAAATGTTATGGTGGTACACTTTAGCTCTGGCTTAGGCTACTTTAAAACAGATTGTTTCTAATAGACAATGGCTGCCAAATGGCTGGTGAACATTAATAAATACAAAACTGCCAAAACAAAAACAAATTGACAACACAAATAATCCATAAATCTCTATCTACTGTGAAGGAGCCTCACGCATTTCAATTTATTTATTTATTTTCTCTTTCTCCTTTGATTGTGTCTGAGGGCAGATACGAACCCATTTACTAGTTTTAGATCAAGGCTTGGAGTAGACATCCCAGAATATCACCTGATAACACAATGTGGATCCATTCAAGCATGGCAGAGATGTGTTTGATGCTTCAGTCTTGGGGGCATACATTTTTACAAAAACACAGCCAATTAGAAGCTGATGGCATGGAGGGGGTACAACGCTATGCTTCTGTCATGACGTGAGAAAGGAGATTCAAAGCTCATCTTTCCTTCGATCCTTGTGCAGGAAGAAACATTCAGCTCTGCCTTTGAAAATGTGATTCTTATGTGCTCAGTTTCAGGATGCAGTTTAACTTTCTCAGTGGGGGACCAGCATGCTGTAGGCTTCACTGAATATCCAGCGCCATTGACCAGCGCCATTTATTCTGATGAAATTACAGTGCAATATAGGCTCAACAGTAAAACTCATGAATCTGCTGTGTTTGGTCTTGGATTTATTCACCCTTTGAGGCCACGAAAATTAATTTTCCTGTGCAATCTCTAACAGCCATGTTACATTAAGGTGAGCCAATATTATATTTATTATATAGCATACTCACCTAAAATGTAGAGTAACAAATAAGCGTATCGGATGTAGTTCAAATCAAATCAAATGTTCTCTTGTACGAAAACAATATTTGAGCCAGGGAAATTATTTACATCTTGATGGTTTCTTATGTAAAGGTACCAAAAAAAAAAAAGGGATCATACAGTATCAGCATCAACCATTAATGTGTCTTTAATCTAAAGCAGTCAATTACTATATTTTTCCTCACTGAATAAACAAAAAACTGCCTGAAGCCTGAATTTAAGATTTAACCCATTTCCAAGTATGAAGCATTACACACCCGTCAAAGATCACCAGAGGGTCTCAGGAATAAGTCTACAGCATCAATCCTTATCAGACTGTCCCTGACTAGAATCTGTGAATCACTCTGCTCCAGGTCAGTTGTATTTACAGCTGTATAAATCTGAATTGCAATCACACACAGGTTTTGAACATGTTCCTGCTTGGTTCCCAACGGCCAAACTAAAACAATAAAAAGTGAATTATTGCCAAAGTTTGTATATTTGTATGCCAGAGTGACTTTAATCTTAACTCTGGATCTGGGCGTCAACATGAAAGTGAGATATTTAAACTTATAATTTAATCTTTTTTGGAAACAGCCATTAGGAGAAAATGCCCATACCGAAATGAGATCAAAAGGCAGTGAGGCATGGCAGCACAGCAGGCATGTGCTGGGCATGAGAGACATGAGGGAGGGAGAAAAAGCAGGTTGTCAAGCGAGACAAAGAACAGAAAGACAGAAGGAGCGGGGTGCTGAGGGAAGGCGGTGAGACAGAAGACTGTTTACAAGCTCTGAGGGGTTTACAAGTGTGCGTGCTTGTGTCTGTGCATGTGTGTTCTTTTGTGCGACTGCTTGGTAACGTGTGGGTAGATGCATATGAACGAGAGAAAGGGAAGACGACAGGAGAAGACGCAGAGAGGGAGAGTGTGTGTGAGCGAGAGACAAGTGATTTCACACCAATAAAGTGCAATCTTGAGGCACTGACTCACTCCTGACTCCAGCAACTGTGTGGCAGTGTTGCTGTTTACCCCCTCCAAAGGGAACAGATGGAGTCGAGAACAGATTAGCAAACACAACTAACCACCAGAGAAGACCCTCAGTCCTGTGTTTATTCTTTACAGGGACAGTGTGGTAACTATGGAGGCCTTTAAATAGAAAAAAACAGTTGATGCTGCTCGATTTCCGAACATCTGGAAGATGACCATGAGGCCGTACAAAAGGGTCAGCTTTTTTCTGTGCCATTGCTACATGAAGGAAGCCTGCAGATGGAACTGTCAAATGCCTTTCCACAGCCTAATCTATGTATGCAAGTCAACATTTACACGCACTCAGCATATGTTAGGTGTTTCTTCCAGGAGGCATTTCTTCTTTCCTGTAGCTACTGGAAACATCAAGGCTCTGCACCATATGCAGCTCTCAGCCAAGGTCATCCAAGCATGAGAAAGGACTGAAAAAGCTCAGGTGGATGACCTGCTGTCGTACACAAACAAAAGGTTTTTCTTAGCTGACTGAAAATAAGAAAGCATTTTCTGCGTTGAAGAACTTTTCTTGAAATCTAGCAAGTCAAATAAATAAGGGTTCTGTGGAAAAACAAATTTTTATGAGACACGGGTGATACATTGTGTTTCTATCTCCCATTGTAGATCTTCCACTGTAATATATGAATACATTGAAGTCTTCGGTTTTATATTGTAGTTCTGCCTCCATAATTTCCATGTGCATTCCTTTCCATCCTGATATGGGGAACTCAACGAGGCATCAGTAATTCATCAATCATGCAGGTGAAATTGGAAAATTTCATAACATAAATGCATTTGGTAAAATAATTCAAGGAGTGTTTCATACAGTCTGGACACTTAAATCTAAGGTGCAGCTATCACGGCTTATTAATAGTGCTGCTACTTCCCAATTATTTCCACTCATCTTCTGGTCTATGAACTGCTCCTCTGTTACGGGACATGAATTGGAAGTACGTATATAAATGTAATAAACTGTGAACAGTTATCTGCTGAGGTAAAACAAGCCTTTTAACTAAAACATAGGCAACTCCAGGTCACCTGACAGATTCCACAACTAATGTATAAATACAGTTTTTACAAATTACAGTTAAGAAGAGAAGTTCACACTTAGAGAACTTTTAAGAAAAGGGTGTGTCAGTGTTTTTGTTATTGTTGAAAAATCCCATGAAAACAAACCCAGCAATTTGTTAGTCTGCCTCTCTCTTCCCTTCCCTCGGGCCCAAACCCACAAGATCTTAGAACAGATAAATATGTAGACTAAGACATTTTTCAAAAAGTTCTAAGCAAACTTTATTTAAACCAGGGGACTTGTCTTTCTTTGAAACATTTTCAGCTATTACGCTTACACAAATCTCTAGCTGCAAAATACTATTGTAAAATTTGATGATAGGATATTGTGCTTGTAAAAAAACAACAACAAAAAAACCCCCACTGTATTTTCCTCCTGTCAACTCCAATCAGTCTGAAGCCAATCATTTATCAGACATTGGAAAATAAACAATCAATAGATTTGTTCAGTTGTTCAGTGGATACAGAACATAAAATTACCTGGAGTTATAGTTACTACAAACAGTGTACCTCCTCCTACTGTGTGTGTGCGTGTGCACAGTATGTGTCTTTGTAAGTGGGTGGGTGTGTGGGTAGGGGAATCAAGGGGGCAGTTGCCATAGCGATGAAGAGTTTGTACTTCAGCTGTAGAATGATAGCATCCTTCCCAGAGGACAATGGCTCCGAGGCTTGTAATTGGACCAAGTCTTCTCTAAGAAACGCCACACCAGACAAAACGCCATCCAAAAGATTACTGTGACCTCATATTGAGGTCAAATATTGTTGGTTGATGTCAGAGAGGCGGTCTAATCTGTGTGGAGCATACATGGAGGCTGACAGTAAAACGGAGAGGGTTGGGAGGTCGACGGCTGCTTCCCAAACAGAATCAACCCTTCTAATTGGTTTGGTTCAAAAATGAGATATCTAATTACATTTTTTGTCTCAACAGCAGTCATCAGAAAATACAGAAAACAAAACGATGGCAAACATGTTGTTCCCCATGAATAATGCATTTCAGACAAGGACACTTGCAGAGGAGCACAGTCTGTGGCCAATCAATGTGATTTCATTGTGCATGTCATTTTTGCCACAACCCCAAAGTTTAGTAAAAATCTGATCCAGAGTCATTTACCAGGAGAAGGCTGCGAGGACATTTGTCAGTGCTTCAAATACAAAATAGGTATGACAAATGTGTTATGTTAATTACTCTGAATATTTGTGCGTATTTTGCTGCCATGCAGTGGATTTCATAATGCCGTTGATCACATTCTTGTATATGGTAAGCAAAGATCCCTATTGATTCTCCTCATTGTGGACATATCACTAATCTCTATGCAGCACAGATTTGACCTTGTGTTCATTTGTGTCTCATATGCAATAAACATTTCTATTCCGGAAATCAATTTTGACCAGCTACCATGCTTACTGCCTTGCCCGTTTGATTTGCATACACTCCCTGGATGTTCCTCCCCTTTGCAGCTGCTGTAAATGTGGCCTCCTTGATCTAGAATTCTTTATGGTGATTCTACTGTTTACACAGTAAATGGTTCATATATATATAAAACGTTTGTTCATACTCTTCATGTGTAATTTTTGAAACGCACAGGAACTGGGGCCTTGTGGGTTTCCTCCCACCATCCAAAGACATCATGTTTGGGTTAATTGGTCTGCAGGTCTGAGTGTGAGTGTGAGTGGTTGTTGGTCTTCGTCTGTCTCTGTGTGTTGGCGGGACGGGAACTCCTTCTATTTTACTCATCAAAGCCTGTTACCACGTGTGAAGTCATTATAAAGCGTTTTGTGTCCAGAGAAAGCTGGCTGTAGTCAAATGAATGTCACCATGTAAAGTCACTTTGTCAGTAGACTGATGAGTACAAGTTTTTTTTTTTGTTTTTTTTTTGGGTGCACAAAATCTGTGGGTGTGGATAAAGCTTTGCTGCTCATAATGCACTAACTGACAGTGCATGCTTATTAAGTTGCTGCAGTTTCAAAGCGCACATTAATGGATGACAACTCAGCAGTGTCAGATTTTTAATGTTAACCACATTAAACCTGAAGAATAAAACAATGTCTGTTTAATTGCTGAGCCTGACTCTGGATCTGTTACTCTACATCGGTTTATTAACAGATCTTGGTGGATCATATTTCATTTAGTTACTGATACTTGTATTAATATATAGTAGGTTTTACAGTCTAACAGCCCAGAAAACTAAAATCATGTTGCATCATTGTTTTCCCTCTAAGTCTATAAGTAGCTTATTGTATTTGTTGCTTTCTGCTTCAGTAGATTCAGACAAAGCTTGAACACTAAACTGAAATGTGTTCATACCTACAAAGCAGATTTGGGAAAAAAGGTGGAACTGCAGCAACATGAATAACCACATAAAGAGGAAACTCTTTCTTCACTGAACGACCAACTTTTTTTTTTTTTTTTTCTGTAATTTGTTTTGTTTGTGTTTTTCAAGGTAGAACACTCAACTTAAATTAAGTGCAGAGGAGGTCCCCCTCACCTTTTTCTTGCCATGAACTCAATCAAGGGAGAGCAAAGAGCCGGTTGATCTAACTGTCGCCATCTCTACTACGGCGGCATCATCAGCTGCAAGCAGTGGTGACAGCCGAGGCCACTGTTCACTCTATCCTGCTCCAAAGTTCAGCATTTTTAATTTATAATCTATCAATGCAAGGCCGACTCATTTCACCAGATAGATCACGCCGCAAACTGCCGAGCAGAGCACAGAAGCCTGCTATTGACTGTTGTTCAGATTAAGTTCCTCCGGTCTCCATTACGACTAAACAACAGAGTGTCTGCAGTGCGCTGCTGTGAAGAAGCCTCTGCCTTTCCTTAACGGTAGTTTACACCAGCTATGTATAACATGAGAGGAGTCGGCTCATGTTACAGTGATGTGCGGCCCTGCGGTCAAGGTGGATTCAGAGGCGGCCCCACAAAGACTGAAAACGGGCTCCTTCAGTTATTTCGAGGAAATACTGAGCAGAGCTGTATTTGTCAATTTAAATTTCCGGTGTCTTTTACTTGAACAGCTCTGAAATAAATAGGGCTGTTTAATTACATGCTTGTGTCCACTGATGCTCAATCTCCAGGTCCACCAGCCCATTACCCACAGCCATTAGACAGCATATTGTCACCAGCTTGTGCATGCTTGGTTAGCCAGGCCAAAAGCCTGGAACAAGGCATAGAAAATCATTCTGAAGACATGAATCGCTGAGGAAAATATTTGAAAAGCGCTTAAGTAAGGTTATCGGTCTCTCATTGTGGTTTATGTTCCCTTGTAACGCTGAAGAGCTCATCTCAGAATGATCACTCAGCATACAGAAACGCTTCCTGTCACACTCAATGCAAGTGTGTTGTAGAGAAATATTAAAGATCTGAAGACAGCAGAGCTGGAGTAGCAGAGAGGAGCGCTCACCTCTGCGGCATTATCAGCGTCCATCAACATGCAAGAACATAAGCACTGCAGGAATAATGCCAATTATACAACTCTGGCTTTGGGGTTTCCTCTTGGCTGCACTTGTGTGAGTCACTTTTTCTGCGTTTTTTTCTTTTTTCCTTTTTCATCCACTCTTTAGAGCATCTTGTTTGAAGCTGTGCTCCCGCCGTCACTCCTGGGTATTACGAATGCAGCAAGACATCACTTGCTATTCCACAGCAGGCTTGTGAACTGTTCAACCCCAGAGCATATGGTAAACAGCGGAAGGCAAGGAGTATTTTTCATTAAGCAAGAACTCAGCTGCTGTTGGTTGGGTTTTTTCCCTTTAGTTCACACCTATATCTTTTCTTATCAGCTCCTGAGGGAAGACATTGACATATGGAGTCCCTAAAAGCTGCAGCTAAATCTCTCTATATAACCTCTCTTGCATCAGTTTGAATGTCAAAACCTGAACTGATGAAATGTTAATGATGCACATCTTCTACTTTCCAGTCATCATCCTCATCATCACAGGCAAATTTCTGCTGGAGATGTGCTGTTGTGGCTGCTGAGGCACGTTTGAAGCCTGGTCACATGTTCAGAGATGTTTAAAAAAAAACAAAAAAAACATGAATGATTTGCATCACGGGTAAGACTGCCACAGGGAGTGAGGCCAGATGAAGCCTCGGCATTCTAAAATATGGAGCTTCAGATTTCATGACCCGGGGCTCCGTGAAATATTTAGCAGCTCAGATATATTGTTTGCTTTTGTAGTTGATAACTGGAAATTAATTGATATGACATTGATAAATTTTTTTTTATTTAAGGCGAACTATACAAAAATAGCTGTATGTTTAGGAAGAAACACACGCAGTGGAATGAATCTGTATTTTATGTTATTTTATGTTCACACCAACTGAGCCAACTGTGATAGATTTTATGCCTCCAAAAGCAGTAGGTACAGTAGGTGTGTCATTTTGGGCAGGTTTATCTTTCTGACTAAAACTGTCAAAACAGCAGCAGTATGCAAGATACACAGAGGCAAACACAAGTTGACATTTAAAGGCATGGCCTGGAACCTGCTACAAACTGCCATCCCTTCAGGTCAACAGACATCTGCCCCTGGTGTGAGTGTAGAAGAGCCTACTGTGGAGTCCGTGTACAAACCAGACGAATATTGAAAAAACGAATGCAATTGCATCAAATGTTTTGGAGATGAATAAATAAATAAGAGAGGGTTATTGCTTATTGCTCACACCGCTGAGCAGTGTATCAGCCAACATCTTCACTGAGGACTGGGCCACCATTTCCACAGCGGCTCTAAAAGAGCAGATGAAGCACGTTTCTAATGATCTATCTGAATGAAAGAAAAGCCATAATCTTACTCTGGCTGTCGAACTTCCGGATGATGGTGTCCAGGAAGGTGTTCTGCGGAGCCACATGGCCCCTCCGGACCGGCATCTTCGCGGCGGTGGCCCCCGGACTTTGAGAGACTTTGCGGGACTTTTGTCGATATCACGCCGTTTCCCTTCCCCGCTGCGGAGCCCGCTGCTCACTGTGCTCGCCGCATGGAGGCTGAAGCCCGGCGGCTTCAGTGGCAGCAATCTGGGGGCCAAAGTTTTCCCAAGTTGGTCAGAAAGCCGGAGTGAGCAGACGGGAGTTGGGTGAAGGAGGTGCGCTGTACGCACGGCGGCTCCGAGCTGTTTCCAGGCTGAGGGGCGGGGAGGCGTCTGTCCCCCTGAGGGGGGGGCGATGTTCCTCTCTGGTCTCACAGGGGCTGGACCAGATCGGACCTGTCATCGTGAACTACAGTCCGCTCCTGTGAAGCGGACCGGCCGAGTTTCTCGACGAGCGACGCTGGATCCATAGTTGTGGCGCCGGGCTGCGCCTTTCTGTCCTTTTATTTCTTTCTCCTTCCACCTCCTCCCTCTGAAGGTGCGACTCCTCTGACTGTGGAGGAGAAGAAGACAGTCGGCGGCTCGGTGCTTTTGGAGGTGTTCTCAGTGTCTTCCTCCCTCCTCTCTGTGCGCTCTGCCGGATGACTTCAGCTCCACCGGCGTCGAGCTGCGCCTCTTTAACCCTTTACTCTTCACCACGGCGTTCCTGCCGGAGACACAAAGAGACAGCCTGATCCAGCCCCCCAAAGCAGGGGTGGGAACCGGACCTGAGCTCCACCAGGCCCAGTAGCAATAATTCATATAATAATCACAATCACTCACCTCATAAATGGCTGGGGCGGGGGGTGCAACATGGCCCCTCAGGATGAAGCCACTTTTCATATTAATGGTGCAGCCGCTATCAGGTGAAAGAGGAACCGGCTTTATCTCACACCTGCTGCGGCCCAACGGCCGGGCTGACAGGTGAGGCTGCAGTGTGTGTCTGTACCTGAGACACACAACAGCACGCTGCTCCCACCAGGCCTGTCCCTGAGCCGCACAAAAGCTCGTGAATCAGTGCGTGTGTTTGTGTGCGCATGTATGTGTGTATGTGTCAGCGGGCCGTGACGCCGCTTCTTTGTGTTTCTGGGATTCACCTCTCAGGCTGCCCAGTGACGTCACACCGCCGGGGTTCCCCCTTCCGTCACGCCTGAGATGATGCCTTCACGATCTGTCGGATATTGTGGATCGTGGCGACACGTACAAGACGTAATCGTGCGGGTATACGCATTTTCATGAACCAGTCGGTGAATTTGATGACTGTAGTATGCTTTCTTTGTTCACTACGCTGAACTGGAGCGGCCCTCCTTTTAATGGCAGGATAAATGCCATTATTTGCACATTAGCGTGTTTAATTTGTCTGGGTCTGTTGCTCCAGCTTTGAATTTAAGGAGCAGGAACCATGAAGTTCTCTTCTCCCTCTTATGACTAAAACACATCGTTAATTTCTGAGCTGATTTCCACCTAGGATGTCTGCTGACCTATATATGGAACAACCAGGCCTGAATAAAAATAGTAGCAGTGAATGAAGATTTTTTTATTTGTAATTTTTTTTTTTAAATCAGGACATCATGGCATTAAATCTGCATTGTTGTGAGGTGTAAAACTGTGTAGTAGATCCACCTCTCCCCCTGCACCAGCAACAGCCTCTCCCTTTAAATCCACTGGAGCACGACTTAAATCCATCTCAGGGATGTAATAGGCCTTGACTGTGGACAACTTTCTGGTTTTCACTTCTGTCAGACAAAGGCCTAAAGCAACTCTGCAATCGCTGGGTTCATTTATCAAAATGACCTGCAGCGGCAGGGATGCATTAATTTTTCCACCAATCAGTGTTTTAATGATTGCTTAGACATGATGAATTGCAGCCTTGCAGTTGTACGAGGACAGACGAACTATCCATTAAAAAATGTGACATTTTGCTATGAATTAAAAATGCATCAGTTCCCTTATTACATTCAGCAGTATTTACTATAACAGCTGAAAGCCAGAGAGGGCGTGCCAGTCAGCCTTCCCCTCTCAAATCCCTTATTTAGTCTGGAAAAGAGAGAGGGAGGAGGGGAGGAAGGAGGAGATGAGAAGGGAAAGAGGAAGGAGGAAAAGAAAAAAGGCAGACAGGAAAGATCCCAGGCCGTCACGTTCTTTTTTACACAAAGAAAAACTGCTGAAGAACTTCTTAAAGCATTTTACCTTGGTCGGAAATGAATACTGTACATCTGTGAGTAAAGGAAGTGAGAAAAGCTATTGGCTTCATTTTGACACATCCATTAAAAACTACATCTTCTAATAATGAAAAAAACATTTCAGTATCAAATGAAACTCAGAACAATCGAATGGCATGTTTTTGACTTAAACATTTCTACCAAGCTAGGTGTAGAAGCAGAGACCAACAGCAGGTTAAGTGAGCAAGAAAATATTTAAATAAATAGGATTTATGTTCAGTTAAAGCAAAGAGAGCATCATTTGGCCAGGAATATTTAATCAGTGAAAGTCTTGTGTTTATATCTGCTGAATTGTGTAAGAAAAAGATATTTAAGCAGAGTATAACCCTTTTTCAAAAATCTGCAGCTTTTACAACATGACTGCGCTTTCTTTGGACTAAACAATTACAACAAACGAACATCAATTTACGAGATCCATCTGAAACCTAAACATGATCTTATTAAGTTGGGTCTAAAGGACAATGGTTTGAGTCACAGTTGTGAAAGGCCCTGTGCTACTGGATGATGCAAACCCTTGTAAGCCCAACCAGAAGAAACCAATACACTTCCAAAATTATGTCTTGCATGTTATAATAAGGGGTTAGGGTTTTTATGGTGGGGGAAAGATTACATTTTGTGAGATGTGATTTCTGATGAGAAATATTTCATTAGAACCTAATGCAGAACAGATTGTAAAATATTAATGTGTATTTAATAATGTGTAGGTTACAATTTAAGACACTTATTTATTTAAGATACCTGTGAATTGTGGGGAGAAAATAAATGAAAGTGTGAATTAATCTGATATAATGTAACATTTATTTAGAACACAATGATATTCATGGTCTGATTAGAGGGCAATGTTTGCATATGAGTGTGATGGCATGATGTTAAGGGTTTACACGGACTAATTTTTAGTGCTTTATTAACTTAGTTTTTCCATTTGAATTGTGTGTTTGTAACAGGAGGAACTGAAGGGACAATCTGCAGGTGACTTTTCATATTCTGCAAAGATTTACAGTGGATTGATATTTGATTGGAAAAGATTAATAAAAATGAGATGGCCAAGTGTATCCTCCATGTTTATAAAATGTTTATTGACCTGTCCACTGTAAAAAGTGTGAAACATCTAAACAGTTACTGTAAAGTCCAACTTAAAGGAGACTGCTGACATATACATTTGCTTTTAACACAGCAATAATAGTTTGTACTGGATTGTACATAGGTCTTCAAAACTATAAATATAGAGTGGAAAAGGCTGTACAGGCTGAAGAATAAAGAGCTCTAAGATCAGCAGTCATATGATGACTAGAGACTACAGAACAATGTGTGCATCAACAGGGATGTTGTCATGACTCTCCACAGCTTTCACCTGTCCATCATCATCTGTCAAAAAATCCTCCATGTCTCACCTGCTGGCCTCTCCCTGGGTTCACTCTGGGATTGGGCTTCTCTCTCTTTCAATCATGTGCATACACACATTCTCACTCTCTCACACACACACACACACACACACACATAACAACAATACTCCTTCAGCGTCTGGACAGGTCACCTCCTGTGAAGAAGAGACAAGGTGAGACTGTGTTTTGTTGTTCTCCATCATGAGTCAACACTCAGAGCAAATACAGAAATTCCCCCACTCTAGGAGAAAATACAGAGATTGAGTACCTCCACAGTTTTTAATCTTATAGTCAGACCAGCTTCACTTGGACTGTTCAACTGGATCTGTCGACCTATTCCATTAAATGTGAATGCAACACAAAATTAATTGGGTGGTTTTCATTTTAATACCAATATATTAAAGTAAAATCGTGAAGTAACTGCTCTTTTAGCCATTAGCTTCTCTAATGATATTGGGACTTGCTTACATTACTGAACCAATTTTGCCCTAAATCTATGTTATGAGGACAGGGAATGATTACACTTGCCTATTTTGCATGAGTCTTCTTTTCTTATCAATCAACACTAATTTGTTGTTATTATTGTTGTTGTTGTTGCTGTTTATGAATCTTTGGCTTGATTAGTGTCAGTGCTGAAACAAATCCACAAGCAAAGATATAGCAGATTGTGTAAAATGCAGTACAGTAAACTGCCCTAAGGGGATAATGAAGTTCACGCTGACTTTGATGCATTTATCATCCAGCATATAAGGGAAGGCCAACAGCACTTGAAAACTGTAGCCTTGTTACTGTAATAAGTCTGTGTATGAGGCCGGGGGAAGGAGTATCAGATGAGACATGAGAAAACTTGCAGTGGCAGTTAATATGTGTAAGTGTGTGTGAGAGCTCGGCCACATGCTATACAGAATTGACTGCCGCAACAACCAAATCAGTCAGATGAGATGTCCACCGGAGTGTAGCACTGGGAGGAGAATATGAGCTGGGGGGATGTTCTGTGTCGCATGGGGCTACATCCAATTACCCAACGCAATCAGCCACGTTGATGAATGGATTAGCACATAATTACTTCTGAGGTGGGCTCCTCAATTGAATTATTCATGCTGGGCTACGGCGAGCGTATGTTTCACTGAAATTAGAGTCTGTTTGCATGGTGTACAGACATGTCAGTGACCGTCTGTCTGTGCATCTTTTTGGTGCACGAATGGGAGCTGAGTAAAAAAACTGTACTAAGAGAGGAAGAGTTGGACACACCTGAACACCATATGCTGTGAGTGAAGTTGTGTAATTTTTTCAATTAGTTTGGAAGCAAACAGCTAAATGCTAAAAGTTACAGTTCAACCATTGAAATGTGAAGCTGACGTGAGGTTACTACATCTTACAGGCCCATGGGGGTTGGGTAACACTGAGCTAATGCAAGAGGGACATGGATGTCATGTGTAACCTGTGTGTTGCACCTCCAGTGACAGCACATAACAATACATAACACTGACATGGGAGCACACATGCCCTTTCATTGCCTGCCGCTATAACACTGATAGAGGTGCCGGCCCCAACAAATATAAACATTGAAAATGAAAAAAGAGCCAGGTCCTGCTCTTCATGAGGGAATAATTGAACTTGATTTCAAGGCTGATTTGAAGTGGGGCAGTTTTTAGTTCTTAAAGGTTTTATCAGCTCTCATGCTAACATATCTGAATCACTTTCTTTCACAAATTTATTAATACAAATATTAGGATTTTAAGAAATACTTGAGAAATACTTGAAATACTGCTGATGTGATTTGATGAATGCACGCAATAATAAAAACTGGGTCTTTTATCAGACTTCTTGTGTTTTTAGGATAAGAACATGATTGCAATTGTATGGCTTTTTACATTTTACATCTTTAAACTGCAGTATCCACAGTGCCACACCAGCTGACCATGAACCCAGTTCACTTTACAGATATTTCCATGGAAAAGCACCACTTCATTCATGGTAAATGAATTCATTCAGTGAACAAATATGCAGCAGCGGTAGCAGCAGCTTTTTGTCATGTTGTGTAATTTGGGGTATTTTCTCTTCTCGAGTTCATTTCTTTTCCCCAATCAAATTTCTTGACTGAAGTTCCCTGTTTGGAGAACCTACAGAATTTCCATGCTGTCTGTGTCTGCAGGGAATCTGCATGCAAACATGCATCGTGAGCAAAGATTTTTCTATACATTTAAATACTTAGCTCTCACAACAGCACAATATGTGTATATACAAATGTGTTTGGTCTCATTCATTACTCTCCCACCTTGGCAACTGGTACACTCGCAGCTGTGTATGACAGGCAGGACAACTGGCTCACTCTCGCCGTTTTCACACTGCAGGCTGAGGAAACGCACTGGGTTGCGAGGATCCAAACGGTAACTACAGCACTCACAAAGTGACTGAAGGTATGGCTCCTGTGCAAAAGAGAGAGGAAGATATTACTGGAAAAGATAAGTGGACCAAAAGGAAAGGAGGTGAAAAGAGAACAGGGATAAGGTGAAAGAAACCAATTAGGAAATAAGGAGATGGTGAAATGAGAGGAATTTAGAGGAAACGGTTATGAGCCAAAATCAGAAAATGGGAGAGAAGGGGGAAGTCAAAAATAGAGAGATGATCAGTAAAAGAGGAAGAAAAATAATGTAAGGGATGGGAAGTCCAGCGAGGGAAGGAAATAGGAGAGTAAGTTTAAAGTTAGAGAAAGTATATTAGCAGGACAGATATAGAGGAGGAATGTAAAAAAGCGAGAACTATACTAAGGGAAATTATCAGAATCAGGAATACTCTATTACTCCCCGGGCGAAATTCTGTAAAAAAATAAATAGAGCCTCAAAACAGCGAACCCAAAGATTCTGCACCTCATCTGTGCAGATGATGTGACACATTCAGCTCTTATCTCAACAGACAAGTTCAAGTAAACCTGCTGTGCAAGCTGTAAACAACATGGTGACAAGTCATCACTATACAAAATTGATTAAGTACTAAGTTCACGAATATATACATTAGATTTACTTGTCCAGAAAACATAGAACAACAATGGATGTGACTTATCCATTTGCACAATTAAATAATGATCTCTTTCAACTCTGGTTTGTTCTCCATCAACTCCTGAGGGAAATATCTGAAACCAGCTAGTCTGCAGTTGGAAATAATGTTGCAGAGAGAAACCAAAAAACCAAAATAATAAAGCAGTTAAAAGATTTGAAATGAAGATAATCAGCGAGATGCTAACACACTGAAAAGTCCATTTTGATAATTTAGCATTTTTCTCATAGAGATATAAAAACCTAACCTTGGAACTCTGCATGATAGACAGCGGCAAGAAACAATAGCTGTGCTTACGTATTTAATTAGTGCAAGGAGGAGACAGAAAGAAAGAAGATACTGCAGAATGTACAGTGCATGGAGGGAAATAATAGGAAGAAATGGAGGTGAGAAGGAGGAGGGAGTCCAGTATCAAAAACCCCTTTAACTTTTCTGGAAAACAGCAGTTATTAGTGCTTCACATAATTCAGTGTGTGTGTGTGTGTGTGTGTGTGTGAGTGAGTTAAAGTGCTTAGTGCTTAAGTTTGGGGTGAATAGAGCATGTGAATATAATCCTGCTTCTTCCAATTCAGATGATCAATGAATAGGAAACTTCTCTGTGCTGCCTAGTCACTGCGCACCATCCCATTGTTGGTAAATAATGACACATTTGGCTGAACTGATGTTTATTTTTACTTATCTCCCAGCATGACTGATTATTCTTTTAGTATGAGATGTATGGATGCCAAAGAAGAATGAAGTCATCATGGTAATGAGGTGATGAGCTCGTTTTCACCATGATGAAAAAGCAAAGGAAGGAAAGAAAAAAAAAAACTGTCTCACATGCAGGCTCTACGCATTAGCCCTTAAAAAAAAATCCATCCAGAAGATACAGATCACATGTGACTCATCTGCTGAGTTAAATAAATTTGTTACCTCTCCTCATGCCATGTGAACAAAGATGACAGGTTTCCTTCACTCAACTAGAAATACAGTTATTAACAGAGGGCAAGTGATCAAATAATCATGTCACCATGTTCAGAGACTGCATACAATGTTTGATTACAGTGGGTGCGACAATGAGCGTGGGGCTGAGTGTTTGACTTGCTTTTGTTTTGCAAAAACATATTTAACATCGTGATATCAGGTAACGCTTCAGGAGGCAAAAAGAGGGGAAATTTGGCAAAATCTTCTATAATTCGGCATGTTGTATAAATATGGTGCTAGTTTAAGTCAAACACACATTTGCAACTAAACGAATATTGCAGGAATTCCTGACTGTAGGGACTGAAAAGGCATAATTTTATAAAATTAAATTAAATGGGCAAACCCTGATGAGCAATTTGAAAACAACGAAGAATAGTTCCTTTCAATCTACTTTGTTGTCTGTATTGATCATCAATCTGTCACCAGTTGTTACTCATGTTTCAGTCAATACTTGTCAATGGTGCCACAAGATGTTAAACGAGTAATATCTCCCCAATGGGTGTAGCTGTCTCTTGCCATACCTCTAGGATGACATCTGTCCTGGAGAGGCAGCGTCCCCTGCAGAAGCTGACCTCCACGTTGTCAAGCTGACAGGCTCCTTTGGTAATGTTCCTGACTTGCGTGTAGCGACGACACTCTGGCAGGGGTTCGCCTAAAGCAGAGAGAGAGGGCGAAGACAAAGGATGAAAAAGTTTGAAAGGAGGTAGGTCAAAGCACAGGGCAAATACAGAAGGCAAAGGAAACAGAGGCAGGGAGTACAGTGACATTGTCTTGCCTTCTTGCAGTATGGGACATTTTCTCTTTCTCTGGGTGCTGCAGCACTGCATTTTATACATATATATACACATACATATACACAGATATACACACACACACACAGAATATTGGCCGTGTGATGGACTGGTGACCTGTCCAGGGTGTACCCCACCCTCATTTTGTGCGTTTGTGTTTTACACGCACCTGGAACCTGTTTTCTACAGACTGGACAGCAGGTGTCTGGTTCCTCCACCTTGACCTCACCCTGACAGAGACATGACATGATTTGTATTGTTAAATTTCTTCCTCTCAAAAAGAACAAGAACGTATGTTATACAACAACAAAAAATCTCCCCCAGAGGTAGCACTTATAGCTAACAAGCAGGCAAGAACATGCTTTATCATTTTTACAACAAAACATAGCAGAATCAAAGGACAACAGAGACAACTATGTTATAGACAGTGCGATCAGATTATCCACATTGTTCCACTGTCCCACCGGGTGCAAACAGGCCACCACTGCTTTCCATTCAAACCAAATTAGGACTGGCTTTGACCAGAGACACCATGGATCATGAGGGCCAGGGTTGGGCTCTGGCAGAGGAGAGGTGAGACTAATAAGATACAGCTTCATAAAAGCAACAGTGAGACAAAGGATGTAGGAAATAAACTGTAACACAGAGAGATCAGCCACACAAATGGGAAAAGAAACAGAAACAAGAAAGCAAAAAGTGAGACACAGAGACTGCAAATAGAGTTAGCAAGAGTGAGAGACATTGAATAAAAGACACATAGGACAATTACAGAAGGAGTGGACCTGCAGAGGAAGAGAGATCCAGAGAAATCCAGAGTAAAGTGGTGTCCCATTCAGCTGCTGAGAATAGCTACTGCTGTTTAGATGCAGTCACATACACACAAGTCTGACAGCAAATTTCACAGACTCAGTCCCCCGTGAAAACGTCACCCAACGATAGCATTTATTTCTCTAAAAGACACACTATCCCGACTGTTCACCCTGAGGGATTTTCCTCCATCTCGAAACTGCCCCCAGCCTACCCTCAGGTTGGTGCCCACTCACAGAGAGGGTGGAAGGTGAAAAAAAGGCCCATTTCAGGAGACTATGTGTCTGTCTGTACATGTGACCGTCTGATGTGGCAAGGGTTAGAAATGGAATGAAAATGGTCTTCAGTTACTTCAAAGAAAAGGGCATTTGGCATTTTAAGTAATGTGTAGTCACATTTATGTCATCTACAGGCTGTAACATGAAAATCAGGGCGTAACTAATGTGTACAGCAAAAGACACAAAAAAGAAAAATTAGGATTCAGTCTAAGGTAGGAAGAATCCTGATAGATTTAATTACCAGATATAACAACATGAAATGTATTATATCACCTTGAAAATGGGCTCTCTGCAAAGCTGTGGATGCATGTTGGGAGATTTTGTATTTAAACAAACAAAGTCATGAACTGTAAACTGAATCATGAATAGCAGACTTTACTGACAGTAACCAATTCTCAGCCTGTCAGGAAAGGGAACAAAGTGCATTAAATGACCTTTTCATACTGGCCAGTATAAGGAGAGCTTTCACTGAGGGATAACTTAGTGCAGCTGAGTGACGTGAGGGATTTAAGAATGCGCACACCTATAGTTATGGAGGTCTGAGCCCCTCCAGAGACACACTACAACAGCATTAAGACCTGTACACACGACAGATGGAACCCTTGGTAGACTGTCTCTCCTTTGTGCAACTCTCGGTACAATCGACCTCTCCTAAAAGTTCTGTATGTCAGCATGTTTTATTTTTACCCTGACCTTTATTCAGTGCTGGTGTGCTAAAGATATGAATTTAGCTTACTGTGTCAAGGATAACACAGTCAAATTTTCTCGTGCGACTCACTTCCCTTCATTACCATGAGGAGAAGAGTTGCTTTGAATAATGTGATTAAAGCAGTGTGTTCATTACTAAAGCACCTCTTGAGTGAAATAGTTCAAACTGCACAAACATTGCTTTAAACCTTACGTGGAATTTAATTGGCAGATAGTTTTAGCTTTTACACAATTCTATGTTTGTTGTATTTTAGCAATGAGCTGATTTAATTGAGTTTTGAATGAAATATCAACACTACAGATTAGTTTTATTATTCGTCCATTATAGCCATCATTACATGTAACACCCTCGACAGTGTGATATGTGGTTACTTCTATCAATTATAATGGAATCTGTATTTATGCAGGACCCAGCGTTCCACCTGTGTCACAGGCTGCAAAAACTGTTTCATATTTTATGGGAGTTTATTTTTTCCCTCTCCTCCCTTTGGTGGAACACAATGCATCCACAATGAACTGCTCAGGTCACTGCTGGCTGTTTAACAACTATCTTGTGTGTGAGCATTATCAATATGGTGACAAAGGCAAAGTCACTTATTTCTGTAAAGTGGCGTCAGTGATGATGAGGACACACAATTGCCCAAGCCATATGCAAAATTATGCTGCATAATGTTATTTGTAAAATATTTAAAGCCTTTAAAAGCAATTTAAAGTATTGTTCTTAAAACTTATTAAATTTTTTAGCAGTATAACTGTTCATGGCATTGTTCATTTTACAGAAGAGGTTCCAGCTTTGTGAAAAAAATGGATATGCTGCCCTGGATGAAACTCAGAAAAGCTTAACAAGGAAACTGGTAGAAAAGAGTTTCACAGGAAGTAAAAGGGCATGGTAAAGGAAAAAGTGCAGGCTTGTAGGAGGATTGGACAGTCCGGTATTGATCTGCTTCAGCCTGAGACTTACCGAGAACATCCCACACATTCTCACCAGGGCAGAGCATTTTCTCCCTCATTCAAAGTAATTGAGATGTTTGTGACCACCAGAGAGTCTGTGTGAACTGTACCACCCTGAAGTAACAGCAGCAGTTGAATGGACTAATGTGCTTTTCTGTGAGACTGTTTTTGACTGTTTGAGAATTTTTATGCCTTTTTGTCTGTGGGAACACTAAATTACAAAGAACACACATACAGTTATGATGATTTAAATCCTCCTCCATTAATTGATGATTCGTCCCACAGTCCTAAGACATGCATGTTTAGGTTAATTGGTGACTCTAAATTGTCCGTAGGTCTGAGTGTGAGTGAGTATGAGTGGCTGTTGGTCTCTGTCCAGGGTGTACAGTCCCCCACCCTCACCCAATGTGAGCTGGGATAGGTTCCAAGATCCCCTGTGACCCGGAAATGGATAAATGGTAGAAAATGAATGAAATGAATGAATGGGGGGAAAATATATATACACATAACAATCAGAAAAATGTTGCTTTGTCTCGTCATCTCACTTCAGCACAGTGGAGAGGAGGACACCTCAACTGGCATTGTTTTCTCCCGTTCACACAGCGGCATGATGTGCAGCCCTCCTCCCACTCTGATCCTGCCTGAAAAACACACACACAAAAAATATTCACTTCACTTCTGCCTCATCAACCCCTTAATTTTTCTTTGTGCATATTCACATTACTGTCAGAACAGTTTTTTATTCAGTAAAACTGGTCATAGCTCAGAAGCTATTTCCTCAGTGAATACACCAAAGCTCTGTTAGAGTATATAATACACTCTACATTATATATTTGAATGCGTTTAAACTATGAGAATCATTAAAACTACTTTTAGCCATACAAAAGTACCCACGAAGAAGCGCCTTTGTTGTCACACTGAGCCATTTGGCATAAAAACCATTAGGAGGGTGATGACGGAAAATATAATGATGCTTTATATGGATATTTGGCCTTGCAAGCCAACATAGAGAGAGGAGAAGAAGAAGGAAACAGGCTGGAAGATAGGGTTTACAAGAAGGAGCAAGAGAAAGTGATAGGAAAGATGGACCGCAGAAGTGTGGACAAGATAGAAAAGGGATGGAGACCTAATGAGCCAGCATTGTAAAGGTATGAGAAAAATGAGAATCAAACAAGGAGAAAATGAAAGGAAAAGAGACAATTGGAAGGAGCAGGATCAAAGGGGGGGCAATATGACCTCTTGTCAGCATATGATTAATTCTTATAATCCTATAATATCCCCTCCTTCATAAATAATTCTTGACAGGCTTGTCCAGTTGTAGCTGCGTGCTGGCTTTCTATGGCAATTCTTACATAATTGATGGGGCGGAGGGCTGAAGAGGCATTGTAGTGTAATGTGGCCCTCAGGGCATGTCACTCATCTTCTAACAAGCCATTTTTAATGAGTAAATAACACAATGAGAGTGAATGGGGGGGAGTTAAACACTACACTAATTGTAAGGTTCCATCACACACCACAATGAGGTAGTCACGGTGAGTACTGTACAAGGTTCCCACTGAGCAGCAGAGGTCTGTTGCCAGTGTTGCAGTTAGTGTGTGTGTGTGTGTGTGTGAGAGAGAGTATACCTCTCGCACGATACCCTGGTCATGGCAGGGGCAGAGGGCAGGAATGACACAAACACCCTCCATGTTTCTATAAAGCCCCTCCTGACACACACAGCCCTCAACAGAGTGACTGCAGTTGACAGGAGAGGAAGAGTAAATGTCCTGGCAGCTCCTCTCACACAGCTGGACTTCGCCTGATGTGCTCCTCCTCCACTGCTCCCCATCAGGACAGGCTGCAGACAAAGGGGTGAAGGACAGAAGTGAGATAATTGGGGAAAAGAGAAGAAGATTTCAAGGGGAGGAAAGTTGAGACAGGATGGTGGGATAAAGAGGGGAAAGTTAACAAAAGGAGATAATTTAATGATGGATTGTTGGGTCCAAGAGAGCAGGGGAATCAGAAAGAATAGTATTAATCATCATGACATTTAATTTATTTTTATCTTTTGCTGTGACGTATATATTTAACATCCTTTTATATCATAGTTATAACATGTACAACATGCTGTCTGCTAAACCAAAGCAACACCAGGAAAAAAGTTCCTAAAAATGAACACAGATTTGTGGAACTACAACTACTTTGTGGAACTAGGGGTGGGAATCTTATTGAGCTCATGGATGGATGGATGGATGGATTGATTTATTAATTGATTTAGGTACATTTTAAATCGATTCTGAATTGTAGTAAAGATTCTTATATTAATCGATTTTTTGGCACACCCCTAGTAACAACGTTCACATGTAATCACGTATCCTTAATTTTTTGTCATAGTAGTTTTAAATGGATGGATACTAACTATTGTTTATATGATTGTTTTGATAAAACAACAACAACAACAACAACAACAAACAAAACAAAACAAACAAAGAAAACATGTCGCCTCTCCCCTCTTCCCACTCACCACAATCAGGGGCCATGCAGTTTCTTGTGCGTTGGCTGGGGCCTTCACAAGGGGCCCCTCCATACTGGCTAGGCTTCAGGACACTTCTGGTGGAGCTCTGTTTCCCTGTCCCACAGTTGGCTGAGCATGGATGCCAAAGAGACCAGCTAGACCATTCACAGTCCACTGGAGGAGAAGAGAGAATGGTAAAAGAAAAACAACAACAATAACAACACACTGTATTTATATAGTGCATCTCAGAACATTCAATATATGTTTTATAAAGAATGCATACGTATATAAATAAAATAACAAACATTCATTTTCATGTTGTATAATTTCAACTTGCATTTACCTGCAGCTGGAGCAGCTGGAGCAATTCTTCTATGCTTCTCCCACAAAATAAAATCACAATCACTTCAACTACGCATCAGTTTATATTAAAGCTATTCTTGCTCCTGGGAGTGATCCAAAATTTGCAATGTAGCAAAAGCGCCAAAGTCAACAAAATAACACTGCTAGAAAATATATTGCATTTCCTTTCTTTTTCTTTTTAAATATTTATTGCTTCTTTTGTTTTGTTTTTTTTAAAATCAGACTTCGACTTGGGCTCAGAGTTAAAGTAAAAATTGAAAGCAGCAAACAGTATGGGCTAAAAAGGTAAGAGAGATTGAATTGAATTGATTATAGTTTTCCTCCTTTATGAAAGTGCATATTGATGGAAACAGCTCAAAGTGAAATTTCTGTTATACAGTGAGTTTTGAATGATCAGTGGAGACTAATTGCTCAAAAGTTGTACAATCTACATTGTCCACAAAGATTGAAGGGGGACTTCTGCTTATTTTCACTTTGAATTTAAGTGTTAAATAAATGTTTTTTTATTATTTTTATTAATGATGTGCAAGTGATAATTTACTATTTACTATTGGCAGATTGCACCATCACGATAGAGTGCAGAAGCTTTTTGTGAATTATTTAAACTTTCAGTCTGCTGATAAAAAAAAAAATGAGAAAAACATCCCTAAACTTTCCCAAATACCTGATATGTGGAAGTGTTGAGTAAAATGTTAAATCGTGATTGAAGTGTTTACAGTGTTTACAGACAAAAATAAAAATAACTCCTTGGATGAAAAATATCTGAATAGCCCTTAAACACTGAGAAGAAGAGGAGAGAGGCACAGCTGATCAAATGATGACAGCTAAAACACCCAGGTCAAATCAAAGAGCTATTTAGGTCAATTCATGCCACTTGAGTATTACCTAGCCATTTCTCTTGGTTGAAGATGTTACTACAACTTTGCTACACAAATATCCTGTGATGGATGTGACCGTCATTTAGTTATTTCAGTCAACTGCTGCAGCTGTTGCCAACTTATAGACAAGTTGAAATATCTATAATACCTCTGACAGTTAGACCAAGGAGTAGCTGTTGCTGTTTTCTTTTGCGTAAAGAGTGAGGCCCCCTATAAAGTGAAGTGTAAAAAGAAAAACAGCAGGACCATGCACCACTCACCATCACAGAGCTTTGAGGTACAGTTGAACACTCCACCTTGGCACACACTGGAGAATACGAGAAAAAATGTCAAATGAGTAGAGAAGGATAATGGTAAAATATGTGGCTTATTAAATTACACTTAGAAACCAAAGTAATCATCACATAACACAACTGAGCCTATCATACTCCATCAAACAAGTAGGAAACCACTGGGGAAGATGAAATGACTTACAGCATGTCTGCTGGGTGTAAGACTATCTTATACAGTAGATATCATGGTACCATACTGGACAGATAATAAGTGCATCGTTTGACAAACACAATGAAATTTAACTCTGTTGGTGCTTCACACCACTTTCAAACATTACCTGAAAGGTGATTTGAGTAGCATTTTTAATTTCTATATCGGTGTCAGATTAATTGGTGATACCTTTCATCATAAATAAATTAAACCTGGATTAACCTGACTGTGGCACTGCTTGCTGCTGTGTTTCTGGTTAAAACCATTCATTCATTCATTAATCTTCTACCACTTATCCGTTTCCTGGTCACAGGGGTGCTGGAGCCAATCCTGGGGCCAACACATAGAGACGTCTGACAAAAAAGGGGAACAACAATTCACACTCGTACTCAGACCTACGGACAATTTAGAGTGACCAATCAACCTAAACATGATGACTTTATACGGTGGCCGGAAACCAGAGTACCTGGAGGAAACCCACGCAGGCATGGGGAGAACATTCAAACTCCACACAGAAAGGCCCCAGAGCTGGGAATCAAACCCACACAGGGGTGCTGGAGCCAATCCCAGCTCACATTTGAGAGAGGGCAGGGTACACCCCGGACAGATCGCTAGTCCATCGGAGGGCCTGGTTATAACCAGTATCCTTAAAGCCCTATGTATACTGTTTGCTACTAAAATACTTTGCTTAGAAGTCATTATGTTTATTTCAGTAAAATACATAAGAACTGTTCTTGTCATGAGACTTTAATTAGTACTATGCTCTTCTTAAAGTTTTGCTGTTACACTCAGTTTGTGGAACAGAGAAAAGACAAAACCAGTTCAGAAAATCTGAAAATACTACTCCTACTCCTACTTCTAAGCAGAACCACAATAAATATAAAATATGACCATTTTTATAGTGTTGGTGGATAATGAGAAACAGTGTAACATAATGCAACAAATTCTTTGTAACGCAGCCTTCTGATACCTGAATTTTAATGCAAATGGTTTCAAGTTGAATATTTTGAATCTGTCAATGATGGGATGAAATTGTGCAGGGTACTACCATGTGTTGCAGAGGTGCTGAATAGCTGTTCCAGGTGGCACCAGAGTTTCTGCTATCTCCACAGTGCTGACATTCAAACTTTGGTAACTAGTTGGTAGAGAGAGTGCTGAGCAGGGACAGTCAGCATGAGAAACACATGAGCTTCTAAACAACACCTGCCGGGGACATAATGAAACCATTCAGAATCAGAGCTGCTATCCATGAACAGACACAAAAAATAAACGGGGAGGTTTAGACCTTTCCTGGAGGACAGGAACATCCTGGAGTGCATGGTCCAAGTAAACACTGAGTGTGTGGCCAAAGGTCCTCACAGGTGTATGGGCAGGAGCCTGAACAGTTACTGAAGACCTGCCCACTGGGACATTCTGCACACAAAACACAAATAAGCATGCAGTTGATTGTTTTTTTTTCCCTTCAGTGCTTACTGTCATAAGTTCAGTTACATTTCCAGTCACACTTTTGGTTCTAAAACACTATAAATACATCACTAATTAAGTATCTCATTAGTCGCTTGGCAACCACTTTATTTAACTAAAATTCTGTAATTACGTTGCTCTGAGGACCAATAATATGTAAATAGTCTAAATATATATCTTTCAGTGATGTGCATATGTGTTTGTGATACCAGGAAGGCAGCTGTTGGTGTTACAGACAGTGTGCTGTTCCAGTGGCCCCACACAAGCCTCCCCACCAGGCTCCGGCTCTCTGACGACTGTCTTGTTCCGCATTGACAACCCACCACCACATGTTGTACTGCACTCAGTCCAGGGTGACCACTCACTCAACAAACAGCCCACTGAAGAGGGGAAAAAAGCACAAATGATAGAGGGGCATGTCTGACAGGTGATGACAAAAAGTTTTAGAAAAGTAACCTTTTAACACTGTGTGGGATAAAATATCTGATCAATAATAAGATACAGTTTAAGAGAGCAGAAACTACTGAAAATAATGGCCGAGCTCACACCTGGACATAATGGTAGGTTGCAACTCTCTGTCTGTGAGGTGGCAGCGCAGGAGGGCCCACCCTCTTTTTCCTGGCAGAGGCGTGTCCTTGTTCTCTGGCCATGCCCACAGGAGGTTGAACAGGTGCTCCATGGGCTCCAGGGCTCATACACTGGACAAGAAAGCTTGGTGCACACCACAGTGCCATTCTCACACACACTGCAGATAAGGGATAGTTGGAGAAATAATACAAAATTTGATCTCATGCTTATATGGAAAGTGAGGTATCTGATTTGTAGAGGCTAGTTTTACAGAACTGAGCCTTCTTAAAATTCAAAGATGTTCTCACCAGGTATTACAGTCCATGGTAAGCTCATCTTTAGGCTCAAACTCCAGCGTCCCGTTCCCTGATGGTATACCACAGCGACACTCTGTTACTTGCACACAGCGACCATCCTGTAACAGATGCCCTTCTGGACACCGACAGCCTGAGACAAAAGAAGAAGAAACTGAGAAATAGAAAAATAGAGATATGCAGTTTGTGTTAGGGCTCATAAAATACCTGCGTGACAGGCTCCTTGCAGACACTGAACATGCCCCCATAAGTCAGCGCAACTCCTTGGGCATTGATTTGCACAGGTTTCTTGGTAGCTCCGTCCCCTATCCTCACATCGCTCACCTAGGAAGGTAGTAAAAATATTCTTTTCCATTTTTCACACTAAGGCAAGCTCACTAGATTTTTTGCTAATCAGTTTTGCATTTTCTGGCAACTTGCTATGAAAGAGTTTATTTTAGATTTTGCTTTTGGAGTTGGTGTGAAGATATTTACATCTACTTGAATTTCAAATAAAATATTGTTGTACCTGGGCAGAGCACTGTGTTACAGCTCTGGCTCTGGGTCTGTTGGCTCTTACAGTTGGGCCCCAGAGGAGAGGCCAAGGGCCATCTGTAGCGTTGTCTGACTCCACCACTGCACGGCTCTGCACAGGCTGTCCAGGCACTCCACATACTCCACTGACATAGATCTGGAGAAGAGTGATTATGATCATAATCATCCTGATTATAATGACAATTCCTGTAATAGATGCAATGGTTGGAACTGTCGTCACTAAGCCTAACCTTAACCCTATCATCAATCATCAATAATAATAGAAATGTGTTTCCTTAGACATATGCACAAGATGCTAGGGTTAAAAAAATAATTCCATCCATTAAGACTAAATAAAATCTTTTTCATTCTGCAGTAGTTCAATGATCTAGATCCACTATGATGAAATGCAAATCAAACCGAAGGTCCATTAGGCATGGTAGTAAATTTGAGTCCTTCCCATTCATATCCAAAGGGGAAGGGCCAAGTAGAATAAGGAATGGGACTGAGTTCAGGATGAGTTATTCTGTGCACACAAATGACACCAAAACCAATCAACTTAATATGCCCCCACAGAAACACAGACAACTTACTTCAAATCCCCTTTTCTATTCTCATTCCCTCTGCGATTAAGGACAAATGGGGCCACAGGGATGGGGGGGGGAATTGTGGATAATGATGGTAAGCACATAAATTGTCTACTGATGGTTACTATTAATCTACACTGACAGCAGTGAACTGACAGACAATAAGGCTACACACAAAAACCAATAAGTGCCTGATTGTACACTTTTTAGATTTTAATTAGATTCCACACTCAGTCATTCTTTTCTGTATATAATGCATTCCTTCTACAATGGCTTTACCAAAATCCACTCAAATTGAGCAAAAATAAAATATAATTATTGATATTGGTGCCAAAGAAGAACGACTGAAAGCCAGTGCTGTAATGTTAGAGATAAGATAAAAACCAAGCGAGAAGCCTTGGTGTTGCAATGAAAAAACATTCTAACATCCATAGTGGGCAAAATTACAAAATCAGTCTATTGTCATTATAAATAATGCAGTAAGATTTAAAGCATCAGTATCCAAGAGATAATGTGAGAAACTTGCGTTTATTCTTAGTGGGATTTGACAGTTGCACAAGTCTCATTTCCATTCAAGAACTGCAGCTTTTTTGCAATGTGGCAAATCTTGCAAATCTCTCCAAACACCAATAGGAATGATATTGGTCTACTTCTCACACCAACGAACAGGCTTTGTCTGTGTGTAAAAGTGCTGACTTCAACATACTCCAGTTGAGTTATGAAGCACTGCACTGGGTGGTTTAGGACCAAAACACAGAATGTACAGTGGTATAAAGCAGTTTTGCTTACTGAATCAAAACTGAATAAAGAGAAGCAGTATTGAGTGTTTAAGCAGCACAATTCTTCCCAGTTGCTGAAGATATTTAGATCTGTCATTGCACCTGTTCCTTCTCCTTTTTATGTCAATACGATATTTCATTCATTTTGGAAATTGCTATTTTTAGGTAGTCACTTAATTGTTTAATACAACTAGCCTCTTTGTCCTGCTAGACAAACATCATTACCTCTGCAGAAACTAGCATCTGGACAGAGCCGCTCCTCTAACAGCGGTTCTGGACATTGGCTCTGCTCCTCCTCTTTCGAGACTGGAAGACCTGTATCAAGGTCCAAACAGGCCCGGAAACGCCTCTGGATCGAGATCATATTAGCATCACTTATAACCCCCAATTGGAGAGAACTGTTCTGCATGGATGAAAGCGGGACACAGGGAGAACAAGGGGTCCACTCTGACCACTCACTGATGATGACTGAAACAAGAGAAGACAGAGTCAGGGTAACAGAATGAAGGTGTTTCCTCTTCTCATTACTCCAATTACCCTCCTTTCTTACCTTCACACTCTCTCGTGTCACACTGCAAAGTCCCATTATGACAAAAGCTGGAGGAAAGAACAGCAAAGAACAGATTTTTCCATTATGTAGAAAGTGACATTTTGTTCATTAAAAGGGGGTCTTGGTAATAAGACTGTGAAAGTATCATAATACTCAATTCATGGAGAAAAACATACAGCCCTAATTCAGTAAATGTGCCTTTAAAAAACTGTTAGGACTTTGGTTAGTTTGTGATGTCACACATATACATTCACAGCCTGTCAAAGAGCTGAAGTTGTATGAATGTTAGAACTTCAATATAACAAGAAGTATAAACCATCGAACATTTTTACAATATTTTTGAAGTGACAACGCTGGTGGATGGAAAAGAATTAAGTTGAAAACAATCAAAATGTTGCTGTTGTTAAAGCAGAACCAACAGATGAAAATGCTGATGCAGCAAAGATGTACAGACAGTGGATTAGCCATAGCAAACACTCCTTATGACATTTATGCTGTATTCTTGCAATTCTTCAAATTGTCTTGTGGAAGAGAAACAGTTATTTGTAATAGTTTAGGTCTAACCAGGTGCTGCAGCCTATGGTGACCATGGCGCCCTGAGGGACAGTAACAGGTGTCACTTGCTTTCCTGTAGCTTGGTGCTCAAGGTGGACACAGCCACATTCTTCTGGAGGAACACAGCTACCATTCTGCTGTAGTAGGCCCTGTAGGGGAAAAGAAAGACTGGTTCAGTGGTAGTTTTATTGTTTGGCTAATTTGGTTTCAACACGAATGTAGTTTTTTGGCTAACACTTCTTTACAATTCAACTGCAATGGTTAGTTGTTTTATATAAATATGTCGACAAACACAGAGGATATTTGAAGGTACAAATCTACATTAAAAGGAATCAATGGATTCAATGAGTTAAGGTTACTGGTGTGTTCATCCCTATCGATCTGCTTTCTGCTCTGTATTTCATTATCTTTCCCTCCATCTGGTGTATGGGGGTATCATTGGTTTATTGGAGAGAATTCTTCAAGTGTCTGTGATGAATCAAAGCTGGAAGCTCAGAAACTGGGCCAAATAACATTATACATTTTTTTTCTTTATCACAACTGATATAAAAGCCATGTATTACCAGCAAGCACAGAACACAACATTTTTCTAAAGTCTTATCAATACAAACAAACACCAATTTAGATGAACAGAGCTTTGACATTACATTAGAGTTATTGCTATCTACATGTCTAGCCAGTGCTCTCTTTTTATGTAAATTAAAGTAGAATAATTTAGTTTCATGTTTCAAAAAATTTTACCAATTTTGTTACAGCAAATAAATTAAAAAGTTTTAAACATTTGAAATAACTGGTAGAACAAGGGACTTTTAAGGACAGACAAAATGCCTTCTGAATGTTCCTGTATTCAAGAAGTTTATCTGAAACCAATCAAATGTTCCCTAAATGATCAGAAATCAAGAATGTGCCTTTATATTTACACTGTTAAGATTAGTTGCAGCTTAATTTTTATAGAAACCATGAACATGAAAAACAATTGTAGAGGTTTTAACATTGTTAGAAATGTTGTAGTTCCTCAAACACACATATTGTCAATCATGTATAGTATAAAGAAGACTGGGTTAACTGAATCACCTGTGGGCAGTAGCAGCCAGGTGTACACTCTCTGACACCAAAACACAGATCCTTCTGGCCCTGCAGAGCACACTGTTTCTCACAGGGAATGCCACACTCTGAGTACATGAAAGGGGCTTTGCAGTCTACAAAGAGGAAGGAAAAAACAAAATAAAACTGTTGTTCCGGTACATCTTAAATATGTATAATGTCACCCACAAATATGAAAACACATGCACACACAGACCATTCTACTATGGTCACTAGCTCACCATCACATGGACTGTGGCTACATGCCCTGCTCTGAGTCTCAACAGGAGTGCACTGTTGCCCCCTGGTTGCTGGCGAGAGGGCTACACGGTAGCGCTGCTGCCTCTGACTCTCACAGGAGCACTGGGACCAAACACTCCACTGTGACATGGGACAGTCTGTAAAAATAAAACAGACCGAAACTGATCTAGTTACACACATATTTCAAAAACAGTGCAGGTGTCTGTGACAAAGTCATTCCAGGGTTTCTTGAGTCAATGCTATTCAACATGTAATTGATTTATTTACACAACAAATATTAGGTTATCCTCTGTTATAATCAACAATAAAAGTACAGTTAGCAACAATAATTAGAAATCTATTATCAAATTGGTCAATGTGTAATCAATCAATTAGTTGGGGTTGGGCTGTAAAATTTATCTATAAGGTGAAACTATTGCAACTTAAACCAAATTAATTTTACACCTTCCTCATGAATATATTATTTCAGCTCCATAGGTACAGCATTAACATACATTCAAATCAGGTTTTTAACCTGCAGTCAAGAGATCCAAAACATTTAATTGTGCATTGATAAAGCTGCCTGACCCTTATAGTGTCTGCCCTGAAATATGGAATATCATGGACTGAAGGAGGCTTTTTTGTCCTTTCTAGCTGAGCCATCTATGATGGTTATTATTTCCCAATATATTAGTAACACCGTATGATCAGGTCTTTGATAAATTCTCTCATTGTGTCGAAAGGTGTATTACTTTTTAAATTATCTTAGAAAGATGTTTCCTTCCAAAGATTTGATGCACCACGATGGTTTAAATGCCATCACACACAGCACATAATGTCCTGCTGTAATTAGTCCCAGTTAAATCAAATGATTTCTAAATTGTATTAAGCAGGACTTACTTACTTACTTACCTAACCCAGCTGGGTCGAGTTAGGTATTTTCAATATAGGGACTCCTCAAATGCTGAACATTGCCTAATGAAGATGAAATGCCAAAACAATGTAATCTCACTTCTAAATGACCTTTTTTGGAGCTTGTAATCTTTTTGAGCATCTCTTTTTGCATTAGGATTATTTTTTTTGCATGTTTTTGCCTATGCATCTGATATCACTTAAGGATGTAATGTAATTTAAGACACCAATTTTTTGACTGAACTGAGATTTTCATCTGGCACCATAAAAGTGGAATGATCCTTTCTCAAAAGGAAAAAAGTCTCACTTGGTAAGTTTTGTCAGTTCGTACCTGGACAGGGCTGTTTGTAACACAGCTGTGTTTCCTCTTGGTTTCTCTCAGCTTCGATCTCAGTGGGACATTCTGCATCTCCCCCTTCCTCACACACACACACCCTGCGCCGTGACACAGACCCTGCACCACAGCTCCTGGAACATGGTGACCATAGTGACCAGGGACAAAGGTCATCTGGATACAAGGTGTTAAAATACAATCAGAACAAATATCATCTTTCTTCCTTAAAGGTTTCTCTTTTTTAAATATTATATTAAATATACATACAGTATGAACAAGCATTAAGAACAAAACGAACGGTGTCTGCTTTAGGTAAAAGTCAAAAGAATAATTTAAAATTGTACAAACCCAGACAGGGAGGGGCATGACATTCCTGGATTTCTTTTGCTGACCCACTGCAGTAAGAACCATTGTTTCTTGGTGGGGGGTTGATACAGGCATGGGTTCGAACCTGTGTCCCCTGTCCACAGGTCACTGAGCAGTCAGACCAAACAGACCAAGGTGTCCAACCACCATCCACTGAATACAACACCAAAAATTCAGCAATCTGAAGTGTATTATCATACCATTATATCATCTATGCTTCCATTTCTCCAAACTGAATAAGAACATATTTTATGAAGACATCTGCAGTATAATCCATGTTGTTTTATCACATTTAGACTTGCTCATTTACAATTTGTCTTTAAAGTTAAATGTAGTGACCCACCTCTGCAGTCAATGTTTTGGCAATAATCACCCTCTGGAGTACATGTGCTAGAAAGCAAAGTACATGAGAAAGTGCATGGAGTACAAATGCTTGATCAGACAAATATTTTCATCTGTGTTTGCATTCATCCATCTCACCATTGTTTACACTCTCCTTGCAGCCAGCTGTCCCCCACGGTGAGCTCCTGGTTATCATGTAGACACAGGGGCGGGCAGGGTCCTGGGTCGCAGGATTTATGCTGAACTTCCTCAAACTGGCAATCTGTTCCTTCATTTTCTGGGACCAGAGACCTGACACACAAAAGTAACACAAGTAGACTGATTATAGTTTCACTAATTCATGTTGCAATTTACAGTATTTTAACAATCAAAGTGAACAAAATGCTTGAACCCAGTATATCCAGCCACTTGTGAATTTCTTCTCACCTATATCTGGTCCTCTGCCCTTGCCCACATGAAACACTACAAGACGCCCAACTGGACCAGGAGCTCCAAATGCATATATGCTGACAGCTATGATTAGTGCAGAGGAGCTGTCCATCGGTGCAGCTGCAGTTGTTACAGTCCACTTGATGCCAGCTACCAGGGGCCCAAATCTGTCCCAGTGAGTCCACACAGTCGCACTGCCATAGCTGCACACACATTCCATCCTGTTGCAACTGGCCTGGACGCACACATGCATTTCTTTTTCAATTTCATGCTATGTTAAACAGTACACATAGGGTTCATTCTTTTACAACAATGCACAAGTTCACTGAAACAATATAAAATTTACCTTCTCACTTAGATCTCGGGTGATATTTATTGGTGCAAATAGTTAAGATTTAACTGTTATATCTTCTGTGGGACAATTTTTTGGGAAGAATGGACACTTAAAACCCAAAACAACAACAACAACAAAAACAAAATGCTGGCAATGACATAATGAGGGCAACATTTTTGGAGGTAATGATTTCTGATTGTCATTTTGCCATTATATGAACAGTGTGTATTGTAGATTTTTTTGTCACTTAAGTGAAGTGGGAACAAGTTATTAAGTCTGACATATCACCTTTTAAAGTGAAAGAGCCAAGGGCTTTAACATGCCAACTGTAGCAACCCTGTGTCTTCTGACATTTCAAAATATGAAAGCTTTGCAGTGAGACTGCCATCCTGGCACAAGCAGGTAGTGTATAGACACTTTTCCAACCTGAAAATTTCTGCCCTACAGTGTCTGAAAAAGAGCCCTAATGAGAAAGAGAGAGAGACTTTGGTGAGGCTACACCAAAACAGTGACACTATTAGCTGGAAAACCAAAATAATGAGCAGAAACTTGCCTAAAAGCTCAGTGGAGCTTTGGGGACATTCAGATTTCAGAAGATAATTGCCTATGGGGTTGTTGCCATGAGCAATAGCTTTCATACAAAAGCCATCATATGATCCAGTGTTAACAAAAAAATATCTATTATTGCTGCTTTAAGTTTTATCAAAGCAGAGTGATGTGTTAATACATATCAATATTGTATGTTGAATTGAAATGTGTTCAAAGCCAGTCATAAATAGTTTTGAATTAGCCCCTGCACTGCTTCAATTTCAACCTGTATAGGTGGGAACACAAGCGTTCATACAGATACCCACACACTTGTGCTTATCTGTTCAAAAAGGTCCTCAACCTTTAGAAAGAGTCCCTCTGTAGCTTTTGTACCTTTAGGACATCGACAGCCGGGCTGACATTCTGTGTTCTCCTGGCACTCTATGCCTTGCTGGAGGTCTGAACACCACTGTGGGCACTGGTTGGCACACAACACAAACTCCTGGCCCAGTGGGCAACCTTTCTCATCTGACAAGACATAAACAGAAGGTCATGAATTTCCGCATGATGCAGCAGACATTTTCTTCACATCACATCTCTCCATGAATGCTGATCACAGGGTGTTTGATATTTTAGAACAAAGATGTACCTGAGAAAATGGTCACATGCAATGAGCATCTATCCAAGCACAAGATGAACTAACCATAGGTTCACACTAATGAATATGCTTTATGTGAACATATTTGGTCTGTCTCACCACAAGGTTTGGTGTTGCAGGGTTTAACCTGGTTCTTTTCTCCTTCACACATTTTACCACCATTTTTTGGTGGAGGGCTTGAGCAGGAGCGAGTGCGTATGGAGCGTCCACCACCACATCGTTTATCACAGCGGGACCAAGGACTCCATCGGGACCAGCCTCCATCCACTAAATTGTCCAAACACATAAACAAACACGACTAAAAATACAGACCAACAAATCCCAAAGTTTCGACCTCTGGCCCTTTGAAGTGAAGCAACATTTAACCGATTATCATAGATTATATTGCCAATTTCGACATAATGAAACAATCCAAGCAAAGAGCCATCAGAAGCAAGTTCATTGTGGCCTGCAGGTGCCAGGGATTCATTTTCAGTGCATGTACTGCTACCTCCACAACAGCAACTGCCAACTGTGAAGGATTTCCTATCAAGCAGTTTTCAAGGCTACACTTTTTCTTAACCTGCAGTAAAATTTATGTAGATTCCTGGTTGTTTACTGACAGGGTTAAACTGTGTTTCTCTGGTTGGCTGACCTCTGCAGGGTTTGATATTACAGAATCGCTGCTCCTGGTTCCCTCCAAGGATATCTTCACACCATGAGCCATTGGTCCCGGGGCTGAGGAAGGTGCGGATCCTATGCTGTTGACCCACGCCACAAGACCGCGAGCAGGCAGCCCAATGACCCCATTCTGTCCATGAGCAGTTTTTCCGCACACAGTCATCTCCCTTGCAAACTTCACCTCCATCTGGAAATGCATTGCAGCAGAATCTATGTAGTAGCTGAGTGTAGCTTAATCAGAGTAACTGGTATAATTTCTAGTATTTCATCTCTGTTCACGTCATCAAATTCTTACACTTAGATGAAAACATTTTATCTAAGTATTTATAATATTGTCTAAATGCTAGGGCTGTCAAACAATTAAAACGTTTAATCTGATTAAAAACAGAGTCGCTATTGATTAATACTGATTAATCACCATTACTAAATGTGACTGAAAAGTTCACATTTTCTTTATATATTGGTGGACAGACAGATGAATGTCAGGTGGCAGACTTTGTGTTGTGTGATGTGTTTAACATTTATTTTATATTGATGATAAATCCAAATTAGGAGGCATTAATATTTTTCAGAAATATAGGATGAATGGATTGATGAAACTTTTCAACAATTCAATTCAAAGCAGTTCTCACTAATGCTTCTTGATTGGGAATCAAAATAATTACTACATAAACCTTTAATTTATTTCAAAAGAAATGGAATAGGCCTGACTGAACATATCTACTTCAGAAATATAGGTTGCCTTAAAAACAACATCTTTATGATCCCTGTGGATATGTCCTGCCATATTTGTCGTGTTATCTTTGGACTATGTTAAACACACTTAACAAAGCTTACAAATTCTTGTTGACAAGGGGAACATGGTTGACATAACTCAGAGAGAAAGCTAGTATTTCCACAAGGGTGATTTCAGGATAGGGTTTAGTTCAGTTAATGTGCCTCCAATATTACCAGCTGTCATGGTGTCTAAATAGCTTTCAATTCAAGGTAAAGGAAGTAATGTTGACTTGCCACACTTCAACATTTGTGCATATTCCCCTTGACATACCTGTGGGATGTGCTAATGGGGGCATGACTACATCCTTGATTCTATCTTTGATTTCAAGAGTTTAAATTGTGATATTATTTTGATTGAGCTTTGATTTTGAATTGAGATTGTGACACCCTTACAAGTGTGCTGGCCGTACCTTGACACTGGGGCAAGTTACAAGCCTTCTCTTGGTGAGTCTTTCCAGAGCAGGGAGGTTTCACACACTCTCGATGACGGGACTTCGTAGCCAGGTTTAGAGCATCAGTGCAGGTCTTAGTGCAGGAACTCCACAGTGACCAGGGAGAGAAGCCACTATCCTCATCTAGATATGATATTGATGTTGAGGAAAAAATGTAAAGTCAAAATCCTTCACAGACTGAATTTAAACAATAACCATTCAAAGACTGGAGCTGCTCAGACCAGTGAGGGAGAAGGAAACAGGAAAGTAATTGTGAAAAATTAAAACTATCCTCATAATTCTTAAAAGGATCTTTTACCTGGTAAACTTGGTTCTTCTGTAGGACCAACAATTGCTGCCAAAAACATTTCAAAATTAATGATCATAACAAGCGCCATTATTTTGCACTGTGCAAGAATGAGCACTAGGTTGTATATACTGGTTTAAATGGGTGGAAATGGGTGTTATTATATAGGACTCGATTAAATTTAATGTACTGCACTGTACTGCAATCCACTACACCTGCTGTACCTGGGCAGTCAGGGGCCTGGCAGTAGGTAGTTTCCTGGCGTGGCCCCTTGCAATCTCTCCCTCCATGGGTTGGCACAGGCTGTGTGCAGCTCCTGGAGCGAGTTTTCAGTCCTAGACCTCCACATGAAAGTGAGCATGGGGTCCAAGGGCCCCAGGGAGACAAGCCACCATCAACTGGGCAGTGCTCCAAGGAACAATTCCACCTGCCATGTTCGCAGGTGCTAGAGGAAACAGTAAAGAGGAAAGGATCAATTGGCATTAAGTTTTAAAGGAAAAGAAGGTGGCTAAGCAAAATTTAAAGGCTGTTACCTAACTCCATTAGTGAAAAATAACCCCCTCAGAAAAGAAAAAAATGCAAACTAAAACACCTTACCTTTTAAAAGCAATTGTTTTAAAAGATGACATATAAATTATCCTTAATGGTCCAGCTGTAGAAGGCAGTGGAGGCAATGTAAGAAATGTTCAAATGTTTTATAAGTTCAGATATTACCATAACACTATGCTCACCATGTGCTGCAGTCATGGACCATTGTTTCTCCAGACAAAAGCTCCATCCCTTCAGAGATGTTGTAAAGGAGGAGTGATGTAAACGGTGTGACAGAGACACTCTGCAAGGATGCCAGAAAAGCTGTGTCGACCAGACAAGGACACTCCTGAAACACAGCGATATAATCTCAGACTTCCATCATGTGAAGAATTTTTGCATTACAGTTTCAGAAATGAGGTAAACATTACTTTTTGTCCAGTGTGTTCAAAGCCTGGTTTAAGTATTATACAGGTATGGCCATCATGAAGGAGAAACAAAAACTTAGATTACAGGAAGCCAACCTGCACACAGACTCCCTGGTGTTGGTAGGTGTGCAGAGGGCAGTGGCACCCCTCCTCACAGCCATCTGAGTAGCAGCCCTCTCTGCCACTGACCTGAGCACAGCTGAATGGACAGCCCTCACCTCGTTCACATTCACGGTACAGCCTCCCTGGGGGGCAGCCCACCTCTGCACAATGACATGACATCCATAAAGTAAACACATTCAAGTGTCTGACAATGAGCTTTCAGACAAGATTAGCCTGCATTTGACAGTTACTTTAATGCCACAGGTACAGGCACTCCATAGTGGACAGGGACTCACCAAGGCACACCTGTGTGTTGCACATTTTGCTCTGGCTACTGAGGCCGCTACAGGGTGGAGTCCTACACAGACGAGAGCGGGACTGGTGTCCTCCACCACAACTGACTGAACACAGAGACCACTGAGACCATGGCAGCCAGGGCCCCCCTGAGTCTGGGCAGAAAGACATATGCATGGAGAAATACATCCTTTGATTTACATTACTTCAATATCATCATTACTTGCATATTATAATGTTAATTTCTATCATGTATCATTCACTTCAATTTGTAGTTTTAAAGAAAAAAAAATAACAAAAATTTCATAATTCATGTGCTACTGTAATGTTGAAACTCTTACTTTTTAATATATTACATTTAACATCACAAATGTGCAGAAGATCAGGACCCGAGTGGAATGAAAGCAATTTGTTTTGAGAGGGTAAAGTGAGATGGAAGTTGGATTGGCCTGGCATCCCTACCTGTACAGGTCTGTATGTTACAGTCTTTCTGCTGCTCAGTGACTCCCAGGCAGCCTCTTCCACCACTCTGAGGAGAAGGATTATCACACTGCCTTCTCCTGAACCTGACTCCGCCTCCACATGGAAGAGTGCAATCTGTCCAGGCTCCCCATTGGCTCCAGCCACCATCAACATTGCAACCAGTGACTGATTGACACTGCAGAACCCCCGCCTCACATGAACTTCAAGTGAGCAAGAGAAGAGGAAGGGGGGAGTGTGTATACATTACACATATATTACACACACACACACACACACACACACACACACACACACACACACACACACACACAAATACATATATAGATATATAGTATGTAAATGCTATCGTATATTCGATTGAATTAAATTACATTAACTAGTATTTTCACAGGAAACAATGGCGACAGCATGTTGTGTGGCAGGTGTTGTACCAGTTTTTACAGTCACTCGTGATGCTGTCTCCTGGATTCACAAACTGCCAATCAGACCCACCAGGCCATACCCATGATGTATTACTGGCCTCTAGACCACCTGTACAGAGAACAAATCAATGGGACCAAACAATAACTAACCAGAGACAAAAGACTACTGATTGAATGAGCGTCTCCCTAGTCAAACACAATTACATATACAGTTTATGCAAGTAAAAGCATTGTGGCTCTCACCAATATCAGAGCTATTGTGGTATTTGCAGCGACACTCCCCCCTGGCAACACACACTCCATCTTGCAGAACCATGTCACCTGGACAACCACAAGTGTGGCTACACCCAGGGGAGTCCAAGCACACTGTGTCACCATGGAGATCTGAACAGGAGCGAGGACAGGGCTTCCCACAAGGCCAATCTTCCTGGCCTCCACTACAATCTTGAAAAGACAATTGGAAATAAAGTTTAAGATAATTAATATGTGAATTTGATGAATAAGGGTAGCATAGTGATTAGTGCTGTTGCCCCACAATAAGAAGGTTGAGGGTTCAGTTTCTGGACTGGGCCCTTCTGTGTGGAGTTTGCATGTTTTCCCTGTGCCTGCATGGGTTTCCTCCAGGTACTCTGGTTTCCTCACACTATTCAAAGACATAATGTTTGGGCTATTTGGTGACTCTAAATTGTCCGTAGGTCTGAGTGTGAGTGGATGTTTTCTCTGTCTGTCTCTAAGTGTTAGCCCTGTGATGGACTGGCGACCTGTCCAGAGTGTACCCCGCCTTTGCCCAATGTGAGCGGGTATTGGCTCCAGCAGATCCTGCGACCCGGAAACAGAAAAACGGTAGAAGATGGATGGATGGAACTATAAAAGAAAACTTGGCTGTAGCTAGACTGGAAAAAATATTATCTTCCAAGGACTGAGGTCAGGACAGGTGTGAGTCAGGCTAGCGAAATAAGTAGAAAATATATGCAGCCAAAGTTGGGATGAAAAACCAACAAGGATCTTAAATAGTGTTAAAAAGTAATTACAAGTGGCGTGATTGACATTGTTTGGATGTTCTCTCCGTTACACAAATGTTTCTATAACCAGACATTGTGCTGTAGCGCAGCAATACAGAAGCCTTTCAACTTGGTGTTTGTCACTAAACCCTGTTATCATTCTGTGCAGCATCATGGGAGGGCTGAGAGTTCATTAATCGTCCCTTTCAGAAAGCCATTTAATTTCAACAGTTTTTCAGATTTTTACAATGTATTCTTTTTTTGCCTCTTTTCTCTCCCCAAGCTTTCACCAGCAGGGGAATATTTCCTCATGTTATTTAGGGTGTGTGTGTGCTGACGGAGGTCCACAATTAATATATAATGTGATCCTGTTTTATGCTGACCTAAGCAGGTGGTGATGTTGTCATAGCAACCGCGCCTCTGTCTACTTTCTCCAAGACATGGGAGGCCACCAAACCTGGCTGGAGGGCTGTTGCATCCTCTGGTGCGAGTGGATGATGCAGAGCACCCATCACAATCCGACCACACGGACCATGGACTCCAAGAACCATGAACTATGGACAAAGTCGGCAAAAGAAGAAAGAAATCAAACATAAAAAGTGATGACAGAACGGCTGAAGGGTTCTGACTGTAAACAATTTCAAACAAAACAGTCTTAAATTGTCTGATCAATGAGCTCACTTTTGATCAGCATCATTCCAAAAGAAGTTTTGAACGAAGGTGTTAGCTACTCAGTGGTGGCATATTACCTGGACAGAAGGTAATGACAGGGCAGGGCTGTCTCTGGATTTGAACACCAACCCCATTGTGTATTTCCTGTTCTTCCGAACAGGCAGCTCCTCCAGCCTTAGGCTCAGGACAGCTGCAGCTCCTGTAGCGGGAAACGTATTCTGCCCCACAAGTCCTGGAGCAAGGAGTCCACTCTGACCACTCACACCAGTCACCTGAGACTGGAAACACAAGTCAAAATTTACCAGCCATTCCTTAATAAGATTTTCCAATTGAAAAACTGCACCAGTCTTTGCCTTCCTCACCTGGGCAGGTGTATCTAGTGCAGTTAAGCCTCCCACCTTCACAGGTGCTGAAAGACAAGATACATGTACACATAAGTGTTTCTTGAGTGTGTAGTCTGTAACTACACACACTACTTTTTCTCTCTCTAAAGCCCTACCTTTCTCTTATTCTCCTTCTATTTCTTTCTCTTGAATAAAGATTTTCCTTTCTTGTCTGTTACCAAGTGCTTGCTCATAATGGGATTTGTTGGGCCCTTTTAAATAAATCTATACAGTGTTTGGCCTCGACCTGTTCTATATGTAAAATGCCTTGATGTAACTAATGACTTGGCATTTGATTTGAATTTGATCCTGTGCGTGTCCTTTTGATGAGTTTGTATCTGTCATATACTCACCAGTTGTTACATTCATCAGGGGCTTTGGTTGTCTCTCCTGCTTCCAACCTGTTTCCAGTACTGAGGTCCAGGCAGGGGCAGTCTTCTCTCTCTACACAGACTGTCCCATTAGCAGACAGAATCTTTCCTTCAGTACAGTAGCACCCTGGTTCACATCTCCATTCACAGTGCTGAGGAACAAATGTTCATCACTTTAACCCAAATATTATTATTTTTAAGTATAAAGCATGATTTCTTTTTGAATTGCAGAAGTGCTAAGTTCGACACTCACTGCCAGATCATCACAGGAGCGAGGGCAGGAGGGACCACAGCTACTGAACACTGTTCCCGGAACCTTAGAACATGGCGCAACTGAAAAGAAACACGACATGTACATGTTGGTATGTACACCGATATTGGACCAGATGTACTTGTCTACACATCTAAAGTTTGCACTCATACCTGGGCAATGGTCAGTGTTGCAGGCTACAACCTCAGTTCCTAGCCCCTCACAGTAATCTCCTTCCCCCTCTGGACTAGGACTGTCACACTCTCTCTTACGGCTCTGAATTCCCCCACCACATGACTTTGTACACTTTGTCCAATTACTCCACTTGCCCCATCCACCATCACCTGGAAAGAGCCCGAAGAGCTTGGTGAAATGGTAAAAGAATTAAAATGTCCATATCAATTCATAATATATCAAACAATATTTGAAGAAATATGGAAAAACATCACTGAGACTGGGCTACAGTATGCATCTGTCTGAAAACAAGCAACTGTATTATGAAATAATACAACAAAAAACAACCTACACTGCGTATTTACTGGCAGTTTATTTACTGTTATTGACAAATCCCATGGCTTACAGGGTTTTCATATTTAATTCAGCTCATGTAAGCACAATTCACGTGTGAATGAAAAAAAAGCTGTTCTGATTACAGTCAACATTCAAAATGCATGTACAATATGAAAACACGTGCGTAAAAGAACGTTACTGCCGATGTAGTGTTTAAATATCAATAATAAACAATAATAATAATTAACAAACAAAACTCACGGTCACATGGGCTACTGATGCAGACTTGGTCCTCTCTGTGAGGTCCCAGACATAGCAGGCCACTTCCTGACTGCTGGGGACCAGGACAGAAACGGTACCGAGACTTGAGACCTGCTCCACATGAAACTGAACACTGACCCCATGGAGTCCAGGAGGACCACTGACCATCAACTGCAGAGAAAGGTGAGAAAGGTGTGTTTAGTTGGACAGGGAAAAAAAAAGACACCGTGAGGTAATGTTGTTTTTGGCATCAGCATAATCTCACATGGCACACAACCTAATGTTGCTGTTGTGCAAATCAGAATCTGAAAGAGAGTGCACAAAAGCAGACACAGTAGCTGAGGTAAAAGTGAATTCAGTAAGTTTTTACCATTGCAGGTGCCTTTAGAGCAGTTTACCAATCTCCCTGCTTCACATGTACTGAAATGTAAAGAGAGAAACACAGACAAGTTGAATCATTAAGTTGTCTCTTACATTTGTGATCAGAAAAACATGCCTATGGAGTTTGAGTCATTATTCAGTCTTCCTCACCAGTTGTTGCAGTCTGTGGGGACAATGTCTCCTGGTTTGTACTGTTCCCCATTTACTTCACAGCGACAGTCAGACTCCTGCACACATACACCATCCTAGGAACAGAGGGAATCATGAACAATGATGGTGTGATTCCTGTCAACATTTGTACATATGTATGTTTGTGTATAGCCAGCACAACTACCTGTTGGTAGGTCCCATGTGGGCAGGTGCACCCAGGGGTGCAGTTCCTGCTGAGGTCCATTAGGAGGTCTGTGCACAACACTGCCCCCCTGACACACTGTTTCCACAGCTGGCCCTGAGGACACAATTGGTCACCGCCTAAGAAAACCCCAGTGCATAAAAATTACAGATGTCAATGCATTAAAAAAAAAAGTTGGATTGCAAACTTCAACAGTCAATCAACAAGTGCCTCTTGTCTTCAACTAATTTGACAAAAGTCCTTTATTTGTCACATATTTTCACTTTTATTCAAAACTATACAGTTCACAGTTTGATCCGTTATCTGCCGATGAAATACATTATTAAATGTCAATGTTGGCATAAACTACTGAAACTCTTATGCGTTTTTCATTTCAGAAAAATAAATATAATATTCTTACAACAATTAGCCAAAACTACCTGTGCCCACATATGAACATTCTTAGCTCTGGTGTAGGAAAATATTTAGTTTCACAAGTATGAGAAAGAAGTAAAATCTATTTTTCGCTCTTCTTAAATATAAACTGGTATTGTTAGATAAGTGGATCGTTCTTGCCATACCACATGGCTGCAGATTACAGGCACTGAACTGCTGAGCAGTCCCGTGGATTCGAATTGGCCCTCGTGTTCGGGTCCTGTAGCCTCCTCCACATGTCACTGAGCACTTTGACCACGTACTCCATGGTTCTTTCACACCTGAGACATGACACAATACAACGGCATTAACTTTATTTATATGTTTACATTATCTGTGTGTTGATATATATATATATATATATAAAATCATCATCTTTTAATTAGAGTAAAACATTTTTTGCATTTCCAAATGTGGATTTTATATTAAGTAAATATTAGGTAAATATTAGGAACGGAGTAATTTTGCAGACCAAAGCAGGGTTCAATGCTGCAGGTATCAATCCCAATTCTGTCTCCTTTGCAAGGACGACCCCCAAATGCTGGAGGAGGATTAGTTCCTGAGCGATACCTCCTTCTCACACCAACATCACATGTTCGACTGCAGGTGCTCCACTGTGTCCAACTGCTCCAACCACAGTCCACTGAGAAACATAAACAGGTTACAGAAACCATAAAAGAAAGATTAGGAATCAGTTTGGGGAGACAATATAAAATTTAAACTCAGAGTGAAGCACAAACCAGGGCAAGGTGCTGTTCCACACTGCATTTCACCATTAACACAGGTGCTGCAAGAGACATCAGAACAGGTAACATTTGTTTATAGCATGTATTCCCAAAGCAACTGTATTGTAAGCTAAATTTGATTTATCCCCTGAGGGAATACAGTCTTAACAGTACCAGTTATTGCAGGCATCAACCAGCAGGCTGCTACCAGCTGAATATGTCTCCCCCTGATGGTAACAAGGGCACTGTGCCAAAAGCACACAGCTGCCATTCAACAGGTAGAGGCCCAGGGCACAGTAGCAGCCATCATAGCAGGCAGTGGCACACTGCACATCTGTGGAGGTCATGTCCAAACAGATCCGTGGACACGCACCGCCATGGGCCTCACATTCAGCTGCTGTCATATACACCATTCCCTCTGGACACTGACCTGAAAGAAGCAGAAATGAATGGTTTTATTATGAAGTACTGCTATTCACACATATTTATCCACGATCCTCAATAGTCTGAGTGGTAAGGAACATTCATACAGCACCTGAGCAGGGGTGGGAGTTGCAGTCTCCTGTCTGTATATGTGGCCCAGAGCAGCTGCTGCCCCCATGCTGTGGTGAGGGGGAATTGCAGAATCGCTCTCTTGTTTGTACACCAGAGTCACACTCAGATGAACATTGAGACCATACGGACCAAACTGACCAGCCGCCATTTACTGGAAGAATAAAATTAAAATCAGCTTATAATCAGCACAAAATCATATATTTTAGCTATAGAGAAAATGCTTCATTATTAACACTTTTATAGAAGATTATGTCTTACCTGGACAGTGTACAGTATTGCAAGGCTCTTGCTCCTCGTTCTCCCCGTCACAGCCAGAGTGCGTATGGTTGAATACAGTGAGTGAGTGGTTACAGCTACGAAATCGTCGTCTGATTCCCACCTCATCTACAAGGTTGAAACATGTCTTGCTGCACTCTGACCAGCCCGTCCATTTACTCCAAACTCCATCTGGTAGCACTGTAGAAGACAAGGCATTATACTACAATCACATGATGAGTATGAAAATGAATTAAAAAGCTTGTAGACTTGTAGACTTCTATTTAAGTATAAGGTGAAAGGCTTATTGTATGACTGCAATTATTTAATTAACAAAAACAGTATTCGTACAGATATTGAGTTATTGAGTTGCTGAAATGTTTCAACTCATCTTTCAACTGTTACTCAGTCTCTCCGTTTCAATCTAATTGTTGTTCATGAAATAGTTCAGAGCAGTATGGTGGCATAAAGGTTTAGCGCTGTTGCGTCACAGCAAGAAGTTCATGTATTCATTTCATTTGATTCCTGGCCTGGGGCCTTTCTATGTGGAGTTTGTATGTAGGTATGAGTGTGAGTGGTTTGTTTCTGTCTGTCTCTTTATGTTGGTCCTGTGATTCACTGGTGACCTGTATAGGCTGTACCCTGCCTTCCACAATGTGAGCTGGGATTGGCCCTACCCACGACCGAGAAATAACTAAATGGTAGAAGATTAATGAAATACTCCTTTGCTATACTGTGAGGCTCAATGCAGTTATGTAGCTTGTTTAGGAAAAAAAAAGAAAGCATTCAGCGTGTAAACCTTAGTTTTGGTGTTGTGTGCAGTCCTACCAGGGAGACAGGGGCTGGAACAGCTGCGGGCTTCTGTGTAGTCTCCTGGACAGGGCTGGATTTTGACTGCTCCTGTTGGGTTCACTGGGGACCTGGGAGAGAATATTTATTAAATTTAATATAAGCAAAACAGTACATCTTAATCTACTGTCCAGTTAATCGGGTTCACCTGTAGCGATGCTGTAGTCCTAACCCACAGGTTACATCACATGGTGACCATGACGACCACACTGACCACTGACAGCTCACCACGCAGCTGGAGGTGTTACAGGTGACCTGTCCATCCCTGCACACACTGATGGTGGATTTCTGACAGTTAGACTTTAATTGTTAAGAAAACAACCGCAAAAGCAAAGACAGAATCCCAGTAATCCAAAACAATGCTGAGAAGAATTGATATGCACTTGAAAAAATAAATATCAAGATGACAATTTAGTAAAAAAATTACAGACATTAAAATTTTATGTGTTGTGTCAAAAGTACATTTCTTTGCATTTAGCATTTTAGAAATGTCACTAGGCTCGCTTTGGTTCACTCACCATGTGGTACACTGGTCCTTGCTGACCATCTGTCCTGGCTGCAGTGTTTGGCTGTTCCAGTGACAGACACATTGAGTGGCATTTACACATCGTCCCTCCTGGAGGTACAAACCACTGGGGCAGCGACACCCTGGAGAAAGTCATTATTTATGTCAGTGCTGTAGCTGCCAGTGACTGAACATGTGCACAACTGTTCTTTCAGCAAATATATCACCGACATCTTTTCAACAGAGGTTTATTGCTTTTGTAGTATGTGACATTAGCAACACACTGCATCACAGTCAGAAATCTCCAAAGCAAGAAAGCATTTTGAGTTCCTCAGCACTAACCCAAAAGATTAAGATTCCAAAATAAAAATGTATAATTGCTTCTGAGCGTATTAAAGGCTATTAGATCTTGTAATGTTCTGAATTGATTGATATGCAATAATAGATTATGAATGTTTACACTCCTTGAACTTCTAAGAAAGAGACCAATTTAATTGTTTGCATGACATTTTCCTCTCAAGTTAAATACAAGCATTATAGCATTGTCTATGCAGCTGTACAAATATAGGTAAACTCCAAATACAATGAGCATCCTACCAATTGTACATGCTGTAGTGCAATTGTTGGTTAATCTGAGGTGTGCACAGGTAGGAGGGCAAGGCTCCAATCTTCCAGCTTGGCAGTCTGCCTCAGTCACAAGCACCATGCCATTGACACAACCTAAACAAATCAGCTTGTTTAGGATTACAAAGGATAATGGTGTAACTCAGAAAAAGGTTTTAAAAACCAGCAACAGAGTTACTATTTGACAGAGTCACCTGTCTGTGTGCCAATGTCTTTGGTGCAGGCCTGGTTGTTGCAACTATGGCTCTGCAGGTTCATGCCTTCACAGTCCCGTCCACCATTCTTAGGTGGAGGAGCAGAGCAGGTTCTGTTCCTCTGTCTGACTCCACCTCCACAATGAGCATCACAGTCTGACCACTCTGTCCATTCTGACCAATGACCATCAACTACAGAGAAAAGCATGAATATAATCATTGCATCAGTTTCTAAGTACTTGTGAAGCAGCCAGTTTATGCACTATCAAGTTCATTGAACAGACCTGGACATGCTCGAGGGAAACAAGCTCGACTGTCGAACTGGGCCCCACCACAGGCCCCTCCAGGCAGAGCTTCCCTCAGTATATCCCTCTGCCGAAACAAGGAGCCCAGACCACAGGACACACTGCATGCACTCCATGCTGTCCATGGGGACATGATACAGTCCACTAGAGCAATGAAAAAGAACACACATTTATTTAAATTCATACATTCTTTCATTCATTCATTCATCTTCAGCTGTTTTATCTGTTTCCGGGTCCAGCTCACACTGGGCGAGGGCGGGGTACACCATGAACATGTCACCAGCCCTGAGACAGAGGCCAGAGACAAATAACCACTCACACTCAGGCCTAAGAACAATTTAGAGTCACCAATTAACCCAAACATGATCTCTTTGGTTGGTGGGAGGAAACTAGAGTACCCGGAGGAAACCCACGCAGGCACGGGGAGAACATGTAAACTGTGCACACAAACACAAACACAAACACAAACCTTCTTCATGTGGGGCAACAGTGCTAATCACTATGCTGCCGTAAATTCATACATGAACATATATAAATAAAATATCACCAGGTTTTAGGTTATGTCTTAACCTACCACAGTCTTTCTCATCCGATCCATCTAAGCAGTCTTTCTGTAGATCACACCTGCGGTCCAGGTGAACACACTCCCCACTGCCACAAGGAAATTGCTTGGGAGAGCATAGGGTGGGTACTAGAGGCTGCTGTGAAGTCACCACTGGCCTGGCTGTGGTGCCTAAAGTGATATGGCAAGACAATAGCAAGCCTTACCTTACATATTGACATACACATATCACAAAGGATATTTAAGTAATTACTTTTAATTGAATATTATATTTTACACATCTCTGGTCAGCACCTACATGTATTCATTAAGCAACACAATCAGGAATGCACCCATAAATCTGTGCTTTACATTTATTCTGGAGCAGGAAAATTAGTTCAAACATGCAGCCAGAGGTCACCCCAAATATTGCTTTGATTTAGATTTTGTAAAGAAGTGAATAATAAGTAGAAAAACATCCTAATACATATTTTGTTACAATATTTTTAACAAATATTTTGTTTGTTAAAGCATCTTAACTTTGATTGCGGTGGGTAACTCCTTTATTGTACCAACACCATCAAATATTTGAACAGTGTTTGTAACAGTAAAATGAATCTAATTTTGACACTCTGTACTTCTAATATCCCCTGCCCCCAGATACAGTGTTAATGCATACCACAGCGTTCCTCATCTGACCCGTCCATACAATCCTGTCTGCCGTCACACACCTGCGCAGAGTCCACGCAGCCAAATGACCGACACACAAACTGGCCCTCCACGCAAAGTACTCTAGGTAGGCCCCCATCATCATGGGCTGTAGTGATCCATGGGACTGTACATAAACAGAAGAAATAAATAAATAAATACAAATAAATGTCGATGCTGCAGAGTGTAGCAAGGCTTATAGCAAGGCTGACAGACCTCTTGTGGTTTGTAGACCAGGCTTCCCAGAGTGAATGGTTGTAGTGAGGTGCAGTCCAGGCTGACCTGTGGTGACCTTTGGATAAATTGAGGGTTTCGTGGTCCAATGGCCTGATCACAAAGAACAAAAAACTGATCAATGTTCTAAGGTCCTCTTAAAGAAAATACTTGAATGAAATTTTCCATTAAAATTTTATCTGATTCTGGAACATTTAAAGCTACCATCTTGTTTCAGAAAAGCCAACAATAGGTGAAAATCAGATGTGCTCATAACCCAATCATACTTGTCCATACTTGGAATTGTGCTCTTCTGGGATGTAGCTACACCAGGAAGGCCACTTTGAGACTTGGTGGTATGGAGGCCTGGGGCTCCTGTTATATTTTCAGTGTGGAAACCTGGTTTCCCTGTAGAGCTAGTCTGGTTCTGCAGCCCTGGAAATCCTCTGGTTGGAAAGGTACCTAAAGATGAATATAAAAAAGACACAAATGAAGTCACACAAAATGAGTAATAAATTAAAACACTGGGGAGGAAACTTGTGCTACTCTGTCGGACATAAGTTGTTTCAGTATCTCTAACCAATAAGGAAACTAAGAACTGGTGTAAGTAATGTGACATGACATGAAAGTACCAGAATGAAAAAATGTATAGGGCCAAGTATCCCTCAGGTCTCACCACAGTTGATCTCGTCAGAGTGGTCCTTACAGTCCGGTTGACCATTACAGAGCACAGCGACTGAGATACACTGATAACTGTTCTTGCAGGCAAACTCGCCTGGTTTACAGTGTTGCACTGTTGCTGTTCCACCACTAGGTGGAGACAAGGTCATACTGGAGGGGGTCACAAGCTCGTCTAAAACAGTAAGCAGACGTTGTCAGAGGAGTTCCTTAATACTATCATGAATACAAAGATACTTAAAATTGAGCACAAGTTTTAGAAAAATACAGAACTGCAACATTTGCAGATTAGTTTGACATTGAAGTCCTGAGAATTATTAGTAAATCTACTTCTGTATTTAGGTCAATTCTTCACCTCCTCTGCAGCCCAGGATCTCAGCACGCAGGTAGAAGGTGTGTCTGAACTCAACAGGGATAATGCGCAGGTAGCGAGCTCTAACCAGCCGATCCAGCCAGCGGGTCACAGGGGTCCGACCAATCATCCGCACTTCAAACACCTTTGTCACAAAAAAAAACAAAAACAAAACATTACTCGTGTAATGAGGCTAAATATTATGGATTTTTATTCCACAATGACAAAGTATATTAACTATATGTACATGTGCACATATTACAAAATATACCTTGGCCGGACTACCAGGCTTTCCGTCCTCTGTGTAATCTGTGAAGAGGCTGCTGTGCAATGCGAAGGCTAGGCGATATTTAGTTAGGTAACCCCACATGCGTTCACTGCCCTGCGTCACTACTCCCGATACCCACATGGGCTCCATAAAGTCCACCTGAAAATATGGCTGAACATCTATGGGCAAGGGACTCCATCCAGGCTCCATAACCTGCCTACATGGAAAATAATACACACGATGTCATGTATGGTGATGTACTTCAGGGGCAACAGCCACACAATAACAAATAACTCACACATTTGGGATTATGTTCAGTCGCCCAGCATCAGCAGGGTTGTTCTCACGGTGTGACGATGAGGTCAGCTGACCATATCGAATTCTCCCATCCTCCAGTCCAAGGGAAGAAGAGCAGATGCCTGGGAAATATGTTTTCCACACAACAATCAATTGACTTAAATTATCTTTTCACAGACTCAACTGTTCTTGAAACATTAACAATCCACAGTAATAAATCAATTTAACACTCACCACGATATCCTGGGCCACCAACCTGGAAAACACATTCCAAATCATGTTTATTGTACCATGTCTGGGTTTCTATCCAGTGTGTTTTACCAATATTAAAACAATATACCAGTTTTAAGATTATGGTCTATTAGTGTATATAGAAATGTAATACATTTTACATGTATGATAATTGGTCGAACCTCTGCCAATATAGTACATTCCTATTTAGATTACTGTATTTTGCAGACCATAGGGCGCACCGCATTATAAGGCGCAATATCAATGAACGGGTCTATTTTCATACATAAAGCGCACCGGGTTATAAGGTGCATGATAAAACATATAAAAAAGCAAAGCACAGTATGTGCTGGTAATACAAAAAGTGGCAGAGGTAAGTGTACTGCGTACTGTTGATTGGTTTAATGGTTTAATGCTGCCAGCGACAGCAAACACCTGACGTTACTGTGACATTGGAACAACGTTGTCTCCCAACATCTGATTATAATTGGATTATGATATGGATTTGAAAATTGGGTTCACGTTCACGTCACGCTTGACGTCTAATTATGGTAAGGTAACATTGACTGAATGTTACATGATGGTTGGTTGCCAGCACTGCATAATTAGTTATCTAACATTGTCTGACGTTGCAACCCATATCAAACCAATGACCAATGTTAACACAATGTCCCTGTGTAAGCTGGGAATGCTCCGACAATCCATCAAGTGGAGCGGCTTCGTCGTTTACCTTATTCTAAAACATTTTGACAGATTTTTGAGTGCAGTGTACCACATCAAATTGGTTTGAGGTAAGTAAGCACAACAAGAATTCATACATAAGGCGCACTGCTGATTTTTGAAAAAATGTAAGGATTTTAAGTGCACCTTATAGTGCAAAAAATACAGAACGCTAGAAAGAAAAGAGGTTCCTCATGTTAATGTATGCATACCAGTAACAATAAGAGGAATTTTGGAAAAAAAAAAAACAAAAAACATCCATTCAAATGTTTCCTTACTGCTGTTGTTACTGCAGGATGAGTGATGGCAGCCATGGATGGGGTCCTGAGAGGAGCTGGAGTGGGTGTAAATGCTCTGTAAATTGCCACAATTGACAGCAGTGAAAGAAAGCAAATAAAACAACTAAAATACTACTTAACAAAATGTAAAATTTGTTTTTAAATGATAAAAATTGGGTTATTACTATAAATGATTACTGAATCAATGAAAATTCCCCTGCACCTGTCTGACTGGGTAGTGATTTTCTGTGTGTGGCAGCCAATTTCATCTTCTCCTTTGGGACAATGGGGAACACCGTCACAACGTTTACCTGCCTCGATACATCCACCGGGAGAGGGACAGGAGAACTGACCGGTAGGGCAGCTGCGTGGACTGGTGGCTGTAGGAGACGACTGTGTACCTGCAGGTGTGGAATAGTTTTCTTCCTTAACGTTAAATTTATGTGACATGTCTGAAAATGTTTTGAAGTAGGAAACATTAGTAGAAATTACTAAATGCTATTAGTTAGGTTAGAAAAGTGTGTATGAAGTAAAACTGAATTAAAAGTTTCGGAAGCTCACCACAGGACATCTCATCTGAGTCATCACCACAGTCATTAACTCCATCACAGACAACTCCCTGTGGACCTGCTGGTACACAGTGACCGTTTTTGCACTGGAACTCCATAACTCTGCAGCCACTCACTGAGGAGACTGCCATTGGAGGTGTAGAGGTAGTTAGCCAGTGATAATCTGAGGAAGAGGAAAGCATCTTAGTTGCACATTTTTGTACAGCAACACCAACAAAACAAGCAAATAGCAATAAATTTAGATCCTAACCACTGGCACAGCCCATAATCTCAAGTCGAAGGTAGATGCCATTCTGAAAGTCGTGTGGCAGCAAGCGAACAAACTGAGCTGACACCATCCTGTCCAGTCTGCTCTCAGCAACCCCTCCATCATCATGGTTACCGAGAAAAACCTGAAGGTTGGTGAAAGGTTACACATTGACTTCATGATCTGAAATACTAATGTTAAGTGGCCTTCAAATTATATGATGGAAAGTTGGTAAGACTTGCTTTGATGTCTGACCTTGGCTCTGGGCCGGGCATCAGCAACAAGCTCTTTATAAGTATACCACTGTTTGCCATCCTGGCTAAACTGGATGTAAAAACTCGACACAAATGTACCAAACACACCACCACCCTGGGTTAGCACACCTGCAGAGAGGTAGGATGCATTTTTATTTCACTGATATTTTATAATTTTACAAAGAAACTTACTGATACACAGCACACTGAAGCACTACAGTTTGTAGTTGTCCTAAAGCACCTTCATGAATGTTTACCAGTGATGTTGTATGGTTTCAGCAGGTTAATTTGTAGATAGGGGCCTTTTGTGTTGCTAGTATGTCCCTCAGGGCTCCGCTGTGGTAAATCCTTATATTCCTCAGGTTCTGGACTCCAACCCTGCAGATTAATGTTGTGCAAAAGACACCCAGTATTCATGCTGAATAGTATTACCTTGATAAGGTACATGTTATCCTGTGAGGCTATACACTGACCTAGCAATGTGTCTTTAGCATACTAACATACTTACATACTTGCAGTGGTAATATGGTAATGTTAATATGCAGATGTTACTGCAGGTAACATTAACCATTCAAAAGCTTATATATATATTATATTTTCAACACTGAAGATAAATTAAAGATACAGATGAGGCTGGTATGCATATGCTCAACTACCTGCAAAACCTAAGAATTTTACAGGTTCAAATTTTGGTCTGATGGTATTTTATTTGTATGTAGTTTATTTCATTACTCCTTAGTTCAACATGTTTTTTATAATCCTTCCCACAGATGTCAAAAAACTTCAGCCACAAGCAAAATAGTCAATTTCCTGGTGACCCAGGCCTATTGGTTCATGTTAACAATTCATTAGAAAGTTAAACTAATGACAGGACAGTGAAGTGTGAAAAAGTGTGCATAAAAACTTTTATTCACGCTTACATATATTATATCACCAAAGTGACACCATGTAGTTTTACCTGGAGGTCTCTGTGGGGATCCCAATGGTGGAGGCGAGCTGCTTCAGGGGGATGACCAGTCTGCTGTGAAGAGGCACTGAAACTTTTGACCGGCAGAAACTGGACACCCAGAGGAGACCAACACTCATCTTAACAAAGCAGGAAAGGAGGCGAGAGTCCATGAAGGAATCCATAAAAACTGATCCAAAACTCTACTTCTAGCTGCATGTCCAGATCAAATAAAAATGACACCAACCTCCAGGAGGAAGCGGGTATGTGGGAACCACATGTATGGTACTTTCTGTAGGCTTTGGGGTTAGGGTAGTAGGACTAATGGTCACAAGAATGGTGTCGTTCCCCCCTGCATGCATGTGTTGCAAAAAGCAGGGATTATTTTCAGAGAAAGAAATGTTTTCGACAATAACTGGGAATCTCTATGCTGCAGTAAATAAGCATGGATTTTATACATATTTTACTGTACTTATCTTTGTTTTCAACTAATCTCTTCACCATCAGAAACACTGATACGCCTTTGTGATGATGCGAGGAAAAATTATCTACAGAATACCTTGGCACAAAAACATGGGTTATGTCTCTGAAGCTTGAGATTCCAAATTTCTATGATAGCGTTTGATAAACTGTTGGGTTTCGTGTATATTGTGTCAAAAAAAATGTGACAACAGACAGCATGAAGCCAAATAAATTAAGGCGGCACCAACAGACATTACATCCCAATCACGCTGATAAGCAGCCTGAGTCTTGTCCTCAATCCTGTGAAAGTCATGATCATTGTGATTAAAAAAATCTGCACTATTCTCTTATTATCAATGCATTTATCGATGCAACAGTCGGATTAATCTTTTTGGTTGAAAAGTGTTTAAGGTTTACAAGGACTTAACTTTGCTGAAGTTCATGCAAATTAATGCACTTTTAATGTTTTCTGAAAATGCACTCTGACTGAAAAACACGGTTAATAACGTTAATCTGTAAGTAGATCTGTATTTTTTTTTTGTTTTCTTTGATTTTAATAAGCAATGTTATACAGAGGTGTAGTATTAGCACAGTACTAGTATATTACTAGTATAATACTAGTACAATACTAGTATATTACTAGTACTGTATAGTACTTACTACTATCATACTATACAGTATTACTGTATAGTAATACTATAGTACAATACGTATTTCTGTGTGTGTGTGTGTGTGTGTGTGTGTGTGTGTCTTTTACCTTGGCAATAACAACACCTGTCTCCCTCTCCAGGCACCAGACTTTGGCCCTGTAAAAACAAAGGAACATCCGCTGTTATCTCTTGTAAACAAATCCACTCTACACACATTATGGAGGCCGAAATGCGTGCACACACGCGCATGCACACACATACAAAGAAGCTCTCTCTCACACACACACACTTTTCTACCTACCTGTGGGCATCCAGTGACAGCATACGGACAATAGGGGGAGCACAGCACTGTAAGGTTGGACAGACAGCTGCATAACTGGCAAGGGTGTGACCTCCATCTGTCTCCCACAGTATGGGACTGACCCTGGTACTCACACTCATGGCAGGGGTCTGTCTGACAACTATACACACAGACGTGCACAGTAAGTGACTGCATGTGCCTTGACTTCAAAATGCAGAATTTTAGGAACTGATACAGATAACTTTCTAAAATGGGATCCTCACAGAGTTGGACATTTAGATGATCACTGAGGCAACAGTTTGTCAGTAAAAATTATAATAATCTCAGTAGGCTTTATTTTAATAGGGTAAATCCAGAGAAAGAAATGAATTAAGAAATGATCATGTGTTGAGAAGTGATAAGATTTATCATGGAGATATTATTGGTTTAAATAAATATTGATTTAAACTAACTGCTAACTGATTTTAATATTGGAGGAAATTGATGTCTGGATGGACAAAACATCAAGGGATGATCAAAGTCAGCAGCAGTCATCCTCTGTGGTCCACAAATAACCACACCAAACCTAATCAAACTTTCATTCATTTAAAATAAGAACCCCTTGGACAGAATGAATGCATTTGGGACTATGGATACACATAATTAGAATTGTATGGTAGAGATGTAGAAAAAGTAAGTAGTTAAGATCCCATCAGGAAAAGACTACTTACCGACGTGCTTTCCTATATATTCCTCTGCATATTCTCCCATCTCCATGCTTAGTGGGGTTATTTGGACTACGGAAGGACCACTGAACGCTCTGGACACCACAGGGCCCCAAACATTCTCCCCACTCAGACCATGATGACCAGCCACAATGCACTACATTAAAATAAAACCAACTGTGTATGAATGCACAGAATTTATTTAAGATGAAACAGCAAAACGTACAAGGTAAAAACATGTAGATACATGTAGACTATAGATAGAAATCATGTTGAGATTAAAATTGATGTATTGAACAGACTCACCGGAGCAGTCTGGGTTGGGTTGACATCTCTGAGCCCTTCCATTCTCACAAACACAAATTTCACAGTCAATTTTTATTTGCTGGCCCGGCCAGTAGGGAACACCTTTCACCTCACATGCACACTCGTCAGGTAACACACACCGTTGCGTGTGGCTCATCACTTGGCCCTCTGGACACCAACATCCTGAAATTAAAACCATAAAAGTAAGTGATTGGAAAAACAGCACAAAGTGTCAGGCACAAGATGTTCTAGATTCCCGCCCACCTGAGAAGCAGGGGACTGTGGGATCACAGGTAGTCCCACTTCTGATGTGGGCACAGGACACTGGACAGGGAGAACAGCTGTGTCTCACCAGCCCAGTGGGACAACTGGTGTTGGCACATTCATCATCAGGACAAGGCGCTGGAGTGAAAGACCGAAGAAATGGAGGGAATTTTTTTTAATTAATCTCATTAAATTGTTTAACATTCCCCTCTCATTAAATCTCATTACTATCTCTGCTTTAGCATTTCTGAATATTTGCATTTGTTAAAGCACGGGTTGTCTACATGAGCAAAATTGCAACAAGTATAAATAAATAAATAAATAAACAATGCAGCTTTGGTTTATTCATATTACTCATGCCCAACATATAATGAACAGTAAATGCATGGTAAATGAATGGCAAATGGATGGCATAATAGTACATATATATTATATATACACTATATATTGTATAAATATACACACTTTCCTCTTGTCAACCACTGAAAGCACTTCAAACTACAAGTGAGACTAACCCATTCAGTTACAGAATGGAAACACTGTTGTGTTTTGTCTTGTTAGTTTTTTTGTTGTCATTTAATCTTAATACTTTTCCACTCAACAATTTGAAACCAGTAACAACTTCAATATAATTTCTTTCAGTTCAACCTCAGTTTATGGACAGCTCTTACTGATTTCCATTGCTAGGTTGGATGGTCCAGGGAGCTGAGAACATTCTCTGCCTCCGGAGTGAGGAGGGATGCATCCTCTATGTCGGACCAGCACGCCACCACAACCACTAGAACAGTTTGACCAGCTCACCCAAGGCAGCCACTGACCATCCACTGCAGAGGGTGTGGGGGAGTTCATATTTTAGCAATGAATACATATTTAATTTTTAGCCACACACTGAGACTTTAATTCGGAAATATATTTATTTACCTGGGCAGGTGGTGTTGAAGCATTGCTGTCTCTGGACATCCTGGCCCCAACAATGGTGCAGTGGGTCTCCTGGTGGGCAGGTTCTATGTCTAGTCATGGTCCCTGTCCCACAGGAAGTACTGCAGGAGCTCCAGGAACCCCAGGGGCTCCAAGTTCTACAGCCTTGCTCATCAGTGTGGACTCCAAGAGGTGCAATTGAGGAATCTGTGCAGTCTTCCACACCATTACAAACCTATTAATAATACAATAAGATGAACTTAGTGAGCATGATTGGTCATATAAAACTAAGAGGGATTTAGAGATTTCTATACTATACAACATTTCTAACCCTTTAACCCTCCAAGTCTGTAAAAGACTGCCTGTAGCTTTTATCACATAAGAAACCCAGCACCTACCAAGCTGAAGGGAATACAGAATCCATCCAGACAGGTATATTCAGTGCAGGGGACAGTTGTGTTCTTACTGCCAGGGGTTGCTGGTGAGACAGTTTTATCTAAAAAAACAACAACAACAACAACAAAAAAACAAGATATCAAAAACAGTATCAAACATTCAAAGAATTAAAAACCATGTGCATTAATGCTTTCGGTATCTCTGGGAAAATACACTGAATTTATTTTCCATAATTCATTCTTTCCTGTGTCCTCTCATCCATTATCCATGTTTTATCCATCAAGTCCCTACTCCACTTATCTTGTGAGCACTCACCACACACCAACTCATCATCACCCTGTGGACAGTCTGGGATCCCATTGCACACTTGTGTCATGTTTACACACGTGCGGTTGTCACAGGAGAAGCTTTCTGGACAAGGAGGAATGTTGGTAGAGCCTAAAAGACAGACAGGATTATATACATTGTCCAGTAGATGAAATCCTATTAACTATCAGTGTAAAAAGTTAAAAATTTTACCCACCACAGTTGTCTACACTTTCGTCTGAGGCATCCCTGCAGTGTGGAGTCCCATCACAGAGGTAATGGTAGTCAACACACTGGTCCCCACTAAGGCATGGAACCTGGCTAGGGCCACATGGAGTGGTACACTTCTCCTCATCACTCCCATCCATACAGTCTGTCTCCCCATCACACCACCACGTCCTAGGCACACATTGTCCACCGGTAGCACAACTAAACTCATAGGACCTACAAACTTGAAAAAAACAAAAAAACAAAAAACAGCGCAGTTGGAAAACAGTGAGCTCTGAAAGAACAAAACAAAACAAAAAACTGTATCTCAAAACATTACTGCATTACTGTACCTGAAGTGGGCATAGGTAGCGAAACGTGTGGAGGTGATGATGTTACAATTAAAGTAGAGCAAATGTTTCTGTTTTCATCCTCTCCAGTTGGACAGTCTACTGTTCCATCACACTGCTTAGTCGACGAAACACATGTACCATCTCTGCAGGCAAACTGGTCAGGAGCACAAGTCACTGCGAATCAGGAGGATAACAAAATTAAGAATTTGCCTTCAGATATAATTGTGTTTAATTGTCAGTTGACAGTTATTTTGCAACTGTTGTTTGTACCTTTACTTGGACAGATAGCTTCATCTGTTCCAGATGGACAGTCTCTGTTACCATCACATACTCTGTCTGCAGAGATACACAGGTCCCCTGGGCACTGAAACTCCCCTGGTGCACAAACACACCTGAAGCAAGCCAAAGTAGATGATTACTACATCATGGTATGGATTGCATTCATGCTATTTTGAAAAAAATGAAGGAAGTCTCAAGATTTTGTGTTGCATAAATGAATGAGTAAAAGTTACATCGATTGGAATCCTACACAGGACAAAACACATACCACAAAGCAAATACATAAATGCCTATAACACTTCGTATCACAAACAGTAATATTCAGCTCATTAGAACACATACCCTCTCTCATCACTAAGGTCCCCACAGTCATCATGTCCATCACAGCGGTGGAGGTAGAGGATGCAACGTCCTCCACCACACAGAAACTCCCCTTTGTCACACACCACACCACAATCTGGGCCAATAAAATAACAGTTAGATACACATTCACAGAGTAATGAAACTATGAACAGTGACTATGAAGTGATATATGACCTTGCTCATCAGACCCGTCAGCAAAGCCACAGTCTAGCTGGCCGTCACATACACGACTAACTGGAAGACACTTTCCATTTGCACACTGAAACCCCCCTGGTGGGCATAAGGGCATGGAGGTGGCAGGTCCACAGAACTCCTCATCAGATTGGTCAACACAGTCTGGGTGACCATCACAACGCAGGGCCAGGTTCAGACATGGTCCACTGCAAGGAGCAGCATCAATTTACTTCACTGATTGCATAAATTATATTACAGAAAGAAAGGGGACAGAGCCTGTCTGAAAGACTACAGTTGATACTGCGACCACAAATTTGTCAGGAGGTGTGAACCAAAATGTAGTACTCAAACCATTAGTTATGAAAATGCATAAAATCTAACATTTAGCATATAAAGAGATAATACTCCAGAATCCAGTCAATGCAGCTATTAGATAAGTGTAACACATTTATGCTCATATGGAAAACAATATGTTGTTTCAACAAGCGTGACTTCCACACACCATTGAAGTTAGGTTAAACAGGTTGTTTACGTACATTGTAATAGTTAGCATTTTACAGCAACATGGTGTACAACTGAAACAGGAGTGCCATCTTTAGAGCTACCCTGTGACATTAGCATGCCTAAAAATAAAGCCTGCATCCTTTGACTGACCAAAAAAAAATGGAGGCTGTGACCTCATGTCTGGCTCATATTAATGAACACTTCAGCTCTGAGGATTCATCACTTGCACACACATAGCAACCTTATTTGAAACTGCCGTGATTTTGGATTCACCTTGGAGTGCTGGAGCAGCGGAATTGATCAGTAGAGCAGGTATATGGACAAATCTCATCTGAACCATCACCACAGTCATCTTCATTGTCACAGACCCAGTGAGAGGGGATGCAACGCCCCTGAGCACAAGTAAACTCTGACTCTAGACAGGGAGGAGAGGGAGGAGGACAAGCCACACCTTCACACTGCCACACACCATCCTTACAGGAACTGCACACACAAAGGCAAAAAACATTTTGATGGTGAACTTCTCTCCATAAAAATAAATAAATAAATACATCAACTAAACATTACTATGTAATGGAGTTTCATTACTGAAGTATTTTGAATGACTAACCAGTTTTGACAGTGTTGAGTAAGGGTTGAACCAGATGGAAACATAGAACCATCCCACTCACATGGACAGTCAGTGACAACAACACAGCTGTCTCCTATAAATGACAATATGTTAACAAATACTGTCAAATCAAAAAGCTTTCCTCTGCAGCATTACAGGTAGGTATTAGAAGAAGGACTAAAAAAAAAACGTTTGCAGAGAATCTTTGTTTGCTTATGCTGACAAACCTGAGTTAACAAGAAAGCAACCACCAAAGTGTACTGTGCATTGGAATAGTGTGGTAAATCTGTTTTACCATGTCGGACAGTGCCAGCCGGGCAGAAGCAGCCCTCCACACAGGAGATGATATCACACTGTGAGTGCAGACTCTGCTGAACACTGGGACAAGAGGGAGAGCAAGCTGGCCCACAGGGATCATACACCAGCCCATTATCACACTGTAAAGCTGAGGAAAATCATGGGAACACATAACAAATCTGAGACCTAAGACAGCAAACAAGTGGCAGAAACATGAATAGACTAGATTTCAGTCACAGTGTGTAATAGTGTGTTGAGTTTGCAACATACGACACAGCTCCTGGGACCTCCAGCGGATGTAGACACCTCGGCGGTTACACTCCTCAGCATAGGCAGCGATGGCTGTGCAGAGACATTCACAATCTCCCCCTGAGTCACAACTAAAACCCAAAAGGACAAGTAAACAAGCACAATCTTTCACAATGCATAGGATTTTTAATCCATGTTTTCAAAATGAATTGCCCGTGGCTCTATTTATTTGATTTGGTTTAAGTTTATTTGAACAATACCAGAATCATTATTAAGAAACATACAAATGCTCATAGAATAACTTTGACAGACTAAGGGATTGTCTTTCACCAGAAGAGGTCTGACTGGAAATCTAATGTCTAATGTATTGAATCTACCAATTGACTAAAGATTGCAAGTATTCTGAACAAGAGGTTCAAATTCACTTAAAAAGTCTTGATTTTACTGAGGTCTGAGAAGTTATGGCAACTATTTCAGTGCATATCAGTGCATCTATTTTATTTTTTATTTTAGTTTTATTCACCATAACCTGGAGACTCCTGTAACCTTAAGTTTTAAGAACTTTTAATGCAAAGGCAGTTGGTTCTGTCTTCTGTCTATTTTACAATCTGAAATTGATTTTTTGAGCCAACAGGGTCTTAAAAGTGAGACAGCTATCATCATTTGACCAGAATTTGATTCTAAAAGTTCTTTATAATGAAATACATGAAAACTTCAAAAATCAGACAGGATTGTGGAAAACAAAACCAACATTATTTCAGTTGTTAAGTTAATTATGGAAATGTTCATTCCTGCAATTTACACTGCACCTAATGTAGAAAAGTGCAATTACTTACCCACAAGCATCAAAGACGCACCAGTCATAATACTGCTGGAAGGGCACCTCATGGTGGCACTGAGAGAAGAGCTCCTGGGTCAGCACTGCACATCTTTTCCTGGCCCATGTCACTCTGTGTGGGTTCAGCTGGACAAAACATAAACACGTCAGTTTGCTTTTCTGTTTGTTAGAGAGGCGAAGCAAAGGATAGGATACCATCGGGATAAGATCTCCAACAAAAGTGAGTCAGTAGATGCTTTGTAGATGCTGTGGGCAAAGGCAAGTGTGTCCGTTTGAACATACGGCACAGGGGTCTCTGAGGTCCTGATTAGTCACATCAGGACACGAGGGGCTGACTTTCCAGGAGTTTCCGAATAGCTCGGCTGTAGACTCCACAATGCCCTGCCGTGTTGTGAAGTCATTCTCTGTATCCCCATCAAAGTTACCGCACAGGCCTCCAACCTGACCCCGCAAATGAGCAGCCAGACGTACATAAATTCGCATGCCTGAAAACAATCGTAAAATGATCACATTATTTGATGCAGCAATATTCTCTCAATTGTAAATGTCCACGTTAATGTATAAAGTTCAAAGTGCAAATGTAAAAATAAATAAATAAATACTGGGGAAGCTGTTGTATGTTTCTCCTACCCCCATCCCATAGCAGAGTGACCCCAAGTCGTGAAGAGAGGGAGACAAATATTCCCGCTCTTTCCAAAGTCAAACCACTGCCACTGTAGGATTTTGGTAGAGTAACTGGCATCCCATTTACTGTAACAGCTTTGCCTAAACAAGAAAGACAAGATAGCTTCTCTCAAAGTCAGCAAAGTCTATGACACCAATGAGCCACTAGCTTGACAACATCCAGCTCCCACTTCTTCCATTAGATCTACCTCTCAACAGGTGTATGATGGTATTCCCCAGGCTGAGGGTGACCGACTTTGTGCAGGTAACCCCAGTGCTCCCGCATGGCACATTCTCTGCTGTGACACTGAACAAACCACTGGTCTCCATTGCTAACACATATTGGCAGTCACCCAGGAAAGAATAACAGCGGCCATCAAATGTCACGTAGTGTGGATCTCCAGTTGCCACACATACACCAGCACAAGCAGACTGGCTACAGTGCCACCGACGCTCCTTACACACACTGCAGCAGAGAATGATGTGGAGTTAATTTAATACAGTATAATGTAAAGGTGTTATCATGCAATAAGTCAACTGCAAACATTACCATGTGTTGCAGTCTTTAGTGATGGTGTCGTTGCTGTAGTAAAGTCGTCCATTATGGTGACATGGGCACTCATCTGGCAGAACACAGCGATCTCCCTGGAGTGAACCCAATCAGAACCCAACTTTGTTTAGTTAATCAGACATACTGTCCATTTTTAATTCTTTATTGAAAATGCAAGCTAAATAAAAATGACAAGCTGGTAGATTTATAATCTACATTTAAAAAAAAAACAGCACACAGATAAGACAATTCTCTTATCTAACCACAGTCAACCATTTGTTTTCAAATTCTGTGTTTAAAATAGTACATGAACTTGCATTTTGTACTAACAATTTGTACAAGGGCAGTGAGAGCAATATTGGCACAGGTTAGCATGAAGAAAATTCCAGCCTTGCCTCATCAGTAAGTAAAATACAGCTTCTTCCACAACACACTCGTAAGGTAGTACCTGTTGAACTTTTTTGCACCTTTCAGTTTCATCACTATGTTGCTCTCATTTCCAGGATTGTGCATGTGCTGAATCCCAGTGTGGTTACTGACAGAGAACATGCGTGCTGTGCCTATTGCAAGTCAACTGTTGTGAAATCAGTCTACAGTTTGAACATTCAGAAAAGATATCCAATATCCACCCAAGAACAAAATTTTAAGTTTTCACCCACTAGTAGGACAGTTCCCTGGGGACAGACACAGCCAGACAGGGGCTCTTTGCAGCTTGACTTCGTCACACTGGATCCCAGCTGTTGGCCAGAAGTGTCAAGGTTCGAGCAAGTAAGGAGGCATGAACGTGGAGAGTAGACAAGAGAGTCTGGACAGAGATTCACCGCCTCACATGGCTCCTGAGTGCAGTTAAAAAGGCCACGCTCGCATATACTGTGAAGGGCAGAAGAAAGGGGGCAGTCACTACAGAGATTAACAGACAAGTATTGTTGCAATTAATTAATATGCTCCTGCAAAAATAAACAAATAAATACATAAAAATCAAGTTTTGTATTGGCCCAAAGGTGACCAAAGTGATATACAACAGCCTAGGTGTAGGAAGGTTGACCAAGAAGTTGTAAAATTCAAGAGCTGTAATGTACCTTTATATCAATAAATTTCTCTATGCAGAGGCTATAAAATTTGATAAGGCAACAACAAAAGTGTAGCAAAAATAACTCTATTGCAATCACCTGCCATGGCTTGTCAATTCAAAGTGAATCAGTCTAGTCTAAGATCATATTGTATATCAGTGTAATACTAATCCGGTAATAAAATGTATTGTTTCCTCACAGCAATAAATCGGGTCAATGGTAAGTGCAGAGACAAAACTCACGTACAAAATGAAAATGTGCATATAAAGTGCACACATGATGGGACAAAACTTGTCCATTCAGCTATCTGAAATGACTGTACTGCAGCAGAGGATCGTTGCTGTTGTGGTGAAAAGATGCAATGAAATCAACCTATCCTGTAGCAGAAAGCAGGAACATAGAGCGATTTCATTAGAGCTCTTACACCACCACACCACGGCTCCTGGCTAATCCATAAATGGGCAAAGGAGTTGAGCACATGTGAACCCAAGACCTCAGTATGTTTATCTCTGCGGTGAGATAAAAAATATGCTAATGTGTTCATATGTTAGCGCAGATGCTAGGCTAACTCGTTTATCGTCTACTTGACGGCCTAAGCTGGCAAAAAAATGTACCGGTGAACACAGAGCGTATAAGTTTAACATAGCTAGAATTTCCCTCACCTCGAAATACAGCAGAATATGCCTCCTTTAATAGTCAAATAACTGCATAAAAAGTTATTGTCGAAAAAAGGCTCGACACAGGAACACATTCGCAGATAACTTCCAGTGACTAAAGTCAGTTTGATGCAAATAATTAGCGCGTGGCTGTGACGTCACACACCTGTTACTTTGACTGACCACGCCCATTAATTATAAGGGCTTGTCCTTTTACAATTAATTCCAACTAAAATGAAAACAGGCAATTATGTCAATTTCTCTCCACCAAATATTCATCATGAACGCAAAATATTATATTTTATTGAGACTAAAAACTACCAGGCTGGAAACATTTATTTCTGTTGTGAAGACGGTTTTAACATGGTAATCCGTGAGGATTCGCTTTAGGAAGCCTGATAGGATAACTCCTCAGGTTTCTACTTGTTTGCATGGAAGCAGTTTCTTTGAATTTTACATTTCACTTTAAGTATAAATCCTTTCTACGTTATTGTAGCATTATTTACATAATCCAAAAGGATATCACTAAGAGATGTGCAAAGTGTAAAATCTCAAAATTACAGATAGAAAAAGACTTTTCAATATTAATAGGTTAGTGCAATCAACAAAGAAAAAAACGTATATGATTGCAAAAAATAAAAAATAATTTTACTCAAAACGCTAATTTTGTTACAATGCTCCTTTGTATAGCCAAAGCTGTGTTTCAGAAACTAATTTTTCGTTACACCATGGATTCTGGGTCACTGAAAAGAACAACAGTCATGCTTGTTCAGCTGTAGCAACGTTGCAGTGTAGGTGCGTTGAGCTGTGTTGTAATGACAGTGAAGAAATCTTGCTGTCAGATTTTTTTTATCACAATCACAACATGATAAAAGCAGTACAAGATAACCATTAAAGAAAGGCCTTTTTATGATATGCTGTAAAATATCATCCACAAAATTGGGCCACAGACAGCTTGCACTAGATTAAACTCCACCATAATGTTTCCTTTTTCCAAGTTTATTATGTCTGCAATCATTTGTTGTGTAGTGTGTGTGGTGGTTTTGTTAATGTTTCACCTAAGTGCTATTTAGCTGATTTAAGCATTTCAAATTTTCCTTTGTGGTTTCAGTTAAGGTCAATGTCTTTTCGAACAACACAAGACTGTTTAGTAAAATATTTATAAAACATTGAGCAGAATTAGTTTTTTAGACGTTCTAACGGGGGAGTTCATTTGAACAATAAGTGCAATCCCACACAAGTTGTCGATGCAACATACCACGTGTTACAGTTGTTCTGGATAATAGCCCCAGGCTGGTATGTCTTGTCTTCTTGCACACATGGACACATGGTAATGGGTACACACTGGCTCTGGTGGTCCCGCATTAGTCTTGGTGGGCACTGACAACCTGGAACACACATCCTAAGGCCCATTTTTCCACCATCATTGCAGCTCCTGCCCTGCTGCAGGTCTGAACAGGAGCCTCCACATGCACGACCACACTCTTGGTACACCTGACCTCCTGAACACTGCATAGCTGTGGAGAAAGAAGAAAAGGAAAGTTATAAAAATGCAAGTAAGCTTTGTATACTTTCTGATTGTTGCTTTAAAGGTAAAGGTAAACGGTCAAATAATTTCTGTCATGGGATTCCTAATTAGTTCCTAATTAAACTTTTTTGGTTTTTTAAGTACTGCTGCTAATTGTGTTAAAGCAGTCACACTACACAGACACATTATTAACTAGTTTCTTTCCTCTACACAATTATGAGGTCACTTCCATATTTGCTCTCGGAATTTCTAAGCTCTCTCATCATGGCACTTGTCCAGTGGATCGATTCCAAGTCGAAGTGAAGTCAGTCATGACGTCAGGAAATGCATCAGGTCATGAGATACTGTAACTCCTTCTTTAGTTTGACTTGGGTCCAACGTGCGTCATGCTGCATCGGTAGAAATTGTCATACTGTACTTGGTGTGTCTTGGACAAGTCACAAACCCATCAGTGATGTCTGGGATCACTCATATAACAGACAGATGAAGGAACAAATAGAATCAATGCAATGACAGGTTGTGGTTGACGATCTTCCTTTGACTTCACTGAAAAACGCACAATTATTAATTATTATTTAATTATTAATTTGGATGTTCTAATCTATTCATTAAAATAAAAAAATAATTCATTAAAATGTGGACTCCACACCAATGGACATCCTCAGTCAACATGAAGCCAAAAATGTTCCAACTTACGGCAGAAGGTGTGGTTGCGCCATCGGACTGTAACGCCCTCCTGAGCACAGTCTCGTGCGTAGGCAGTGAGGACGGTGCAGTGGCAGGCCTTCTGTGGAGCGCAGCCACAAACTTCTGAGAGGCAGAGACGGAAATAGGACTCTCTCTCCACCATGTCATGACACACCTACAAGATTGAGGAGGCGCAGGTGTGAATAAAAGACAGGGAGAGAGATGAAGATGGACTCTCTCCTGAGAGAGCAGATTTAATATACGCTACCTGAAACACAGGGCTGTGAATTACAGAGCACACTGTCTCTGCATAGTATCTCCTCTGGGTGTATGTGGTGCAGGCATCAGGCAGAGCCCCTCCAGGTAAAAGGCAATGCTCTGTCGTGAATTTCCCTGCAAAGGATGTTACACTGTTCTCCACATCTCCTTCTGGGGTGGTGAAATCATCATGTTGGTTCCAAGTCAGCGTCCCACACAGTCCACGCACCTTGAGTACAAATTAAAGACAAATTGTGTGCACTTACATCTGGTTTAGCATGATTGCCAACTATACAAGGACTCAAAATGGGACAGCTAACTATCCAGATTAAAACTGTTTTCAACTGGGGATCAAAAATTAACCAGCCATATGATGTAATGGCATGATGGTCACCTTGTGTGCAAACCCAGGTTGTAAGATGATGAGGGCTAATGGTCCATCCAGGTACCAGAGTAGCTGGGCTCCAAATGTCTGGATGAGGAGAAACAAAGAGGATGCTTTGCGCACAGCCAGGTCTCCTGTTACCACAGGCAGCACAACTCTCTGGCCGTTCAACATCACTGTACCTGGAGGTGGCAGTTTGTCAGAGAGAGCAGAGAAATGTGACTGATGCGAGGGGTAAAAATAAACCACAATGACAAAGTTGCTGAACATAAAATTGAAACAGTGGTTTAGTGTGCTTTCACTTGATCCAGCTGGTGAAAGTGTGAAAGTATTTGAATGTCTTCAGTGCCGGCAGGGATGTGTGATCAGGCATTAACTAACTCACCAGTGTCTGTGATGGTGACTGTGGTGCGAAGTGCTGTGACTGACAGCTCCCTTAGATAACCCAGGCCTCCTCCTCCTGCTGTAGATTCCCCACAGCGCATGTTCACAATGAGCTTTCTGTCAACAAAGTCCTGAGCACACACAGAGCTTAAGCACAAAGGTGAAGTGGCTGCTTCATAGACAAATGATAGTTTATGTACCTACATGCATGGTTATATTTTATGTCTCACCTCCACTGCAGTGAAGGGGCAGTCTCCACACTGTAGTGAATACCTCTTTTTGTCAAAGGTTGTCACCTGTAGCGCCCCCATCAGGCTGCACTGGGCTGCACACTTCTCCCCAGTACACTCCCACTGCCCTGCTTGGCACACGCTGGGAGGATTTAGGATGAAAACGGAGCGGTTGGGAAATTAGAGGCAGGAGTGTCATTGAAAACAATCAAACATATTTCACCCTCAACCTGGCCAGGATGTTCCCTGCCTTTACCCATGTTGGCTAAATCTTCCCCATGCAAACCTCACAGATAAGTGGTAAAGATAGTAATCGATGAATTGCACCCTCACCAGGTGTTGCATCTCTGCTGTATCCTATCTCCTGACTGGTAGGTGCGTCTGCCATGGAAACAGGGACAATCATCTCTCTTGAGACAGTGTCCTTGGTGCAGGTAAAGGCCTGGAGGGCACTCACAGCCCCCCACACACTCCTCTCTGCACTGGCCAATGGCTGCAGCAGGCCCTGGGGGCTGTGGAGAAGCACAGCTTGGGGGGCAGGAGGACACACAGTCTGAAAACACCTGACCTCTAGGACAGACACGACCTGGAAGGACAGAGAACAGAATGAAATTGAGTTTGGAAAACGCAATGGGTTTGGGTATGTGCAATACCCAATGACCCATATGTCCACACACAGAGGGGTCTGGATCTGCACAATTATCATTGTCAATGAAACCGTTGTCTCAATGATGACTCCTATGGCAGAGAGAAAATGTTTGAAATGAGGATTCAGAAGGTGATCTCTGTCATTTTCTGTTGCTTGTGTGAGTATATGGTAAAGCACCATCTGTCCTCAATTTGCTAAGTGATAGGGTCTCTAAAGTGAGTGCATCTGCTCAGCAATGGTTAGGATATTGAGAGATGGAGTTTCTACTGGTACTGGTACTGGGATACTGGAATTCCATCCATAGTCACAGAGACGATGCATACACCACGTTTTGGGTCCATACTTACACAGCTGAAGTGCTCTGACAGCCCCGATGGCAGAGGATGGAGAAACAATTGACCTCAGTAGAACAAGGAATGGCCTTATTGACTGAAGTTTCAGTCAGTTGCATGCATTTCATTCAGAAGTGAAGATGCATTTGTCAGTATGAGGAGGGAAGAGGTAGATGTTTAAGTCCTCATCCGGTTGTAGTGCTGAGCTGTTCTCAATAAGCCAAAATCCACTACAATTTGTACAGATCCAAATCCATCAATATGCCACGACAAAGATCCCTATTTTGAGCAAGATTTTATTTTCTTAGTTTTCTTTTCCAAACAGTTTACACACGCTGTGTGTGTAGCAATACGTCCATCCTTATTGCTTATTGCAGATTTTTTATCTAATGCTATAAAGCTGAAAAATCATCTTTCATTACCACAAAGGGTGGACGTCCTCCAAATTACGATGACGTGTTGTTGGGCACACTCTCGGGCATAGCTGGCCAGAGTGTCACACACTGCCCCGTCCCTCTCTTTGGGTGGCAGGCTGCAGAACAGGTAGAGACAAGTGTCGATGTATGCAGCTGGGTCCAACTGAGAAGTAGAAAGAGAAAAATGGAACATTTTTATCCTGTACCAAACAGTCAGAAAAGTGCCATTCCTGTACATAGCGGCATCAATGAGTCCAAATGCAGAGTAAGATGTATGTATGGATGCATTTCTGTGCACAGGGATCAGCAGGACAGACACAGGGACAGAGAAAATCTTTACAAAGCAAATGAGTAGGATAAGCAAATCTGTGTATTAAGCCCCACATAATGTTATATAAATACAGACCATACCAGTATACAGGGACAAGTAATTTTGATCATTTCTGACTCATTTCATTTGTCTTTAAGACAGTCTTGTGAAAGTCATATCTTGGAACTGCTATCTGATATCCTGTGAATAATTTACTCTGAGGAGCTTTGCGTTTTACAGTTCCCGGCACAAATTCACAGGATTGGATTGCCAGACAGCACCACTGGATGCCTTTTCAAAGATAACAAAACTACCGCAAGCAAGCAGCGGTCATGCTGTGTTTCCTGGATTACAGTAGTCTCAGGGGTGGCTTACCTGGGGGTGGCAGTGTTTGAAGGGGTTTTCTAGCAGTCGATGACAAACAGATTCTGCCCGCCTTCGTAAAGCAGGGTCTCCCGAGACATCACAGCTGTGACCAAGCTCAGCTGCATCACTGCAGTCCTGAGTGAAGAACGGGACACACAGAGCGCCAGTTATTCAAATACGACAGACTATATGATGGAACTATAAACCATTCATGAAATTTTGGATCATAAAAGAAGCCTCCCGGTGATATGGTTGCCTTAAGTTTGTATCCAGGCCTCGCAAATATTTACATGTCTCTAGAGATGAAAAAAATTGTTGACATTAAACGTAAACACGAACCACATTCTGCTGATCAGGAACCTTCCATGAGTTGGCAAAGCTGGCGGCGAACTGGGAAACAGTTCCACTCATTGTTGTAAAATCATCTGTGATAGAAGAAATAAATACATTGTTACATCTGCACAGTGTGACAAGAGTTAAGGCAAATGAAGTTAAACCCAAACCAATCATTGGTCAGAGACCAAAATAATGTGTCAATCATGACTATTTTCTGAGAAAACAGTTCTAAAGAGGCCTAGCTCATCGGATTTGCACAAAGTAGCACTAAACAGGCTAACAGCATTAAATAGCTCATCCCAAACATGACTGTTCTCTGATTTTGTAGATCCTGTGCCAGCTGTTGTTTAATTGTGCGATCACCATTAGCATTGTTGTTGTAGACTCCACAGAGCCCCCTCGTGGCTGCCAGGTGCTCTGCGGTAACGGTCAGGTAAACTGCGTTGACCAGGTCAAACTTCACTTTCACACCCAAGCCGCTCTCCACAAACACAAAGTCTCCCAGCCAGCGGACGCTGACCCCTGTAAGAAAAGGAAAAAATGTGGTTGTTTTGTTTCTGCTTTGCTACAACTACGTGTTTGATCAACAGCTCTGTCTCATGATGAAACAAAAACACAAGGGAGGTTCTTTTATTTCACCTTGACTGATGGTTAACAATCTGAGGCAGGAAATTAAAAGAAGAGAAAGTTTACCATTTTGGAAAACAGGCTCTCCGTTCGGAACAGGAAGGTTGTTCAGTGTCAAGTTCCTGCGAAGCACTGAAACCAAATCTAGACCCAGCATCATCCTTAAAGCCTGAAATGAACAGCCAGACATAACGCGTATGATCAAATGCTCCCACCATATTGTTTTCACTGGGCTCCAACTAAACCTCACACTGCTTTATCAATCTGCCACACTCCATACCTTTCTGCAGCCCCCTCTCCCATCACAGGCTGTGCTAATGTAGACTGCCCATGTCCCATCAGTGGATGAGGCCAGCAGGTAAGTGCAGCTGCCCTGAAAGTGGAAGTGCTTCTTGTCAAAGGTGCGGTAGTGGGCCCCACCCCAGGACATGCAGGTGGCAGAACCCTGGGCCACCACGGCACTACCCAGCAGACCGCTCCGCACTACAGGGGAGAACTGGGAGTCTGGAGACGAGGAAGACAGGAGACAGACACAGTGTGTATGGTATTGTATCTGCTACATTATTATGAAATAAAAACATTGTTGTCTGGAAGATAACAAATATCAGGAAGAGATTCAAATTAACAACAAGATAGAGATCACTGTATATACAGCCTTTCAAAACAGGCAGTCCAGTGTGTCTTATGTCAATGTACACAATTCATATATGTATTCTGACCAGGAAGGAGAGTGTAGGTGCAAGACAAACAGGTCTGGTCAGAGGCGTTTTTCCAGGTCAGTCCCCCCAGGCTGCCGCAGCACTGCTCCAGTGACATGAGGGAGGAGTTGTCAATTCCAGGGAACGCCTCACAATTCCACGTAGAGTAACACTGACCACGTACGCCCACACCTGCAAATAAGGAAAGAGAAATAAGTCTTGAGCTTGAAAATATGGGCATACATGGGTAAGAAAATGTCAGAGAGAAGGAAGATTAAAAAGTTCAAAAAAGAAGTGAACAATCAATGACTAATGGATTGTTTTTATCGTATTATGAGTTAATTAGAGGACTTAAAGTGATCACTTATAAGTGAAACAATGAGAAAACTAGCTTGACAACACCGAGTTTGAAACTACTATTATTGTCATTAACAATATTTTCACAGTTATACAGACAACAGTTAAATATTTTGCTACTGGTTGTATTTTTAATACAACAATTCCAACTTAAAATTTGGTATTCTGTATTTGGTACTCTGAATAATGAGCAGTCTCATTTTGCATGGAAGGAAAGCATGATGGATGCAAAGCGTTCGTTTGTCCTCACCCTCAGAGCAGTGTGGCCCCCCCCAGCTCTCACAGCATGCCCTCACTGTCTTGTTCACTGTCTGGCTCTCCATCTCCGGAGGTCTGAAGCGAACAGTTACACGTGGTAAAATGTCAGAATATCTATGGGACTGTATAAATTCATTTCATTGTTAGTAAAAAAAAACTTTTGACTTTTTAGATACAGCGTGTTAAACTTCATGCAAATTAACTGGATACTGTTGTACCTGTTGTATCCTCACAACAGATACCATTGGTGCAAGCACCCCTCACCATATTCCCACCACAGCACATCGACACAAGAAGACATCCAATCAGCGGTTGACATGTTTTTACATTAAAGAAACTCCCTTTACTGAGACAGCCATTATGATGTGCTGCGAGAAACAAGTGAGAAAACCGACAGCTCAGCTTTCCACTTACTTGAACAAGAAGCAGGAAGCCTTGGGCCCCTGCTGTTGGTAGTATAGTGCGATGCCATCATCACTTCCATGTTTGACGCGCATCCTGTCCACATCAAGCCTCCAGCCCCTGGTGTTGTACTGATACACCTCCGAACAGCTCACTTCAAGCTGCAGACGTGGGGCCAGGACTCGTTCTACTTTCTCCTCCACCGTTTGCTCACACCAGTGTCTGGAGTATGACACAGTGATTTAACTCCATTTTCAGGAGTGGTTGGTTTGGTTTACAAGACACTTGTACTTGAACAAGTAAAGGTCAGGAATTTTAATATTCAGAAGGAACTTTTATTAACGTCAATGGCTCAATTCATAAAAGCCCATTGGAACTAATATCCTAATTTAGTATTATTAGAAACAATGTTTGATTACTTTAAATATCTAATGCAGTGAGTAGCATTTTTATAACAAAGCCCAGGGGGGTAGTTCCTGGAAGAACATTTTTAATATGAATTTGACATGGCTTTAAATACCATTATTCTGCTGTTTAGATAGTTAATAGTGCAATTGCTAAATGTTTTTCATGATTTAACTACCACATCTTATTCTAAACTCCCCCACTTATACCATCTAAAAAATGTATGTAATCCTTTTTAACTGCTCTGAATCATACTCACCCTATTCCCATCGCTGACTGAAGTCCCAGTAGTGTTAGCAGGAATGTCTCCATGCTCTTATTCTAAGTAATAGAGCTTAAATTCCTATAAAAAGTACATATCCAAGCCATATTAACGTCAACATATTGAAGACTTTGAATTGAAAATAAATTTTATAAATTTTTTATCGCCATCTTCCTCGTATTATTGAAGATACTCTTACCTTTGAAGTGCTTTTGGGAAGTCATTGGACTTTTGCCAAAATAATAATGTCGGTTTGTTAATTAATTTTCATGCATTTATTTTGTTGTTGTTGTTGTTGTTGTTGTTTAAAAAAAAAAAGTTTTTAATTTTTTTTGGTTTTCTGTCACTATTTCTTTTTGTTCTGTCCAGAAGTATATGATATAGTCCGTCAGTGAGTCAAGTGAAGCTTTGCTTTATGCGGGGAGCAGAGCCAGGGTTTTAAATGTGGGGGGTGACTCATGGGAAGTACAGTACCATCTGAAGCTCATGCAATTGGACCCAAGTGTTAAGGTCGCAGCTGGGATGGCAGGCATTGGTCCCCAGACTTGTGACGGACCCATCCTCTGACCTCATCCTGTCGAACATTATGGGACGCTGTAGGTGACCGCGGGGGTGTTGGAGCCTCAGCCGGAGAAGAAAGAGATGTTTGTCAGAGTCTAATCCTGTAAAGAGCCCCATTTCGGGAAGGATGATGGGGGCGTTTATTCAATGAAGCGTGTCAACAGACATGAGAACTGAAAGCTTTTAGATTAAACACTATCCCAAGTCTGACCTCCTGATCCCAAGGGGAGGTCCAAACACAGCTGTCACCACAGTACACTTTAACCTGAGATGAGATGAGAAGAAGCTTCTGACATCACAAGATTGTTGCTTTTATAGTCTGAGCAAGTAGTATATACATAGTTGACTTATTGTAGGCCAAAGCTACCTCTCCACTGCAGCCTTGTGTATCTTGAAAGAGATAGCAATTGGCTGAGTCACTGTGATCACTGGTTCTTAAAGTGAATCTTGGAGAATTAACAAGTCTTCAACTGACAACTCCAACAACTACTACAACTAAGTCCAGCTGCCCCCAATTCATCTTTTCTGAGGGGGGATGATGAACAAACGTGTAATTTGTGGAGGGATGAGTGGGAAGATAAAAAAGGAGGTGAGGGGACAAGGTTTTACTCATCTTACATTCAGAAAACAATGAACAAGTTTCCCCAGCCAGGATAGCTGTTGCTAATATGAGCATCTGAACGCAATCCTGATGTTTAACAGCTTTTTCACATTTGGCATTTTGGTTTGATCTATTAGTAGACTGACATTCGCACATCACCAGTTGAGACTGAAAAACCTTCATCATAAACATATAAAGCGTTGGATGAAATAATATATATAAAAAAAAAACAAAAACAAAAAACAACAACCAAGCACTACTCTGGATAAATAGTGTCTCTGATACCACACCAGAGATACCTTTGTATCTTGTAAAAATAATATAATGTTCAGCTATTTAAATCTCATGCTGGGACTACTTGTAGCAAATGACAGAGCAAAGTACAACCTTGTCACAATAAATGTATTGCAAGTTGTAAAATAAACAACGTTCTGCAACTTTTAAGTCAGCGACTCTCAGACATTTGGACTCATATTTAGTGTCACAAAGCCCCAGTTAAATTCTTGAGAGCGGAGGCTTGTAGCGGAAAGTCCCTTTTCTGACATATCATTCCCTGTTATTAAAGCTTTTGTTATTTTTGATCCATTTATATACCACAAACAATATACACACACTCCCACCAGTTCAGATGATGCGCTAAAAAGTCATATGATAATATCTTCCTCCAGTTCCTCCAATTAATGAATAATAAAAAATCTAAATAAAAAAACAGTAGTGCTCCGTATCAGTCTCTAACATGAAAAACATTATACAAGCCTTAATTCTTGATGGAGTCCTTGACTGGGATGTAAAATAGCTACAAAATCTTCTAACTATCACGAAAAGCACTGAATAGTGTAGGCCATAGTTTCCTGATGCAACACTTTGAGTCATTCAGACCTCTCAGAATTCAAACTACGCAGAAAGAAGCATTACTCTGTTATTATATTATATATAAAATGTTGAATATATTGCATCATATATATACAATTTATTATTTAAAACACTTTATATACTTTAATTTGTGATTTTACCAGGAGGTTTCCAATCGTGTCTGCCTTGCCTAAAGCAAGATTAATTATCTAAACACCGTGCTTATTTCATCATATTTACAACACGAGGTTGCCCAATCAGTCCTTTCAGTGCAAAGTGGGAAGAGCTCTACTGCTTATAAAATTATACGCAGTGGAGCTCTCAGGCTGTTTCCCTCAGTTGCTGAAACTGAAGCACTGGACTGATCTTCTTTGGTCTACAAGGCACCGTGAAAAGAGAGCACGACTACAGGTACAGTAAATAATTTCCATTTCTTTTGTGCTAAAACAGAGTGAGCTGCTCTCAAGTTGGTATATAACAATATCAATAATGGTATGAGAACAATTCTACATATGTAATATGTCATATAAGAAATCAAGTCAATGTTAATGCATGTGGCAGAGCTCAGGGCGTTCGTTCTTAGAGCGCCATTACTGGAATATAAATATGTCACAGGAAAAGCACAGCAACCTACACTTCACTATATACCACCAGCACTGCCTGCTTCCCTCGCTTGCGGTGTCTTATCTGTCCTTTGTTTCCCTCACTGTGGCGTAGCACTGCCCTCCCTGCCTCTCAAAGGTAATTGCCTTCAATAAAGATCAACAAACTGGCTTCCAGGGATGGCTGGTGATGGTGACAGACACTCACTGGAACAATGAAACATTTATCAGTGAGACTAAATGTGCGTCAGTCTCAAAACAATTTGACAATCCTTGTGATTTTCAACAATGAGGACAGATGCGGACCAAAAAAAAAATGTGTAAATGAAATAAACTAAAAGAGAGCATGACACGGCTTTAACTACAATTTTTCTGCTGTTTTAATTTCTGTTGCTGCATTCTCCTAAGTATGATGTTTCCGATGATTTTATGGCCACATTTAACTGCACACTACACAGTCTCTCTCTCTCTCTCTCTCGCTCTCGCTCTCTCGCCGCCCTTATCTATACAATACATAAATTATGTTTAATCCTGCTTTCACTGGTCTTCCACCACCGTCTTGAATCCAGGCAAAATTACCATAAATGTCTTCATGGTCTTATCCTGACTATTTCAGCTCAAACTGCAAAAAAAGTCCATTTGCATTCTTTATAAATTGAGCCAGTCAGCTTATATTAAATTCTTTGAATTAATACATGCCATCTTCTTGATACAAGAATATGATGAGAGTGAACGTGTTGCAGCATTGTCTCAGGGGACCGTGGAGTGCTGTAGCTTTTGATTCTTAACTTCATTAGAAAGACGTGATACAGTATTTATGAACAAAATATATGAATGGCCTCAAAAGACAAAAAGGTTTGGAGGAAAGAAAAGAGTCTGAATTGTGAAACCTACTCCAAACAGATGTTTCATCATTTGTCCTGCATTTACTGAATTCATGCTGAATATTCTTTTGTCATTCTCTCACAGCCATGAGGCTTTTCGGTCTGCTGCAGTTGGTCTATCTGGCTGGCTGCAGTGCTTCCAGGTCAAGAGAATGGGCTCATCACGGCGCCCCCATGTTTGCTGACCTCACAACTCGTGAGATGAAAGCCATTCGGGAATATCTGCACGGTATTCCAGAAATGCAGCTTACTGATGCTCATAGCACGACCCTGAAGAAGAACAGCATCCTTCTGATGGAACTCAATTTGCCAAAGAAACATGAAGCGCTTCGGGTTCTGGACCGCGGTCAGGCCAAACCCCAACGAGAAGCTCGTGTGATCATCCAGTTTGGGAACCAACCCACACCCAATATCACTGAGTACATTGTCAGCCCTCTTCCCTACCCAAAGTCTCATGTAGTCAAGACCTTCAAGGGAGCTAAGCTTATACGGTTTGAGTCGAGGCCTATTACTTCCGCAGAGTATGACCATTTAAATATCATCCTCAAAAAGATTACAACTAAAGCTCACAAACTTCTGTTTGAGACCACAGGAGGGTTTTCCTTCACTAACTGCTCTAACCGCTGCCTGACGTTCTCAGACATAGCCCCCCGCGGGCTGGAACCTGGTGAAAGGAGAAGCTGGATAGTGTTGCAGAAGTTTGTGGAGGGTTTTTTTATCCATCCAGTTGGGTTTGAGGTACTGATCAACCATTGGGATCTGGATCCAGAAAAATGGACCGTTGAAAAGGTCTGGTACAACAGCGTGTATTTTGACAGTGTTGAGGAGCTGGTAGAAAAGTATGAGTCAGGGGAGGTGGAGAAAGTCCAACTCTCTGAGCATGATGATACTGACCTGTACTCCACTTATGTCCCTCGGGGACACAGCAACACTCCCACGAATATCCATGGGCCAAAGCTTGTGGAACCTCAGGGGCCTCGCTATCAGATTGACCAGAACTTTGTTGAATATGCTGGATGGTCTTTTGCCTACCGAGTACGCTCCTCAGCTGGACTTCAAGTCTTTGACCTCCGTTTCAATGGAGAAAGGATTGCTTATGAGATCAGCCTGCAAGAAGCCATTGCCTTCTATGCTGGTGATACCCCAGCTGCCATGCAAACAAAGTATATAGATGCCGGCTGGGCGATGGGCACATCAACATATGAGCTCGCTCCTGGCATCGACTGTCCGGAAATTGCCACTTTTATTGATCTTTACCACTACTTTGATACAGACAAGCCTGTACAGTACAAAAACGCCCTCTGTATTTTTGAGATGACCACTGCTTTGCCTCTGAGAAGGCATTTCAACTCGAACTTCCATGGGGGATACAACTTCTTTGGGGGGCTGGAAAACACTGTGTTGGTGTTACGGACAACCTCAACAGTTTACAACTATGATTATATCTGGGACTTCCTCTTCTACCAGAATGGAGTGATGGAGGTAAAGGTCAGCGCCACTGGATACATCCATGCCACTTTCTTTACACCTAATGGACTTAACTATGGTACCAAGGTGTACAACTACGTGCTGGGCAACCTGCACACACACCTAATCCATTACAAGGTGGATCTGGACATTGCAGGTAAATATTACTGTATAATATCATTTTTTTAATTTCCCCCAAACTCCCTATGGGAGATCTATAAATAATAACCATTATAATAAATCTCATTTAGTTGTTTTAGCAGTGAGGGAGGCCTCCAGGTCACATATGAACTTAGTCTTATTTATGCCAGTCCAGATGAACGGAAATCCTGACAACTTGATTAGCAAAGTTGTTTCATAAATATATGACAGACTTTACACCTTGACATCTAACATGTTTATTTTCACTTTGATACAGGTCGAGATAACAGCTTTGAGACAATTGATCTGAAATTTGTCAACTTCACAAATCCCTGGAGCCCCAAAAATTTTGTTGTCCAGTCCAAACTGCACAGGACAGAGCACAAGACCGAGCGGTCTGCTGCTTTCCGCTTTGGCAAAAAGTTTCCCCGCTATTTGCACTTTTATAACCCCCAAGAGAAAAATAAATGGGGGCACAAGAAAGGTTACCGAATTCAGTTGAACTCACATGCCCACAGTGTCCTCCCAAGAGGCTGGAGAGAAGAAAATGGCATCAGTTGGTCAAGGTAATAAAATAAACATTTATTTACTCTATTTTAAATATAACAAATGTAGTGTGCTTGGTTTTGTTTTTCAACTTTTTTGTTGCTGTTTTTGTTGTTTGTTTGTATGTATGTTTCCAAGCTTTATTTAGCATTTGAGCAAAGGTTGAACATTCAACATAAATTTGCAATGATTGACCACCCGCTGAAGCAGTGCAGTTAAAGACGCTAATCCGTGGATCAGGAGTCAGAAGTCAGGTCAAAGTAGAGTTGCTTAAGGAATCAATACAGCTGCACTAAATAGTTGCCACTGAGCTGAACGTGTCAGACTTTCTAGAAGCAATGTGTAACAGTGCAGATCAGGTATAAATCAAACATGCAAAAGTATAAATTATTCCTTGTTAACATTCCTACCTCTTATTTTCTTTGTATTGTATTGTATTTGCTGCCTGACTAGAGTTAACAAAACTGTGTTCAAACAATGACAGTAAACCTTTCTTGGCTTGACTTGACTTGAATTGAAAAGAAACAGTAGGAACAGTAGAAAACCTCCAGCCTCCTTATATATCAACATGTAACAGCATCAAGAGACTACTGAAAGTGGAAGCTCACTTCAAGTCAGGTCAAGTCAGGAGAACTGCTGTTTTTGTTAGATCACAACATGAAGTGCTAAAATGAAGCGAACGTTTGAGGTGACAAGCAGACAGGTTAAGTGTTGTAAACTCTATGAAATCTTCTCTCAGCCGGCAAACCCGACAAGTTTATCATTTAAACGTCATTAAAACTGATTAGGCACTGCTTGTCCGCAGGTATCCTGTGGCTGTGACTCGTCATAGAGACAGTGAAGCCACCAGCAGCAGCATATACACCCAGAATGACCCTTGGGAACCTGTCGTGTCCTTTGAAGAATACATCAGCAACAACGAAAACATAGTTGGCAAGGTACAATCATGGACATTAACAAAGGCATTTCTACGTTTCATGTTCATGCATAGGACACGTTTCAGTGGTGTAGAGGATGAATAGTTAGGGGTCAGTAGCTTCGTTCGTGATGCTCAGGAAAATCCAGACAGAATGGAGACTGCTGTTAATGTTTTCATTAAAATAAACAAATGTTTCCACTTATGTCGAAGGGTGCACCCAGAGAAAGGGACATCATTTAATAACAGAGCATTGTTTGGGAGGTTTAAAAGCATTTCTCAGAAATCTAGTTTATATTTCAAGATACATGGGTGAAATTTTATTCAGAGATGTGTTTCATATTGCTCACCCAAAAAGAACCTTTTGGCGTCAACATAAATGTGCTGATATTTTCTGTGGTCTAAATGGATAAAAACGAACTCCTCCTGTTTCCCATTATAAAATTTTGAATGCAATATTTGCTCACTTGTGTGCAGGACTTGGTTGCCTGGGTGACAGTAGGTTTCCTGCATGTGCCTCATTCAGAGGACATCCCAAACACGGCAACACCCGGCAATGCGGTGGGCTTCTTCCTCCGACCTTTCAACTTCTTCGATGAAGACCCTTCACTGGCGTCCAGAAGCACCGTCATCGTCCGGCCAGGCCCAGATGGCAGACCAAAGGTCCAGAGATGGACACCTGAGGTCATAGGCCACTGTGTGACAAACAAGCCGTTCTTTTATAATGGCACTTATGCGGGAGTCTAGAGGTGTTTAAAATAAAAAGCTCTGTTTCGGCAGATTGAAAAAAAAAAAAAAATCACTTAGTACATACATGTATTTCAGTTATTCTCAGCATTGTATCAAAATGTGTCGTACCATGTCAAAAAATTTCTAAACAATTTCTAAATGAAAAAAAAAAACAAACTTTTTTTAATGTTAGTTTTACCTGTCATCACATAGAACTACGTTTATTTCACTGCACTAATCATTTTAATCTCCCCTTTTTCATCTGTGTCAGACCTACTCTCAGTCTTTCTCCATTCCTGTCACATCAAATTAAGCTAAATATGGCTGCAAAAAGAAATTGCAATTATTGTGAAGGGTATTGTGACTGTAATATGAGTTACGGTATTTATCATTTTAGACTTTTTTCAGATTCAGATTTTTTTTTTTTCCATGTGATTTTTCATTGGCTCACATACCAAACAAGCATGTTCTGATATATCTGGAGAGGATGATTAGTAGTCTACAGCGTCTCTGAAACAAAGCGCGATACTATTGTGATATATTTTACCATTTACATTTTACGCCTGTAAAAATTGCAGCTTCAGGGACCCTGAAGTTTCACTTGGCTGTACAGCATTTGATATATTTTCATTGCATATTTAAAATCCAACTTAACTTCACTGCTACCAAAGTAAACCACACCTGGCAGGGGGAAGAGGGGGTGGTGAGGGTCATGGGGGGACTCTGAGATCTCCACTAATCTTATGTGGAGTCTCCCTGGCTGAGGTTTAGCAGCAGCAAGCATCCAGGATGCAGGATTCTGCGTCCACCCCGCGTGGTGTAAAGTAGTCTTCCCCACCGTGTGCTTCTTGCCTCCCTGGTGGGAATATCTTTGCTGTGCAGACAACAGGCCTTACAAAGCAAACAGCCTGATTCCGGATCCTTCCACGCAAACAGTCCAGGATACCTGACGGTACCGTTGCCCCTGGAAACCTATCTTTACATACAGTGTACAGGCCAGCATATGTAACTGCTTACTCCTTTATTCACACGTTCCTAAGATAGCCATGTTATGTACCCTAAAAGCCAAACTGTTTCAATGATTATTGTATGTGTTTTGATGATTGAAGCTTTTCTTTAATTAGCAATAATCAATAAACTTTGTTTTTCCAGCACACAAAAAATAACTCTTGCAGAAACAGGTGGACTTTGCAGTTGGAAAGTGCGTTTGTGCGAAGGGTAAATACATGTTTTTGAGGTGGGGAAAAAAGGAAACCGGCCAACAACTGTCGTCACTGTCTAAGAATCCTTTTTATAGATGTGTGCCAATGTTTTACAATGCACATTATAAAAGTGGGATAGTATGAGAGCAATGCTCACATTAACGAGGGAACAACATTAGAGGAGGGGACGAAAGACAAAGAGGATCCCTAACAGGCATTCCTATAGCTATTCCCATAGCAATGACAGTTTTGACATGGCACCTATAGTAACCTAACATAGAGTCTATTCATTCTAAACCAGGGTGGAAAAGGTTGACACCCCCCCCCCCCAAAAAAAAACAGCTAAGAAATGTCATTCACTTTTACTGCTGTGCCCTAAAAGTCATGTGTTAAAATCTTCAGTGAATTCTGAACTCATTCAGTTATGACATATTTTTATAGAATTTCTATGCAAAGCTACTGAGCATTTCAGAATACACCAGGCATATGACATTTTTGCACCATGAGAAATTAGAGTGTCATCATTTCTACATACAGTATGGCCTGAACTTAAAAATACCTGTGTAAAAAGAACCGCGCAACGTTCATGTACAGAAGAAGAGCAAGCATGTGAAAATCCTGCTGACATTTCTGCAATATTGCAGCAAATGTTACAGATAAATAAGTATATCTTCCAAGTAGATGAGTTTATTTGGCATGCATAGAAATCCTGAGTCTTTAGATGGAGAATGACTGCCACCTGGTGTTTGCTTTAATCATTGTGGTTGACCATTTCTGGCGCCTGAAGAACGTGCAGGGGTGTATCAATATTATATTACTTCTAAATATGAGTTATTAAAAAATCTGCTTGCACATATCAACAGTGATGTCTACATTGCTCTTTTTCAAAAATGATTATGCAGTATGAGACACTGAATACATTGAATTAAACTGGACAAACAGAATCGTCATTTTCAAGTAGAAATGACTTGGATTAAAAGGACAGCTCCAATTTTATGTGATATATAGCTCACGGATTTGAGGGAATCCAACTTTCTCTGGATTATAAAGTCTTCTGTGGCAATGGAGGGGCTCCTCCAGTTTGAGAAAATAGCCTTGACCATTTCATAGCAAAATTTGCTCATGAAGAAAAAAAAACTTTTTTTAATATATAAATAGTTCACTTAAGGCCAAGACAGATTTGAATAGGTGCAAAATATATATGTCATACCTGTGGATATGCTACACTCACTTTCAGCTCCTATGCTGTGTATGCTCTCAGGACATGCCAAAGGCCATGAAAAATATACATATAGACACAAAGTCCTGGCTTGTGAATGAGCATTCTTTCCTTTTTGAGTGTCTCAGTTTAGCTTCCTTCAGCTTGTCGTGCATCTCCACTTGCAACTTTGTTCTAATCATCATCTCTTGATATCAATAGATGATTAACATGCTTTCATTTAAGCCTCTGTGTGAGTCCCTCAGAAAGACTCGGTTATGGAAATATCACATATATTTGAATGACCTACATCCCATTTGAGATCCTGGAAGACCCATCTACAAATAATCTATGAACGTGAATCAGAGTTTTTCCAGTGATGTGTAACAAAAACGTGTGAGAGTAAACACATTTGTACTGAGGGAGTGTACAATCATATCAACTCTGGCAGATGCAAAAAAGCTTGATCCTTATGTCCGACCTTTCAAATGTCGTAGTCATTAAGAAGGCTGTGTCAGAACATTGTGTAATGCAATGCCAATATTGTTAGACCATTAGCAGATATAAGGCTTAGTGACAAAAAAGTGACACACTCTTGATTAAAAGATTTGATGTTGGTTTGTAATGTTCCATTTGTTTGGTGACCCGAGTGATGAGTGGAAACGCTGATGAGTTGTTTGCTCAGGAGGGACCTGATGAAGAGTCATGGGAAACCATCCTCCAGCGTACAGACTGCAAGGATTCATGTCATCTGTTCCAGGGGAGCGCCTTTATCTGTCCTAGCAGGGGACCAGCAAAACATATATATATATATATCAGAAACACCCACCCTGCAGGACTGAATGATCTTAAAGTACAATTCTGCAACACTGATTTGCAAGAAATTGCAGACCTTTTCTTTACTCAATTCAAAATTCTGATTTGCATGATTAAATTTGTACTTATTTAGAAGGTAAATTTTATTTTTATTCTATTATTTTTGGGGAGTCCTGTAAAAGTCCTACAAGTCCTACAAGTCCTACGAGATTGTCTATTAATCACGTAAGTGGGCCGAGTCCTCTTTTCTTGCAATTGATTTATCATCTTCATCTTCTACTGCTTATCCGTTTGTGCTGGAACCTATCCCAGCTCTCATGAGGTGAGGGTGGGGTCACCCCGGACAGGTCACCAGTCCATCACAGGGCCAACACACAGAGACAGACAGAGACCAACAACCACTCACACTCAGACCTACAGACAGTTTAGAGCAGTGAGCAGCACGATGAAGGCTCATTAGGCGAGACAGAATCATGTAGGGAGAGACAAGTGTTATTATTCTGTCAGAAAGCTCAAACCACTTTGTGTTTTCCTTCAAGGTACTGAACAAAGTCATCAAAGTTCACCAAATGGGTCTAAGGAACTTCTTGAGTGTGTAAACTTGAAATGTGTTCAAGCTGGTAATGTGTGTGACGACAGATAGCAGCATGTTCAAACTGAGATGCTGCTGCTGCTGAGGACACATTTGGAGTTGCTTATCTGGACTGAAAATAGATAAAGGCAATTAATAACCTCAGCAATCTGGTGACATCACACTGCACGCCGCATCCTCTCCTATTATGGGAAATGATAATTTAAGAAAACACGTAAACAAATTAAGCAATTATCAATCTATGAATTCCATAAAATATGTGTGTGTTTACCTTTTAAATAAAGTGGGTCACAGTGCTTTGTGTCCTGTTTCATCTTTCCCCTACCTCCTAATATGATGTCCGAGGGAATTCATTTAACAAGCAAAAGTGAAAATAGAGACAAACTAAACTAATTATAAATATAAGCCTAGCACTCATCCAGCAGGTGCGTGTGTGCATGTCCACATATCTGTAGCCAGACTGGAGTGCAGCAGTGTGTGTCCCCGCTGGTATGCCAACCATCCCATTCCTCTTTGTCTACTTCCCAAAAAAAACTCCCCCACCCCGGCAGCAGCTGAGACTGGACTTCAAGCTAAGAGACAGAGCAGTGATAAAGAGTCAGTGGGCCAGAGAGACAGGGACTACTGGACACACACAAGAGAGACATTTGAATTAGCTAATAAATCCCCCAGGAGGATATGAGCTCTCATACCTCCTGCTACCACAACCTAAATACCTGTAACCCACTACACCAACTTAGCTTCCAACCTTCCACTTCATTAGTGTACAAAAAAAAAAACTTTCACTGCAATAAGTTATGCTGGTGACATTGCTGTGAATATGTAAGTGAGTCATCGGCCACTTGGAAAAATAGCCAAGGGTTCATGCACAGAGCCATATGGTATCTGGTGTGGAGGGAGAGGGTTGGACTGCTGGACAGGAGGGCAACAGGGGGACAAGCTGCATTGAATGTGGAAACTTAGTGCTATGTGTAATTCCAAACGGTGCACTGACGACCAAAGCTCAGGAGAGATTGTGCAGACCCACTTCAACTCTCCTACTGTTGTAAGGATGAGGATCATACTTGATACTTTTCAGTGAATTCGGCTTCAGGTGCCTGTAGCTCTTTCTGTCACCGAAATAATGTTCGTTTGTTTGGAGGCCGGAGAGAGAAACACGAGGAACGAATATATCTACGGAAGGAAATAGAGATCCAGAAAAAAAACAATGCTCATGCTCAATTTTATTTGATAAAGCTAGAAGAAATTATTTAACAACTCATCTCACATTACAAGATAATAATACAAGAATTTGTCCTAGGTCTCAGGATATCTACAGTGAGGCATGGTTAGAAAAGGTTGCAATATTACAAGAATAAAGTCGTGATTTATTTTCTTTCTTTTCTTTTTTCTACCTGTGACAGAACTCGGTGCTCCGTGCCTCCTTGGCCACCATCTCTGGTTTCAAATCACCAGTCAAGTTTGCATATTCTTTTTGTGACAAAATCCTGATACTGATGATGATTTGGTGCTGATGGGTCAAAAAACGAAGTATTTCTTTATTTGTGAATCCTTTACTGAAGTCCAGTTTAACAAAGAGCGCCACTGTCCTTATTTTACCACAGCAGGATGTTCATCTGATATTTTGCTTCTAAAAAGAGAGTTCAATATTGTGTCATATCCCCCCAGCCAGCCTCAGGGGGAATGGTACCAAGCTGAATTTGCATGAAAAGCTGAAAGGGGGGAAAATTGGGGGGTGGTGGTCCACAAGTCATCTTCATATCAGACCATGGGTTGCTTCTGAAGGGGCTTCCAGACATTTGAGAGCAGCTGCGCAGTGACAGAAAGTGTACTATGACCAGAAGGTGAAGGATGGCCCCTTGAAAGGATCCCTGCTGGTGCACCCAAGGAACTTGACTGGAGATGCCAAAATATTCTCTGGAACTTTAGAGTCTCCACGGATTATAAAGCAGCGAAGGCCCACACGTAAGCCAGCAGGGGAATCTTTGTGAAAGATAAACATTCATATATGTCCAAAAGAGGATGATGGGAACTAATTCATCACTGTCCCTAAAGCGTCATCTGTGCCGGATATCTTTCAGCCTGGCCCATGGTGTACTGAGATATGAACAAAGTAATGTTTAGCTGAAACAGTGCCCCCTTATGGTGAACATTGAATTTGGACACTTTCACACCCACCCTATCTGAAATTTTCATGAATAAAAAAAAAAAATAAATGCTTGCTAAACAAATCAATCAACAAAAGTAATACGCTTCATGGTGCTTGACCCTTAACAATGATACTGTATCCCATTAACAGAACTATTAAAGAGACATTGATAACTGAACAAATAGATTTTGGATTTAGTAAATTTATTAAATAATGCATAAATGCATAAATTTAATTCATGCATAAATTTGGTTCAGAGCAGGAGTTGAAATCAGATCACATTGTTGATTACTGATGAATGAACTCCTCTTTCTTTGTCTCCATCATGTAATCTGTTGTATTTTTAGCTGGCTCCCTGTCATTGACTGGCCAGACTAACCAACCTGTGATTCACCATACAGTTATAGTCACTTTTTGACTCAAGTCCACATGTAAAGTGTAATCCAATCATAGTCTCTCTGTCACACACACACACACACACACACACACATCTGTCCTTTGTGCGAAGGGACAGCCCATGGGAGCTCGTTACACGTTGTATGCCATCTGCATGCAGACAAAAACAAGTGCTACCTCCACCTCTGCTATAATCACTACCTCTCATCCTCAGTCTGTCATTCCCCTGCGTCTGCAGCCAAACCTTTGGTTGGCTATCATAGCAGCTACACACAGAATGTTGTATTGTGCGCATTCATAGCTTTGACTTTTAGGTTTTACCAACTTTTACATTCAGTACACCTTATAAAGACGCTCAATCATCCATTTATGAAACTATTGTAAGACAAACCTGAAAGCTTTATATCAAAATTATAGTGTTCCCTGTAGATTATTGGAAGAATATAATTAACACAAATAACAATGTTGCCAATTACTTACCTGTTAGCCAACTGAACAATCAATTGCTTATATGTAAAAATTTTGGACCACCACCTAGATTAATATTCATAAAAGATTATGTAGTTATATTGAATAGAAATATAGACATGTCATATTTCATATTCTAACATATAGTTTCATTTTATATTATTAATAATAATAATTATGTGTTCATCCAAAAAAAATAAATAAATAAATTTTTTTCATCACTCACATTATCTAATATGAAGTTTTTGTCTGCTAATATATAAACCTATGACTTAATGAATTATTATAAAGAGAAAATATTGTGCATGCAGCTTGTTAAATTACCTGCAGGTAGGGGTTGTTTGGGTGAAGCTGTCTGACTCTTGGGTATTCAGCCTGTTTACATATGAAGGTCTGGCAACTGGGAACTACTCCTCACATCTCATCTGTACACTCTTATTTCCAATTACACTATAGATCTGATCAGACTGTTGAGCAGAGGACGTGCTGCTGATGACGCACCGCTGTACGTTATGACACAAGTTGCACAATGATGCAGCAGTGGGGAACCCATTTCAGAATAAAAGCTTCCTTTCATGCTGTAGTGTTGACCCATATACGTCCCAGACACGCTTTGCTGACTCCAGCAATTTTTCCAACACAGCTGAAGCAGTCTTCAGGGGCCAGTGAGTGGCTGCTTACAATAAATGTCTGTAGTTACCAAAGAGAAAGCTCCATCAAGGAGCACTCAGTCAGTATGACCTCTCATCCACTAGATTTAAAGATCTGGAGGAAAGCCGTTAAGTTATTTATAACATTTACATGCGGTGGTTGGATGGATATAAATCTTGACAGAACTATGATGATAACTTCAAGATCTGCAAAAAGTGAGCTGGTACCACACAGGTAGGATTACTCAGTAAAATTTTACCTTCTGTCAGTTAAAAAACCTTGTTAGAGGGATTTTCTCTTGCACCCTAGCACCTCAGCAGCCACAGCAGTTGCATGAGAAGATGCTGTTTGTAGTCACATTTCTGAGCCAAGCTTAATCATATTTATTACAGCCAGTTGCACAAGGAATTATGAAAGGGGAGAGTACATTAAATGTGAATATAGCATTCATGTCCTTTTCATAACTGACGTTTTCAAATGAAATGCACAAAATATTTTATTTAGAAAGGTCAGAAACAGAGAAATGCTACTGTGCTCTATAGATATGGATAGATAGATACTATTATAGATATTATAGATATTATGGAGGCCCATTTATAAAACGTGATAAAAATGAAAACACTGGCAATAAATTTTGAGACAATCAGTTTAAATTATTACATTAGAACACACGGTCTTCCTCTGTCACAACATTCATTCATTCATCATCTACTCTTATCTGTTTCCAGGTCACTGGGAGTGCTGGAGCCACTCCCAGCTCACTCTGGGTGAGGGTGTTGTCAGCCTGGACACCAGTCCATCACAGGGCCAACACACAGAGACCACCTACAGACAATTTAGAGTCACCAATTAGCCTAATCATGCATGTTTTTCGGAGGAAACCCATCCAAACATGGGGAGATCATGTAGACTCTGCATAGAAAGGCCCCAGGCCTGGGAGCCCAACCCACAACCTTCTTGTTGTGGGGCAGCAGTGTTCCTTTGTCACAACAGTCTTTTGCATATTATTCTTATTTATTGATTTGCTTATGTAATTATGTTGATTTATTATGACTGACTTAGTCATTAGTACTCTCTTTTCACTTTCAGAGTCATAAAATTCCGAATACTTCTGCTATTACTATATTGGGCCAGCAAGAAATCAGTTCAGTGTGACATAGTTTCTAGAGGGACTACAAATACATTCATGTGATTTATAATGACAGAAGAATCACATGATATTAAATTTTGATTGGATAAATTGGATGGCAATATTGACTTACTAAAAACAGAGATATGGCACAGAGATGTTGTCCTGAACACTTGCAGCTGTGGTTGTGCTGCTAAGGCCACATCTGTTCTCCCCAGCTTAAAAAAAAGTAATCTGTGTTTCAATTTGTCCAGACTGAAAGTCATTCTGAAGGGAGGTGATGAGTGTAACTGTGGATGAGTAAAACAACATTGTTTTGAAGGATTACAAGTGGCTTTGGGAGCCCTATATCTTAGTCTCACACCCTGTGTGTGCTACATTCACCCTGCAATGCTTTCATCCATTCAGACTGTAAAATCCATGACTATGAATTAAAAATTCATCATATACATAACTGAATGCACAGACCTTCTTTTGTAACAGAATGTACGAAGTGAACTTTTTTAGTAAAGCACTTCCTGGTCATTTTCATAAGGCACTGAACAGAATTTTCGAAAATGAACTGCTTATGTAAACTGAACACCCCATTTCTCCATCCGCATTTACCCTCCCACCCTTGAGTCACCCAACTGTACTGCCAGCTGTCTATTTCAGATGTCAACGTAACACTTCAAGCAATCACTGTTTGAGTGGTCTCCTGGAAGTCATCCAAAATATGGTCTAAGGAAGTCTGATTGCTGAAAAGCAAATGGCAATTTAATGTTATATGGCATAGTTTACGTTACAAGCTGAGATACAAAACAATCAGGGGTGGATTTAAAAGGAGTCAACCCTGAGGGTGGGGGAGGCACAGTTTTAAAGGGAGACCTGAAATTGATTAAAATGTGACTTAGGTTGTTACTATTGACTTAGGTATTAATAGTAACATTTTAACAGTAATGTATGTATGAACATTTAAACATGAAAGCTGTTATCCATTCCCAAACATGTTACATTTTTTGTAACATGGCAGTATTATTGGTACTAGTATAAATTACGAAACCTCCTGTTTTTGCAATAGATGCAGAAACAGGAAGTTCATCCTTAAGCATGTCACTGGACTTACCCAACACCTTAAAAAAGGCAGCTTCACTCAGCTCTGTGTGTGACCATGAACTCACCACCCTAAGCCTCAACCTCAATTGTTTATACTTTTGTTAGCAGTCGTCAGGAACACTGGAGCCCTGACATAGAGACTAAAAGTCTCAAAAACTGCGTGCAGAATGAAACGTCGTTCTCTCCTTAGATATTTACAAACCATTTATTCTAAGCTGCAACATACCAAAGTTATTATGGCAAGGCTTTGGCAAATGACTAAACCATCACTGCTTTTTATATTAGAACAATTTATTGAGTGTGGCAGACTATTGATGTGGAGGATGTAGAGAGTGCTTGCTAATTACCCCATTATTCTGAGACAATTTAAGAGGCTTGTAATGAGTTCAGTGTGACAGGCCAGAACATGTGCTCCATTGGTGCTATCTCACATGTTCTATTATGGCGTATTCTGTTCATCTGAATTGTTCTTCTACATTGTAATATAGTTATTCTCTGAATTATATGTTGACTTACACATAAAAGCATGCATAACAGACAGCAGAAAAACGTTCAGTGTTGACAGTAAAAGGCTCTTGTGAACTTCATGTTTTGCTGCTGTAAACTACAGAAAAACTTTATGAATCAGGGGGTGTAATTAACCGGGCTAGAATTTTGGAAGTCGCTCATTCCACAATTAACAAATCTACATCGCTTTGATTGGCTATTCGGGGTGATTGACGGCGCTCCGCGGCCCCCGCATCCATTGAGCGAAGGAGGAGGGCGGGCACATCTGGACTGCAATCAATCCTCTGATAACCGCGTGAGCCTCTGTGTCCTGTTGTACGCCGTGCGTGTGGCAGTCCTCACCGAGTGTGAGGAACCCGTCGGTGTGTCTGTTTTGTTTCTTCCTCCATTAAAAGTGCGACAAGACAAGAGAGGAAGGAGGGATATGGGGGAAAGATTTGTGGTTGTCCCGGTGGACGGAGGAGGGGTTGTCACCGGGGAGAGGGAGCACACGGACGCGGTTGTCTCTGACCCGGCACCGGACTCCGGCGGCGGCGGCGGCACGGTGGAGGAAAAAGAGGCTGGGGAGGACTCTGTGTTCGAGCCCAATGACCCCAACAATGTGGTGCCTATCCTGGAGTACAACAGAGAGCCCAACAAGTACGGTAAGACAGCCGCCCGCTACAAACTCCGTGTCCCACTTCTTAGCTCATCTCTCCAGAGGATTAACCGTCATCTCCAGTTTGGATCCTACCGCTACAATTATTGTTATTATTATTATTATTATTCATCAACCGGCGCTCCAGCTAACATAGCTGTGTCTAACTGCCCCCCCCCCCCCCCCCCCCCCCCCCCCCCCCACCGCCGAAGCTTTAACGTGGCTCTCATAAACTTTCTCACACTTAATTTGAACAAATTTGGCAATGATACTGACAATTTGCACTTGATTTGACCTCTGACAAACAAACGCACGCGACGCCTTTGCTAGCTTAAACCGTTTTGTTTCGATAAAATGAAATTAGCATCACCGCGAAATCAATATTTGTTTACCCCCCCGCAGAGAATGGGCAAAGTTGAGACGAGTGGCAATAAAGTTAAGCCTCCATTGATGTGGTCAAAGTTTTGGCACTCATGCCTTTTTGAATAATTGAAATAAGACAATATACTGGAGTGTAGCGGAGAATAAACTGCAGGTAGAGCTTCTGTTGGTTAGTAACCTGTCATTTTATAATCATTCTCTTGAAAGGTAAAGCGTGCTGCTATTTCTTGGAAATGTTCCAAATTTTACATATGAATGATATATATATATATATATATATATATATATATTTTTTTTTTTTTTTTTTTGTTTTGTTTTTTTTTTGCGTGCTCTTGAACTAAGATGTGCTGGCGGGTTACTGTGGCTCTGAGGCATAACTTGGCTGCAGTTTTTATTCCCTAGCCTTGTTCAGCCAGGTGCTCGCAAACAAGGTGCTTCTATAGCAACAGGTTGAGGACTAGGAGGCGCTGGGATAATTGCCTGGCTCACAGACCAAACAACAATGCAGAATGACTGTGTGCTAATGGCTTAAAGTGTACTGAGAAAATCTGTTGTGCATATGGATTGGTAATTGTTAGAGTGCAGACTTTTTTTTGTTTTTTTTTATTGTGATGGACTGGCGAGCTGTCCAGGTTGTACCCTGCCCTTGCCTGGAACATTGGCTGGGGTTGGCTCCAGCACAACATGCGACCCTGATCGATAAACTGCAGAAAATGAGTGAGAGGGTAAACTTTCTAGCCTTAAGAGAAATGCTTCCTTGTCTGTGCTAGTGACTGGTCTTCAGAAGAGCTTTTGAAGGGCAACATAAGCGATTATTGTTGTTCTGGTGTTTAATCATGGTGACAGAGCAGAGTGTTGATATTGATACAGTGTGTCAGTCTGTTATGTTAAGGAGCCCAAAAAAAAAAAAAAGAAATAAATCCCACTGGCCCAGGGCTGATGGAAGATACTGGGGGCAGAACAAGTGAGTGTCTGGCCCGACAAAACCTGGATTCAATGACTTATAGAAATCTACTGAAAATATCAACATGTAAGTTTGAATGTGTTTCTCTGTAGACTTATTAGTCTACGGAATATTTCAGTGCCATTGATGCTCCTGTTTATTGGGATATGAAGTACTGCTTGACTGAGCGTATATGACCTTGTTTTATAGCCTTCACAGATTGTGATTGTGGGTTTCAGGAAAAAGGAAATACTACAGATACTGCTTTTATTTCTTGTGCAGCATGGCTGTAAATCGGTGTATTCCCATCTCCCACTTCAATTGGATACAGAGCCATGGAAATGTCTTGCACATGATTTCCCATTCTTTGATAAAAGAACAGGTTGGAACATGCCTATTCACCGTACTGTAAGGTGTAGGTTGAATTTCTTCCTAAAATCAGATTATGCTAAGAAGACGATGGGTGTATAATCTTTGATTACATGTGCGCATAGTGCTTGTGTTTAACTGTTATGCGTTTCTGTAAGCTAGGCAATGATCGAGTATATTGTGTGTGAGTGTTCATTGGCAAACATTTTAATCTCTTGAGTATTTGTTACATGACTCCAAAGAATATTATGTCTCCTCTGCAGACACATACACAACTCAGATATGGAACAGTGGCTTTGTGATCAGTATCGTGCCATTTTTTTCTTTTTCCTTTTCATGGTGTTTTTACTTTGTTTCACTCTCAACAGTGTGAATTTGGGAGAGGTATGCTTCAAGCCTATATCAGCAGTACACAGTCATAAAAAAAAAAAGTCTAGAAAGGTATAGCATCACAGGATAAAGAAAACTGAGCATCAGGATTCATGAATTTCTGAAGGTTTTCTCCTGTTAAACATTGAGACTTTGTTTAGTGCATTACTTCCTCTTTTTCGGTTTCCCGATTTACTTCCCCATAGCACTCATTGCATTGTAATCCATATCTGATTGAAAGCAGGGATGGCTGTTTCGATTGAGTTCTGGATTGTTCTGCAAAATGAAATTACTGTGATAAAACTAATGCAGGCTATGAGTTTGGATAATGGATAATCAGGCATTTTTCACTGAAATCTTTATGTATTTTCAGAAACACAGAGCAACATATGTGCACCAGCAGGATGATGTTTTTTTTGTATACAATATATTTGAAAGTAAAGCTAAACTGGGCCTTCTCTAGCTTGCCTGCCTCATAAAGCCATTCAGATGATCTACATACATGTTTTTTATTTGCATTTGTTCAGACTAAATGAGGCAAGAGTCAAATACAAAGGCAATCCAAGTATTGTATATATTAGCATGATATTTTTAAAGATAGGTAAGTGCATACATTCAGACAACATATTGTAAAGGTAGGAAGTATTTGTTTTGAAAACTATGTCTTAACATAGTTAAGTTAATATAATTGATGTCATGAGATATTAATAGCTAATATAATCATATGAAAAGGTGTCATGGTACAACAGAAGATACAGTCTTCCACTTGTCTCAGACACTGAAGATGACTAAAATTACATTTGGATTTATTGGAGCTTAAGCAGGCCATGAAAGATAAGTGAGGTGGTACAGGGTTTCCAGAAGGCGTAAGATTTAAATTTGATGGGCAGGAAGCAGACAGAGCCTGTCAAGTCTTTCACCTCTGACAGTTCACATATTTAAATGTTTGAGGAAATACATTTGTGGCTGAAGTGAATGCAATTTCATGTTTGGTAACATTTGTCGCAGCAGGGGACCTCGGCAATGATATAGTTAGATGTTAGTTATTATTTTTATTTTTATTTTTTTGTGATATCACATTAGTTTTGGACACTGAAACCATCAGACTCTCAGAATGCCCAGCATTATATTTGTAAAATGTGCACTCACGTTTAAGAAGGCATGCATCTTGGGTATCATTTGCTGCCCTCTGCTTTATTTGGAGCTCAGCAGTCAGCACATGGACACCAACTGGGCCCAGGCATCCACTACGTCTGCTGTAGCTTCTACGTGGCCTCATAGTCTGCTGCCTCCCCTGCTAGCCTTGCGTGGGATGTTTGTTCCAGTTGCTTGTTATTTACACGCAATGCTCAAGAAGAGGGGTGTGTACCCTGCTGGTCAGACAGTAAGGTTTTCATAGAATTTGCCTTCTCTTTTGGGAAACATGCAAGCACAGTTTAGCCCAATCATCAAAATTGGCTTTTTAGCAAGTAATTTTTTGAATGGAGTCATTTGTTTTTAAAAGTCAGCATTGATCGTCCAAGGGCATTACACCTCATTACACTGGTTTACTTACAGTATAATTATGGTCAAAATGATAGTTTAATCTTTCTTTTGTGCACATGTATTAATTAACTTTGGGTAGATAGTCAGTGGGAACTTGGGATATCTCAATATCAGCTAGAAATACACTTTCATGCAGTGTGATAGCTTCAGTAAACTTTGTTGTTTATTATTATAAATCTCTGCTCCCACATCAGCTCTGGATTGGAGATGCAGAAAATCTGAATACTTTCTTTTTAGCTCCACAGTTCATGACAATTTTTTAAGTTTGTCAGTTTTTGTCATTTAGAACTTGAAGCACATAATCTATGTATTTAGGTGCTACATGTCAATTGCAGTGTTTATAATTTAATGAAGAGCAATGCTGTATCTCTGTTGCCAACTTTCCTGTCACTATCACTATTGATAAAAATAACCTTGTCTTATCCTTGTGGACATGTATCAAACTGCACAATGCATATATAGATCTTCGTCTGAGATTCATGGATGGTCGTATTCTTTTATTCTTTTTTTCAGTTTTACTGCCTCCATTTTATTTAAAATATAAATATATGAAATATATATTAATTAATAAATCTATATCCATTTAGATAGATAGATAGATTCATTAACATTTTCAATGTTAATGAATCTGGGGGTGGTACATCATGTCAGCTGCCATTAATAATTTTTATTACTTATTTTCATAAGTAACTAGATAAGGGGCTAAATTCGTTGAATCTTTTTGAATTGCTGATCATACGTCATACGTCCACAGTGTACCCCCCCCCCCTCACCCGAGATGCTAGCTGGGATTGGATCCAGCATTCCCAACAGCTCTGACTGATGAGTGGTTGAAAATGAAACCAATGTCATTTGCTTTTGCAGCTGTTCTTCTAATTTGTTAGATACAAATTTTATGAGTATTTTGGTAAATATTAGTGCCAGAATGGATGAGATACCAGCAGAAAGCTCATTTTTAAAGGACACAAATTAGGATCAAGGTGTAAAATAAATAAATAAATAATTGGACATTTACACTTACATTTAAGTCAGTGGATATGAAAAAAGTAATTTAATTAACCTGATGTTTTTAGAGTATAGCGTCAGTGTCTGCATCAAACAACCAATAACTGTGGTACAATAGATAACAGTAGAAGCTGAAAGACATCGCTATTCGGTAGACAGTGAACAGCTGTGGGAAAAACAACATAACCAATTTTTCCCCGGAAGGCTCTCTACATTTGGTGTTGGTTGGTCATGGGGTTTTCCAGCTCTTGGTCAGCAGCATATTAAAAGCTAAGTAAGACATTTAGTGTGAGTCATTTAGCCTCATTGCATTTGCTGCTGCAATAAATAAACCAAATAAATACTATTGTAGAACAAAATAAAGCCAAATGAGCTCTGTGAGGAGTAACTACCTTTTGAAATGACATCAGGAGTTGGCAAAGTATCCTAGTCTAGACTTAAACCAAAAGGATTTTGTTGCCAGAACCTGATGATTCAGGTTTATTTTATTTTATTTTTAAAGACAATGCAACACTGTTATATCACCCTAGGGCTGAATCAACACCTCTCTGTAAGCATTTTACAACACATTGTGATCAATGTGATACGACACATTGTTGTAACTCACCTAGGTAAAAAACAAGCAGAAAAGACATAAGTATAGCAGAAGCTCCTTGGCCATGGCAGTGTTGGATATCGGATGTCAGAAATGTGTAGAGAGACGCATTGTGTGAGTATCATGTTCTCCTTGTCTCTGAATGAAGAGCCTTCATAAGCCCATCCTTGTCACGAGCAGTCTAAAAGACTGCAATATAGTCAAACGCCAGAGATGAAACAAATACAGTGGAAGCCGCACTCATTTTCAATACCCCTCACGACTTGAATTGAACTGGCTAGTCAAAAAACATCTGAATCAACTTCTGTTTTTGCTAACAACATTGCCCATACAAATGCTGTACTTGGGTGGCCCGCCCAAGTGGATAAAGCCATTTGAGTTCAGCTTTGATAAATCTTAGAATGCACTACAGTAAGTAACTGGGGACTGCCATTTTAGGTTTTTACAGATGAGTGTTTCACGTAAGCATCAACTGTGTTACTTATGGAGGCTGGTCTAAAAGTGGAAATGAACCTTTTAACACAGAAGATTCCTATTTTTTTAACCATAAAAGCACCAAGAAGTATCCTGTGAGTAAGTACTTTTGCCCATTTTTCTAGAATACTTACAACCTTCAATATCCACATTATGTTGAAAGAATGTATTAACACTTAACAATGAAGGAACTGATTTGCTGACTTCTGACAAGAGTGCGAGTGGAATTATCGTAATGACCTTGTATCTGCTGTGAACTGCAGCTTCTCAGCTTTCAGAAATTGCTTGCATTTCTCTAATTGAGCAAACATTTGCGAATTTATGGTAATATGAAGTGCCGCGTGAATCTGTCGCCGGTAACAAGCTCGTTTAATAGGGTTAAATGGTAGTTTATGTTGTAAACTCAAATTAGCTTTAATGACACATAATAGAATATAATAAATTTTTATTGTCCACCATGGGGGGAAAATTGTGTTAGGACCTTGGGTTTAAGTAAACTAATTACTGCATAAAGTGGAAATGGCTCCAAAGCAGAAGAAAGTGCCACCTGAGCCATTTGTTTCAAATACAGTCTTCAATGATGACTGATAGGCAAGTCTGCTGTTACCTGAGATGTCTGAGGTGTAGCTGTCCATGTGTGCAGTAAAGTTATAGACTTCATGTAGCCTTATATCACAGAGAGAGCCATTTACTTTTATTTAGCTAATATGGGGTGATTTTCCTTGAGGTTGTAGTTGGTTGTTTAATGGAATATTCCTGTCATATCAGCATCTCTTCATTATGGAGCTGCAACTTAAAACAGTTGCAGCTATAGACCTGATCCAGCTGTCAACTGCTGGCTAAGGTCTCTTTAACCAATAAAAACACGTTAACATTTATTTATTAAAATTTATTTTAATATAAGACCATTCCTCTTCCTACAATATATTTTAATTGATAATGCATACCCATTGTAATATTTTGCATACTTGCTTACACACAAGGAAAATCTTTTGTTGAGTGATGGAACAATAGTTAAATTCTTGGGTAAGAACTGCTATATAAAAACAAATTTTCTGTTTTCTCCCCCCCCCAATATTGTGTTATTTTGTGGTAGTAACTTGTACTTCCCGGTCTGCTCAAATGGGGGCAACAAAGATTGACTTTTAGTCTTCAGCTCTCCACTGCATGATGAGATGGGCAAAATTCAAAAGCTGAACATCATAGGTCAGCATGTGTTCACCACTGCAGATTCGTTCAGACTTACATTGAACAAATAACAAAATGACAAACACTTGACACTGCAACATAATATATCACAGATTATTTCTGTCTACCCTGTGGATTTGGTTACTCTAAAATCATGCAGTGCAGTTTGATTAGCAGGAGGAAGTACTCGAGAAGTAAAGATGCCATATGACAAAAACTGTCATTTAACTCACATGACATGGTAAAACAATGTTTAAGAGACTTTAGCCTGTTAGACACAATGATCTCACTATAGCTAGCAGTTACATAATCTATATCACAGACAGTTTTGACAATTTCATTCACCATTTTCACCCACTTAGGGAAGTTTTCCCCCCTCCTGCCCCCTCTAAAGGGCACTATGTGAGGATTTTTGTTTACTGAAGGTTCTGTAGGAGGGCAGACTGGTGATATCTCATACATTTGAAGTGAATATTTTCTGCCTTTTCTGCTGCCAAAACAGAGGTAGTTTCATCTTATGCTTTGTCCTACTCCTACAGAACATCACATAGTTACTTTCACCCATTCAGTATTAATTACAGTAAAAAAAGGCTGCAAAATGATTTATGACTCTCACATTGGAAAGTAATTTGGTACTGTACTACACCCCCCCACACACACTTTAACAACTAGAAAAGAGAACAATTCTCCTTTTATGCACTCTCTGGTGTCCTTGGGCTGTACTTTGTGCTCTGTTGCATATCTAGTGTCCCATCTTCCATTGTTGAATCAATCGATGTACCTATTATGGGATTAGAAATCAGAGCCTACATTAAAGGGAAATTCCGTTTATGTGAAATACAATATAGTGGCTTCAGATATTCTACATTTCTTTTTATTTGTCGTTGACTTCATTTTGAATTGATAAAGCATTTATTTTTATCTCTTTTTTAAAGTTTAAGTTTGAAAAGGGAGTCTAAATCTACTCTGAAGCCACTATAGATAACATTTATACCACCTTTTTTATGGTGGAGTTATATTGCCATAAACTCAGGGAACAACTCAGTATCATGAAATTCTAGTAAATGTAGGCATATTCTTTTAAAAATGCTTTAGGTCTATGTCTCAAATATTCCCATATTTATTAATACCTTTTCTGACTAACTATATTAAGTTCTATTTAAAATGATTAAAAACTCTCTGAACATTAAATAAAGTGCTGTGCATATTTTGTCAGACAACCCAGAAGTTAGTTGTCTTGACAAACAGAAAGTTTTTGAAAATTCATTTTCACAAATGGACACCAATGTACATAAATGATATGAATACAAGGGATTTTTACCTTTTTAATTGGTTGTTTGATTGGGGGATGTTACCAAGCCAAATCCAAGTGTAAAACTAAGTTATGTAAAAAAGACCCTCCTACAGTATAGTATAGGGCTGTGAAAAACTGCATCAAGCATGACATGGTGAAAACAGCATTAAGCAACAAGCAATTTTGATTTTCAGACTCAAATGGGAATTGTTGTAAACTTTCTCATAAAAGAGACATTGTTCCTCTGTCCTCATTGCCCTCATTGTCCACGAGAAGCAGTCAGACTGTCTAGTCACTTAATGAGTGGATGCCAGTTACATCACTACTTACATGGAGTAGATAAGTGCCCTCTTTGTTACTGTACCTTAGCAGGACAACAATCACAACAACTGTGAATATTTCTTTGTCAGATCACTCTATTGATTGCCCCTGTACTAGCATAGATACTGTGGGATTTTATTCAGTTGCATTCATGAAATTTCATTTGTATGTAGACAGAATCCAGTATACTGTCTGCAGCCACATTCACTTCCTGGAACCATTATGGAAACCTGACCTTCCATGTCTATGAATTATTTCTGAAATGACTGTTTGGCAGATGTAAGGCTGACATAATTTACTGATTGGGATATTGCATCCTATTACACTCTGCAACAATCCAGTGTTCTGATGAATAGGTTTCTTAAAATGCCTATTACATAGTGATGTTCAGATGTCAAAAAAGACCAAGTAAAATTATTGTCGACAGAGATTAACTCTTGAGACAGTTGTTTAAAGCTAAAATGCAGGAAAATATTCTTTAAGATGAACTGAAGCTTATGATCTGATGAACTAAAAGTTCATCACACCTCCAGTTGTTTCTCACATCCTTGTATTCAGCTGCAACCCCCCACATCCTTTTTCTATTTACTGCAGCCTCTACCAGTTCTCTGTGAACTGGTCTTTTATGTCATCATGTTGGGCAAGTAGAGGGAAGAAGCTAACTTCTTCCGGGTGGACTCCAGATATTAAACTACATGAGACTTGAGGGTTACAGCTTTATGAAACAACTGGACATCTGGCTCTCGTGCTGTGGCTTTTCGCCCAGTAGGGATTCTAAGCATTTCCTATCACATCAGGCTTCTAATTACATGGCGTGAAACCTAAAACCTTTCATGACTGTCTTATGCTTTACTCCCAGGAAATGACTCATTGTTTTTCAGTTAGACCTCAGGTCAGGTGATGTATTTGAATGTAAGTGTAAGTACACTTCAGCTGCAGAATAATGGTCTTGATAGGACATATGAAGAGTAGGTTAACTTGATGCAAGACGAAACAAACACTGTGAGATAAGAGATTAAGTTGACATCTTTATTGATTCCCTCACTCTGCCTCATCCAGTTTCCCATTCCCCTCTCCAAGTGAATGTTCACAGCAGCATAAAGTAAATTAGCAAATTAATAAGCTGCACATATAATACATAAGTTGAATGTGTGTGTTTGCATACATACATGTGAGATAATACTCCAAGGCGGTGTATGGTCCAACTGCCAGTATATGCCTTTAAATCAGCCCTGCCCACTGCACGCTGTGCACACTGGGTCAAATAACACCACTTAGGAAGTGAGGAGTTGTATATGTGAGTGTTTGTGTGTAAAACTTTCCTCAGTGCAGCAGCTCTGGGTTTCCTCCTCTAGCTGAACAAAGGCTGACACTACCGTCTTTTGTTGGGTGTCAGACAGAGCGACATTCCTGGGAAGAGGATCTGGCTTCAGGCATAGAAACAGCCATATATATGTACACATACACTCGTGAGCACAAATGCATGTCATGCTTTATGCTGTTGTGTGTGTTTGTGTATACCGCCCAAATTGGGCGGGGCAGTTCTGCTCTTCCTTATTTGGATAGTTTGTGCAAGGGGGGAGGGGGTCACATGGGTGTACAGTAGAGTCCTAGCGATAGAAACAAAAATTCAGGAGGGAGACCTGATATCTTTCCAGCAGAGTATAGCCCATCAGGGCTGGAATTCAGAGAAAAAAGGAGTAACAGCTATTGGAAAGAGCGAGAGAGAGAGAGAGAGAGAGAGAGAGAGAGAGAGAGAGAGAGAGAGAGAGAGAGTGAGAGTGAGGAGCAGCAGCAGCAGCATAACGGAGAGGGAGGAGAAAAGCAAAAGAGATAAGAGTGACAAACAGGAGACATTGAGCGGCAGCACATGGTGTAAAAATGCCCACTAACTTCACGGTAGTCCCAGTGAAGGACAACACAGGAAATGAGAAAAAGGGGAATGAGGAGGACGATGTGAATGACAATAATGTACTGAAAGAAGAAGAGGAGAACACCAAAGGTGAGATTAGGTATTTTATTTTACTCCATCAGGTGGTTTATTATTAACGTATTAATTCTAGGGACACCTTTTTATGTCAAACACATTTACAAGAGTTCTGTTCTCATGTAAGTCATGTAAGGTATTTGCATCTTTTTAAAGGTGGAAGACCTCTTAGAGAGGTATCGCTGGAAAATTCCAGAAGTTGTTTATAAAATCCAGTGCAAGTGCATAATGTGGCTTCATTGTATGGGTCAAACTTGCCTATATTTTTTCAGAAACTGTTTATGGGCTGTGTGTGGGTGGATAATATGTAGGGAAGAGAGTGAATTTTAGGGAAGCCTTATTCAGTTTCCAGCAACTGCGTGAGATGAGGGTTTCCGTCTCACGCCATTGCCACAAAGGCAGTGTGACATGAATTTTTATGTTTCCCATTGTCTCAAATCACTGTCCTTTTTCTCACTGTGCTCCTCGAACCCACTGACTGCCAGTTTATTTTTGTTTGTTTGTTTTTATTTCCAGTGTAGTGATTCTATCTAATTCAAATTTTTGTTCTTTGCTTTGCCACATTTCTTGTTGTTGTAGAAATAAACATAGTAGCAACACATATGGTCTAATTGGAACACTCATATCCCATTTCTCTGTTGATTACCCTTGGCATGCAACCTCTAGCATGGCTCATCCTTTTGAGACTTAACAGTGAAGTATAGTATGTGGGGAAAAATAAGTGGATAAAAGAACTCTTCCACAATGCCTTGGCTCAGGCATAACACACTCCAATGTGAAGTAAAAATGCATATAAGATCAGGTAGGTTTAAAGTTTAGCAAATCTGTCCAAGTTTCAAATTGGGGAAGTAGAGTTTACTTAGGTGTTGTCTGTATTTATTGATTGCTTTCATTGGTAGAAGGCCACAAGTTAGCTTAACTTTGCCCCGTGACCTGATTATGTTATTTCTGTGACACAAATTCACCTAAGCCTTTCCTCAAGCGGGTTTTTTTTTTCTTTTTCTTTTCAAAAAGACTTCCAAATTTATGTAACGTGTTAGTCCAGTTGGAATGGCCTTTGGCCTCGGCAGACCTGATATCAACCTGTTTGAAGGTACACAGCCAGTGTAGCATTTAAAACATCTGTTTTTCTAGAATATTCAGCCAGGAGAGGTGATGGAGTATTTAACAAACTCCACTCTAATAGCCCACATTTTGCCAGATTATTGTCAGTTCAGATGCTGCTTTTACAGCGGTTAATATGGTGCTGTGAAAATAAATTCACAGTATTTAATTTCAGCTGGAATTAAATGCTACATATCAAAATTATGTGCTGCAACTTATAGTTTATTGAAGACACACAAATGCACACTGTTTGTAAACCACACAGTGCTGTAGTACAATTAAACCATTGCATACCTTTTAATTGTGAATGTCGGGTTAGGCTCTCTGAATGGTGATAACGTAGATGTTGTACCAAATTGGATGTATTCGACCCTTTGGCTGCAACTTTTTTTCTGTGGTTTTACAGATCGGGTGGCTGTCATCCTGAACAACACCTTCGTCATTTTATTTATAACCGAAATACTCCCACAGTGAAGATATCACTCGGCTTTTGGGTTGGGTTGGTTGGGTCTGCTATTGGTCCTGGCAATACAGCCTGTTTTTTGAGCACCTTTTTTTTTTCCATTCTGGCCCCTTAAAAACAAAAATACCCCAAAAAAAAAAACAAAACCCTAAACTAAAACTTAAAAAAAAAAAAAAAAAAGTGTACCCTTGGAGGTTTTGTCAAGAGCCTTTTTTTTTCCGGCTGCAGGGACTGAAGTGAGGTTTTCTCAATGGTAATTCGCCATTAATAGCCCTCTTTTACTCTTTTACCCCACTTTGCCTTTTTTTTTTTATCTCAGTATAAATCTGACTCTATGGTTGAATAATACTGACATTTCAAATTGCGGTTAATAGTAAAATCCCAACCCTCTGCACATGAATGGATTCAAACTTATCATCAATCAAAAGAGAGGATGCAGATTATATATGTTTGTGTTTGGGAAAAACTTGATACAATTTGGACGCTGAAAAACTGGGTGTGTCATTGATAGCATACATATTGCTGGCTTTTGAGCATGTGCTGGACTCAGTGAAATGGCAGTCCCTGTTATTGATTATCCTGCTGGCTTGCTTCCTGTTGGCTGAGTAGGGGGAGGTGATCTCCTCCCTGTGCTGTAATGTAATTGAGTCCAGTTCTCCCCATTTACACTGAATTCCCTCTTTGTCCTCCTCACTTTTTGGTTCTTTAAAATTCCATTGCTTATTCTCTCCTCAAACTGATGTTATTCTCTCAGCTAAATCTGTTTCTTGTGAACCCATAATTAGGACGTCCAGTTTTACTTATGGCAACATAGTAATGCCTCAAGGGTAAAGCATGGAGCAGATAATTTCAACCACCTTATTATCTTTTATGCTTTATAGAGTAAATGTTTTTCTACCTCATAGTTTGTCATTTGCCAAATAAGAAATGGTCTAAAGCTTAGAATTATACATCAGTGAAATGGTAGCTGTTTCTTCCAAGTTTGCCACACAAATGCAAATTTAAGCAAATGTCACTAGCTCATGCCTCCTGACCTGAACTTTGTTTTCATCAGCTGGTTGGGTGTGTACATAAAGTTAAATTGTATTCGGCCTACCCCATTTAGCTTTGATAGAAAGCCAAATGAAAAGAGAAAAACAACAAGGGTCCATATGAAAATGCAAGACTGTAAAAATGCCAGTGTGATTTTTTTATTTTATTTTATTTTTTTGTTTGTTTGTTTGTTTGTTTTTTGTCCTAGTATAATAATTAGTTGTGCCGCTCAACTTATATCAATCTCAGAACACATTGAAACATGTTTCAATGTATCAATATCAATATCAATATCTTGATTTGTCTTCAGCCAGTGAAACACTTGTTAATCAATGTGGTTGACCTCGGCTGTACTTTAGCTGCACTTTAGCTACGAAAAACTTTAGTGTTGTTGCAGAGATTATATGTCTATTTGACTATGCACCTCAGAGTACTGGAACAAATGTTAGTTTCTTTGGAAATACCAATGTTTTAGTTATCTGTGAAGAGTGTGTGGTGTTTCATTGGTTCATACATTCGGCTGCTTCTTTTTGCTCTTTTCACATTATCTAAAGTTCACTTATTAAAACTGAATGTTGTGATTAATTTATTCTGTGAGGAATATATGTGCCTTATTTTCCCTACCTGATAGGGCATACAAATTTTCAACAGATCGTGATTTTCAGATAGTGATCAGAATCTCTCTGAGAGTTAGTGGAATGTGAATGAATCCATGCAAGATTAAAAAAAAAAAAACAACCAAACAAACAGCTGTGCAGATGTGTTAAATAAAATGTTAAGAGCAAATGTCATATTTAGCTTTGTCCATGTTGTTGCTGGTCTTGCTCTGTTCATTCTGGCACATTTAAAATCCTTTTTGGTCCATACGACAAAGCTGCATAAAGCCCCACCTCATTATTAAACTGCAAAGAGAAGGTATGATGTGGAGCTTTTTTAGTATTTCATTATATGCTTTTAATAATACAACCATTGTTCGTGGTTAGTTATGACCTTGTTTACAGTCCTTTTTTACAAAGCTAAATAAAAGCCTGCTTTTGTAATGTACAACCTTATTCAGTGTTGTTTAAAATTTAAGCTAAGCAGGTTATCTGACCAAATGTCTGGGATGATGCTGCCTCTGTCCATTGGTCTGTGTGCCTATCTGTCCTAGACATGTGTTTCCTGTTTATTTCCCAGGCAGGTCTGGTTCGGTTTAAAGCTGTTTTCTATATGTGGCTGTCTGTATTTCTGTTTCTCCTTCTCTCCCTATTATGTTATCAAATCTGTTGTCTCATACATTTGCGTATTGCATAGTGGCTGGTTGATGTTGTGTTTGGATTTACATTTTTTAATATAAATAATTTAGGTGAGTAACGCAGTGTTATTTATACTGCAGCCTGTGTCCAGCCTGACTCTACAAAGTTGCTCAACTCTTTGTTTGCATTGGACACATTACATTACTGGTTGTTCCATCTGCAGCAGAGCAAGATAGTCCAACAAAGATATTCAATGTGCACCCCACATGGAAATCATGATATGTATTTTATATGTCTTTATATATATTTGTGTGTGTGTGTGTGTGTGAATGTATGCGTGGGAGGGGTGTGTGTGTGTATATGTAAATTTGCAAAAATATTAAAATTTCTGTGTTTTTCTGTCAAAATGGGGTATCGTGTGTTAATTAACGAGGAAAAAATTCAACTTAAATGATTTTAGCAAACAGTTGGGAAAAATGTATGGGGGTCTTAAAACTTTCTGTACCCACTGTATGCATGTATGTACATGGATATATTACATATATTAAATGAATATGCTATATTTGGAAATGGCTGCAGAGACAAGAAGAAGGGAGGAATGTTTGTTTCTAATACCTGTAAGGAGTGAATGACGCAATGAGACATGACAAAAAGGAATTATAATACCACACAATATAACACTAACACTGAAATTTTTGCAACTGATATGGAATGAGCTTTATTTTTGAAGGCCTCCACATGCTCAGTACCCCCCTTGTTAACCCTTAAGTATTTTCAAAATACTTGAGATGAAATCTAAAGATTTAGACAGATTTAGGCTGTTTGGGAAATCAAATCGACAAAAAGGGTTTTACTGGTGCACATGCTAAAGACAATAGATCCAGGGGCAGTGAGACTACATCTATCCTGCTACTTTACACACACACAAAACATGTGAACACACAAAAAGTGGCATAATATGCTCATTAAATAATCTCAATGGAGATGCCCAGTAAACTAAATTTATTGCCTCAATGCTGATTTGTCTCACTGGTGCTTGTTTTCTATTCAGTGATCTCGTCCCCCCCCCCGCTTTCCTGCTCTCAATACATTGTCTCTGATAAGTCCTTAAGTGAGGAAAAACATGCTTTTTTTGGGCCCTAATCTATTCATGAACTGTGAAAATGTGTTACACTGTTCAGTTCAGTTAAAATTTTCCTCTTAGGTTTCCTGATTTACAAGACATTGCTGTTATAATAATAAACAAACCAATAAACATGATTGGAGTAGTTCCTTGGTAAAAGTGAGGTTGAAGCCAAGCTACATTTAATTGCCACTAATGCTCCTACCATTGGATGTGGTAAATAATAATTGATAATGACAATTTTACTGTGTGCTGCGAGTATAGAGCCAATACTATTGATGTGCCTACATATCCACTGTCACAAGTATCAAGTGTCAGTTTAGTATAGGTATCCCATGAACATGTACACAGGTGCACAACAGTGGTTTGGACATAAAGCAGCTTGTACGTGGTGCTAAGTATTCTTGATTTGCTTTTACGTCAAAATTTTACTCCAGTTTTGAGGAAAACAGGCACTGATATACTAGGAAATTATAGTTTCTCTGCTAATTGTTATCGGTTACCTAATTAATCCAAAGCCAAGAGTAATGTAATGCAGGTCAAGTATTTGTTTGACATTAAGCTACTGCCAACTAATGAATATCATTCTTACTGCTGAACTGATAATATTGGTGAAATAGGGCAGTTCCCCATGTTGACCATTAATAATAAAAATAATCAACATTCAGGCAGCACGGCAGCATAGAGTTTAGCACTGTTGCCTCACAGCAAGTAGCTCAGTTTCTGGCCTGGGGCCTTTCTGTGTGGTGTGCGCATGTTCTCCCCGTGCCTGTGTTAATTTCCTCAGAGTGCTCTGGTTTCCTCCCACAGTCCAAAGACAAGAATGTCTAGGTTGATTGGTGACTCTATATTTCTTGTAGGTATGAGTATGAGTGGTTGTTTGTCTCTCTGTCTGTGTCTATTTGTTGGCCCTACAATGGACCTGTCCATGGTGTACCCGGCCCTCTACCAGAACATTGGCCTTGTATTGGCTCCAGCACACCCCAGGACCCAGAAATGGATAAGCTTGAGAAAATGATTGAGTGAGTGAGAAAGTCGCCATCCAGCTGAGCTTTGTCAGTAATGGCTGTACACATTTTTGCATGTGTTTGACCTGTTTTGCCTCTGAAAGGAACAAATAGGACTCTGTGTAGGTGCTTTTTTCGAAAATAATTAGAACCTTTAGTGAGTCAGTAGTAGTACTAAATAGTTAGACATTTCCCTCTTCCCCTCTAAATAACCACAACCATCATTTACAAAAGATAACTAAACTAAAGAAAGAGGATGCTGGGAATAATCAACATCTGTTTCCTATTGTCCTTCATATCCTGAGAAATTGTCTTGGCAACATTTAAACACTGGGAGTAATCACAGAAAGGTTAGAGCCCGCCCTGGTCTGATCCAGGAGGATATTGTAGGATAGTGACACCATCTGGTGAGGGGAAAAACTAAGCATAACCCTGGTGAGAAAGGGGCTCACTGTCTTAGTTTCTCACTCTGTGTGATTTTCAAAATTTCTCTGAAATCCTATGAGCAGAATTTCCTTTCTTTGCTTGTGAGAAGTCACAATGTTTCTTTGTCATCCTCACATGATCATGATCATGTGCCCTTTTAGTCAGAGCAAATTGAAATGAGTTGATGGACTAAGCAAATACAGTTTTGTTATATTTGACTGTGTTTGTATACTTTCTTACTATTTGGAATTAATGTGTGCTTTTTTTTTATTGCTTTTAAAACTTATGCTGTAATAAGTGCATTACACTGTTAAAGATTTGATGTGAGAAGGTGCATATAACACCAGTTGTGTTGATCACGTTTGCATTTGGTATTTATGTGAAATTGATCATAAAATGTAATTCATTATTATAAAGATTTCACTAAGATCTTACCGTCTCAATGAAGGTATCACAGTCTTGATTGTAAACCAGCTATCAATTGAAGTGACATTATAATTTTGACCTCCAAAGTTGGAATTGAGGATGAAGCCACACACCCAATGTCATGTCCTGCAGATGTGCTAAGGGGGAAAACACTCAAATGTTTAAGTGCGGCAAGTCTATATTACTTCTTCTAAGTCGAATCTACAGCCAGTTAAGAGACACAATGACAACTACTGATATAGAAGACACTAACTGAACTGAACCCTCTCCTGAAATCACCAGTGTGGAAATATCTAGCTTTTTATGCCCTCGTCTGCATTCAGAGCTAAACTCTCACAAAATCCACTCTCACTTTGAATTTTGTGCATCAGACATGCAACTTTAATCAGTAACGGAAACTTTAAGGACTTGAGCATTTAATTAGCATATTGTAACCATGCTATGAAATGCAAAGTGGGTCACATCTCACCCAAAGGTGTTGACGTCCATGTATAGTAACTTTCCACTTCACTGGTGAAACAAGTTATTGTTACGTCATATTGTTAATAAGTTGGATAAATTTGACTTGGACTGATTGAATTGAAATGAAAAAGTTAAGAGTTATCGTGGCATAAAACCTATGACACTACACCAGATTAGACTATTCTAAAAATGGTATAGTCATATGTGCTTAACGGACAAAAAAAAGATTAAGAATTAAATCAAATTGTGGCTTTAAAATTGAAAATGAAAGCAAATCGAGAATCTGGAGAATGGTGATATCCCTGTTTATTCATCTAAATGAGATTTGTGTATTTATTACTCTTCTTTGCTGTGGCCCACTCCAGATCCAAGCCTAGTCTCAATAGCCAGAGTGAAAGCATCACACTCCAGTCATGTGATGTGCCTGCTGCTATGTGAGTGCAAAGATGGTAGTTAAGCACTGTCAGTGTCCTAAAGCACAAACAGAACAGTAACAGGAAGGCGAAATACACACAAACACACAAATACACGTTACAAGAGCGGCTGCAATTGTAACTGGCTATGCACTGTAGTAGTCCAAAAACCTCATAAAAGTATCTTAAGTATCTGACAACATGTGATAGGCTGTTAGTAGATATATTTTCCCCCCATATGTTGTCATGTAGGAAATGCTTTCACTACATTACTGCAATCATGCCACCATGAACCTTTAACGTATTGCATGGCGCATTACTGCATAAATGTTAGAAACAAGTTGTCACAAGTCTCAAATGTTGACAGTATCATTTTAGCACATGAATGTTTTGACGACCTCTTTTCAACATTTAGTTAGTTTACTCACACTATGTTCTGTGTACACTAAGATAAGTTTCCATCTTTCCCGCAAGTACTTTGTTGCTCCACTTGCCACTGTTTTTAGCATATATTGCCATTGCTAACTTTTCCTACCTTCTTCAAGTTTAATGTGAGATGAGAATACTTGAGGTCCATTAAACTGCCCTCACCAAAAGCAGTTTACGATCAGTGGTTGACCTGCAGAGTGTTTCCAAAGCCAGTTGACTGTCATATAATCAGACCAGAGAAATTTTGTAAATCTCTATCCACAATCTAGTATGGATGATTTCATTCATCCAATAAATCTTTATTCCCTATATTGACAATATTACAGACTCAATAACCCTTGTCTCTGACTGTTATCTATGCCCAAGCTGTGTGTTGCATAACAGCAACAGTTGTTTACCTGAAGGATTTAAAAGCTTAGGACATCATTAAGTGCAACACAGACACTTATGTGCGCATACACACACACACACACAAAGATGTACATGATAACTCCTAACAGCAGCCATGTGACATCAAACCAAGTGAAGCCTGATACTACTAAATCCATCTTACTGTGTGATTTGATAGTCCCTCTTTAAGCTCACCCTTGACACATCTGTCAGTTTAATGACACTGGCAGCGGATGTTCAGTTTTGTCTTCACATTGTGGGTGAGCTGGATAGATGGAAACGATTAGCAACAATTCTACTGTAAAACGGAAGTAACTTAGATGCCTTTAAAGGTATTGCCACAGTCATAATGCATCTGTGTCTGTAGCCCAGAGTATAGAAGTGGCTTGTGTCACCTAAATCACCAACAATCAATGTATTTCAGCCTGTTGAAGGTCACTCACATGACTGATAGGCAGCCAGTGGCCAAAAGACCACAGCAGAGCAAAAACTACAATTTGTCTGTGCCTTCAAAGTCATATTCCTCCACTCTGGAGCTTGGCTCCACCTTCTGTGTTTTATAAAAAGTTCAGGATTAGCCTAATCTGTTTAAGTGATTAGAAACCACTTTGCATGCTTTAAGACAGGGAAATTAATGGGCAGCCAAGACAAAGGTAGATGACAGCGTACGGGGTTAACAAAAGGTTTGGGGGAAGGGCAAGGGCAGAGATTCTTTGACTTTTTGTCAATAGCAGTCTAGTGCAGTCTGTCTCAACATTTTTTGTATTTATTTATTTTTTTTAAAGAAGATACTTTCTTAATGCTTTGTTTTTTTATTACAATGGTTGTCTTGCAATCAAATTAAATATCGGGATGATGTTATTCTGTATGTGTTCCTGTGATAATAAACCAAAATATTATTGGTTAAATGTCACTCATATTTAATGATTTAATTATAATAATTGTAATTAATAGAGTTCTTGAGTACAATATTCCAACTCATATCAACATACAGTCTTTATAGGGATACTGAGCCTTAGTCAAGTTTGCTATTGTGTTATTAAACAGCGGTCTGTAACCATCAAAGTGTACGCTTAATAATTGAGATACACAAATTGTTAAGCTGCATAGAGGCAGCCTGTGAAATACATTTTGTTATCACTCCCAGATTTATGTTCCTGTGAGGTCCCTGATTTCCTGATTTGCTGATTAGTTGACTGCTCCACCTCTTGCACCCTGGAGGTCAGGCAGCAGGTCAGAAAGTAAATGAAGCTGCCCAGTCAGCCAGCACCTGCAGTTTAAAATAGTATAGCAGTATTGATTCCAAATTGTAGACTGTACAGGTTGGATTTCTAGTGCTGCCACTGTATCCTCAGCACCACAAGCTCACAAGTGTGCTTTCTGGTTGTTTAACTGACTCTTCTTAGTTTTTAAGCTTCCTCATACTGTCTCATTTCTTGTTTATGTTGTTGTTTTTTTCTCTTTATATCCATACATCCTTCCCCATGTTGCCACAGCCCTAATTTGTGTAATAGTCTAGGTTTGTTTAACTACTGCTTTTTTTTTCCCCCGCTTTCTGTGCTCCACCCCCTGGGTGTGTTTGTTAAAACATGTACGTGTGTGTGTGTGTGTGTGTGTGTGCGCAGGTCTGTTGGTGGGAGGGTGAGGGTGCTCTATGATGCATGGCTGATGTCGCTGACATCGTCATCACAGGCCACTCTCCACACACAAACACCCACACACACTCAGAAATAGCTGATCCTCACATTATCCACACAGCACAGGCAGCATCCTGACTTCTGCACCTCACTAGCAGTATCTGTATATTTTGGACCCAGGGACCACTGCTAGGACCCTCTCCCTTAACCCCCCTTTTTAGCCCAGCTCCTTATAATGGAGCAGAGGGGAGGCTCTCGGCGAAAGGGTGAGTTTCTAAGCTAGTCCTCCTTCTGTTGTCCTTCACTTGTAAAACTATGTTTGGGTTAACAAATTATGCCGAGTATATTTTGTAAAGTCGGCAACCATATTAATATTTTCATCAGTAGTGTTATTTTTAATTTTCAAATTCCAAATTTACAAGGATGGCATTTTTGATGAGCTTTCTTTTGCACACCTGTATTAGAGCTAGCTGTTTGTCTTGTGCAATAATACTCCTCAAGATATTTTGCCCTACAAAAGGAAAGACTTGCTTTTAAGGAGGTATTAAATGGTCTTTGCATATGATGCAGTTGCAAGAGTGATGTAATAAGCAAAGAGCTTTGTGGTGCTTCTGCTCTCAGAGATGCACAGGATCAGAAGTCATGATATGGCATGAAGTGTGATCCTGTTAGAATCACTGTTAGCACAGACTATCATTTATATTCTGAGAAATCCACCCTAAAACTATATGCAACAATAGTGCAACCATAAACTGCATATAAATTAAGGGCATTTGTTTTAAGCTTCTAATTGTATGTTTCTTTGTAAAATCATCTTAAGCTTAAAGATTTTGACTTGCAGTGTCTAGACCTGCAGTACATCTCCTCCATCCATCTCTTTTCTTTTTTCTTTTTTTTTGCTTGGTACAATGAGACCTGGGCTAACTCTGGGAGTGTTAGGCAGCTTAAAGTGTCATCACAGTGTGCAGCTTAGTGGATATAAATAGGACACATGGTCCTTTATTACCACAGTGACCAGATAGGCTGAGCCAAACCACTAGCATATCCTGAATGTACCTGTACCTGCTGGTGAATCTGTTAATGAAGTTGATGAAGTCTGACTCAAAACTCTCCGGTGAAATGTGCTGTGGCAGCATCGGGGAATTGCCCTCCCTTATGTAACATCATTGACTCTAATGGAAAAGAAAGCTCTTTTAATCTCACATGTTGCAGTATAGTGCACATAATAAATCAGGCTGTCAACTTTTAAAAAGTAAATGAAAATGATTGATTTTTTTTAAATTTCTGTATTGATGTGTACTTTGTGTCTCCTTGACATGAAATTTCTGAACAAATCTTACTAAACAAATCCTTAACCCCCCCGCCCCCCCCCCCCCGTTTTTCTCCTTGCTTTGCTCAAAAGCCTCCTTTATTGGTACGCTTTCATACTCTTTAATCAATTATTATGAAGTAGGCATTCAGTGAGTTAGAATTACACATCTGTAAAATGTACATAAATCCCAGTGAACTGGTTTTGTGTCTTGTTAATGTGTATCATCATGTGTTTTACCATGGTGTTCATTTTTTATTAGATACAGTGATGGCCTAACTCTTGGTACATGCACACTGATGCCAGACTTTTCAAGGTCACCTAATGTTCTATGGCACAAGGAGACTCAGCTCCTACAGAAGTAGAACATGTGCACGCACGCATGCACACACACACACACACACACCAACACCTGCATTCATTCATTCATCTACAACTACACAAGGGCTTTCACCTTTCTCTCTTAGCCGTTTATCATACGCAGATCAGGTGGTTGCTTGGATTCTGTGTTAGTCTCTTTTAAATAAGGTGTAAACTATTTATCACCAGCGTAATAATTTTTCTGAGGCCATATTCAGCTTTTCTTTTTTTTCAACCGGATTGCTGACCAAATAAAGAAAATTAATGTAATTCTAAAATATGATGCTTTGGTTCCGATGAAGCAGCCCCTCCTTCTCTGTAGTAACCTCTCTGTCCTGAGTGTTGTCCCACCTGCAGCACCACTTTATTGGTTACATGTCATGGGTAATAGGTTATCAATTCTGGAAGAAAACTGTTTTTCAGAGGTAAAGAGAGAAGATTTTTACCAAAGTTCCAGACAAGGGCTTAATCTTGGCCACCGCATATCAAAATAAATTTTAGTTAAGAAGTAAAACTGTACTCAGACATGAAAAGGAAATATCAGTAATGCATAATTGCATACACAGTTCGAAGGAGAGAACGGCAGTGAACGCAACCAGTGACTTCGGTTGATGTTTTGTATGATGCTGTTGAACTGTACTCCATTATACAGGGAGGTGTTCCCTCTGTGTAGTCTATATTAATGGGGTATACAAAATGTTGTCAAGCTGTTTATATAAAATGATAATCATCAACTTTATGCATGTATCAGTTCAAGATATTTGCTATAGATCATCTTGTATTGTAGTAATTGGTATCAGAAGAACATAAAATCTGATCAGCTGATCTCTAGTTTAGACTTATTGAATTTCAAAAGTATTGAAACCACTTTATGATACAACTGGCTGAAATCAGCTAACAGATCAATCATCAATAATAAAGGTGTGATTTGTTGTATGCAGAGTTAATTGTTCCAGAGAGAGTGAGTGTCTTCATGTATTGAGCGTTTTTGAGCTACATACAATACATGGACATTGTAAGCGTTATGGTTTGGCGCTATATAAATAAATCTGATTTGGTAAGTATTCATCTGAATCTTTAGTGTTGTCACATGACGAATGTGTCTCTTAAATTCTGGGCGGAGAGTTTGTGGCTGAAAGTATGCACCTGCTGCAATTGAATATGGGCTTATCAGAAAACCATATGCAATGTAGAGCTGCAGCTCTGGCTGATGATTCAGTGGGTTCATTAATGCAACAACCTTTTGCTGGTACAGCTCTTCAGGTCTGTTTTATCTGTTGTTTGAGAATTTGTTTTAACAACAATGGGGGGAAAAATAGGTTCTGTAGTGACTAATATCGATTGAGCGTTTGTCAACACACCGTCCAGATCAAAATGATCAGCTCTAGGTTCATTTGCAATTTGTGTTAAGAATAATTGCAGGCAGGTCATAAAGTACTATTGGACATTACTGGCTACTACAGTTATTACTACCATTAATAAAACTAGTTTTCAATCCAGATATACGTTTGTTGGTAAAGAGGTGACCCTGCTCAATCTGACATCTCTTGGTCCACACAGAACAGAATGAAATGATCGTTAATGTCACAAAAATAATATTCACAGAAAATCTCATTCTCCTCTACAATGTGTTTTTAGGTTTCATAGAATTCAAACAGCATTTAGGGTGAAGTGCTTTGAAACAGAAACTTAACTATGATGCTGCTCTAGTCATTTGTGTGTTTGTGTGTGTTTATACACACAAATGCATCCATTCTATTACACACATAACAGTCACATTATGAGTCAGATGAATTAAAGTCCCACTTCATCAGAGACAGTGTGGGGCTTTGAAAACCACAAATTTTTGTCATCCATTATCAGTTTCTACAGATCACACAGATAAACACCATCATGTGCATAAATAATTTTATATATCTAATTTGCTTCTTTTTAAAAAATTTAACCATGTAGTGCGTATTCAGCATTTGTGAAATGGCATATGAAAACAGCTGATGTCCGGAAAAGAGGATGGGTAATTATGTCAAACAGCAAAATGACACCTTAGCAGTCACCACAACTGAACTGGGTTTCTCATGGGTACAAAGACTTCTCTCCCAAATTTACAACCCAAAAAGCAGGGCAGCTTTTTGCTATGAGACAATTTGCCATTAGTCATTCACTTCTTTACTATAAAAGTTAGCAAATGCAAGTTTTTCTGCTGAAGGCTAGTGTTACTCCACCTTTATGTTCTGATATAATAATTCTCAGATATTTGAACTCCTTTTCACTTCATAAATGCAGCGAAATGGAATCTGATCATGTTTGGATGTGAACATGAATATCAAGGAAGCTGAGGAAATCAGTCCAAGATAATTGGTAACGTGTAGTGTGCACTGAAGCTAACATCTGTTAACTAGGCCAGAGTGTTGTCAGTGCTACAGTATATAAATCTGGACCATGTCCCGCAGGACTATTCGCTACAGCAGACTAAAGGACACTTACAGATACTCACATTATATGTAGACAGACTGACTTGATAGCGAGATCGACACCTTCCATTACTTTGCCCGTTGTTTTTTGTCCCTGTAAAATTTTTTTTTTTTTTTGTGCAGTCAGTGTATACTGCAGTTTTTATCTGGTAACTGCTGGCAGGGTTTTGAGCAGTTGCCATCTTTGGCTAGTTTGGAATTATCATGTGGAAATGCAGCTGGAGGGAAGATTTAATAACATAGTGGTGTAAAATTTGTTGCTACTCAGCCATTCCAGTATTTACAGATTCACAGGGGTCATTGAATGTGTGCAACTGTTGGAGGATGACATTTCTATGAAAGAGATGCAAATAGAAGCTGAAAAAAAAGGGCAGTCATTGCCATACACAGAACAATTAGATTAAAAAATGAGATTGAAGGTACATTTGGTGTTTCTATCAGTTTATTATTGGAATTCCAAACGAATGTTTTCTCTTGCTTATTGTAAAACGGGTGCTTTTTGTGTCTATCTGAAAGTCTGAATGTATTCCCAGGTAGCAGTTGCCTCTCACAGGGAACATTTTTATGTATACCTCAATAAAAAGTGAACTAGGGCTGCCAAAAGAAGAGGAGCAAAAGAAGACACAGGCTAATCCAAGTTCATGTAAAATCCTTAAACCACTTACTTTGTGAAGCTGGAATATAACCATAACCAATTATATTAACGAATCGGCTGTGTTAGACGTGGTCTAATCATTTTATATTGAGTTGAGGATTGCAATCACTTCCTGTCAATAGTCTAAATCAATTTAGCCACATGCTCATTCTAAAAGCAGAAACATCACCTGACTGGGGAAAAAGTCTTGCCAGTATTAGCCTGCTGCCAGGTCTCAAAGAGGATTAAGCGAGTGTCGCTTAAGACAATGTCTACCTGTGGTGTGTAGCATCTACAGAGCTAAGGGATTTGTAGCACAGTCACACTGTATCATATAAAATGGAAATTACCTCACATTCATTCCTTGTCATCCCAGTTTATTGAAACATTGTGCTTTAACCTAATATGCTCTGCTACCCCACTCCCAGACTGTGTTTTAAAGAGCCTCATAGTACAAGGACATAGTGACTTTCCCTGTGATTACCAGCGAGCTAAGCCATGCTGCAAGCCTCTTATTCCCCCAGCAGCTGGATCAAGCAATAAAAGTTATCCATGAAATCCTCATTGCAATCTGGGTTCACAATAGCTCCATGGATGGCTGAGGATGTCCAGGGAAAGAGGTGTGGTTGGCCGTGTAGGCAGGTGGAAAATTCCTGAAAATTCTATACGGTGGAGAATGTTGTAGTCTCTTGAGGCACTGAATTCAAGTTCAAAACAAAATGTAAAACATACCAACCCAGCCAGATGTCTGTAAAACTAAGATTAAGTAATGGTGGCCCCTGAGGGTTTTTCTTCATCATTGATTCATAGTAATGAATGCTGTTATCAGTGATGGCATATTTCTACAGTAAAGTGTCTGCAGGAATGGCTGCATTTGATGTATCAAGATGTTAAGTTTCTTTCCATCCTCCACTGTCCTTGGATTGATTGTAAGTGGGTGTGTAGGCACCACCTTTGGCTTGTTTACTTCCGTATTTTCCCTTTTTAACTCCTTTTGATTTTCATCTTTGAAATGTTTCTCTTTGGCTTTTATAGTATTTTATTGTTCGCATGCAGTGCAACATTTTTGTATGTTTTATTTAAAGCCTTACACCAGCAGAGTTTCATTGTTATCACTGTTGTATGGCAGAACTGGGATCTGTTTTAACGACATACATTTGCTCTCATCTACATCTCTTTGAGGCAGCAGCAGTCTGAATGTAATGTTTTGGGTTTTTTTTTTTTTTTTTTTTTTTCATTTAATTGTCAAAAAATCTGATTGTGTGATTCAAGCAAATTGAATCTGCTTCAGTATGCTCATGTATTTTTTTTCTTCCTTTGCAAGATAAAATGGTGTAAAGAAGCTCAAACAGATAATCCTTAGCTAATTTAATGACTTGTATGCAGGTGAGATCCCTCACAGGTTAAACTTGGGTTTTACTACAGCATGTTGGGTATCTTTGCACTCATAGGTGCTAGAAGAAGAGACACAGTATTGCTCAGTTTAATGCTAAAATGCCCTCTCTAATGATGACTTGGTTTCTGTTTGTTACATGCATTGACTGTGAGTTGTGGCTGATTGAGAAGAGATGGTCACGTACCAGAAAGATAACAGAATTTGTTTGACCTCAGGAGTCTAATCTCATGTCCTTTAGCTCAAGGGGTACAAGGCTAAAATGAGATCCACTTGTATTCTGTTGAAGTGTATTGTCTATACATATTCATTACAATTATGCATATTTAAATGTATAGGAGCAACAGCAAAGCGACTAGAAGACATGGTACAATAACCTGCACCGACAATCTCTTTATTTTTTACTAACATCTGATTGCACAACGTGAAGCCTCTTAAATGTCAAAAGACAAGCATTGTCTCATCAATGACAAGTGACAGTTTGCCTGAACAGTTGTCACATCCCTTTTATTTAGGTCGGCCTGCCTGACATACTGATTTGTAATTACTAGGGTTCTAACAGCATGTGTATTCGTCGTCTAACAGTTAGGCAAGATACTCACTGACAATACTGTGTCATTACTGGTCCCTGCAGTAATTTTTGGGGGATATTTTTTTTCCTTGAAATCAGAATTAAACCTAAATAGTATGCGCCCTAAGAGGTCAGCCACCAAAGTACTTATTTATCAAGTGATATGTGTATAGATCATTTGCCAAAATTGTCATTGTGAATTCTCTGTTACAAATCTTTACAGCCTATGTGTCGTAATTGGTATGAAAAACAAAGGACGTGCAAATCTTTGATGGGGAAAAAAAAAAAATTGTAGAAGCATGCTGTTTATATTTACTTATATTGCACTTTTATGACATGCACAAAAAATGACTGTTGTGTTTCCACAGGTGATGGTGTTCCAAAAGAAAACAGTCCTTTCATCAACAACACAGACAATGACAAAGGAAACAACTACGATGGCACCAACATGGCTCTTTTTGAGGTAATTAAACAGTTTTCACCATTGTGATGTTTTACTAAAGAAAGAAAAGTAGCTTAAAGCCATGAATGGGAAACTCCTAATTGTGGAGTAAAAGCTGCAAATTCACCAATACCCACTTTGAGTACTTAGTCACTGCCGGAATGTACAGTTTAAATTAGACCTAGCCTATGAATCCTGGTCCATTCATTAATGCTCAGTATGGTAAAACATCTGGGTAAGTTGTGGTGTGCTAAATAAATGGCACATGAGGGGAATGTACTAATTTTCGCTTTGCTCAACGTGTCAGTCAAACTGCTGTGTCAAGAAGCCAATGCGTTCCTTTAAGTTCATTCAGCTGCCTTTTTGCCAGGTGCTGTGCTCTGCCATTTGGCAGATCTTGCTACTCTGTGGTTACTGATCCTTATATAGAATCAATTAGCTACTGCGGCTTCTGTTTTTGCTGCGCTGCATAGAGCAGATCCAGCTCTGCTATTCTTAGATGCTTTGAATAGTTGGCAAACTCAATATCGTGTGGCCAATTTTGATCCTAGAAGAATTTGGTCTTCTAACAATATTCTAACCAGCTAAAGGTCAAATTAAAAAGTGAAAATTCTTTTTAAAATCCAATATATTTTGTTACTATTGCATATCACATGGGAATGCAATTGTTCAGTACATAAACATTCTTATTGCAGGAGGAAATGGACAGCAACCCCATGGTGTCATCCCTCCTCAATAAACTGGCAAACTACACCAATCTCACCCAGGGGGCCCAGGAGCATGAAGAGGCTGATGATGATGACGGGCCCAAGAAGAAAACTGTTAAGGTATAGCAGGAAGCATTCAATCATATGCGTATTAGAGCTTTAAGGTGGTCTTGTCCACATGCAATAAAGTTCCTGGAGGTTTAGTTTAGTTTATAAAGTTTATAAATGAGGTTAAATAAGAAATACAACACAGGCAGTCTGGCATCTCCCATTTGCTAGTCAGCATAAACTTCTGTTTGAACGTCACGAAAATCATTTGCACTGTTTCCCCTTGGAAATCCTTGGAAACTCTGTGACAGCAGCATCAGTCCCAGGCCACAGGGCTGGGCTGGGCTAGGCCTTGGGTACCACCCATTGGCTTGCATTTTGTTAAAAATTAAGTGGATATAGCTGACACCCATGTTCCCTCTAATTTTTCATGTGTCTCGGCATACACACAAGATCCCTGAGTATACTGAGGACCACTGTGAACAACATCAGATGTGCATGCTGTGGCCACACACCAGTATCACACCTGTTATAAACCCGGGGTCATAGCAAATTACATGGCTTATTCAAAGAATCAAATTACAGCAGCAATTTACATTAGTTTACTTTTAATAGGAGTGATTGCATGAGTGATGAAAAAGACAAAAATCTTGTCCATGAGATATTTGTAGTATGTTGTGTGAGAGTCCTGCTTTGGCCTGGTTGAGGGTCCTGCTCTGGAAGAAATGAGACCTTTCAGACATAACATTGTTCAAATTAAAACATTCACATTTTGCACAATGACATGTTTCACCACTTGTTCTTCTGTTTGCACATACCCTGACAGCCATTCCATCTTAAAAGAAGCGTATTTCTTTTTTACTTTGGCTTGGTGAGTGGATGTGCCACTGCCCGTTTGCTTAGCCATGATAAGGGTTAGCATTTGCGTCTCTTAAGTCCGCCACACTGTTCTTACCTAGCTAACCTGCACGGCACATATGGCTAAGGCACGTACACAAGCACCATCAATGCCATGATTGGTTTCATAGTGCAAATGAACCGTATCATATCATTGGCTGGACACTTGTCACTCACTGAGTTACATTGCAAAATGGTACAGAAAAAAATGTACTGGTCTAATTAATTTACAGCTTATGTTGGATTTAATTTTATGCGTTGCATAAATTTTCTTGTGCGCTGAGAATGTACAAGCAGTGTGTGATTGTGCACTGGGAACATTGGCTGACACCATTGTCGTCCCTCTCTGTCTGTAGCAGTGGGACCAGTACTGTACATTTGGAGATAAGTGACTGAAAAGGAGGCTGTGATTGATTTAGATTTTTTTTTTTCCCCAGAAAACTTTAATGTCTTCTGGTCTCCTCTTTTGCAAAACTAGTTTCTTTTAAGGAATGCTATTGTTTGGGATTTTCAACAACTTTTGTTACTGGGTAGGATGAAGTGGTTTATGTAAATGAAGGCTGTGTCACTGAGATGCAAGTTTTTCGTTTATTTCTAATGTTAGTTAATATTTATCAAACATTTTCGAGGAACATTCTTCACTTTGCTAATGGCAACAGCTTTTGCTTTGCAAGTGAAATGTTTACAATCAGGAACTTATCTCCTGCCTTCGGTAAACATTAGGAGTTGACCTATATATATATATTTATTTTTTTTTTTCCCCAGTGCTGATTCTTATACTGATTTATTGGCAATCAATGTCACCTACTGTGTTGTCATCACTGAAAGTAGGCTAAATAACAGACACCCTTGTATAATGCTGTACATTTTAACAGCATTGTAATCACCATCCCCTGAAATGGTCATATAGTAGCTGCAGCTCTAATTACCAGCATTGTTGTGTAAACTTTCCTCATCACTGCTTCACTTGAAATATTTAAATATAAAAAGTATTTGTGTCAAATTAATATCTAAACAATATATATAGCTCAGCTGCTACACTGACTTGTGTTAGGTCGATGACAGTGGATTATATATTGTCGTTTGTCAGTAAAATCCAACAATTAATGTATCGCAATGTTAATACTGAGATGGTTCATCACACATAAATTATTTTGGGTAAAATGTTGACATGACTTCATTTCCTGTTCTCCCTTTTTATTAACGTAACCCCTTTTTCAGCTCATAGTTGAGCATATTGCTGAGTTATAGTTCTCATTTCTGATATCTGTCTTGTATCTACCCCTGTCCCCTTTCAAGCTTTTAACAAACTCATCTGTTTCTCCACACAGAGTCCACAGATGGGCACCTTCATGGGTGTCTACCTCCCCTGCCTCCAGAATATTCTGGGAGTCATCCTATTTCTCCGCCTTACTTGGATTGTCGGCACTGCTGGCATCCTGGAATCCCTGGCTATTGTTGGCTTGTGCTGCTCTTGTGTGAGTGTATATATACCTTGTCACCTACATTGATTGCATTTCACTATATTTTATCCAAATTAAAGACTCGCCTTTTTTCCTTACCTTTCAATGTTGGTAATTTGAAAAGAAAGAGATTTAGAGTTTAGAGCCATGACAATCAGGGGGGAACGTAATGTTCTCATCCAGCTGTGTAGTGCATTATGGATACATTAACGCACAAAAGTGAATTAATCTGTGCATGAGCATTTTTGTCAACACTGCTAGCTGAAGCTGTTTCAACTTTTAATGGTAGACTGATGTAGTTGTTGGATTGACAGCAGAAATTAAAGACATGGGTTTACGGTGGCCGCATATCCCTCCCATACTCCATCAATGTGACTCTCCATTTCCCTTACACTTGTAGCTTTTAATGGTATCTAGCAACTTGATGTGTAATCCCTCCATCTAAAAAGTGTCACAAGTATAGTGACATGCACACCCACACAGTGGCTATATTTGCTAATCCCATGCCAGACAATGTATTACTGTCGGACTTCCTAATCAGGGAAAGTGCAAACAAAACCTCTCATTAGTACCTCAAATTAATTTTTGGCGATTTGGCCTCAAATTGCAATGCTGTGAGGACATAACATGTTTCACTTACAGTATTGCCAAGGCAGACAGTGGCTTTAATTCAGACAATGCTAAGTCAGGAATATAATTTAAAAAAATGTATTTCTACTTAACAAACTGAAAAACAAAACAATTAAATCAAGTTCACTTATATTTTTATTCATTATAATTATCAGTTATTATGTATGTATATTACTACGGACAGAAGAAAATAGCAAGACATCGCACCATTTTAATGTCAGGTTTCGTAGCTACATGCCTAGAAAGATTGTAACTCCATTTAATTTATTGCCATCCAGCTAAAATGTGTCACCAAGTTTTACCCTCCATTCTTCTCTATTATGTAACAGCAGTGATGCTGTTACATAATAGAGAAGCCAAGCTTACTCAAACAGATTAATGTTCATTTTCACCGCTTAGAGCCCATCTGACCTCATCTGATGGTTCCACATTGTCACCTGCTCATAAGTTACATCGACTCCACATCAGAAATATCTAGAAATATCCTAAAGGGAATTTCAACCACCTTGGTCTCAAGCAGTTGCCATTTATTCTGTTCATTTTCCTCTTTTTGCATTCAGTGATTTTCAGTGACCATTGGCAGTTTTTCCTGTATTCACTGTCTATTCGAGGAAAGTTTCCGCAGATGGTATATGGCTATGTCTAAAATCTGGGATTCTCTGTGAACTATTTACATCAAGGACCCCTAAACTAACACACACTGATTTTTGTTTCATTATTACTTGAAACTGTGGGAAAAAAAAATCACATCCTTTCATTATGTTGTGAATTGAAATTTTGTATAAATAACACATTGAGAACTGCTGCTCTATATTACAGTTCAGTCAATAGTGAGTGGTGAATTCAGATTTCATATGCTTATCAACATTTCATCATTTAGTTTAAATATATAGTATAGAGTACTTTATTTTGGACAGTCTCTTTTGTGAATTACAAATGGGGAGACATTGTATTCTAAGATGATTTTAAGACACCAGGTCTCATGTTAACATTAAGAAGGCACATAAAAAAACACTGTGTTACACACGTTAGAAACACGCTGAGGGACTTTCATCACTTCAGTGCAGACCACAGTTTTAACTAGTAATTGTATGAGGGTTATAACACAAATGTATACATTAGTATCAATATTGGTGTATTTTGTTTGAAATGAGGGATGGGAGGGAGTTTTTGGTGATGACTTGCACTTGTACTACACCTTGAGGTTCAAGGAACACTGCATTGGTTTCTAAATGCTTTTATTAATTAGTGGTCAAGTCCAGCTACAGTAGCTACTTAAGGTTTCAGTGGAAGCTGGAGGTAAATCCATGGGTTTAACTGGCTTTACTCCAGCTTGCCACTTTAAACCCAACATCCGGCAAAGAGCACAAGCTTTACCTTGGCTGTGTCCTTGTCCCTTTTCCCTTCTTTCACTTTTTCTTTGCAGCTTTTATTTATTTTTTTTTTTTTTTAACTTTCACACTTTGTTTCTCTCCCTTTTTCTTTCACCATGTAAGCTTTAACTTTACACCACTGTCTCTCTTTATTTTTCTTTGTTTGTCTAATCTTCTGACTTCTTCCTGTCATCTCAAACTGTTGGGTAACAGAAACAGACTGCTGTAGATATCATCAACCATAGTGACTGGTTTCTCAGAAGAGCTCGTATCTATTACCAATCCAAGAGATTTAGCACATAAACCCCTAAGAAGCATCTTAACAGGCTAAAGGCTAGTTTGACCTCTCATATAGATCCTTAAGATTGGAAAATCTAAAAATGAATGTAAAGATATGGTTAATATGTGAACCAATAGGTTTGTTTTGATTTTTAGGTTGATTCTGATGTTTATTATTCCTCGAGATTAAATTATTCATTTCATCCCTGTTATTACAAAACGCAATTTACATGAAGTTAGTCAATACTGACCAAAGAAAAAAAATTCAGGAGAATACGATTTAGTCAGTATCTAACCATTACATCCTGTGTAAGGCCTTGGGAGTTATATCCTAATGTTGTGGTTATCAACTTTCTTCTCTCCACAGACCATGCTGACAGCAATATCCATGAGTGCGATTGCTACTAATGGTGTTGTCCCAGGTGGGATGCTTTGGTTACAATAGACAAACTATAGCAAACAATGTATTAGCGAATAAATCATAATGCAATAAGATATTGATTTGTCTTGGAATTTGTTTTGCTTTATTTGCTTATCACTGTAAAATTAACTCATATGCTCTGTTTTGATACATTTCACTGCTATATTTGCATCACATAAAATCCACATTGAGCTTTCCTGATAACTGATAGGCTGTCACTATCTAAAAATTCAGCTGTGTAGATTTTTAGCAATGATTTTGAATTGTAACACAAAAATCACACCCTCCTGTTATTTCCTTTCCCAGCTGGAGGTTCCTATTATATGATTTCCAGATCTCTTGGCCCAGAGTTTGGTGGAGCTGTAGGCCTCTGTTTTTATCTGGGGACAACTTTTGCTGGCTCCATGTACATCCTGGGTACTATTGAGATTCTTCTGGTAAGTAAACCCTGTTTGTTTTAGGCTTACATCTAGATGGTGGTTGTAACTTCCATCTGTATGTACAATTCAGTATAGTTGTCTTTTCCTCTCACTGTCCACAGTTCTTAACCCCCTTACCTAGACTTACATTGTGATTTCAGCAACAATATTTGGAAACCAACTGTTCTATATTTACTGTCACATTGTGAAGGTTGTGAAGCTATAACTCAAATGAAATGGCTTGTATTCTTTTTCTGTCTTCATACCAAAGATAAATATATATAAGATTGTCTTTTCTGTCATTTCAGACCTACATTGTGCCTAAAGCAGCCATCTTTGTGGCAGAAAAAAAGGAGGATGAAGTGGATGCCCTTCTAAATAACATGCGTGTTTATGGCACATGCTGCCTCGCACTGATGGCAATAGTTGTATTTGTAGGGGTCAAATACGTCAACAAGCTAGCTTTGGTCTTTCTGGCCTGTGTCATTCTTTCCATCCTCGCCATCTATGCTGGCGTAATCAAGACCATCTTTGAGCCGCCAGACTTCCCGTGAGTTTAGTTTATATTATATATCCTTAATTTTTCATTCAGACAAGTGCCATAATGAGATCAGACTACCATTGTCAGCCAGCCTAATTTGCTTTTGAAGACGGTATATAGGCATGCTCTTTTATTTTATTTTATTTCTTTTAATCACTTTAAGTTTCTCATTTTAAAAACATAATGGACTTTTGGTTAAAATCATCATATTTCAGACAGTAAGGTGTCTGACTCTTCCTCTTTTTCCCACAGTCTTTGCATGTTGGGAAATCGCACCCTGCAGAACCACAACTTTGACAAGTGTCTTAAGACTGAGGTCATAGACAACCTGACGGTCACTACAGACCTGTGGTCGCTGTTCTGTGATGGGCCAGAACTCAATGCCACCTGCAATGAATATTTTGTCAGCAATAATGTTACATTGGTGCAGGGCATCCCCGGACTGACCAGTGGAGCCATTTCAGGTTAGAACACACTGTTTTCTCTGCAGGGTTTAGTAGCAGTATGCAGATGTAGTAATTTTAATGTAATATATTTTGTTTCCTTCAACTCATCCTGCTAGCATACTATTTGTAATGAAATGACAATGAAGCATAAGTGAACTGCTGGAAAATATTTGTTTAAAACTAACTTCACAGTAGGGAATTCACACAGTTAAATACAGTACTATTTCATGAAATACAGTCCAAACTCAAAACATTTCTCCTCTTACATAACTGTTGGCATTAAAAAGTTAGTTTTAGTCCAAATTGTCAAGGCAAATGCATTCCTCTCATATTTCTAGTGAATCAGTTGGATTTGCTTTTACTTTTCTTCTAATGACTCTTAACCAGAAATGCATTTGATCCCCATTTTGTTCAGTAAGGTTTTAGTTTTGCCTGTTTTTAATAGTCCTTGTTGTTTCACTTAGCTCCATAGCTATTTGTTTAGTAATTAAGACAATGGCTGAGGCTGTTTACATTTCTGAGATTTTCAGGTGGGCTGTGAGCGTGAAATGGTTGGAAACCACAGGATTACCATGTTCACTTAATAGGAGTTAACAAAAACTTATCACATTTCATTTGCTAACACTGCTAATTACCAAGTTGCAATATTTCTGTCTCTTTTGTAGCGAATATGTGGTCAGAGTATGGTCCTCTGGGTATGTTGGTTGAAGACAAAAAGTTGTTATCTCTTGGGGGAAGTGACCCTGCCCAAGACATCTACTTGCCATATGTAGTCAATGACATTACCACTTTCTTCACACTGCTGGTCGGCATCTACTTCCCCTCTGTCACTGGTGAGATTGGCATACCCTGACTTAGTATACTTTTTTTTTTTTTTTTTTTGGAGAAATAGCATTTTACTATTATAGAGCCTCATTATAGAGCTATGTCTCTTTTCTAAATATTTCATGTTTGATTCTCTGTTTTTACCAATACCTGAAGGTATCATGGCTGGTTCAAACCGGTCAGGGGATTTGAGGGATGCCCAGAAGTCAATCCCCATTGGGACCATCCTTGCCATTGTTACCACGTCTGTCATCTGTATCCTTTTATGTGGCTCTGATAACAGAAAATGTATTGAAATGGCTGGAACTGTGGATTAGAAAAAGTTTTGGACCTATACATGCAAGTAATATTTTAGTACAGTTAGCCTAGCTCAGTCAGCTACAGTACACCATTCAGTGTTTTGTCAATTGCAACTGGAGCTGCTAGATACTACTTCAAGATTTATTTATTTATTTATTTTAACAAAAAGTAAAGCATGGTAAATTGTACCAGCTGGTGTTTTGATGTTATTGTCTGTAAATGTGTTAAGGCTTCACAGAGGCATCTGTGAAACTTTTGAGGGAAAAGTTTACTCTCCTGATCAGTACCTCCCAGATGTCACCTGTGTGGTTCTGTTTGGTGCCTGCATTGAGGGTGTTTTACTTCGAGACAAGTAAGGCTTCTACTCAGGGCCCAAGTTGTAATGTTCTAATGTAACTTTTTTTCCTTTTACACAGATTAAAATTATGTGTACTGTACACTGAGTAGAGTTTGGCCATTTTGAGTTCTCATTTCTCTTTCAGTATAATCTATTTTGGTTATCTTTCCTTCCAGATACACACACAGACAGCTGAAGGCAACAGGGATGCTTAATAGTTATTATGCTTCTGTTTAATCTCTTGGAAGAGTGCAGATGCTGTTGGTGTGCTTGTAGGGGCTAAATAGGAGGGCTCATAGACACTCTGATTGTGAAATTTTCCCTTACATGTGTGGATACAGAAGCTTGAGCCCACATCATGAGTGGTTCTTGGTCTTTTCATGGGATTTGATGACAATAAGAAAATAATGTCACCACATTTATCACCTGAATGAACTGTTTGAAATTATGCACAGTTAGGTACAAAGGTTGTTTTTGTTTTGCAGATTTGGGGACTCGGTGAAAGGGAACCTTGTTATAGGCACACTTTCATGGCCCTCACCTTGGGTGATTGTGATAGGCTCATTTTTCTCCTGCTGTGGGGCAGGCCTACAGAGTTTGACTGGTGCACCACGCCTGCTGCAGGCCATAGCACGGGATGGCATTGTACCTTTCTTACAGGTAAGATATGCAGACAACTGCTGTTGTCCAAAATACCTTTACCCTTTTCAATGTTCGTTCATGTGTGTGTTTTAGGTGTTTGGTCATGGGAAAGCTAACGGGGAACCTACCTGGGCTCTCCTGCTGACGGCTGGGATATGTGAAATTGGCATCCTCATTGCCTCACTGGATGCTGTTGCTCCTATCCTCTCAATGTCAGTACCTGACATTATTGTAATGTTACACGTTTTCATTCCATAAATTAAAATTATCACTTGAAGTCTATGATCTGTTTATTTTACTTCTTCAAACTACTTTTAGTAGTCGTAATGTTTGAATTTTGAATTTTTAGTGTGTTTTGCTTCCAACAGGTTTTTCCTCATGTGCTACCTGTTTGTGAACCTGGCATGTGCTGTTCAGACCTTGCTACGAACTCCCAATTGGAGACCACGCTTCAAATACTACCACTGGTAGGTGATGTAAACTATACAATGTCAAATACATTGTACATTCTTTTTCTCTTCCATACTGTCTGTATTTACATTCAGTCAAAATAAGGATATTAATTAGCTATGTGATTTTCACAGAGAATAATTCCAAAGGTTCTAGTGTTTGTACAGGATTTTATAGTTTTATTTCAGTTCTAAACCTCATCTCTTCATTCTGATTTTGCTTAATTTCATTTAGACATTTCCATGAATCTGCAAACAACCTTAAGCACTTGGACAAGTAAAATGGATGAAGTATGTTGTTGATGGATTGACACTGTAAAGTGTGTTTTCCTTTTCAGGGCTCTATCCTTCCTGGGAATGAGCTTGTGCCTTGCTCTCATGTTCATCTCCTCCTGGTACTATGCTATTGTAGCCATGGCCATTGCTGGATGTATCTACAAATACATTGAATACAGAGGGTAAGAAACTTGAGAATTATTTAACCCCAAAATGCTCTTTTTTTTTTTTAGTGTCTTTCTCTATGTGTCCACAATTTTGCATCTTATTGTTTTTATTATGTTTTGCTTTGCTTTAGGGCAGAGAAGGAATGGGGCGATGGCATCCGTGGCCTGTCACTTAATGCTGCCCGCTATGCCCTCATTCGCCTTGAGGAAGCTCCACCACACACCAAAAACTGGAGGTACAGTGTAATATGTGCGTCTGTGTCACATGGCTGTGAATAGACTTCACGGTTTACAGTATATTACAGTATACACACACAGTATACATTAGTTTAAGTCCCTGTTATATTTAGTGTGAAATGTGTTACACATATGAGGGACTCCAACTTGGCTCTCCTTTTATTGTACAGTAATAATGTAATATTCCACTTATTGTTTAGAAATAATTTGATCATATGTCTCTGTGAGACTTAAGGACTTAACAACTTATCTTGTCACTCATAACAAAACCAATAAAATCTGATCTTACGCCATTTCTTCTTTTTCTGTTGGTATATCCAGACCTCAGTTGTTGGTGCTCCTGAACCTGGATTCAGATCAAAGCGTCAAACACCCTCGTCTGCTTTCTTTCACCACACAACTAAAGGCAGGAAAAGGCCTGACAATAGTGGGTAATGTTTTAGAGGGAACATATCTCACTAAAGAAACAGAAGCAAAGAAGGCTGAGCAGGTATTGTGGAAATTCACACACCAGCAAGTGTTTATTTTCCATAAACATAGAGTGCAATGCAGGCTTATGGGTATAGTTACTTTTATGTTTTTATATTGCCATGCAAAACAGTTGAACTTTGTCAAAGATACTGATAAAATACCTGGATTTCTTTACTGACCCTGTTTTATTTTGGTATTTTAATCAAAATCACCCAAGTATAACCACTAACACACTCAGCAGATTGATTCTGCCACCTACTGGCCAGAAAGAGAAGCATTTTTTTAACCTGATTTGTCAGTGTCCTCAAAAGCATTTTTAATCAGTGGATTATTTTTTATGCAAAAGTAATCAAGAGTTGAAGCTGAACTCCAGATTATACTGAATGCTCTGTTCATGGGGATTTTTCAAGAGGCATCAGAATGAATTATTGAGTGCTGAATGTTGTTAATTTTGAGGAGGGTGAAAAGTTCACTATTATCATAATTAATGAGTGGATCGCAGATTTGCAAGTGACTCTTTGAGATATTTTTAAAAAGTCAGTAATGCATCAATTGTCTTTCTTTTTATTTTTGCTTGGGTTGTTGCCTGTCCTTCATGAAGAACATCAAGGCTGCGATGGCAGCAGAGAAGACCAAGGGTTTCTGCCATGTTGTGGTGTCTTCAAACCTCAGGGATGGCATCTCCCACCTCATCCAGTCTGCAGGGTTGGGTGGTATGAAGCACAACTCAGTCCTGATGGCCTGGCCTGGGACGTGGAGGCAGTCCAATGACCAACAGTCATGGAAGAGCTTCATAGGTAGAGGCAGTTAAAAAAAAAATAGAAAGAAAGTCAGAGGATGACTGGACAATTAAATGATGCTAACTCATTTAAAAATACAGTGGAAGTAATGATGACTCATTCTTTTTGCCCATTTTATCATGATCTCACTAATGCCAATGATTTAATATCTCATAGATGCCACACATGGATTAACAGGCAATTTTTTCACTCTCTCGCTCTGTTCATCTAGAGACTGTACGGGAAACCACAGCTGCCCATCAGGCCTTACTTGTGGCTAAGAATGTGGACAGTCTTCCCACCAACCAGGACCGACTGGGGGAAGGCACCATTGATGTATGGTGGGTGGTCCATGACGGAGGCATGCTGATGCTGCTGCCCTTCCTGCTGCGCCAGCACAAGGTTAGGCTGTGTGCTTTGATTGTCTCTGTCTTGTTCCTTTCTGCTTCTCACTTATTCTGCTGCTTATGATCATCCATCTACCCCTAACTGATGGAGTTATTGTTGTCTTTCCATCTTACCTCCCTCTGTGATAACTGTATTTGTCATCCCACCAGGTGTGGAAGAAATGCAAGATGCGCATCTTCACTGTAGCCCAGATGGACGACAACAGCATCCAGATGAAAAAAGATCTCCAGATGTTCCTTTACCACTTGCGGTTGAATGCAGAGGTGGAAGTGGTGGAAATGGTAAGATTATCATCAGAAATATCTTCAGTAGCTATTTGTTCTCATATTTTTCTGTCTAAATGTTGTGTTCTTTATTTCCTGGTTCAAATGCGGGAAATGAACCTGTTATATACTGTTAAGTTTTGTCACAAACAGATGCATTTCTAATATCCTGTATTCAGATTCATGGTGATGGATGTATTCAGATGTTTCTGCCTTTATCTTTGCAGCATGACAATGACATCTCAGCCTTCACCTATGAAAAGACACTAGTGATGGAGCAAAGGTCTCAGATGCTGAAACAGATGCAACTCTCCAAGACGGAAAGGGAGAGAGAGGTAGTGAACACTCTTCTATCAGACTGTCTGCAGTTTTATACCACTTCCACTTTCAAAATTACGTACTAAAATAATCTTGTTGACATCTTATAGAAAATGGGATTACTGAATGAGGTTTGCATTTTGCTCAGTGTTAGTGTGTGTATCGTGATGACTAGCACACATATCAGCAAAAAACATATTGTTACGCTACTTTCCATAAAAATAGATGACATCGAAATGAAAAATAATATTTTAGGAAGATCTGGCCAACTGTTGCATTACATGACAATTGGCCCCTTTCCCTATTCATCTGCAACTGCCTTTCTGGGCTGCGCCACACTGCTCAGATTCAGAGTATCACTGATGAATCGCGTAGTTCAATCCGGAGGAAGAACCAGGGTGCTGCCCAGGGCACAAGCTTCAGCCGGCAGTCCTCTCCGCTGGAGGACACTCAGGAGGATGAGGTAGCCGATGATAACAACCCACTGTCCCTGATTGTTAGACCCACTGGCCCATCTTCACAAAGCTGGCTCATTGGCTGCGGCTCCTCATGTGACTATAGGCATAAATTAAATAATTGTTGTGTTTTAAAGTCTGAACTCTGAAAAACTAATGGCTTCTTATCAGAGGTCAAAAATAGATGTGCAATTTGTCAGTGTTACATTCCCATCATACTTTTTTTGGACATCTGACTGTGATGCTTATTGGATTTGATTAAACCTTATTGTTATTGTGCAGATTACAAAACCAGTGAAATGAAGAAAATGATACATATTAATGGTGTTCTGATGTAATAAGCAGCACCAAATGTATTTTCAGTCCAAATTCCGACGTAGTACCTGGATGATACAAAGAGCGATGCTCAAGTGTAACTATATCCAGAGATTAGGGGATCTAATAAAAAATCTGTTTTTAGTTTGTAGTTACAGTGAAAGTTGTTTGTTGTAAAACAGGAGCAGATTTGTCAAATTTCCCATATGTACAGTTTGGAACAATAGCACAAAAATTTTGTATCAAAATAAAGGACAGTGCAGTTAGTAATGGAGTGGAATTTTAAATTCACTGAATAATCTGTTATGCATTTGTACTTCTCAGGTATGGCCTTAGCCATCGCATTAGCCCTCAGCTTAGTCAACAAGTTCATAGAGCAGCCACATAGTAGTCCAGTGTGCTAAAATGATGTGATGTGTAAGCTGTTACTGCTCTGGAGCAGCTCCAGTCGATCCACAAAGAATGCATCAGTATTGAAGCTGTAATTTAGGGTGCCATTAGTAATCCTTTCCTGAGGTCACTTACAAATGACCTAAAGAGAAGATGAAATGACTAATGAGTTACAGACAGTGTCCATTTATCTTCTAAAACCAAGTCCAGATTGGCCCAAAAGTAGTGCTACTTGCTGTGCAGTCACTGAGATCTGGTTTGTGAATATCAGCCTGCTCTTCCCTGAGACTAGTAAATGCTCCTATTATTTTCTCATCCGCACCCTTTTAAACGTACAAGTAAAAAGAGTGGACAGTATTCTCTCAGGAACCTACAGTGTCTTTGACTTCTGCAAACTGACAAAATCATCAGATTTCTCTTCATGGTTTTGCGTTTCCTCTGGTGCTATCCGCATCAGAAATGTTTCATTTCAATGACATCAGTCAAAAATCTGATCACTGAGTCATGTTTATGTTCTGCTGTGTAATGACCATTACTACCTGTATGTTTAGGGATCTTTACATGATGTTTTTGCAAGTTTATTTTCACAGAGTGGTTTTTAATTGTGATGGGACAATACTGTCTTCTCTTTTTTTTTTTTTTTTTAAAGCCCCCCCTCATTTTTGCCTAACCATCTCTTCCACATTCACCATTAGATTGTTATCCCCTGCACTCCTGTCACTTGTACTAACTATCAAAACTAACAGTCAACAAGCACAGGAAACACAGAAATATACACCGTTCCTCAAATAATAAATGTGCATGCTATTTACCACATTGTCTCCGATCTACAAACAAGGCACTATGATACACAGTCAAGCTGCTGTTACAGCTTGGGGTTTTTTATGTTTTCATCATGAATGAACTGGAATTAACAAAGACAGGAGGGCTGATATCTATGAATTTTTATGATGGCAGATGATGATAGAACTCGTGTTCTCATTTGTCATTGTGGTTATATAATTGCGGACATTGTACCCTGTAGCACAGGGTCTGACACGTTTAAGCCAAGTGATATAATGATTCATATACTCTTTTATGCTATACTGTGCTCACATTGCTCCTACAATAACCCTACATTTCAGGCATATGAAGACCTGCTTTGTGTTTCTTGGCTGACATCATACCATACCTTCACCGCACATATATGTGGGTCTTTGCTGGGCCCTTCAACCTTCCCAGATACATATTATCATTTTAAATATATTTCTTCTTCTGTCATCCATATGCAATGTTGAACAGGTTTGTATGGTTTATATTATTCTCTAGCGTAGTTTTTCCAAACTTGTTGAAGAAGAGTTGTTCTCATTTTCTTTGGTCCCAGGTTTTGATTGTCCATCCTATTTTATTTCTCACTGGCCAGCCTCTCTTTTTAGACAGTTTTTTCTCCTTTTTTCTCATAGCACTCCTCCCTTCCCCTGTTTTTAATCTTGTGTCTCCGTATAGATCCCTTTCTCCTGTCATTCTTTTTTGACATTTTGTCCAACTGTCAAATGTCATTACTTGCCTGTCAATCCCTTGCTGAGCACCAATTGTATGTCTTTAATTTCTTTTCTTTTTTTTTTTTTTTTTTTCATTCATTCATCCATTTTTCTGTTTCATCACCTCTGTCTCCTTGAACGGCTCTTGGTTAATGCTCATATCCACAAAAGCCCATCTGATGTTCCCCTCTCCCTTCTCTCCAGGCCCAGCTTATTCATGATAGGAACACAGCATCTCATGCTGCTATGAATGACAAAGCCGAAACTGGGCCTGAGCGGGTTCACATGACCTGGACCAAGGATAAGCTGTTCACAGAGCGCACTCGTAACCGCGAGTGCAATGCCAATGTGGCTATGCGTGACTTGTTCAACATGAAACCGTGAGTAAATACTTGTTTACTCTAAACAAAACCCAAAGATCATGTGCATTTGTAATTTAAAGTGGAGAGGTGGGGGAGATGTGCCCTGTAGGTGTGTCATTTTAAATCACAATCTCATATTAGATTTGTGCCAAATCTGGGGATATGTTAGTGAATAACACTGTTAAGATGATAACACAGTACATGATGTAACAGTATGTGGCTTTTGAGACGTTTGCACCATTTTGTACTACATTTTTTTTTTTTTAACTGTCAAAATACATATTGTGCCAGAACGATCTGAAATCTGAAAACGGGTGTGACAACACTTCAGGATGGTGCCAAAGCCTCAGTGTAGGAGGACATCATGATTATGTGTTGTTGTAGTGGTAGTAATGAGCCTGTCAGGGTGAAATGGGACAACTGTGTGCATGGTGTGTGCATTCAGGCTGCATTTGGTACGTGTGCGCATGTGTGTACACTTTCAGCCATTTCAGTCTTAGTGCATGGCCAGTCCACACAGACCACTAACACTTTCCATCCCACACTGTCTGTACTCTGTGTGTGGACTTCATCATGTGTCCCAGTCCATTTATATTGGCTGATTAAGTTTTATATTCAAATTGGTACAATGTAAAGCAGGAAAGGAAGAACTGGAGGCCACTTTTTCACAAAGCCTCACCATACACAACAAACAGTTCCATGTCATTTCCTTGGATTTACTTCAGTCACCTTTGGGTGTCAGAGCAAAATGTTTGGGACAGTTGGAAGCATGCACTGGGTTGGGGAGAGCTGTTGTAGAAGCATCTAAGTCTGTTTCTGTTGTTCTACCCCATTTTCCTCCTTCTAGAGAGTGGGAGAGTCTGTAAGTCGCATTCTTTTTGCCCTAGGCTGTATATGTGTGTGTGTCTACTGCTGCTGTGGTGACTGTAGCTTTGTTCAGTGTCCTCCAGCTCATGTGCTCGTATTTCTGTGTATGTATGTTTGTTTGGTGTCCTTGTTTGTGTGTCCTCCTGTGCATGGAGTTCCCATTCCTACATTAAACATATGTTGTTGGAAAAGCTTCTATCTGATTTGCATGAAATATTAATTACATTATATGCATGCGCAAAATTGTGCTTTCCCTCCACTCTTTATCAAGGGGATTAGCAAATATTTAAAAAGTAGATTTGGCTTCACATTTAAATATGAATGTATTTCTTTCTTCACTATAATGGAAAGCAGAATTTTGTATTTGTCCTTAACATATTTTTGCTACTAACAGTTAATGTTAATTGCTTTATTACCTTATCATCTAACATTTGTGAAGATGGTGATAAAGATGCAGCATTTAGGAAGATAGGCTGTAGCAACTCCAAATAGACTGCTTACAAGTGGCTGATACAAACTAAACTAATAAAACCATTCTGGAATTTGAAAACTGATACACACGTACCGTAAAATGCTGCCGCTTTATTCAAAGTTCAGTTTGCTTCAGTCCTTTAACTGTGGCTTTGTTTATCTATTTGCGTTGAAAACTAACATGTAGTATGCTTAAATTAAAAATGCAACTTTGCTCAGTCACAGTATTTAATTGCTATATGTGATTGTGTGTTAAACTGGTCAAGGTGTTTGTGACAGAGATAAAATTATCTGTTACATTAGTTTTTACATTGTACAATTGTGTAAATAAGAGTCAACAAGTAAAAATCTTTAAAAATTTAGTTAATTTCATACGAGGACTACAACGCTGTTTTCACTCAGTAGTGATGTAGGTCTAGAAATAAGCTGGTATCATATATTAAAAACATTTAGGGCTGAGTTTGGTAAACAGGGCTCTCTTTTCTTACTGTGAACTTCTTTTCAAATTAGAAACCAGTCTAATGTCCGGCGGATGCACACAGCTGTCAAGCTGAACGAGGTGGTAGTCAACAAGTCCCAGGGAGCCCATCTGGTTCTGCTTAATATGCCTGGACCACCTCGTAACAGAGGAGGAGATGAAAACTGTATCCTAAATCTCTGCCATGCCATTAAATTCCAGTTGAGTATGATGCATTTCGTTGTGATTGATGCTGAGGCGTGTGATGTGACAGTAATAACCTCTGTTTGGTACTTGAATGCTCTCTGTTCATGCATTTCCACCTTGACTGCTGTTGACTCAGACATGGAGTTCCTTGAGGTTCTTCTTGAGGGTCTGAACAGGGTCCTTCTGGTCCGAGGTGGTGGCCGTGAAGTCATCACCATCTACTCTTAAAAATCACACTTTCACACCCCACACTGTGCACATGGGCTGTTGCCATGGATACTGCTCACCGGGCATTCTTGGGGAAAGAAGGCGGGGTTTGTTGGAACGCAGGACCACTTGTGATTGACTGAGGGTGTGCAGGACCTGAGGATAAAGGAAACAGTTGATGTTGATTCAGCGAGCATAGTGAGAGTCCATGCCAGCCCAGAGAACCCCAGCAAATGGAAGATAGAGCATATAGACACTTTATATTTTTCATTTAACTCTAAAGATATCATTCTGTTCTATTATATTTTCATATTCTTTCCCTCTTGTGTCGATCTTGTCAAGTTAATGGACTCACTGTGTAAACAGTGAATTTATGCTGTTGATATGAAGCTCATAGTCTATTGTTTTGTCTGATGTGTTGACTTTTGGAGGGACAGATACATTTGAAAGAAAAATGGGAAGTTATAAAAAAGGATTTAGACTCAAATTTGGACATAAAAAGTTAGCAAATAATCCTCTCAGAAACAGAAAATATATTGAGTTTTTAAAATTAAATACAGATTGGTCTATATGGTCTGTGTCACCATTTGTACTTAAAGGTTTTCAGTTGAAATAGAAACTCTGAGTCTGAGAGAGTTACCTACAGTCACTTTAGAAGCTGCTAAAACATCCAGGTCAGGTTGAGGAAGGAGGGTGGACTCCTGTCTTTAGTTGTGTCTCTTCTAAAGCTGTAGTGCTGTTCCTCTGTGGTTGCCTGACTTGAAGGATCAGCCAAAAGGATGTTGACGTTAACCCTTGAAAATCTTCTGTCCGTGGGTGGGACCTTTTTAGTTGTCAGGTACTGATATCTGATCACTGTTCATCATTTCCCATCTTCAATTAATGCAATTTTTTTATAGGGACAATAGCCATAGTTAATATTGTAGGACACTTTGTGAGTTTTGTAATATAGCATAAAATACACTTGTATAATTATGCTGTCTGAAGTCATATTCAGAGTGAAACTACAAATTATTTGTTTTAATTGAAGGGCTGTTTGACAGCATCCAGTAAATTGGTTTGTTGGTTCATACAAATCTTAAATTGACCTCCAGAAATGTTGGCAATTATCAAAGTATACTATATTTAAAATGTAAGCACAAACTATTGCATGTGAGATTTTGTAGTTCAAATTCATTTTTACATGGTTTTGCACCATATTAATATAATATAATAATAATGGTGCAGTTACAGCACTGTTGACTTTGGACTACTGATGTTTCAGCACTTAAATCTTTGTGCACTCTCTCTTGGTTCAGTTTCAGTGACACTGTCCATCAGTTGATTAGTCAAATTCAACAAAAGATGCAAACAGTTACATGCTCATATTTCAATGTTTTTAAAATATTTTACCAAATCAAAATGTTCAGGCTTTGAGTCCCAGACTGAGCAGATGAGTTGTTCTGAGCATGTGTAGGAAAAAGTGCCAAAATAACTACAAAAGAAACTGTGGGAGTATTGATGCTTCTTCTACAATGGACGTAGTGCAGCAATGTTGACAGTCTTTAGTATATGCAAGCTTGGCAGTTGGTTGTTTATGTTTGGTGCAATATTTTCTGGCATGATTCTTGTAATTCTGCAAAGATATGACTGAGTTAATGCAGCAGATTCAATGCGATATCCAGGGCATTTCCAGCGATCAGACTTGGACTGAAAGATTGTTTTTTCTGTTTTGTTAAAGGAAACCAAACTCATCTCACTTGCATGTGCTTCCACAGTTTCTTTACAAAATTAGCTGTGCAGTATTTTTTTTTTATATATATATATATAAAGCAGAACACCATATATTCTTGCAGTTCTTTGTGAGGAAATGTGATGGTCTGACTTGTCAGTTATGCAGTGTCTGTGTTTTGTTTAGTTATTGTTGTATGCCTGTTTATTTATATATATATATATATATATATATATATATATATATATATATATATATATATATATATATATATATATATATATATATATATAAAATTATAGTCTCTGTAGTGTTTGTACATTATAACTAATCTTCTGTTGCTTTAAGTGTTCATTTTTCAGTGTGGATATTGTGGAGTGGGGCAGCAGGAGGTTATGTGCAATGACAGCAGAACTTGTCAAGTTGTTGTTTCGTTTGTAACTACCAAAAACACAACATGCACAAACACTTAGGACTGAAAACCATGGACTATGCGTAAAGGAATCAGTGGAAAAATGAATGGTTTTAATTATCATCACTCACTGTTTCACTTTCCCTGGTTTCTTTTCACCAAAAAACAGGGTTAGGGTTAGCCTAACTTAAGAACCTAATTCTGCAAAAATAAAATTTACATTTGTATAGTATGATACATTTCAAGTTGCAAGATTGAGAGAGAGATTTCTTGTTTTTAATTTGGTTTTTGAGCTGAATAATATTAGGTTTACATAATGGAAACATAAACTACATAAAACCTCAGACAGAAGTTGCTAAATAAAAAAAGAAAACTGTTTCTGGACATGATTAAGATTGTCAGCGGTGTATGTTTCACAACTCTAAGGTTTGAGATAACTGGAGGATATTATTCTCCTCAAGTCACTGAGGCTCGGCTGAAGAAATAAAAACTTGTTTAATCACATCTCTGTTTCAGAACTGATGTTACATGCAGATTCATGAAAGGAAAACTAAAGCCGCTGCTACGAGAGACGACCAGCAGAGTAGTGCATCTGTGCTTTGTGTGTTGTTTGTTGTGTGAGTGAGAGAAAAAGAGAGTTTATTCATTTGTGAGGTGAAGCTCTGTATGTTGCTGCTGTTGTCCTGCTCAGCTGGTAGGCCTCACAGGCTTGAACAGGAAGTCACTTGTGGGCGCACATGTAGGAGAAGGTAGCTCTGTAAATTGTATTTGTGCCTCTGAGTAATTATTAAAAGTGTTGGAATACCAGAGCATGTCTGAGTCCTGATTGTGGCCTTGTGTTTAAATGATTCAATTTGGTGATATCGTGAATGATATAAAACATGTTTTATTTAACTAGGTAGCACAAGGGGTCTTCTTGCCTTTCTGGCCTGGACAGGCTGTTCTTTCCACTGCCTTTGACTGACACCCACAAGATTTTCAGTGCTCGTGCCAGTACATGTGGAAGTAGCATCTAACAATCATGCTGTATATGGGCCAGACAACGACAACAACAACAACAAAAAACACATGTACTTTCTCTTCATGTGCTAATGAACCCAGATGTATAATGTTAATTAAGTAAATCATCACATTTACCAATGTGTCCTTTACTTTCTGTCTAAATAGCTTTAGTCTATTCTGGTCCTTTACGCATTTATGTTGCTTTGCCAGTTGTCAAAATCAGTCACTTGTTTCCATGCAGGCAACATCTGTTGGGACTGCTAGCTGAAAATGGTGTGTGTGTGTGTGTGTGTGTGTGTGTGTGCGCATGCACACGTTCTGTAGATGAAATGATCTAAAAGTTTAGAGCCAGCTCATCTCTCCAACTGGAAACTGTCTACTTGGAAAGTCCCTGATTAAAAGTCTTGTTTTAATACTGTAAATAGTTAAACTGATGCTGGTCTTACACCAGCTTAAACAAATGAACTGACTGACGCTAGATCTGAGGACAGGTAGTTTTCCACTTTAGGGGTAATGTTTAGTGACGTTGGCGACACAGAAACAGGTAGGCAGTACATTACTAAAGATGAATGAATTCATCTTTAGTAATGTTTAGCCTGTAGCTACACTTAACACAGCTGATATTTGTCCTAGACTTGATATCTATATTAATGACGACATTAAGGGTCACAAACGGAATTGGTCAAAAAAAGTGAGATAAAGCCTCACAATAAACGTTAGCGAATAAATGATTCTCTGCATATTTCAGGAACAATCCACCCAGCTCTGAAGACTGTCCCGCGAAGGTGACGTTCAGGCTGGTAAACAAATGGAACAACAACATTCACCCAGTAGAGGGCAACGCAGGCTCCACGCAACAACCTCATCTAGCAGGGTGATAGCAGCCATTGATGTGCAGATTATCTCGGTGCCACATCAGGCATGCTCACATTTTTGTACCAGATGACTTGCAGAGTATAGTTGTGATAACACTGTGACACGTCTGCCCAGCCTCAGTCCACCCACGTCATGTTCCAGCCGCTCTGCTGTGTGAGGTGGCAGCTTCCTCCTGCCCCATCTACGCCTCCCCTGCTCCTCTAAATGGACAATCGGCTCTCCAGCACCCACAAACTGGACCCCAACTGGTCACATGGCCTCACACAAACAAACCATACCAATATCTGATTCAATTAGAGCATGACCATTATAGAGGAGGAGAGGGAGAGAATGCCAGAGCTTGTGTCAGGGCGTGATGTTATGGCCCACCCTTCATCTGTGTGATAGACTTTTCTGCATGCCCAGGATGGTACTGACCTTTTTTAAAAGCTAAAGTCTTCTCCAAATCTCTAGTTGCTGTAACTTGAAGGGGGAAAGTATGTCTGGCTGATTGCAACATCACCCTGAAAATGAATCCTGTTACCAAAAAGAAAAACCTCTCCCACACACCAGCTGCTGGTTCCTCTCATTTCAGCAGGAGACTGAGCTTTTCCTGTAGTTCATATTGAACTTACCTGCCCAAGAGCACCCCTTAGCGCTGGCCTTGGATGACGTTTGACCTTCGATCTTTTAAAGCCTGTGGTTGTTTTGCCCCACTTGCCCCGCACAATCAGCTGGTCTACAGAAGTGTCTGCTTCTTGTCTGTTTGCTCTTTGACCAAATCAATAGCAGAGACTCGATGTTAACAGCCTTCACTTGACAGCTGTGATGAAACCCCAGAGAAGAATGTGTGAGGAGCGCAGAAAAAAAATCATTGACTTCCCACAGCCATTATGGGCAGAAATAACTGAGAAGTAATGTCAGGGTCATATTGCATGTTTGTGCATATATTAATTCGAACTGTGACTTATAGCTTTTCCCCTCCTTGGTCAGATAGGTGAATAACAATTGAGCTTTTGAAAGAGTGCTTTTACATTAAAAGCTCAAAAGAGTGAGTGAATTCTAAATGAAATGGGCCCAGATAAAGTTCATCTACATCTATCGCGAAGGCAAACCACAAGCTAAAGTTCTCATGTTGATGCATTCAGTAATTCTTGAGAAATAACCGCCATAGCGTGGCTCAACACGAAATGTGTGCGGCGCAGTTTGAAAATAAAAATAGCTGGTAAACTTATTTGGCTGTTTCAGTATAGGAAGCTTAAATCGAAGTGATCAGACAGGATATTATCAGTGCTTCTGGTCTTTGGAATCTGAATCTGGAGCCTTGTTGCTCAACGTGCTGTGGCTGCAGGTCATTGGTCAGGTACATTAAAGAGCCTAAAGTTTCATCTCTCAAAAGTCATTAAGTTTCCAGAAACACACAGTTGTTGGTTAGAGCTCTTGACCATCAAGCAGCAACTCTGGTCACATTAGATAGTGAATGCAGACAAATGTCACTGTTGATCATTACAGTGTAATTAAATGATTCTTTTGCAGGTCAGTATCTACAATATCAACTATCGTGAAGTCCACAGTGTGTGAGCTCCAGGTGGGGGCGCTAGGTGGTGCTGTAGCTCCCCCTATAATGGCCATAGCGCCCTCCTCGCACCTCAAAGAAAAGTCTCTCTCTCTCTCTCTCTATATATATATATATATATAGAGAGAGAGAGACTATATATATATATATATATATATATATACAGTCGCATAATTAAATGCCCCCAAATTCAAAGCACCTTCTCTTGAATGTTGAGCATCCCCACAGCACCTGCAACAGAAACTCTCTGGAGCCTGCTCCATTAAACCCAGCGGACCCAACTGTGATGACCCCTCTCCACTTGGGAGGTTTCTGGTCGCTGCTGCAGGATGCAAAGGGGCTCAGCTATCACATTTAAAACCTGAACAATGAAGTCTGTCCTGCTGACAGTGGCTCAGGCTCTGTGGAGGCTGGAGGCTGTGGTGTGGTCTCGGGGTAGGACCGAGGCAGCAGTGGTTTTTGGGGGCATTTGAAGGCTGAGGTCAAGGTAGACTCAATGCAGAACCTGGGCTCCAGTCACAGAGGGCAACATCCACCAACACACCAATCACACAAAGTATCTGTTATCCTTCTACAACTGGTTAATCTGAGGTAGCGCCTTTAAAATGGCTCTGATGTGTTACTCTTCACAGTGGAGAGACTAGCGCCTTGTCATGAGTTAGTCCATCCAAGCAAACCCAGCAGTGCAGCAGCTTCATCTCCCAGAGGTTGAAGGGTTAAAGTGGGGGAGGGCGGGCAGTGAGAGCTGCGTCAAGAGACACAAGGAAACGCAAGAAGACCGGAAATACTCTGCATTAAAGCTGTATAATAACACCCATAGATGGATAGATGAACAGATTTGAGCGGCCATTCAAATACCAATATGCCTTGTTTGTTTCTAGATACGGATGAAAGGAAACAACATTCATTAATTTGTAATATTTTCAAAATGGTAAATCTATATTTTTAGGAATTTCTGCTATGTGTTGCCTGGCATATCTTGCTTATTTGCTTTGAGATTCTCCATATTTCTATATAAACACATCGCAGTTGCGATAAAGATGCGGAAGTAGTATAAATTCTACACTAACACAATGAGTAGAGACCTAAAAAGCGCAACGCTCTTATTTTGGCATTCCCGTGGCAGTAGCGCTTCCTGTTTCTGTGTCTCACTTGACATCGCAGCTCTGAGCCGCACCATCAGTGGCAGCCTTCAGCAGACTAACGCCGCCGATCCTCCGGGTGCTGGCAGAAGGCGCCGCGGCTGTTTCTGGCGTCAGCCCGCCGTCAGATGAAGCTCCTTCCTGGGTGTCGGTTCTCCTGTGAGGCCTGATCCGGAGGGGGACTAACAGACCGGGGAAGGAAGGGACATGCCCTCCGCCGCCTGGCGCAGTCGGCGCGCCGACCGCTGTCAGACGTGGACTCGCTGAAGACCGGAATGGTGCATTTACATTTCTTCATGTAGCATCGAGGGAGCCTGGCTCGGGTTTCCCACCTGTTTTTTGGATTATTCTCCCGGGGGAGGGTTGCAGCAGTATACGGCTGTGGGAAATGCGGCACAGCGGGTGTTTGGCTGCAGGTGGATGGCCAACCTGATCCCGCTGCCGCCGCAGCAGCAGGTCGGGCTTCTGAAAACCGACTGAGAACCGACACACGGACACCGAACCTGACGACAGACCGGAGCCATGCTGCCTGGGGTCGGCGTGTTCGGTACCAGCCTGACCACCAGGGTGATCATCCCGCTGCTGAAGAACGAGGGCTTCGCCGTCAAGGCGTTGTGGGGCCGGACGCAGGAGGAAGCGGAGGAGCTGGCCAAGGAGATGAACGTCCCTTTCTACACCAACCGGATCGACGACGTGCTGCTGCATCAGGACGTGGATCTGGTCTGCATCAACCTGCCGCCGCCTCTGACGCGACAGATCGCGGTCAAAACACTGGGTGAGTCCTCTGTAGCAGCTTCTGCTGGTGCTGATGGTGCTGATGCTGCAGGCCTGCTCCGGATGGGGGGGGGGGGGGGTCGCTGCTGACAGGCCACCGGCCGCTTAGACCTTTACCTGCCAACTCTGTGGCTGATCTGTCCTGTACTGAGGCACCCTGCTGCGGGGGTAATAGGTGTGGCTGACTGGGAACCAGCAGCATGGAAACATCCCTCCTGTTTTCCCTGATTGTGCAGGGAAAGCGGCTCCCCTTTTTGTTTGGCCTATGCTCTCTTGAGCAAGACTCTAGCCTGAGCTAGAGGACTGCAGCAGTATAGAGTAGGGAAGATTTAAGGTGAGGTTTAATTCAGTGTTTTGAGCACAGACGTTGAGGTTTGACCTACGACCTACACAAACAGGATGCAGAGGTGATGTCATATTCTTGGCATTTATCTTGCATAATATGGAAGTTAAATATTACACATAAACCCTATGAAGTCGTGCTTCTCCCTGCGTGGCGGTGGAGGCCTGACTACATGACATTGACTCTGGATGTATGTTGAATCTGAGCACTGGGACTCCCCCAAAGACTAAGTCCCAACTTTAACCTGTGTTAGTGAAACTGACAGCCGCAGAGAAGGGGAGGCGCACAAAGAGAGAGGCTGTTCCACTTTAAATGTGGAGCAATGCAGCTTATTTTGGAGATCACGTTTGGGAGCTGTGGAGCTGCTTTGAGAGAACAACAGCAAAGACGCCTGAGCGCCACACAGGCCTTATTTACCCCACAGTCTGGCAGCAGAGCTCAGCTGGCACTTGGCTCTAATAGGTCAGGTTTCTGACTGCAGAACAAATGGGCCCAAAGAAGATGGAAACATGTTTAAACATTGCTAGGAAACTGTTCTCAAACATTTCTACTCAGTGTAAAAAGTTAGGTTTACAATGAATGGACTATTAATCCAGGTACCATAACCAGATGTTTATCTTATTTAATAAAAAGTTAAAAAAACATGCTTAAATTCAGTTTAATAAAAAACTGTAGACCATCTCATGTGATAAGTTTGATGCTCATTCATGAGCTGGGTAAACCGTGGACGGGTCACCAGTGGACCTGCTCAGAAAAAGGTCCATTCACAATACACTAACTTAGCTTAAAGGCACGTTTAATTGCTTTTAGTGAATATGAAGAGAGGAGAGAGAATGGAATGGAAAGGGCCCCAACTGGACTGCATCATGGAAGGACCAATTCATCCACGAAATACAAAAATATTAACTTTTCAATACTTAAACAGACAGATTATTGGTTTGGCGGCCAAAACGTGCTGATCTGCAGGCCTGTGGTCTGACGTGGGCTTTGTAGTCCAAGTGGAGAGTTTTGATCACTCCCAATCTCCAGAGATGCAGAAGCAGCAGCTGGTGAGAAGCTGTGAATGGGTAAATGACTGTAGAAAGGACACTCCTCACCGTCACATGATGGCCGTCTGTGTTCAGTGTCCATGTGATTGTGTGTCAGGGAGCGAGGCAGGGGGACCCGTCTGGAACAGGTCTCATGACGGGGCTCTGGCTGATGTAAACATGTAGTGATCACACATGATGTGGCTGATGTTTTTTTTTTTTTTTTTTAAATTGTTCTTGATCCACATAATGAGCAAGTCTAGTTGGAATGAGAAAGGGTGACCTGTTTGAAGTGGGTGTGTTCATTTGACAAAGAAGCCTGTGACTCCCAGTGTGAAGAAAGATACCAGGCCGCCGTTCACTCTCACACCGCTGCCTTGTTTGCTCGTTGGCTTCAGTCACGTCTGTGGTGTAGCAGCACGAGCTAACAAGAGAGAGAGAAACTGTTTGTTTATACCTTGACTTCACTAATTTCAATATAAAGCTACGTGCTCGCCTGAATACCAGGCTGCATGTGCAAACAGTGAATCATTGCACTGCTGCTAAGGAAGTAAATTCCTTTCTTCATCCTGCATGCAACTGTGTTTGCCGAGTCCAAAAATCAGACGTGTATGATGGTTGCATAAAGCCAGCTGAGTCCAAGCCAGACTTGCCGATCATGTCCCAGTGAACTTGACTCAACCTGCACCACCAGTCGCTGCGAACTCGTGAATAACCATTCTTCCCCTCTTTCCTCTCGGCTCATTTCCTCACAGCTTCATTGTGTGAACGCCGCCTGTTCCTTCCCACCCACCTCTCTTCCTCAGCCGCCGTCACCCAGCCAAGTCTGAGTCCCATTCTATTTGCATTCTGTTGGAGAGCAAACATAAAACGCTGTTTGCAAAGTCTCTTCAGTTCAGGCGCGATGATTAGACCAAATCAATATGTGCTTTCTGAGCGTGTGCACGTCTGCACTTCACATGTCTGTCAGAGTTGTTTTGGCACTACTTTTATTAACATTATGCACATTTAATAATATGATGTTGGCTACAACTGCACTGGATACCTCACATCTTTAAATTGCCTTCTTTATCTGACCAACAGAGAGAAAACAGAAGGAAGCAGGGAGTTGCCATTCAGAATTTAAGAATCAGGATGCCTGCAAACATCAAGCTCAAATAGCTCAATTTAAGTATATAAAAATAAATAGGTCACATGCATATGTAATAAATACACACAGACCATGTGCTGCCACTAGACACTGAAAACCACAAAGTGCATAGTGGATGTTTCAAGGGGGATTTTGGACATACTAAGTTTGATGAGATACTTTTTGGGTGGCTTCTTTGTATCCGCTTAGACTGTGAGTGGTTGTTGGTCTCTGTCTGTCTGTGTGTGTTGGCCCTGTGATGGACTGCTGACCTGTCCAGGGTGACCCCGCCCCCACCCAGAGTTAGCTGGGACCAGCACCCCCTGCAACCTGGGAACGGATAAGCGGTAGAAGATGAATGAATGAATGTATCCTCTTAATCTCTTAGCATAAAGCTGTAACTCTGCTGTACAGAAATGAGACAAGTGATGGTCTTGTTGTAAAATAGATGCAGTTGTGGAAGTGTTACTCACTCAGAGGCCAGCTGGGAGACAGAAAATGTAACTTCCTCTTCTGTCAGGGTGTGTGAGCTGATAGTGCTGTGTCTGTGGCTCATCATTCACCTCGGCTGAGGTGATGAGTGCAATCAGACTGCTGTAAAATGTTTTTTTTTTTTTTTCTTCTCTCTCCTTTTTTCTGTCTTTATTTTAGATGTATCTCATAGTAACAGCAGGGTTCGACTGAATATACTGTCTACCTCCAAGTCAGTACTGTTTGGTCTTCAAGTGTCTGCCTCATATGACTCTCCTTGCATTGGACCGACTATAGCTAATAGCTGGCACATGGAGTTGTATTATCAAATGATAATTAAGTGTAACTTGTCCTGACTATACGATGATGGAAAGATAGTGGATGCAGTTGCAGGGTCGGAGGGTCGGAGGGTCAGAAGGTCACCCCCCCCCCCCCCACCCCACGTTCAGATAGTTATATGTAATTGTTCGTTGGCATTACGGACTGAATTACGCTGAACATCTGATGTAACTCTTGTTGGTGGAGAGTCAATCAAACAAGACCCAAAATAACCACAATGATACACCGTGACCATAATGAGACACAAAACCATATCTAAAATAAGACATAAAAGGTCTAAAAACAGAAAAATGTGGATCCAACAGTCAGTTTGTTCCAACAGCAGTCATATTGTTCCATTTTTTTCTTTTTTCCCTCATCTTTGACTGTCTGTCCTGGTCTGGCCCCCCCACCTCCTTTGACTTGAGTTTAGAGAAGACCTCGGGCCACCAGGATGGGAAACACCGGTTCAAGCCAACAAAACTGCAGGTGTCATTCAGGTATTACCCGACTGTGTTACTTTCCTCACTTGGTCTCATGACAGCAAACCAGTCGGTCTTGTTTAGCAGCATCTCTCCTTCCACGAGGATTTATTCCACTTCTTTTTCCTCCTCTTTTTTCTTACTATGTGGCATTCCTGAGGCGCCTGATGTCGCTCAGGCTTTCTGAGCAGAGTGTAGTGGGAGCAAAGGCAACACACACATTGAAGCATTTCTTGGCCGCCGGCCTGGGAAATTTTGAACTGGACTTAAGCCTCTCTTCTCTGCTTTTTAAGATGCATTCAAATGCATTTGCTTTTCCACTATATTTCAGCATGTGTGTGTCTGTGTCAGAATATGTGTGTTTCTTTAGGTGCTGCTGTAGAATCAGTACTGGCAATCTATATGTTCCCCTTAAGGAAGAGTCTCTTACCTACTTACAAAAAATATCTCAACAATAAGACTGGAGCTGTATTTTATTTTCACCCTATAGTTTTACAGGACAGTTCTGGTTTTCTTCAGCCTGTAAAAATGTCTCAGGTGTCACCACATAGAGACAAGAGACTGTGTTCTTTCTCAGAAATGGAGCGAGGGGATGAAACTTAATGGGCGTGAACCTCCGTACAGAAAATATAATTAAGCAAAGACTGCTAGTTCATTTGTGACATTGGAAACAGTCACTTGATAAATTTAATATATATTTAGTTCAGAAAAAGAGTTACATACACTTGTTATTTTTACCAGAGCTTTCAAGACCTTATGGTCTTTCTGTGTGTACTTTGCTGTCATGGAGCCCGGTCATTGTTTCACATGATCTACAGTGTGACAGTCTCTGTTTTAGTAGGCATGGTGACCCCCAATCTACTCAACTTACATTTTAGGAAGATTGTAAGATGTAACTGAAAGCTCTGGAAAAAGTTTTTATTTTGTCAATATACTGAAAAATGAATGAGGAATTGAACTTTGATCCACTATTTGATCTAGGAAATGTCAGAATATTGTGAAATTTGGCTTTTTTAATCTTCCTATTCCAAGAGATGAGTTCTTCGAACTTCTTGTTTTCTCACTCCCAAACATTTTGAGATCTCACTCTTAATTTGGTAAGTTTTCATCTCCTGTTGGGGCAGAAGGTTGTGTGCGTGTTGGCCAGACCCTGATAGATGAGGAGGAATCTGAGTGCTGGGCTGAAAAGTAACATGAGCACCCAAGAGTTTCAGATGCACTTTCTGTCCCTCTGTGCAGATTCGTTGTTGTGGTGGTGGGAGAGGTGTCACTGAGGGAGACTGTGTGATGTGTAAGAGCCAACGAGGAGCAGTTAATTATACTATGTGACGTTTGTGTAAAATCCCCTTGAGCACTTATGAGATTGTGAAATATCACAAATTGTACTCTTCCATAAAGTATGACAATGACACAATGGGGTTTGAAAGGTCAAGCAGCACTGTGTCCTGGAACCACACAACTGACTTTTCTGCGTCAACATTATGACTCAAAATGAGCTAATTTGATTAGTAATGTGTCAGGGTCAGTTCATTTAGTCTAGCCCAGACATGCCTCACACAGTGAAATCAAAAGAGCTGCTGACGACCTCCTCAGACCTTTTCAAAGTGAATCTGAAATGAATCTGCTCTGTCTAATGTCGTTGATGGAGACGATCAGGTTTCAGTTCAGAGTGAGCTGAGCTGCAGAGCCAGACGCTGGCTCATCGCTGCAGACTGGACCAGGCTGTGCTGTCTGATAATAGCAGCACAATAATATTTTGAAGCAAAGTGAATTGGAATTTTGGTTAATCATCTCCCATTGCTTCATAAATGCTGCCCTTAAAGCTTTTTTATTTTTTTTGATGTTTAGTCTTGTAGATCACAACTTCAGGTCACAGCTCTTACCCACACACTATTTGCGAATTTCATTGTGGAGCATAAAGAGTCAGTACAAACTAAAACAGAGCTGACTTTACACTCCCCATGTGGCCACAAACATGATCTCAAGTGCATCTGCTGGATGAGTAACTACACAAATACGTGCTCACACTTTCACCACAGCAAAATTTAAAGTGATAATATGTCATATGTTGTGTATGGTGTGTTTCACCTTGTAGTGCTGCCTCTGAAAATGATTCCCAAACTCCCAAATGAATGGGATTAACTTGGTCACAAATGATAACATCACACAATGAAATAAAAGAAGCGTCAGTTTTTATAAAACTGATTACGATATCAAATGCTGTGATGTTGACCTGCCAGGGTTGAAACTTTAAATTAGTTTATGAACGGCAGTAAATTACACAGTCCACAGCAACTTCTAGCTTAATATAAATTTATTTATAGAGATTTTTTTTTTAAATATTAATATCAACAACACAAGTGAATACATGCAGGGAGTAGGAGGAAGGTGACACTAGCCAAAACGAAGTGTTTTAAATGATTTAGTGATCCCAAACATGGAGGTGTGTCCCAGGAATGCTTAGTTTCTCATCACCCATATAAAGCTTATCACAGCGAGGATAAATACGATATTGACACGCGCTGAACTGTAGCAGTGAATGGTCAGCACTCTGATTAGCTCCCACACACCTGCTCTGAAGGCCCACCCAAAGGCAAAGTGCTATTTATAACCTGACTGCAAAGGGCAAGCAGGCGTCATCATAAATACATGTTCCCACCACTGCTGCTCTTATGCAACCGTATTTCCAATCAGCTTTTAGAAAGAGCCAGTACACCCAAAATCCACAGACTCTCCTAGAAAAGATTTTTATTTTTATTCACTTATAACCTGCTTACATCTAATAAGTGGAAGCTGAATTCTCCTCCATGCTCCCTAATATAAACAAATAAAAAGACATATTAGTAAAAACACAGTTGAAGGCTCACACCTCTGTAGACTTTCCTTAGTAGCAGCAGCCGCCTACAGATGTTGACAGAAAACATTTCCAACAAGCCCATCTAGTGTAGGTTTTACACCGTTAGCAATTAAAGTGTTTGTCCTTTTACGACATTCAGAAGTGAAAAATGGTAAAAAGAGGCCACATTAGCAAACCAGTTTCCTATCAGTCCTCTCTGTTTTCCAATCCTTTATTAATACAATTTAATACCTTTAAAATGAACTACGGTTCAAGCTAAATTTGCCGAACTTCATGAAACCAGATTTCAGCCTCCATCCATTGTACCTCTCCTGTATTCTTCTGCCTGATGGATTCGGGTCTCTGGGTTCAGCTGTGTGTCAGAGCAGATTTGGTCCAAACAAATCAACAATCTTGTCCTGGAGTCGGCCTCAGACGGTGAAGTATGCTGCCATTCCCAGGCTTTTCCTTCTCAGTGTTGTTGGGTTTTGTTTTGTGTTTTTTTTTTTTTTTTTCAACACAACTTTCCCAATGGTTCACGTTCATGTTCTCCTGGATGTCCATTAACATGCTAATGACATGGCCAGGGAGTGTGTGTGTGTGAATGAGCATGTAGGAGGGTGGAAGGGACGGAGCGATGAGGAGAGCAGTGAGGAAGAATGGCAGAGAGAAAGCTCGTCTTCCTGTGAAATTGCCTTTGTGTGTGATGAATTACTGGATGGGAAAGGCTCTTTCAGCCGGCCGCCATGCTGTGCTGACAAGTGAGCATTCCTGAGGAAAACTTGCAAAATCCTCCCCATCCCTGCCCCCTCAGAGTCCCGTCTCTCCTCCGCATAAGAGACTGTTGTTTGGTGGTGAAGGCTTTGGATGAGGAGTCACATTGTGTTATTAAATCCAGGGGCAAGGACAAGCTTTGGATATGGATTTTTTTTTTTTTTTAATTGAATGGAGAGATTGCAGTATGTTGTATGATTAGACTGGAGACATTATTTTAAATTTAAAATGAGCTTAGTGGTTAGTGCTAGTTTCCCCATAACAAAATGTCCTGTGTTCAGCTCCTGGGCCTGGGGCCTGTCTGAGTAGAGCTGGCTGTTCTCCCCTACCTGCGTTTCCTCCCACCGTCCAAAGCCATGAATGTTTGGGTTTACCGGTGACTCTAAACTGTCCGTAGGTCTGAGTGTGAGTGTGAGTGGTTGTTGGTCTCTGTCTCTGTGTGTTGGCCCCGTGGTTGGCCATGCACTGGCGACCTGTCGAGGATGAGCCCTAACCCTAACCCTTGTGCGAGGTGAGCTGAGATTGGCTCTAGCATCCCCTGCCAGCCAGAAACGGATAAGCGGTAGTGAATGAATGAAAGTTTAGTTTTCATGCACAATATGTATATCTATGAGCAGGTAGACAGTACAAATGTTGGTTATTTTGTATGTCATTTTGATAGCAGGTCAAACTTGTGATTTGTTCAACACGGATGATCATCAGATGATTCAGCTAATTTAAAATGATCAATAGCAATGATCCGTTAGTGCTCAACCCATTCATAAAGGTCTTAAATTGTTTTTTATGTTTTATTGTTCATAATGAGTTCAACAACAACCTACAGCCCTGATGCTGTTTGTCATCTGTGGCTAGATCAAACATGCAGCTTTGTTAACTTAAATAATTAACGGTTTACCACCCCGACATACCTCACTGATGAGACTTTTAAAAACACACCCACTTATAGTGTGTGTGTGTGTGTGTGTGTGTGTAGCTGACAGTGCTGATAGAGGCATGCCAAAACAAAGACGTCTACGTCATCAGCCCGGGTATTGTGTAATCACCTTGCACCAACATATTAAGTTGTGTCTGCGATTTGTGCTGTGTCTTCACCACACCTCTGATCTCCACATGATGTATCACTGACTGAACGCTCTGTGCCGTGAACTTCACTCAGCTCTTTATTTCCTGTACCCTGCTTGTCGTGTTTTCCCGAGGTGAAGCTGCTCCATTATAGCCCCACTCAGATTCCCTTTATGTGTCAGTGTTCAAGAATAGGCCCGTCTGTGTCTCTGAAATTGGTCATCGGGGACTGAGGACAAGAGGCAGCTGCAGATATTAAAGCACGGATGCTCTGGGACTGTCGGTTGAGGCCTCTGATCCAGTGACGTTGGCCCTCTGGGGCTGACACTGCTACTACGGCATGTTGTGGTCCTGACTGTTAATTTTGAAGTGAGAAACATGAGGGTGAAAATGTATAATTCATGGCAGAGCAATGACAGAGCTTTACAGTCAAAGAGCTGCAACAGGAAGTGATATTTTGGTACACCACAGCAAATTGTCTCACTTCCTGTTGTGCGTGGGCTCGAAGCAATGTGCTCGTGTGACACCGAGGAGTGTTCCCAACCACTTTCTGCTAATGACAGACAGAAACTTAAACTTGAGCTCGATCCATTATCTTTCTCATGAGCTTCATATAATCACCCATCAATCCTGAATCCTGAGCAGGTTTTACTCCCAAAGAGAAGCGTACCCATGATCTGTCAATTTTTTTTAAAACATGTCATCCTTGGATTTAAGTCACCGAATGGCTAATGTCTCTTTCCATCCTTCTTGCTCTTCCTCAGTGTCCGGCTTGTTGTCACGAATGACTCAGTCAAAGCACAGGACTAAGTATGTTCCTACAGTCCTCCAATGACTCCACAGGGAGGTGATCAGAAAGAATCAACATCAGGGAAAATGTGCACCGTAAATATTTTATTGGTAAATAACTGCCAGGCACAGTAACCGCACACAGTCATCGCAGTGAGGTTGACATGTTTGGTACCAAATTTCTCCCAAACGGAGATCTGTTAAAACCAGTTCTCACCAAGTGTATCTGGCATTCCACGCTGCAGCTGCGAAAACCACAGAGCATTACTAAATGGATAAACTGCTCATGAAGAAACAGTTCCTGCATTTTTACTTCTTGTGTCATTATTTCTGTTTGAGTGCATAAAATACCTTAACACCAGCCGTTAGTTTCCCCCTGTCTCCAGCCTCTGTGCTGAACTAGATTAACCAAGACTGATATCAATACCGTGTAGAAAATTGGTGACGAGGCAGATTTCGCTAAATGCTGAAGTGCTTTCTAAACATTGTGTCAGCCATCCAATGGTCCTGGCAGTGAGCCGCTGTCCTCTGTCGCAGTATGATAATGAGCGGCAATATCAGATCAACACGGAAAGATGCAAATTGGTGATTTTGCATAAGCAGAAAATAAGGTTTGCATTACCTACTCGGTTATTCACATCCTCACAGGCCACCACAGCGTCGGGGGATTTCCTGTTTATGCTTCTCTGATATTAATGTGTTCAGACAGGCCAGAATCTACCTCAGAGGATTTTCTACCGGCTGCATTGAAGCCACATTTCTGTTGTCGTCTGCTCAGTCGCTTGCAGAAACACTTTGCATTTTTAACCTTGTTTATCTCACACAGCAGAAGTGCTGTTGATAAATGAATCGTTGTATTGGTGTCCTGTCTGCTGTTACGAAGCCAAATTGGGTTATATCCAGCAAAGCAGCCAAGTAAAAGCCAGACAAATCGAGAAACAAAAGGCCAAAAAAGAAATAAATAAATAAATAAAGTGAAGGAGAGCATTTCAACTTTTCATGCAGTCTCAAAGGCTAAGAATGTGTCTATAGCAACAGGATCTTTACCTTTTATTAAAGGTACAATGTGACAACGTCCAGAAAGGTTAACATCTTCCTGGGGAGTTTAATGTAGCAAGCCCCGAGGGCAAAAACAAACTGAGTTAGGTTGAGTACACACTTCTGCTTATCCAAGTCTTTCTTCAGAGCACATCTCCTTCAGTGTTTGTCCTGTCTCCCATGGGTGCCTTGTCCACATGGGACACTACTAAATATTTGCCAGAGCCTAACAGTTGTTTAGCCGACTGAACCGACTGACAAAGCGAACTTTAGCTAACACATCGCTCATTCATGACGCATTCAGTGTGAGAAGGAGAAACGGGCTAACATGGATTATGACACTCGACACTCGATCAAATGTCATTCAATGTCAAGTGGTTGAATGTGAATCTGTTGGCTCTTTCTTAAATTACAACACATTATGTCACCGCTGTATAAATGATAGTCACATAATGGCGCCTGATCTCTTTTATCTAGCTGAGACATCTCAGGTTTTAATGACGTGACTTGTCACTAGGTAGTTATGACGAGGATAAAATGGAGTCGCTGGTTTTCTTCAGTAGCATGGAGGGCTTTCCTCCATCCTGATATTTATCTTGATACGTCCTGTCACCAAATTCAATCTGTCCTCCATTTCCCTCAATCTTCTCAATCTGCACTTCCTTTTCACTTGACCTTGGTGGCAGACAGATAGCGAGGGGCATCAGGGAGTGTTATCACCATGGCAACAATCCAGATTCAGCCAAGCATTGGTCGGTTTTCCCTCCTCTCCTTTTCTCCTCATTGCCGACTTAAAGAGGGAAGTTCATCTGTTGCTGGCCTGACAGTGAGGGGGATAATAGAAGCGCTGGCACACAGCTGTTCAGGAGGAGCGTCTTCCATTCAGTGAAAATGTCTCCATCCATTACATTCTGCCTGAAGTCACTCGCCTGTCCATGGGCCTCACGGCATTAATGATTGTTAATGAACGCTGCATGTCATTGATTACAGTCGTGCTTTCTCCCACGTATCATGTCGGTCCTGGTTTTTCATGGTCTCCTTAATCTCCTGTGACGTTTGTTTTTCAAACTAAAATTTAAATTCCTTACAAAGCTTCAAAACTCTCCTGTGTTCTCTGTCGGTATGTAGTATAGAGTTAATAAGCTTAGGAATCAACTAAATAACAATCACATGCTGTAAGCCATGTGCTCCTTTTCAGGGGCAGTGTGTATATTTGTATTAGTGCACAATATTATGTATGAAAAATGTGCATTAGTTTTAACTAAGCTGAACTCTTTGTGACCTATTTACCATTGTGAGCTTCCTCTTTCACCTCCTTCGCTCTCTCAGCAGCCTGGCCTGAAACAAAGATGCCCTTCATGGCTCTGACAGAAACTGCCAGAGATGAAATGTCAGGACAAATGTCCTAAATGTCTTCACCTCTTATTGCCTCTGCATCCTGCGAGGAGAAACTGGAGTTTAAAGGTGCAAGTGGGATAGTTTAGTCATGGGCAGGAAGTCTCTCTGTAAATCTAATAAGAAGTTTGTGTTACAGCTCCAAATGCTGCAAATTACAATACACAATCTGAGGCTGAATGATGCAGTTTCTAAAATCCAAATGATTTGGACATAAAAGGTAAGAAATACAATCTCTCTTGTATGTCTTGGTGTAAAACACCATATACATGCCGTCTGAGTTTAGGAGCATCAGATATGCAACGTTCCCCCAGAGCAGTATCTTTTACCCCGCCCTCACCCTGAGACCCGGAAATGAATGAACGAATGAGTCCAGGTGCAACATCCACATTGCAGGGGTTAACTTTGATAAAGGTAAAACGTGTAAAGTGTTGTGCTACAGAGACGCTATAGCCCATCAGTCATATTCTCCAGATATAAGAGAGGATGCTTGTTTGATTCAGGCCACAGCAAAAATCTCATCATCATTTTTTGTAAATGAAACAGAGAGAATAATGTCACATATGTGAAATTTGGTTGTTTTGTGCATTTGTCAGTGGCCTTACTTTTAATATAATGTACTGTGGCTACTCAGAACATTAGGAGCAGACACAGCAACGTTTCTGGGTAGTGAATCACTTACCTATGTATTATTGATGGCTGCTGACGGTCTTCTTGTTCACTGCAGATGTGAGCATTTGTGTGATGAACTGCTCACTCACTGCAGCCCTCTGTGAATTTTCCTCATGTTAAAGCAGCTTATAACGTCCTGATATCCATTCCGTCATGCTGCCCTCATCCATGAAGGAGGAAACACACACGGTAATATTTGTAAAGCGATCCTGGCCCACATCAACCATTCATGAGTATGAGAACAAGCTGAATTGCCGTTTGAGTCACCTTAATTTGGCCACTGCAGAAATAACAGCAAGAAGTGTGTCCGGACAGTGTTTTTCTTTGGACTTACACCTGATGAAGGTGCACGGAAGCTGTTGGAATAATGTAATACGAATGGCACCGAGTCTGTGTGAGGAGGCAAATGGCACTGTGTTTGGCAGCCATGTTTTGTGTGCCTGTTGTTGTGTTTCTTACCATAAGGGCTGTGAGGGGAAGCATGCTGATTAGAATGCTACGACTCTGTGTGTGTGTGTGTCAGTGTGATTATGAAGGAGGGGTAGAAGCTCAGCCCAGCAGTTAATTAGACCCTGGAGGACCACAGGGGGCGCAGGTGGAGGCCTGATTACACACACACACACACACACACACACACACACACACACATGCTAATGGTTGCCTTTATGTGAGGTGTGTTCAAACAGTAGAAAAGCAGGTCAGTTTTCCACTTAGAAGGGAAACTGCTATGGTAATATCCATTTCCACCTTATTGTATAGAGATGTAGTGTGTTAAATGCTAATATATGACCATCAGGTCAGGAAGCTGCATCATTCCTAAAGTCTAACTACAGTTAGCTTTGACAGCAGAGCCAAGAAAAGCCAAAGATCAGTTGCCATCCCTGCATCGAATGAAGCAAAATGTAATGTGTGTGTGTGTGTGTGTGTGTTGCCACCATTAACATGTGCCTTAAGTGCATGCATTAGGAATCCCACGGCCAGCAGCTGCTCCTCTTGGTGGCTCCTCATCTCCACAGTAGCTGGTGAGCCGCTTGGGTGCGAGGGTTAATGGCAGCACTTAAACACATTTAGAAATGCTAAATTCCTTGCAACTGAAGGGCATTAGCTGATGAGGAAAGCTGACTTAGAAATACAAATGCTCATCATCATTCATAGCTGTGCTGTTCACTAATGGACACGAGGCTGCACGCAGCTTAAAAGCAACATACTGTTTATCATGTTAGTCAAGCTGGTTGCATCATCAGTGTCACAACTGACCAGGAGAAACTCAGGAGAAACTCAAATGTCCCCAAGTGTCTTTCAGAGCAGTTGATCTAAGCTCGCCCTGAAATTTGTGGTCTGGATTTTGATTTCTTCCAAGCAAATACTCCAACACGGTCTTATTATTATTCTTCATAAGCATAATGATGCGGTTACATGATGTTGAAAACCTTTCCCTTTATTTAATAACAGCTATTGTTAATATTGTAAAGCTTCTGGAAAATCAATGCTTTTCCAGTGGCCTGGCCCCAAAGCTGACTACCTCTCACATTAATGGCACTGGTGGCAGCTTATCTCTGCAGCTGGCTAAGCTGAAGTAAACCGAGTAAACCAGCGACAGAGGAACTCTGGTGTCGTCATTAGTGTCAGTGTTCTGACAGATTTAACCCAAAGTTGACACCTGATGCCACCAAACCAGAACTCTGGACTATAACAGGTGAAATCAGGATACTGGGATTTATAGACTGCACTCCTCCAGGAGTTCTGTCCCACTACGGTCACTGCCTGTCCCCTCTCTAACTCCCTACACTGACTCTGTCCCTGCACACTGCCAAGTGAATGTGCCTTTGCCCTTACTTCAGCTGCAGGGGGAAAAAAAAAACCAAATATCATGGCAGTCGTACATCACTGCTGTCAAGGTGGCTATTTGCATGCTAATTTCAAACTGTGAATGCATGCCAGTCACACAATAAGGGCTAATTAGTCAGCAGAAGGCTGTTATCTCTGATTTACATCCAGCGAGAAAGCCATACCTCTTATCAAAATGTATGGTTCTCATTGTCTGTTTCTTTTCCATCCCCTCCCTGTCTTTGTAATTGCTTTAAGCTAAATTTAATTTGGGATAATCAGCAGAAAGATGAGCCTGTCCTATCTCTCCCAGTGTCTGTTCCATTCACTGCTTACGGTGCAGCCACAGTTTTATTTTTTGTTGTAATGACCCATTTTATCTGCTGTAATATGTAAACCACTTCATAAATTCACCAAGCACCTTCGTATCCTTTCCACTGGACACCACATTGGTGACTTTTTACTTTCAATGTGCTATCAAGCCTTCCACACAGAGACCCGATCTCTCTTTGACCACTTGTGAAGGTGCCGCTTGATTATGGCCCCACTGTTTGTGTGTGTGTGTGGCTTTTTTCCCACCTCCACAGACTTTCCAGACAAAGCTAATTACTTTTCCAGTGCTTCAATGATGGAGGAAGCTTTATCGTCTTTCACGCCCACTTGCTTCTCTTTGTCTGATCACCAGTGCTGCTACACACAGTATTATTTATAAAATTGTGTAATGGTGTAGATACATGCACACACATTCAACAGCAGGCAGCAGGCAGCTGTTGTTTTGCTCTTTGCTTGCCTTTGGAGGGATGAACCTGCGTGGATGCTATTTCAGAGTGCTGGGTTCGATTCCGACCTGGGACCTTGGCTGCAGGTCATTCCTCTCTCTCCCTGTTTCCTGGCAGCTTCTCTGCCACTTGCTAATTAAAATAAATGCATACAAAGCCCAAAATAATAATAATATTTGAGCTCAGTGCGCCGTGACTCGATGAAACATGAGCAAATAATCAAAGACAAATGATTCATGGGGAAACAACACATACTGTACCTCGAAATTTTTACTGTATATATTAAAAATCCCAACAGGAATTCCTGTAATATAAATGATCAAGAACTATGATGAATTACTGACCAGTAAATGCAAAGGCGATCAATACTGATTCCACGAGAATTGTTAACACTCATTTACATGATTCATTCAATCATTTGTTATGTTTTAATGGTGGAAAGACAGACATGCTGTTCTTCCTTTCCTATATAATTTCGGCATTGACTTCGTGCTAAAAGGTCTTATATCACAGATCTTGTCTCTTTATTCTATTCTCATGATTCATTTTAAAATGTTCAATAAATGACAAGTCAAGTCACAAAGGTTCAATATTATACCGCTCTGAGACAGAACTCAAAAAGACATCAAACATTAAAATGAGAAAACAGTAACTCACTGTTAACTGTAGCTGAACTCAACTATTTTAGTTTATACATCTTCCCTTAAAGCTTCAAGGGACTCCCAGGGAGATTATAAATTATATGTTTACATGATGGCAGCGTAACACTACAAAAAATACAACTTATCGTTTTCATCAGTATGTAGGAATCTGAAAAGCTGCACCCTGACGTGTCTCCTCCTCCTGACCCTCACCCTACAGGAGCGTGTGCACAGCGCCGTGAGGCAGATGGCTATCCTGACCGGTTCTCCTGGCTTTTTTCTATTTCTGGCATCTTAGGTTGGAGGGCCTTTTGTCTAGGCTGTTACACTGAATCGTTTAGCGTCCTTTTAATCTAACTGGTTTTCCTTCCAGCTGCTGCACCTGGTTCCTCCATAAAGAGGAAACGTGGTCTTGATACTTCTAGCTTATCATAAACAGCTAAAGGCCGACGTTGCTTCTTTGAATCAAGTCAAAGGCGCCACAGTTGCTATTGCCAGTTGGCAGCTTTCTATTAGTTAACAATTTATTACACATTACGAGTTATTGCTCAACACCTGACTTGGCTGTCAAGAATACAGTTGCCTGTCCCACCTTGAATTGCACCCAACCTGACCTTCCTGCTCCGTCACTCTTTACAGCTTGTGCTTCTTCATTGTGAGTCCTCCTGTCCACAGTGGGGTTCTCTCTGTCTCTGTCTCACACACACACATGTATAAAGCCTTATCTTGTTCCTTTCAAAGCTCTGAGTGTTGGTGTTCAGTAGGCCACACTGGAGCCATGCAGAGAGACCCAGATGATGATTGTGGCAGCGAGCCGAGAGGAGCGCCGGGCTGGAGAGAGCTGGCTTTCACTTGCATTGATGCAGCTGCTTTCTCTCTTGGCCCGTCTTCATCTCTTCTCTGTGACTCCGCGTTTCCAAAGAGGAGAGGAACCTGCTCTTCCTGCTGCTGCCTCAGTAAGATAGTAACAAGGATTAAAATAGTCACAGGTTTATCAAAGTCATTTAAAACCCAAAAGTATCTGGATAGCCTTTATTTTAATTATCAATAATTATAAGAAATAATGTGCTTTGATTACATATTTTTTCTTCTGGCTTCTAGCACATGAGAGAACATGATAACAGGCTACTTATGGTTGTATGGTATCATATCTATATAAATCTTTCTGTGGGTTTCAGGTTTGTTTCAGATATTACCAACAATAATATGTTTATTTTATTATTTCAATTTAGACGTATAGGCAGAGTTGTGTTGTGCTTCATGTTGAAAACATGAATGGAAAACCATCCAGCAGATATTCTGATGAATCTAACCTTACTGCACTACAGTAGTATGAAATGGTGGTAATGCTGATGGCAGTCTCATTTGTATCCATTTTCTGTGTAATGGCTGATGCATAATGCTGTAAAGCATTGCACCTTTAATGAAGACTCAGTGAGTCAGCTGTTTCATCTCATTAATTATGTCTCTCTCCCTCTCTCTTTAATCAGATTAAGGGATTAATTTATGTCATGAGCAGGTAAAAAAGAAAATCCCTGCTGGTAGTGAATAACAGTTTTTAAAGGTACCTCTCTGGGACTCCTATAGTGCCAGACTATGTTAGGTTTGTATTTATTCTATTTATTTTAGAAGTCCTAGCAATATCACAATCATTTTTCCATATAGTTAAAAAATACTTGTGTAATCTAGGCTTGCTGCGTCCTTTTCACTTCCGCAGGATGGCCGTGTGTCTCTCTCTGTCTTTAGAGTCTCTTGGTTAGATACTGTATGTGCTCTGTGTGAATTATTGATGTATCGGGGCTGAGCCGCAGTGTTGGAGCTTTTTCTGCTCCATTACTGCTTTCCCACTGGGCCAGGTGGTTCACCTGTGAGCTGATCTCTAACACACACAGCTATCATAGAGACTACTGCAGCTAATTGGAGGAAAGTTTAGTGTTGTCCATCCATTATCTGGTTCCGGGTTTCAACAGGTTAATTGGATTAGCCCAAACTCCCTTTATAGCTGTTTCAACCAGCCACATTTAAAGGTGGGCTGTAAAGCCTGCCATCAGAGAGACTTCATTCTATCTAAAGCTGTTCATAGGCCTGAGCTCATCTGAGAAAACAGTTCTCTTCATGACTTATGGGTTTTGATACCAATGACACAGCCTCATATGCCGCTCATATGCACGGTGTCAGTCTTTCGGCAACTACTTCAATCCCGTGGCCAAAGGTGAGGGTTTGAACATCATGTCTAATAAATCAACAACATACGCATGGGCTGCAAACTCACTCTGAGCTCCGTCTGGAGCATGGCCAAGGACCTGTCCTCAGTCAATATGTCAGATATATTCATAACAACATCAGAGCCAGTGGGTTTTGTTCTGGGGTCTTTCAACACATGTGCTGTCTCACAAATCAACAAACGCTGTATTTTCCTTTTTTTTTTTTATTTTAATCTTGAGCTCAGGTGCATCTGTAACCCACTGGAGACGTACAACACACACTTTCACTCTCTGAGTTGAGCAGCTTGAATGACTCACTAGAGTGACCTGTCTAAGCCATCCTCAACCTTTTAGAGCTTTGTGCATGAGGTGCGAAAGGTCATTGTTGATCTGAGGGCGAGCTGCTTTTATCTCCTTGAAAGTCGCACGCAGCTTCCAAAGACATGTCAGTACAGTCATCAGTGGAAATGATGCTGCTAAAAACACCCAGGTTAAGCTATCTCTGGCTGAAATTATTATGATCCAGGGACTTTCTAAAGAGACTAAATCATGAAGAGTGTCACTATGGAGGAGTGAAATATGCCAAGCTGTTTTAAAGACACAGAACTCACTGCAAGTGCCAGAAAAATCAGTCAAGAGCATTTAGCGTATACCCAGAAGGGCCTTACCCGGGGCCAGGCTTCTTCACAGTGTCTGTTTGTGTGTGCTGCTGCCAGAAAGAAAGAGGCTGAGATGCACTGTTATTGCTTGGCTTTGTGTGTCTGCAGGGGTTGGGTGGCGGGTGGGGGCTCCCTCTGCGTTCCTCAGAAGTGGGTCAAAGGGATTAATTTCCTGGCCCAGCTGATGGGAGCTAATGGCAGATTAGCCTGGTGAGTTTCACTTCCAGAACAGTCCCTCCACCGAAAACCCTCTGAACTGGGACTGGAAGAAAAGCTGTGCTCTCCTTTTAACACTCTGGAGGGTTGAGCCATGTGTGTGTGGAGTGATGTCCCTGTACTGAGACTTTCCAACTGACCCCTGGCTGACCACAGCAATTACAGGACTGCGTGAGCTAATAGCAGCAGAGGTGGCTATAAGGACATCGAGATGTTACAAAGGTCAAAATGAGTCACTGAGAGGTACCAATAGTTTCACTATAGTTCTCACAGAACTCATGCAAGATAGTGTCTCTTTTTTTTTTTTTTTTTTTTTTTACATCTCTCTCATATCAAGTCTATCTTGATATAATACTCACGTTTGTATACACATCCAGAGTTATTAGTCACTGTTGGCCTTTATTTCCTGCAGTGTATTTATAACACAGTGACCAGTGAGACTTGATTCTACCTTTCAATCTCTCTGAATGTTGATGTCTTTGGACAGTTTGAGGAAGCCCACGCAGGCACAGGGAGAGCATGTAAACTCCACACAGAAAGGCTCCAGTCTGGGAACCAAACCCACGACCTTCTCACTGTGGGGCAACAGCGCTAATCACTATGCCACCATGCTGCCTTATATACTGACAGCGGAGGTAAAAGGATTAATCATCTACAGATTTATGAGTAATGAAACAATCAGTATGTGCAGACCTGATCCTGAAGAACAGGCGATTAAACATTAACATTAAAAAGGTTGGGTCTTAATGACATAGTTTTCACACCATGTTGTGGTTCCTGCCTCCTTCCAGTCAACTGCTGCGTGAAAAGAGAATGCCATAACAACAATCACCATCTGTCTCGCTTCACATTACTTTCCATCTGTCTTCTCTCTGATATGTTTGGGTGTAGCTGGCACCGGTGGACCTTTTGATGCGCTGGAAGTGATTTTAATTAGGTTTTATACAGCGTCTACATGCTTCCACTCTCCTCCTTTGTCCATCTCTCCCTGTGCTCTCTGTTCCTCTGGTGTGAACCTTTCATCAGGCCTCCAGCAGCAGTCAAGCCTGTACTGCCTTACATAATGGCCAACATTAATGTTCCTCCAAATTGTATTCAATAATTCAGAATTTGTGAATATAATGCTGATTGATTTTTGTGGGTTTATTCGGATAAATGGGTTTGCATTAACATATCGGTATTGATTTGTATATGTTATTTGTGTAATCTGAAATGTGCCTAGTATTATTCTAGGAAGATATGGCCATCTTTGCCTCTCGTATCGTATTGCATATCGTTAGTGTCTACATGAAGTGGGCATAAGGATATGCATGGCACTTATAAACAATCAAATAATCATAATTTCTTCAGTAGTAACATTAATAAGGAGTCGCTTTTATTTTATGGCTCTTTTGGAAAAGGGTCTTTTCCCAGTTAGCCTTAGTTTGTGCTTTTGCAAGAAACTTTCCATGCCTCAGTGAAAGTTTGGAAAGTCTGAGAATTCTTGACTCAGCTATTTTTGGAGTTTCTCCTGAGGATGTTTTCAAGCTGAAGAGGATATTATGTCTGTGTGTCCCTCAGGCTCACTGCATTACTTCTCTCTCTTGTTACTGTCTATTTTAACATTGTCCTTTCAAAACAATGATCTACCACCAAACAATGTCACAACTGTTTCTCCCCTCTTTTCTAAGGTATTGGAAAGAACGTCATCTGTGACAGAACAGCCACGCCTCTGGATGCCTTCCGAATGATGTCAGCAGCCCAGTACTACCCCAAGTTGCTGAGCATTATGGGAAATGTCCTGCGATTCTTGCCGGCGTTTGTGCGAATGAAGGAGCTCTTAGAGGAAGGTTACATTGGGGAGCTTCTAGTCTGTGAGGCTCAGGTGAGACAAACACTGTCAATTCTTGTTTTTTCAGTTACTTCCTTGTCCTTTTATGATAATGACAACAATTACATGATTTCACCTGAGGTTAGGCTGTTTTAGGCTAGGATCCACAGAGCTGTCAAGAAGTCAGTATCTTGCTCACTTAGCGCTTTGAGTACTGGGTAACGGCTTACAGGTACTTTTTGACACCTCCCAAACTCTGGCTGTTTCTAAATTGTTCTGATTACATTTTATTGAAAAAAAAAAAACAACATAATATGGTTCCAAAGAGACCTAGTCACAATATCTCCTCTCTGCTCCAAAGGTCCACGGGGGTAGTCTCCTGGGGAAGAAATATAACTGGAGCTGTGATGATCTCATGGGAGGTGGTGGTCTGCACTCGGTGGGCAGCTACATCATTGACCTACTTACATTTCTAACAGGCCAGCGTGCAGCCAAAGTTCACGGCTTCTTGAAAACCTTTGTTAAACAGACAGACCACATCCGGGGAATCCGTCAGATCACCAGTGACGACTTTTGCACGTTCCAAATGGTACTGGAGGGCGGCGCCTGCTGCACTGTCACGCTCAACTTTAACGTGCCTGGCGAATTTCGTCAGGAGGTAATTGTCGTTGGAACGGTCGGGCGGTTAACAGTCACAGGGACGGACCTGTATGGACAGAAAAACAGTGGGGGTGTAGGAAGTGGCAGCGGCCCTGAACTACTCCTCAAGGACACCACACCTCTTGAGAAGGCTTCTTTACCAGAGAAGGCCTTCAGTGACATTCCATCCCCATATCTCACCGGGACAATCCGCATGATCCAGGCTGTGCGTCAGGCCTTTCAGGATCAAGATGACCGGCGGACGTGGGATGGCAGGCCTCTAACAATGGCTGCCACCTTCGAGGACTGCCTCTACGCTCTCTGTGTGGTGGACACCATTAAGAAATCCAACCAGTGCGGAGAATGGCAGAACATTGTGGTGATGACAGAAGAGCCAGAGGTCAGCCCGGCATATTTAATCAGTGAGGCCATGCGACGGAGTCGGATGTCGCTCTACTGTTAGCATCTGGCTGATGAGCTAATCTTGTTGGAATGGCTGAACACCTGTCTCATTTTAAAAACTGAAGGTGGCACTGGGAGTGCATTGGTATTGTTGGAACTTTTTTCATACAGCTACAAGAAACACTTCTTGAATTCATTAATGGTCTGTTTTGATACTATGAAGTCTGTATTGTTACTGTTACAGACAGCAAAGTCGCACCACTATAATACAGAGAACTATGGTTTCCTGTCACCCTGACTCTGCAGCAGAGGAAAAGCAATGTGATTCATATTCAAACGTTTATTTATGAGGCGGTATTTCACTTTGAGTCCTTCCAGAAGATGCACTTGTAAATTAAACCAATTCATGCAACAGCCCTACACATCTGCAAGTGGAATTGATGCAACTCAGCTATTCTTGACCATAAGAGTATTGCGCCTCTCATCTCTGCTCCTCCTCTACTTGACTGGGTCTGAAAGTCAACACCTTACACTGTGGGTCCGAATGAGGACAGCCAAGGAAGAACTACAGTTCTCAGTTAAAACTGCGCCGCTCTATTGTTGCTACCATTTGAAGTACATGCTAGTTTTACCAAGTGAATGTTTAAAAACAAATCTGTGTGCTCAATAGCTTCAGTCTCTGTTTGCGCCATATGCTTCCTTGTGAAAGATGAGAGAGAGAAAAAAAAATCAATAGTTTGGCTGGTTTAATCCGTTAATCAATGCTGTCTCACTTCCCAACCTTAGCCCATGGATTCCAGTTGAAGATGTAAATCTTTAAATCTGCACCAGTCTCTTTATCTCTACCATTCATCCGTCAGGGTCGCGGGGGTGGTGGAGTCAGTCCCAGCTAACGTTACGGACGAGGGCGGTACACCCTGGACCAGTCACCAGTGTATTGTAGGGCTGACTTAGAGCATAAAACACACATTCACACTCACACCTACTCCTATGGGCAAAGTGCATGTGTCTGGATTGTGGGAGGAAGCCAGAGTATCCAGAAGGAACCCACACAGGCGCAGAGAGAACATGCAGACTCCACACAGAAAGCCCCAGGCCAGGGAATCGCACTAAGAACTTGCTTTGAGGCAGTGATGCCAATCACAAATTCACTGTGCCAAAGGGCTGGATACTGCCTGTCTCCAGGACCCCCTGACGCACTCCCACATAGCCTCCCTGAGAGTGAGGACAATCTCAGCGGCCTGTGACACTGCTGAATAAAATCATATATGAGCATATTATTGTTGTGATTTATCAGTTCCAGAAAACTTCTTATTGGGATTATTTTTTTCTTTCTTTTTATTTTTTCATCATCTAAGATGGCTAAAATCAAATAAGAAACTACCCAAGCTTGGTATCACTTAATACAGGTGAAAGAACACCACTATCCCTACGAGCCAAAATATTGATTTTTTTTTTTTTTATGCATCTCTGTGCCCTTGTGTGGTTTCAGGTTCTTAAACTGTGCTGAAATACTATCTATGTAACGACTACTGAAAATGAACATATGAAAATATTATAAAAGTATGTGTTTGTCTAAAGAAATAAAACAAGTACTGTATGTATTTTATTTCTAAAAACCAAGGAACTGGAATATGTTTCGATTTTGAGTGTTAAGGTATTTATTCTTTGTTTTTGCTGTTGATTTTTTTGTGGATTGACCTGCGGTGTTTTGGGGGATTAACAGCAGAGTGAGGTCTTGGAACATGCATCTTTTTAATTCCCCAGTTATCAAATATTGACCAAAATAGTTTAAACACAGTGCTGTAAAGGAAAGCTTTATGTTTGTGCTGAAGATCAGTGAAGTAACATAAAACATCACAGTCATAATCCAACATGCCTGCACTGCCTCTGATAATGTAGAGTCAACAGTTGCAGCTGTGCATAGGTCATAGTATCTAACAGTAATGTCTGACCCCTTTTTAATCTGTTAGTGGCTCTGATTTGATGCTTAACTGAGGGCAGGGCACATTATGCTCACTTGTATGGTGTGTTTGGACATGCAGGGCTCTGTAACACTTAGTGTTGTTAGATGTGCCAGGACAGAAACACCACTGCTAACCAGTCTGCCTAAAAAAAACCTCTGAGTCCAACACTGATAAGCTATCTCAAGTTAAGATAACTCAAGTAATATTATTGACCCTTGTGTCCCAAGCACCTTATTAGATCTGAATATAGTCTTTGCCCCTTTGCCTGAAACTATTCTCAAAATGAAATTGTCTGGTTTTGACCTAGAAAAAGGTTTCTTCTTTCTCTGTTCTGATTTGACTAGCAGCATGATCAGACTGAAGGTTGATGAGTGAGGAGGGACACTGTATTGGCAGGTACTGTAGATAAAACAGAGGAGCAAAAAGAAATACTTCAGGTCATGGTTCCTAAATCCAGGTTTCCTCTGCCCCATTAAACCTGTAAACAAACTTTATTACAGTCTGGTTTATGATTGTGAGCTGAAGAACTGTGGAGTCAGATTGGAGGTGAATAATTTTCATTTCCACTTGAGAGATATGTGGAGGGAATTACGCCTTCATTCAAAGTAGGTGAGAGGTGTTGCTATACTTGAAATGCAATCAAACATTTGTGTCGATCACTTGATATTTTAAACAAAAAGCCAAATTGAATAAAAGCAAATAAAAAAGCTGACGGGATATCATGGACTAGAACACAGAGGCCATGTCTTATCCCCCAAAACTCTTGGCTTACTTCAATGGCATGGTTCTACTATGATTTACAAAGTAACACAAAAAGTTCTTTTTTCAGTAGCATCATCACTGTAATGCATCTGGTGTAGTCAGATTTAATTATATAAGGAGTTTAATTTCAAATATTTTGTTTTTGTCCCCCAGATAGCTGTCTGTTTTTAGACCAGAGCAAACTGGCTTCAATCGTTTCATTACTCAGAGCTGAGCAGCTATTGGCATTTATAACGCTCCTCTAACAATAGACCCAGTGTACTAAATCAGCTTGGGTCTCATGCTGACTTTGAATTATCTGTATTTAGTGCCTCAGGGGTGAGAAGATGTTTTAACAGCCTGCAGTGAATCATAACGTTAGCTTAATCCAATGTTATTGAGTTCTTTCAGCTGCTGTTTGTGTTGACTGGAGGTTCATCCATGTCCCCACAAGCTCGTCCTCCACCAGTGAGACTCAGCAAAGCCTCTAGTTACCAATGATCTGTGGTAAATGTGTCATTAGCACCTGCTTCAGATTAAGAACATCATGAGACCATTTCAGCCAGGGCAAATGCTTGACCAAAACAAACAAAATAATAATAAAAATAAATAAATAATGGAAGCATGAGACTGCAGGAATTTATTTCAGCCTTTGCTTAACACTTACAGCCATTTGGTGTTCATTAGTGACAGACTCATCTCTGCATGCACTTGAACGGGCAGCACTCTGAAACTTATGAGCAAATATCCTGGTTCTGAAGCACTGAATATTTCATGAGGAATTTGAATGAGCTGATACAGAAGCATATAGATTTGATGCTTTTTGAAAAGTCAGAATCAAGTCTTACTTTCTTTGAAATGTTAGATCACTGAATATTTTTACGCATGCTGGGAAGTTGTTACATGCCATAGCTGATGCTCGGACATCAAACATGATGTTGAAATGATCCTCTGTTGTGTCGCCGTTTAAGTGAAGGTCTGCAAAAGAGGTGTCTTGTTTCCCATAATTTAAATGCTGTTCTTTTTAGCTCTGGTTTTATCTTGCCATGGAAGGCCTGTTAAAGATGAGTCGAGACTGTGCTTCATTTTGCACTTTGACTGCCTTCTTTGCTGACAGTCAGGTTGATGAATTGCTTATTCGCGCTTTGCCAGCATTCACAAACTGTTCAGGAAAGGCCCTCACTCAGCTGAAGGGTAGAGGAGGGCAGAGGTGGAGGTGGGGTTGGGTGAAAATTGTTCATTTTGGAGACGAACAACCTCAAAAGAGGTACTTCTTCTGCCCTTGGAGACCGTTACTTAGCAACCGGAAGCCACATTGCCAGAACTAGGTCCTGTCTCTAGGTTTTTTTTTTTTTTTAAACCACCTCATTCATTTTCACTCAGGCAGCAACACACCACACTCTTTCCTCTACTCTTCCTGCACACACTTTCTCCCTCCTTAATCTTAATCTGCTTAATCTGACAGACCAGTTTATGTATGATCTCCCAAAGGTCACAGTTTTTCATTTTCACTGAGCCCTCATTTCACATCTTTCACAGGTTGACTCTCAATTTCAAAATTTTTTTTCATTGCTATCTCTTTCTCTCTTTCTCTCTCTATTGTGAGTCAGGTTGAAGCCTGGAGGACAAGCTCACTGGTGCTTCTACAACCCCCATCCCCCCTCCTCAAAATATTTCCTATTCACATCTTTTGGAGGCAGGACAAGAGTAACCAAGGCAACGCCCTTTAATAAAAACCAATAACTAACAGGTATCGGTTCTGAGCACCTTTCCCCAGCTGGTTTATGAATGCTGACTCTTGCTGTAGCCTCTTTTCTTGTTAAAAGGAAAATATTCATCTTGACGCTGTAATGTGACTATATCCAATATTTATTGTTGTGTGTGTATATTGTGGACGCATGGACCTCTGTACATACTGGAATTTCAGCTCTCAAACACATATTTAATCTAGAGAATGTACTTACTTTAGGAATAATTTATATTTTCTATCCGTTCAGGATGATATGCCATTTTTAGGAGGTCAGTCGGTATTACAGAAATAAAAACCCCTCCCCACTTTGACTTTTCTGTGTGCCGTAAGATTTGATGGTTAAAACAACTGCCCCTCCTCCTTGTCTTCCTTCCTCCAGCTTTCTTTTTTTTAATTGGCTGTATGACTCCTGTCATACAGTTTTACTGTTCCATCTCCCTGCACCAGTGCTCAACAATGACTGTGTGTGTGTGTGTGTGTGTGTGTGTGTGTGGGAGAGAGTGGGGATGAGAAAGTGTGACTTCGTGAGTCTGCAAAATGGTTTACTGCTTCAGCACTTGTCTAATGCAGCCGTTTCTATGGAATAAAAAAAGTATGGGCACCCATGACGGTTCTAATTTCTTTATTTTTTAAAGTAATATCTTCTGACAGCATGCTACAGAAGTCTTTCATTCTCCCTGTGTGCTTCTTTATATTAAAGTGACTGAGGTTTTTTTTATTTCATGTAAAGACAAATGCAGAAATCCTTCATCACCTCCAAAGCAGCATACAGCAAACCTCTGCTGACCCCTGCTGGCTGCTGTAAATGCTGCACATTTACTGCAGATGTCTCACAACAGATGTACAATCAGATGTACCCCAGTTCTTTTAAGCACTGGATTCACCTTCATTTTATGCTGACTTGAGGTTTAGCAAATCACCCTTCATGGAGACTCGGTTCAAGGGGTTAGTAGCCACATCCTGAAAGAGTTGTTCATGAACTGTGGTAAATGGATCATTAAGATTTGAGTCGGGCAGGTGCTTGGGGCAAAAAAAAAAAAAAAAAAAAGAACCAGAAAGCTTTGTTTCTTGTTTTCTCGATGCTTTTTGGTGAACAACAGAATTCACTGGTGTCCGCGTGAACTTGGATTTGCATTAGTCTGAAACAGATGAGGAAATGTCTGGCTTCTGCAGCATTGGATATTTTATAAGATGAATTTCAATGAACAATACAGAACAGTATGATGATGCCGCCAATGTTCACCTTTTGTTCGCTGATTTTGGTTTATGCTCATGTAAAATTGTCAGGAATTGTTTTGTCAGTTAATCTGTTACTTGTGTTTTTGTAGATATGGACTGAGTCTGTGCTTCAGGTAAGCTCAAAGTTTTTCTTTTTGGCCCTCACACTTTCCCAGTTATAAAAATTCTAATCTTTACGCAGTGAATTATCTAATAATGTGACTAGTACATGCAGGGATTATCCACAGGGCCAACTGCGTGACCTCCGACCTCTAGGGGGATACCAAACTCTCGCCAATCCTTTCTCTCCTTTCTCCTTTGAATCAATACATTTAGGATAACCTTACCTCAAAAAAAAAAAAAAAATAGTTTAATAAATAAATACTATTATGGATTTGCTGGCTTTGCCTATCTTGTACAGAATGAGTGAGGCCAAAGGTCAACCGTGGAAATTTAAAATATCACTGAATATTTCCAGATATCGGCTGAAACCAAATGTTTTTGATTCTGATAGGAAATATAAAGACGCATCATATCCATACTATTGTAATGCACAATGCACAATATATACTTTCACGTTTTTACTAGTGTGAGTTTTGAAGCAGCTAATCAATATGATGCTGAAAGGTGACAAACAATAGGCGGTTTTCATACTTTGGTCAGGAAGTCTCATGTGTCCACACGCCATGTACTCTGGCTGTCTTCAGTCCCACCTTCCCCACCCCTTTTCATCCACTCTGCGACTCCCTATAGTTTCCTCCTTCAGCTTCATCATTTTTTTTTTTTAATAAACGCCTCATTTCTTATTTTTGTAGCTGAAAGTGCGATTGCTTTTTTAACAGATTCCGTGGAGAATTAACACATTCATAGGCTTTTTTTGTATCGTGTGGCCTTTCTTTTGAAGAAGGAGCTTCCTGGTGGTCCCAACCCTTCCTGAGCAGCTATCCTATCCCATCAGCTCCAGCTGCAGCACTGGGGAGATGGTGTGACTGAGAGTGTCATCTTCATCGGAGCGGACACGGCTCCGCCTTCCTGTGTGGCTGTAAACGGAGGACGGAGCGCCCCATCTACACACAGCGGCGGACATGGCGGACGCGGCGTCGACTTCGATCCGGGTGGTGTGCCGTTTCAGGCCGCTGAACAGCTCCGAGGTGGCCCGGGGAGACCAGTACATCCCGAAGTTCAAGGGGGATGACTGTGTGCAGATCGCGGTGAGTGAACTGAACTCACCTTATTAACAACTCCCTGCTGCAGAGAGGGGTCAATAAAGGTCCAAGTGCACTTCATATTTGTATTAATTCTAAAGAAGATCTTGCTCTGGCTTCAAACTGTTTCCACTTTAGTTTGAGACATTTATCCACTTAAGTTAACCAACCTGAACCAAAGTTGAAGCATTTGGTCAGTTTACAATGGTCTTGCTCCTCGACATTAGCCCCAATAAAGTAGGTGCAAGGATTTCTGAATAGCCACCAATCATTTGTGCTTGTGTTCTTCCAGTTTTCTGCGTTTATTTGTATTTTTGACCGGTTTTGTCCTGCCCGAGGGTCGGTGAACTTGTGCGTAACGGGGCGTTTTTACGCACCGCTCTCCTGAGAGTGATCGGCAGTGCGGTGTCCACTTGTAGTCTCCTCCCGTCAGAGTCATCTTTACTCGGTCACACCAGACATCTGTCTCATCACACCACGCTCTGATTTGATAGTTCCAGCTTTGCTTTGTCAGGCCACCTACAGCACAGCTAAAAGATTGGCATGCTGATACAGTGAAGCAGAGGGAAAGCTTGCACTATGTGAAATCAGTATATTTTAACTATTTGATGCAGGCCCATTCATTTTTCCTAGAAATTGTATTTGCTGTGGTCATTTCTAACAGGCAGAGTCGAAGCTGAAAGTCACACTTGGTCACTTCCCAGGTGAGCATCAGGGCTGCAGCTTTAGACTAGTTAATGAAAAAAATATCACTCCAAACTATAACCCGTGATGTTCATGACTGTTGAAAATGAAAAAAAAATGAATGGCTGCTTTGTTCAGACTCACAGGCCTACTGATGTGAATATAAGAGTGCTCTGTCCTGTCACTGTGGCTGATATCAAAGAAGAAAGCATTAGTAAGTTTCATTTTTGATTTTCCCTCCTCACTGTTGGATGATGTGCCTCCAGGTGTTACAGCTCAGTGCCAATCAGAGGACTGTATAAAGACAGACGGAGCAGTTTATCTCACACCACCTGTAGACCACTGCCCTTGAGTCAATAGCATCAGCATTATAGTAGTTGCCTTACCTTGGGGCAAATAATGTGAGAAATGAAATTCTAATAAAAAGCGAGTTGATGTTTGAAGCTCTTTGTTTTGGATCTTGTCTCTTATTTTGGTAACAACAGTATTTGTGCGTTCAGGAGAACACTGCCCCAATATAATGACTTATTTTTTAAAAGTCGCCATGTCCAATGTCATTATACTTGTTCTTAGCTGCTCAATTTTATGTTTTTATAACCGACCTGTTGTTCTCTGGTGTGGAGCAGCCAGTTGAAAACTAGTGTGACCCACTGATTACACTGTGTTGTGTCAGTATTGTGTATGTTTTTGGTTTTCCTTGGACTCTGTTTATAATAGGGACGAAGTTTAGCAGCAGCTGGGTTTTAATAGCTTTTCTTATATCTTTGGCCAAATTCAACATCTATTCGTCTGGCCTTATGATGTGTCTCTCTACCAAGTGGGATGCAAACATATGTCGTTCTCAGATCTGCACTACACTGCCTTTCAGAAATCATGCCATAGTTGCTCTGCATCCAGATAGAATTGGAAAGTGAAAACAATTTCAAATTGCAATAAAACATATCCGTCATCTGCTTAGTACACTCCGCTCCATTTGATATGCTGTCATTCCAGATGGCTTCATCAGTGTTGGTTTTGTTAGAGTAAAGTTTAGAAGTTGAATTTTAGTGAATTCAGCTTCATAATGAGAGGATAGAGCTCGTTCCTTAATACTTCGACAGCGGAATATGTGAGTCATGTTAGTCAACATGTTAGTCATTTCATTTTCAAACACTTTGAAAGAGTGTTTAGGTAATTCCATGTAATTATGTCATTTCATTAACCCATGCTTTTAATTTTTATTCTATCCCCTAACACTTTCTATGCCCCCACCCTTTTATTCTGAAGGACAGGAACTCATAATATGTTGTGTTTTGTTTTTTTTTTTTCTTTGCTTTAGCAGTACACATTTCATATTGGTGTTCAATGGTTGGTTAGTTATATAAATATATATAATCCGTCCATCAGCAACCATCCCAGCTGATATTGGGCGAGGTTCCCCCTGTACAGGTCCCCAGTCTATCACAGAGCTGGCGAACAAACAGCCATGCCTACGAACCTTGTGGTGGTGTAGAGTCATATGTCTTTTGCAAAACAACATTTCAAAAACTCCCCTTAAAGAAAAGCCTCTGTCAGGAGTGGGATTTGAACCCACGCCTCCATTGGGAGACCAGAAATCTCCTTGCTACGGAAGGAATCATCCTTGAGTCTGGCGCCTTAGACCGCTCAGCCATCCTGACTGCGTGTGTGAGCTTTGATGTATGTGTGTATGTGTATAAACTACCACACAGACAGATTTCGTGATTCAGAGGTATCCAAAGTCCCATAAACATGCAGCGGAGTCACATTTGATCCTTTTTCTGTGTGGTAGTCTTGATATTCTCCTCCTCTTCTTCAGGGGAAGCCGTACTACTTTGACAAAGTATTTCAGTCCAACACAACTCAGGTGCAGTTCTATAACGCTGTGGCTCAAAAGATTGTCAAAGGTAAGCTGCACAATGGATGGAGTTTCAGTGGCTGACGGGCACACTGAAGCCCAAGCGTCACCATCTTTTGTCTGGATGTGTGCAGATGTCCTGGAGGGATATAACGGGACAATATTTGCCTATGGGCAGACATCCTCTGGCAAAACGCACACAATGGAGGTAATATGATTCGCTGTAATTTTCTGTCCAGTATATACTACAGATTTTATATTCTTTGCTGTAATGTTTATACTTTTGTCATAATTGTCTCCTGTAAGGGGAAACTCCATGACGGTGACATGATGGGAATCATTCCCAGAATTGTTCAAGACATCTTCAACTACATTTATTCCATGGATGAGAACTTGGAGTTTCATATCAAAGTATGATTTGGCAATTGGATGTTTTTAAATGATAAAGATCACAACTTGTAATGATAGTTATTTCTCATTAGGGGCCTCTTTTTCACAGGTTTCATATTTTGAAATTTATTTGGACAAAATCAGGGACCTGTTGGATGGTATGTGACCCTCCATGGTGGCTTAATGTTACTCAGACCCTGAGGCAAATATGATTCATTCAGTCACCATCTCTACTTTTCCTTTTCCTTCGCAGTAACAAAGACCAACCTTTCTGTACATGAGGATAAAAACAGGGTGCCCTATGTGAAGGTAAGGTTTATTTTCAGGTTCTTCGGTAATCCCACGGTCACGAGTTTGTTCCAGCTGGTTCTAATGCATTAACACACAACTGCACCACATCTCCCCCTGAGTACAATTAGTTTTTAATAAGTATAGGAATATTTTTATTGTATTCATGTATATGTTTTTATATAATTAGATGGAAGAGAGAAAACAGATGTTAAAAATATTATCATAGTCATAGTCTCCTCTGCTAATAACTGTCTCTCTGTGAAGCTATTCTCCTGTTGGGCCTGTTGAATACAGTACTTTGTTGTGATGTTCATGTGTCCCCAGGGGTGTACTGAGCGCTTCGTGTGCAGTCCTCAGGAGGTCATGGATGCCATAGATGAAGGGAAAAACAACAGAAGCGTGGCTGTCACAAGTGAGTTCATACACTGTGTGCCTTCAGTGCTGCAGACTCTCATGGGTTCAGTTGCACTGAGTCTCCTGACTGTAGCCAGACTCCCCCATCAGCCAAAGAGATGTCTGTGCTCAACACAGAACCAAAGAGGAAAGAAACTGGATAAAATAAGCAATGGTTCGTCATTCTTGAGTGCGGTGGAGAGCCTGGGAATTTTCCTGATAGCCTGACAGCTGTTTTGGCCTAGACAGTCAACTTGGCCAGTGATATTGTAATAACCAGGAATGAATTACGAGGCTACCACGCAGAAGTGCTGCAGCTCACTGTGTGTGTCACTGTCACAGCATATCACGCTGCTAATAGCAGCCCCGTCTACATTGATTTTGTCTCTGCTAGTGGACAATAATAATAATTATTATCCAGTATTAATGAGCAGTTGGAAAATGAGGCCACAGTGAGAGAGAGAGAGAGAGAGAGAGAGAGAGAGAGCATGAGAAAGCTACTGCCCCTTACCAAGTGTCTCGATAATTTATGAACACAATAATAATTATAGCTGACTGACATAAATGTCGCCTCCACTTTCTCCTGTGATAACATTTTATGGCTAAAATGGGTAAAAAAAACGCATTTATAATCAAACACAATTTTGACACAGATTTTTCTTTTGTGTTTCGATACCAATAATAATTTTCCTCACAGATGAACATATTGGCCAAATGTGTCACCAGACTTGGCCACCTAACAGGCTTAGTGTAAAAATTCATAGTCTGAATGTTCCACTAAAAGCAAATGCGCATTAACTGTGAGTGCACATTTGTCACTGTCAGTGCACAAGTCATTTTTACAATTAGCACAATGGCTAATTATTTTCTGTGTGTGTGTGTGTGTGTGTGTGTGTGTGTGTGTGTGTGTGTATCTCAGACATGAATGAGCACAGTTCCAGAAGTCACAGCATCTTCCTCATCAACATCAAGCAGGAAAATACTCAGACTGAGCAGAAACTCAGTGGAAAACTCTACCTTGTTGACTTGGCTGGGAGTGAAAAAGTAAAACTCTGTCTGTCTCTCCATGTGTTTCGCTCCTTCATCTGCATTCATACTTGACACAATGACCATTTTACTGTTATCTTTTCGCTTCAGTCGCTCACTGTTTTTGCTGTTGGCTACACACTCTGACTAAACACTGCTGCTGTTGCTGCTTCTGGCAGCAGGGGGCAGTGCAGTGACCCATCCATCAGTCCATAAACCAAGGATCAGACAAAGGGCCAATAAAACCATCCTGACGTCATTGAATGGCCATTCACCATGCATGCATGCACAATAACACATATATATCTAGGGGGCAGCATGGCAGCATAGTGGTTAGTGCTGTTGCTCTACAACAAGAAGGTCACAAGTTCGGTTCCTGGGCCTGGGGCCTTTCTGTGTTTCTGTGAGTTTCTGTTCTCCCAGCTCTGTGTGTGAATACCTACCCTTCTTAGTTTCTTCATTACCTGACCCTTTTTATATATGTTTACGTTTTTTAAAAGTGATTCCAGCAGTACTTACGAGTAATTCCTCCGTGTTTTTGTGTTTCAAAGGTGGGTAAGACTGGAGCAGAGGGCACGGTGCTGGATGAAGCGAAGATGATTAATAAGTCCCTTTCTGCACTGGGACTTGTAATCTCAGCTCTGGCAGAGGGCTCGGTGAGGCAGTCATCATCTCCTGGGTTATTTGATTGGTAGAGGGGTTGGTGGAAACTGTCATTGGCCCCATTTATTCAAAAGGGCTGAGTTTTCTGTTTGAATGTATGAATACATCTATACATAAAAAGAGACAGTCAAAGCAACCTGAAAAAAGTTAAAAATATGATATATTGAAAGTTGTGAATAAATATTGACTCACTATGGATTCTAATGTAAGTTCCCTGTCAGATATATGTACCTTACAGAGACAGTAAGATGACCAGGATCCTGCAGGACTCCTTAGGAGGGAACTGCCGGACTACCATGGTCATTTGCTGCTCCCCCTCTTCTTACAATGATGCAGAGACCAGGTCTACTCTTTTGTTTGGACAAAGGTACACATGCACACGCACACATACACTGGCATTTAAGGAACATTTAAATTAGAAGAAAATATCAATATAATACAAAAAAGTTTACAAAAAAGTGTGGAGTGCTATCATCTATACAACATCCCAACAACACGAGCATTACATCAAATCATCCAAATTTAAAAAATAAGAACACAGAAAAAAGAAGCATTAGGTGAATAAAAGCCTATTCTATTCCTTATGAATGTTACAATATTAACAAGTATTAAACATCAGCCTTGTTATACAAAGTGGATAGTAAAACATTTGCAAGAAGGAGATAATCCTTATGGTATAGTAATGAATGAATGAATGAATGAAAAAGGAATAAAGACTCTTTTTGCTAACCTGAGCCAACTGGTTGCTTGTAAAGCAAACTTTAATTTCATCTTTTCCTTTATTTCTTGGCAAGAAAGCAAACAATTCCCTAAATGTGTTACTTATTCAATACCGGTCAGTACTGATAAATAAGATATGAGTTACTAATATTGACATAATTGTAGTGTGAGAAAGGCAGTATGATAACGCTTCGATAAATGTGCCACAAATAAAGACTGGTCTCACCTCTCTGTCTGTCTCATCAGGGCAAAGACCATAAAGAACCAAGTGACTCTGAATGTGGAGCTGACAGCGGAGCAGTGGAAGAGCAAGTGGGAGAAAGAGAGGGACAAAAACAAGACACTGAGGAACACCGTCACCTGGCTGGAGACTGAGCTGAACCGCTGGAGGAGCGGTGAGGACCACATATGTGATATAAAAATTTCAGCCATTGCACAACACGTCTCCGTGTGGGAATCGTCAACCTGTTAATATAAGTAACATAGATATGACTTATGATCATAACTCAGGTCTATAATAACTAACTAAAAAAAGAGTTGTACTATCATAGGATGTTCTGCCCCCCCACCTACACAGGTGAGAGTGTGCCAGCAGAGGAACAATTTGACAAAGAGAAGGCCAAATCAGAAGTCCAGGCAATAGAGACTGCACAAAACAATGATAAGACAGCGCCCGCGCCGGCCCTCAGCACCCTGCCAGGGGTCCCACTCAGCGGCGCTGAGAAAGAGAAGTGTGAAGCTGAAATGGCCAAACTGTACAAACAGCTGGACGATAAGGTGAGGAAGTTTTCTCAGTAAGATTATTTGTAGTTTGTAGTTTCTTTGGGACACATACAAACATCCAGCCCGCGTATACTTTAAGTCAGACCTGAGTCATGAATCCAGTCAAAATATCTAAAACCATTTCAGAAATAATATCACTGTAACATTTACATTAACGTTACTGACCTTTGACTTTGCCTGAGCTTTCATCTTTTAACTTAGTCTGACTTAATATCAAGGTCTCCCAAATTATGCCATGTGATTTGCTCAATTTTATCCACAAAAGATGAGAGGATTTAGGGTTAGGGTTAGGGTTAGAAGAAGTTTAACTTCTTTGGTAGTTTTGATTCCACATTATATTTGACAAATAGGACATAAAGACACATTGAGTTGCTTGTGACATCAGTTTTGCCCAGACTCAAGACTTGTGCTGAAAACAAAGGAGTCATTTTTTAATAATGGAACCAAGAAGTCAATTCCTCTGACATATTTGAAATATTAATAATTAATGGTTACAGTAGCAACAATAAATTGTTGTTAAAAATATATTGTCTGCATATGTTGTTAATATGATATAATTTTTTGAGCCCTCTCACTTGTTGTACTCCTGTTGGACAGCAGGTGGCAGACATTTCTTAGCTGTTGCTGTGAAAATAAATGATCTGCATTTCTCTCTCACATGTTTCACCTCTCCGTTTCTCCAGGATGAGGAGATCAATCAGCAGTCTCAGTTAGTGGAGAATCTGCGTCAACAGATGCTGGACCAGGAGGAGGTGATATCACACACCCGTCCTCTCCTAACCCCGTCTCCCATCCCATCCCCTTACCATCCTCCCACTGTGCCTACAGCAGGTCCTGTTAGTGTAAACCCAGTCTGAGAGGTCACTCACCCTTAGCAAGCAAAAGAGAACCACCAGGTTGAACCCATGAGGTTTCTGTGAATGTAGTTGAATGATCTGAAGACTTATTATCTTTTATCTTCTCATCTTTAACTTGAACATAAAATCCCCCGAATATCCATTCATCTTCTCCACTCACTGTCTTTGCCTGTAGCTCTTAGCTTCCTCCCACCGTGACCATGACACCCTGCAGACTGAGTTAAACAGGCTGCTGGCGGAGAATGAAGCCTCTAAGGAGGAGGTCAAGGAGGTGCTGCAGGCCCTGGAGGAGCTCGCGCTCAACTACGACCAGAAGAGTCAAGAAGTTGAGATCAAAACACGAGAGTTTGAGGCCCTCAGTGAGGAGCTGAATGAGAAATCGGTACTTTTTATCTCACGTAGTGTCCATTGGAAACAATAATACAGATGACACACCCAGGCACTTTGTAAGCCACGTGCCTTCATGCTGTCTTCCCCAACCAGAGCTCCTTGGCTTCCATTGACTCTGAACTGCAGAAGCTGAAGGAGATGACCAACCACCAGAAGAAGAGGGTCACTGAGATGATGTCATCATTACTCAAAGACCTGGCTGAGATTGGCATCGCCGTGGGAAGCAATGACATTAAGGTTACCTGTCAAAATGCTTGTATGCTGCAAGAAGCTCAGAGAATGAATCGAAAGATAAAGTCGCCTGACGTGGTTCCAGTTTAGTGTGTTCGCTTACATTATGGTCCATATGAAGATGTGACATCCTCTGGCTATTTAACCTATCATTTAATTCTTTAGTTATGAAGATTTAATTTGAAAATGTATGATATAGAAGAAAAGCCTCTTCATGTTTTTCATGTTTTGAAATAGTTTAACTTGTCTGGCCAGCAGATTTATTATTGCATAGAGACCAAAGGAAAAAGTCTTCATAATAAAGAGACAAGATAATTTTTATATATCTTTTTGCCAAAATAACTTAAATGAGTATTTATTTGTTGAACAGTTGGCTAACAGTCGAACTGATTTATATACTGATCAATCACTTTTGTTCTTTAGCTGTCACAGACAAGTTTGTATGTGTAAGTTAAAATAAAAAAAAAATTGTCAAATCAAAATAACAAAAGCTAAATATAAAATTTACAGGGATAGGAAATGAAGAAAAGCAATCAGCCAGAGAACATTATGAAGACAGTTCAAGTACTGAGTAACTCACAAAAAGAGAGCAATTTAACGTTGCAGTTTCCACTGATACAAATGGTGACATGCAAACTCTACACAGGACTGACTGAACTAGACCAAACACAGGATCCAACAAAGAGTGAACAGAAAACCAAGACTTTAATACAAACTGAACTAATGACACAACAGGGAGCAGGTCCGGAGACAGGGGCAGGCAGGGAACAGATTGGCTGGGAAGACACAAGGAGGAGGGATACAACAAGATACAGGTGAAACACAGGCTGATGTCTTCCCCTTAAATCTTTTTTGATGATATTAATAATTGGTAACCAAGTCAAACTGACGTCATTTGAAAAATGTTAGCTATTGTGGCCGCAAAAATACATTTACAAACCTGGAGCACAACATTTATAGTCTGAGAAGTGTTTTTCCAACCCTTTTCAGTATCAGGAGAGCAGTGGTGTCATTGATGAAGAGTTCACCGTGGCTCGTCTCTACATCAGTAAGATGAAGTCCGATGTGAAGGCTATGGTGAAGCGCAGCAAACAGCTGGAGAGCTCCAAGGCAGAGAGCACCCAGAAGTTGGAGGAGACAGAGAGCGAGCTGACCTCCTCCAAGCTCCGCATCTCCCAGGTAACTTCTGCCCACTGTCACCATGGTGACAAACGTGGCTCTTCACTAAAATCCCACATCATGTGGTTATCAGTGAAGTAGTGGAATAACAAGATGGGTTTCTGCAGGTTTGAGTTTTAATCACACTGACTTTCTCTTTCACCTTCTGGTGTCCAGTATGAAGCTAAAATCAAGTCCCTGACAGACTGCCTGCAGAACGTGGAGCAAAAGAAGAGGCAGCTGGAGGAAAATGTGGACTCTCTTAGTGAGGAAATAGTCAGGATCAAAGCCCAAGGTGACCACAACTCACTGTGTTTTTTGTCAGATAAGTACTAAGCACTACATTGACAGAAATATGATGCTGATATTATGATATTTGATGTAGCACCACCAGGATGGGGCAACAGGCACTGAGGGTACACTCCTATCTTTCTCAGTGTTGATGGATGTGACAGGCCTAGAAATCAATTGCTGAGTGAAAGTTTCATTTTGTCTGAAAATCTGTGGCCATATGACATATGACTTTTTCTGCTCTACCGCTGGAACAAGGTCCTTTGATCCATTACTAAGCTCATGATGCAGCATCCTGTGCATGATTGTTTGTCTCCTTCCAGAGAAAGTCAACACCATGGAAAAGGACAGTGAGATCCAGTCTGCCAATGAAGTCAAGGTACACATAGACACCCATACACCCTTCATGCCCTAAGGAAAGAAAGTGTTATGAGGCGGTTTAAGGTACCCACTCGATTTGTGACTCACTCCATTGTTGCATTTCTTCAGGAAGCTGTGGAGAAGCAGATTCAGTCTCACAGGGAGGCTCATCAAAGGCAGATCGGCAGCCTGAGAGATGAGCTGGACAGCAAGGAGAAACTCATCACCGAGTTGCAGGAGTAAGACGCAGCACTGCCAAACACATCTCTCTCTCTCTAAGTGTGGTTAAGTACTGAAGGTGTTACTGACATCTGTGCAGCCTGAACCAAGAGATCAAACTGGAGCAGGAGAGGCTGAGAATGGAGCACGAGAAGCTCAAAGCTGCTGACCAGGAGAAGAGCCGCCAGCTGCAAGAGCTCACGTAATGCCCCTACGTCTTCATTTTTTCTTTTACAATCTACAGTTTGTTCTTCTTTTTATATGCATTATGTAACATCCACCTTACATTCTGCAGGGTGCAGCAAGACAGACAGGAGCAGGCCAGGCAGGACCTGAAGGGACTAGAGGAGACTGTGGTCAGTTATCAACATGTTCATTCACATCTGTGATCAATTTAAGCGGAAAGTCGCAGAAAGTACGTTTTGCTTTTTGTTTTTTATGCAGTGGTTTTGACATATAATTTTAATGTCTGTCTGATCAGTTCCGGTGTTCAGGTGTCTGATCACCAAGAACTTGGTAAGACGTGTTAAATCTGCCTTTCAAAGGACTGATCAATTAGGAGGGTCTACTCACATCAAAAAAAGTAGCAGTGCTGTTTTATAGATTTAAATTGATAAGAAAAAACCATTCCAGTGCAAACATCATGAGTTACAATAGAGTAAGTATAGAAATCATTGCACTGTAATGATATTCAGTCAAATTCATTTATATCCTCTCATCATGCTGCAGTTGGATAACTACATAATTATTTTCTATAAAATGATTACGAGAAGTAACTACATATAATGTCATCTGAAATCCTGCTCTGTGATTATGAGCATTATTAATTCTAGTCACCTCCATTGTAACCTGGAGAGAGTTCTTTGTTTTCTCTCATCTGGGTTTCTGAATCTTCACATAGGCTCGAGAGCTGCAGACGCTCCATAACCTGAGGAGGCTCTTCGTTCGAGATTTGTCCAGTCGAGTCAAGAAGGTAAAATGTCTTCACATTATAAACACTGTCATGGCACATTATTGTTGCAATCATCAGCCTGTTATCTGGTTGTGTGCGTGATTTAGTTTCCTCTCTGGTGTAATATCACACAAGCTCTGGTTGCCCCAAAATATGATATATTGCCCCGTTCCATTTACCTGGAGTGAGATGAACAGTCCCGCACTTCGTTCATGCAATGCACTCCATTTCATTTGCACCGTGATGAAATTTTAATGAATCCAGGGAACACAACACAAAGTGTCTGCAGTAAGTAGGCCATCTGATTCTTCAAAGGTAGCAGCTGTAAATTAGGGACCCGGGTCCTCGACGTGGTACTCAAATCCAATCCTGAGGCTGGGGGTTGTTGAGATAACAAAGGCAGATCCAGGTTCCCTGGAAGGCATAGAGAAGATGTTTTGGTATTGAATTAATCCAAAATCTGCAATTCATCATCTTATTTGGAGATCACTTGGATTGGATTTGGGGCTTTTTGGTAAAAAAAAAAAATTTACCATTAGATTTTAGATACACACTAATTGCAACAAATTGGCTCGATACACAAAACTGATGAGTAAATTAAAGAAATCAAGCTACAGATAAAGCAGCTTGTAATTAACACAATGTCTCACAAAGTCCAGTGTCCGTATCCCTTTAACCTTTTATATATATGTCACCTTTGGTCCAGAAATTGTCACGGCCGTCATAACAAAATCTGTCCATAGCAGATTTTTGAGGACCAAGTAATAATTTTACAATTACTATTCTGTACAGCAATCAAAATACATGCTCACAGAGATGCTCACAAATGTGAGTTAATAGGTGTTTATATATATATTGTCATTTACATGAAGTATTTAAATATTGTACAACCTTTCAGCAGCAGGTGGCATTATTATAGGAAGGGAGAATTTTTGTTCTCTTAAATGGGTAGTTTATAGTTATAAAAAACCAAGTATGCCATCTTTAAACTGAAAGTGGACACATGTGACTAACGTAAGCCAATTTCCATTATGTGTTGACAAAACAGTGATATTTTTATCTGACAGTTCATCTCTAAACTCTATTTGGTTTTGTGCTGCAGCTAAAATGAAATATGTGATGGAAAATTAAAATGCTGAGAATAAAGTTGTGTGTTGTGTTTTGAATGGAATGCTCAGGACTCAGAGGAATCAGAACTCACCGCTGCCCAGAAACAGAAGATCTCGTTCCTGGAGAAAAACCTGGAGCAGCTAACCAAAGTTCACAAGCAGGTAAAGATATGTGCAAAGACACACAGCATTTCACCACTTTGTATATTTCAGGGCTCTGTGTTTATTCACTCACTCCCTCTGTTATCTATCTGTGTTTCTGTAGCTGGTGCGGGACAACGCCGAGCTTCGTTGTGAGATTCCTAAAATGGAGAAACGCCTGCGAGCCACCGCTGAGCGGGTCATAGCCCTGGAGACTGCTCTGAAGGAGGCCAAGGACAACGCAGCCCGTGAACAAAAACGCTACCAGCAGGAGGTGGAGCGCATTAAGGACTCTGTGAAGCCCGTAAACATGGGCAGGAGAGGCTCAGCAGTGATAGGTCAGTACACATGCTCGTACACACTGAAGTACAAATAAATTCATTTTAAGCATTTAGCCTGGTTATCATAAACCGTATATGACCCATATTCTCTCCCTGCATCCGCCCCAGCCAAACCCATCAGACCAGGCCAGCTGCCGGGCGCCCCTATAAACTTCAGCGTTAGCAGGTCCAACCTTATGAACCATCCAGAGGAAGAGTCCTGAGGATGCTGATGGGACACCAAACACGAAGCCAAAGACCAAAACACTGCACTTCATCTGGAATCACAGCACTGCTCTTCCAACTTCCAAGTGTGTTCACAGTACAGGCCTTCAGGCCTCTGGCTGTACAACCAACTAAAATACATTACTTATGAAGACACTTCCCTTCAGGTGTACAGTTGATATTGTAAAGAGCACAGTGTAGACTTGCTCCATATGAAAGTGCCCTTAGATAAACTGTTTTGTTTCTTTTTTCATATTTCTTTATTTTGTGGCTTGTGAAGTGGCCAATTGCAGTGAAAACCAATTTCAGATAGATATGTAAAGATATTGTAATCTTTTTGGCACTATTCTGCTCCATGTAAATGATTGCACATATCCGTCTTGACCACTGAGCAATACTTTTACCAGATCTTGGATGGTAAAAATGCTGTTGTTTTTTTTTTTTTTTTTTTTTTACACAAGCTTTTTAGATCATTCTAATTTCTCTTCCTTATTTTTGGTCTTTATAGTTTTTATTTATCTGCATTGATTTCAAAAAGTCACTAACTCATCAGCTTCTCAAATATGATTTGACACTGGAGCAGCAATCACATGTTTGGCTCAGGATGGGGTCAGCACAGACAGTAGGTAAATATGTGTTATTTATGTCAGAAGCTTAAACGTTCTGTTTACTTTGTGATTTATATTTGCTGTCAATTTATCCAGACTCAGATGGAAACAAATTTATCACAGTAAAGTGGATAAGTCACTTTGACATGTAACACTGTCATATCTGTTCTGTCACTCCTGACCCGCTTTAGTTGATCTGCTTTTTTATGCCACACAAAGTATTATTGATGGATTAGTGCTAGACTGTCATTGAAACTATTATTTAAGTGCCTATGCAGTTTGTTCATGTTACAACACATGTGCATTTCAAACACCTACATGGCTGCACTCTGTTTCCACAACAGTTCTCTAGCCTCAGTTCTCAATTTTTTAATCTAGAGATAATAAATTTAAACTTAAAAGCTTATTGTCTCCTGTTTCCTAAAATGAGAGCATACAGTAAGAGCCAATTCTAATTGATTTTAGTTGTTGGCGGGTGGAAAATGGATGGAAGGCTGCTGCAAGTGATGGAAAAATCCAAGTTAATTCAACAGTTGCTGTTTTGATTGGAAATGATTAATTTCCTCATAATTTCCCGATAAAGGCACAAGAAATTAATGAGACCTCCATGCTGGGTATTTCTGGTCATTTTCATTGGAAGTCATTGAGATGAACAGTGCTGATGTTTGTCACTTCCTCTTTACACCAACAGGGCGCGCCTTCACGCAAATGGTGTGCTGATCAGACAATTAGAAGTGATGTGATTGCATTACAGTGTAAACAGTCATACATTATTCTGTGATAATGTAAATTCACAGTCCTGTTGCCTGGGGCCGATTTCAGAGCTATATGTGTTCCTGAATCCCAGCACTGAATCATTCATGATGCTGGCTGGATGCTGAACTCCCTGCTGTGGGGGGGCTGAGCCTGAATCCTACAGATCTAATTATGTCAGGTTGCCTTAACTACATGAAAATGAACATCCTGTCAAATAATGGAGTTGATATTGGCCAACAATGGGGACTTCATCAACAGTGACATTTAAACTGTTCCAGGTGATCCACTGAGGAGCAGAGGTGATCCCGGCTCCTGCAGCGCGGGGCGGGTAGGCGGAACACCGGGGGGGGGGGCATCCGGACCGGCTCTGGATGGAGACTTATCAGTGTGTGTGTGTGTGTGGTGGAAGCGACAAACCAGCGTCTCTTACGTTTTAAAGACCGCATCTGTGATAAGCTGATAGGAAACACCCTGGGGAGAACCGGACTTCTCCCCTTCAGAATAAAGGTCTAGGCTAAATTAAGCGTATGGTCCCTTTGACCAATTTCAGAAAAATGTAAGGCTAATTTGATTTCATTGTAAAACCAAAAACTGAAAATTATATCACGGCATAGATGACAAAAACAATTTTACAGTTTACTATGCACAGTGTAGTATTTTGTGGATGCATTGGTACAATGTTTTAATTGTTCTTTGATTGACTTTGAGTGACCCTTACTTTGTCATCCTGGTTTTTAAATGAGTACAGCTTTAATGGGTCATAACAACGAAACTCGTAGCAGGATTTCAAATGACATGGGGGAATTATTTCGTAAAAATGAAAACGACATTGTGATACTTTCAATTACAAAAATAATGAAGGTCCGAATAAGAAGATGAAATGAAGACAAAACCTTAAGATAAACAATTTACCACGTCGTTGTTATTCTTAAGTATTTAATTCATCACTCCCACTTTGCTTTCCTATTTTAACATTGTCACCCTAACGAGCATACGTCAGGTAGCTTTAACTTTGAAAGTCAGACCGGATGTACCACTTGTAAACGGGCTGAGCTTGACTGTAAATAGAGAGGCGGGGGGATTGAGAACAAACCGACGGACCGGAGGTCTGCGGCGGACTCAGTCAGAGCAGGCGACGCCGAATTAGGTGGGAAAAACTTCCTCCGGCCAACACGGACACCAGAGAGCCGCCGCCGGAGTTTCCAAAGGTGGGTACGTTTCATTCCCCTTGCGGGGCTCCCCCGCCGCCCGGTCAGCGAGAGGCTATTGGCCTCTGCCGGAGTCACTTTGTTGCTATGCACGCTGTTGCAGATCGGTGAACCTGCGGTGTTTCTGTCCGGACACGGAGCCTCCACCGGCTACACCAGCCTCCACATCAGCCTTCACCCACGGATTTACCGGGCTCATTTCCCCGCGGTGTGTTTGGCTGTTTGTCCTCATCAGGTGGGGGTGGTGGTGGAGGGGAGGGGGGGTTCCTCCGAGGGCTCGTCCCTGCCCTGCCCTCCCTCCTGGGGATCCTCGGTGATGTTCAGCCGGAGCCCCTTTGTTGTAAATGCACATGGATTAAACTCCTTTGTATTGCATTTCTGCGGTCCGTGTGGTGCTGTAAGGGACAACCCCCCCCCCCAATATGCCCCCTCCGCCGCCGCCATCACCTCCACCTCCTCCTACCCCGCTGCTCGCCCCCAGGCTGCGGCCGCACAATGTGTGACCCCACGCTGCTTGTTTTGGGAGCGTCCCCGGTGAGCTGCAGGGCCGGAGAAATGTTTCCCCGCATGCAGCACGCAGCAGCCCGGGTTGGAGTGGATACCGCTCGGCCACATCTGTTTTGAATGAAGCACAGGGACAAAGGCAGTTCTGCTAATACAGTGGCTGGTCTGCAGATGTAGGTAGACTACAGCCGGGAGCCCTCGTGTTGGTGCATACCTTGGTTTGGTACACCTCCGTTTGAATTCAGGCTGCCAGATTTATTTATTTATTTATTGATTGATTGTTTTTACTTAATGGCACTTGATTTGACCGTGTTACTGCGGGTTGTCACCAGTGATCCATCTTTAGAAGTGGCTCAAACATTTTATTCATCATTACATCTAATCAAAATGTAGTTTTCCCGAGGGAAGCACATCTGAAGGAATGGTTTTGATACTGATGGTGTGTTATATAAAATTGCACATTTCCTAAACAGAAATTAGCTGGCTCAATGTGTCGCAGTGCAACAACATATGAGGGTGTAGGATATAAGTTAGTGAGTTTATCGTACATTAATGTCCTTTTGTTTAAAACAGCATAGACACATGCTGTCTTTCATGAAGAGAGGCCATCCTCTTCCACTCCACTGAGAGGCAGCGATAGATTCCCAAAGAGAACAGAGGGACATTGGAGTTTGCGTCCATATAGACAGACATGCGGTAGCTGTTCATTCACTGCTGTCCTGACATGTGCCAGCTTGTTTCTAAACATGCGCGGCCTCCTTTGAGTCCCTGCAGAGCAACAAGTTGGCTGCCGCCACTCCTCTCCTCTGAGACGCCTCCTTACTCTGACACCATACGGCGGCGGGGATTTGTCTGCAGCTGAATGTACTCTGCTCCTCTGGCACAGACACCACAGCAGATGAAATACAGCAGGGGAGAGTGGAGTTGCGAGGCATTCGCTGTATTGTGTCTGAAGAGTCAGTCTGAATTTATGGTGAAAGGTAATTTTTGTTGTTGTGACTCAGTGGTGGGCTGCTGCCAAGGTGAATGATGTCATGCTTGATTCTCACAACTGTCTGGTTTTCTGAGGTTTCTTGGGGTCTTGATATACCTCTAGAAAGTTGCCTCACACTTTTGTAGATCAGTTTACATGCCCGCTTTTCACCATTTCAATAAACAGGTCTTTGATACCGTGTTCGCATAATTTCTGGTTATCGTTGTGTTATTGGAAAGCCTTAATCTTTCAGATGTTAATGGTATGAATGGGAACGTAAAGACTGGTAATCCAAAAGATAAAGTTATCTTTGTGCAGCTTCATGTGACATTCGTATACTATGGCATTGCAGCATCACTTATTACAGGGTTTATCCTTTCATGTCCTTTTCATCCTTATCATAGAAAATGGTACACACAGTTAAAATCACGCCAGAGACACTGTTCATATTTATTACAGTGTCAGAGTGAACTTTCTGCGATAAGGTCAGAACCGTTGCTGTCATGCCACATCAGTGATAGTGCTGTTTATCGTGTGTGTGACTTGAAGCTCTGACAAGCTCCTGACTACATCCCTGCCACCTCTGATGATAGCCATTCCTAGTGCACACACAAATGAAACCATCAATTGTCTGTTTCTGGAGAGACATTCATTCACAAAGGGCTTGAACACACATCTGTTGACATAATGCCTGAAACTCACTCTGGGACAGGCCTGGACGGAGCTGCTGTCTGGCAAGTGTACGCACTAAAAGCCCTGGTGTGATGTAACGCAGAGTGCATGCACTTCATGGTGTTGAAACTGATCAAACTGAAACAATTTAAGCCCATTATGAACACGTAGCTCCCACCGCCACTCTGCCCCAGACAGCTCTCATCTATTCTGGGTTCATAGCTCCCTGTCTGAGCTTCAATGTGAGTGTGTGTACATATTCCTTTACATAAGGACGGGCCCCTTATAGATGCAGTTTCGTGTTCTCATGCCTCACTAAAAGCACCTGCTTTTACTGGCCTGTACTTCCAGGATGTCAGTCCACAGTGGCTGCTATTTCAGGGAGGAAGGAGGAGAATTTGATATGAGGGAAACCACGGCTCAGTAGCAGCTCCTCTTGTGCGGGAGCTTTCTGGTATTTATTTAGGTTAACTGTCGAAGGGATACTCTCTGACAGACAGATGAATGACAGGCCCCATCCCAAAACAACCCCTCCAGGAATGGCAAGCACCCAGCTGTCCTCTGACTCACGCACACCGACTGTGTATGAGGTATTGGGAAGATAACCCTGAGCTTTATAAAGCTTTCTGACTGTGTCCTGTAACTGCAGTATTGAGTAGTAATGTCTGTATTTGATGCAGGGGCACACTTTATTTTTGGCCGCAGTCTCTGAGGAATTGTAAGCTCCATGGAGTGATTGTAGTCATTGGATCACACAGAGCAGGATCAGTGTGTGGGGTCAGGCTGTCATCACCTCTAACACCACAGAGGATGATCAGGTTACCAGGCTGAATGTCTTCAGCAGTGGTACGGGTTGCCAGAACAATCAGTGCTGACTGTCTGTTGTGGCTTTTGAGGATTGGAGGGAGGAGTTGCCACTGATGGATAATGCAAGGAAGTAGACCTTGTTATAATGTGGGTTCATAAGAGCTGAGACACTGTGGTTGTGGTAGTCAGGTGACTAATACATTGAGGTTTTTCCCATGAAATGGAAGCATGTTTGTGTGGTTTCATGGGCAGATGTTCATGAGTTTGCTAAAGGTCTTGTGTCCTAAAATATAAAGCCTGTGACATTTAGCTGAAAAAAATTGTCTTGTTTGTCTTGTCTGCTGCATCGCAGGAATTACCGCAGTCAGACATGAGGAGCCCTCCAGGCCTGGGTCACTGAACAGTTCAGGTCACAGTTCAAGCGCTCATTCCAGCAGTCATGGCTGACAGAGAGGGACTGCCCGTCACCCCGGGCCAGGTCTACATCGAGGTGGAGTACGACTATGAGTACAAGGCCAAAGATAAGATGGTGGCCATCCGCCAGGGAGAGTGCTACATGCTGGTGAAGAAGACCAATGAGGACTGGTGGCAAGTGAGGAAGGAAGAGGGTACAAAGGCTTTTTATGTACCGGCCCAGTACGTCAGGGAGGTACGCCGGGCACTCATGCCCCCCCAGAAGCCCATCGTGAGGGCCAAGCCCACTGTTTTGGATATTTGCCGAGCATCCAATGAAAACCTCAGCAGACCCCAACCGGAAATGTCTAGTTTCGGGCGCCCGTCACCTTCCTCCACCCCGTCTCCATCCTCTGATCGTGTCACGCCGCCAGTTCTACCGAAGGATGCTAACCAGAATGCGGGGAGTCCCTATCACTGCAAGGTTGTGGCTGAACTGGTACTTCTCCACAACAACAATAACCACCACCATGCAAACAATTCCACTCTGCCACGGACACAGGCGGACTCGCCTCCGCTCAAAGTGGGGAACAACCATAACAGAAGTCCAGACAGTGACAAGACCTCCCCACCGGGTGACCTGCCTGGTGAGGGGCTGAACAAGCTCCGCAATGACTCAGAGTCTGGGGATGAACTGAGCAGCAGCTCCACCGAACACATGCAGGTAAGCAGCTGCTTTACTCTGTTTAGAAACGGCATCTAAGATCTGCTGCCTTTGATGCATTTGTGAGTTTTTTGACTTCATAGGTAGTTAAATGGAAATGTATGCCAAAATATGTGAATGTCAAACTCTTTCAGGGTAGCAAACAAAATGAAAGGTAGCTACTGTAGCTCTTTCTTTAGAGTACTGACATCCAGGACCACCTCTAGTTTTGTCCTTTGTGCTCAGTTTTGTCCTTGGCTCCTCTCATTTTCTTCCAGCTCTTTGGCTTATTCCTCACCCTCTGCTCATTTTATTCCTGCCCTCCTGGGCTAGCTGCAGATAACTGCCTTCGTCCCAATCTGATTCAGTCATATGGTGTGCTGGGAGATTACATGTTCTTTGCTCTCAGTTTATTTGCAGAGCTGCACTCATTTATCATCTTCCACACTGCCCTGAACAATTTTGTGCCTCATTTAGCAGATGATTTGACGAAAGCAGCAACAGTTGCAGGTGCTTATTAAAATCTTCTGTTACCCTTCAAGTAGAATTTGCCTATTGTGTACAGATGTGTATTTTTTTTTTTTTTCTGTTGCAGTTGGGTCATTAAAGACTAAATGGTCTGGTCCTAGCGCCACTGTTAAATAAGGTTGCTTAAATGAGTCTTAATGTACATATTATAAAATTATAAGGAAATACCAAGCATAAGTCCTGGTTTTTTAGATTTGTTGCTTTTGCCGGAATATATCCAAAGGCTTTATTACAACAAAAATATTAATAATTTTATATATTATTATTTGTATTGATTGAAGATGCCTTAGGTGGGTCCATTCCTGTTCAGGGATCTGACCTTATTGAATCGCTGATGAAAACATAAATCTTCCCAGCTCTGTCCCTCCAGTCTCCAGACTGATAAATGGGGGTCGCTCCCGCTTCCATAATATCTGTCTGAACACCCTGAGAACAAGAGAATAGGTGAAGACTGTGAGGACTTAGGCTTATCCTTCCTTGTCCGCAGCAAAATTGGTTTCAAGTCGAAAAAGAAGGTGATTCCCAGGTAGTGGGAGTCCAGGCAGGACGGGCTCCATGAGCCATTTTTGGCCTGGATGTATCTAGGCGGGGTCAGCTTGTTTGAAGGATCCAAGTGCTGCTTGTGTTCTTTGTTCCATTGGCTGCAACAGCCTCCACCACTGTGGAGCAGACAAAGAAGGACGGGCTTGAATAGAAACTAGGTCATATCTGCTGAGGATCAGTCTGTAGCCCCCAGTCGCGCCACCGTGAGGACCACTGTGTGAGCGTGAATGTGAATGCCATGTGTGATGCGCCATGTGAAATAAAGTGAATTGCGAATGGAAGCATGCTGACACAGTTTACAACTTCAGAGCTGCACATGTTGAGGGTCAGAATTGACTTCCCTCAAAAGACCACATCTATTTAAGAGAAGGGTTGTTTTCTGTGTTGCTGTTCACCTTCATCCACCCTTTTGAATTAATTTCATGCTTCTCAAATCACCAGGGGCGAAACATGCGCACATTTTGCTCTCAGCCATTTCCATTTCCATGGGCAGCTCTTTGAAGGGCCTTTTTTTTTTTTTTTTGGTTGGACTACAGTAGAGCCTGGCGGGGCGGATAAGAAACAGACAGCAGACAGAATTCAGCCAAAACTCCCTGTGAAGCTCATTGCAGTCTATGGTAGCAGAGGCAGGTGGAGCCCACTCCCTCGCTCTTTGTATCTTTTGTAGTGTTGTGTTAGTTTGTTCTGTTTGGCCTGTTGCCAGGCAAAGTGAATGACCCTGCAGAAAACCCACTTCTTTCAACTTTCCTACTTCCACTGCTTCCTGTCATTGCTTGGGTGCAGGCAAAAGAGAAAGAGGGCCATTTCGTGGCAATGCCTTGTTGTTGTGTTCTCCAGAGCCTGAGTAAGCATGAATTTTTGAGAATGATTGGGACAAAAAAAATGCCAACATGATGGCTGACATTCATGACATTCACATTCTGCACATTTGGCACTTTCACTTGAAAGATTTGCTTGAAAAAATTCTAATTGTTAGGGTTATTGGATTTTTGCAAATGCAATAATTAAACAATCAATGCAGCGCTATACTGATAACTTGTCTAATGTATCTGACTCCTGTTATTGAAATTTATAACCTGTATACCACTGTAAAACAATTACGTATCAAAAAGTGCAGCTCTTCAAATGTCCACTGTAGGGTGGCCCAAAAGTGAAGTGTGGGTGAAGTGATTTTGTCAAGGTGTAAAGTTATAGACAGTTGATGTTGAGCTGCTTTGAGCAACAGGTGACCACAACCAAAGTCGCAGCTCCACACACCGTCTTTGCCCCTTTTTTTTGGATTAGTCAGCTTGTCAGAAACCTGTAAAAGATGTAAAAAACCCTATGTTTATTTTTGTGGCATCTATGATGATCAGTCCACGAAGGTCAAATTTAACTGTCATTGCAGACACTGGAGACATTTCATAATGATGGTAATGAAGAAACTATATAATGTGAACCAGTCACATTATGTTTTATACCAGAGCCACGTAATAAAATACACATTGACTGTGGTCCTGGTTCTTGGTCCACTGGGTCGGATCCCAAGCGTATCCCAAACTGAGACCAGACCCTGGCTTCCCCCTGTATTTGGTAGTGTGTTTGTCCCTGCAACCCTAACCCAGGTTGTGAGGCGTCACACAGCCGGTTGAAGTAACAGGGTGTTTTACCGAGCTATGATTAGGACACACTTTAATTTCTTTCTTTGCCTATTTAATGTTGGGCTGCTGCTCTGCACGGTCTTTGGACCATTTAGTATAGATACACAATAATGTATATTATTCCGAATTTGGAGGTAGAGTTTGTTATATATTGTGGAAAAAAGGCTTGACACGATAAGCCAGGAACAACTGGCAGCAGCTTGTTAACTAAAGACAATAGAGAAGCTACATCTTGTTCTTCCAAAACATTGGCCCTCTTCTGTCTTCCTCCTTTACTTTGTCAAGAAGAGAAGGAGCAGCTGGATGGATGAATGGATATTAGGTGGATAGATCTGTGAGAAGGATTTGTTGCTGACATGCCACCATTCGACTGCCAGCTGGCCACCACTAACTGATTAGATTTGATCTCTGGGTGACGATTAAAGTCTCTGCGCCTCTCCATGCTTTCTGTGTGTAATTTGCTTATCTCTGGGGCTCTGACAGCAGCAGAGGCCGAGGGTCCGCATCCCGCCTCCTCCTCAGCAATGCAGGAGGAGCTTCTTGGAGGGGCTTTGTGGTCAGAGTCGTCGTCCTGAATTGTATTTAGTCACCATGTCCCCCCACCCTTTCTCCCCTGCCCCCCTAAAAAGCACAGCTCCCAAGGGACTAGCAAAATAAACCTATTTTCCTCACTTCTCAAGAGCCTGGCAGAGGGATAGAGTGTTTATTGTCTTCAATCAGTGTGGCAAACCATATGACTTAAAGCCTTTTCCCCATGTAAACATATTGGGTTTCCCTACCACTAGCAGTTCTGATTTTAAGATGCTGCTGTATATTTTAAAATCCAACAAAACAACAAGACCACTCTGACTTTGTCACCACAAAGAAAGTTATTTTAGTTGGGCTATTCTGGAATAGGTTTACTCATATCTTAAGAAATGGGAAGAGTAAGAGGGTTATCCTTTTGGTGGAAATAGCTCCCTTTTCTTTCCAAAGCACAGTGACTTAATGAGTGGATAAAAACCGCTCTGTGGGATTGTGTGAGAAATCAGATTGTTGTTTTCTGTCTCTGAGATGTGGCACTGAAGGAAAGACGGTGGAAACATTTGTGTCTGGAGCTCTGCTTTTGTTTCCTGCCTGATTAGGAAGATGCTGAGAAGCCCAGCTTTTATTCTATTTCACACAATCGCACTCCAAAAGAGGCCATCAACCTCTGCTGGCTGGGCAACCCCTTTTCTTTCACAGTGCTTGCAGTTTAGTAACTCCCTATATGGAGTAACATGCAGCATGTCATGTCATTAATAAAACCACTAAATCCCAGAGATTACAAGCTGGATCAGTCACTCGTTTAAAATAAGATGTCTTCCAGCACCACATGTCTTGTTTCACAGAAATCTGCTAAGAAGTCCACCTCAAGCGTGCCTATAGCCACAGTGACATAACTGGCATGTAAGTGTATTCTGACAGATACAGAGTATTTAAAAAGCAGCTGAGTTTGAGCCAGAGTCTCTTTGCCTGCGGTGTGGTCTGCTTGCTGGCTGACAGTGCCCGAAGGACAATGGGCGTTGTATGCAGACGGGGACGAAGTGCAAGGGTCCTGGTTCCTGACTGAGCTGCTGCAGTCCCCGTGGGATGGCAAAGACCCACAAGCAGAAGGCCAGACAGATATGTTTTCATGTTTGGCTGAATCTGGAGATTAGTTGCAGCCCGTGAGGCGTAAACCTTCAAATGGCTGCCACAGTGAGATGAATGACTTGAAAGAGCAACATTACAAGGTCACCATTAAAGATGGAGGAGAGCATTAAAACTGGATGTCATGAATGTCTGAGCATGTGCTGTGATCTAGTGGGATTGTTCATTGTGTGTTGTTATCTTTGCCTCTGTGAGTGACACATAATCTGACTTGGTTCTGCTAATATGTGTATTTGCTTACTTGTGCAACAGAGCAAAGGCTGAAAATGCATATCAGTGGCTCAGCAGTGTATTGAAATAGAATGCTATGTGGGGGTTGGTTGGGACTACCAAATGCCCCTTAAATATGTATTAATTCAGAGAAAACTTTAATCAATGTATGCAATTTTTGTGCTATGAATTGGATCATCATTGTTCAGACTTGTGATTGTGTCCCACATGTGTATACGTGTTTAGTTCATATGAAAGAGTGGTGGCTAATGAGAAAGCCTTCCTGTCCCAACTGAGGCTTCCTGGGAAGCTCTTCAGTTTACTGTACAGAAATGACCTGCCCTAACCTGCTAATTACAAGTTTCTCTGAATGGAGTCTTTGCCTGCAGAGTCTAAAATTTGCTACAGAGCTCTCTTCACAGCCAATTTCAATATCCAGAATACAAGAAAGTGCTTATTACATAATGCCCTTGTAAATACCACTGAATATGAGAGCAGGTAGTAAAGTGCAACCGTCTCGTCTATGTTACACACCATAATCTGGAGTTTTGCCGAGGGACTATGCTGGACCGTCTGAAAAGGAGGCCCCTGCTTGTTTTCCAGTGCATACTTGACATTCCTGCCTCTGTGCCTACACACACACACACACACACACACACACACACACACACATTCAGTCAGCAGGCAAAACTAAGTCAATGAAGGTCTGCTTGACCCTCAAAAGTGAAACACTGGACTTTTCAGTAATCTAATATTAAACCTGAACAAATAGTGCGTCTGCTGTGTTCATGTGAGGGATTTGTCTGCCTGCCTGCATTCTTTTTGCTTCTCTTCTCCTTCCCCTGTCTGGGTTTTTTTAGTTTCTCTTCCACTTTTCACACTTGCTCTGTCTCTGTTGCTTCCTCTTCCTCCGCTGGCCTCATATTTGCTTCTGCACACCTGTCTCTCTCTTCAGCCTTTTTACCCACTGATGTTGTCAGATGTGGTTTCAGTGAAGGGTATAGCAAGAGCGAGGAAACCAAGAACACTTTGTCCACACTTCAACCTGTGACCACCTTTTTTTTTTTTTTTTTTTTTTTTTTTTTTTTTTTTTTTTGGCCCTTCCTCACATCCATCCTGATCTGTGCCTGTGTGATACAAAAAGAGGATTAAACCCACAAGCCCCCAAGGCCTTAGCCTTCAAGACGACCACAAGAGCTGATGTTGACAAAATGGGCTTGGGGTTAAAAGGAAAAATGTGTACCGTGTAAGGTGCAGGATTTAATTTCTTAATTCTTTCCATGAAGTACGGGCTAAAGGTCAGACAGATAAAACTGCTTACCTACAGGTCCCATTAGTCTTAAGTGAGATTTTAATGTGTTCTTTGATTGTAACCAGCTGTCAGGACTAGGCTGCTCCTTGTCTCATGGAGTAACCCACTTGGACCTCCCATCTTACTTTTCAAGATTTGTTACCTCAGAGAGATTACCTGAACTTTTCTGTATTTTTATTTGTTCCCTCCGAAAGCTTGTTGTTGTTGTTGTTGTTGTTGTTGCAGAGAGAAACCCTAGAGAGGACACCTGAAACTACACGTGTATTTAGAATTTTAGCAGCCAGCAATGCCTGTCAAATGTCATAAAATATTCACTGTTTATCTCAGCTTTTTTATTCCCTGCCCATAACGGCAAACCCTTTTTTGAAAGAGCATGTCACTCGATACTCCCAAGCAGACTTGTTGAAGCCAGGATAGCAGCTACTTTATCAGACAGGACACCAGGTAGGCCACTTTGCCCATTGTTGCTGCTGAATAACTTTACATTTTAAATTGAATATTTTAAATCAGAACATTTCAATGCAATCACTGTGATAAGTGGATTTGATTAAAATAATTTAAAGTCATCTCTGAACTGAGACAGTCAAATATGCTCAATTGCACCAATTGTAAACCATCTTAACACTGCTGACCTTTCAGTGACTATATGTAGTTTTCATGTTAATTTGGTTTGATGTAATGCTGCTCCTTTTTCCTCCTTGTATCTGTTTTGCCATCAACAAAAGTCAAGCCACAACCAACACTGAGCTGTGGTCTGGCTCCAGACCTGCAATTGCCACCACTGCTGCATCCTGTTTGTTCAATGATTCATACACAGTGGCTCTGTTGCACTCATTTTATAGCTGTTTCCCACCAAATTTGACCGTTGCATGTGTGAACAGAAGCATCACTGTTGTCTGAATAATTAAGTCCACAAAAAATCAGGGAGTAAATAGGATGTGATTGGTGCAGCTATACAGGAGGCTATATGTCCTGATGGTGATGATCTTTGATTGCTGTGAAAACAGCAAACTGTTCCTCTCCCTGTTGTGAGCTGGATCTCCACATCGCCCTGTACAGATTGTTTGGTGCAAAACCAGAAGCAGAAATCTGTTAACATGAACACAACAGCAGGCTGAATGAAAGTGGTGAGATTAATGGGCAGTTCAGCTTGTTTAACCAAACTGCAGAGACCTTAATGTAACTTGTGATCACAGGTAACAGAGGACCCACTTTGTGACTCCGGGCTTCTTCTACCTCGTTGCTCGTTGATGTCTCTGCTTGGGTGTGTGTGAAGCGACTCTGCCCGTCAGCCTGTGAGGCAGCGTGGTGGTTTTTAACAGAGTGGATGACGGGGGGACATCACCTATTTAATTTGTTCACTCCCTGCTGTCTCACTCTCCACTGCTCACTGGTTTATACAGTCCCGTCCCTGCCACTCACCGCCCCTCTCTCTGGGTCTGACTCAGTGCTGTAGCTCGGGCGACTGGGACAGCATGTACCCAGAGAAGGTAGGAATCCCTGGCTGTTCTGCTTTTCATGGCACACTGATTTATTTCCCTTGTACTTTCTTCTCCAGCTTCTCTCTGGCTCTTTTCCTGCCCTGACATTTCTGGTTCCAGTGTTGTTGCGATAACTACCACAGCATGTGACATTTCACCTTGAAATGTTCAGGCTGAGAGCAAAAATTCATGTATGAACGTTTATATGTTTGATATGGTGTTGGGCATGTGTGGGTGTTCTTGTGTGGGATTTATTTAGCGAGTAACTTGCCCGCTCACCCTGCTGTGTATCCACAGAGGTCTGTGTTTGCATACAAGTGATGGTGCTCAGGGATCCAAGCTTATTGCGTGGTTACATAACTGAAGCTGACTGTGTCTGGAGCGAGCCAACAGCTGATGGTCACTTTCCCTCCATCGGCCTCCTGCTTTAGAAAAGCAGAAAAGGTCAAGGAGCTATGCTTACTTACAGTTTTGGGAGACATTCCCTCAGTATCTCTTGCACAACCCTCTGTATTAGATGTACGTGTGTATTACAACGATGATTGTCTTTGATGTGTAAAAGTGTTTTTGTGCCTGCCTGCTTCATGCAGTGCTTTCTGTGTAGTGTGCCCTCTTCCTGATTTCTGCTATCACCTCAGAATCCACTTGGGGTTTTTGGAGTCAGTAGAGCGCTCAAGTAGATCGCTCCATCTCCCCACAGTGCTTTCCATTTATTTCCTTCTCCTTGTTTTTGCCCACAATGTGTTGTGCCTATATATGAAACGACTGAAACTTGACACTGCGACAAACGTGATTTCAATGTGATGGTGTTTTCTGTAAAGACAGAAGGGATCCTATGCAGCTAGATCTCAATGAGTTTAGTTCCCTTTTGGATTAAATCAACCTGGAGCTGAGTTCAGCATCAGGACAAATCTGATCTGTTTGGTAATGAGCGTCTATGTTTCACCTTCTCATCACACACCATGTGGTGCTCTGTTTTTTGTGCAACACAAGCAGACTACTGTGGATCGCAGTCATTTGTGAGCCGTCCAGTGTTTTTGAGATATCAGTGTTTTCTTCAGGAGAGGTGCAGCTGCAGCTGCTTGCCAGTGTGTGGGAGGCCCAGTGGAAGCATCAGGGCGTAGGCGTCTTTAAGCGTCAAGGGTCACGTATTGTCTCTGTTATATGCCATTGCTATCAGGGATTACTTGATGTGGCTGCCAAAGAGACAAAAGATCAGCTGAAGTAGTTCCACTGATGTCTGTCTCACCATCATCCAGCAGCTGCTGTTGTCTGGCTCAAGGTTGTGGAAAGGTGTAGATGAGTTATCTGTTGGTTACATTGTGCTACTCAGTGATGGGTGTTTGTTTTACAGAAGCAGTAGTGTCATTTGTACGCTGGTGGCGTAAGATGTGCTGGTACTACAGTCCAGTAACAGCCCTGTCATTTTTATCCCTGAATTGACTTTCCAGAAACTGTTTGTGTCGTCAGAACTTTCCACCAGCTGCTGTCACTGCACAGAGATGCTACAGGGACAAACAAAGGGGGATATACAGAGATACACACTCGATACACACTGGACCACTGTGGATCAGTCTGGATCCTTCTGCCAGCTTTACAACTCTCTACCCAAACATTCTCTCCAAACCTGCAAATCCAGTTTTAACAGCATCAACACACATGCTATAATTGCACTCGGATGGGATTTAAGCTTGACAGGGGGCCTACTGACCAAATTTTGCCTTTTGGGGATACAGTGCACTGTCTTTGTACATTTCTTCAATGCTGGCCAAAAATAGCTCAGTGATATAACAGACACCAAGAGGCTGGTCAGTGCTCTCTCCAGCACATGGAAGACACTTCCAAGGCCAGCAGCCTTTCAGTGGCCTTGCACTTTATTGGCAGAGGCTCTCCCAGTGTCCGTTAATGAAATTGATATGCCAGAGGTAACGGTTGTCTCAGTGTTCATGCTCTGGCGACTCTCTAACATCATTGGTTGTTTTGATCAGTCCTTTGTATAGTTGAATGACAGCTTGTGTATTATTCTATAAGGGAAGGATTACAGAGATCAGCTAGTTCTGAAAGCAGAGGAGCAAGGAGGAACTCTAGGAAACAATACGACCCTACAGTATTGTAGGGTTTATATTTTTCAATTTTTCTTGTGTTTTATTCATTAAATTTGATCAATATCAAGAAGATATATTGGTGGGTTAAGCACTAAAAACATCTCAATGTAGTTTTACATCTCCTCTCTCTCACGCTGGGCCACTCATCTGATTGGCTGTTTTCAATGATCATATAATAATTTCATACATTCACAGTATTGATATGAACCTAGACTTAATTATAATCAAAGAAGACATGGAAATACTTGATTCTACTACATGGTACATAAAAAAATTATCAAATAGGGAACTAGTCTGCAGGGAAGTTGGGAGGTTGTATGTAACCTGTTCACAGAAAGTCAAACATGTTCTTTTGGGCCTAAATATAAAACTTTAAATGTGCTTCATCATTAACACAATATTGTAGATAATAAAATATTTGGCTCAGGTCATTTTACTTCTGTTTTGTGGGAGGCTGGACAGAGAATGTTTTAGTGCTACTAGCGGTTACATTGACGAAATCTGTTCTTGGTATTTTCACAATAAAGGCACAACGGATGGCTCTTACAAACCATCTGCTCACACAGGCATACCTCATTAAAACTTGCTTACAGCTTTTCACCTCAGTTAAGTCCACAAATCCTTCTTGCGGTTTGTGTAGTGTAACTATCCTGAGTGGCCATTGACCTCATTTCCATGGTAACTATGTAGATCCCTCCAGCAACTGAGACTTGGGTAGGAGGCATTATTTATAAGTTGCATCATTTACATAGAAATAGTGTTATTTTTGACAAAATAATCGAGGGCTGTAACTCAATTGTTAGTTTTACTTTCTCTGAGTCTTGTTAGAGTTCATCAGCCAATAGTCCAAGGCCCAACATTTATGGTGAGCCTTAATTTTGTTTTTTGTTTGTCTCTGGTCAAATGCCTGCTACTAGAACATTGTTTTGTATGGATTAGACCACAGACACAGACCAGGCCATAGTGCCATAATCATCTAAAAAGTGTCAGAGGCTTTCCTGGATAAGCTTCATGCAACAGCAACTGTGGGACAGAGGGGCTTACAGGTCAGCCCAAGCCTGGACAGACCGCCCTCGCCTTTACACACATGCACATACTAGAATGCAATCTTCTTACATATCTGGATTAAGGGGTTGTGTACAGTACATTCCTGGACTAAACCCCTTCCATTCCCACCCAAAACCCCTGTTCATCCGACACCACCATGCTCCAACATTTCCCATTTTGCTCAACAATGTGCTTATTTGACTCTGCTTTATGTTGGGGAAGGGTTGAAAGGGGGCCCATTCTTAATAGATTGAGGGGATATTTTCTGTTTACCTCCATGTGTTTGTTGTTTGATTCTGGAAAATTCCAACTCTTGATTTGTGTCTCTTGCTCAAAGCCCCTGGGAGTAATTGAAAGGCACGTAATCAGTCTTTGTAATGGTGAGAGATTAGGGTCATGTAGTGGTCTGTGACCTGGGCCAGGACCCCCACTTGGTGGCCTTCGAACAGGTTTGTTATTGATCTGCCAGCCTGTCCCCAGGCTCTTGAGCGTTCATTGCTCTAAAATGAGTGGGTGTTTGAAACCATTGTGACACATTCAAATCAGACCGCAGCCCCTCCAGCACCTATTGATTGGTAGTGCGTAAGATGTGTTTAGCATGATGTGTGTTTTTGAGATGATGTTAAAAGAGAGGTAGAGCACTTGACACATAGATCATTAAATTATGGAATAAAGCAGTAACAGGAGATTGCTGTTGGAATATGTCTGCATTTGCAATGTATGAAATATAAAGCACCTGCTCTTTGAATATGGGCCACAGTAAGTATGGTTGAAAGTAGTTCTCTAGACTTACGTCATGAGTTTGTAGGACGGTGATGCAGAAGGAGTCACTGCCTCAGGCCTAGTCGCCCTGTCGTAAAACTCCTTACAACAAACAAGACTGTAGCAGTACTATTTGTATTATCAGATTTAATTGTCTTGATTTGATTTCTGGGATAGTCAAGTCCTTTTCAATCAGTTTGGCATTCGGGTCATATAAGCTTTGAATCTATTATTTAAGTGCACTTTTTTGCAGGAGAGAGTAAAAACAGGGCTGCAGTTGGTAATTTCATCCAAAATGTACAGTAAATTCATTTAAGCACATAGCATTTGAAATTAGTGAAACAGAGTGGGATCCTGGTGTTGATGCCACTGCCATCAGCTTTGTCTGGAGTGAAATCCTTTAGATTCAGTTGTTCTTGTGATTTGAAACCATGTCTGAAATCCTCTATTCACTTAAAATACATAGTCGAAAATGACCATTGTGTACAAGAATAATCTTCAAAAGGGTGCTAAAAACTTTTTATAGATGTTTCATCCCAGCTTCCTTAAATCGGTTCCCTACCCATTAATCCAGTGTCCCCCCCACCCCTTTTATTCCCCTTGTAGCAAACCCACTGACCCTGTTCACTACTTTCACCCAAGGCCATTGGCAACATTGTGCCAGATCCCTGTCGGCACCACTCAGCAGGAGAGGACCACCCCATGGTTTGAGGTTACCGAGTGCCCCAGTTGCTGAACGGTGTACATCCTGTCAATGGGTTGTGGACGATTTGGCGATCAGTTGCCTTTACGTGCCATTGCCAGCTCAACAAAACAATAACACCATTCTCACTAATGTGGCAAGACATGCCCTGTGGAAATTGAATTGCTTTCTGCAGAAGCAGCTCTGTGACAATCAATTATCCGACCAAGACTCTTTTATGGGTCACCCGGAGGACGAAAGAGAACCAAGCTGTGCACTTGGTGATACAGAATTTCAGGCAAAGAAAATGTTTGAGTTGAGTCTTAGAGGGTTCTCACCTAGATGAAGAAAACGGCTATATTTTTTTATTTTCTGACTCTTTAATCCAAATGCAGGCACTGGGATTGTGTCGTATCTGAAAACAAGTGTTTCTAGGCAGTAACAAGGCAGCAGATGGTTGTCAGATCACCAAGTCTACTTTCAGTTGCGAATCGGGGGTGGTTGGCAGTCCAGAGTTCAGTATGTGGTCATGTTTTCAGTGTGACATACGGACCAATCGCCAGCTGAACACGCACTTCATTTTTCTAAAGACCATCTAACATGTGACTGGGCAGTATAGATGACCAGGCAGCCTGCTCTCTGATAGGGACTGTACACAACAATGGCTTTACAGTGGCTGCTGTCCTGCTGGAACTTTTCTCTGGATGGACATAGAGAGGGATGGGGGCACGGAGAGGGGAGGGCCAGCTGGCTTGGCAGTCTCTGGATAGTAGGCTGAGTGACCCATGACCCATGTGAATGGGACATAATGCATCTTTCTGTCCCTGTATCTCCGCCCCCACCACGCACACAGGCTGTCAAACAGCCTGAGTCACGGTTTGTGGGCCAATGATTTGATCGGCAGGAAATTTAAATATGCCCTTTTAATTGTGTCTAGCCCAGTAGCCCATTTTCCCACGTGTCTTGGCCCTGTCACCACGAGTTACCCTAATTATTATTCATTGACCTACAATGTCAGAACCTCATTGCAGAGAACCAAAGGGCCAAGGCAGCGCCTACGACATATTTCATCACTCTATGATTGATAACCAACCAACTAACAATGTTTCGTCACAGACTCTGACAGGATCACAGGTGTTTAGGAGGCTCTGTGTAGGTTTTCCTGCCAGCAGGCGGTGGTGTTGACTGTTACTTGCTAAGAACTGAAGCTTCAGTTTAATGCTAAACTCAAAATATTTCTTGTACACTGTTAAACAACATTTCCTCCTAACATTGACTATGTTGTGACAGGAAAAATGTATGCATAGCTAATTTGTTAATGTACTATTGTCTATATATTTGTATAAATAGGTACATTGCTACATAGATGCCATTAGAGGGGAAAAAAACAAAACCTTTTAAAACCACCGGATTATCTAATGGACTGCATTACCATGAAGATGATAATTTTTTTTAGATTATTGATAAAAAATATCAGCGAATACATCATTTCCCAGAGTGTTTGGAGACCTGTTGAAATTGCTTGCTCACCAATTGGCAGCTTTTGTTTTGAAGTCTTCCTGGACTTCTTTTTGGTGAAGTCATGTCTTGACACAGACAGTTATGTTTTGCAAATTGTTGACATGCCTTTCATTGTCAAGTATTTTAAGGCCTGGTCAACAGCATAATCCTCTACTGGCAAAAAACGTTGCCAGTTTGCTATTTATTTCTTGTAGCTTCAGCTGTAATAATTAGCTGTATTTATATTGGAGTATGAACCAACACACATATTCCCAACAAAAGCTCTTAACCCACTGGATTTCAAATCCTGTTTAATTATTGTGTACCACAGCTAACTGCTTCCCAGATGTATAATATGTGGTTGGCATCAATCCACAATAATATCTAAAAACTCCATATCTTCAGGTGTTAAATTATTATTTTTTTAATGCCAGGACTGCTACAGTAGGAATGAGTTATGTCTTGTATATTGTTGTTGTGTTCCTCCTGGAAGTCTCCTGCTGTGCAGTGCCTGAGGCAGAGAAGTAGAAGGAGGTATCCAAAGCACCTGCTGTGCTCTAGGTAATTCCATTTCCTCTCTGTAGATGAGCTGTGAATGCAACATCCCTCCCATAGGGGGTCCCCGCTGACAGACTCCCCCAGCACAGATGTGCTGTTACTGTCTGTGCCCTGCCCTTCAAAACAAAAACAACCCACTCCCCCTGTCCTCTGCTTTTGTTTCCTTGTTCCTAAAAATTCAATGTATTACTCTAAGTATTATGATCAGCATGTCATTTCAATACACGCAACTAAAAGGTGCTCCTGCTCTCTTGATGTGTTGTTTTTTTTTTTTTTTTTTTTTTTTTTTCAAAAACAGTCCTGCCCAAGTTTCGAAGAAACCCGTCTGTCACCTTGAGGTGAAGCACAGCAACACTTCCTTTGCCTGTCTTTGTAAGATACTTGCATTTCGTGTGTGTGTGTGTGTGTGTGTGTGTACCAAAAGCTGCTGGTTTGAGGTTTTCTTCTTGAGGGAAGTTGTCATTGGTTGAAGTGGTAGACACCACCCCTTTACCCGCAGCCTCAGTCAACACAACGGGAAGTGTGATATCGATCAGTGACCTGAATAATTCATCTTGTGATTACATGCATCACGCGTGCACACACCCTCTTAAACTCTCCGTGTTGTGAAAGCACCTGGTAACACTCCACAGAGGTTGATGCTGTAGTGTCACAGCAGGAGAGAGATGTGAGGAATTATGCTAGATTATACTTGAACCCCCGGGATGGCAGGGTGCTACTTATCTGGGTCAGATTCTGGTGAGAAGAATCATTAATTTTGGAACATTATAAAATCTGTTTCCTAAGTGCAAACACACACTAATGCATATGCACGGTGCAACTGCACCGCACACAATGACGCACAGTGTGAATTCCACACTGGTTTCTGTCTCTACTTTATTTTTTACTGCAGCACCTGAAGCTGAAATGGCATCACGAGATAAAAGCACTCCTCGCTGCTGTTTGATTTTCAATTAACCTGATTCACCACGGTTAATACCCTGATGTGCTGCTACCGGTGTGCTCAGCGGCTTCAAGGCGCTCCCACTCTCTTCATACCAGTAATGAGTCATCATCTGCTGGAGCACATACAGACACACTTGTCTTTGTCTCTGCCATGGGGCCTTCTGAGCAGAAATGAAGCACGGACCACATTGGCACAGTCCAGGCAAAATGATGATTACAAGTCTGCTCCTATGTGGGCGAGGCACAGTCAAACAATAGAAATTATATCTTTGGGGCTTGGATGTTTACAGGTTGAGTCATCAATAACTGTCATACTTTATTACCTGGTTATTTGTCAGTTCTTGTGAGCTATTTCAAGGTGTAAATAAGGATTTATTACTGATTTTGAATGTATCACCCTACTTTGTTATGCTCTGTTTCAGTCTTTTCAGTCATTTGCTCATCACACATTAAGCTTTTCTGTAAGCCCTGCTTTAGGGATATATTCTGTTTGACTTGGGGTTGTTTCCATAATATGATGCCTCCTTAATTTTTTACATGTAACTTGCATTTTCTCTTGCAAATATAGAAAAAGTTACAGTAAAAGGATTGGATTTTGTTGTTGCTTTTTCTAAACAAACAATCTATAAATCATACTGTCCAGAAGGAGAGAAGCTTAAGGCACCTCTGTAGCACTAAAGTGTTTATTATGATCTATTGTTACATTTTAACTTTTTTATTTCAAAAATTCAGCTCCATCGATTTGAATGTTGCACTTGGTAACGCTGAGTTTAATAGGATAATCATGTTTTTAAATCCAAAATGATGTGAAGCATGGCGAGAACCTTTGAAGTCAGTTAGATAGCAATACCTTGTTTCCTTGCTGACTCCATAACAAGCATAAAAACATGCATAAATTTGCAATTTCTTATCCATCAGTCTGACATTAATGGCATTTGATACAGTTCCTGTGTTTGACCATTTTTATTACAGTAGATCATCTTATCCAGTGCAATGTGTCAGTTTCACACCATTTATGATTTCAGCCACATTAAACATGACAGACACGCACTTCTTCAAGTTTCAAGTTTTCTATCACCTGGCTCATCACAACAAACTTGTGACATCCTTTTGACAGATGACTCCTCCCACCAATCTGCCGCCTGGATAACGTGGTAGATAATGGGTCTAATCTGCCATCATCCTCATCTCTTTTGGCTGACCTTTCTATTGACAGCCAGGGAGAAAATACTGGATGGGGCATTAGCAGCAACTGTGATCACTGTCCTTTCACACACAGCTGGTCACAGACACCAACACAAACTCTGAAATCAAATCTTGGTAATCTTCTTCTAGAACTAAACAAAGGAGAACAAACAGTGAATTTTGGCAATTTGATGATTGCAGACTGTTGGGGGCTGTTTCCTGTGTAAAACTGGGTTTCAAAAAAATGGCTTTTGTCGAACTACTTTTGTGCTGTTAATATCTGGCCATTTCTGTTCCTTTGGTCTGTTTATCAGCCACATTCTGGGTAGGTTTCACTGCAGCGTCTGTTGATGTAAGTGGAGCGTGTGAACCACGCTTTATGACCCCAAAGGACTGTGAACTCTGACCTTCTATGGTGTGAAGGGTGAACTCTGAGCAGGGCCACCCGTCATGCAGTCCACTCTGTCTCTTTCTCTTTTGCACGCCTTCCCTTTGCTTCATCTGGCAGTGTATTTTCTCTCACTCTTAGTCTCTCTGTCTCTCCCTCACTCCCTGTGTTTCTGAGAGGCTCGGGTCACTCAGCTAATGAGTGCTCCTATTTAAGGCGAGCACCGGGGCCCTAAATAGATTTGTAAAGATCCTTTAATCGGCCGCTGAGGCGTCGTCTTTTCTGTGACGACAGTCTGGATGCAGTGGCTCTATCTGTCACCACCAATTCCACTGCATCCTGATACCTGCTCAGGACGCCCCCTCCCCAGCCCAGACCGGACTCATCTCGAGTTTTTGGACCATGTTTTCATACCTGAGGACCCCACATTGCATTGTGAGTAGCATACGTTCTGCTTTGTTTAAATTCAGATTTGAATGTTACGGGATCTGTGAAGGCTTAGGCTACTTGGCTGAGGGGAAAGTAGAGCAGGTGATACTGGGTCTTGGTCTTGATCTGGAGTTTTATAGATTAGTGTCTGTGTGTGAGTGTGTAGACTCAAGTTTGTAGTTCATCTGGGTTTTTTTTTTTAAACTTAGTTACTTATTCAGGTTTGAGCCACCTAATTGTGTTACATTTGATTGCTGCTGTTTACAATATTTTTTTATATTTTATAATAATTTTTTTTCCAATCCCCTCAAGTATTTCCCCCGGCAGTGCCAGCTGAATGAACTTGAACCAATTTTTAAATTATCCACCATCAAACGCAAATTACCTTATAAGATCTGAGAGATTCGTGCTGTAACACTATTGTTCCAGTTTGTAGCAGATTATAGAAACTCTTAGATAAGAGTCCATGGAATTTATTGATTTTGCTGTATATTTGAGAGGTGTAAGTAGACTGACCTTAGAAGTCTTAGTAAAACTTCTGCTATCACTTGTAAAGGTTTCATCTTACATAAGAGGGAAATGGTTGGTGATTGTTTTCAGGTACCTCTTTCAACATCAAAAGGAGCCCATAAGTGATTCAGAGTGAGCATAAAGAAGATCTGACCTTCACATAACTGCAGGGAATATTCAGTTCAACCTGAATGGCCTGCTGACGAGGATGGAAACTGTCAGTGAACAATGCTGATATTGTGTGATGTGACAGTGCCTCCAGGTTGTGTGTGTCTGTGCTCGTGTCTGTGCAGGCAGGTGACAGTATTCATGACTGAAGCCTTTCTTCAACAGAGAATAGGTTGAAGCTGTTTCCTCCTCAGCTCTGTGACTGACACACTTGCTCGACGTCCCCGAGGACAGGAAAGAGAGGGAAAATTGAGACACATAAATGTAGAGACTTTTCCCTATGTTAGTTTGCACCCCCAGCCCCCTATTCCCACTTCTCCATGGTAACCATGGCAGTCAGGTCGTCGACTGTGGTTTCATTCTTCTCTATTGTTCTGCTCCCTTCTGTCTTTCTTTCTATGTCACAGTGTTTCTACCCACTTGCTGCGAGGGGCGAAATAACCCACGTGACACTTCACACCTCTCTTAATCCCCACATCACTACCCCTTTTCTTTCTCCTCCACCTCTCTTGTCCTAGTCAGCTGCTCAGTTGTACTGACTGAAGGCTGACTGGCCATTGTTTCTCTCTGTACCAAGAGCCCTTGTTTCCTGCGCTGTCTCTGCACTTAATGTGGCACACCATCAATAGACCACAGGCCTACTGCCACCAGCCCCTCCATGGGCCTGCCTTGTCATGCTCATCCACCCCTCCCCAGTCAGGAGGGTAGTCAGGAAAAGTAAGGCCCAAGATCACTTGAAAGTAAAATTCAGGCAGGTCTGTTTTCCATGTTGTACAACTGCTAGTGGTGTAAACGCATCTTATCTTGTTCAGTCAATATGCCAGTGTTACATGATGCATACTCGTGATAGACGTGATAGAGTTTTCTGCTTTGTTTTTATTTTATTTTATTTTTTTTTTGCCTCATACCAAAACACAGTCTGCATGCAGTGTTAGACAAGTGACTCACAACATTTTTGATGTTGATCCACTGACGTACAAAAATGTCATCTCCATTATATTGACGGTTATTGTATCTATAAAACGTGATGTTTTGCATTGTGGGATTGATTATTCATATGCAATTGAGAGTTTATTTTAATCTATATCAAAGTATGAGCTCTGTTGATGAAGCTGAACTTTGGGTAGACAGACATTTATCTTGTGCGGATAAATGAGTGTATTAATCCCTGGTTGTCTCCATGCTGAGCGACTGATTCAGTGTTGTTCTGTAAATCAGTGTGGTATCATCAGACATTGAGGTGATCTGTAAAATTGTTATCGGCATCAGTGGTGTCCCAGTTATCTAACATGTTTATGTCTCAGTTCTGGTGCAGTTGGCTGTCGATCTGTTTTGACATTTGTACTGTGAAGGCAGTAATTTGATCTGTTTTTGTCACAGTTGCATCTTGATTGGCTGGTGTGTGTGTGCGTGTGTGTGTGCGTGCGTGTGTGTGTGTGTGTGTGTGTGTGCAGTGAGAATGTCTCTGGCTTTGGATCAGGATGGAGGAATGGAGTGCAAAGGCACTTCCATAGCATCAATTTACTTAAGGAACCCTTTGTTTTAGTTTCATTGGTAATTTATTTGATTTTTTACACATATGATCTTGAAATGGGACCTCGGTGTGGAAATCATGTGATTATAAGTGCGAACTAAATTACACATCCTGCTGGTTTTGCTTTTTTTTTTTTTTGTGCTTTGTTTTGTTTTGTTTTGTTTTTTTTTTTTTTTTTTTAGCAAAGGAGACAAATAAGAGGGGTGTAAGTGACCTCTGTTTCAGGTTTTGGCCACAGTTACTAGAGATGAAGATGTCATTAGAATGAAGTCACACATGTAGACATACAGTTGATACATGGATGTTGCTTGTTTTGTTACCTTTGGTTTTACTATTAATACACAGAGCTGTGACTTCAACCCCTGTCATTATCTCTGGGATGATAGGGAACTCATGGTTTAGCAAAGCACGACTGCATATGTGAAAAAAGCTGTGTAATACTCTTGAGTATGCATGACACTTGATCATGTCACTGCACCTTTTAATGTTCATGTGTATTTTAAGATGGAGCAATCTGTTTAGGCTATTCAAAGATGGATTTAATGTTCTGTAATTTTGCTTACTTTAAATACTTTACTCTAATAATTCTTCCAGATGTTATCATCCTGTTTAAGAGGCATTGTTGCTGTTGGAGCAGAGGGAAATCAGGGTCCCCCCCCCCCTCCAGTTCTTAGGAACAGTCTGACTATCTCCACATAAATGTAGCAGATTAGCAGGAACAATTGAGGGAATATTAATAACCTGCTCTGAAGTACAGACAGTTGCTTTCCAGACTAGTGCTAAACAAAGAGAGAGCTACTGGAGCTAAGGTTTCCAAGTATAATGAGCCGTCACAAAGTGATTTTGTGCTTTTATGAGTTTGTGTTTGCTGAAAATATGTTCAGTAATGTACAATAAGACGTATTGTATCTAATGTAGCAATGTTACGCTAAAAACATTAAATCTTTTCAAAAGTTTAAAACAACAAAGAATCAGCAGGACTGGGAAGAGTTTTCTCTGGAGTGCCCTGTCCTCTCTTCTAGTGTTGCTTCAGAGAACTGATATGGGAGACTAATGGACCTTTCACACCTAATAAGTAACCAGCAAAATATTGCATTTGTGTCGGCCCATGTTGGTCTCAGGTGTAGGTTCAGGGCTACCTGAGCAGGTTTCCTGCCTGTGTTGCTGCATGTGCCATATTAACCATGATGGAACAATAAACATCAAGTGGAAACGTGTCAGCTTTTGGTGGATAATGTAATATAAAAAGTAGGAGATTCTATATTGTCGATTGATGTGGATAGTTGCTTTTGGCTGTTTAAAACTTACTGAGGGCAGTTTTGTATATCAATCCAAACCAGCTTTTATGTAAGAAAAAAAAATCTTTGATTGATAATAAGCGCTAATTTGTGTAAATGCACAAATTGCAGCTTGGTTGTAAAATGAGTGATGATCTTAATATTGATCTCATCATTTCTCAGTTCCTCTACTCAGTTGCCTCAGGTACATAGCAAAATCACAGGCAGCTTCAATTTGCTGTGGTGAAGTGAAACATGTGATGGCTTTTCAAAAAAATGTGTAACACTAGTTTTGGGCTGAAACCAGAAATATTGTCGTCATTGGTCAATTTAGCAATGATTGTTTCTTTAATATTATTAATTGCGTTAGTCTATGTCATGCATGTCAGGAAATGTGAATCAGAAATATCATGAAGACCTCCATGGTACAGGTCAACACTGTTTCTGTCTCCGCCCTGCCTCGTCTAGCCATTCACAGGCAGAGAAGGGCGATAGTGTAATTAGCTCAAACCAATCACAATGAAGGCCTTAGAGCAGGATTAGTCATTAACTAGGGGTTTAGCTGTCAGCTGTACACCAACTGCAGAATGGAGGTAAAGCTCTGGTGCAGCCCTGTCCGCCTGCCACTAAGAAATGGAGGGGGAAAAAAATGTAATGGATCCCAAAATTATTTTTTAAATGCAGTAGTACCGCCTGATTCTCTGCTCTGTTAATAGCTGTGACCACACATCAGCTGTAAATGTCTGTTGCATATGTACCTTGGCTGTTCCTCTTTAGAGATGGTATCACCTGACTAGAGTTCATGAGGATGACCTGAGAACAGCCTTTAAGGTTTTCATCATTTCAAGAGTCCTGCTGTAATGTGTAATGTTTAGAGTTTTCAGTGCAGAACGGAATCTCTGTTTGTTTTGGCCATGCAGTGGTAGAAAAGCAGAGTTTGAACACAGAGACCCTTTGTACAGCAAAGCAGTAATAAGAGATAGATTTGGTAGAGCCGGTTCCATAAAAGAAATTGAATTTTCTTACAGTGTGTCATGGATAGTTTTTTCCCCTGAACCTGTCTGCGACTAAACAGAACAAATTGATCCTGTCAGAGAGCTGGCAGGTCATTTGACTTTTGCAGCCAGAATTCATTTATTTGGCTCTTTCCCGTTCAGTCCTCTCTCTCAGGACTACACACAGAATCCATCACATCCTGTTCTTGCCTTTTTTATTGGATGGTTGTGTGGGTAACAGATTGCAGTCCTTGCTCTGTCATCAGGTCCCACAAGTCTAACTGTTAGTCTCACACTTTGATGGTAGAGCACAGACGCTTGCTGACTGTTGTGCAGCTTTTAGAGAAAGTGATGCATCTCAGTCCAGGTTGGGCACAGAATGGAGGGAAAAGGAGGAGGTCAAGAGGAAGAGGGGTGGGAGCACAGCACAGCACCCACACTGGACAGACTGCTGGGGGTCAGGGAAGCACTCCTGCTGTGTTGAGGTGTGGCCTTTAAGCCTCAGCAGAAAAGGGAAACATAGGGACATCTCTGCCCATCTCTCACCCACACAGCCTTTTATTCCCCCAACCTCTTTAAAGGTCCCATATTATCAGGTCAGGTCAGTGACCCAATGCTGTTGAACAACCAGATATCATGAGAGGCCAAAACAAAGCAAGCTAACAAAGGTTATTAGCTGCATTGGACTGTGACCTGTTATTTAGCATCCTCCATCCAAGTCGAAACAATTTCACTAATGGTTTAAGGACAGTAATGCTAATGATAGAAGAATGGTGATGTTTTTAGAGTAAATTGTGAAGTTGTTGTTTTATAAGCAACCAAACTAAGCTACCAAATTTGATATGACTAGCAAACTTGGTATCTTGAAAAGCTTTATTTAAAAAAAATTTAATAAATCAGCAAGCCTACGCTGTTAATTCACCATCTTATGGCTGTTTGAGATCACCCTGTAAACTGAGTCCTCCAACTTATATGGCCTTTTTTTTTTCTTTTTTTTTTGTATTAATTTAACTTGTGCTGTGATCAGGCCATTTGGAAAGGTGAGTCCAGGCTGAACAGTGAGAAGCAGACCATGGGCCATTCAGAGACCCCCGTACTGCAGGGTGACCTCAATCAACTTGTTACACAAATCATATCATTCATGCTTAAAAGAGGCGACATATGTAAAAATCCTCTCTCTGATTATTTTCTGTTAAAAACAGGTATCATATACTTACTCTGGCAACTGGATGATCCTCTCCTTCACAAACTTGGGGATATTTCAGATACACACACAGATTCTTAACACTCCAGGAATGTGTCCATAGGCTTGAAAGAAATGAACAGGACTAAAAAGCAGTTGTCTGGCTGATTTTTGGCTTGTCAGTGTTTGCTTTTCATGCTCAAACTCCAGTTAAGGACCAACAAAAAGCCAAAGCCTGTGATCTATTGGGTGCCTATAAAATAACCATGGACACGTTGTCCTAGATAGAAATGGTTTGATTCCCTTGCTCTAGTTATGCTCACTTTTTGGGACACTAGTGCAGTGGAATCTGCAGCCCGTTACTGCAGACTGATTCTTGTCCAACAAGAGCTCCCCCCTCCCCATATGCACATGAGACTGAACATGGCTGCAGGCTTCCCCCGTCCTCAAAATCCGCCCTCTCCCACTTGCTCATTAACATTTCAAGAGGAAAATCTGATGGCACCACGCAGCACAGTAAATCCCTTCTGTTACATACACAGAGGACATGAAAACAGCAGATATCGTGCTTTAAGAATCCCCTGAGCTTGCAAAAGCATTTCAAAATGACGCAAAACAGATCAGTTTGACACATTAACTCATCATATGCAATTATCTGAAAAAATGCTGTGGGTTTTTTTTATGTTCTTTTGTAGCAGTTCTGTTCGCTGTTTCTAAGGATCAGGCCCATTTTCTTCAGCAAGACAGTAGAGTTTTTATCAGAAATGGGTTGTATTCCCATAGATACAAACTGACATTTTAGCCGAGCACTATCAGCTCAAGACCAAAAGGTTAATTGTCAGCTTGTGAGCCTCATTGAATCCTGTGATCCGTGAAATGAAAGTAGCTGTCGTCATCCCAACAAGCGAAAAGGTGCTGAATCACTTTCATCCCAAGGTTTCTTGAAATTTCTTGCACTCACAAACACCGGCCATGTTTTGCTGACTTGTGTGTGCATGTATTTGCATCAGTACACAAAGTCAATATTTGAGTCCTATTTACCATTTTTCTGTCCCCAAGCTGAATATCAGGTCTTTTCATCTAACACAGTGCCTTTCTGAATTGCAGCGCAGCACTGGAACTGGTTGCTAAGGGAAGTGAGGAGCAGTGTGTGTGATTGGAAGCATCTTCTTTTTTTGTGTGTATGTGCATTTTTTCTTCTGTATGCCAGTTTCTGTTCTTGAAATGGGAGTTGGGGGTTCTGGCTTGTGAAATGCTCCAAATATGATTATGGGGGGGAGTGGGTGAATATGGTCTGACTGACGCCCAGCGAGGTGGAAATGTAGGTTAATCTGGTCATATGTGCACAACCATCACCGTCAGCATCATACCTCCTGAAGCAAAGACAGAGTAGGCGATGGAGTTGGGGGCAGTGGGGCGTTGGCTGAGTCTGGGAGGGGGCAGGAGAGGCGGGAGGGAATGGCCAAATAGGTTTGGTGCATGATTATCAGATGCAGCAGAGAAAGAGGGCAGGGAGTGTTTGCTGTGTGTGTGTGTGTGTGTGTGTGTGTGTGTGTGTGTGTGTGTGTGTGTGTGTGTGTGTGTGTGTGTGTGTGTGTGTGTGTTAGGGGGGTGAGAGATGAGGGAGGTGGGGAAAGATGAGAGCGCTTAGGACAAAAGAACAGAGGGAGCAGCAGTGGATTGATGCATTGGCTCTGAGGTTGTGCCCCCCCCCCCCCCCCCCCCCCCCCCCACACACACACACACACTTCTTACCCCATGACCTATCTTCAAACAACTCTTGTGCGTGACCACCTGATTGGCTGAGTGTCTCCATGGTCACGGCTGCAGCTCCCTCAATCACAACACCACTATTTCCTTTCCTAATTTAACTATACAATCACATTATGTAATACAGTTGTAGTGAATTGACCAAACACTCCGAGGTATGACACTGATGCAGATGCCGTCTGTGATGGCACTCAGAAAAGATCTATTAAACCAAACACTGAATAATAGTCCACTTCTACAGCTGTGATAGTTTTATTTATTTGTCTTTGTTTGATGAAATTTCAAACTTGATATTAGGGCTGGGTGATAAATTGATTCACTCCATTAATTTTTATTTTAAGACCATTTATTTTGAGTTGGTCAAAGTTGGTCCAGGGCCCAGGCATTTAACAGAAAGTGAATTTTATGACTTCATTGAACGAAGATAGAGTTGGTAAGGTGGCAGGCATCTGGCCGCTGAGTTTATAAGCGGACATTTAGAGATAGAGGTTCAAGATTCAGATTTAACTTCTTTAACAACCTTTTTCTTTTTTGGCAGAGCCTCTGTTCCAGCACTTTATTTGCATCTACAAGTAGCTAAATTGAAATGAATGTATAAGTTGCTTTAAAAAAAAAAAAAAAAAAAGTGGGGAAGTTGGTCTGTTGTCAGAGCAACAATTCGACAGCGGGCAGAGTTTGAACCTCTCTTCTCTGGCACTTCCCATGTGCAACACTGGACGTAACGCAGTTTCTTAAGGGAGAGACTCATGTTTGTTTGCACAATTCCCTGAGCACATTTATGACCTATTGTTCGAGCATAGTGACCCTTTCAGAGATCTGCCAGGTTCATTTTGTAGGAGCAGGTCTGTGATTTAGATGTTTGTGTATTATAAACCACCTAGTGATTTATATGCTGTATACTGTTATCAGTTCAGCGACACACTGGTTGCTGGTGTGAGGTCTGGACACCCGATGTAATGAGCTCCACTTTCTTCATCCTGGCTGCAGCAGCTTTGTGAATCATCTGCAGTTTGTGAAACAGCTGCATCAAGGTGAATAATTTACATCACAGCTGTGTTAAAAGATGAAAGAAAATCAAGACCTCACTGCCTCTGTGCAGGGTGTGTGTGGAATATGGCTCTGGAGTCTGCTGCACAGATTTGGATGGTGTCTTAAAATGCAGCATGGAGGTGCTGCAGAGTGGGTTGCCATGTGTGCGCCAGTTGAAACCCCTCCCCCTTGTGCGCCTTCCCTCATGGCTACATGTATTTGATGGAGACTCCCACCCACTCACCAGCGCCCCTGCTCCTTACCCTCCTTCCCAACCCAAGAGAGACACTCAGTGGGCATACGGTGCAACTACAGTTCCTAGTCCCTGCTGCCCGTATGCTTACCGGCACTGCTTTGCAAGAAGAATAATTTATGGTTTAATTTACAGCTGACTGCGAGGTACAGGCATTTTCTAGTGATTGTACAAGCACAGTGGGACTGGAGACTGGATGGGCTGAAGGAGGGAGAGAAGAGAGGAAACACTGAGTAGTATTCCCAATATGGTGATAAACAGAAGGGCTACAGTAAACCTTGTTCCATACAGCACAGCATAATTTCATTGGGCTCTGTCAGCAAGCCAGTTCTCATCAGTGCCTATGCTTTGGATGCATGCGCTCGTTCCCCTCTGCATTCACATACTCCATTAGGCTCCTGAGTTGAATTAATCTGACTTTTCCATGCTGGGTGTGCCTACACACTGCAGTCTGCATAATACATTATAATGCAGTTGGTAGGGATTTTGGGCTGTTGTGGCCTGCAGCCTGAAACTCATTTATCACAGCCACGCAGACAGACAGCTGGGGCTGTGAAGAAGACTCTTCTTCGTTGATCAGCACATCTCATCACTTCACTCCTGCCCTCCATCTCTTATTCTCTCCATCTACCCCTCATTTACACCCCCCTCCCATTCACAATTTATATGAGCCCATACCTGCCCCCCCCCCATGTACTTTTATGTTTAATTATCTGCCCCAGACCCCAGATCTCCATCCTCTGCTTCCTAGCTCAGAATCTAAAAAATTTTTGAAATACAGTCTGAAATATTTACGCTCCTGTTTCTAGCTTTAGTCGTCACCAACTTTTTAGGGAAGCATCTGATTCTGAGCCAAGACATTTATGTTAGTGGCCATAAAATCAAGACACTAGAATACATTTCATAGGTGATTGGAACTACAATGCAGAGGGGATTTTTTTTTTTTTTATAGGTTTTTAATAGCAGGGGTTCCCTCACACGTCACAGTACTACTGCACTTACAGTGTTATAGGGGCAATTTACTAAATTTGAGTCTAACTTTTCTCAGTGATGACATTTTAATCACATTTACAGTGCAGTATGGTTTAAATCATTATGTTTACTGTAAATGTTTTTGCTCATTATTTCAGCTATCATTCTATAATAAACACATTAATGGTATTTCTTTCAATATCTATAATAAAAAAAAATTGAAACTTATATCAATAACACACATACATCAATACCTAAGCCAAATTTACTTGTGCTGTTTGTAGCATGTTTGGATTCGTTGTTACATGATCACCTTTGCAATGCTGAAATGAAAATTAGAAGCGCTTACATATATAAAAGATCAACAATGTTGCTGTTTGTAAAGCTTTCAAAACTGAAACCATATATGCTTAAGGATCTTTATCATATTGCAACATTTGTTGCACAATACAAGGATGAAAGTAGGGGTGGGGGCTGGAAATTATGCAGAACAAGTATCTGCCACCAGTATTTTACTGTGAATCATGCTGGACCTTAAACTCAACTTCATTTCAACATTCATAGCTGCATTATCTTTATTTGTTTATTTTTTGCAGATGAAGGTTGTATAACTGTGTCAGGGTGCTTTTATTTTTGTTTTCCTCCTTGCAGCTCTCTCTGTTTCTTTTCTTGTCCTTGAAAATATACAGCTATGCTAGTACAGGTGTTCAAGAAGTCCAGGGCGAAGCAGCCACACAGCAGTGATCAGGGGTATTATCTTTGCTCAACACATCAGCCTGATCGTAGCAATCAGGTTAAATATAGATCCCGGCCTGTGGTGAAACTTGCCAAACTGTCAGCTCTGTCTGTCAGCCTGTCTGTCAGTGAACAGTTTGTTAGCAATACAATGAAATGTGCTCTGATAGAGGAAGCTGACTTTTTTTTGTAGCTTCCTGTTGTGTCAGATTATTTTGTGCACTGTGTTGTGTTTGAGAGGTAAAAAGATCCTGTTCCCCTTTGGTTGGCAGCATTTGGTTTCAAATTACACAGTACCTTAAGCTGGACTGTTACAGTCGCAAAGGCAGAAAGAAGAAAAGGAGGTGGTGTGTGACTGTGTGTCCTGTCAGACCTTGATGATCGTGCTGCATCACCATGCGCCGTACACTGAATATATTCAGAGGGTACAGGAAAGCCAGCGAGGATGACAACGAGGTCTTTGTGTGCAGTCCCAGAGATAAGGTGACACAACACACAGTAATGCAGGATGGAAATGTGATCGTGGATTTTTCTCAGTTTGCTTTTGTTAAAAAAAAAAAAAAAAAAAGTCCTGAAAGTGGTATTTTCTTTTGTTGTTGTTGGGTTTTTGTTTTTTTTTTTTGCCATGTCAGTTACCTTTCATTCATCTTCCCAGTTAGATGAGAATGGAGCAGTGAGCCTGCTTTGCCAGCACAGATGGATTTCACCTCCTGTCACTGTTACTTTCCTCAAACTGTCATTTATATTTCGAGAACGTTCCATCAGTCACTAGCAGCCATCACCAGCTTTTTTCCCATATAAGTGTTCAATTGGATTCCAGGTTGCAAAGATAAAAAAACAAAAGTTAGTCTAACTAGCAGGTTTGGTTTAACTTAAGTGTGCCAGTAAAAAAACTAATTTGACATATAGTTCAATTAACAATGTTGAAAAGTGCCTCTGCTGTGTCCTGCTATTCCAAGCATGTGTTAGACTTCTGTTGCTACATAGGGTGAATGTTACATAAGACTTCTCTTTCTAATTGAGAGCAGTTAATTTTTTTGCAAAAGAGGGCACCCAGTGTCTCCTAATGGAATTTCTATTTTCAGTTTTATTTTAAGAGAAAAGGACTTTAAAGGTCCTCTGTGGTACTGTAGCCCAGCTAGGTCAGTATTTTTTTCTGTTTTTAGTTCATAACCGAGATGTAACATCTCAAGTTAGAGTTAATTGATCCAACTAATGACCCCATCTAATGTTAGTAAAGATGAGCCATGTGGAGCCATCTGGCAACTTGTTTTAGCACCTAGCCTTAGCAAAGAAGGGCATGAGGCTTGTATTTTCTGTTTTCTACATTGAAAAGCATGTGAGTAAGATTTCAAATTTATTTTAACGTGCAGGTTTTTCATTTAATTGCAATGGTGTGTGTGTGTGTGTGTGTGTGTGTGTGTGTGTGTGTGGTGTGTGTGTGTGTGTGTGTGTGTGTGTGTGTGTGTGTGTGTGTGTGTGTGTGTGTGTGTGTGTGTGTGTGTGTGTGTGGTGAGCTTTTTCTCTTGCACAGTAATAATCTGTGTTGACAACCGTCTCTTTTGAGAATGATTGTTAAATTACCATCTGAATGAAAGAGGCAACAGGAAAATGTTTGAGTCCAACCACTGTTAGAATGGACGTTAAAGCCTGTTAATTATTGCTCTACCAGATACAGTTTGGTTTGTCTGGACTGAGTGGGATCCAAATGGAATTGACCCCAGCCTCGATTTCAGACCACACTCAACCATCTGCATTTTGACTTGATCATTACCATATTATTCCCTAAAAGCTAATTAAAACTGCAATGCACTGGCTTCGATGTCTCTTTGACTGATGACTCTGAACTTGAGTTCAGCCAAACCATCATCTGTCACTGGAGAGCCTCCGTGCTGGAGCACTCGCTGCGTGTTGGATTGAAAGTGAGAAACAGTGGGTGAACCTAACTGAAAACAGCAGGACACTACTGAAACCTTTCCTCTGCTCCCGCGTGTGTGTAGGATATTAAATAATAATTTATGTGAAAAATATTTCTCTTATTCCAAGATCAGCAGGAAGTCCCATCTGTGTCCTGAAAACACTCCCAACCCTCTCACTAAAATGTATTTCCCCCACATTCCTCACCTGTAACAAACAAAGAGGGGTGGGTGAGGAGCCAGCAGTGTGGTGCTGGCACAGTGTCAGGTATCTAAGTCCTTCCTGTTCAGCCTTTTATCTGCTCTGTCTTTTACAGCATTTGGTGCTGGATCTTCTCTAGAGAGGCACAAGGCTGGCATGCAGCTCAGAGTCGGTGCTTCTCCAAAACATTTTTTTTTTTTTTTTTTTTTTTTGAGCCATTCAGAGCAACATTAAACACTGAGCTGTAGCCATGGAAACATGTCCGAAGTGTCCTGCAGAGGCTGCCAACTTTTCAAAGACTTTTCAAACTTGTCTTTGAAGTGTGCCTGCTTTGACAATTAGGGTAGGACTACATTTGTGAGGATGTATGTGCTGACTGTAGTTCGCTGTTGTTAGTTTGAGAAGTCTATTTAACTTTATTAAGAATATTCCATCTGGAAGTTATGTTGATTTGGCCTGTTGAGTTGCCCTTAGGTTGTCTTATAAGCTTTTCAACACTTAAGTCTTATCTGGTTTATTTGAGCCATTTTTTGTTTTGGCTGTCTAAAAGGCTTGGCTTCCTTTTAAAAACCCCTCTTACACAAATACTGAATATTTTTATTTTATTTATTTATTTTTTTTCATCTCAATCAGCATATTATCATAATTTATTAGCATCATGAGAAAGAACACAAAATAAATACAGCACAATATTGTGCTACAGTCTAGGTTGTATATGAATGCTGTGTTAATATCAAGGTGCTTTATCCACAGAGAGCAGAGAAATGTTAATCTAAAATCCCCACAATTTTTTCTTGGAAGCTCCTGGCAATTTAAATCTTCAAGTGCTTGTATGAATTTATCCTCATAGCAATTGCATCTAGTCTTTTGTTGGACAGATTATGAATGATTATGTAACTGCTCCATCTGGTTTCAATACCTGATTAGAACCAGACTGATGGGGCTTTAAAGGGTCTGCAAACCACATGGGCATCTGATTTGATCAGCAGCTACGTCCTGTCCTGCAGACTCACAGGAATTCCTGTAATATATTTGAATTGTTGGAAGAAAATAAGGATATTTATAAATTCTAAAAAGAAATCGAGGAGTGCCATCTGAAAATCTTGGAACAAATGCCTAGAGATGTTCTTCTTAGTGATCTAACCACTCCCTCCTCACTTCCTCCACCAGACAACATCACCTACAGGCCAGGGCCGGTCTGACTCTCCAGTCTACACCAATCTCCAGGAGCTAAAGATCTCACAGTCCAGCCTGCCCCCCGTCCCCTCAGGCTCACCTCTACACATACTGGGCGATTGGGAGACCCACAAAGACCTCAGCGGCAGACATTTCTATTACAACCGAGCCACCGGGGAACGGACCTGGAAGCCTCCACGTACGAGGGACACTAGCGGCAGCACCAGCAGTATGCGGGGAGACAGCCAGGGGACAGTGGAGAGTGAGGTAAGAAAATGCTTGAGCCGATTTCTCTTTGTGGTCTTGGCAATTATGAACATCAGTCAATCAAGTCCAAATCATTTTGAGACCAGGTGACTTCAGTTTTACAAGCCTTATTTTGCCTTTTAAACATAGACAAAGCAAATGCAAAACCACAACAATGTTCCAGTAACACAGGATAAAACTGTGTAAAAGGTTAATCCTTCATCTATGAAGACATAAACAGCCTCTCTAGCGTTCTGTAAAAAATAACCAGGCCATAGTGAAAGTGTGGTGAACCTCAGAGGACTGTTAAAAGGTTGTTGTGGTGACTAAAGGTAAGGAAACTAGCGCCTTTGATATGGGGAAGTTGGGATTTCCTCTCAGGTTGTCATTTCCTGTTTAACTATCCAACACTTCCCCCCTGTGGTCATTTGCTTTATTGCAGAATCACGTTAGGGAGATTATAGCTGTTTCACTGCTTCTGCTTGATGAGTCTATCAAAAGAAATGAAATCACCATATTAACATGAATATAATTTGATCAATAAAACTATAAACCTATAGAATCAGTTCTTCTGTCCACTAAAAGACCACAGACAAACATTCTAAAAATAAAGATTTACTGCTATTCACATGCAAATGTTGGTTTTAAAGTAAAGATTACAAAGGAAAGGATATACAATGGACTCAAGAGAAAACCTAATATTTTTTACCATGAGACAAAGTTTGTATTTGGTATATGCCAATCAAGAATTTATGGAGAAATCCTTTCAAAATTTAAACAATGCTATACAACAGATTAAAGGGTAGCAATATCCAGACTTCCTGAAGACTACTTAAGGGTTATTAACTGCCTTCTGTCTTTGCTCCACAGCTACTGTCCTCGGAGGAGAACTACCACAGCACCCACTCCAGTCAGTCTGATAGCCAGTACGGCTCACCCCCTAGAGGCTGGTCTGAGGAGCTGGATGAACACGGGCACACACTTTATGTGTCTGAATACACACAGGAGAAGGTAGACTTGAGCTTAGATGGTTTAATTCTGTGCAGCCACACCTTGCTGGTTGTAACCACATTTAGCATGATTAGGTTTATGTGTGGTGACTTCTGTTCATGTCTACAGTGGATAAAACATGTGGATGAACAAGGCCGGCCCTACTACTACAGTGCTGATGGTTCCAGGTCAGAATGGGAACTGCCCAAGGTGAGATTATCCGAACACGAGCTGGCCACACTTTCATTGTCTCAACCGCATGAGTAATATCCCCTGTAAGTCAGCTCCTGTTCTAGAGAAAGGAAAATCTTCTCATATTACATCACCTTTTAACACTACCACCCAGTAGCACACTTTTGGATGACTCCTCCTCCACCTGGTGTTTTGGCTTCAGATTGGTCTTGTTAATGTAAGTAGATGAGTGTCTGAGGTCACAAAGGAGTCAGGTTTGAGTTGAAGTCTAGGTGACTGACTATTACTGGCTCTTCACTGCCTTAATCTGGAGGATTTAGACCAGATCAGGGTAGATCGCTCCATTCTCAGAGTGAATGGACAGTAGCGTGAACATGGATACTTTCAATGGACCATACTGTTGGCTTTGGAAGACGATGTTCAGGTTGTAAGTGAAATCCCTCTGTCCAATGGTGCTGTGGACAATAAAAGGAGAGGTAAGGGAGAGAACTGGTGCTCAAGAGTCTGCTAGAATAACTGACATTTCAGCTGAAGTTGTCCTCTCCGTCTCCGCAGTACAATGTCTCCCCTCAGTCCGGTGAGGTTCCCAAGAGTCGCAGTCTGGAGCGGAAGCAGCAGGATCCCATTGTCCTCACCAAGTGGCGACACAGCACCTATGTATTAGATCTCAATGACAAGGTAAGACACCCACATAGGTGAGAGGACGCTCACATAGGTGTTAAAACACAGTAAAAAATCTTTGAAGAAGAAAAACTCTTGGTTATGATCAGTCTGGACCTAGGCATTCCTGCTCCTGGTTGACTTCTCATGTGGCTTTCCACTATCTGTCTTATTGGCAGTGAGTTTAATCCCTAAGTACTAATTACACTCTCAGCTCAACAGAGGAAAATCTGTTTTTGGCTAAACCTGTCTCTTGTGGATGGGTATCTTGGCAAATGGTGGTGAATTAATCAGGAGGAAAGCCTCTTTACTTATTGTGTTTTTAATCAGGTTGCTGTGATTGTTGTTTTCAGACAGTGAAAAGCTATTTTAAATAACAATACATCAGCTCTGTGGCAATGACTTCCTGTTAGTTTCTGTGCACACTGAGGGAAAACCTTGTTGTTTAGAAGACGCCCAGGTTTTAAAATTAACCTCTCATTTTGAATTAATTTCAAAAGAGCCCAAAAATGATTTGATATTTTGCCTCCTTTAGGTTGAAGAGTTTACAGGAAACATAATGAAATAGTCAAAGTGAAAGCGGCAGTCTCTGAGATATCCTGACTTATCTAGTTTATTTCTGCATTGCCAGCAGGAGATCGGCTCAAAGGTTAGCTTTTGTTTGCTGGATTTATTTTTCTAGTTTTTAGTTTGTTTTTTTTTGTTGTTACAAGGGTAGTCTTACTTTGAGAAAACTCTCTCTGGGTTCACACTGGCAAACCTCTAAATCTATAAACCTGACTCATTTTATAACTTGTATCACTTCGAACAGAGACATAGAAGATGATATATATGTGTGCTCACATACAGAGTAGTGTTTATGATAAACTATGATGTGGAGCTGATTTGTAAGATTAATTTTGTTTTAATGATTTAAATTGCCCGAGTTAATGTTTTCATACTAGTGCTTGGCAGAAAAATTGTGGCCTTTTTACATAACACACTGACTAATGATTATCATCTCTGTCACATTTAACTCACAGGTATTGCTTTTACTCTGATCTTTTGAGAAAACTAAATTTAAGTCAATATGCTCTATGGTATGAGAATGTAAAATGTGTGACCACTTAAAGGTTGAAGTCTCTCACTGACTACAAAATGCCAAATATGATGGTTTGTGTGATGGTATCAAATATATTGGAGGCTCTCTGTGGTGGTTTCATTGCAGTTCTCTTTCAAACTCTGGCGGTTTGCCTCAGATCCGCACAAGAAGAGATTTCGTCTTTCTCTTAATCGAGATAAAGTTGGTATCACACAGAGCCTCTCTTCTCTCCTATAAACTGCAGATTCCCCAGGTTTTGATTGATTGTTTTTAAAACTCATTTTTCAGCTGATCAGGAAATACAACAATCAAATCCACATGGTGACTCAATCATAGATGTCTGATCTGTTTGTGTTGTGGATTGTACTGCAGGCTGCAAATGAACAGGAAGAAAGCCCTTTCTTGGGATTAATCTTGGAAAAAGCATGTTTGAAACCCAAATGTCAACTTTCTTTTCTCTTTCAATGATCTAAATTAACCTCCAGGTTCTTGATCCACTTTCTCCTTTCACTAACATTAGACTGACTATCTTCATGTATTTTGCAGTTAGTTGGTAGTTGCTAGAGACTCATCATCTTGTGCCTCTTATTGGTAGGAGTGTGCTCCGGTGCCCAAGCAGGGCTCTCCAGACTCTGACTCCTGCCCCTCATCTCCTAAGCACCCCTCAACCGTTAGTATCCCAGCTTGCATTGCACTGCACTCATCATCATCATGATCATCATCATCCTGCTTTCACCTGCATCCGAATATAATTCTCACCCTCATCTTAATCACTTTCCATTTGGTTGCTCTCATTTCCTGCATGACAAACTTCACTGCATAACATCTAACTTGGGGCCAAAACAAAATGTGTATATATACCCAGCACAAGTGCAGTTGTTTCAACACTTTGCTGCGGGTTTAGTACGCCCTCTGTTGGTGGTATTTTCACATAACATGAGACAGCAAAGCCTCTTCTGGCTCCAGCACTGCCCATTTGCTTCTCAAGCTTCAGCGTGAGTGTGGATATCTTTGTGTGTTTTAAAGCATGTGTTGTTATTGGGTTCTCATATGCACCTGTCTCTTCCTCCTCAGCCTTCAGAGAAGTGTGGGGTCCTCAATGTCACCAAAATTACAGAGAATGGAAAGAAAGTCAGGTAGGAATTTTCAATTTCAAGAAGTGATAACCTTTAAATGTCTAATTTATCCAACATGAGGCTCATATTGGTTTTATTTTTTTTGCGTCTAACAGGAAGAACTGGACCTCATCTTGGACAGTGCTGCAGGGCTCCTCTCTGCTCTTTGCTAAGGGCCAGGGTGGCAGCACAAGCTGGGTAGGCATCCCATCAACCCTCAGAGGCTCATGTTTCTTTAAAATTTCACCACTCCATTCTTTTCTGTTATTTCTTTATCTCTCTTCCTTGTTTCAACACTGTCACCTGTCTTCATTGTCAACTGTGCCGTGACATTTGTCACCTTCTGTTTATTGCTCCTTTCCTCCTTTCCTCCCTTAAGTCTTACTACCGTAGCGGCTCCATCCCAGAGCTGCTCCTTACTCTCCTTAGCAACTGGAAGCACTCAGTCAAGTCCCGTCCTGCTGTCTCCTATGTGAACTGTAGGCCTGTTCAGGCCACTGCTGTATGTCCCCTCTCTCTGCATGTGTTGCCGCTCCTGCCTCCCTTTCATTAATTATTCTTTTCAAGCCTGCTTTGACTGACCAGACTGACTGACTGTTACTGTGTGTGTGAAGCTTGATTTTGCTGATCCTACTGTGAAAAAGCTGCACTAATCAATGTCTTAAATGATGATGAAAAGGGTCGTAATAAATAAGAGGCAAAGAATTGTAAGAGGAAATAGCCACTGCCTTCAGCTCTCCCTCTCAGCATCTTTCAGCTCGTTTTGGTTTTACAGTCTGCAGTTTGCTCTCGTCACCAGCATCTCCAACCACAACATGAATTTACTTTAATTTTAAGGATTTAATAAGGAAAAAGCTAGAGAATGAATGATCTAAATGATCTAAAAGCAGTGATTAAGTAATATGCATGTGACATTAATATGAAGAACTAACAGTATTTTTGCTTTGCTGTAACAGCACTAAAGTTTGTTTTTAAGAGTTTGACCCCTGCTCCAGCAAACATATCGGCAGGTTTAGCGTCTGGTCATATTAAAAGATGCTGGAGCTGTTGAGGAGAAATTTAGGCACCAGGTTTTGTTTCTTTGTTTCATCAACTCTCATGCTATTTCATTGATTTCAGAAGTTTGGCAGCAACCAATCAAAGCCTGAGTTTACTGTTGATCTGCGAGGGGGGTCTGTGGACTGGGCTTCCAAGGACAAGTCCAGCAAGAAACATGTCATCGAGGTATCAGCCATCTTGTTTTACCACAGCTCAACATTCACTTTAGCCATTTTAGAGCCAAAGAGATGCTGTAATGCAGACCTTTCCTCCCCTAGCTGAAGACCCGTCAGGGGACAGAGCTGCTGATCCAGTCAGAGATCGACAGTGTGATCAATGACTGGTTCCGGGCCCTCACAGAGACCATCAGCACGCATGTGAGGATCATTTTCACTTTTTCAGTTTGCTTTTCATCAGCAAAATTCTGAGGTGACATGCATACATTTTTTTCATCGACTAGATGATAAAGTTAGACTGTGACCTAGACGGTGTGCTTTCAGTTTAATTTCCTTGGTCCAAACCAGATTAATAAACAATTCATTGCAGAAATAACTGACATCTTAGATTAGATTTCGATTAGATTGTCCCAAAATGGGGAAATTCACAAAATTTCTAGCCAATAGTCCAGTCTGGGATGTTCCCACTGTTTATTTCATATCAAAGGAAACCAGCACACACATCAGAGATAACCCCAGACCAAACAAGACAAAAACGAATGAGGCCAACTTGAGCCTATCGTTGTCTAACAGTACATATGTGCCTGCCTGTCCAGGCCTGGGAGTCAGATGAGGCCATTGAGGAGGACATGCCTGAGTCTCCTGGAGCAGAGAAACAGGACAAGGAGAAAGACCACCGGGACTCCAAGAAGAACAGAGGTGAGAGTTTCTGCTCCTCTGCCCCAATAGAAATGTCCCAGCAATAGTCCACTACTGTTGCATATGGACTCATATGCCTCCTGTCCTGCTTCAGTGATGAAGACTTCTTTGAGCATGGATTCAGACCAGAAGAAAACCAGGATGAAACTCAAGAAGTTCCTCATACGTCGACCAACATATCAGGCTGTCAGAGACAAAGGATACATCAAAGGTAGGCAGAAAGGATGCAGCCAGTAGCTTCATTTTTACCTGTGAATTTGCGTCAGCCTGTGATATTTAAACGCAGACCTGATGATGTGTGTAATAAAAGTCACTTATTCACTCATCTTCTACCACTTATCCATTTGCGGGTGCTGCAGGCAATCCTAGCTCACATTGGTTAAGGGCAGGGCACATCCTGAACAGGATCGTCACAGGACCAACACACAGAGACAGACATCAACAACCAGTCACACTCAGACCTTTGGACTATTTAGAGTCCAGAGGAATCCGGAGTACCCTGAGGAAACCCATGCAGGCACAGGGAGAACATGCAAACTCCACATAGAAATGGCCCAGGTCTGGGAATCAGCGCTAACCACCATGCTGCCGTGCTGCCCTGTAATAAAAGTGTTTTTGCCAATTCACAGATCAGGTGTTTGGCTGCAGCCTGACCAGCTTGTGCCAGCGCGAGAACACATCAGTGCCCAACTTTGTCAAAATGTGTATCGACCATGTGGAGAACGTAGGTAAGAACAACAGCGGCCTGGAACCCATTTCATTTCTCAACTCATTGTCATTCACAAACCGTACTGCAATGATCAGGCATGAGAAACTAAACGTTTGTCTGTCCAAGCGAAGACATTTTACAAAGGTCAACAACATACAGTGTAACTGCTATTTGTTCAGCTGTATTTATTGTTTCCACACCAGACTTCATTTCATCATCGACATTATAGTACTGCTGCATCACCTCAATAACTGTCTGTAGCTGGTGGTTCATGTCAGTGTAGATCTGAATTAAAGCCCTGTGTTCAAGGCCAATATGTATTAAAAAATACTTAAGGGTAATTTCTGTGGATTCTGTCACCTCATGAAAGTTTTAAATAGAAAAGCATCATATTTCCATTACTTTGGCAGATTGTGTGTGTGTGTGTGTGTGTGTGTGTGTGTGTGTGTGTGTGTGTGTGTGTGTGTGTGTGTGTGTGTGTGTGTGTGTGTGTGTGTGTGTGTGTGTGTGTGTGTGTGTGTGTGTGTGTGTGTGTGTGTGTGTGTGTGTGTGTGTGTGTGTGTGTGTGTGTGTGTGTGTGTGTTACCGTTTCAGTTGAAGTAACCATTTTAATTTGCTCAGAAAACATTGAGCGTTTACATCTGGAGAATATGATGTGTTGGCTGGTTCTCTTTTACATCTGTGTAGTTACACAACACTTCATTTATGATCCGTTGTACCACATTTTACCTTATCTTAAAAAGATTGCAGTTCCTGTGATTTGGATGTTACACTGGCCAAATGGTTTGAACAACTTCTACCCCACCATATCGCACTTTATCAGGGCTGACTGCAAGAGCCAGTGTCAGCAGCAGAAAGGGCAGATACAAGACCTTTTTCAGCTTGTAGCACTGATGATTCAGTCTACACCTCTCCTCAGATTACAGGCTGATTCTTTTAACCTGATATTATATAAGTTCTTATTAACGGTCCGAAAACATGCCACTGTAGAAATTTTGAGCTTTTCACTATCTGAAGATCTTAGTTTAAAGTGTTTTTCCTCAGACACTTTCTGGTTCTTGTTATCTTTGTTTGTGACCTTTGCCTGGATGTTTTTCTCTGTGTTGAGAGCATATTAGCTTATGTCAGCCCTTATCAGTGTTTTTGTTTTGTTTTTTTTTTGGGGGGGGGGGCACCTCAGCATGCTATATCATGGCATGCAGGGTCAGTAACATTGAGCTGTCTGATTGGTTGCTGATAAATCAGTGATTTCACCAGCTTGGCATTGTGTTTTCTTGGTTGTTTCCATGTGTTGATGTTGTTCCAGTGTTTTTTGTCTATTTCTTTATGAAACTATTGTATATACTGACACATGTATGTCACATTGTTACATCATTACACTATTACACCTTCTTATATTAACATCCTTGTCCTGCAGGGCTCAGTATTGACGGCTTATACAGAGTGAGTGGGAACCTGGCAGTGATACAGAAGCTGCGCTTTGCTGTGAATCATGGTAGGACTCAAGGTCCCTCTGCTCCAGCCTCTGTACTCTGTGTCACCATTTGTTATATTAAACCCTCATCATCTCTTTCTTCACTGTCTTCTGTGGTTTTTCTTCCACCCCTCAGATGAGAAAGTGGACCTGAACGACAGTAAATGGGAAGACATTCACGTCACGACTGGAGCCCTCAAGATGTTTTTCAGGGAGCTTCCTGAGCCACTCTTCACCTACGGATCCTTCAATGAATTTGTTAATGCCATCAGTGAGTAGCTTGATTTACCACTATTCAGATACACTGACAAGACCTGACACAACTGAAATACAGAAGGACCAACAAAATGTTGAGTTCGGTGTTTAAGTGAAAAGCCTTTTTCACTCACTGTGATTGTATTGGTCCCTAATTTGGCCACAAGATGGCGCTCTCCACATGTTCCTTCACTGACCTGCTGTGTGTCTCTGTGCCTCAGAATGCTCTGACTACAAACATCGAGTCAATTCAATCAAGGACTTAATCAAGAAGTTGCCAAAACCTAACCACGACACAATGCAAAATCTCTTCAAGCACCTGCGCCGGTAAGAAATGAACACAACTGCTCACACACACACAGCTTTCCTTCATTGGTTGTGTGATGACTTTAGATATTATCTACATAAATAATCTCCACCCAATAATCAAGTCATGATAATCCGGTAATGTCATTTATTTGAAGATGATGGTGAGGAGACCTTCAGTAAAATTTTCAAACATGTTGCAGACTCTCAATGCTTTTAGAGCACAGACTCAAATGTGGACGTGGCAATTTTAATTTTGAAGAATTAAAGTTGGCACTGAACACACACAACGCTCAGATTCCTGGACTAGTTTATGTGCTGATGTAAATCAGATATTTCCTAAATTAAATCAGCATCCTTTACTTTTGACTTAATTTTATGTAGATGTTATTTATGTGGTTGAATTTTGCTAAATGGACAAATCTTTGCCTTTTCCATGGTCCTCAATCTTTTACTGGTAAAAATTTGCAATATTTGAAAAAAAAAGGTAAGTGCAATGATTGCATCGTTTGAAGACCTAAGTCTACATACGCATATGTGAAGTGTACAAATTCTACAAAGATCAATTACATTACAATGTTATAGGAGGTTTATCAGTTTGTCTTTAAAACTTTATCAGCGAGCTGGAACGGAGAGCTGATGATGAATATTTAATGCACAGCATCAAGGTTGAGTGAGTTTCTCCAAACATACTTGAAATTTACAGCTGAATATCGGCCCTTTAGCTCTTCTGCCAAGTTTTCGCAAATGTAATTATTTTTAGCCTCCCTGTTAAAATATGCATAAACTAAACTGCTTATTGTCGAGCAAATATGCCAAAAACACACATAGGGACAACAAAACATTGCAACTGCCAATGAAGCACATTAGTTGACATTAGTTTACTATGAGTCACGATGGGTTTTACCTGGGTCTGCATCATGGTTTATTAAAGAACATTGCATTTTGTTCAACGCCTGAACAGGATGTTGCAAACTTTTGACCACTGAGGCCAAGGGGCGGACAGCCCGCAATGAAACTTGTGTGTCCCTCTGTTCATCCAAAATGTGACACATTTTTGGTTTGATGCTAAACAACCATGGAAACTGTGCCTTCTGCACCGCCCCTGACTGACTGTTCAGTTGAAACCTACTCTGACTTAATTGAGTTTCATGTGCTCACACTATACGTGGCACTGCTGAGATCTTATTTATACCAACATGTGTACCCAGTTTTCCCTCTTTGTGTTTACCTTTCTTCAGACTGATGGGCCCGCGGGCAAACGCAAACTACAGCCAGGTTTAACATGTATTCTGAGCCCGCTGGTGCCAGTGGCAATATCATATGTTCACAATGACATTTGCCTAGGTTTCCAATTTGCATTTATATGGCGCTGTGTTTGGTGTAATTCAGCACCTATGAAGTGGTGTTTCTTGAGGAAATTTATAGCGTGACATTCAGTGTATGGAGGTCTACGTATATCAGCGGGTGGATTTAATCTCCTTTTTTTTTCTCCCTTCTATGAATATGTTATTGTTTTGTGCATCTGCATGCAAGGATGTAGATTCTATTTAAAAAGGCTATTATGCTCTTGCCTGGAGCTTTCAGTAGTGTTACAGAGTGTGTGTCGTGAGGCTCCATCGCAAGCCCTAAAGATTTGTGTAAAGACCATGAGGTTGTTTTTCTAGATGAAACCCTGAAGCAACACTGAATCCAAACAAACACACACTCACCTAAAGCCAATTATGACACACTCCATCTCTAAATCTCCTCACATTTTACTCTACCCGTCCCCATTCCCCCTTCACCTCGATCCTCACCCTCCTTCCCACCCCCTCAGGGTGATTGACCACGGAGAGGCCAACCGCATGACCACCCAGAGTGTGGCTATCGTGTTTGGACCCACGCTGCTGAGGCCTGAGACCGAGACGGGCAACATCGCGGTCCACATGGTCTACCAGAACCAGATAGTGGAGCTCATACTGCTCGAGTACGAAAGCATCTTCGGGAGGTAGAGGCGCCTGCTCAGAGGAAGATGCTGGGCTTTTCAAACGCAGACTTCTTTTCCTTTATCCCCCCTTTTTCTTTGGCTGAACCGAACAATGCTGTGCACCAAGCAGTTTGGGAGAAAATTGTCTAATTTGCATTCATTGACAGGACAGTTTACAAAAGTGTTGCACTTACTGAAGTTTTGGAGATGAATTTAAAAGCAGTGTACAGGTATCTCCCACCTTTTCAGCTGCCATTCCTGCTGGAAGTAGTGGTTTGGACAACAGTGTTGTGATGATGACATGAGGATGTCCGGGTGATGTGGTGCATTTGAGTGTTCAGGTTTTCTTGCATACACTGGATTCCTGTGGCCAGTAATTCAAACTTTCAATTTGGAGCCAGCTGAACCCTTCACATCCTGGCAGAGCTCGACCAGATTTGAGTGGATAATGGAAGCAACGTGCTGCTACTGTGGCATAAAAGCCGAACGTGGAGGAAGGAGCCGGAGAAGTTTTCTGTGTTCTGTGTGTGAGCCCTCTGTGCTGTTGGATCAGGTGGTGGGGGAAAAAAAAAAACAGTGTTATCTAACAGACTGTCTTTGGGCACTTGGATGAACTGGAGTCATGGATCATGTGGACCCCCCACCCCCCCCCCCCCCCCCCCCACCCCCACTGTCACACTACTTTAGTGACACCTCCCCCTCCCTCCCTCACCTCCACTCCCCCCTCTCAATCAGTGTTAAACATTAACCCTGTGACATGAGCATCTCATGACTTGAATAACCGAGGACAGCCCCTCTGTTTGTATGAGTGACTGAGTTGACCTAAATGGAATAAAACCTGTGCAGAAGTATTCCTGTTTTGCCACTTTGTACAAACTGTGTGTCGTGTAGTCTAACGTGCTTTGGTAACGTTTCCTTTAAGCCTGGGGGGTTGGGGGGGCGGGAGGTCGTCATCGTCTGCGCTCTTTTATGAAGTGTTAGTGTCTCCACAGTGGTGGGAAACGTAACAAGAGATCACGGTGTTAACTGGAAAACGACAAAAGTGGATTCAAGGGTGTGTGTGTGTTACCATTTCACATGTATTGTGTCTGACTCTGTAGACAGCCCCTCCCCTCACCTTTGCTAATATTAAAGAGTATTCAGAGAAGGGAAACGCTAACGCGGTTTATGGCCGTTAGATGGAGAGAAGGAGCCTTTAAAAACCTTTCAGAGCAGATGTACAGTGACAGAAGCTAGTTGTTAAAATGTATTCTAGTGAATGAGGTGTGTATGCTTTCGATGGTGAACCTGTGATGATTTTTGTCAATTTGAATTAAAACAGAATGCACAAGTTGTGGGAAAAGAAAAAAACAGAACACATGATCGACTGTTACTTTTGTTTGAAAGTGTCTCTGGAGTGTTTGCGCATGGTCAGCTGCACATTTTGAATGTAATTTTCAGGCTAACTGCTATTTGTGAAATTGCAATGTCTAATAAAAAAGACGAATGAAATGTGAGACTTGTGTGTGTGTGTGTGTTCTCACAGCCAACGGTGAGTCTGCTGTTTAACCTTCAATCTACTTTAAAGCTTCACCTCTCCCTCGGCGTTTATTGTATAATTGAATTAATCTACTCAACACTGATATCCTAGTTATTGAATTGAGTGATTAAGCTTTCACATCTCAATCAATTATATTCCTACCTGTTAATTATGAAATGAATTGCAGTATATTTCTGGAGATTTCTCAAATGCAGCGCAACCTCTGCCGCTCAGCTTCCATTAATCTGATCCCTCTGTTCTCCAAAGGCATTTTTGTCATGACTCTGCAGGTCGAATGCGGCTGCAGACCTGAAGGGTGTGGATTAATTGATGTCTAATTAGGTAATTGCCACAGTGCCAGTTTTGATTAAGAAGCATGAGGTGGAGCAAGTGCTGAACAAAGCTGCTTGCTGCAGGCCACATTGAGCCAACGATTACATTCAGCTGGCCCGTGTCTGTGTCTGCATCTTAGTTTGTGTCTGTGTCGGGGTATGGCCTGTGTCCTCACCCCTGAATTAATATGGAAACCTAGAAGTTTAAAAATATATTTTAAGTTAATTTGCAATCAGAGAAATAAAACCAAAATGTCAAATATGAATGAGGCACAAAAGGTATATGTTCCTTGTGTCAGCAATGATGAAGAAAAATGACGCCATACACCTCCACATGAAAACTGATGTCAACTCATCTGTATTACTAACTGTAATTTAAGCTGCACTGGACTGTACACTTTGGCACTTGATTCACTGTCATGGAAAATTCATGTTGCAATGATAAATGTTCATTTAGTTATTGAAGACAAAAAGGTAAGTAATTGTCCTATTATGACAGAAAATGCTCCATAGATATAACATACTGCTACTTTCATTTATGTTTTCTACAGATTTTAAGTTGTACAGTTTCCAAGATATGAACGAGGCACAGAACAGATTGTCAACTCTTTCCATAGGAGTTATTTTCTTATTGGAGAAACTGTTCAGTTAAAAGTGTGTATTGAGTTTGTTCATATAATGGTTTCATTCAGCCCTGTGCTCTTTCATCAAAGACTGAGCCAATGAACGATCTAATGAAAACTGTTGACTGACTGTGTCATATTTGAAGTGTAGTTTTGATATCTTCATTTTTGTTTGCTAGGTGTTTTTCCCCCTCTTTGGGACTCTGGTTTGTCAGCAGTTTTTGATCATACACACAATTTGTTGATTTTTGCCATGATTGCGCAAATTTGAACTAGCAATTAACTTTCTTTTCAGAAACTCTTATCATAACTATTTACTTTGATCATTCTTTTGGTTTCATATTTTTTTTCTTTTTCTAACAATAATAGGCCTTCAAAGAGCAGCACATGCTGCCTTCCTCTGATCACAGCTGCTTACTTTTGAAGTCCAGCCCCCCACACCTCCCGCCCGCCTACGTTTTAATTTATTGCAACAGGTTTGATTTGCTGTATACCTCAGCTCTGGCTCTGTTTTGATTGGACGGACCACCTTGAATTAAACCAACGTGTTGGAGGTAGGCAGCACTGAATCATGTGCCCTGTTGGAAACCACAGGCTGTTAAAACTGAGACACAGAGAGGAGGGGCCCCCAGAACTTCCAAATGAGAAAACAATTAGATCATTTCTATAATTCATGGGTGCGACCACAGCTCAGGTCCGACGTGGCTTTAAGTGTTTGAAGTGCTCCATATGCTCAGTGGTTTTCAGGCCTGATCTGCTCCGTGCTGGCCCGACCTGCTCCGTGGAGGCTGAGGTGTGGGCAGGTAATGTGAACAAGCCATTATGGAGCATAAAAGATTTATGGTTCGTCAGTGCCTCCCCCTCCTTCATTTGCAGGTGGGCTGCAGACAAAGTGGCTGGATGAGGAACAAAATGGTCAGGAGGCTTTGCTACTTTGTCATAAAGACATCTGTACTTTACCCACCGCTTTTTACTCCCAGCTCAGCAGCTGGGCAGCTAAAACCCAGATCAGAGTTAAAACGGAAAAGATATCAGAGTTTTAGGCATCAAATCCCATTATAGCAACACACAGCGACATTAGCATCTCTTTAGCAGCTTAATTCTCTACTGAAAGGTGCTGACTTGGCAGAGCCAGCAGGTGAGTACATCGGTGATAGTGGTGAGTTCAACTTAAAAAGAAAACGGCGATAAGTCTCAAACACCTATTCTCTATAGCTTTTGCAATATCATTTTCTTACAGTTTTATGTAGGTGAAATTTGAATTATTTAGAGGCTTTGCAACCTTGGATGTTTATGTGAGCTGCTGATAAATCATTTGTATATGGGAGAAGCTGTGCGTCATATTTCATTTGACACATTAAACACTTTTATGGCATAATATACAGCAGCAGCACCTTTCTACTCACACCCCCACCCACCCCCCAGTCTAAACAGCTGGCCTGACAGGACTGATGACCCTCTGCCTCTTACCATTAGCACCTCTGCTAGCCAGAAGAGCAATGTCAGGACACTGACCTCCTGTTGTTGGTCCCTATTGGCAACCGTGCCGTCAACAGGCACATCATAATACTGCAAATAGGATGTCACCTTCACCTCTGTTGTTTTGGGGTGGGTTTCACAAATCGCAAAAAGTGGACAAATAAAACCAGTGTTTTTGTGTCTTGGGGAGCACTGACCCTTTAAAGCCAACTGTAACAGCGTCACATGTGCTGAAGGCATGTTGCTGTTATGGTGAAATCAAAGTGGAATTGTGCTATTTCAGCAAACACATGGAGCCCTGCACACTTCCTGTACTGCTCTGTCTGCATGATCAAAGATCGTGCGAGCACTTACAAGCCTAACATCAGAGGCGAGGGCACGCAGCCCCTGTTGCAGAAATAACTCATTTGCTCGCGCGCTTTAATTCAAAGCCATCCTTATTCCAAATGTGCTGTCATAGCTGTGGCGCATGGCAACACTGGGCTGTGTTCTTGCATGCATGGCAATGCTAAGTAAGCGTGTAAGTATTCCAAATGTCAGCCCGGCTCGTCGTCGTTATTAATGAGCTTCAGGCGGCAGGAGTGGATCATTTTCCATGGAAATTCAATGCATTTTAAATAGCACTGGATCAACATTCCAGGCCAGGATTTACATAAGGTAATTGCAAGATGCGGAAAGTACCTTCTAGCTGGCAATGGACCCCCCCCCCCCCAAATCCCCCTCCCTTACCTTCAGTAATACAATAAAATCCATTAAGTAGGCAATAAATACAAGGCAAGACTGTATCAGCGCTCCATGACAGATAAAGGCTTCTCTCCAGAATAGCTATTTATTTACCCTCGCACACACACCCCTGTAGTGTGCCTGCGTCCCTCTTCACCTGCTACACAGCATTTGACAATCTCACACACCTATATGTGTTTCTTTCCTGCTGTGATTGAGTGTCGAAACGAGTCAGACAGGAAGAATTAAGATGAGTTGAGATGAGGCCCCCATGTTACTCCTCTCCGAGGTCTACCTGCAGCAGCTGCGATGGGGGTCTGGGGAAATTAACTGTAGATAGAGAGTGAGAACACTCAGACAATGGTGCCGGGCTGGATGTATGCAGAGGTGGAGGTGGGGGGGCGGGTCAATCAACTTAACACTCCTACTATTACTAGGAGAAAGAAACATCTGAACTTCTCTGGCTTTGTTAACTGTTGGTTAACAGACATATTTTCCGGGGTTGGGGTGGTAGTTAGCCTCTGCAGGTCTCTGACATGGCTTATCCGGCAGCTCATTAAAGAAATGGGCTGAGGTAGCAAACTGAACCTCCTGCGGTCCCCCAGAGACGCTGCAGTTATGTGATAGTGGCATGTACGGCTTTTTGGGGCCATTAGGTGATGATCACTCTGTGTTTCTGTTACTTTAGACTGACAGGGAGGGGGAGGGGGGCAGCAGTGAAGTGATCTACCAACCTGGATGAAGATGTGAGGGTGAGATTGGCCATGATCAGAACTGACAGTGAGACAGGAAGAACTAGGTGCTCTGATTAATATGAAAAGGAGGTGTCTGCCCCCCCATCTCATTAACACTGTTGGCTCCTGAATCTGTTAGCTGACATCACATGTATTCCCCTGGTGGAGCCTTTTTCCCACTGAGGCTGTAATTAGGACATTTCATCCACAGCCCTTTTCACAAATGTCTGATTGGAGGAAAAGGCCCCGCATAATTACAGAGGCCCCGGGCCCCTGATCCTGCATGGGGGGAGAAGGGGGGCCCACAGCCACACATGTGGATGTTCACATTTTTAGATGTGATCAGAAAATTCTTCCTCACAAGTGTCTTTGCCTCTGATGTGGAAGTTTTCTTCCTCTCACTGCAGGTAAACCTTTCAGAGGGAGGCCCAGGCCACTTTGCCAGCTCTCTCATAAGCTCATTTGATTTGCTCCCGTGCCAACATCTTACTTAATTAGCCTGCACATTTTTACGGGCATAAATCGCTTTTACATCACTGCCAGCGGAGCGCACCGCAAAGTGGGTCGATCATATATTATGTTGATCCTCCTTGGCGCAGTTAAAGCCATACATTACATTTGAATTTGTCGAAGAGCTGAGGGCCCCTGGCATAATTCTTCTTTGTTGTGCTGTCAGCGCTAATCTCTCCCCAGGGGCCTCAGCATCAGCTCCCGCTTTCTCTCTCTCTCGTCGCTGCCCCCAGATCGGATGAGTAAAGGGACGCAGAGAACGAGCCAAGCCAGAAGGGCACCCACACATCTCACTCACCCCCACTGCCCCTCCCAACGCATCAAACCTGCCTCCCACCTTCCCCTTCATTCCTTCATCAGTGAGCTAAAGGCCTCAGTGTGGAGCGTTTGTGATGGAGATGACACATTTTTGTAGGAAAAAAAAAAGTGAAAATTTGCCAAAGCTGTCAGAATCACATCTCTCTCTCTCGTTGCCTTTGTAGCCGCCTTCCTCACAGACCCACCATCCTCTTCTTCACTAGCTTTCCTGCATGCAAGATGCACAATGTTGACAAAGTTTAAAGCAGCACTGATTAATGTTTCTAGAGTTAGATCACGAGAAACCGACAAACAAAAAGTTCCCCCTCAGCTATTTACGCTCACTCTTGGATTTGATGTTATGGTCTGCACCTGTCTAATCTGTAATTTATAATCTTAACACAGGGTCCACTTTTAGGCCAACAGTGGAGGACGCACTTTGGCCTGTGTCTGTTTTTGCATGTGTCTAAATCTGTGACTCAAACAGCAGTGAATGTGATCAGGAGGACGTTTCAGTCTGGTCCGTATCCCTTCTTCTGTCCATCCTTCTCGCTGTAGTGTCTCTCCTCTCCCACTAGGGTGTAGTGAAGAACATGGATTCCCCCTCTCCCCAGCGACCCAGATGCTTTACCTGCTCCAGGCTGCTGCTGTTTATTCTCGTTGGATTAGCTTCCCCTAAAAGGTCCACCCTCCCTCTTCCTCCTCTTCATCTTCCTACTCCTCTGCCACCTCCACACTGGGAAGGAAAAAACAACTCAAGACAGAGCAAATCTGCTTTGACTGAGCTTGCAAACACACACACACACACACACACACGCACGCACAAAATCAAGCTTTTGCTCCTGCTCCTCTCTGGTCCCCTCTGCATTAGCATGGAAGTCATCCATATTGATGCTAGGTGATTCATGTGCTGCCAGCCTCTTTGTTTTATCTTTTTTCTTGCCTCCTTGCCCTCTTTTACCCAGGCAGAGCTTTCTGGGGATGTAAGAGGGGCGATTAAGGCGAGGAGAGATGGAGGAGTGGTTGACCGAGGACCCCAGGGTGGTGGGGGTGGAGGCAGTCAGGTTTGTAGTCCCGGTCCCCCTGGTGATGAGGTGGAGCCTAATTGATTTGTCAATGTGGAGCCATCTGGCACAGAGAGATGGGGCTCCAACCTGTTCTCCTTCCTGACATGGGAGGGGGGCAGCGGGGACATCAGGAGAGACGGGTAGAATTACAGATCCGTGGCACGCGCACAGTCACTCCCTCCCTGGGATTTCATATCTCATTCTTTATCTTTTCACTCACTTACCTTTGTTCAGCAATCACCTTCTTTATGATGGCAGGCGCGGAAAGCACGACGTAGCCCAGAGGCAAGGACTGTTGGCCAAACAGGAAACACACACATCTCCGAGCCTCCAGTCCTGATGGACGCCGGCACAGAGAAAACGCCTTGGGTGTCTTGAAAAGAGAAATGAAAAGAGCATGAGGAAATGGGGACAGACAGAGACAGAAGGAGAGAATGGATGCTGCCCGGACTGATTAGGACTCCACATCATCATCTTGTTTCACCCCCCCACCCCCCTCTATCGCCGCTCCTCTGGCTCTGAGCCTGATTTCTAGGGTCATTTTAAGGTTATGATAAGCAAAGCAAATGAAAGTCAATCTGCATGTCTGATAATGATTGGAATTAGCATCAGTTTTGTCACTTTAGCTCAATTTTAGCACAAACATCACAGAATATGTTCTCGTTTATATTGACAGAATATGTTTCCACTGATGTGAAATGCTCAGAATGATGAGTGATGACATTTCCAAGTGCGATTAGATTTTTATTTCAGGACATTCAGCATCACTGGAAATCTTTTGAATATTTTTGGAAGGGAAAAAAAAAAAAAAGCATCTGCAGAACCAGCTCTTTAAAATTGCATGTAGCTATATTTTCCATGAAAAGGAATATATTTTGTGTGTGTAGGATTGCACCTAGTGATGAACCAACAGAATTATTACGTCTTTTGTGTCTTTCAGTTCTTTATTTTGCTTTTTGCCTTGTGCTGTCACGTGTCAGTGTGCGATTACAGTGATTGGCACTCATTGTCTGCTGTAGTTCATCTTCTCCACTGGCTTAGATCACCAGTTTTTTTTCTAATTGGTTTGTTTATTGTCTGAAATTCTACCATCGCGCAGTAAGACTGAGAAAACACTCACAATTAAAAATGCATTATCATCAAAGTAGAAACCTGCTGCTCTCAGACTTAGCTTGTTGTGAGGCATCTACAATGGCCTGATGATATGAAACTATCACAAACAACACTTCCTTTTTTAGCTTCTCTCTGTAATCGGCAGAGAAAGAAAGAAATTCTTTTCATCATTTATGCTTTTTACTGTTTACTGTTGTGTAAAACGCTCTGAAGCCCCCGGAGCGTGCCTCACACTGCCGCAGCTCAGCAGGGCTGACAATCTCTGCTCTTAGAGAACAGAGTTGGAGAGGAGGAAGACAAAAAAAAAAAACTGTTGCTTGTCTCTGGATTCAAAACTACAGGTGCTGTCCAAGCCTCTCGGCCTGACTCACAGGAGCAGAGCAGAACGCATACATCTGAGCTGCAGTGAATGAAGACGCACTGTGAGGGTGTGTGACGTCCAAAAGGAGGATAGAAGCTTGTGTGTTGGTGGAGAAGGAGCTGCTAAAGCACTGATCACCTCTCTTAACCCCCTGCTCCAATGAAACATGCACACATGCAACACCTCCCAGTGGAGTCAGACAAAGGCCAAGGTTAAAGGTCGTCTCTACAGAGGCATGTACACCTGGGTACAAGGCAAAGGTCTAGCACAGTGGGGCCGAGATACAGAGCACATTCCTAATCAGAGGGATGGACAGGAGCCACAGATCTTACAAATCCTGAGATGGAGACCGCAAACTTTTTTATATATATAGCATATTTTTTATATGCTATATATAGCATAGTTTTTTAGGTTTATTTATGGTTTATTTTTCGCCAAATATAGGTTTCTATATTAACAGTCGCATTTACTGACAGCTCTTTGAATATATTTCTCTGTGAACTGAAGTGCTCAACAGGCCCTCAGAGCTCTGCTGCAGAACACCTGTCCAATCCCATCCATCCCCTAACCTCACAGAGCGTGAGAATGACTCAATCAGCACGTTTACCTGAACGAGGGATTGGAGTCATATACAGACCTCACAAAGCTCCTCTGCTGGGTACTTGTTTTTTGTAGAACTATCTGTTGAGTCAGAGGAAGAAGAAGGAGGAGGTGTGCGGATGGCAGTGAAGACAGGATGTGAACCTCCATTGTTCAGTTTTCATGAGGTTACAGAGGACTCTTCTCAGCCGCTGTCTGTGGCAAGAAGCATCATTCTCTCTGAAGAGACATTTGAGCTAAAGAGGAAATTTGTGTCTTTTGCTTCCACAGACACAAGAGAGTGTTGAACACAGAGATGGAGATATAGTCCCTGTAGCACTCAGGCCCATGAGGACAAAGAGGAGGACATTTAAAGCAGTGTAAAGAGACGTTACTCCTTTTTATGGGCTTAGCCACTGACCTCCAGCAGCCAATCAGGTGGCTACTTTGGAAACAACTCTTTAAGGTCCAGGCTTCTCTGAGGAGGACAGTACAATGGGATTACACACACACACACACACACACACACACACACAGTGGAGACTCAGGAGAGTTGGATATTTGCGTGAGTATGTGTTCATGCATGTGCTCCTGTGTGGGAGGACCAAAGCACACATGAGTGGGTAGCTGGGTGGAGGTGTGTTACTTACAACATAGTTCTGTGTGTGTGTGTGTGTGTGCGTGTGTGTGTGTAGGCAGGTGGGTGGTAGCTTTTTCAAAGAGCAGACCATTTAATTGAATTCTGTGCAGCTCCTTGTTATTCTAGTCATGACTGAGAGCCGCTCCATGTTGTCCCAGCAATGTGGGAGGGCCGGCCATACCTGCAAACACAGGCTGGTTGGCACTTTGTGTGTGTGTTAGTTTGTGCGAGTGTGTAGAGGCAGGGATTGTGAGGCGATTGTGGTTGTGCTGATGTTTTTCTAGCGCAATGCGAGTCCTGATGTGGTAACAAGGAGGGGAAGTGGTGAAAGTCAGCCCTGAACCTCACCCTGAAAAGAAAGCATGAAACAGCCAGAGCATTAATAGTAAATATACGTGTGTGTGTGTGTGTGTGTGTGTGAGCGAGAGAGTGTGTGCAACTCATCGTCCTTATTACAAAGCAAAACCCAAAACTGAACCAACTAGGACAAAATAAGAGTTACTAACACATTCAGTTTAGCAACAAAGAAGATTCTGTGTCTAATAAAATGAACAGAGTCTCTAAGCAATTACAAGCTTAAACGATGATGCATAAATTTAATTTATAGATAGATTTCACTCGGGCTTATCTCTGAGAAACACTGTAATAGGATTCAGCTAGAAGGCAGGAGATGTGTGGACAGAGGGGAGGGAGTGTGCTGTGTGTGTGTGTGTGTGTGTGTGTGTACTCGGGAAAAGTGAAAGCTTTATTTGTGAATAAGGTGATTGGTGAAAGGTGACCAGGACTCTGGGATAATCAGTCCCTGCTTAACAAGGACAACTAAAACCACAGCGAATCTCGGTGTGGTTAACGATCGGGCTCATGTTCCAGGAGCTGAAGGGTAATTCTCCGGGGACATGTTTAAGGTATGAGCTAAATACAGCACAATGACAATCCAATCAACCCTGTGCTACACACACACACACAGATATTCGCATGCCCCCCCCCCCCCCCCCCGTTGGTGACCCCATGGTTCTCTGACCGCTGCTGATTGTCACACTTGTGTGTGTGATGCAGGCCTGACCATGTGAGTTTTGAAAGGAGGTACCTGAAAGTGAGAGGTGTGAGCGGCGTGTCCCTCACTGCTAGTGATGAAGTAATCAAAGTAATGCTTCCTAAGACTCTTTTATTATAGACCGACGTAGCAACACGACTGGAGAGTGAGGAAAACTCCTAATGCAACTAGGCCAACTGCAACGATCATAATTCCACCTGGTGGGAGAGTGTTGCATCTGCACCATGTTATCTTTGAGTTGTGCCGTGCTGTGCTGTGTTTGGGTATGATGTGTTATATTGTTGTGCGTTATATTTTTCATCATCCATATATCTTCTACCTCTTTTCCGTTTCTGGGTTGTGGGAGGTGCTAGAGCCAATCTCACATTGGCCGAGGGCGGGGTCACCCAAGACAGGCCGCCAGTCCGTCACGGGGCCAACACAGAGACCAACAACCACTCACACTCAGACCTACGGACAATTTTACTGTCAAACATGTCGTCTTTGGACGTTAGGAGGAAACCCACACAGGGACGGGGAAACATCCAAATATGCCTTGGAATTGAACCCGCGACTTTCTTGTTGTGGGGCAGCAGTGCTAACCACTATTCCACCGTGCTGCCCATTATATCGTTACATTATCAACGTAATCAGTAATGCTGCATTAGTGTATATGATTGTACACACGTGGAGCCAGATGTGCTGTCTGTCAATTTAAACTCAAATTGTGTTGGTTAACGCGAACACGTGCATTGAAATTGTCACAGAACACAAACAGATGCTTTTTTTATGTAGAAGTTAATAGTCAAGTTTTGATTATGAGTCGACAGTGTAATTTTTTAGGTTGACAGCTCTTTTGTTCAGCACAAATATATTCAGTGTTGTTCTGTATTTCACAGTTTGTATGTTCTGCTGCCACATAAGTAGATTCTCTGTTATGTATGAGCTTATGCTGACCAGTGTGCTAAAAATTGAGCTTTGAAACAACAATTTGTCACATGAAGTGGCATATTAACATGGCCCTTCACACTCTCTCTCTCACACACACACACACACACACACACACACAACATTTCAGTGTACCGTCTGCTATTTAGTGGCTGAGTAAATGAACATGATATTTAAATGACTGCTATTTCCTGAGCTCCAAGCTTTCCTTTCCTCCCCCCCCACCCTCCCCCACCCTCCTCACTCTCCTCACTCCTCCTCCTCCTCCTCCTCCTGGCTCTTCTCTAAATTTCCCCGGGGAGCTTCAGCCCCCTGGGTTTGGCTCGGTGTCAGAGTCCCAGCAGCCATGATACTTCATCAGGCTTTTGCACCATTATTGGCAAGAGCACTCCATATCCTCTTAGCAGTTATAGCTTTTCAATTTTCCTTTGAAATGCTGAGCCCAGCAGAACATATGGCAGTATCTTAGGTTTAAGTCACAGATTGGACTGAAAGCCTGTAAAACGCTCCTTCATCCTGAACATGCAGCCACAGGCAAGGCACGAGTTGACCTTTGTTTTAGAGTGAGGCTTGCTGCTGCTGTGTCCACTGCTAAAGACTTTTCTAATAGGCACAATTACAAGATGTTGCTGAAGGAGGCTTTGACACAGTAATGTTAAGGTGTGAGCTGTTCTATAAAACTCCTCCTCCCCTCCCGTCCTCAGGAAGCAGCCAGAATCTTCCTGGAAGACTGATGGAGAGAACTATCAAATATGTTCACCAGCTATTGTACCGTTTCCAACTCCTCAACAGACTATGGATTTTTAGTCCATTCCATTATTAATTCATGCTGGTGGGGGGGTCAACCCTTCTAGAAACCTGATCTGGATCAATAGGGTTGACCTTGGGCTGGGCTGCTACCAGGCAAACCAGACAGAGAGAGATGTGGGAGTGATCACTGACAGCTACATGCAGCTCTCTTGTTTGTAATAATAATGCAGCTTAGCTTAGTTTAGCTGGAGCAGTTTGACAATTGGAGAATGATACCTGACAAAACCATGCTGGACAGGAAGCTGCAGGCAGCAGCTGCTTTGTTAAACTGGAAATTATAGAGCAGCTGTACTGGATTCCATTAGACCAGTTTGCAACCTTTGTTTGTTTGTTTTTTTTAAACTTATGGCCTTTTTAAGGATTTCTAAAACCTTGATGCCAGATAATACCTCCTCAGCACTTATTTAATGATAATGAAACATTGTAAACACCTGAAAATCAGGACCTCTTTACTGTTCAGAGATCACTTGTTGATGGACCGACCACCTCTGGACACCCAGTCCTCATAATTTCTCCTGTTCCTCACAGCCATCTGTTGTGATCACACTAACCCTTTTCACCAGCAGGCCCTGGCCAGTGTGTCTGGGAGCAAATACAATTTCCTCTCACTGGCAAAGACATTTATAGTGTCTTCTAAATGAGGAATTAGCTATGTTATAGAACTTTGACTAACTAGAAATCCAAAAGCTTTTGCACTTAAAAAGTTAGTGCTGTATATAAACCAGTGTTAACACCCAATGCACATCAAGATTCAGTGAATTTAATCAGGTTTTACAGCTGGTCTCTGTGAAACAGAAGTACTCTGATATTTTCCTGAGCAGGCTTCTTCACGATGTGTTTAGGAGCAATTCTCTTAAAATGAAGAAAAGCAGAGAAACACTAATAAGTAAATAATCCGAAGTATTTATTTTGAGGCCGAGCTCTACAGGACCCTCAAACAGGACATTAGGGGTAAATAGTTAAATCAAATTCTTAACACGTCTGATGTTTTTACACTTTGAAGAGCTCCCAAAAGAGACTGTTACCTGAATATTACAGCGCGAGCAAAATCGTAATAGTTTTGACTCTCAATGACAATATCATCACAAAGTGAGCAGCTTGTAATTGATGTATTTTATTGTGAGATGGGGAGTCATAAAAAATGAACAAAAAACAAAAACAATCACTATAAAAAAAATTATGAGGGTGTTAAGGGGGGGGGCATATAAAAGTAGGTGTGGTCTTGACACTGACATATAAAGTAACAAGTTGGCACAAATAAAAACATAAGAACAAACATCAATATTATTTTGGCTTGGCAAAAAAGGAGAGTTTGTGTGGTTAAGCATCATCCTTCAATACAACAGCACACACTCATGCTATTAGACATACAATTAGTTTTCAAGAGTTCAGTAGCTTTATATTAGAGAGGGGAAAGAAAACTAAACTAACATGAGAATGGATGCAGAGAGGTCACAGGTTCCAATTGTCAGGCGATTAGGGTGTGAGGTTTTTTTTTTTTATTTTATTTTTTTTTCTTCAGAGAAAAAACTTAATTTTGTCTGTTTGGAAAACATACTTCAGTATGCCGGAGTCTAGGTTTCCAGGCCTGTAGTTATTTGCCTTTGAATCTTTTTTTTCCATACTAAAATATATTATCGTATTAATACAAACTACAGTATTGTACACTACATAGTGTAATAAATAACCATAAAGAAATATAAAAAAATAAGACACATAAATATAAAAGTTCTCTATGACTAAACAGACATACCCATCTCATCAGGGGTGGGGATAATACTGCCATTGCTGAAAAGGTACAGTACACACACTGAAACAGAACATAAACCAACAAAAGAGACAAAAAATAATACTGACAGGTAAAAACTTTGTTGAATTAAACTCCTGGGATTTTTGTTTGCCTACAATTTGTTACCTGAAGAGACATCTGAGCATTTCATGGTGTGTTAAACAAGTGCAGTGAAGCTTCGGAACAGGCAGGACAGATTATACTCTATCATCTTCATCGTTGTCCGTTTGACAACATATGCTTTGTTTCAGTTGCTCAGAGTAGAAATAAGTGTGAGTCATCTTAAATGTGTGGATGTGTGGTAGGCTGAATTCTGCTCTCTCAGGTGTGGTGAGCTGATTTGGCTGACTTGATCTGGGGCCCTGTAATACCTGATCACAGCTGCTAAACTTCAACAGCAGTATTCTGTGGCACTTCTGATATGCATGTTTCTCTTGTTTTAGTTTTTCTGTTTTTCTTTTCTTTTTTTTTTTTTTTTGCATAAGGCTCGGGGTCGGGTCGGGGTGGGGGGTCGATATAGGGTTAGACAGTTTTCTACATCTCCTTCTTGCTTCTTCGGAACATTTAAAATAACTTGTGATTTTTGGGAAATATTACATATTTGCTCACGTGCTAGGAGTTGATGTACAGTAAATACAAAGCTATAGCCAAGACATCATTAGCTCACTTATATCACCATAAATACTACAAACACAGCTGGCCAGAAAGAGCTGATGCAACCACCCCAAACTTTAAAAGGCCCATCAGCTCATTTCTTACAGTTTGGTTTCGAGATGCTTTAAACAGACAAGCTAAAGAATGTTTACTGCTTATTTAACTTTAGGGGATTTGGGGGTTTTATTAGCATCTGGCCCTAACCTCAAACTTACAGGTGCAGGACTGTTAACTACTGCGGTAGTAGCTATGCAGGATGTAAGACTGTCATCTGCTCTTAATCCTAAAACTAGCAACTGCTGGCCATAGCTATGTATTTAGTGTACAGAAATGAGACTGGTTGACAGGAAGCGACATCTGTTAAGAGACTAAAATGTCCAATTTTCCAGCACTTACACGAATTCAACTTATTATTACTTGCCCCAATATAAAAACACGGGTCTGAATTCAACACTGATTGATCTTTATATGTGTCAGTCAGTCATTGTGGTGTTGTCTGTGGGTCGGCGGCCGTGACTTTGCTGGCTTCAACAGAACTTGTGTGCTATCAGTTAGCTGTCACGCCAAAGACACAGATAGTCTTAACCCTTCCACGTACCTAGAAATGAAAATGCTTTGTGGTGTGCAGGAAATATGCGCTCTGTAGGTGTGTTATAAGGTGTGAGATAAATGCCCCTCATCTACATGAAACACCTGGGGTATGTGCATAAGCTCATACATGTGCATGCGCAATCACTTAACAGGTTGGGTGGCTTGAAAATATCAGCCTAGCGTGGTACTGATCTGCTAATCCAGCTCTCACATAGGAAGCAAATAGGAGTATTTCCCAATCTATTTCTGAAAAGACACATTGACAACAATGTTTCTTAAAGTCTTAAAGGAACTAGAACAACTAAAAAGACCCATACACCGTTCACTTCTTTACTTTTTAAGGCTCACAATCTGATCCAACACACACACACACACACACACACACACACACACAAAAAAAAAGAAACGCTAACATCTGTTAGCATGATGGCGTGGTATTTCTAGTGCGGTAATACTGAAGGGTAGACAACACAACTGCTAAATCTATAGGTAAACCAAGCCACTTGTAGTGCACAGGATTTTTCTTATTTTCCTTCCAACTTAATAAAATACTGACTTCTTTTTTTTGTTCATTGGCAATAAAAAGGTATAGAAATATCTCCCAACTGTACAGCTTTCAAAGGTTAAAATATGCGTGATAAAATTAGTAACACTGATAAAAAGAAATGACCCAAGGTGTTTTAGTAATAAAACATTATCTAAAACATGTCGGCTCTAGCTTCCAAAGTCTGTATAATGCATTTCCTTTGTTAAAATTCATGTTCGTCTTCATGTTTTTCTTTACAAATGTTTTTTTTCTAACAGTGAGAAATCGTTCTCCTGTGGAAAAGTCACTAGTATTTTTCAGGCACACCTGGATTTCTACACAGTAGTGAACTGAAACGAGCTGTCAGGGTACCCAGACATCATCTCCTGCATTCTTCCTCTGCTTGGGGAGAGGACTCTGATTGTGTGTCATGGAGGAGTCTGGTTCCTCTTTCAGTCAGTATCTCCTTTCTCTTGCGGCGTCTGGTTCTTGTCTTCAGAAACCGTGTTCCTGTTTGTTTCGCCTCGGCTCTCCTCCATGACCTCCCCCTCTGCTTTCAGCTCTTCTATCGCCTCTCCCTCTTTATCCATCACTACCCCTACCTCCTCTCTTTCTTGAACACTGACGGGCTCTTCCTCCTGCCTCGTGTCATCCTCCTCTTCCTCCAATTTCATTTCCATCTCTGTCTTCTCCTCATCTCCTCCCCCAGCCGCCATTACTCTCTCCATCTCCTCCTTATTCTTGTCCCCTTGATCCTCCTCTTCCTCCTCATCCCCTCCTTCGTCACCTATCTGCACCACCTGGATGTCATCCATGTCCACCACACCTTCCTCTTCCTCCTCTTCGTCACTCTCCTCATCCTCTCTTGTGCTGCTTCCTCGTTCATCCAAATCCAGCGGGGAGGGGCCCAGGATTTGCATCTGAACCCGACTCAGGGCTTCCATATCTGCCTGGGCCTCAACCTCCACCTCGGGGCTCTCTGGGCCTCCTGCCTGGTTCTGTGTCTCCTTCTTGCAGTAGGAGTAGCGGTGGTTCATATGCTGGGAGTAGGAGCCTGAGTGGGAGAAGCGCTTGCCACACTTGTCGCACTGGTACGGTTTCTCCCCCGAGTGGAGCCGCATGTGTTCGATTAAGTGGTGTTTGTGTTTGAAGGCCTTGCTGCAGATGCCACACTCGTGAGGTCGCTTCCCTGCAGAATAAGACAAAGTAAATCTAGGTCAACATGGTTTTTCTTGTTTTTTTAAAGATAAAATTTGACACAGGCATGGGAGGAAAACAACAAACCCCCCCTTAAACCCCACACACAAAGGGTGCCAAAGCTTGAGAAATCCTTGATCTTTCATCAATGTTTCCAAGGAAAGCATTTCAAAACAATACAACAAAATCTCAACAATTGTGCTTAAAAGCTTCAAGAAAACCTCACCCAAGCACCTAGGATGAGGTCATTTGGATCTGAAACCGATGGTTGTGAGCCAGGTATCAGAGTAATAAAGAAAAAAAAGAGCTAAAATGCCTGCAAGAGTTTTGACCTGAGCTTGGCCACAGAGTCATCCTCTTAGAGCAAAATCACAACCAGAGTTCGCCTCTTGCAACATTCGGTGCTTCACATGAGAAGCTGGCAGTGCAGAGGAGGGGAGTTAGCGGAAAGAAATTCTCAGACCTCTTCTGTGCATGTTGAGTAATACCTGCTGGAAACTAGGTGTCCACCCCTCTTTACACTCTAGCTTGCACTCTGACTCATCTTTCCCAGGACTCAAATGTAAGTGATGGTGAGAAAACTTTTGTTTTTTTTTTTTTTTATGTTTTTGATTCAATGCCAATCTGAGACACTGTGTGTGTGTGTGTGTGTGTGTGTGTGTTGTCCTGTGTAACAATGCCTGTGTACATACCTGTGTGTTCGTATTTGTGTCTCAGCAGTGAGCTGCTCTTCTGGAAGATCTTGTCACATAGGTCGCAGGCATACATGCCGCTGTCAGTCTTCTTCATCTTTTTCCTTGCAGGGCCTGAGTCTGAGTCATTCTGATCCTCCAGAATGGACACACCCTCTAAGCCTGCGTCTTGTTTCTCCTCCTAAAGAAAAGGAGAAATCACATTGGTAATAATTCAAGGCCAAATTCTACTTGCTTTACACAAAAAAGGCCGTGAATCACTCCAAAACAATAGCAGAAAACAATGAATGTACAGGAAATGATGCTGTGTCATACCCTACTCACTCTCTCTGAACACTTAACCCATCATTTCCTCGCCTGAAACTTCACCGTTGTGAATACCTTCAGCTTTCTCTGCACCGGTAAAAATCTCATCCACTGATGCAGTGAATGAGGATGTGAGGCATTATTAAGGAGCGGATATATACATGGGCTCTTTTTTTACAAGGCAGGTCTATGCCAATCCACTTAACACGAAAGTATAATACAACAACAATAAATCAATGAGGCAGGCAGAGGTGTAGCGTTTAAACAGATTCCAGCAGATCAATAGGGGCTCTGCAGTGAAGTGCAGCCTCATGTCCTCTGGGCGACAGCCCAGGAGGATCACTCATACACCCAGTGAGATCTACATCCATCATTAAGGGCACATTAAGTATCTGCACAATGAAGAAATATTATGGGCTATAATTTTTACCAAGTGCTGGATTCTGACATTTCTATATATGACTTATTGATTATTTTTGGATGCTTTCATACTATTTATTATGTTCCAGTGTTTTTTAAAAATGAGAGGTAATAATCTGGACAGAAGAGTTCGATCACTCTAAAAAGAGAAGAGTCAAGTTGATTCCACTTGTAATTCAAAATGGCTACTGCAGCAGCTAATCTGCTTCTATCCAAATATGACAAAATCTGCCTTGTAGTTTGTTTTTGTTTTTACTGTGTGAGAATTTGAATGGATTCAGCAGATCATAAGTTTTAAACAATTTAAACAAAACTTTTTGAACCGAGCCTATGTTTGTCCCAATGTGCCAAACTATACTTTTACCACAGATAAGTTCAACTGTTGAAATGCTAGTTTGGGACATAAATGGTTGCTCACCTTCACTCCGTTGAGGTGGATCGTTTCGTGCATTTCTGTCCCTGCGGGGCTGTTAGCTGTAGTGGTATAGGTGTACGCTAGTTGGGGAATCAGGATAGTCTGTTTGTTATTGGTGGCTAGAGCTCTTAGGCATTGCATTGTGGTAACAATGTCGAGGGGTTTGCCACTTGGCTGACTGGTGTACAGTGCGACCGGGCCTGCGCCCATGGCTGAGAGTGGCGATGCCTCTTTCTTTGTGCAAGTTAAGTTTAGGGGTTGATCCTCATTGGTATATCGAGAAGTAGCGAAGGGGTAAATGCTAGCTTTAGCCACCACTTTCTCCGCTTCCTCTCTAGGAGGCTTTGGCAGCGACAGGTCTAGGGGTCCCTCGGTGCTCTGGGGGGGCTCAACTGGAACTGGACCTCCAGCTGTCAGGTTTAGTGGTGAGGGGGGTGCCGGAGAGCTGTGAGCACCATTGATCTCTGCCGGTGTGCCCTCAGTAGGGCTGTCTTGTGTCCCAGATGGGCTCATAGTGGATGTGTCCTTCCCTGGGACCAAAGAAACAACACTGTTTGCATCACAGGTGTCCTCTTCCTCTGAGGGAGGCGTTGGGGCACCTAGTGATATTTGGCCCTCCTGCATTTTGTCAAACCACTTCTTAACTACGTGGATTGGCAGGCTGACTGAGTCAGAAATCTTTGCCAGCTCGTCCTTGGTGGGCTCTGCATTTAAAGCAAAGTAGGCCTTGAGCAGGGACAAAAGGTTCTTGGGTTGGTTGCAGAGCCCTCCCTCTGCCAGCAGGGCAGCAACAGCAGACTCAGACTTATCCAGGCCAGACCCGTTCAGCCTGAGACCATCTTTCTTGCAGTGTTTGAGGGCATGGAGAGATTCCAGCCCACCAGGACAGTTATCACACAGGAGACAAGTTTTAGTGGTCTTTTCCTCTAGTTCTTTTGTCTCATTGGACCTGCTGCCTTTGATTGTAAGATCTTCAGGGAGTTTCTGGGACTTGAAGGTATCAGTGGTGGTCTGAGATAATGAGACTGGCTCAGGCTCTTTCTTCAGATTTTGGGCTGTGAGCTGGCCCTGCTCCAAACTGTAGTTTATAATGATTTTTGCATTTCCATCCTGACCCACAATAGGCAGACTGATGGCTGAGATGAGCTGCTGCTGTGGGGGGTGGAGCATTCCAGTGGTTAACCCCGAGTTCACCTGCCCCTGGCCTTTGGCATTGTTTTCCAGCACCTGACGAATGACGTTTCCATCCACCGCCACCTTAAGGGCATTCTGCAGGTCTGCCAGGTTGATGCTGATGGGTGACACCAGCCCCACAGTTGGTAGAACCACTGCCTGCACTGTGCCCTGCAAAGGAGCTGCAGCTCCTCCGTTGAAAACCCCACCGTTCATGGCAGTCACAGCTGGGGATGTTATCACTGTCGGCTTGTACTCGTAGTCCAAAGGCTCGGTCTTGATCTGGTTGAGAGGCAGCTGCTCCTGCAGTGGCTTGCTGTGTTCTAGCTTCTCTCTAATCTGTGTTCGGAGGACTGAGGGTGGTGTGGGCACCAGTGGTGATGGACCCTGGGTCTGGGTTTTGGTGTTCCCCAGCCGTGGTCTGCCGTTAACTGAGATGACGCTGATGCACTTCTTACTGCTGATGTGGGAGCTGTATGAACCTGAGTGGGAGAACCGCTTCTTGCAGTTGGAGCACTCATAGGGTTTCTCTCCTGAATAAAACCGCAATATGTATAACAGAGAGAAATGAAGGGGGGAGAGAGAAACAGATTTCCATTAGTGAATGAAGCTAAATGAGCAAGCTAGGCTATGAGCACTACGGCAGGAAAGTGCTCTAATGCATTTCAATGATGCTTAAACGCTGATGTAATGGCACCATTGGGAACTGCCCTTCTCTAATTGCTGTCCCATAACGCAAAAAGAAACACAATTATGGCACATTAAGGAAGAGCACACAATGGACTGAGGCACAGTGAAGGGTATCTAAATACAGGGAATTGGCTAAAACATAAATAAAATACAAATATTAGTTAAATGGAAACTGAAACATCTGTGGCCAACTGAGGATTGTGGCAACAACGTGTATATTCGACCTGCTCACACCCTTATGCTCACAGAACGCTGCCATGGTGACAGCAGTTGTCCACTCACCACTGTGGATGCGTAGGTGCTCCTTTAGATGGTGCTTGTATTTAAATGCTTTGCCACATTCAGTGCACTTGAATTTGCGATTGCCGCCTGCCGACTGTGTGATGTGTCTCTGTGAGGTGAAAGGAAAGGGGTTCATTCAATGAGCTACACAATGAAAGCACAACCTTTGAACTGATACTAATTCATGTCACAATGTCATAAATCAATCAAAGGCAAAAGTTCATGTTTATTTATCCAGTTTGGAAGTGAGCTGTTGAAGAAGCCCTACTTAGCTGTAGGGTTTCATACGTGAAATCCCTTTCTCATGACATAATTCCTTTGATGCTGACACAAAATCATGTAGTATTTGAAAACTATTGAAAAATATTTAGTGCAGACTGATCCATAACAATAAGAAACATAAATATTAGTCGAATATTGTGTAATCCAATATCCAAAGGGAGTTTTATAAAAACAACTTAGAAGATTAAGGACAGAAATAGATCACGTCACCAAACATTAGAGCTTTCAGTCCTGACTGGTTTTTCAGATCTTACCTGATCCCGCCCAGCCTTGTGGACCGTCATGTGCCTCTCCAGTTGAGCACGGTATGCAAAACTGTAGCTGCACTCAGGGCAGCTGAAGCTCTCTTCAGTCTTCTCATGCCGGTACTTGATGTGCTCCTTGAGGGAGCTGTAACGCTTGTAGCCACGAGCGCAGTACGGGCAGGTGAGCAGCTGAGAGAATGAATCAGGAGTTCCTGAATGGGAAAAAATTATAGACACACCAAAGGAGAGATTGTAATGACATGTGAGTGGGAAGTGGAGAGGACAGGAAAGGGGAGAAAACGCTTGGTCTTTAGGGAGGGCTCTTTGATGTTCCACATGACCTTTAACACTCCTCTGTCATTTAACCAATCTCTGAAAGATCCTCCCCCACAGGTAAACAGCACCCAGGTAATCACGTGGATAAAAGCCAGTGACTAAAAAAAAAAGGAAAAAAAAAAGGCTGGATTGCCAATACAGGGATACATTTTATTGTTAGTTATTTACTTGTTGCTGAAAGAAAAATCCAGCAATTACAGCTTTCACACCTGAGATTCCATCATCTGATTGAGTATTGTGCATATGCAGGCAAGAAAACGTAAGCTCGGTAAACAACTGCCACCTGTCTGGATCTAAGCTTGCGAACAGAGGGTCTCAGTTGCCTGGCTCCCACACAGGTAAAGCATTACTTTGTTAACAGGTAATGTATTAAGTTCCCCTGTGGGACAGGTGAGGGCCTCAGGATGGGAATGGACACACATTACCGCTCAGGTAGCTGTGAGTCAGAGCTTGCACAGATGTGACAAATTTACTCAGGTGTTGCTGTTTCTCTTCTGCCCCCTCACCTCCTCCCTTTCTTTTTTCCCCCCTTTGCTGTAGCAGGTGAAAGGGAGCAATAAAGAGCCCGGTGCGCTGCACTTAACAAAATCGCGGTGTGTTTAATGATGTTGCAGAGTGGCGTTAATGGGGTGGAGTTAACACCTGGGGTGAGACATGGAGCAGGTACAGCCAACCCAGGGGGGTGTGTAATTACTGGGTACATGCAAAAACTCTTTGACTGTGAGCTTGTAGGTGGAAATACTGATGTTTATTTTAGTGTGAATGGGATTTATGGACACTATATATTGCTTGTGTGAAACAGTAGAAAAGACATGAATGACATTTAATCCAGAAAGCAAAGAACAGTATTTCTGTAAAGGGACGTATGCTCAAAACTGATTTGATAAAATAGTGTTTCAGTGCGATGTGTTACTGTTCTTTACCATTCTCATCATGGACACTGGCATCAGGAGTGCCTTGCCGTTGTGGCTCATCCTCCGGGGCCTCTGGGTAGATGACCGCTGTGTCTCCTTGCTGGAGCATCTCCTCCACCAGGGCATCTGTGCTCACATCATCCTCACCCTCTGACACACAATCCTCCTTCACTATGAAACCCCCCCGCAAAAAAAAAAAAAAAACCCTGATTAGAGTGATGCATGCACAATAGGTACTATTGATTACCCTGTAATTTCAAGACTTACATGGATTTCTATCATTGTAGTTTGTGCACCTGAAACCTCAGCATGTGTATATGAAATCCAATAATGTAACACTGAGTGTAGCTGAACCGGATCTTACAGCCCAAGTCCTTGGTCATGACATATTCGCCAGTATGGAATGAGACATGTAGTGCCCAAAGGGAAAAAAGCAAACATGCTGAATGCTGTTGTTCATAATGGGAAAAGAAAACTAATTAGCATCAAAGGACACAGGCTACTGTATGAGCATCAAGCTCTTTATAAGAACTGAATGACAAGGATCTATTCACAGTGTTGTTAGGTAAGGTACTTGTTGAGACTGAGAATGATAATTACGTGATGAATCTTGTTGTGGTGTGTATAGCAGTGGATAGATATCACACAGGAACGGATGCTAACACAGGCGCGTACAGTACTGTGCTCTCTGGAGAGGCTTGGCCTTCAGACTGTGCTTAATATCCAAGCGAATGGGAACCTGCATGTGGGAGCTGAACGTGTTCCTCTTCCACCTCTCATGAGCCTGTCGACAAGTCTAACAAGCACTAATTACAGAGCAGCAGCTTATAGGAAATGTAACCTGAGGATGGAGTTTAGGATGCACTAAAGCTTCCTCCCTGTTTCCATCTCTGCTCACCCAGCACTTCCTGAAGTGGATGCCGGAACCAAGCACAGTGTGTCGACAATTAAACCAAGTATTATTCCTCTATGGATATGTTAGTGTGCCTATGCGTGTCATTACAGAGAATAATTACAAGGGTGTGCTATCAGCTAAAAGCAAAGTTAGGCTACTTTGAATAGCGTGGTGGTGTTTACAAGGCAGATGTTCTATGGATTGCTTGAAGCACTCCCCCTGCTTAGCTGAGATTTGAGAATTGTGTTTTGTGAATTGTGTGCATTGAAAGACAGAGCCAGCTGTGTTCTCCTCGGAGATGGTAACAGGTGTAGCACTTCATGACTCACAGACACACAGCAAATACTAGTACTCTTACACACAGCCCTGCTCTGGCTTCCTCTGGTGCACCTTAACAAAGCCATGAAACAATATGAGCGCAGTCATTTGTTGCTATGGTTATTAAAGACCATTCGAAGAAACCTCCCTCCCTCAAACAAACCCCTGAGAGATAATACCAAGAAAGAGGTTGTCAGCCGGTGAACATGTGTGTGAGAGTGTAAGTCTGTGTGTGTGTGTGTGTGTGTGTGTGAGAGAGAGAGAAAGAGCAAGCGAGTATGTGTATGTAAAACAGGAGCCAACAGCAGGTGCTGAGAAAGTCAGAATGAGTAATTCTCATCCCACAGTGGAGGGTCAGGAACACATTAAGGGCTGCTAACCCCAACGTATCACACAGCTTTTCTCCCATGACCTCAACAGCACAAATAACACCCCCTTGACATGTTTGCCACATTTTACAAAATATATTAATTTGCTTCTTTTTTCTGCGTCAGTTTGATGAAAAACTCAGATACCACGTTCCTATCTGAGAATTAAACCAGCGGTTGGTTTAGTAAGGCTTAGCAGAGAGATTGGAAACCAGGGGAAACCGCTCGCCAGTCTCTCTGGTGAAGCAAAGCTAGACACCAGGCTCATATTTGAAAGACACATTAGAAGAAAGCAACTGAATACAAAAGTGGACAAGTGCATTTCCCAAAGTGTCAAACCACTACTTTTACTTTTATTCCTTTTAATTAACTGCTTTATAGATTTCACAGTTATGTTGGCTGACAGGGCATTGTAAAATATGTATGGCATGTGGCAAAGTGCTGATTTGACAGTTTTTAACTCCCATCCCTTGCTCAAAGGCTGCATCCACACAAAAATTCACACCTCCAGGCTTCTAAATGTTGAGCATGTGTGTGAAGTAGAGTCCCAGCTGGGGGTCTGTGGTGCAAAGGTATGGCAATCTGTTGTCTTCTCTGCTTCGGTGTGTGTTTGTCTTTCCTGTTCTTTGTTAAGTACAGAGTGAGGCCAGAAGGGTTCACAGCCTCTCTGAGGCGGCTCCGTGTTATCAGGCTGTTCCCCTGACATGAAACATCACACAGGCCATTTATGTGCTGACGCAGGGATGTGAATGCACCATTGCACAAGCGGAAATCAACCCCAGAACTCAGGCCCTGTAAGCTTATAGCAAGACAGTCTGTTGCAGTTCTGCTCAAAAAAAGAAGTGTAACCTAACTACAGTATGCCTTCGAACAAAAATCACCCGACCACCCACTCTCTGCTCCTCTCTTCTCTTTCCCACACTTCCTTCTCATCTTTCTATGCCCACATCTCTACAGCATGATACAACACGATCCCTATGATGCATTTCCTGGCCTGGATGACCTTTGACCAAACTGCTTCCTGTGGTCGTGCATCAAGACCCTTTGTGTAGATTCTCCCTTGTTTGGGAAAAACAAATCACCTATAAGGCTAATGTTAAACGTTATCTCCTATCGGAGGGAGGCTGAGTCAGAAAATAGATATGAGGTATTTCCAGATCAAGGAAGATTTGCTTATCCTTGGCTTTGTGCAATCACAGATTTGTCCTTTGTCTTCCCTAAGACTATTTTTCCAGCTCTCTTGAGATTCCTCCTTTCCTGTCCAGAGGGGTGTCTCAGATTTAACATCATGTCATTACATACAACGCACAGGAATGTAGGTGTTCCTGTGTGTCCAGAGAGTCCCTGCTGCACAGATGATCCAAATGGACCAATCAAACATTGCTGCAGCACGTAAGGACACGCTGAAGAAATAGTGTGTCTCATTGTGTCTGAACGCCTTGCAACTTCACTGCTTGATGGAATAACACACTGAAGCATTAGAGTGCCCATCAAACACCCTCAACATACAACTAGCCCATCTTGTATGAGCATTAGGCTGTATTTCCACATAGTCAAACCCAGTCTTTGGCTTCCAGTAAGTGCGTTGTTACTTCACGATATCAAAGCTCTCCAACTTCACCCTGCCTATTCTCTGAGACGTAATCATGCTCTTCAGCCCATCTAATATAAAGGAGGAGCCCTCCCAGGTCAACTCTCTCTCTCTGCCTGCTCTTCCCTGGAGTTCGTCAGCCTTTTCTCTGAGGAGACCTGACTGCAGTTTACTGCACCAACTCTGGGCTGCTCCCTACTACATAATCATTTAGGAGTGAATGAGTAATGACAGTGAGCAGGGGGCCCATGATACCGTATAATCAAGAGGAATGATTCAGAACAAGAGACACAGTCAGAGAGAATGGGAGTGTAAAAAAAAAAAAAAAAGGAGTAGAGGAAAGGAGAGATGGTAAAGTGTTGAAAAACCACTGTTTGGTTTTGGAGCGTAACAGTCTCAAGAGAAGGGGTGTCAAGGCTCTAATTTGAGGCAACTGGCCTACACTAAGGAGAAGATTAGTGGGTGGTGGTCATTTTTCAAGGCTGCGCCAGAGACTTAGTGAAACCAACAGAGAGAGGGATGAAGGGATGAAGGGATGAGAGACGAGAGAAGTGTGTTTGTTTAAAGGACTGTGGCTTTCGCTGTGTTTCATCAGTGTAACCCAAAGTGACAGCAAAGATGTTGCTTGATGTATGAGATGAGGGCTGTAGAGACTACGACGAAAAAGAAGTGTGTCTGTGTGAGTGTGTGTGCGCGTGCGTTTGTGTGAACATGAATGAAGGCAAAAGAAAATATGCCTGATCAGGCATAACTGTGGAGCACAGCCAGCTTGCTGAGCTGTTACAGTGTAACTTATGCTTTTGAAGTGTTTAATGTTCACAGGCCCCAGCCAAAGCCAATGACATTATTCTTCCTCCAACTTTCCCTTTATGCATTGAGCTACAGCTGGAGAGCCGTGATGAAAATGACAGCATAGTCTGGGGAATAGGTGGCTACACTGTGCAACTTACACATATGTATGAATTCGCAACTCAAACCTTGCAAGTGAAACTGACAGCGCTGAAACTGAGGTAAACTCACTGGAGAGGAATTTCTAAAAAAATTCCCTCCCTTAATTACATTGATGGGTTGCTGAACCTTTTCGAATGGGCTAACTTGACTTCTTGCTAAATCACCTCTCCCCCTCAGCCATACACATCTCTCACCTATGAAAAATTCTGCCAAAATTTGCCAGAAGCAACACTTTAAAACAAATATTGTTGTGGTGAATATCACGTCAATGTGTCTAATTAGACGTGGCCTTGTCACAGCACATACTGTACTTGGCACAGACCCGAAACAAACAGCGTTGTTGACACAGATTTATACGCACATGCGGTATCAGGTCAGGAGCACAGTGGGGAAGCCTTGGGCTGAGCTTGAAACACCAACATCCTTCAACACCTGCAATTGTTGTTTCTGACTTGTGTGTGTGATGTTAGCCCTTCCTGTGGATGTGAGCTGCCTATGATGTCACTTCCACGTAGTTTAAGGTAAAAAGAAGTTCACTGTCGCTCCTTAAATACCCACCAGTGCCATAAAGTGCTCTGCTGGCTCTTTGGTCACAAAGCTATTTTCTGTACTTGAAGGTCTCTCCCTCTGTTGGCATTGTCTTTGTTTAATATCGCACTTCCTGCCTTAGTTGGAAATCCACCGTGTGTAGTACCTGTTTCCTCACACTCTGTGCTTCACAATGAGACAAAGCCTGGTACTTAACTGTGTACAGATGTCAACGAAGCATTTCTTAACTTGGCTATGCGTTATTTCAGATGAAGCCAGAATGAGACAGCAACAGTTTAACAATTTTGTCTAAGAAAAAATAAAAACGCAAGACGTTCTATGACATACTTTCTTTTTTGCGTTGGAGGCTTTGTAGCTGTTGCTCTGAGAGAGGAGTAATTATTTGTGTTAAAAGGCAATGATGATGGCAGAACCGACAGTCACAGGAGACACTTGCTATAAAAATATACATCTTAAGGTGTTGTTTGTTGTGTGAAAACACAAAAGTCTGTCGATGTAATTTTAATGATACAATGTAAAATGTGGCATGACAGACCTTTCTGCCATCTCAACAATTAGTGGCTGTTATTTAGTCCCTTTTCACTTTATCATTTAAAACAGAATATGTATGGCAGAACAAAGCAGCAAAACACAGGGTAGGAAAATGGTACTTAATTCAGTTTAGATGAGTGGCAACAATAATAGTGATAATATGCCTTATGAGTGTGGGCTTTTAGTTTCACCTCTGTCCCACAAGTGTTCCCTGGGGGGCTCGTCATCTGGCAGGGTGCTGTCGCAGTCAGCCCCATCTGCCAGGCTGCCTTCTTCCTCCACAATGTGCAGCTTATCCTCATCATCTGACTCTGAACCGGCCTCCACCACATTATTGTAGTTCGTCACTGTACAAGGGGACACCAAGGAAGGGGACAGAGGTTAGAATGACGAGTCTGATTGTGTCAACTCTTTAATTAGTCTTAAGAGCAGAGCACACTGGCTGCACACATTCCATAATTTTATCCTTAATAAAGATAATAGGAGGTGTACTGTATGTGCTTCTTGATTATGAGTGCTGAATGTGAAAGGCCATGAGGCAGGGAGGTTAAATATAAATGTCAAAACTATTAAAGGGAATAGCTGAAGGAGGAGAGGGCTGTTAGCTGGAAACACCAATTAAATACATCATGGCTCAACTTCAGTAGATTAGATGAAACTAAAATGATCCCCATGGGTAAAGTAGGTTGTTAAAGAGGGAGAGAACAGGACAGCTAGGGCACTATCAACAGAGTGAATGAGGGCTATAAAAACTAATGCAAACGACTCAATGTATATAAAGAAAGTAAATGATTTGAATCCACAGTAAATGAGCTCTGGAAAAACAGACTCCGTGTTACAGAGAGACAGAGAAAATTCACACTTGTGGATGCAGACAGTACCAAGCGTGAGATCATTAGATTGCAGGCTGAAGTGGTGTGTGTGTTGTGTGGGAGTTGGTGTGACCTGGTCGGTTGTGTTATGGGCTGAAGGAGCCAGGAGACACAGAAACAGCCATCCTACAGAGAGGGTTATTACAGGGAGTAAATTTTCCTGACCGACTGTCTTCTTCAATGTGTGTGTGTGTGTGTGTGTGTGTATGTATGTGAGTTCCTGTGTCTTCTTCTCATTTCCACCCTGCTCCTCCATCTCTCAATTCCATCTGTGTTACATCCACCCACTCTTCCAGCCCCCCCCCCCCCCCCCCCCCCCCCCACCTCCATCTCTCTGTTCCACTGAGAGAGCTACAGATCCTCTCGGAGGCCAAATCAATTCTCCAGTGAGAGCAGCCCAGTCAGCAGAGGGCCTGGGCTGCAGCGCAAAAACTACCTCTCCGGCTACTTCATCTCACATCACACACCACACACTGCATTCACACATGAACACACCACCTGTATTCACTCGCTGAATATGCACTGCCAGTACAAAGTACCTGAACATTTTTTCTCTCTATCCGTCTTCTCCTCACCCCAACCCCACTCGCCCACCTCTTTCTGAAGTGGCTGCTAATGTTTTTTGTCTGATAGGCTGTGGATTTGGGAGAATCACAATCCTGCGGTTTCAATCAATGAGAATTGTTTTTGTGAGGTCTTTCCCTTTGTCTCTGCTTTGTGCAGGTCATTACAACTGGTTGGTATTCACACAGACCCCGTAGACTTGTAAGGTTCAAGCTGAGGGGGAGGTGGGCTGAGGGAGGTGTGGGGGCGGAGGGATGAAAGGTAGTGGAGGAGGAGGGAGAGGCACCGTTATTTGAGTCGCTCACAGGGTCAGCGCTGCTGTGCTACAGCTGCCAAATCCTATCAGAGTTCATCAGAAGAGCTATTTCATTCTGAACCTATTTCCTCTCTTCACACTGTTTCTCACTTGATAATATTTTTTCTTAACCATGATGTGATTACCAACACACTGTAGTTATCAAGGTGATGCACATCCTTTGTACCTGGATCACACTGTTTTTGCTATATGCTATCCATTTCCTACCCGTAAAGCCTGCAACCTCGTGCAAATAAACAGATGATTAATTTCATTTACATCACATTGTGTAGATTGCATAAACTAGCCTGCGTCTCTTGTCTTCTTTTCACTACTCCTGCCTCCCTTTTCCTACCTCTCCTTTCTGTCAGTACAACTGTGCCAGGTGATGTATTGTCTGTTCAGCAGCCCAAACAGGGTGTATTTCATTCTGAAACAAAAGGTACTTTAGGACAACTCTGAGAGGCTGTTTAGGGCCTCAACCACTCAGGTGTGGCGCTGAGGTCAGCGATTACAAAGGCAACACTCTCCACCAGCAGTGTCAAGAGAAAATGATTGACTATAAAGCTGTAGAGAAAAAAATCAATGCACCGGTGTGTGCAGACAGAAGGTGGCAACTGCAAGTGGGATAATATGATCGGGAGCTGCGAAGTACAGCAAAGAGGGTGAGAGAAAGAGTAAAGGATGGAGGGTGGTGTGGGGATTGAACAGACATGGTCTTCCTGTGCCAAATGGTTGGCGGTGTAGAGACAAAAGTGTGCGTTCCAACAGGAGATGTAACACCTAGCATCAACAAAGGCTGTAGTCCCTTCTGGGTGACCGGCTGAGCGTTTGGACAGCTGGCCTCATTAGGGCTAGTATGCTAGCACACAACAGGAGGATGACTCCTACGCATCTAAGAAAGAAAGCGCTGGGTGGTGTAGGAAGTAAAAAGCTCACTTTTGAAAATTTGTTTTCTTACATTGGTTGTAGACTGATCTACACCTGAGAAAATAATGGCCTGGAATCATGGCTTTGGGTTGAAATGAGTCTGGACATGCTCAAACAGAAATATTCATTGCTTGAAAACGTAATAGCCTCATCTCACATTAAAGCAGGGCATATACCTAGAAGGACTGAAAGCATCCTGGGGGTTAGGGTTAGGTTCTGAAGGAAGTTTCTGCCTCTTTAAAAAAGTGACTTGACAGAAATACTTATGCTTGCAAACAAGCTGATGTCATTTACTCTTCACCTACACAAATTTGCAACATGCTACAAATACAAGCTGTAGTTGCAAATGGCTGGAATTCCCCACTGATATCTAAATGTAAATGACTGAAGCCAAAGGTACTTGAATTTCTCCGCCCTCACCGTCACTCGTCACCCTTAAGAAGTTCCCCGAGTGTATTGAAGGGCAGTACCAGACAGTTCATGTCAGCCACACTTGTATATGCCTGCTGTGGACAGGGATGTGTTGTTATGACACCTGCCATGCTGTATCAATTACTTGCGAAGGAATGAGTGAGTGGGTGGGTTGCTCCAAAAACAGGCCTTGGGTTATCCTGTTGGAGAGGATCACCTTGGCAGCCGTGTTGTCACTGATCTGAACACAGGTTCTTTTCGTTGATTTAAACTTGCCGATCCTAATTTTAGATTTCCTGCTATTTGATCCAGGCCTGATTAATGAATCAGACACATTTCAGTAACTTAGAATCGCTATTGCAGTGTACTAGTACAACACCAGATTGCTTGGTTTGTGTTTTCATACACTGAGGCATGCCAGACAGGAATGGCAGTATCTCAACCTCTGTGGGAGTGAGCTATCTCTGTGCTTGGAGGCCCTCAAGGTGTGAGTGACTAGCTTAATATCTGAGCTTTGGATGGGGACACACAGAAACATATATAGAGTGTGAACAAACACATTACCATCTGAAGTGAGCTATTATCTTGATTCATTAGCTATAACGACTTCTGTAAGCAACCCGAAACCTATATGTCTTAGGTGCAGTCCCATACCAGAACATGTAGGCGGTATGCCTGGAATGTCCAACCAAAACACTTTTCTCTGGCTTTAGCTCTTAAAGAGACAGATCAAAGGATATGTTCTCTCTCTGCTACTAATTTCTGACTGACACGTCTTCTGAGGTCTTCCGTTACTCTGCTAGTGATTAAAGAGATTGACTCATCATGAGCGGCAACAACTCTTTGTCTGCCCTCTACCTATCATGTCTCTATATTTAGCCTTGGTACAGGCTCCCTCACTGAGGTACACCACTTATCTCATTTGGAGCTCAGGGCCAGGCAGGCAGCGGTGAAACTACCACAGGCATCCTCAAAGAGCACAGACCCTGTCGTCACAGAGTCTGCCCTCATGGCTCTGCAATGCCATTTTCTCAGGGAAGCCAACCACTACAAAAAAACCCAGCTTGGACCAAAGTAAAACAAAGCCATGCCATTCAAAACCTCAAGTATGCCGTCTCAAGGTGAGGCGCCTCATTCAGCTCTGAGGTAAACGCTGCTGGTTTTGTTAAAACAACAGCCTTCCTCCCACAGAGCCAGGAAGGTCAACTTGAGTGCCGATAACAAAGCCAAAGAATTAGGAATTTTTCATGGTTAGCTTGAGCGCAGGCCGTGCTGAGGTTGCTAACCCATTCAGGTCAGTAAAAGCTAGTAAGTTATAGCACTTAATAGACATAACTGTGAACACATAACACACAATAACACAATCTCAATTAGCTTCTGAGGGCACTAGGGGTCCTAAGAGACTGTTTCTTAGCAGGTTTAGCATTCCCTTGGGGCCAATGCCAAGTTTCTGTATTTGCCAGCCATACCAGAGCAGGCCAGTCACATCTAGGAGCAGTCATATCCTGCACAGTCTTTCTCCGTGGCTCTGAAAACTCCCCAAACAACATCAAGTGACTCTTAGTCATTGTTCTAAGTCGGGCTGAGAGAGCAAAAAAGCATATGCACAACTGCAGACTTGAGATAAAAATAGCACCTGGCAGTCCTGAGAACTTGTCTTCTTTGATGCTGTTCAGCATTTAGTTGTACCACAACTGCTGGAGATGTAAAATGTTCCGTTGATAGATTCAGGAAAATAACACAACAGGGCTATCAGAGACAGCTGTGTAAGATTATTCCATCAAAGGCAGCAACCTGTGGAGCGTAGCTCTTCATAGGAATCATCTCCAAGGTGAGCTAGAAGACAATGGGCTCTTGTCTTTCTAATGATTCTGATCAAGGTTTTAGCACGTGAGCTAAGAGACCTTTGTCGGTCACTCATCTCCCGTCTGATGAGCACTTTACATGATTACACTAATGCAAATGGAGGCTATTGTTCTCTTAATCCGCATGATGACACTTGGAAGTGTAAAGGAAGTCATTGGGTGTTAGCAGTTGCCAAGAAAAGTACAAAAAAAGACTTAGCTGCAGTCTAGATACTGTACAAAAAAAAGAAAAACCTTTCTATTAAATGCTTTCATTGGCCAACTTTAATAGCGATTAGCCCAAATGGTTGCTGTGCCAAAATGACATCCAGAGAACAGACTGCATTTCTAGACAAGCCCCGTTCTAGGTCCGAATTGTAGTGACACTTTTTGGTCTTTCTCTCTAGGGGTTAATAAGCACAGTGATGAGCCACACACACTCAGTTCTCACAGCGTCCTCAGAGAGTTGCTGCTTCTGGCTCCTCAAAGCTCTTCTAAATAAGGCCAGGTGGGCTGGTGGGGAGGGTGTGATCACACCACACACAAGCTCACAGACACACACACACTCCATAGCAATGCCCTGGCCACCAAGTGTACTGTAGTCTCCAAACCCATGTTTATGTTGGCGGTGAGACAGACCCATCCAAGGTAATAACTCTGGTACACCTAAGTGCAAGCAAAGTGTGTGTATTATATGTTAAGCCATTCAAAGGAATTCTTGGCATGTAGAAGGCTTTCGTTTGTAATGACAGTCACATGACGCTGCTGCTTATCCATAAAATAAGGCCATGATGAAGTTCTAGATGAGTAATTTGTTCGCTGAAAAAGAACCAACACGTGCTACCCACCAACAGTATCTCTGGACCATCTCTCCCATCTGTCAGTGAAGAAGTCTGCTCTGGTTCTTAAACACTCAGCAGGTTTCTAGTGAGACAATGCCCACCCAGAAAACTAGACTGACTATGTACAGTGAAAGAAGGTGACTGAGAGAGCAGCGACACAGAAGGTGAGTGTGGTGGGTGAGTGGAGGGGGGGAAAAAAAAAAAACAGGAGAAGTGAGGAGAGGAAACATCTGCTGTTGATTCTGGTAAGCCCTGGTAAACCTGCTGTCACACTTCTGGCAACCTTCTCTCTCTTTTACATCTATGCTCCATTTTTAGGCTTTTTTACAGTTGATCTGTCACTGCTTTTTCAAGCTTACCAGACTTTGTCATAACAAGCAATGTTACCTGTGCTCGATATTACACACCGATGACTGCACTGGAAATCACCTCCAACAGAGAAACAACACCAAAACAGTAACACAAATATTTAACCAGCACAGGAAAGCATTGACACGCACCTGGGAAAACATTGTTTCCCTTTTGTTGGAGGCTGCCTCAAATTAAATGCAACTCCGTAACACCAGTGAGGCAACCAAACACAAACCTGGCTAATGTTACATTAGTCTACATCAAGTCTCATTGGAGTGTTGCAGGCAAAATGAAATGTCCCTGCCACCTCTGCTGTCGGACTCCATTCAGCCTGAATTTAATGACTGATGGGTCTTGAAAGCTGTGCAGTAGTATAATGGTCTTCCTCTGTTTGATTTTGCCAGTTTGTGTCTAGGGCTGACATTTTGAGTGGAGGCTCTTTGAGGATATTATTAGAGCAACTGCCTGGAGGTATTCAGCCTGTTTAAATGTAGTCAGTCGCATCAGATGAATCAAACTTCATTACATAGCTTGTTTCCGTTTTATCCAACCACTTCAGCACTAATGACAGCAACACGACTGGGTCAGCAGATACTGTTTATGCCATGCGAAAATGATCCACTCATCTATTAAGGCTGTGCAACAGGCAAATGTATCCATGTTTGGGTGACAGTCATTGCTCATCAACAAGAAATTGTCCCTCAGAAATTTAGCTGTCAGTTTGAATGTACTCGCAGCTTTTTTATAGACTTGATTAATAGCACAAACGATCTTCACAGCAGCGGTAACCAAAAAAATGCAAAGTTGTTGATGTACTGTGATTTATACATCTGTCTGAATGTCACTCTTCATGTCGTTTTGCAAACTCTCCTCTTAATCCAGTTTCTCTGCTAGTTCACAGTGGGTTGTGCAACATGGTAAATGTGTTTGATTTGGGACACTTGTTGTGGTCTCCATGTGATACATCCATTTAGCAGCTTCTCTTTTAAACGCAGCAAGGAAAATACTTTGGTTAACAAATATTTAAATATGAATATCGTTACTGAATGTTAAACATAGTCAGTAACACATGCAATCACATTTTGTCGTGAACACCTGTTGTTCAGACAGTGCAATCCAGTTTCCCCTTTGGCCCAGCCTTTTGAATGTAGGAAAGGAGGTTTTTTGGATAGCAAATTGATGCTGCTGTGTTGCGTCTCAAATTTTTGTTCCCTGAATCTAGCTCTTGTTTAAAAACACCAGGGGATCATTCATTTAAAGGCTAATTCAGGAAACACACGTACTTTTTTGTTATCTGTACATATGCATAAATCATATAATTAAAACAAACTACATTTAACAATCATATCATATTATCATATAATTGTGTAGCATGATTTCCTGTTTCATGCCGTAGGACTGGGGCCTAACAGCTGGGCTTGGGCACACTGAGGTGTGTTTAAATATATGCAATGAGCAATAACGGTGTTATTCAACCTGCTTGTGTAGTGCAGGTCTATATTAGGTTAGTGTAGCACAGGGCTGTTGCATTTTAGGAGCAGGTGACTGGACATTCCTGCCTGTATTAGGCTTGACAGTTTACTGTGGGGGAGTAGAGAGTGGGGAGAATTACTCTGGCCTATGAGGAGGGAGGGAAAGTATACTGCCAAACAATTCTCCAACTGGAAAATGTCATTAAATTCTGCTTACCTGTAGGTATACCTTTCTGCACAGACTTATCACTAACATCAGTAAATCCAGCGTTCTCATAAAGGAGAATGAACGTAACTGTCATCCGCACTGTTGCGCATCAATTCTTCATTCACGCGTGTGTTTATTATGTAGATTAATACCAAGATTTCCAGTCAGCAGCAAAAGATGTGCACACACAAACACATAAGAATGAGGAAAAGGTAAACGGATGGGAGAGATGGCAAGGTGGGTGGAGAGGAACTGCTAATGGCTTAAAAAGATAAAGCTGGCCTGTCACTTACGATGATCATCTGAACTGATGGCTGCCCTGGGGAAGCAGTGTCACAGACTGTCAGAGTGAGAGAGAGACACAGAGAACACAGAGGAGAAGCGATGCAGGGAAAAGGAGACATAAAAGGTTCTAATGAGGGAAGCTGTTGGAAGAGGAAAAATAAAATGAATAATAATAAAATGAAGGTAAGAGAAAACAAGGGAAGTAAAACAAAACAGACAAACACCAAAGTTAACATTGGGGTGTGTGTGCATTTTGTGTTTGTCTGCACCACAGTTAAGGTCAGGTGTTGACACTGAGGCTCTGCCTGACAGATGTCCCATTGAGGGGACAGGCCGGAGGGCAACAGGCAGCCCACACACACACACACACGTTTGTACACACTTGTATGCTATGCATATACACAGACAGGTGGAAGTGCAGAAATAACTACGAAGTGCCTTCTTGTTTTCTGGTTACATCTAATTTTAAAACAGTTGCCAGTTCCCCATTTATAATAATCAGCAGTTCAGCACACCTCAGTGACACTGTGGCTGAGATCCATGCTGACAACCTACTGTGGCTTCACTAATTCTGACACTAACATGCAAAAGTGCAGCGAGGGCTCTTCCTTTTTGTAGAAAAATCCTCCTCTTTGTGGCATTCTGACAACAGCTGACCACTTTTTCATTTCTTCAGAATGTCAGCTCTGTCACAAGACTCCTGAGGCCAAATGTCCTGCACAACCCCTGACACACTCAGACACATACAACACATAATCGAACACAGCGCCCTGGGGCAGTTGTCACAGTAGTTTCTTGTTATTCATGTGAAGCAGGGAGGAGAAAGGGGTTAATGCTGTAAACTTAAATCTACAAAAGCTCTTTTGTCACCTCAGCCGCCTGCCCCCCCCAACGTGCTTTCCTTTCTCCCCAGGCAAAGTGGCCTTTCCCCGTGTGATCAGGAAGGGTTAGCCCCCTCTCCCCACAACACCAGCCTCAAGGGCAATCAAAGCTGGGGAGCAGTCAACCAGTACCGCTCACCCCATTACCCTGCTGTTAAATGACCATGAGGGTGCACCACAGACGGCCTGTCCAATGGACAGTTACAGAAATCTGTCATGCTAAACCAGACAAGAACGGCTGCTTCCACGTGTATGTGTTCAGTTTGATGCAAGCTCTCATGTAAACATGGTCAGGGAAGTCGACTGAGCCCCCTCTCTGGGTCACTACTATAACTGTACATGCTACAGGCGTAACTAAAATGTAAATGTTGATTTGTAGAACAATGGCAGACAGATGAAAAATCACAGGCTGAGCAAGCAGCGTGGTTGTTAATGTGCCCTCTCAACATGGTGCTGATTGGTGAAATGGCTGATGCAGCAGGTAAAAGCAGGCCGTCCTGTATTGATGTATCGATGGGGCCCTTTTTGCCCATTACACCCAGAGGTGCTGGGATGGTGCGTGGGCGTATGTCTGGTTGCCACTGACCCCGGAGACCATTAGTTGACTGTGTCAGAATTTGAAGGGGAATATCGACAGTCCAGCTGGGACAATCAATAGGCACAGATCTCTCACTCCCTTCTGCCATCTATGGTAATGGGCCTACAGTGCTGCCATGGGGCTTTTATGTACTCTTGTCACATATCACCTCACTAAGTGTATTCAACACTACAAACTGGGAAAAAATGAACTGTGGCTTTGGGGCTTGGAAATGAAACAAATAAGTCCTACAGACGCTGATGTGCAACTGACTGAGTAGTGCCAAACAATACTGTAGCATCCAATGCAAGTTACATACAGCTGTCCTATCCTTCATTTAGCTTAGTCATGTTCTTTCCTGTTCTGGTCAGATTCTGGTTCCAACCCCCTTGAGACTGAGGGTTGGAGGGAGACCAGGGTTTCTTTTGTGCGAGGGTGGGGCCTCCATTACCCAAGTATACTGCAATCATTGCACCAGACTCTCGGGACTATCCCATGTGATGTCAACCATAATGTGAAGTCATTCAACAGGGAACAGCCAGATGTTTTCTGGGATAGAGACTCCTTTCTTATTCATGTCAAGTACTCCCAAGAAGAAACACTTGAGACCCTGATCTGATAACAGTTCTGTCCTAGGGGCAAAACCTAGATGCATGACTATGATCTATCAGAGTAGCGCTCTCTGGTACTGTACATTTAATGTTTCCTGCTGAACAACTGACTTATAATTGTAGCCCCACTATTTAGTTAAGTTGTGTTAAATAACACCGTTCCCTGTAGGAATTCCTCAAGTATTGCCTTTCTTCAGGGTGGTCATAATCATAGGAATTCGGATTTGCAAAAGGGGAGGGTTGGCAGAGGACTCTGAATGGATGTAACCCCTGATTTAAGGCAGAAAGCATCAGTACAGATTTTGTCAAATTACTGTTGCCAACTTTGTTGCTCATATTTTGTCATCTCCCCATGAAACTGGTCTGAGCTGTGTAGTTTAAATGAAGTGATTCTGCTAAAGCTAAGATAGTTGGGGTAGAAGAGGAGCATAGTTCCTTCAACACTATCTGAATTGAGTCAAACAGAGATTATTTTGCCTTTGCGAGCTCCCTGCAGTTAAGGGGGAATTCCACTGGGCAGTGTGCAACCCCACACCTTCCTGCTTAACTGTAGAGATGTGCTCTGTACCCAGGATGAAGAGGAAAGAAAGAGGGCCAGCTCTTCTCGTCACACCCCTGACATGAGTGTGACTTGTGCTGCTGGCTTCTTTAGAGCTGACTGTGTGTTTGTGCGTGCCGGTATACAGCTGTTGTCAGACAGATCAGTGATAACACTGGCTTTTAATAAACTCAGCAGGAGTGTGCGTGTTAGTGTGTGTGTGTGTAACTTGGTGAAAGGTGCTGGGCGTGTGATTGATGGGAGCTTTAACACAGTAAACACATGCACACACACAGTCACTCACACACACACTGTATGTGGGTGGAGAGAGGGGTGGTCAAATACAGCAAATATTCGACTAACATTATTCATCCTGTGTTCATCTGTGTGAGATGAGCCCACCTTTCCTCATATTGATTAGCCAAGCAGTGTGTATTAGTCACTTTATTTACATAGCTACACAACCACAGCAACACAATAACGAAGGAGAAGGGGAGTGGGGTAATTCAAGGCATTTTGGCAATTTTCTAGTCTTCCCTCGTTCCACATTTTTCATACGCTCTTCTTACATTTCTTGCATGAACGATGGAGTGACTTAGACAAAAGAAGGCTAGAAGAGGGTGGCTGAGAAGGAAAGAATGGAGGGAGGGTGCGCAAGCAGGGAGGAGGAGAGGTTATTTTGGAGTCTCTGAACTGTAATCACCACCTACAGCTGCTTCCTCCCAGGTGGACATCAACAGAGAGAGAGAGAGAGAGGGAGAGAGAGAGAGAGAGAGAGAGAGAGTAGAAAGTAGAAAACAGCAAGGGGAGCCTTGCTCTCCAGAGGAACATGAATAACTTGTGAGTAGGTTCTGGCTTTTGCCCTGTTTATACCATATTCCATTTATCACTGCATAACTATCCTTAACCATAGTCTAATATCTTTTCCACAGTAGTGTATTTCCACTGCCTGCAAACAAGGGGAAGTTTTATCTTTGGAAAAGGAGGAAGCTGAAGGGGCTATTACAGGGCTGACACAACACTTCCAGTACCTGCCAGAAGAGACAGGATGGTGACTACTTTTAGAGGAAGTCAGGCAGCATGTGACTCGCACAAAAACGGCTGACCAGTAACAGGTGACACCAAATAAACATCTGAGTTTGATATGTGTGATAGCCTAGTCTACACATCACATTAGTCATCTACTTTCATTGTGTTTCTTTTATTGAAAAGAAATGATTTCCATTGAGCTGGTTTATGAGGACTACATCCTGCACATTGTATCATAGGCACAGTGTAAACTCCACAGTGCAGTAATGCTGCTGAGGTGTGTGCCTAGGTTAATCTGATAACCTAGCACGGTTAACTCATTAGTGCCTCACATCATACCATCATCAGGTAATAAGATGACGAGGGCTGACTTTTTCGTTGGCTGCCTTATTGTCTTGCTGAAGCAAGATCAACATGTAACGGTAGCATTAAAAAGACATGTGGAACTAACATCATCAGCCCCAGCTCATCATGACATTAGAAATACAATTGATTACGTGGCCCAAGAGATACAAGAGCTGGGACTTTACAAACACACAAACACAGTCACAGGAGAGCACGGCAAATGTATTACCGCTAATGTTCCACAGTGCCTCACAGATGATGCATATTTTAGACATCATGAGGCACAAACACAATCATTTACACACCTAAAGGCTGCAGCCACACTTTAGTTCTAGATGTTGCTGTGTGAAGCCTTCAAGGGTAGAAAATGCATCACACAGCAGTTCACATGTGAGACCGTCCACACTTGTGCACCAAGCATCTCGAGCTCAAATAAAACCCCCTCCATATGGAAGGTTGCGGCTGCGTCCCTGTAAGTCATCCATGGCAGCCTCCCATTATTGTCCAATAAAAGCAGTTGGCGCCATCTGAGCTGTATATGTCACCACCAACAGCTTCACTGTCTGCTGTGTTTCCGCACGGTGACATGGTTGATGCAGCATCAAATTTGGATTACTGAATATGGACCACTATAAAGAATATGCAAGTTCTCTGGCACAGACTAGATTACAGGATACAGATAAAGAGAGATGGGGGAGAATACCTACAAGACACATGAGATATAATGTATATAAGGCCATCTGCATCAGTGTTTAAAGTGGCTCAACAGGACAGACTGGCTTTCCTGTACTCAAGACAAAAAGAAAAGATCTTCGGAAGACATGCTTTTATGCTTCACACTGAGCCTACAGTTACTGAGTCATTTACAATAAACAACTGTTTTGTAGCATGATTTTACCACTCCACTGACAAACAAACACATTCTCAGACACTGAAATGCCTTTGCACGGACACATAAGCCCTGCAAAACTATCAGCCTATTTGTGTATAAATGAAAACTGCAGCAATAATAAAAAAAAAAAGAGTAGCGCTGAAAAAAATAAAAACACCCAAGGTTAATCACGCAGTGCTGACATCCTGGTAAAACCAGCGTTCTGAGCCTGGCCAAACAAACATGGCTGATAAGCACAACAGTGGCATCAAAACCTTACAGATTATAGATTACTATCAAATCAGTCTGTGCACAACTGTGATGGCTAGGTACCTGCTACTTTACTGCCCCTTATCCATGGGGCTGATGAGCAGACCAGTTGTGTGTGTGTATGTGTGTTTAAGGGGATCACCTGTGTAGGAAATAGCATTTCATTAATGGGACAGTTCTCCACAAAACAAGGAGATCTTAGGTGATATGTGCACTCTTCATTTTAAGATCGCTTGTATTTGTGTGGATGGGACAGTGTGCGAATATGTTTTATTGTATCCACATAAGAGGGTTCATTATCTGTGTATGTGTGTCTGTATATGTGCATCGTAAAAACCTTGGTGCGTTGCTAACTAACTGTAAGTAGAACTAGTGTTCAGTTTTTCATTACACATAACAGTGTTACAGTGGCACAGTGCCAACCCCCCCCCCCCAAACACAATGTGACGGTAGTGCCTTTAGACGGCTGTCTGCCTCGGTCACTCTCCTCTGCCAGCAGCAGTGTGAGGATTAAAGGAAAGTCCTGACCTTCTCATCCAAACTCTCTTTAATTCCTCTACTCATTTTAAATGGTTCCTTGAAAAGTAACTGGTTGGATTGCTACTCAGGTGCTGGCCCAACACCCAAGCCACCTCTGCTGAACATAACTCATATTTTTGCACACAGTCTGTTGCACACCCTCCAACATAAAAACACACAAACTAAAAGAGCAAATAATCTCTTCGTTTCTTTAAAGCACTGGTGCGCTTTGTCCCTTTGTAAATTTTGTGTTTATAAATTGAGATGCAGCCTGTAGGCCACAGTGAGAGAGAGAGCATGGAGGAGTCCACAGGATATGCTGATATTCAATTTACCTGTCCAGGACAGCACACACACATACACACACATACACACACCCACATACCCCCCCCCCCCCCCCCCCCCCCACACACACACACACCCTCAAAATTCCACCAGCAGGCAGAAACACACCCTCCTGTCTGCCTCCCTGCCAGAGTCGCTGGTGTAGCACTTTTCTCCATTTTCATCGCCATTCTTAACCTTTATCTCACTCCTCTCCTCCTATCATCTGCTCTCCTCCTCTCTGTATCTCTCGCTCTCTCTTTTTAAACCTGGCTACTCACAAGGAAACAAGGTGGTAAAGGTGGGAGATGCTGATATTGTTTGACCTTTGTGTTTGTGTGTGCACTCTACATGAAGTAATATATATGCAAGCCTAACAGCTTACATCCTGGAGAAGGTTCTGGCACACTGCCAGCTAAATTGCAATGCTGGAGGCAATTGTTTGCAGTATGTGACAGTGTAATATTGGTTTTTTTTTGTGTTTTTGTTCCACTGTTTAAAATATTGCGAGATGATTGTAAGCTTCCTCAAATGAGGAAGTTTATGATTTAACCACCCTTTTTACAGCCATTTAAAAGCAGAAAGGGACCAAATTTTATGATAAAAAAAAAAAACAACAACAAAACAATTCAAATTATAAACGTATCAGAACATGAATCGGGACACAGCACATCACGGGTTGATTTCTTACTGGTTTACCAAGAAACCCTCACACCTGAGAAATACCAAAACTTTACAGACTTTGAAGAAAGAATATTTGACACACTGCACAAATTCAGCTTGAATACCTTCATACAGCATCAGCATATAGTCTGACTTGTCACAAAATGGGCTCACAGGTATTACAGGAGAAAACCAGCATTTATATTTCATTCACACCCATCCATTAGTTATATATGGAGGACTAGGTAGGTACACTTGCACTGCAGCCATTTGTCTTTCTAATGGAAGGGGGCGGGGGGACTGCAGCGACGACAGGCAAAGAACAACTCTCATGCTCCTTTAATGGGAATGAATAAAGGATGAGTCGAGGCTCAGACACCAGGTTAAGATGCTGTTTAGCACCTCTGGCCCATCGCCCGGTGTTGAGCGCAGGGATGGAGAAAAGGGGATGATGATAGGTAGGGGGAGGACAAATGGAAGGATGAGAAGAAGACATCAGGTAAAATATCAGGGACAGATATATCACTGCCTGAACTATAGTAAGGGCCGTCTGCTAAATTCAGTGGACGCATTCTTTGAAGAAAGTGGTCGACAAAGGTGTGGCCTTTTATAGCCGTTGCAGACCTAAAGGCTAAATCAGAATGAGGAGGTCTGGCCTACAGAGAACTTTTGCTAAAGATCACAAGATGTCCCAGCCATTTCAGCTATGTTGCCTCGTGCAGTTCTTGATAACAACTTTGACAATTTTTTTCAATAGAATAAACTTTTAAAGGCTGTAGCTGTTGAACTGATCCTGAAACTTGATACTTAAGTTTAAAAGTTTAACTACTATCTGTGTTTCCAGTGTCACTGGTACACAGTGAACGTTAGGAGAGATATTAAAAAGCCATCTGTTGAATCCCAACCCCTGCCCCCTAAATAAGACCGCATTTGATGGAGCTTTTGTAATGGGACAGCCTAGTTGTGCCTCTGTGATGCAATCAGTCCTAAAATGTAGCTTCTGAAGGATGCAGGCCCTGATGTGGGACACAGCTATGGTATAAGAAGAGGATGGAGAACCAAAGAGCTCTGTGGCCAAATATATGGGATTCAGCAAGGAATTTGTCTCCATAGTAATCTCTAGCAAACTAAGGGGCAGTGAATCAGAGAAAGCTACTTGTTGACATTGAGTCTGTTTCCATACGCCTTCATAGAAGTCTGCTCTTTGATCCACCTTGGAAGAAAATGAAAGGCGCTGGAAGAGAAAAAAGCAACACAGGCAAGAACAGGGACCTGGGAGCATGGAAGTGAAGTGGTGCCGCAGGGATGTAGGAATATTCTGGTAATTTTCTGGAGAAGGTTGGGAAGGATAAATCGTAGTGGGACACCGTGCCAGAGGATCTCAGCTAACCTACCTGTTGACCTTATTGGTCAACAGATAGTTATTGTAGATGGGATAACACTGTGGGATGGCAATGGTGCCAGTCTGCTGTCTCAGACAGAGCTGTAATGGTTGCCACCTGCCTGGGGTTACAGCAAGCAAGGCTTCATGGTAGCAGCCAGCAGCACCTGTGCTCAACAGTCAGATCACCACATCAAAACCAGCCTGAAGGATTAGATGTCTACTGGGGGTGGAGTCGAAGGTCACCCTAAAGAAGCCACAGATAAAGAGGTGCTTTTCAAGATGCTTTTCTCCCTGCTCTGGGCCTAGTGGACAAAGGCCACAGGCAGCCGATTCCATTTCTTAAATGTGAAAAAGACGTTATCTTCAGCAGTGAACAATGAGTATAGGCAGTTCTACAATCACATCCAAGGTGATGCATCTCAATACATACACCGGAATTTTAATACACCACTCTGAAAAGGCCGTTCAACAGTAGAGCTACTAATACAACGAAAACTGTTAACTAAGTGTTTGTTTATAATGACAGCTATTCAACTTGGCAGCACTTGTTCATCAAAAAATATTGAAAAACTGAAGCAGTGTGAGCACAGACTTATGCACTTTCAAGCTTTCAAAGTCCAGGGAGTATTTCAGGAGCTGTGGGTGACGGCTGGTGCCATGTGACACGGTGTGAGTGTGCATCTTATTTTAGAGTGAGAGGTTGAGATAAAGTGTTAAAGGGAGGGGAGGGAGAGGAATGCTGAGCTGTTCTTGTGAGTCTCGATGCACAGTGGATGTCATCTCCCCACCCAGGTTAAATTCTTTGATTACAAATGCTGCCAGCTGATAGTCAAAGAGAAAAATCCCCTTTGTTGCCCCAATCCTGACAGATTACTCTGAGATATAGCCCACTTCAAACTGTAAAATTTGGTGTAATAGTTTGTCCTTTCCTTTCACTGATCTTGACACATTCAAAAGCACGCTCTCCTTCTCTCTTCTCCTTCTGTCTCCTTTTCTCTATCTCTCTCCCTCTCTCTCTCTGTGCCCCACGTAGCAGTTTATTTAGCTGCCATGTTTACATTCCTGTTCAGTCAGCCTCTCCCTGGGGAGGATGACTAGATCTGCACACTGTGGCTGAGCCTCAAGCTCTTTCTCAAGGCTCCAGTCAGTTATACGACGGTTACTACAGAGAGCAGTGACCAATACATAGACCTGTGCAGTCAAGACTTAGGCGTAAAACATATGCACATACAAATTACAAGTAAGCACATTTTAAAGAAAGTGTGAAAGATTAACTCTCCAACACATCGATCAGAAACCTGTCATCCTGCCACAGCTAGAATCACCTTTTTAATTAATTGAGAAGAAGTAAGAAAGAAATAAAGATAAGCTGAACACGATGTTGACCTCAGATGTTAAGCACAGTCTAAGTAACTGTGACTATGGGCGGGGCCAGAGTAGGCTAATTGGATGGAGCTACAGGACGTTGGGCGCTCAGGTCCCCGGCACTTCGCTGGCCTCATCATTAGACTGACTGGCTCCTGTGGCCTCCGGCAGAGTGCTGTCTGCACACCCTAATGACCGCTGACTCACTCAGCACGCAGCATCACTGCCACATTAGTCCAGCCCAGAATAGCCCCAAATAAAGAGCGATGAGAGGGGAGTGGGGATGTTAGGCGCCCATATAGTCTTACAAGACATCACTCTAGGCTACCTACAATTTTTTGGTTTCAGTACCATTTTCTATTAGTCTCACTGGACCTACCAAGTCCTGTTTGACAGGAGAGAAGTATTTAGGTATCTGCATGGATAAATTAATAGTCACTTAAATTGATTTCTTTATCTATTTATTTTGGGAGCTACTGTGATGACGAGAACAGTTAATTTTATAGTGTTGAGTGATGAGTTTTGGGCATAACTCAATCCAGTAAGTGAAGTTGCAATGATATGATATGAATAATAACCAGTCTCAATCTGTGATAAAGAGAGCACAGTTTATTTACTTTTTTCTCAAAGAGTGGCTTCTAGGAGAAATCACTGTGCCCAGCCAAGAAACAGTTCCCAACGAAACCCTCAGTAACAATGGAAATTGTTAATTATACATTCTGGTCTATGCATGGATAAAACAAAAGAGGTATAAAGATGCATTTTATAGGTGCTAAACTGTGGATTTGTTTATCTTTGGACAGAGCCTGGCTAACAGCTCTGCCTTACTTCCACTCTTTATGTTTTCTTGCTCGTTGTAGATTTGTATTTTTAAATAGAGACATGAGAGGGCTGTTGCTTATGAAAAATGCACAGCTCCTGCAAATGGCTGAGCAAAAGTGACTGAAATGAAAGTCAAATGCTGTGTGGAACAATACAGAGCCTGGTTCATCAGAAGACTATGGGTTAAATAGGCTGCAAAACCCACATGATGGCAGGACAGAGGAGTGCTCTGTGTTCAACAGACCACAGGGGGTAGGCGGAAGTGAGAGGGAGGGATGGAAACAGGGAGAGTTTTGTACTGTTGTCCTTCCAAAAAGAAGATAGCACTGAATCTGCTCCAGCAACACACCGTCCCAATCTAACTTGTGTAGGTGGGAAAATAAAATTCATTGGGATGATTGAGAGAATAAGTACAATTGAATTAAAAAAAAACCTAAATAAAAGAGGAGTAAAAGTTTATTTTTATGAATGTTCACCTACTCTATGGTCACTTGATGTGTGTGTCACAGTGAGAGAGAAACATGGAGTGTGTGTGAATGTGTGCAGGACAGAAAGAGAGAGGACACATCTGCTAGGGACTTTGGGACTGGGTGATTTCACATTCTGTCAGGAGAGAGAAAGAAAGACAAAGAGGGGGAACAAGTGTGAAAGATATATGGCATGTCTAAAATATACCAACTTAGTGCAGTATCAGCCAAAAATACTCCTCCGAACAACTCAATACTCGTATTGATTACTTTTGCACAGGTCTTATGCAACAGCACCACTTCAGTGTACAATTATGTTGAAATCACAGTGTACACGCCATGCTTTACACAGCAACCTGTGTGCCCTGTGGAGATGGAAAAGTAAACTCTTCATATGTGCCATAGGATTCTTAAATAAAACTGCACAATGTGAACTAATGGCCTTAAAACACTCAACTGTGCTCGCAGAGACATATTAATAGAGACAGAAGCAGGGAGAGCAGGAGGACATGGAGGGACATGGGCATGTTAAATGTTTGCAAGGTTCTGGCAAGGCCTCAACCATGGAAATTACTTAGTGATGAGTATTTGCACATGAATCTAGAGGTGATTCAGAACACCATGAAGCTGAGGTAGATGTCCAGTTAAAGAGCATAGAAGGGAAGGGAAGGGAAAATGGAGCTTAAGTGTTTGTGAAACACTTTCTGAGCAAGATGGAATCACCTCCACTCATCACTGCCCATCCCTCCTGTGCTCACCTGCTACTTCTCTTCCTCCTGCTCTTTGTCCATCATCAAGTCCTCCCCCTCCTTCTCTTCCATCATCTTCTCTTCTGAAACCCAACACAGCACCATTTCCACTGGGACTCTGATGCGAGCCCGGAGACGGCCACGCTTAATCGATAGTGCCAGGTTGCCAAGACAACCTTGATTTCCTGTCGCTGTTTTTCCGAGCGCTGGTGATTGTGCCGGGTGTCCGTTGCACCTGCCGCCCTCTCCTCCTTCCCCTCCTCCTTCTCTCCTACTGTCTCATCAAGCACGCCGTACCCCTTGCCTCCCAACCCACCCTCTTCATGCCATATAGCCATCATAGACAAAAAGGGAGACAGACATACAAAGGCAAAATTGATTAGACCCAAGAGGTTGACTTTGAAAAATCAAAACATAGTACTGAGTGTGAGGCCACATATATGTGTGCATGTTAATACATTTTAAACAAACACACACACGCACACCCTGTCATCCCTAACAAAAGCAAGCTGTGACAGCTATCACATCTACCTTGGAGGGTGATGTCATTGCACCTGGGGAGTGTTTAATATCAGCCCCCCTCCTCTATGCACACATTCACACCCACATACCCTCCCCCCTTGAGTCCCTCTACTACAGGAGGGGTTGGCACCTCCCGTTTTTTTTTTTTTTTTTTCATTAATGGAGAGCTCATTAATCGTGGCTGATAACGAGGACGTGGGACAGGAACATGATTAAGGGGCCCTCTCTCCTTTAGCTGGGCGCCCTTGGGAATAAACAGTCTAGAGAGTGTGTGTGTGTGTGTGTGTGTGTTCCTGTGTGGGCCGCATGTTAAACCAGGTAAAGGACACACACGCAGTGCTATCTCTAGGACATCTGTGGGATAGGATACTACACATTTTTACTTTTCACTGAATATAGACACAGTCACTTTAGCTACTTTAGTCCCAATGAACATTTTACCCACGCCCACCTCACCTTCCTCAATGTGTCTTCATCAAGGATTCCCTTAAGGCTACAGTTTAATCCTGAGTGAAATGGACTGGGGATTCAGAGAGAGGAAGTTGAGACTTAAAACTAATCTCTGGAGGTTTTCCTTTACTTTCAAGATGATGACACTTGAGCTCTGAGCACATAGCTATAAAGAAGAGATTTACTTTTTGGAAAAGAGGTATTCTGAAAGACTCATGTCAAAATATGAATATTTTGTTCTTTTGAAGGAACTGTGTTTGTGTGTCTTATCTAGCAATTTGTCAATTCAATAGTGTGTAAGACTGAAATGGAGTCACATTAGTTGCTAGAGGGAACATTATGTATGCCAGACTGGGACTAATTTCTCAGCGTCCAGCATGCTGTAAACTATGAAATTGTTGATTATAAGTTAACAGAGTAATGTGATTTTCTGTTTGCCAGCCTGTGCTTTTCTGCTGTGTACATGTGTGTGAGTGCTTCAGCGTGCATAGACATTCACATCAATTCTCCTGTTTTGTTTGACTCAAGATTGATCTGTTTCAGCGTTAAATGTCACTGAGACACATGTAAACAGTTTCACTGGAGTTCAACTCACACTGAAGGAGAGTTAATGCTATCCTCAACAGAACAGTTTGACGCTTTCATGAAAGCGCTGCAGCAATGTAGTACAGACAGTTCAGATTTGTGACTATTTACAGTTATTGAAAACACACATACCTTGACAGGTAGTTATGATTAAAGCTTAACTATTGTTTAACGACAAACGCTCATTAGATTTGTGTGATTGTCAATTCAAGTTCTATTGTAAGCGAAATTATATATACCATACCTACATGTGCATTGTAGACCGCAATACACTATGTTAAATTATAGCTGGTATAGATTACAAATACTTAAAATAATTGAAGTATGTTTCTATCTTATCAATTTCGATCTGACTTTCAATTTTAATGGATATGACTGCCAAGAGATCACATGCGTACATCCATAAGATTTTTGTAATTCAACCTTACATTACATACATCCTTACACACATTAAATCTACTCTGGCTGGACAAGGACCCTAATCCCCTCTCAACATCCATGGAGACAAGCAGACAGTAATCCTCTATATTTGTGTATTAATAGCTGGAGTCTCAACGGGGGCCTTTCTATGTATCGTGATGTATGTTTTATTAGGTGGTTAATCTGCTTGTCGATCACTGGGTCTGGTCCTTTTAAACCTGGGTTTTAATAAAAACACAGTCAGCCCTGCCTGAGGGATAAGCTCCCCAAGGACAAGGGGGGAAATGTGCTTGCGTTCAATAGACTCATCATAAACAATAACCAGCTTTACATCAATGTTATCTGTCATGGGGCAATACAATTATTAGGTGATGCTCTGCCCTGGGCTTCTGCCCCATCCTTAGAAGAAGGCCAGATGATAAGGCCTGACCCAAATGTAAGCCTTCTTGCTCGTCACCATAATGCATTCATTCAATCAAGTCTAATGCTATTTCAGGATGTACATTAGAATCATTGTGTGTCTATAATAACCCACAGTGCCCCAAGAAATCACCCCTGCACTCCTGAGGAGTCGCCTCCCTGACGCTCCTGAGGAACAGACTTTATTAAAAGCAGATACCACCAGCAGCGTACAGAGGAACACAGAGGTGAGATTCCTTTGGATCTGAATCACGTTGAAGTTGTATGCGCACCTCTCAGCCCGTCTAGACGCTGTGTCACTGCCACACCCTCTGGACATCTGTCCTGATTCAATACATTCATCAGACGGCCATTCGATTAGAAGGGCACTGCTTTAAATTAGCTGTCCACTCACGGATAGAAATAGGCTGGACATGATCACCGTTACAGCCAATGTCCTTCTTGCTTACCAGTAGTCTTCAGTCACCAAGATCTCAATGGCATCTGTAATCAGCAGCTGTCGCCAACTGCTGATGTAATTAAACTGGCCGATTTGTATGATTCCCACTTTAAGTGATTGCGCTCTAATACAAAGGTATGCGTCATGGGAGTACAGGCAGTTTTATGGTAAGCATCAATCAAAGTGACTACCACTGCGTAAACAAACAAACAGCTTTTAAACATCTGGTTGGGAGAGACAGAGAGTGGGGCACCCTAGGGAGATGTAGTTTTCCTCTGAGATCCGCTGATTAGAAGGAAGGATGGAGGGAAGGACAGAAAATGAAACAAAAAAGCAGAGGAGAGAGCTTCAGAGACAGTTCACACTCGGGTCAGAATTCAGGTGGGGGTCAGGAATGCACTCACTAACCATGCTTAACAACCTGAGCCACACAAACACACTGAAGCACACACAAAGACACAAATAACATGGCCTTTCAATGCATTGCAGCCAGACCATGTGACTCTCACAGGGTAATCTCATGGGAGCATCCCCCACCCCTGATCTCCCTGATGGACTGTAACAACAGGAAGTCAGTGTGGCCTGCAACATCACACAGCACCACACCTACAGATAACTGCTGCCTCTCTCTCACATGCACAGCACACACAGAAACATTTGGGCCCATATAGAGAGACACATATGCAACACTCCTGCGCTGCCTGTCATTCATACATAACATTAACGGCAGCCATTTATCAGCCATCACAGTTAAGACTAGTTTAATCCTTCTAAAAGTGTGCTGTGTGTCACTGAAGAATCAATGGCACGGTGCCCACTGCTGCTGGCGTTGGTGGCGAGCGAGACGCGCTGCAGCCTGGCACTGAAACAAGGACAGCCCAAGGCTGGCAGGGGGTGAGCTTTTCAGTGACTGAATAGCCCTTGTTTATCTAGGTCCCTCTGGGAAGTCAGGACACTGCAGTGAATAGGAGCCAGTTAGCAGAGATGGCATAATAAGACTGGGGCGGTAAGAGGGGAGGGGGTCATTGAAATTCAGCGCAGGCCACTGTCAAGACAAACCACCCTTGCCAGCTGTGGCAGCAACTCAAAGGGGCGAGGAGTGATTTTAAAGGCTGGGGTTTTGGGCGAATAACAGAACATTAAGTAATCAACAAGGTTTACTGTGCCACTACTCACTAAAAAATGCCTGAAACTCTTTCTATAAACAAACAAAAGAGTCTAATTTAGGTCCAAAACTTCCTCAAATGACAATGACGTGACAGGAAGACAGGACCGTCTACAGGCATGTGTGTCATACTGTGCTAAGGCACTCTGTGCTCTTTATGAGTAAGTCAGAAGTGACTGGAAGCCACTGGGTAGACGGTTTGCAGTACTCCTCAGCACTATTTCAAAGTCTCAGCTGAATACTGACGCGCATTACAGGAAAAAAGTAGACCTTTGGTTGCCGGGCTTACCCTTCAATTTACAGAGCAAAATCTTTTTAATGTGTCTGAAAAGAGAGGCTATTTTTCTTTGCCCTCTGTGTGGCGTGAAACAGCCTGGCCTGCATCTTAGCAATAGTGCAGATTCTTTTGCCAGGATTTTATGTTTTCTGTCCCAGTTAGTGGTCTCTGCAGCCCCTGATGAGGAGCCTTAAATAGGCTGTCACAGGTGCTGGAAGGCTGGGTGAGTAAGGGAGGCAGGAGGTGGCCTGGATGGGAGCAGGACCGCAGGAAGCCTCTTGTTTTCACAGAGATAAAGGGCTTTCAGGTTGCATCCTGGGCCGTAATCTCTCACACACTTCCTGGTTTTGTTCACAGTGAGGCAAGAGAAAATGACAAACTAACCTTCGCCCCGAGAAGCTGATCGATAGCTTCTGATGAGACAGGATGTGTGCCTCACATTGGTGGATTTGAAAACCATAAAATGGCAAAGAGACAACCCCAATTTTATTTTGAGCTGTGTTCATTAATAGTCCTTGATTTATGGGTTCATTTATTCCAAGTGCTGGTTCATTACTCATGATGATTATAAAAGTGTGCATATAATTTCTTTCCTGACCTCTTCATTTGCTTTTAGAGCATAATTAACATTGTTCCAAGCTCTTACAGCCTAATTACAGAAAAGATAATGCTTGCTTCCTTCGAATTTGAGTTCCTCCTCAACCAGTCACTTAGCGCTGGCCTTGTGTTTAAAAAGATCCATTTACCAGAAATTTGCATGAAAGGGGTTTATTGAAAGTCAGCACTGAGGAGGTCCACCAACTTCAGAAGAGCAGGCAACACATTCACAGATTCATGTAAAATATGTATCACACATTCCTCTCTTTTTATCCGCTCTCACATTTTCTTTTTCTATTCTGACCATGTCCTTCTTGAGAAGGCCAACATTTGACCATGCGCCACACCCTGTGCTCCTGCCAGAGGAAACTTTCAATCTCTCCCTCCCTCCCTTACTCCGGCTGTAGCTCTGGCTCACTCATACTTTTGTCAGGTGTTATTTATGAGTGCTGTATAGCTGAGTTGTTGCATGCCTACAGCACCTGCTGGCTTTGGAGCCAAAGCAGCTGCCAGACAGAACAGAAGAAAGCAAGAGTGCGAAAAAAGGAAAAGATACATAGGACTAAAGATGGAGCCAGAGAGTGAGACAATTAATGAGAAAGGGAGAATTAGACGGTCAAAGAAGGAAATTGGCAGTGAGCTCTCGATAGCTTTGTTGATGGCATTCAGCTAACAAGGCTCACAAGTAATGATGGTTGTTATGATGGGGACAGTAGAACAAAACAAACAAACAACTGATGAGCAAGAACTAATTAATGGTGTCGCTCAACTTCAAGCATGATCAATTAAGGGCCGTGCTTCATTGACTTACAGGCAAATGCTCCGGCGCCAGTGTAACAAGAGAGGGCAGGGCCCTGTCAGCATGAGTAAGAGGACGGATGCACAAACGCCTGGTTATAGATATTCAAATGGTATCTACTCCTGTCCCTTCACTGTGCACTGCACACACATTACACCCACACACGTTTATGGAGTGTGCTCTGGGAGGCCCCAGTGTGTTTTAACTGTAAACACCTGAACGCTGGTTGCAGTGAGCTGAGCCAGGACAGGTGGGCTGAAACAGGTCAAAAGTCACTGGGGAATTCCTGCTCCCAATCAGAAACCATGAGTTAAAAAAAAAAAATGCACTATGTACTTTGCTCTGTGGTCTTCTATGGTGTGTGTTAAAGGAAGTTTCAGGGAGACTGCTTAACTGTATTGTATAGATCAAATCTAAATGATTAAACAGCAGCTATGCGTTAAAGCAGGGCTGAAAAACGGGGGAAATAAAAGCAATCGCAGACATAAATGCATTTCTCAAAAACACCCACCAGGCCCGCAGAGGCCGACACACACAAAAGATTTGTATGCAAACGAAACACTAACATGGTTAAAAATACAATAAACTCTTTGCTCTTATTACTGTGGTATAGAATGAAAAAAAAGCTTTTATCTGTTTTGCTTCCAACCTTGTTACTCCTCTAAAGACACAGTGAGAGTTTAGTCCAAGCTTCATATAAAGCTGTCATTTACATTTGCTGATGTGTTTTTCATTTAAGACATAATGTAGATGCCCCGTGACCCGGAAATGGAAAAACAGTAGAAGATGGATGGATGGATAATATAGCTGCTTTCTCACAAAGGTGTGTCTTGGCTTGGCTGCCTCCTTAGGTTAGGTCACACTAGTTGGATCATGGGGAGCTCAACAAACTTTCACGGGTTAAATGGGGCGATGCGGATGCTCCATGCTTCCCTCGCTTCTGCCCACCCTCTGTTTTCAGGCTGGCCATTCTCCTCTCGTTAATCCGGTGTGGATGTTTATCCATGTTGACATTCAGCATAGTGGCCAGCCTTCTCTCTGACTAACAAACAGGATGACTAAGGTTTTTTTATTTATTTATTTTTTCATAGGGGCTGTCACAGGGCTAGTCTGGCCCTGCTCAATGCACAGGCTGGGGGGAGAGAAAGCTCTCGATTTGTTAGTCACTGCAGCCCATGGGACCACTGGGATCAGTATGTGAATATGAATGTGTACCCCCTCAGGAGTGCCATTATCAGTTCTGTGTGCTATGGAGAGGAAAATCAATATGATCATCATAACGGGCTGGCAAAGCGCCAGCCACTTGGCTGTGTTCAAAGCACAATACATGGCAGCAGATTAATCATCTGATGTCATCAAATTTTATTCCTGTAGACAGAAACTATACTAGGACTATAATAAGGTCAAGCACGGTCCGGTGTTTGATAGTTAAAATTTTTTTTTTATATATATCTATATCTATATAGATATATATGACAAGATGACGGGTCAGGTGGGCCGAGTTGATGCTAACACAGAGGTTTGAGTTTTTGCCACTAAACACAAGCTACCTTAAGTGCCCCTCACTGAGCCCGCCTTCTGTTTATTGTGTCAGTCCAGTTTCTTTCATTAACCGCTCCACTGAGGACCACAAGGAGGGGAGGGCATAGATGGGCGGGAAGGGAATGAAGAAGGTAGTGGTGATGATGGGGGAGTAAGGAGGGGTCTTCAGACAGATCCAAAGTGTCTCAGTCACTTAGCCCCTAAACACACGACTGAAAACACACATCAACGGACAGCATTGAGCGCACACAATATTTACTTCCACCAGGATGGCAATTTAGAGGTAATCTCTCCCTTGAGTGTACACACACTGCTAGAGAATATTATTTGTCAGCCCCACACCTGTCCAAGAGGGAACAAGAAAAAAAGAAGTCATAAGGTTTAAGTCATCTTGCAAGCACACCTGTGTGTCCATGACTCAAAGCTTCAGGAGAGGAGAGAAGGATTTTCTACTCAGTTAGCTTACATGACAGTGAACTGAGCTCTCCTCCCTATGCTGTACTGCCACAAATACCTGCCTATATCACCTTCTGCATCACTTTCAGTGTTTAGGTTCAAGGCTATATGAGATTTTGCACACTAACATCAGACATGCGAGTGTGGATGCTGTTCCACATGCAGGCAGCTGCGGTGCTTATTAATGCACCTAAATGATCTTTGATGCAGGTGAAAAGCAGCACATGCTGCTTTTTTGGGGGACAACATTTTGCTCCAGAGCAACCGTTACATTTTTGTTCAGTTCACTGAGCTGACACGCTGCTACAAGCTCCCACCGCCTCATCCTTGTGTTACCCCCTTACCCCTTTCATCCCACCCTCCAAACTCAGCAACTCCAGATATTTTTGTCCTCTCAGGAACAGTGCTGGCCATCTGTGGATGGCTGCGTCATCATCAGTTAGGGAGCCTCCAAGGCACGCGGGCCCCATCACATTGTCCTGTCATGCAGATGTAACCCTCCTGGCCCATGCTGGGGATTCAGGGGAACTCCTGCCTCCTTTGCCAGATTAAGCCTTCTCCCTGACATTAAAACAGCGCACTTGGTAGCACACATTGCCACTTAAAAATACACAGGACAGAAATGCCACCATAATGCGTCTGTGTTAGCGTTAGGGTGAGCAAGCATGACGCAGACCAAAGCCACATTTCCAAGACAAAAATGTCACACACAGTGTTGCAATGCAGGCCCTTGAGAGCCCGAGGGCCGCGTGAGAGAGGGATTTGATGAATTCTGCAAACGTTCCATGGATTCCTCCCTCGCAGGGACCTTTGGGAAAAGAATGGGTCATATGCAAATGGCATGCACAGTATGGAGGAGAAGTTTCCCACAAGCCGAGTGTGAAAAGGGCTCTCCCTCCCCATGCCGGGCCCGCTGAATGGGCCTTTTCTTTTGCCACTGAAAGTGTATGAGGTAGAGCAGGCAAACTGCAAAGGTAACTAGGCTCTTTCTCCTCAGGCTTTCTCACTAAAGCCTGAACACACAATGGTTCATTTAAGCATTCAGCCACACAAACCCCAATAAAGCACATCCAAGCGCAGTTAAGGGGGTTACTGAAACTGACTCTGGGTTTAAAACCCCTTCTTTACCTTTTTATAGGCTAATGCTCTCAGCCTCCATGGGAGCAGCTAATCATTAAGCTGCCTTAACAGAGGTAGGAGTGAGGTTGTACATCACATCATTTTAATTCTGCTTAATAGTCAGATGAGGACAAGCCTTTTCCCACCCTGATGGACGTGTTGAAGCATGAAGCCCAGCTGGAAGCACAATTTTTTTATACTCAGGTGATAAAAAACAAGCAGTACACAAGTTAATACTTTATTGTCATTTGCTTTGTGTCAATCTATGTAGCATAAAATATACCAGCTTTGAATTTTAAAATCCATATAGGTCTGTCCGAAAGCTGCCATATGTCTCATGCTTTTCATCCACCAGCACCAGTCCCTTTTCTCACCAACCCCCCCCCCCCCGACTCCACAGGGAACATGGAGCCCACAGTTTAAGGGGTCAGGGAGGGATGGATGGAGAGATGGAGAGAGCGGAGAAAAAGTAACGCACCCCCAGCTCCTCTCTTCCCCTTTCATTGAACAGACTTAAACACAAACACAATTGGACATGCTGGAAGCCTCACAATGGAATCGGGGGTGGGGGGGGTGAAGTCATACTCTAGGCACGCATGGGTGCCCAGGTCAGGGGGCAATCAACAGCACCCCTGGCTACTGTGTCTTAACCCCCACCCTCCCTCTGAAATAAAAAAGGGCTTGCTCTGGAAGGAGGAATGAGAGGGAAGAGACAGAGAAAGAGAAAGCGGAGGCAGGGGGATTTTCTTCTTACTTGGCACTTTCAAATGAAGCTGCTGAGGAAGTTGGTGAAAAGCAGTGAGATAAATGAAAAATTTCCTCCTCTGCTAAACTCTTCACACAACAGGGGTGGACCTTTTAAATGTAAACAGATGTCTTTTAAAGAACTGAAGTGGCATGAGGACGTACAGAGCCAAACCCCACCTCCTCGAAAAGCCTTCATCATAGCCCACAACATTGCTTGTCTCACCAAACAAACTGTAGCTATTGTGAAATCATTATTTTTTTATTATTTTACCACAAACTCACAGCATGTGGTTGTATTCTATAGTTTCTAGACAGTGTGAGTGAGTCCAGGGCACTAAGTATAGTGTAAGTGTAATTTTACCAGACCAATAAATACGCTCTTCCACATTACATGAGTAGTTGCCAAGTGCCAAGCCCACAAACTCATTTTCCTTATTTGATGCATGATTCATCAAGATGCAAGTGTAATTGAGAGCAAGTCCCAGAAAGCAATAGATGAGGTGCTGTAAAATAAACAGAAATCCTGGTTACCTTTATGCACACTCATTTCAAATTGTCTGCACAACACTGACTCCAGCACCCGAACATGGGTACAAAGCTGTCCCAGCACAGCCCTGTTTATTTTTGCAAAGAATGTTAATACTGGGTGCATTCCTCTATTCCCAAATTGCTGTGTTGAATTACCGTTGCATGGAACTGCTCCTATTCCTAAGGGGAGCTGATTGGGGAGAAGTGACAAAGGAAGCTGTAGTATCCTACCGATTGCAAACACCTGTCATCCTGCAGGCTGTTAACACCTCTCTGTTTACAGCGGGGAATGTAACTCACCTTGATCTCAGCCCCCCTTGCTACCCAAGACATGGCTAAGCCACTGCCCATAATAAGATGGGCACAACTTGAGGGCTTACATAATTACCAGAGTCCATGTAATGTATTTCAGGGTTTGTTTGTTTTTTTTTAACCTTTGACAACTATAACCATGCCTATGATGACGTCAGTCTGTTAACTTTACAGGGGAAACCCTTCAAAATACAGAGAAGTTGATTTACAGGACAGATCAGCAGCCTGGGCTGAAGTGAGGACTTCAAAGCTCACCTTGACAGCCCTTTGAAGCAAACAGGCCGAGGTAACGGGACACATCTGTTAAGTTATGGGCGGGACTTTAAATATCGACGGGGACGCGTCAGCACTGAGAAAAGTTTTAGGAAATCCCGTTAAGATAAAGAGCGAAGGCAGCAAATTACAGGTAAGACATCTTCAAGTGTCTCTCCAGAGAAAGAAAGACTTCCCCTCTCTGACAAGGCAGAAAAAAACCCCACAGCTTGACAGCAGGACCGTTATCTGAGGTGTGTCCACACCTATATATTTAGTGGCACACGCGCTCCAGGGGGGGAGCGTGAAGCCCAACACACACATATATAAATATATATATATATATATATATAAATATATATATATATATATATATATATATATATATAAACAAAAAAAGAAAGAAATCAAGAAATCAACTCATTACGCCAATCAAGCAATCAGTTGTTGCTCTACCGACTAACTAACAATCGAGTTTTCCATCCTGTTTTTGATGCAACACAGAATAAGGCCGAATTTCCAGTTATAGCCCAGTTCCTCTCAGCTACACTGGGTGGCACAACACACGATCGCGGACGGGTCATACACAAAACATGTTGCGACTTGCTTTCCCCTTATAATAATCTGAATGAGCAGAGGCCGTGTTAAACTGTCGCTCTACGGAATCACACGGAAAGACGAGGCAGGAAAACTCTCATCAACAACCCCCCCCCCCCCCCCCCCCCCCCCACACACACACACACACACCCTCCCCCACCACCACCACCAAAGAACAAAAAAACAAATAAACAAAAACTGACATCTTCTTTCTAAAACCCAAACACGTGTTATACAAAGAGGGGAGAATTCAAAAGTCCGGTCTCGGGGAGAATCCTGGGCTCTACTTTCTGACAATATAAACAATATTTTCACACCACAGTAAGGCGGAGTGAAAGCCCGGCACATCGAAACCAAGAAGCGCAGAAAACGAAGCCACTTGTGTTCTTGGTAAACAGGCGACGAGAGAAGAGAAAAAGAAAATAAAGACGGAGTGTGTTTCGAGCTTCGCTAGAGTCCAGCGGTCCGACCAGAATCAGAATTCCCAGCGCGCGACCTGAGAGTATCCGCTGTCCTTATATGGACTGCGCTCACAAACAGCGCGTGAGATATCCCCAGTTCCCCGGAACCTCGGTCACCTCATCCATGTTCCTGCTGAGCTCCCCGCCGGCACCTCACCATCCGCGGCCACGGCACCCCGGCAGCCTCCGCTGAGAGCTGCGGAGCCGAGGCAAGTTGGAGGGTGACGGGGGCAGGGGGGGTGACGAGAGAAATACTCAATAGGCGCTTCAGTACAACAGCACGCATTCCCCCCGTGCCTGTGTTAAAACATTATAAAGATGTCGTCGTTAATGAAAACCTCATTTTAAACTTTATATCAGGAGGAAATTAAAGCTGGAAAAAGAAATGCGTTTTGTCAACTCTGGTTAGTGCAGCAACAGTGTCCTGTCGCTACCTGCTACGAGTGAGCCCAAGAAGGAAAGAACAAACCCAAACAGTTGTTTTCCATGTGTTGAAAAAAAATAAAAATAAAATCACGTCTGGGACAGTTTGGGCTAAAACACAAGCACATTTAATGTTTTTAAAACTCAAATTGTGGGAGACAAGCCGTCTGTCGAGGTCCGCAATAACAATCAGCCTGTTCCTCCACTAAACAGGTCCGAGTTTGGCGGTGGGCTCAAAAACTCGACATGATCCAACTATATCAATGAATGTGGAGTCCATAAAGCGGGACAAAGTGTATTAAAGTGAGCGAAGAGCTAAAAAGTGGAGACAAAAGCGGATCCACTTATCACAGGGTGAGGTGCGTATAACGGTCTCCGGTGCAGCGGACCGCTAGGCGGAGGGAGAGACGCGACCCAGGTATAACGGTACACCACATAGGGCTGTAATACAGCGCTCACTTGCTACTTCCCAGCACTTTCTGTTGCTAAAAACTGCACTTGCGGGCTGACAAACTTTTCGCTGAAATTACCGGGAGACGGCACAGCCTCTGCGCTGTCTCCCCGAGAGGAAAGCTCGGCGTCGGAAGTACTTTTACTCACCGTTGTTCCTCTTCGGGTTCGCCTGCTTTCTGCGCTTATACCTGGGGCCATCCGCCATGATCCTTTCGTTGTGTCTAAATGCTGCCGGAGAGTCACCTCCTCTCTCACCCCCTCTCTCCCCCCCCCCCCTCCTCCTCCTCCCTCCCTCCCCTTCACCTCCCCTTCTCCGCACCTGGTTTACGACACTCTCAGCTTTACGACATCACCTTCCCGCACCTCCCAGACCTACGTTGCCAATAGAGTACTCACTAGATCTGGGAAGTGAGGGCGATGACCGTATGTGTGATGTACCTGCCCAGCCTATTTGTAATGTGTGTTGCGCTCACAACACATGATGCACTCATTTAGTTCTGCTTTTTACTCTGACAGACAAAAGGTACAAGCCCAGGTGATCAGGGCGTGTGCTAGTTTGCATTCTTTTCAACCTCATACATGATCTGTTATATTTCTTCCTGCTTGTTTACCTAAAAACAATGCCAAGTGGATTTTTTTCCAGTTATTTAGTTTATTTAGTTTATTTTGTCTAAAATATAATTATGAGACAGTAAAAATGTATTTAATTTAGCACCACACAATTTATCTGTTTTTTCATTTGGGTTCGTTGTGATATGATGAGAACCTTCAAATATTACATTATTCTACCTAACGTACCTTGACCTAACAACCTGTTGTTTGTGTGCTGTTTGTGAGGCACAGTAGGATAGCAGCGCAGATGACAGACCGTGTGTCTGAGTGTGTGTTTTGTGTGAGACAGAGGAAGAGGTCATGAGACTGTCATCACTGATTCAATCCTCCACCTAAAGAAAGACCCTGCTGTTCTCCCGAGTCGAGCTCACTGCAGCCGTGATGAAGAGGACACGGACATGCCAGCACAGTCAGCAGGTTCAGACTGCGTCCAATCAGACCTAAACCCAAGTGTATGTACACACACAACCACACACTCACAAGCTCTCATATACCAGTTATCACAGTGGGCTCTGAGTAAACAAAAATGAGAAATCCAGGATCACATGTTTGAGGTAAATTCTTCTGGAAATTTGTAGTGTCAAAACAGATTAAGTTTATAAACTCAGCACAGAGTGAAATAATGTTGAGGTCCCATGGCATGCAATTATAGGTCAGAGGAGCAGCAGTTGCTGCAAGGCTGCGGCTATTCTTGAATCAGATGACTGTAAGGTTTCTGGTGCCTGGGCCTCTGGTATGTTAGATGTTGTCATCATTCAGTCTATTGTGACAGTGTAACCCAGTTTTTCCTCAAGTTGGGTGTCCTGTGTTGACAAAGAAGACTGTTAAATGAGGCTCTGATCTCTGTAATTCCTGGAAGTGATTTAAAGAGCAAGCAGAAGTTACCTTTGGAAGACAGATTTGGATTACATTCTCCAAAATGTCATCTTTTAACCATACACTAAATTTGACACACATTTCATGTCAATCTCTTTTTTTTGGCTCTTCTAACAAACTCCTAATTGCTGGACAATCAGCTTATCATTCAGCTACATGTGACAGCTTGTATACACAGGATGGCAGATTTCTGGGGTGAATAATTCAGTAGCAGCAGAGCTGCACAGCTCTCAGGGCAGGCTGCCCAGACAGAGAGTAATAGCTTTAGCATAAACAACACCTCCAAACTTGCTCCAGGTGGCCTCTTCTACCAATAGACAGCCTGTCTAAGAGGGACAAGGGGTGGGTGCCCAAGCTCTCTCTCGCTCTCTACCTTCCGTGATGAAAAAGGCCCCACAAATAGTCTGCATCAGCAAAGATCAATGATGAGACGCTCAGCTAACCATGCGGTTGTAGCGGCGCTCTCTTGCACACTGAGCCTGGAAAAATAAGATGCTTGCTATCCAATGGAAAGTCCAATCTTTCCCATTTTCCTTGGATCACACTGGTATTAGCATGAAGTCATTTTTCACCGTCTGTGGAAAAGAAAAAAAAAGAATAACAATTATACGACCACTACTAATACGAAATAGCCCAAAGACATCTCTGATGTGTTTCAGAGCAACTGGACTTAAACACGGTGATTTATTTTTTCTGGCAAAACTCTGTGTATTTTATTTCTGGGGAAAATGCGAACTACACAGAGCTGGTTAAGTTATTAGACACATGCAACCGTTGTGATGATCCATATGTGATTTGGATGAAAGCAGGGTCAGGGGTCAATTACACGACATTAATTTAATTTGAGAAAAACATCCGCTTCTCTATCAAACTATTACCTCAGCTATTAAGTCAGAGCCACTTCATCATACCCGCAATGAAGACAACATTCTAGTGCTGTTCACCTGAATAATGGTTTCAGAAACCAAAAAGCCAAGATGTTGTTGGAGCCATAAAATGTAAGGTTGACTCTTGCTCCTCCTATGGGGAGTTGAAACTGAGGGAACAGAGAGGGGGGAGGGAGGGATAAGCAGCCATCCTACACTACATTAAGGGATCATGCTGCTCCCTGAAAATGAGTATTGATCCTCTTAGGTCCAGGATCGTTTAGGAGATTAAAGGTTGAGCTTCATGGTAGTCCACACAGGACCAGGGGATCAGCTCGGTGGGATAGCCGAGCCAAAGCAGCCTATCTGCGAGTGAGGAAAGAGGGGCTGGTGTGCAGCTCAGCGGGGAGGTGGCGGTGGGGCTGCTCTGTCCCATACATTCAGCCACAAACCCACTTGCTCTACTGTGCCATCTGGGCTGATCAGCTAAGAGAGTCAGCTGAATGTCTCTGGGTCAGAAGAGTGGAAAAGAGAGAGGATGAAAGGGTGTAAAATAGAAGCTCTCTTAGAGGGGTTCAGAGGCAGATTCTTAGAGGCAGGCAGGATGGATGGAAAGAAAACAAGCAAGAGCAGAGCAGCAGAGCAGAGGAAACGAGAGTAGTAGAGAGGAACAGAAAGTACGAAAGGAGGACGGCGGAAAAGGTACACCCTGCCCTACTCCAAGCAGAGAGAAGCAGGGGGCAGTGGCAGTGATAGAAAGAGACACAGCAAAGACTAAACTGCCTAATCTCTCCCAAGAGACGGCAGCTAAATGTGAGGTCCTCCTCCTCCCCTTTCCACACAGACCGCCAACCCCCACACAATACCATCACCACCGTTGTATTATGCTCAGCTGCAGTCAAGGCTGTTATCTAGCCACTGAAAACATACGTGCGCATACACACATATGAATGCACACACATGCACACCTACAATCACACTGTGAAAGTGCTCAGGTGGAGCCCACAATGCAACTGATACTGTGAGAGGAGAGGAGATCTATTTCAGCCTAGAAGTGAAGCGCACACGGTGGTAAAAAGCTATGAGAGTATAAAGTCTGCTTCTTTTAACAATCTGGCTTTTAGGAAACAAACAGATCCTGGTATAAGCTTGAGAATTTTCACGTCTCTCTCCACAGGTCAAGCTAACCCCTTAGAGGAAAATCCTAAAGCAAAGATCAGCTGAAGTATTCATCATTGTTGAATGCATTCTGTCAGAGTTCGAAACACAACAATGCCATGTTTTGAAGACTAGATGTCAATCTGCTGGTTTTCCCCCAACAAAGCTGAAATATTTTCAAGTCACTTCCGTCTTCCTCCATGGATTTTTTTCTTGAGAAAGGAAGTGGCTGAAATGACTGAGCCACACCTCAAACATAGTTAGTCAGGAGGAAAGGTGAGCAAGCAGGAGCCCTGGTCAGACCCAGCGCCAAAGCAGTGTAACACTCTTCTTTTATTGAAGGGCACAACAGATTTCAATCATCGATTATTGTCAAAGTTTGTCTTTAACAGAAAGCTTCTTAATAATCTGAGAAAAGCATATTTTCTTCACTATATTTATTTAACAGCTAGCAAGTTGTGTTACACATTAAATATACCCATTTGTTTTTATAATATCATGCATTGATTTGTATGAAACTACCAAAGAATATATGAAGTAGTTGCTTAAAATGCTGCTTATACATTAATCTAACAGTAAGAGCACTATTGTCTAATGAGGATAGTGACATAATTACATAACAATCACATGGTCAGTTTTTATGCATTGAGTAGTTTGTTGTTTTTTTTTTTCATTTCTGCAGGACATTTACTTGAATGACAGATCCAAACTCTTCCTGTTCCACAGTAATTACCAGACACATTGCAACGTTTCAGTTTTTGAGAGGCACATGCAATTACATAACTTCAGCTGGCACGCAGACCCAGCAGGCCCTACTAACTCTGTAGTAAACATCAGTGTCTTTTTTTTTCTCGCATTAGAATTGCATGACCCTAATTAGGGTGGCATTACAAAATGTTTCATGCCAATTCAAAACAGCTTCAGTGTCATCATCAGGGTTATTTTGTCAGACTTTACAAACATTATAAGTGACGGCCTGAACAGGGCTTCCATTCACTACCATATGGATCTTTATTTGTGGGAACTCAGCAATAAGAATTTCCTTTATTTAATTTTCTGACTTTTTTGTTCCTTCACTCGATGACTCAAAAATCAGGATTAGATAATAACTCTTGAGAAGACCTCTCTGATGCTCAGAGTTACACAAACAAACATGAACTCCTCCTCCGCTCCCATGATTCCACAGGGGTGGGTGGCCACGGGGCTGAGAGCTCCTGACCTGTGGGTGAACGTAATGTTGCCTGTCTACAGTGCTGGCCAAGATATATACTTGTTTTGGCTAAGGAGACTTATGCGAGAGTTTATCCTCCACATATGCATGCACATAGAAATTAATGCATCCACAGAACCTCCAGAGCAGTGGCTGGGCTTGACACAGTCTTCTCCCTCCACTTGTGACTGTCAAAGGGAGACAGTCATCCTTTGGAAGCACTGTTTAAATTTATACTGTATTCATTGGAGCGCCTGTTGCGTTTTACTGTTCATTTGTCCTTGCGGCTGGAGCAGTGTTCTGCTCTGTTTGGATGTCAAACTCAGCCTGTCAAGACATTATTTTTGGAGGCATCTTCTTTCAAAATTGAAACCAGTCTGTGGTGAAATAACACGTGTGAATGTGCAGAATGATATTTTGCAGTGACAAGATGATGTTCATTTTATGAATCCGGTTATCGAGTAAAGATGTTGTTAGACTTTATCCGAAGAAAAATTGCACAATTCCTGCGTGCGAGGAGGTGAAGTTGCATACGGAGGTTATTTTTTGTTTGTTTTTTTACCGTTCAGATGTTGTTTTTAAATCTGTAAAATGTGTCCAGGTTTTGAGACATCTGAACAGAAATGCGTTGGGTGCTGATAGCATCACAAAAAGATGCGACTGTGAACAATTCGATGTAACTAATTTATCAGAAATTAGAACCTCAGTGTCGTTTACTCTTGCATTCAATTATTCCACAATTTTTTGGCAACATTGGGGCAGCAGTTAAATACGCCATCTTTTTTAAATTTCTTCTTTGGACAAGTTGTAATAATTAATTCATTTTGTTTAACCTGTTTTCTTTTGATGAAAAGTTAGAAGAAAAAACTGGGCTGGAAGCACATGTACAGGCCTTGTGCTCTGCCGACCGCCACTTCTTTTGCTATGATGTCAGATTGAACCATTTCTTTGATCCCTTCTCAGATGCTGACTCATTTGTGGAAGAAGTCATTTGTGACCCAAGCAAGCAGCAGAACTGTTAGCATAGGTAGCGTATTGGCTCAACAGAATACTGAAATCATCCTTTCAAAAAAAAATGTTTTCTCTTTGTTCACTTTTGCCTGAATTCGGTTAATATGTGCCAATTCCCCCAAATCAAGATATGAATCTATCTCATTTCCATTACAAGGCAACACATCTGAAACTGTGTGGTTATATAGGTACAATGGCGAGGCATGCGAGGCATGATGAGTGAATAGTGTGTGGGTGGTATATGTTTGTGTATGTGCTTATGTTTCAGTCTGTGATAGGCCACTGCTATTTTCACCACATGAATATGAATACCACACACCTACTCTTTTCCCACACACACTTAAAGAACATCAGAACATTTTTCTCTGCACATGAATAGCGGCGGAGCACTATAAATGAACATCCGAAATGCCAGCCAATTACTATGGTGTCCCTTTACTCAACCTCTCCATATTAAGCCCTAGTTGTCAAACAGATTGTCTCCGGCGCTCCGAGCAGCTAGCACTGTGAAACAGTTTTCATTAAGGGAGGATTGCCACGGGCCTCAGGCTGGCGGCTTAATGTAATTTCACAGCTCAGCGTCCATGTGGCCACTTCAGGGTCCAACCATGGCCACCCACACCTTTACAAGAGCCAATGAGAGGTGCTGAAAGGGTGACGGGCCACTAGAAAGTTTTAGGAGCGGAAAGGGAGCCCCAAAATGAAATTCCAGCACGGGAAAGGACTGCAATAATAACAAAGCAGCCAGTAAGTCTTTGGAAATAAACATGTACAGAGATAACCCTCATTTAGTGTTTGTAATGAAGTGTTCAGGGAAGGGGGGGTGACTCACTGAGCAATGGGCTGATTCAGTAATCTGATGTGGAAATGTTTTATAAAAAGAAAAAAAAAATCAAGTGGGATTGTTTTATTTATCTTATGGAAATGATCAGTGATGCATTTACAAGATTTGGGTAAACACAGACTTTCCTGGCAGTATTTAAAAAGACAGTATTATGTATACTATATGCCATAAAACTCAAACTGTGGGCCCACAAAACTCAAAGACTGCCTCTTAGTTTACACTACCAATTCTCGAGAAGCTCTGATGAACTTAGGTGGTATAATGTGGGCTTATGCGTGGGCATTCTCTTATCCTAGGTGTGCTGCCACATGATGAGATGTGTACACGTGTATTTTAACGTAACAATATGGCCCTGATCACGGCTCGAGTCTTCACCTCAAAAATGTAAGCCAAGTGTGTGCACCAGAAGTTCCTATTGGAAACACATGGCAAGCATCACACATCAAAACTCAATGTAACATCTGGACAAAACTGAAAGTGAGATAGACTAGTGTTTCATTTTCATATTTTACAACTTGGTGAGTGTGACAAGGCCTTGACTTCATGACTTGGAAGTGAGAACCAGTCCAAAGAGCCGGGGGGGGGGGTGGTCAGGCTGTTGGAAACCTTACATGTAAATACATGCGCACAAATACTGAGACAACCAGGAAATCGAACCAGAAAAAACATATTAACTGCAATTCCTACTGTCTCTCTGGGATTAGTTGTTTAAAGAAGCTTTCAACGTTTTCGTAAATACACTTATTGATTTTCTTAACAAGAAGATTGATTGTCTGCACTGCAAATATAAAGCTAACTACAAAATATCCCTGGAGTCGGTTTTCACATTTCAGATTTTTAACAGTGACACAATATTTCAGGCTAGCACTTTCATTTTCTTCCAGTACAGCTAATCGAGGTTTAGTGTGACATGAAAAGATCACTGCCACTATCATATCTGTTTCTCAATTTAAAGGTGGACCTAGCAGTGGATGGCTTAGCTTAGCATAAAGGTAAAAAATCCACCTGCAGACACCTCTAGAGCGCCATTACTGGCACAGTAAATCATATTTACTGTACAGAGATGTCAAGTGTGGTCTGAGTGTTTTCATCTCATTCTCATTTTAAGAATTTCCTAAAAATAATTACTTAATCTATAGACACTGGCAACTTTGAAAATCTCCCCTCCTGATTTATAACATGACCAGAAAGCAGCACACACACTCACACAGGATTTCAATTTCATGATGTCATTCGAATTACACCTGAGCCACCTAATTTTTTCATAATCCATAGCATTAACTCATTAAATCACTCTTGTATAGAGATTATGGAAAACAAACTATGTAGGTACAGGTATGCTCTTTGTCTTAGCTAAAGCAATGGATGACAAAGTAAATGACAATCAGCCCAACCGTCACATTATGAGTCACAGGCAAGAGATGCTCATGCTTATTCAGTGTGTCCACTGAGGTGTGCAGCCTCTTCATTTAATATTTCCATAAGGTTGCATATAAAAGTATGCCAGGCAATCCCTGTAATAAGGAGGTAATGTATTCTGCGCCAATGGCAAAAAGGTACGCTTGAAACATCCCTCACAAGAGCAGCAGTTTTCAACTTGACAGTGGACACATACATAATTAAGCCAACTAAAAAAAAATGAATATTTCATCTCAAAACAATTTCATCGCCAAACATCAAAACACCTCAATGTCTCACACAAGAGCAAGGTAAATTACTTGTATTCACAGAGGGAATATGCAAGAAGGAATGCTCACTCAAAGTAACTTACTTAAAGAATATAGGGAGAAGGGAAGGCAACAACTAGTGGCAACAACTTAAACTGCTTATTTAGCATTTTACCATAATTCTGTGTCCTTGGAGGAGCTGGTTGTTTCAACATGCGAAAAGAACTAATTCTTTCCTATGATTGTTTGCCTAACCCTTTTTTCCCTCAACTGTAATTGTGTTATTATGTTATATTACAGTGTCAGCCTTAATGTTTTGTAGCCTGATCTTGTGATAACTCATATTGACGTGTAATTCATGACATGTCATCCATGAGTTGCCTCAGGACTTTTGGGTTTTTGTAGATATGTAGGCACACGCCAATGGAGAGGATAAATTACTCCATAACCTTGGAGTAGTTGAGTTTTACTACTGCGGTCTATGCAAGTGTAGCATTTGCCAAGATATCTCCATTTCTTTGATGGTACAGAGACTCTCAAATGTCTTCGTTTCCAAAGAATAGGTCATGAATTATATTGCTTAAAAGGCCTATGTGTTAGGGGGAAAGTAGTTGCATGGTGGAGAGAATTACTTTGACCGTCAAACCTGACTCGGTCTGGCTCCCTGTACACCTTCATAGATGGGAATTAACCTGCCACAGCTTGAAACGCTTTACTGAGCACTGGTCGATACTGTCATTATCCTAAGGCAATTCTTAATTCTATTTGGCCCTGAGCTAAAGATCCTCATATTGATCACAAAGTAGAGATGCCACAACTACTTTTTTTATCATTAAGACCTCGATGTGTTGATGAAAAAAAAAAAAGCCCCCAACTCATACAGTAACAAGCTCAATACAAAGTTACACATATGCTACATTTAAACCTGTGAGTCAGAGTGATACCTGATTGAAGATTGTATCAAGTGTTACAGACATGAGACACAAATGCCAGTGAGTGTTGCCGCAGTGTTTCATCAAGGGTTACAGAGAAAGAATGCAGCACTCTTTCATATCCTGTTTTGGGAGATGAGAAATATTGATATTACTCTCAGAGCATTATCAGCATGAAGCAGCAGTGACAACACCTGTACTGAAGTCCCTGATCACGTCTTTGGTTTCTCTACATATGACACTGGTGCCACCTCTCAGTGTGTGTGTTTGTGTGTGTGTGTGTGTGTGTGTGTGTGTGCAACAGAGAGTCACAGGAAGATGCAAAGAAATTCTTATTTAACTGTATGCATCTTTTTTTCATTTCTGTCTGTCTGTCATTCACACACACAAACAAACAAGCTGGCTGAGAGCATCGCCACCTGCCACAAAACATACACTGTGGTCTGTGACAGTAGTTAACAGAACAGGACATGTGTAGCCCCAGGTGACTCAAATTGCAAAACTAACAACATCATGCTTCATTGCACCAACCGCGCGGTGTGAAACACCAGCAGAAAGTGTGTGTGTGTGTATGTGATTGTCAGTTTACATCTGTGTCCAAATGCACACATTTATGGCTATGCAATGCTGTCACAGCTGAATCACCCTATAGTGTATTTCAATAATTAATATGTACTTCAGTAAGATTCCTAAAGCTGCTGGAGGCATAAACATAAACTCAACAAGAACAAAAGTATAATTTAATCTCATTTTATTTTCACCATGGAGATTTTTCTCTAGGTTTCTTTTGAAACAAGAACTCACACCTTGATATGTGAGGCTAGCGCCAGGCTAACATGAAGTGAGGGTACATTCAAAATGACTGTACATAAAGTGCAAGATGTGACACATGACACATTCACATTTCCAATTGTGTTTGCAATAACTCTTCTAACACCTGATGCACACATCTACCATCCGTTACTAACAACTGAGGTTTTATATTTATGCTACTTTTACTTTTTTACATTTCATTCATTCACTCATTTCATTTAATTCCCCTGCAACATTTTTATAATGTATATGTACCCATGTGTACCCACAGTGTTCCTGTGCTGTACTAGTCTGTGTAACATTAAACCTTAACTGGGAGCATACAATGTAAACATAAATAGAATTCTAAAGATAATAATGATAAAACAAATAACTAGATTTTGACCATAACTTGTTTTAATAATAAAAACTACTGAATATTATATGATAGCTGCATGTATCTCCTTTTCCTTAGCAACACAAACATAACTTCTTTCCAAGCAATAGCTCAAATCCTACTTAAGTTCATAGTGTACATTAATGTTCTAAATTTCCAGTGTACAGTTAATCAAATTCCTATAACCAATTGACATGGTCATAGTAAGTGTCTGTGGAGGCCTGGGGCCAGGACAAACTAAACTACCCACCAGTATAAAAAACATTTAAATGGGAGCTTGCATCTGATACTGATTATTTACATCAGTGTCCTCAACTAAAGAGATCAGGAATCAGCCATGAGATAATGGCTATTGGTATCAATGGTATCAGAATCGGTATCAGGTGAGGAAGATTGAATCAATGCATCCTCAGTAACAGTAGCTCCAACAGGAACAATTCAAAACTTTTTATGATGTAAAATCAACAACAATAAAAATTTTCTGATATAAATAACTCCACCAGTGGCCATCTCCTGTAATAATATCGATTTTTGAAAATATTTTTTATGAAACCATTAGAACATTTTTATATTCAAAATTAGCAATAAAAAAAAGGCTGTATCCATATTTCTTTAATGATATGGTTAAAAGAGGGTGACATTTAATTCGAGCGTCTAAAGGTTGCACCTTTAGATAAAAACATTGTGGCCTTATTCAACAGTGTGACATTGCTGAGATTGTGTTGTGTTTTGTGTGACAGTGACAGCTCTGTAGTGTACCGCTACAGGTTACTCCACAGCGGCTCTTCCTATTGGCTGTTTCCACCGAGCAGGGCTACGTAGGGCCCGGAGTATTACGGGTCGTACCATTTATGCCAAACGAGGGGGAGTGGGAGTCTACTGGGAAATAAGCGACAACAGGACACGACTTCTTCGCCTGTTTCAAACACATATTACTAAAGGAAAATACACTCTATATCTTCTAGACTCGAATTGATTGCTTTTGTTTGCGCACCCCCTGAAAATGTGATTGATAAAAAATCTCGGTGATAATTCGTCGCCCCCGCTGGAATCAATCGACGGTTTGACTCAAAATGGCTGGAGAGAAACAGTTGTGAGGGTCGACGGTTTTGCCAGGTATTTACGGAAAATGAGCGTCTGTGTAGTCTGAAGGCGCTCCCGCCACACAACTGGGGATCCAGGTGAGACATGCTTAAAGTTAATCCACCGTTTCCACTCAACCCGCCCGCTTTTCGGCCGAGAAAGATGAAGCCAAACAGCTCGTTTGCAGTGTTGTCACGGTAGCCTCCACAAACAGCAGGGAAGATCCCTGCTCTGTGTTTACAGTCTGAATAACAGCTTCAAAGTCTCACAACACAGTTTCCAAAGTGTGTATTTGGACTGAGCCTGCACATGCAGTACTCAGTGGATAGGTGAATGTGGCTAAGCTGTCAGACGATGAGTGTCTGTGTGTTTGTGCAGGTTTGTGTTGTGTTGTGTGTAAGTGTGTGTACAGAGCAGGCCTCTGGCTAACCCTGCAGCTGTGCATCGCACAAATACGTCATTAGTCCAGGATTCCCTGCAGGAATGGGTAAGATCCATACACAGACACAAACAAGACCGAAGAAATGTGTAAACACACAACAGACTAGTTCTGCATTGTGCACTGCTAAATGCCCCTCTCTTCCCTCTGGACCTAAGCAAATCTGGACACGCACCTGTGCAGGTGACAGATGCAGACAGAGGGTTACAGAGTGTGGACTCTCCAGCAGGAGTTTGTTAGGTTATGTGGATTATAGTTTATTCTTCATTAACAGACATTGTGTAGTGTCGACCTGGATGTAGTAACTGTTTTCACCTGTTGTGAGTCAGTTTTGGGTTAATTCAATGATTTGGTTGCTGTGGATGTAATGTCATAAGCTAAATGCAATGTGGACGTTATGGCAGAAGAGTAAATGCACAATCATGTTAAATAGTCAGAAGACATAGACTGACTTGTGTTGGGCACTTTGTGCAATTTAATTTACAACTCAGGTTGTGCAGATTGGCCTGAGGTTTGGGAACTTTATCATACATACTCTGAGATGAACTGTGTCACCTGAGAGGTGCTGCCAGTAGAGGTGTAGAACAGGGTGTATTTAGTACTTGTGGTGAGAAATGGACTACCTTGTGTCTTGTGTGTTCACTGCGATTTGGGTTGTCTTCTATCAACCTGCCTTCATCAAATGGTTATTTTTGTTGCACAGCCAAATATGCATATTTTCTAGGGTGGTTCTATTTGCAGTTCAGCCTCATAAAGTGCCCCTGTGATCATTCTTCTGCTAACCTTCTTTTTTCCATCTTGAAACTTGATGACTTTTCCTCCAGTGAGACAAACATTAGAAAAAGTGAAACACTGCCTTTGTTCATATTTACATGATAGCTGCACACAAAAAGGGTACAGAGATTGTTCTAGGGGTAATTTTTGTTTATGTTTTGATTATGTGTGCTTCTGACTGAACTTTGACAAAATTATAACTTTCATGCACATGTGCTGCATCTCCCCTCCACATATGACTCAAGTTTACAGACAAACAAAACAGTCATTTCTTTAAATTTTCAAAATTTTGCTTACTAAGATCAGATAAGATTACACTTTTTTTTAGCCAAGTTTTTGTTCTAAAAAATGACTGCAACATAGGAGTAAAATAAATAACTACTAGTGAGGGATGATATTGGGTGCCGGGGGACCCAAGAGGAGGAGGTGTCAAATCTGCCCCGCAAAGAAGGACCACAAAACAAGCACTAAGTGCTATAAATGTGATAAGTATGTCTGCAAGGACCATGGGCAGACACTTACATACTGCTCATCCTGTGCCAAGTAAAACAGATTAATTTGTTCTTTAATTTTTTTTTTCGTATTTATCATCTTATTTTCTTCTTATTTATTGTTGTTGTTTGTACAGTTTGTGGATGGGGGAGTGATTGAGGAACAAGAAAAGTATTTTGTAGTTTTTTTAGTATCACTGTGTTGCCAACTGTTTCAGTATTGTTTACCTTGAATAAAACACATTCAAAAGTACTTTCGGCACATTTCCGCTACTTTCTTAGGCTATATAAGTACAATCTCTTGTTTTAAAAATTAATGTTTACACCTATGCGGTACCTTTTAACACAAATAATAATAGTTAACCTGTACTTGTTATGACAGGTGTGTTGTAATAAAAACGAATGGTGTCCACTGATTAAATGCAGTCTTTCTGCAGTGTGAAGAGGCAAGACCCAGATATTCCCAAAGTTTGTGGTGACTGACAGGTTGTTTCATCATGCAAAATAGATTTCAGGCTTAAGATTCAATCAAGCTGCTGTATTTTAGGGGTTCTGTTAAGGCAGGTCATTTTTGACCCTGAGGACAAGGGGTGTAGTGAAGACAGCACAAAGATGAACTGGTGAGCCACTAGGGTGCCTCTGAATTAGATTTTCAGAGTTAGAGCCAGTGCATCTCTCTTGTAAATCTCTATACTGCTTCTACTTTTCTGTTTTTCTTATATTTATTCCACCTGTACACAGGGCTTTGAAAGGTTACTGTCTGCAGGACTTGAGTACAGTACATGAGCATAGCTGCAGAAAGTATTTCTCAGACCTGATGTTTCATTGGAAAGATTGTTCAACATTACATGTTTCGCTTTGACACGTTGACTTCCTGTAGCTTGTACACTTTAGGGGACTGATCTAGTCTCAGTGAACAGGCGGTGTGTGCAGTGCTACTGCCAGTCTGGGACATTTCATTGGCCCCGAGGTGTTCCATCAATGATCATGAGTGATCAATGAGTGAATAGTTGGGCTGAACATCTCTAAGATGTTAAAAATGTGGAATATAATCAGCTGTGTTGAAATGAAGATGGATTTCAGGGAGAGGTGAAATAGAAAATTCCCCTTGGGTCTGAGCCATTTTAGTGGAACTGGAAGTCTCTCTGACTGTGGTATATGTTCCAGTGAATGTTCCTGCTTTCCCTTTCCAGATACAACAATTTATTATTTTCACTATCTTCAGCAGCCCAGTTTTTGTCACATAAAAGGAGCTATAAAGGTCAGCATCCACACGCCAGAGGTCTTTATGTGGGGAACACCACATAAAAACAGTATTTTCTTTTCATTAATAGCTTCACTTTTCCAGTTCATGTGAATTCAGAAGTAGGCAGTTCCCTGTATAGACAGGATTATGTATTTATTTTTTTGTTTTTTGAGATATTGAGGCTTCAGGGCTTTGCCCAAGTGGTTTTCTCTCAGTCAGATTTAATTCTGTCAGGCCCAGATAGTGTCAGATCAGTCAAACAAAAGTCTGACTTATGTTAAGGCAACATTATTAGAACTGGTTATTTTCGCCATAAATTCTGGTCTTTTGCTGACTCAGACATATTTTGTGCTGATGATGAGGAGAGGGTCACGCCCCACACATAGGCAATGACTTTTTAGCATGTAGTGCAGTGTTATCATTGCAGAATAATAACCTGTTGTCTTCAGCTTTCTGAGAAGTTGAGATCATTTGGCTTTTTACAACTCTAATAATAATTTACCAGACATTTATGGGCATAAATGGAAAGTACACAACTCAACTAAATATATTTATACTTATACACTCAATCACATACAGAACTTTTTTTTTTCAATGTGGAAAATGTATTATGCTTATTAATCTATAGATTTAATTTTTTTAATTGAACGTAAATTAATTGGGATTAATAACTAGAGAAGTATTTTTACCAAAAAATACCAAAAACTAGACAATTACAGATTTTCAAATGGCAATCTACTAGGTTTTTCTTAAATTTTCTGTTTCAAGGACTGAATCATTTGAGAAAAAAAAAAACAATAGATACAACACATAAATAGATTTATGTGTGTAATTTGACCCCAATATATTTTCAGCTCTATTGAATATATCACTTGACCTGAGGGGCTGCTTTCTGTTTGCGCTCTTGTAAATGCATTGTATTTAGCTAAGCAGAAAACATAAACATACACTCCATGGTTGCAGCCGCATGTGACTTAGTTATAAAGCTGATCATATATAAATCTGCTTTGATTCTGGCTCTGACTCCATCTGGTAAATTTCATTTCATTTATCTTTATTGCTCCTTCCAGAGCAGTTTACTGCTCACTTAGAAAATTGAAAAAAACTACACATACAAGACTTCTGCAGAGTCAGAGCAACCCTATAGATGAGTCAGTGTGAGGAACACCCCTTCCCCACGCACGCACACACACACACACACAGAGCAGAGTTTCACTGTGAAGGCTTTTTTTTTTTTTTTTTTTTCATTGCGGGAAATTTCTCACCCTTAAAGGTTCATTTGATACAATGATTATGAATGAAAAATTACACTGTGTGATATCATTTATCACCAGAATATGAGTAAGGGGCTGGCAACTAACCCTGGCATCCAGCATAAACACACGACTGGAGCGTTTACTTTGGCTGGCGAGCAGCTCCAGTGTGGTTTCATGTGTGGCGAGATGAGGGTGGAAGCAGACAGAGGAAACTTAGATGCTTGTCTAACATTTCCGCTCAATTGTAACCAAGATCGTGTTACCATAACGCACACATACACACACAAGATTTCTTTATTCAGGTGACACTCATTGCCAGTCTTTGAAGAACCATTCCCAAGTCTGAAGAAAGCTGAAAGAGTTCCCGAATCTTGTTGACATTTTACACAAAGAGGTTTGATAATACAGCCAATACTCAGCCAGTCATCCTGCATGAACTGCTATGCAGATTGGGCGCTGTGTAGCTTCTCCTCATTCTGTTATTCTGAGTTAAATCGTGCTGTAAGGCTTGGCCTACTTTTTAAAATTATGTCTTCGCGACATTATGGGTGCGGTATAGGCGCCACAAAACTGAATTAAAATGCAGCTCTCCTCTAAAGAAACACGAATATGTCGGCTAATTCGGTGTAGCAGTCAAAGGGGGAAGCTTCCTATGTGAAAATGTGAGGTTCAACTTGATCAGCCTATTTAGCGTAATTCTTTTAAAACCATTAAAATCAGCTTCTCATTTAAAGATTTTTTCCCCCTATTTTTATGGTCATACCTGAATTATGAGGGCTGATACATATCCTGTCTGTTAAGTGCTGCCCAAAGATGTCAAGAGTGGAGAGTTGAAGAACAAGGAAAGTGCATCTCTAGTCTGAATAATGAATGTGGACCATATTGTGGATGGAAAAAGGGAGGATGTGGTTCAGTAATAGTCTGGTGAATATTTCTTTCTCTGCTAAATTGTTGGTTTTGCTTGACTCTTGTTTCCAAGAAAAGTTAATGAAAATTACATGTGAAGCTTAATGACTGACTTTTACAGGATTTGTAGGCTTGCAGGCAGCAAAGGCATATTATTATATTAGGCCGCTCCTTGGAGCATTAGCATAGTTCCTGGCTGTGTTCCACTTCCTAGCAATACCATTTTCCTCGTCATGCTCTTGGTTTGAAAAAAAAGAAAAAAAAATTAAATTAAATGAGGAAAAAAAAAAAAGAAGTTGTCATGTGGTAACATCATAAGTGTGGCCCACTGCAGTGGACCTGTGGTGTGGTTGCTGGTCTGTGGACCTGTCATTTCGCTCACTGCAACGATACATTTATGGTGCATCACGTCTCTTCTAAAATGAGAACAAATTTTATCAGACAGTTTTATTTATTTATTTTTTTGTTCTTTTTTTTTTTTATAGAGCTCAGTTTTTATTAACCACAGTCTTGGAAATGAGGGAGTAGTATTTTCCCCTCCCTTATTGCCCCTGAAGCTTGCCTGTATTGAGGCCCTAACCCCTGGTCAGCTTCAGTTGCCTACTGTCCACATCATCTACACATTTTTAAATAATATAACCCAGACCAGTTTTAAGGAAGTAGGACTTGTGGCGCATCTTCCTGTAAAACACTATCTCTACTCTTTGAATAAATGCTAAATAAAAAAAGTGGAAGTTGCGTTCTGCTGTGATCATGTAAAAATTGCCTTGTGGCTTCATCTGAAAATGAGATTTACCGTAATTGGGGGTTTTCTATTATTTTCTATTTTGTGTTGGTACTTTTAGATCCATATATAGTGGTAGTCATGGTTTTTGTGGGTTTTTTTTTTTGGGCAGGGATTTCTTTAAAGAGCTCGTTTTACTCTATAGTGTCATTTGTGTGTATGAGGGAAAAAAAATTACGAAACTCTCTGCCCTTGGTTTATTGCAGTGAATTTGATGTCAACAAGATCAACAAGAAATTGATTTGTTGATTAATCAACTAGCTCAGTTTTTAGGCGTAAATGGCCGAAACGTATGCTACTTGTGACCTAAAGAGTAATTAACTATATATTAATCCATTAATATATAGTTAATATACATATATACAAAATAAATACATATTAATCTACAAAACTGAAATAAACAAAGGTTTTGAGTATTTCAGCCTTGCTCTTTTCACATGTTCTATGTATTGAAATAGAAAGGAGTATCAATATCAAAGCTCAGATGTAGATTGGGTGATGCTATAAAATGACAGGTGAGTCAGTCTTTTTGTACACTTGACCTGAGTTGAAATGATTCAGGTTCAGTCCACAGTATTACTCGAGAAACGGGACACCTAAACCATGCATATAAACATCATAACAGATGTCTCATGGGGATGCTCTTTTGGACAGGTTGATTCCTGGTGAATGATTTGGTCTCTGCGAATAAAGATGCATTTATTTATGTCTACCTAAATTTCTCAATTAGCTCCAGACATTAGGGAAAATGTAAGTCATTTTCGGCCCTCCAAGGGTTTATTCTGTCTGAGTGGCTTGTGAATTTGAAACCCAAACCCACGCCTTGTCATTTCTCTAAGGTCCCTCCCACACCGGCGGTGGGTGCGGCACGCGCATGAAAGGCAGCAGAGAGGCGTTCACTTTCATCCCCTGTCATTTGGCTGTTTCTCAAATATACTGTCTCACCCCTCCCCCCCGCTGCTCATTTCTCTGCTTTTCCCACCCACTGTCTCCTCAGCCTCTCATCTCCCTGCCTGTCTTTCTTCCAAACACATTTGTGCGTCTCCTTCTCTCCATCCCACAGCTATGATTTAGGCGTCAGGGTTGCTCCCATTCCCTCCCAGCCCTGGATCAAGTTACCCTGCCATTACTCAGTCGTTCCCCCTGTGAGGGTGCTCCGTGTCAGGCTTAGCGGAGCCTGCCTGCCTGCTCACTGCCTGCCTCTCTGGACCTGCGGACTAGTGGAGTTCAACCACAGACGCCCCTGGTCAGTGGAGTCGCTCCAGCTATGGCACAGACTGCCTGGAAAATGCAGACGAGTGATTGGCGGGCAGCACGGGTAGATGTCGTTTAAGAGCTGCATTTCCATTCTCCAGTGTCGGGTGAAGAGATTTCCAGCATGTGGCCTACACTCTTTTGACTGTAGCACAAACTAGTTATAGAAGAAATCTTATCTGTCATTGTTTAACACACACACACACACACACACACACACACACACACACACAAACACGAGACTCTCTGCTGGCAGTGTTATAAGCCACGCGAGCCAAGCCCCCCCCCCAACTGCTCCTCCCAAGTCCGCTGGTGATTTGTGGACCTCATCGTTTTATGGTTATGTAATGTCGGTTCGCTTGACGAGTAAAATGTCTTGTTAAACCCCACACCGCCCCACTCCCATAAAAGTGAGTGATGCAGGCGGCGGTGCGAGGGCCTTGCTATCCTTCCTGCAGTACATGTTGCGGGACGGGATGGGATGGGATCTGCCCAGTCGGCTTAGCCAAAGAATGACACTGCAGAAATTCCTCTTGCTGGCTTGGCTTTATCACTTGATTAATGCATGCTGAGTAAAACTTCTAAACCTACCGGGGAATCGTGGGCCACTATGGGTGCAATTTATGGGAGTCAGTGAGTGAAGGTGTATGCCTGTGTTTTTGCCTATGCCCTTTCATAGGGTGTAAAGTTTTATAGAAACTACAGCATCCTCCTCCTATTTAGCATGTTGTGTGCTCATAGTGGAGCCATAACTCCCTTTCTGCTATCACCAGGCTTTCAGCTCCTCTTTAATTTATTTAGGTCTGACATATGGCTGTCCTGTGCGATGCAAGGTAGCGTATCGCAGCACAGGAAGGCCCGCTCAGGCTGGGCTAATCCTTCCTAATTGAAAGGGAGGCATCGTTGTGGGCCAGTGGCTTGTAAGTCGCTCATCTTGCTGCTTGTTTTACAGTAATGAGACATCTGGGGCCTCAGAACAGAGCTGTTTGTAGAGGAGAAACTGAGCCGGAGGGCCTGTAAGGCTGTCACAGACAACATAACAAAGCCGACTGCTTGTTTTCTCCTGTCTGTTTCTGGGCATTTCATTTTGCTCCACCTCGGACTTGGCTGTCTCGTTTGCAATAGTAATGTTACAGTTGACATATATTATTGGGAAGGATAATACACTTGGGGTTTTTAAGACAAGGGTGAGTTTATTTAAGGATAAAACACAATATTTTTGTCTGCTAAAATTAGAACCACGCTCCTTACAGTCCCTGTTTTGGCCTGTGGTGCTTTTCTCTGGATAAAAAAAATGTTATACTTAGTCTTATGAAACTGTGGGCTATCTGTACTATTATTATTACTATATAAACTGAAGCTGTGTTTCAGTTTCCATAATCACAAAGATCGGTTTAATTTCTCTTCAATCTTAATCGGTGTGTCCGTGGAGCGTGCTAGTTGAACTAATGTATTTATAGATTATTTTGGCACACGTTAGATGCTTCGAAGTACAGGAGCACACTGGGCTCCAAATGAATATGCTGCAAATATACTGTAGTTAGTGCTCACTTATCCAGGGAGCGGAGATCACCCCGGCTGTTGTGGCTGCAGGATGAATTCATATTCTCCTTTTGTCCATCTGAGTTCGTACTTCAGATGTGATTTGCAGACGCTTGGATGTCTAAACTTGTTAATGGTGCTAAGACTGTTGTGATAATTAAGTTTTTAGTCTTGAACATTTTTATTGCAGACTTCAGGAACTTGGGGAGGGATGGTGCCACTGATATTTTGAGATGAGCCGATGAGCTACAACCATCAGACTTAAGCATCTCAAGTCAAAATCCTGTATTCAAGTTGACATGATGCCAGTGAGAGGAAAAACACACTCATTTAACTTATTTAGGTTCCCCTGTGTAGAGGTACTAAGTCAATTTTGAAGTGGAAATCACTGAGAAAAATTCTATTTAGAAATGACTAAGAATCCTTCAAGTGCTTCCTCTGTAGTTTTATGCAGCTGTGGTTTTAATCCCTACACTCTCTGCAGTCAACTGAGTTTGTTCATTATAGATTAACCTGCCAGTTGTTTTCTCAATATATCGTTTTGTTTTTTTTTTTCTAGAAAATGCCAAAAAAAATTGAAAAATGTCAAAGCTTTGCAGGTTGGCTTCTTCACATATTGTGAGATTGTCAGTTCAGAATCATTAGATATTCACTTCACTATCATGAAGAGTAAGGAGAATCATCACAGGCAGCAAATGTTTGTCATTATTCTTTAAAGCAACTGACTAAAACAATAGCTAAATCATCAAAATAGTCACATGTTGACATCTATAAGAGGATGTATTTATGGTTTGACGCACCAAAAGCCCCATTGTACTTTGACATACGCTCAATCAGGTTATTCCCTGAGCTGTAGAAACAACAGGTCTGTTGTTGGCATGGCTGAGAGTGGTGACTGTATTATTGTGACATCACAAAGCTGCAGCTCAGTTTCTGAATGCAGGCTGTGTGCAGTTCTCTGACCAAGCACTGTGATACATTTACAGTATTGATATGAAACATAGACATGATTTCTAACTAAGGAAAATGACATAGAAATGTCACTTTATACGAAACCTCAAAGGTTCTTTGGCAGAGTCTTGCCAATCTGGACAAGGGGTTGGGTTTAAGTTAGGAAGTTTGTTGCTCTGTAATACTTGGAGAGCAAGGGATGTGGGATGACTTCAGCACTCACAAGACCATTATATGGCCCCTCACTTGAGCCTTTTAGTGGCTCTAACTTTCCCACCGCAACATTTGTTTTTAAAGGTATTTATAAAGAATAATCAATGCTGTTAAGTCAGGCTACTTTCTCAACATTAGCTGCTGGACCTGAATCAATGAAGTTTGTTACTTACATGACATTGTTTTGTAGTGCTCAGGTGTAATGTCTTCTCGACACTGTACTCCAAAGGTAGAAACAGTGAGGGCAGTGGCTCTAAGTATAAGTATATGCAGTGGATTTTCTTAGCCTTTTGCTCGTACTACCTCATTGTTTATGTACCCTGAGCTCCAAGCAGCCCCACTGGCCTTGTATTGCCATTTTCACACAGTAATGGTGACCTGGCAGTGCATTAAGGAAGGTCTGCAGCTACACTCTAGATCCAATTGGACACGCTAAGCCCTCTACAGCTCACCAGAGACTTCTAAATTACTGCTTTTCACAAGCAGAAAAGCACCTCACATGTTTGAGGAGAGATTTTTTTTCCTTGTTTGCTGCTGTTTTTCTCTGTCCTAGTGGCAGCTGTGCACAGAGAAATCGTTTGCATGTCAGATATCTCTGCTTGTGCAAGCTGATACCGTTTGCTCTTAAAAGTAGAAGTGAAATCTCTTAAACCTACACTTGGGCACACCAGTATTACCTCATGTTTCATCGTGCTCAGGAAAGCATACACTCACACTTTGAAAGGTAACTGACTAACCTTGGCAAAGACATCTGAGAGGCTTAAGACTAATACTAAACTGCTGTAATCCATTATTTGGTTGGTTTGAGAGTAGAGATAGCAATGGTTCAGCATGTACCTGTCAGTACTAAATGATGCTTATTTCCTGCTGTGGAGGTGGTGAGGTGGTGTAATGGCAAGCAGCTGCTGCAGCTGGACCTTACCTTTCTTCACTGTCTGTCTTCCTGTGCTTCTCTCAAACTAGCCTGTGTGCCAAAACGCCTACTTCTGCCCAAGTTCTGCGGTGCCTGTTTCAAGACAGCAGCTGCTGTATGTATAGTCGTGAGGTGGTAAAAGCTTGAGCTACCTTGATGAGTGATACCTGCGAGGCAGTGTTGGGAGTAAGCATTACAAGCAAATGAAAAGCATAATTGTTTGTCCAGCGACTTCACTCAACGCCCACTGCTTGTGACAAATCTTTTTATTCTTCCTACCCTCTGCTTCCTCCTCTGATTAGCTAAATGCTCCATCGATTGGCCAGGTTGAGGCACTCTGGAGCGAGGGAGCAATATTAATCACACAGTGAGAAGAGCACGCAGGATGTTGCACCAGCCGTTCGTCTTTCATTGGAAAACAATAAACATAAATCTGTGGAATGCATCCGTGTGATATAAGTCTGCATCGGAGGGAGGCGGGGGCTGGGAGGGGGAGAGAAAAAGGTCTGATGTGCTCTGCTTTCCTCAGGCAGTAGAACTGGAGAGCTGGAGCTCTGTGGGGTTTGCTGACATTTGAGGAAAAAAAGCCCACCTTCAGCAAAGGCGGACTTGCAAATCAGTGTCACGAGTGCGGAATTGGTGCTTTAAAATGAGAGCGAGGATGTGAGAGCTTCTGAGGAGCCCCCTCAGCAATGCAAAGAGACTTTGGATAGGGCAAAGCTTCTCCCTGTGAATCACAGCTAATTAACGAAGTAATTAAGATCAGAATCTGCTCCGAGAAGGACTCTAAATTGTCTATACATTCAAACAGGCCATAAAAGGAAATCCCCTCCATTCATGAAAGGGGTAAATTAAAGCGTTCAGACCCTTTCCTCTCTATTTTCCCTGCCGTGTGTCACACAAGGGACATCTGTTGAAAAGAGCAAGCCAATGTTATGCTGAGTTAAAGCCCTCTCTGCTCCATCAGAAGCACTGTTCATAATGCATTTGCAATACATATTTCAGCTTGAGTGAATTTATTTCAATAAATAATGTCACTCCAAGGACATGCTTCGATCTTTCCATAGCAGCCACGCTGGCTGTAAGCCACACCATATTGTTATCGCATCCCTCTTGTGAAAAATGATAGATTAACAAACAGTTTATAAACAGGGCAGTGAGCATGTCCGCACACCAGTATGCGCCACCAAAATAACCTCTCTTGATGATAGATGCATTTTCCAGTTTTATTCTGCTGCTAGAAGCTACAAGGATATCTATGGGTATGGCCATAATGTTAGGTTTTACAGGGAATTTCATACAGTGGGCACACAGTGGATGCAATTTATGGCTGGGATTAAATCCAGTTGGGTTTTTCTGGTAGGCGCTATTTAGGTGGTGCTGTCAGCTGCTGTGTTGACTCTTTAAATGCCCCATCTTTTCCTCCAAACTCCATGAAGAACAATGCGTCATCGGATTCGTATTGCAGCACTCTCATAAACAGAGATTGTTTCAGTCAGTGTTTCATTTGAACAGAGTAGACAACACAGTTTGTCTTTATCCAAATTTTTATAGTTTTTGTTTGTTTGTTCTTTTGGCCCATTTAAATTTGTGGTTGTAGTTGTTGTTGTGTAACAGTGCTAGTTTGTTAGTTTGTCACTTGTGCCAAGCATTCTAACTCTCTGGACTGTTCACTGATATTTGATGTATTTCTGTGAAAAAATCCAGACATAGACAGCGCTTTTATTAACACCTTGGGAATCCCCACAGGGAAATTCAGGTTCAGGTAGTACTACAGCCCCAAGGTTAAAACACAATACTAAAACACAAGATAAATTAGAATAACATGCACAATTGGCACTGTGCATCTAAATAAAAGTTGTAGAGTAGTAGTTTGGTCCACGCAGAGGGAATCCTTACGATGCCTTGACCTCTAATACCACCTGGAGGTCAAAGGTTTAATTTCTGTATTATCTATCGCTATCTAATTTTGGACATTTATGGTTCCTGATCACTGTGGTGTCTGCCTAAGTTTTGAGAACAAGCAGGTTTATGATTTTGGGTTGGAGTATTAATATAATACACAAGCTGTATTGAATGGTTTGCCTTAACATTTGGTACGAACATTCACAGCCCCTGTGGACTAGATTATAACTTCAGACATAATATCATAAAACTGCCAAGTGGCTTAACATGCATCACATTTATATGTGCCAGATTTTTAAAAATGTATTCATGAGGGGGTTTTTTGGGCCCTTTTTATGCCTTTATGTAAAACAGTAATTGGCAGAAAGGCTGAGAGGAAACAGAGAGCGACAGAAGAGAATGACCATCGGAACAGTTCCCTTGGACAGATTCAAACCTGGAACACAGCAATTACATAGCAAGCGCACTAACCACCCGACCACCTGTGCAGTCCACGTGTACCTGACATTGATTGGTAGAGCTCCTTCTTTTGCAACTTTGTCAAGTATGTTTTTTCTCTTTGGTTTTGACTTCCTGCTCGGTTTAATTCCTGTGAAGAAAATATATAAAATATACATAAAAGCATAAATACATGTATGTGCATACATGATACACTCATAAAAGATCAACTCTTTATTTTAGGCACCTAATGCACTTGCTCTATAAAATACTGTGAAAAATCCCCACATAAGATTCCACTTAGGTTTGAAAAAAAAAAAAAAAAAAAAAACAGGCTGGAAATTGATCAGCATGTGTGCTCTTTGTTCTGTGGTAATCTGTAAATGTGTGAACAAACACACAGGTCAGTAAACAGATTCCTGGCGTGCCCCTTATAAAAGCTGCTTTAGTTTAGAGTTTATGGCTGCAAATAATAGATTATCTCATTTAACTTTATACATTTGTGTGTTGTGTGTTTTTTTTTTTTTTTTTTTTTTTTTTTTTTAGAAAATTTATCATTCATTTTGTCTGTAAAAGTCACAAAATTATCCAAAATATTCTTTATGTAGCAATAAACAATTGAATCATTGAATCAGTGAATCATTATAAAATTTTTGCTCACTGACAAAGAGAAACATCTTTACAGTGCAAAAAGCTTCCTGTTTCAGGGCCCGTGGTGCAGATTCAAGGTGTTGTGTATTGCAGCTTCTGTGTATTTGTCAGTCAAAGGACAGTGCAGGATCAGGCCTCTTACAGTAGGTTTTACCCGTTGAGTGTTCACTTTCTCTGAGGCTACAAAACAAACCTCTGTTTCCGGTGCTGTCTTGTGCAATTTGCGCTTAATTCAGTGTTGTGCCTGGACATTTCCACCCAAGTTCCACCTGAGTCTACATAGTCTGCTGAAAGACATATAGGTTCAAGTCTGTGATGGGGAAATTGAGGCAGAGTCCACGATGAGTTAAAGGGCACGACCTTTTTTTTCAGTACTTTTCTTGTATCCATTTGAGCCCTAGGTCTCCACACATCACCTCTCTGAACGTTGCTGTCTGTGGAGATCAAGTTCAGAGAGTTGGACAGATTTTACTTGGAGGGGAAGTGAAACTGGTTCTTTTCAGCTTCTTAAAAAGTCTTGATGTGAATTGGCTAAATGTAGCATTTGTAAGAAAAATGAAAAACCAAAAAACAACACAGTTTACCAATAAACACCTACAGCCTCCCTCTCAGGTTAAAGTAGAAATTCATCACATAACCCAAATCACTTCCTCCTCTCTTTCCTCTCAGGCAGGAAGGGGTTACTCTCCATGTTTCCTGTCCAATTCCCAGGGCTCTGGCTATGTTCTGATTGCTTTCTTGATGTTAAACATTCCCAGGCTCCTATAACCTTCTAGCTTGCCTCCGCCGTCCAAGAGCCGTCCCAGGTGAACGAGTGGGCGAACCTCCTGTTTTTAAGGATAAAATCTCTAAGTTTTTTTTTCTCACGGGGGGGTGGGAGATATGGGGACTGGAGGGGCAGGCAGCCGTGTGATGGGAAAGCATTCTTTCTTTGCATTCCCTTTAGTTGGTGTAAGGCTGTGGGAAAGCATGTTTTTCCCAACCAAGGTTTGATTCTTGTGAAACATGGCTGTAGGTTTGATCATGAAAAAGCAGGGCACAGGATGTAGACACATTTTTAGTTGGAAAGGAATGAATAAGTATGACTCAGTCAACTTCTCACCTTTAGGAAGATTCTCCCCCAACTCATATTTTCTGGTGATCGAGGTTAACATGTACCTCCCTGCTGGATGTCATCCCTTCATTTTTCTCTCTACAACTACTTCCCACTCACTTCCTCCCCTCCCGGGACACCTGATCGACGCCTGAGTTATGTTATCGCATCTGAGTCAGCATGGCCTTCGCATCAGTCATAAAACAAACGGGATCCAGATTGAGCTAACATGCCTCATGGAAGCTGTGGTGTGGATATGACCCAGGAGCAGAGCTGGGCCAAGCTGGACTATATTTAGCCCAGCGATGCTCAGGCTAATTGCCCTCCCAGGCCTAATCATTTCCAGGCTCTGCAGTTCACAAACGACTAGAGGGGAGGCCAAACACCCACTAACCTCATGTTAAAGAGATGTCAGCATCAATGGGGCTGTCAGAGTGCTTCACAGACAAGACAAATTAGCACAATGCACTTCCTCCTCATATGCTATTAGGTGTTCTATAAGCGGATTGGATTGGAGAGTCCAGTATCACTGTCTGCCTTAGTGTATTAATTGAATATATTTTCTCGCTACTATATCAGTGATGTTAAGAGTCTTGGCAGCGTCTTCTACATACGCCACTGCGAGGTTCATTACTGCCACAGAATTGAGGCGTGCTTCAGCAATCCCCAGAGAATGGTAAATCCCTCCACTACTGCCTCCTACAGCCAGCTTAGCTCCCTGACGTGGGCTCAATCTGGCCGAAAGAAAAAAAAAAAAAATGCAGTGCCGCCACCGTGATAGACTCTCTTCAGCTGTAATACAGCAAGCATCACTACAAAAGTTGTGTCTGAGTTACTTTTCATTTTCACCACCCAGCCTTCTGCGTGACTTCCTATCTGTGTCGAGTTACACCATTTCCTGTGTGGTTCCTGTCCCAGAGAGTTGTCCCGGTCAAACAGCAGGCATGTGATGGTCCAGTTCAGGGGGTGAGGTTTTGTGGTGAGGGGAAGGTAGGATGAGCAGATCGGGTCACTCTGCCTGGTAATCAGTCCCAAATTTCCTTCCTGATCCAGCTACCAAAAGCAGGACCTATGTTTTTCCCTAAGGTTGCTTTCTATATTACACACCTGGAGTGAGATCAGGTAAACTGCCAACTATGAAAATGAGATGTCAAATCTAACAAATCTTCAATTGGTAATTTTATTCAAAGTTCCCAAAGGTCCCACAAGGCCAATTGTTATGTGGAATTATGTGTTGAGATGTTTTAAAATTTTTAAATTTTCGAAAGCCAAGCCTTGTTTGGGCATTAATATCCTTATTAGTATTATCGCCCACCATGACGGGATGGGAGAATAACATGTTCTCTGTATGAATCATTAAAGATTTGTTTGAAATACAGATTTTTCTCGAGGAACCTAGATTTATATCTTAGAAAAGTTGTACTAGTATTTGCGGTCTGTGTCACTTATGTCATTAAGAATACAATAAAATTTCAGTGTGGTGGTCCTGATAGAGCTCATTCCTCTGTAACTGATGAAAACGCAAATAAACAAAACACGCAAAAAGAAAACGACTTTGACAACACATGTGGTGCAAATATTCACAACACGATGGAAGTGTTTCCAGTTGATGCCAAAAAAGCGCAGCTGGGATGCACGTGTATTGATGCATTACAATACTTGTATATTCATCCATGCGCACTTGTTGTTTAACTCAGTGTGTGTGTCCCATATTTGCACAGTGTTTGTGTATTTGGTTGTCTAGTGAGTCTTTTTTTGTCACATTTGTTGGCCAATCACTGAGGATGTTTTCTGAATTTGTCTTGTCTGTTTCCATGTGGTTTCTTAAGACGTGGCACGTTGAGGTCTTACGGCCAGCGTTCAGTTTAGATCAAAGTGCCAATGTGCCTCCATAGTTTTTTTTTTTTTTTTAACTACTATAAAAATGAAAGAAAGCATCCAAAAGAAGAAGTAGACTATTTCCTTATCATCTGTAATTGTACATTCCAGCCTCTGAGGTATTGATTGGAGGAAGGAAATGCATGTTTTGTGTCAGCTCATTTTCGTCAGTTTTCTTCTTTGGTGCAATCACTAGTTTCCATTATGCACTCATTAGTGGCTCAAAATGGCTCAAAGGCCACAGCTATATGTTCATTTAATATTGAGGGAATACTAACCCAATTCCTGTTCCAAAGGCTCTCTACGTGTTCATCCTGTTTTTAATAGTCTCAATTCAAAAGTCATGAAGGTAATGGGAAAATATTTGTATTTTACATTCTCTAGAGTACTAGTCGTGTACATGGGCACTTTCCCCCTTTGAAAGTACTTAGAATAGTCTTTTATTCGTATTATCTTAATGTTCATTCATGGTTGTGTCCTTAAATATTGCTAAAAAAATTGGTGTTCATATTGGTGGAAAAATGTCGGCTTGTAGTACATTCAATTTCAGCCTTCTGTGGGGATTTTGCACAGAGCTAAGATGACATGCAGTACAAGACATAAAGGCTTTGGCTGAGAGGAAATATGTTTGTTTTCCATACTACGAAGTTTGGCAAGGCTAGGAACCCATCAATGGATATTAAGAGTAATAAAAATGACATGTTTTGGCTTCCACAGTCACCAGAGCTTTAGGGCATTTAGAAGGCAGGGAGGAACTAATGCGATATACTGTGTGGTCATCATAGAAATTGGATGTTGACCCATAATAGAAACTGAAAGGCTATCCTGTCTATCTCTGATGACCATCTAACCCTGGAGTTCCAACTATTATTTCATCAGGTATGTAATATTGTGTCACCCCAACCTTGTGTTGGGTATCTAACTTTTTTGGGACTGATCAAATTAGTTTTATACTATGAAACACTAACAAATGTCTTGTCATTTGATACTCTAGAAGTAATTGAGTAAATCTCATTAGTGTCAGTCCGTCGATAAGCATGCAGCATTCTTAGACTAAGCCCTAAGAATGCTGCTGTTGAACTGTTTATTTACACAACAACACATCTGAGTGAGTGAAGAGACAGATAAATAAAATTTAAAAAAATAACCAAAGGAAATCAAACATTTGTTGTGTGTATTTTAATTACCTTTACATCATTTATAAAATTGGCATTAGCAGTCACCTGCCCAACCTTAACCCATATATAAAAATTTGGCACAGGGGTGATGAAGTTGGCTCCTTACTAACACCAGATATTGACTCTCAGCCACTGAAGCAGTTCAGATGGTCTTTCCTGAATAGCTGGACATCAGTACTATCTGTAACTCAAATAGTTCATTCTACAGGGAGTCCAGGATTGATGATAGAGTTCTTATATCGGACGTGAGTAATTTGATACTTTATTACCTGCCTATGCTGGTATGAGCGTAGCTCTCCATCATATTCAAGCTGCTGTGTGGTTAAATACATCCTGATTAGACGAGAAGAGTTATTTTAAAGGTTGAAATTGGAGCTCCAGAGACGACTCACTTGCATGCATAAGTTGTTGGCTGAAGCTGAGTTTAGAGCCTACGGCAGAGGGGAAGGGAGGCAAAGAATAAGTGAACTGAGCTCGTCAGCTTTTTAAACCCTGAAATTGATTCTTCTTCTTTGCTCTTTATTCTAATGACAAGCTAATCCCCCTCTCAGGGTTTCCTCTCTTATAAGTATAGCCACTTATTTCCCCACTCTCCTGTGTGCTGCCTCTGAAAATTAGCACTCATGATGAGTCTGCTGTCTCAGCAATCAATTTGCCACACCAAGTCCCTCTAAAAAGGTTACCTGTGGCAACTGAGCCCCGGTCACGTAACTTTGAATTCGCCTCTCCTGCCAATTTTTATTCCGCTAATTAAATAAATGGCTCTGTCTGGGGAGTCAGCTGAATGAAATGTCAAAATATTGATGGTGAATAGTTATGTGATTTCAGGGTGTTTGTCATTGGAAATGGAGGGTGGCTGCGGGAGTTGGTGCACAGAGACAAGGGGGCGTGTCAGCCCCATGGCTAGTTTAATGGTATTAGTAGAGATCTGCTTACTTATGAGGCTGTAAGTTATTCACGCTCAGCTCAGAATATCCATCACAGCCAAACTGGTTTGTTGTGGCCTGCTACATCCACACAGCTGAGAAATGCAGCTACCTGAGTGTCTGATAATCAAATCATCCACTTCTTTCTATTACATTTTTAGCTCATGAAACAGCTGTAAGATGCTGATGATTAGCCTGTGGCTTGGCTTTCAAGTGCTTCATTTGGTGCAAAAAGATAATTGCCATTTGTTCTTCGTCCTTACCGCTCTCCTGTTCTCGATATCTAAGGTGTGGAGAAATTCTCCCTGTTTTTTTTTTTTTTGTTTGTTTTTGATGCAGCAGCTCCCAATGACTTTTCCTCCTACCAGCCTCCTCATCCTCAAGTCAAAGCACATTTTCAGACAAAAACATTTATACCAAATGTCTGCCCCAGAAGACAGGCCAGTCTGCTGAGAGTCTGCTGTCATAATTTTACTGCAGCCCACTGCTTCAACAATCTGTCCCTCCAAGAGTGCTGTATCTTTTGTATGTCTTTGTAATCTTGAGGCCATAAATCTTTCAAAATGAGAATGGAAGTTTCAGATTCCTTCAGCAGAAGTGATTGTTTAATGGCCCACGTCCCTTCAATGTCAGAAGTAGGAGGAGGGGCTGTGTATGATATTTTTTTCAAACTCGTCAACCAGCTGACAATGTGACATTCACACCCACTTGACATAGCGATACCGGTGGTGGTCAGCTGCGTGGAGGAAAGACAGGAGCCAGAGACTCCACTGCTGTCTCCGGCTTTCATGTCAACTCCGAATTGAAACACAAAGAATGCCTTCCAGGTGAGACCATATGAACATATGTGGCTATATTTAAATGATACTCACCCCAACCCTCGGAACTTTGTCACTGCCAGCTTTTCACCCTGTCTCTCAATACTGGTAAAAACTCTTTCTTTGTGACATAATTGGACAACACGTATTGCAAACTACTTCTGTTTGAGTGTTTGAGTTGTGTGCAATCTCTCTGAAGGGCATTCATGCTGTTCCCCATACAAATACTGGGCGCAATGCAGTGCATCACCCAAAAACTTGCGGCTTCTATTGGCCAGTTAAGTGCGTATAACCACTTACTTGTTTCCCAATAGTTTAGTTGTACTTATACTATTTGAGACTCTAGCCACTGCAATAGCCTTTCCTCCATGTGTATCCTTATGATAAGCCTTGAATGTTATGGCTCTGTAGCTCAAACCTGGACTGAATTTCATGGCTTCATCAGTACCTGCAGCCATACACCTCCACTTTTTGCATTCTATCGAAGCCCTTATATTTTACACTGTTCCTGGATTAAGAACCAGGTCAATCAATGCTGTTTCACGTCTGATCTCTCAGAGAAATATAGCTTCCTAGGTTGGATGATGGTGTTGGTGGGAGGGATTTGTGGTGTGGTTCAGCAAAGTTACAGAAGGCATGATGGCTCGTTCCAAAGCACTGTTTCTTCATACAGGCTATGTGTGTTTCTCTCTGGTCTGAGCACTTTAACACGTGAACATTATCTATGTAGAATCTACTCCTGATTTATAAGCATGAAACACCCTCAAATCTCACCATACAATATGGGACCTTTAACACCATGCTGGTTTCAATTTAGCTGTGTTTGGGGAGCCAGCTTATTAAGTCTTCACCCACCTGTGAAGAGAATACACCACCAAGGCCTTGCAGTGACATACAAGCACAATAAAAAGAAGCACTGGACCTTTGGCATTCTGAGTCCTCCCAATGAAAAGTGTAATTGCTCACATTTCAGTCAGGGAAATGTCAAATGCGCTCCAATTTTGTAATTGGATTTCTGAAATACAGTGTCATAAAAAAGTGTCTTCCAGTCAGGAAAAATGATCAACTGTAATGATTCTAAGGATTCTTATTATACAGAGCTCCCTTTGCTGTGATAAAAGAATGTATTTGCGTGTATAGCATGGTCTGCATGTAAAGTGAATTAGATTATGTTTCAGCTATTGTGCCTTTAATTGGTTGTCACAGCTCATCTGTAGCAGAAACCAGGCTGTTTACCCCTTAAATGCTTTCTGAGAAGACAAACAACATTAACAACCCAGAGGGAAATCGCATTTTTAGGTCACAGAAGTAGTTCAAACCTGTTATGAAAAGTCATGGGGATTTGTAATGTTAAGGGAACACTGGGCTCCCTAGAAAAAGGACATGTTTTAATTATTTATTTACTTATTTTATCTTTTTACATGTAGATCGTATTTTTAGCCAACGATTTTCTCATCAGGTCATGACATTTGATCATATAGGAGTGAATTTATTTGTAGATTTCGTTTCATTACATATTCGTTGATCTGCTTTTCTGATGATGAACTGCTGCTGATAATGATTTCATTTTGTCCCATAAAATGCATCCATAGAGTTGGGGAGGAAACACACAACACTTAATCATGTGTGTCTGGATGCTCCTCTTGGCAACTGGGCAGGTCTTTGGTGTGTCTGGCAGGCTACTGGGTCTCTGGGTTTTTCTGATAGCGCTCGCTCCTTTGAGGCCCCAACATGAGGTGGATAAAGACACCAGCTTCGTCCAGAGTCTAATCTCAGGCCAGCTCAAAAATGATCCAGCGTTTCAGCCGCCAGCACCTGGGCAGTATAAAGATACACCCATGGTTGATTGGTTGAGCAAATCATCAGACATGTAACACTGGCCTAACAGCTGATAGCACCGGTGCTCCCTGTTCTGGCTATTTGCTGGCATGCAGTGATGCCTGGATGCACCCTCAGAGAACGAGCCCACCCTTCTTCTCTCCCTTGTCACCCCTTGATCTGCCTCAACTGCCCCCCCCCCCCCCCCCCCCTTCAGTTTCTCTCTGTTCTTTCTGTGTCTCTACCTCCACAACCATCTTTCTTCTTCGCCTTCTCCCCTCCCAGTTTTTCGTCAGATCCACGGGGCCAGATTTTTATCGCTTTTCTGTGAGTCCTGCGAGGGGAACCTTGAGGGTCTCAGTGGGATCAATTTAAAAGGGAAGCGCTTGTCTCTCCTCCTCTCCTTGGCCCTCTCGGCTGATTGGGTCCGCTCGCCAGGAACTTGCAGGCTTTTGATCTCAACCACCTCTCTCACCGCCTCCACCCCCATTGAAAGTTTTTGTCAGAGCTTGGCTCTAAAAAAATATTTCTGCTCCACTTTCTGAGAAATGTGGGCCCCATCCCCTTTCTTTGCACCTGTGAGAGACCGAGTGAAAGTTTTGTAAACCCATTGGGTGGTATGAACAATCTTTTCTTTGACATGATTGACTTCTCTTTGAAGATGTGAGTGATCTGTCTCTTCAGGTGTAGGTACACTGTAGAGGGCTCATGGTCCTTGGGCAGCAACTGGTGAGAATCAGCTTGGAGCTGCAATGCATAATTCACACACTGTGTAGAGAATGGCTTTCTTTACAAAGGTAGGAGTTGCTGCCTGCGAGCGTTCCCGTGCTGAGCTGTGTTGAAATCAGTCCCCCCTTTGTACGACATTAAGGGAACCTGGGACTGTGTGGGACTACAGTAACCACTGAGGGAGGGCTGAGTCTGGGGTTTTTTTTTTTTTCTTTCATTGGAAGTGTACAGTTCAAAAAATCCAAAACAACCTGGGTCTTATTTGAGTATATTCAGCCATCATTGGTCAAGAAGCACAAGCAATCATGATGAGTCACCCAGGAGTTTCAATATGTGAACTCAGGTACACAAAACACCTTAGGTTTTTCTTTTAAATCTGAGTTGAGATCGCCATAAAATAAAAACACTGCACAAAACAGTTCATTCGTTTAAGGGATTTCATTGAAATTGTCCCTGAAGTACAAAAGTTTTTCTCTTTATCTTACTCTTATCTTTCAAGATTCACTTGAATTTAGTTAAACCATTGTACAGAACAGTGCCAGTGCTCAAAGTAAGGAGAAAACGTGGAACTGCAACATAAGGGTGAGTGCAAAGATAAACACATCCCCATAAAAAATGTTTCATGAATATAGGACACCCCTATCACCCAGTTTAATATCTAAATGTCTGCTGAACACTGGGGTGGAGTTCAAGGCAAAAACACGAGGATAAGATAGAAGCAAACCTCTAATGATTTCGAAACCCAAAAATAACAGGTATCACAAGTGCTAATGGAAACAAAGCACCACCTGTGATAACAGTAGAATTTGCAAATGCCTCAACTTTTTACTTTTAAAGCTAAGGATCACTGTAAGCATCATAGTTAAGTAGAAAACGTAAGGTGCTTTTTGCAACTGGCTTCAGTTCTTAACAGCACAGATCATTTTAGGAAGGGTAGTCACATAAGCCTTCAATGACAGCCCATTATTTGGCACCCCTATTACACCTAGAAATGCACAAAACTGAAATATTGCAATAAAAAACTGATAATGGAAACCTCTCATATCGCTAAAATATTCTAGCAACATTCTGCTAATATTAAACAAGACCCACATTCCTTATTTCGGTGTCTGCAGCAATGGGTTACATTTCTCTGCATTTAAATACTGAAGTTTGTTGTGTAATCGAAGTGGTTTGCTGAGGGATGGTCAGTAGAAAGACTCAGTCAGTGTTTGGACAAGAGCCATGCCCCTGTCACCCTCCTCCTCCTCCTCCTCCTCCTCTCCCTTCTCCTCTGTCTCCTGCCAGGTCACTGGAGGTCAAACAGGAGTTTTTCTTGTCTTACCTCAATGACCTCTCTACTCTTGGGAAAACTCTAGTCACGACTCAGGATTAAAATTCCTGGTAAATTTAGCCAAACCAGGCCACAGAATTTTGACACCTTTTTTTTTTTTTTTTTTTTTTTGAAGCTCTATCAAAAGAACATCACCTTATTTCTTGCCAACTTTTCTTCGCTGTTGAACAGCAGTGAGGACCTGAAGGTTCGAGGTGGCTCGGTTGTGTACGCCTGTCGTTGTAAAGCAAAGCACCCCTTATTTCCAGGGCTCTTGGGTCCCTCGGTGATGACATCACCGGTGCAGTTTTGCACTAATTGAGGTTTAATGCTAGAGTAGAGGGAACAGGGCTGTAATTTTCCCGCCCCGGCCTGGAATAGAGACGACAGCTTTTCATGTGGTCTGGGTTAATTTAGGTTGCAGTGCTGCAGCTGTGGGGCACCTCACACGTTTGTCCTTCACATTTTGCTCAGAGATTTAAAAAGTGTTTGTCCAACTACACACTGAGTGGAAGCTACACTTCAAAAAACTTTTGGTAATATATTTGCCACTATTTTTTGCAAAACCACCAAAGTTCTGAAATAATCATTGAGGAAATAAATCGATTCTTTCCCACCTCCTTTGAATATGAATAATGCCTATTCAGAATGGAAAACAACATAACGGCAACGCAACACAGCACAGCTTATATAGGCCTGTGTAGGTGGAGGAGGAGGAGTAAGATTGCGAGGAAAAACCAGCTGCAATACGCACAACAGCATTCAGTGTGTCATTACAATTGTATTTCCACAGAGCCTGGGCGTAATGACATTCATCCTCAGATCCAAGCAAACACATGCACACTGACACAAACAAGAGAGCTCTACCTGCTCTTTATCCCATCTGCCATATCAGGGCCTGTGTAAACATCGGGGCCGTTTGAAGTGGGAAGCCTTAATCACAAGTGCAATCAATGACATTGCTTGGTGGTTACTGGCTTGAGAGGACTGGGGGAGGTGGGGTGGCTAAAGAGTCTGAGATATCATCACTAGCAACAGGAGACCAGACAGGCAACAACAAACCTTCAGGAGATTGTGACACTTATATTTTGTCTCTGTGGAGAAACTACAAACGGTTTGGTGTAACTCCTGAGAGCAATATCGTGGTATTGAGTAACGGCTGCTATCAAAACCTGTCTCTGTCGGATACGTGAAGCGACTAGTTCATATTTGACAACGCATATCCATATCTCCTCTAGTGTCGCCACAGAAAATTGTGGACGTTTGCGCCGCGGCTTCTGCATTGGTTTCAGAGTCGTTTCACCCCTGGTGTTTAGTTTGTATCCAGCAGAGAATGAAATTGTTGGTGTTGTGATAACAGTACAGTCCTTGGTCTCTGATAAGCCTTATTTCCAGTGTAGATCCCTTGTCATCATTTCTAAATCTTGACTTCTGCTGTTACTTTTCTTCTCTTGGTTCACAGCCAAACCTTACAAGTCCACCTTGTGTAGACTCTGAAAACATGTCCATTACATTCCAGTTCCATGAAATGTCTGTCATTGTAAAAGCTAATCAGTTCTATGCCGTTGTGTGGTAGCATGCAAACAAGCAATCATATACGACTCTGAGAATAACGTTGCTCATATTGAAATGTGTTTTTGATGAAATTGAAGCCTATGTGCTTTTATCATTTAGGCTACAGTTCTGACTCCTGACTCAAGCAGTACACGTCATGGTCCATTGTGTATCACTGCCTCTGTAATGTGCAGTGGCTGTGAGATGTGAGTTAGAAATGAAAAAGAGTTTTGTGATTAACTCCCAGCACATGCGTGCACACATACACACTTGCACGCACCATGATCCCATTGTACCAGTCGGGTCTAGTCGCTCTCTGGCTGGGCCAAAGCCTGTTAACACCAATTCAGAGCGTAGAGGCTGGTAATGAGCACTGTCAGAGTTGACATAACAACCTCCTGCTCCGGGGCTGAACGCTGGACTCAGACAGAGCACAGCCTGGTTCTGTCTGTGCTGGGTTGATCCTGGGACTATTAACAAATTCACCATTTAAATTCCCAGTCAGTTTCACTTGCATTTTGGCCTTCTTCCTGGTATTAGGAAAATTTAGCCCGATTGTCAGTCAGAGCACACATAGACAGTCAAGCCTCGAGCTCTAATGTGTAGTAATAAAGAAAATGGAACCCAATTTTTCTTTTAAATTCAAATTTCCTTCAGAGTCAAAACGCGTTAAGTCAAACTTACAGAATGAAAGACTGTTTTTGCATTTAATTTCCTTTATACAGGGAAAGAATTTCACAGTACTTTGACGCATAATACTTGAATTTGGAAAAAAACGTTTTATTTTCATGTCATTTGTTTCATGACTTTTAACTATGCAGGGTTGATATTAAATATTCAATGTAGTTGTATAGGGCAGCATAGCGCCATAGATGTTAGCACTGTTACAACAAGAGGTTGTGGGTTTGGGTCCCGGACCTGGGGCCTTTCTGTGCAGAGTTTGCATGTTCTTCTCGTGTTTCCTCCCACTGTCCAAAGACATCATGTTTGGGTTAATTGGTGACTCTAAATTGTCTGTAGGTCTGAGTGTGCGTGTGAGTGGTTGTTGCTCTGTCTGTCTCTGTATGTGGGCCCTGCGATGGACTGGCGACCTGTCCAGGATATACCCGCCCTCGCTCAGTGTGAGCTGGGATTGGCTCTAGTGCCTGGAAACGGATAAGCGATAGAAGATGAATGAATGAATATGGTTGTATATTATTTAAATTAAAGATGTGTGTTTATGTACAGCTTTCTAAAGTATTCAGACCATTTTGCACACTGTATTAGGTAGTAGATTTAGTTTTTAGTTGCAATTTGTTCTTGATCTTTCATTTTTTTTCTTCTATGGGGCTTTAAGTCTGGGCTTTGGTTGGCTGATTGAGGTGTCGGTGTTGTCTTGGTTTTATGCTTCAGTTGGTTGTCGTGGTGGAAGGTGAACCGTTGCCTCAGCCTCCGGTTTCATGCACTTTCCAGACACGCTATACTTGGCTGCCTTCATCCACCCCAGAGTTTTTAATACTCTTCATGTTTCTGCTCTTGAGAAGCCCCCAGCTCATTGCATAATATTGCCACCATTATTCACTATTGGAAAGATATTAACCGGGTGATGAGCAGGTGAGAAACCTCTCCTGCCCCTGCAGCAAAACTCCTGCTGGTTTTAAACTTCCCCTGTTTGACAATAATTGAGACCAGTCCGCTTGTGGGCACTCAAGGCCATTGAAATTGCTCTGCACTCTAGTTCTAATCTCTGCCTCTTTACTGGTTAATCATGGAGGCCTACAGAAAGTCCCCCAGACTTTCTGGCTTGTTTTCATCCTGACCTGCAGTGCGAAGAGTGCGGCTTTCAAAGTTACATTCAACCAATTCAGTTTGGCACAGGTGCCACAGTCCAATCATGTGCCAGTGATAGTTTAAGCAAACAGGAAGCACCTGATCACATTTTGGAGTCACTGAAAACGATCAAAATACTTCTGTAAACTAGAGATTTAGATTTTTATCTATGTGTTGTTGTTTTTTTTTTTTTTGTTTAATCTGCAAAAGCTACTAAAAACATTTACTGGTCACCAATTGACGGGAACAATGATACTGTTGTATCGATGTGAAATGAAATATCAAACATATTATGGGTAAAGGGATCTGAATGCTCTCTGTGGCCTCTGTAAAGGTTGAAAACAGCCACACAAATGTAAGGTACTCTGTTCATTTGTCCTCAAGGTTAATATCCAGTGGTTTTGTTCACAATAAGCATTTCTTCTGTCTGTCCCCATCCCGGCTCATCAGTATCAGCTTGTTTCGAGAGCATGACTTGCTGTGTTGTCTGATTTGAGTTCAGGCAGCACAAAAACCGGCTCCTGTATTCCAGCATCGCGTGTCCCACTCCCATCTCTCAATAATTTATCCAGACAACTAGAATGATTATTCTATGAATATGCACTAAAAATCCTCTCTTGTGCGCTTTCTCTAAGTTTGTGTGTGTGTGCGTGCATGTCAGCAAATGTGTATCTGTGTATGCAGCTTTCTTCCACCTGAAACAAAGGAGGTGTCAGGGTGAATTAGCCCTCCTACGACTGAATGCCCAGAGAGCTTAGAGATGCACCACAGGTTCTGCTGAGTCGCACATGAGCCACGGTGTCTGCCTCGGCTTCCCCTGCTCTGCCCCCCCACACCCTCTCCCTCTCCACTCCTGAGCTACTATAACAAGGTTGTTGGAAGAGGATAAGGCATGTTAAATGAATAATTTACACAGGAGAGCGCTCCTTATTTATTTAATACTACTGGATCTGACTGAGTGGGCAGCCTGCGTCCCCAACTGCTGAGACACTGTTGGCTAAATGGGCGCTCACTCGGCTTAATGGAGGGCCAAAGTGACAGGCATTTAAAGAGAGCAAAGGGGCCGCTCATGAGAGAGAGAGAGAGAGAGTTTGTAGATAGGCAGTGTGTGCTTGTGAAACACATTGTGCAGAGCTGTGGTAGCGTGCCAGTAATTGCTGTTCAGTGCAGTTGCACCATGTTACTCTTTATACCTTGATGCAGGCGGATCACATGAGAAGCCCCACAGCTGCTTCAAAAGTGCTTCCAGGAATTTATGGATCTATAGATTTATCACCCTCTGATGGATAAATGTAAAAATATTATGCCTCAGAAAGGTCAGCATTAAATAAATTGAATCATATTTATACATCAAATTTAATATATTGAAAAACCAATAGTGGGGCAATTTAATAAATAGTTTAAACTTTGTAATGAAACGTTGATTTATTAACGGCCTCATTATTTATTTGTTGCACATTGTCAATTTGATAATAATTTGTTCATTAAATATTGAATGCAGCATAACTAGTGCTAATTACAATCAAAGCTCCTGGAATCACTGTCTTTTTTTGTAACTATTTATCTTAAAAGATGCAATGATTAATGTCGTTACAGGGGGGAGCGTGGAGAGGTGGGGGACAGGACCGCACCCCGGGCACCACCCAGGAAGAGGAGAGAGGGAGCAGCAGCGGAGGAATAAGTCATCCAGTCGGTAAAGTCATCTGTTGCACCTGAGTAAAAGTAATTTGGCGGATAAAAAAGCGCAGTGCTTTCTGTTACTGCAGATCTTGCAGGATTAACATCAGTGGGAATCACAAGAGTTTTCTGAGCATAAATGGGTCTTTCTTATTAAGTTTCGGTCTCCACGTCTTCCAGTACTAGAGACAGACTAAAGCAACAATCAAACCAGTAACGTTAAAATCCCTTACAATCCTCTCCCTGACATCTAGGTTTGCCTGTCTCTCGCCTTAATGACCTCATCCTCCTCCTCCTCATCATCATCTTCTTCTTGCTGTGGACAGAGACAGTCCCACTCAGCAGGAGTAATAAACTCTGTGTGTGTGTGTGTGTGTGTGTGTGTGTGTGTGTGTGTGTGTCTCTCCCAGGAGAATGAAATCCCCCAGCTCACACTGACCTCATTATAAAAATAGCTCATCTATCCAGCCATCACATTCCCCTTCGTTTCCCCTCTTTTCTACAATCTCTTAGATATATTGTGATGCTCTCCACCTTCCAGTCTCTCCCTTCTGTCTCTCCATCAGTCTTAACATGAGATTAAAAGCTTATGCCAATCCTTGTAATGGAAAGGTTTCCCCTGCACCTATCATTACCAATCCAGCCCTAATCTGGGATCTTAACATGTCTCCTAGTCATAAAACATCTCATAGTAACACTGAAGGGAGTGAGTTTGCATGATCTGTTTAGCATTGTCTTAAAAGCTAGTTGCTCCAAGCTATTTTACCATTTTTTTTCCCCTGGGCTGATCAGTCGCTTCTTATCACCCTCTTCCCCAGTGGAGCCAAATCCCCCTATTAGACTGAACAGCTCTCACATGTGTTCAATTTAACAGTAGTATCAATGGTCATTTCAGCCAAAGAATGGCTTTGATCCATATGAGATAACATTTCTTATGGTTTTGAATAACTCAACAAAGACACCTGAGCAGATGCTCAATTTATGGACTCGAGATAAAGAATCACCAAAAGAGCTGTGAAGTGTTTTTAAAGGGGAAGATAACTATTTTCGAATAGATTTTATTTCAGAGAGAAGTGATTGAATGTTCATGCCGCTGCTCAATAAAGCCACATGTTCCATTCACAGTTTAACACACAGTCACCCCTGGGAGCTGTTTATACAAGCGCAGCACTGTGGCCACTAAGCCATGGTGCTGAAGTGCTGAGATCTACAATAGTTGGAACGTACGAAAATGGCTATAGTGAGAAATAACCATGAACAGTTTCAAGCTTGCAACTGAAAAGTATTTTGGGAGGTTGGTGTGTGGGTGGACTGTAGCTTGGGTTTTCACTACAGGGGAATTTTTCTTTCTTTCCTTACTACAAGATTCGTGTAATCCATGAGACAAAAATTCTTTCTGTTAATTTTTCTGTCAAAAGAGGCAAATAACCTCTGCTGCAACAAACAAAGTGACACTGAGGAAACAGAACAGTCCAACAGCCTAATAAAAGTGAAGTATTGAGAAAGCAAGGGTCAAGTCTGTGAGGGCAAGTTGAAGTAAGAGGTTTTCATAAGAATATCCAGTTGCAGGATCAGATCTCTCAATACTGAGCGTTAAAGTGACTTTCAGTGCAAGTTTTCAACATAACTGAAATGAAGTTGTAAGGTTATCAGATATTAGAAATGAATATTTATTAGCTTTGGTGACTTTGAAAATTCACCAACTTGAATCAGATTTTTTTGTTGTTGTTGTTGTTGTTTTCAAATCTAAAGTCAGAAGATAAGCCAGTAGTCCAGTTTGCTCCTGTCACCTATTCGACTAAAAGGTGTTTTACTGAAGTTAGTTGGCAGTTTTGTAATGTTTTATTGGGTGAGCTGAAATACTCATTTGTAGCTGATTAGATGCCCTGGGTGCCATAACTGGCCCCTGGACTCTTACATTTGTGTTCTAGATAACTTTGGAAGAAAACTGGAACTGCTTCTTCCCTTGTTTTTTGTTAGACAACCAATAACTTAATTCCCGTGAAACACTGCACACTTTTACCTGGTATAAATATGAACCATTAAACTTTTGCCCCTTTCCCATTGGTAAAAAAAACATTCGAACATTATACTTTCATCTGCAATGAAAGGCATTTAAGTGATCACACACATTTTTGCACCTTTTTATACATTTCAGAGCACATAAATGATGCCTACTTGCCCAGAGTTAATTGAAGGTTTATCCAGCTTTTTAAAAAAACTGCTTCTTTTGGAGTGAAAAGGGTATTTGTGAAATGAAAAAAATTGTGAGGTTCTTTAAGATTCTTATTGTGGGAAGACTCAGATGGTACATTAAGCTCTTGCAGACCAAGTTTTTTTGTAACTGAAGTGTGACTTTAGTCCAGGTCTCACATCTGTAATTCTGTTTCAGCATCACTTTCAGGGAGATATCGTGATTGCATAGATTTTTATTAAAAGATAGTCAGCACTTGTTTGTGTTGAGCTCTCCTGTGTAATATACATTACTTACCTGCATACCTAACAGCCTTTTCCCTCTAGAAGGGACATCTTATGTTAAATAACAAGCTGCCTACCATTGACCTGCTTTAAGAAGCCCAGGCTCACCTCAACAGGAGAACTGTTGGCTTCATCTGCATATTCTTTTGATCTCACACTGGGTCTCCAGGAGCAGCCGTCATTAAGGAAGTTTGCATGAGGTCCTCGCATCGTGGCTCAACCTCTACCATGTGCCTGCTTTTCTCTGCTAGCACCCTTCCACTTCATTGCAGCCCTTTCAAAGTCCTCTTTCTTACTACCACCCTTCGCTTCAAAGCCACCCTCAGTTGGGTTGAAAGCCAAAACCACTCGTCTGTCCTTCACCGCTAAGCTGATGTGTTTGTGTCTGTGTTGTGTTGCCCTTGGGGTGGGTTTCCTCCACCCCCACCCTTCCATATCATCTCTTCTCCTCCCCACCTTGCTGTTTATCTGTCTCAGGGCTTGTCACGTCCCTGAACCTGCTCTAATTAGCATCCCACACAACACTGTTTATTTACTCAGGTACTGACAGAAGGGGGGAGTGAGAATGAAAGGGGGAGTCGGGAAAAGGGAGAAAGAGACAGAGAAAGCTGAGAACAGGAAGAGAGGGAGAAATGATTCAGAGAATCAAAGAGCTATGAGACTCTCTCTCGTAGCGGATGCAGGAGGTAATGATAGTTAGAAAGATGTGATGGAGAAAGTGAGAGACAGAGAACTTTCCCGCCTCTCCACGCCTCCTCTCTGCCTTTTCTAGCATTTCATCTGAGATCCAGAGTGCCTAAAATTAGCAAACTGGCAGCTTCCTCCCTTCCTTCCTTCCTTCTAGGGCCCCCATTAAAGTTCTCCCAGTGCATGAAGTGATCATTAAGGTGGAACCAGGATTGCAGGTGCATTCTTAGTGTCCCAGTTGAGGTTGCAGTGGCATTGGGCATGAGTGAATAAAAATTCTTTGCAAGTCCTCATCCGTGGGCGTGTTTGCATGTCAAACAGGTTATTTACTTGTGAGTTTATGCATACCAGTGCATTACAGCAGACACTGCACATCTGCTAGTAGGCGTGGAGGAGCAATGAATGAATGAATGACGGACTCCGGGCAAGTTTTGGAGACTAGCTGTGTAGGCAGTGCTGGTTTGAACATTTCCTGATCCGATGAAAGATGTATGCAACAAACTGAAAAACCTTTGAGTCTTCAGTTGTTTTGTGGTCATACTGTCTGACGCAACTGCATCTTAAGTCTCCCTCATGTGTCCTACTTACTGCATGTTACATCCCATGTTGAACATCTGTGGGTGACCATCCGAAGTTTAAAATCACTTCTTTCTTTTTTCTTTTTTTTTTAAGGGTCTAGCTGCAGTCTTGCAGGTGTTAGAAAACACACCCATTGTCAACAAACAAACCAGACCATATTTGGGAGAGAACCTCTTTAAATTTCCTTTACAATTGAACTTCATTTTTGTGCTGTTGTAGTTTTGCAACAAACACCACCACAAACATTCATGATCATGTATTTGTGGCTTGTCACGGAGCTGTTGTGTGCCTCCTCAGATCACACCACATGATTTTTGTTTTATTTCATTTTGTTTATTTATTTTCTTTATTTATTTTTGGCTTGCTTGCTGGTCAACACTGAACAGGTCTCATCTTTTATGAGAACATGATGAGAGACTGACCATATGTAATGACACCACCTCCACATCTTCTGTAATCTCTAATAGGATAGGCGTAACGTATTGACATTTGTATTCAAAAGATTTAATGTAATGGAAGACAAAAATTGCTTTGTGTCTTCTAAGAGAAAAAGGAGTGGACATCTTGTAATGTGTGTTCATGCAATATTTCTTTTAAATATCACCATTCTGGATGGATGTGTCCTACAGTCAGTTAAAAAGGAAACTGCAGGCCACATTGAAAACACCTTCTTACAGGTATTAAACAAATGTGTCCCCGCAGACTGTTACAAATTGTTTTGTTTTCCTGTCCAATCCTACATCCTCATCCTTATTTTTTAGTTCAGCATGTTTTATCTGCTTCCTTGTTACCAGAGAAAGACAAGTTTGTATGTCCGGCATCCTGTCCACATCCACCAGTGTGTTTTTGTCTCTTATCTCCTTTTGTAGTATCATACCAATATTTTGTCATTTCCTGCCTTGTTCCTGTTGGTTGCCTTTTAAAATGAAATTGCAGAAACTTCCTGCCTTAAGTGTTTCTACACATCCATAAAACCTCAAACCAAACTCTTATCGGTCTTAGTTTTAGGGTGTGCTGAACTAGCTGTTGAGACGGCATTAAGTTTGATGAGCTTTGTACCTTAGTTTGCATATTTAAATTCTTGAAGGAGATCCAGTAAATGGGACATCGTAAATACTATAATATTGGCACTTACATATTCCCGCTCCCTCTCACCTCTCTGTGCTGATTTCTGACAGCACAGCTCCCCGTTTTCTTCTACAACTCCCCTCCTTCTATTTTTCCACCACTCTTTAGTGCTGTTTGACCTATTCAGAAGGGTCCAAATGTCACGGCAGAGGGAAAGGTCAGGTAAAGGTTTAGTGTTGAGCAAAGTCTGGATGTTGAACACAGTGCTGACTGCCTGAGGGGGGCCACATTAACACTTGAGACCTTGAACACACACCTCTGCACACATATGTACACTCAAACACACCGCTGTCACCTCCATTTCACGTTGACGCAACTCAGCTCTGAGCTGGCAGCCGTGTCATCTGTGTGTGTGTGTGTGTGTGACTATGTTTGACTGTTTTGGACTGTGTTGGTGTCTTTCTGTGCAGGCTCACATGCATATTTGGTTCAACCATTAGCATGGATGATTGAAGGTATTACAACTTCCTGAGAATGACACATGGCCTTTGTTGGACATCAGGTCAAAGGTCATTGGTTGTCAGGGGTTTACAGCATCCTGCCTTGAAAAGAGCCTTGTTTTTGACTGGGCACCAAGATTCTCTGCAATGACCAATCTGTGAAATCTAGTTTACTGCCTAGTACATTTATAACCAGAGAACTGTTTAAATACAAAGGAAAATGATTATAGCTATTCATTCCATCATTTCTCAGATGTGAGTCAATAAAAGCAAAGCATCTAGACTCTCAGTGCAGCATCTTGTACAAGAGGAACGGCAGGTTAGTGGTGGGATTTCTCTATCGATTGATCTCCATCCACATGCAGGGCAGAGCAGCGGGATCCTAATTGGAATGGATTTCTCCCTTGCATTGATTTGCTCAGGTGACAGTGGATGACATACGGTTGTGTGTGTGCGTTTTCTGTGTTTGTGTGTGCAAGTGTGTGTCAGTGCTCATGCAATGAGTAACATACGGTGCTAACGTTCTCTTTTGCATTACTTTTTTGCATTTAGTTGTAAAAGGAGCAGCTGGACGTTACCAAGTTGCTGGTCATCGTGTGTTTGTGTGTGTATGATGCCTGCATCTATTCTTTGGCGCTCTCGTTCAGCAGAGCTCTGGGACAAAACAAGGACCTCTGCAAACACTGATTTCATTTTCTCCATGATCGCTCTCGCTCTAGACCCTGGCTCCTTGGCATACACACACACACACACCTCAGGCAGGGGCGCAAATATGAGCAGTTAGCATGCATGCAGCAAGAAGCGATCAAGCACAGATAACACCTAAGTTCACTCAGGAGGAAAGAAAATTGTATGATCTCATCTCCTCTTGGACTGCATGAGCCATGAAATTCTCCCTTTGTGTTCACTGACTAAATGTATATGTACATATCACATTTGTAATGTATATTTTAGCTTTATTACAATTTAACCAGTCACATTCACCTTCCTATGTGTGTTTGTGTGCACAGGCGAGAGAGAGGAGGTAGGTGAAAGATGGCCGCTGGACATGGCTTCTCACAGCCGGCTGGCCCCAACCCCCTGTGATTTGCCCTCTTATCTAGCCCAGATCCTGGCCTTTCATCTGGGCTAAAAACTAGGGGAGCTTGGCCTCTGCAGGGTTTTTCAGCCCTCCCTCTTGCATATACACTCTTCATTCCAGACCCCCTCCATCTCCAGGCTCTATCTTTGTGTCCCAGATGAGCACTGCTCTCACCTACAAGGGAGATAACAAACCCCACACTAGTATGCTCCCTGCACCGCTTCCCTTGAAACACTTTGGATTTAGTTTTTTAAAACTCACCAGGAGAGAAAAAAACATTTCTTATTGTCTACTGCTGTCCAGGAGCTGACATTTTCACATGAGAATGTTATTAGTGGTTTTTATTTTTTATTTTTAAACAGGCGAGGTTGGCTTGCATTTCTATTCCAGCCCCAGTCTCAATATACTGGGTCCAAAATGCTGGACTCTGCAGTTCAAACAGTAGTTGGCCAAAAGCAAGACAAAGCAAAATCAGAGAATGCTTCAGGGATGCATTACTGGATAACAATAGGCAGGTTGTTTTGTCTGGTTAGCCCATTGGTCTTGGCTGGATCACATCTTCATGTGACCCAGGTCCTGGGTTGAGGGCTTTTTTTTTTTGTTTCTTTTTTGCGTGTAGGTTTGTGCAGTTGACTTCATACCATTTCATTCCATTCCAGGTGGATGCCTGGCCCATCCCCACACTGCCCTCCTGCTCAACCCTGACCTGTTTCCAGCATAAACAGCAGATCCTCACCTCTCACCCCTCTGGCTTTACCTGATAATCTGTCTCTGTGGATCACCCCCACCTTTTTTTCTTCTGATTCTCCCTCAGCCTCCCACATTCCCTCCACAAACCAGGTTTCTGCATCACCCCAGCTCTAACCTCTGACCCCAGTCAGATTAGAGTGGCTGGCATTTCAAATCCAGCCGCAGATTGAGTAGCATCTGTGACCTCCCTGTGCATTTCTCTCTCTGACTCAAGACAAGGTCAGTCAGACCGCAGTTACATCTAAAGTTAGACACAGATTTTCAGTTAAAGGCATGTTCAGTCACTGTATCTGTACCTTGGCTGATGCAAGGGTCCTCTGATCCTGTGTATGGAGGGGAATCACAGTCACTTTGGAAAGTTTTTAGATCCTTTCACTTTTTTTTTCACACATTTTGTTGCCTTAGGTTTAATATATTCAATCTACTCTTTTGTTCCCCCTTAATAAGTTGTGTGTGTAGACAAATGAGCTAATTATTAACGGAAAGACAAAATTGTTATATTCCTAGATGGGTCAAATTGTCCTAAAATTATTCTGAAAGGTTTCTCTCTTTCTCTCTCTCCACGTGATTAGAGGTAAATGTAATTGATATTAGCATGATATCAATGATATAATTGTCCCACAATTCACAGTACTTGTCAGACCAAAGAGCAAGCAGTCAAGTCCAAGGAGCTGTCCATGGATTTGAATGTTGATAAAATATGGATTTTAGTCAGCCACTAAAACAATATTCAAAATCTTTCAATGTTCTTTCCAAGTTTGGAACCATCAGGACTCTTCCTATGGTCCAAAGTGAGGGGTTGATTGTCCAGCAAAACTCTGTAATCACACGGATTTGACTGGACCACAGCAGGCGTTGACCTTCATATTATATAGCCAAAACAGAAAGGAAGACACTTTTAATACCGTTCAGCTCCGTTCTGTGTAGTGAATCACAGCTCAAGGCCGAGGGCATGCCATCATCATGGATATTCACTGGCTGTATCAGCATACTTTTTGTATTAGGGCTTGTTGTGTTAAACCAGTATCTTCAGTGATCTGACGCTGTTTTGAAAAAAAAAAAAAAGATACACAGTTTTGAGAGTTATTTTTGCTCATTTTTGTCATACTAGTGGTGTGGCTGTAGGAGTGGTTGGTTCACCACTTGGCTGACTTTGCGGAGCAAATTTACATGTTGTAGAGAGAGACTTTTGGGACAGCTCTGACATTTGATAAGTGCTACTTGCTTTAATATCCAATGCACTCGCTAAAAATGTTAGACGTTTCCAAATCTTAGTGCAAACTGGATAACACCTTCCTCCAATCCAATCCCAATCTGCCCCAATTGTTTTCCTACATTTCCAGGAGGAATGCGACAAATGGAAGCTGAAACTTGTTTCTGTGTGGTGTTAGTTGGTGTCAGGTCACATCTGCTGAATCACGTGTGACAAAAGGATTACAGGCCTGCTGTGGCTGATTCTCCAGCTGTTGATACACACCCTTTTTCTCCTTAATGTCAAAACTTTCACAAGGTAGGATTCATAGCCAAATGTTGCCTTTACCCACTTCGTCCGCTCTCTGTAGCCACATAAAATGCCCAGAGGAGCACACTTCCCGCAGTTTTATTCCACTCTGTTTTCTGCCAAAGTCACAGTCAAACTGGAATCAACAATCCACACAGAGGAGGAATATCTCCAGTTTTATGGAGTCATAATGCGGTAGGGGTACTGTATAAATAATTTCTCCACACAGAAACACTTCCAGCTGTTAAACAATATGCCCTTTGCAGTTTTTCTTTTCTGCTCTGTCTTTTTTTAATGTAGAAATCTTCTTGCCCAGGCTACCTTATTTTTTATTTTTATTTTTTTTGCCTTCAGAAATGATGTTTTGAATATATGCCTTTTGTGACACCTCCAGATTGTTACACTTTCTGATGATTAGTGGAGCTGCAAGTCAGCCTGTATTAAAAAGTGCTTTTGAAAGTCAGGTCATAATGTGAAATTCAAAGCTCAGAATCTGTTTACAATTAGACCCTTTGAAGCATTCCAGTGTAATCTCTACCTCCTTTTGATATAAAGATACAGTATTGATATAACTAAAGGGAATTTTGCCATTGTTTTTATAGCCATACCTGTGGCTTTTGATTGATGGGTGGAAACTGTTCAGTAGATTGAGATAATAAAGACTTGTTTAAAACCTCACTCTGAGGTTATAGGTTTCCCATAGAGTTCAGCAGTATTTTGTATCAACACAGGCAGAATGGTGAGACACAGGGTGGAAAAGCCTTATCCCCACTGGGTAACCATGAAACATTATTTGTGAACAAAGGATGATAGCGTAATACTAGGGCTTTTTTTCTAAAGGGGTGTCCTTATTGCCTTCGGCCAGGTTACAGTGCTGGTCATTGTAGGGGGAGACCTTCTTCATGTAGTAAAGACCCTGCCGTTGGGCAGCTTTCACGCTCCACTGGCTGATCCTTCCAGGAAGTGAGTGGGGGTACAAGAAGCCCCCCACAGAGCCCCAGCATGTACCATGGCTGCATGCTGGGCCTCAATCAAAGGGGGCAGTCTGTCCTAAGCCTGAGGGAGAGAGACCCTGCTGTGAGTGACCAGAGACACGAGTAATAGGACAGCTTGTCACACTTGTGCAGATGCCTGTATTTTTGACACTATGGCTGCTTCTCTTCTGCTTGGGTTGCACATTAATGATGCCATTAAAAAGAAAAAGTTGTGCACCAAAGTCAAACTTATTTGACTGACCTTAGCAGCTTTCAGACAAAACCAAGTCAATGTGGTTATTACTATTAAGTATTTCAGATCCAACTGATCTAAGACTTGACTCTCATGGAGTGTTGCAGTGGTGCCAGTTATTGTTGATGTGGAAACTTGGTTTGAGCATTTGGGAAGGAAGGGCAATTTAAGACTTGAAATGCTTGCAGTCTCACTGCAAGAACTAATCTTCATGTTTTTTGTGTTTGTGTTTCAGTTGGTAGCCAGTTAGTCTAGCCCTTCAGATGAAGAGCCTTCAGTTCCGAAGCATTGCCCCTAAGGCCCCGGCCGTGGTGCCCTCCCCCTCCCCTGCGGTCCTGTCCTGCCAGCCTCCCTCTGCCCTCCCTGAGGCAACCACCGCCTCCAGCCCCAAATCCATCATTGTGCCCACCCAAAACTATGCACTAATGCAAATAGCAGGTCAGGATGGCACATTCTCCCTTGTGGCGCTGCCCCCTTCTGTCTCCTCTCAGACACCACAGCAACAACAGCAACAAACCCAGTCAATCCAAAAGAATCTCAAACTGCCCATTCCCAGATACCAGCCAGTGAGGAGCAAGGGGACCACTGATAAGGTCAAATCACCACCAGCAGCTGCCAAGATGAAAATGGTGTCCAAGGATACTGTGACAGTACAGACCAAATTAGTGGTGGGTGGGTCATCAACACCTATGAAGAAAAAACAACTGGAGTCCAAGCACACAAAAGAAACCTTAGTGCTGAAAGAGGAGCCTTCCGAGCAGGTAATTCTGATTGATCCAGGCACCTCAGACATCTCTGTCACTGCTCTGCTCCCTGACAATGCTGTCCTCTATCCCAGCTCCCAGTTGGAGAGAACACCAGATGGCTCTGAACGACCTGCTACAACTGGTCTTATTCAGAACCTCCAGTATCCCCCTACTGTTGTCAAAAGCTCCCCAGTCAAATCCCCAGAGGAAGGTAAGACCACTGTGAGGCTGTGCCAATCTAAGCCCACTGCAGCCCAGCCCCAGAGCAGTATCACTGTCCTCTCCCCAGCTATCTTCAGCAAAGCGGTCCAGATTATCCCATCCCCACCGAAGGGTAAACTGCCCATTCTGCCCTACGCTAAAATGAAGAGCGCCCTCATCCCAGCTGCCAAGCTCAGCAGCTTGTCGCCAGAGAAGAAAGATATCTCCAGCCCGACCGGACACACCAGCCCCATAGATCCTGTAATCAAGACCCTGGAGCCAGCTGAAGCCTTGAGTCACAACCAGGTGTCAAACTCTGCTCTACAGCCCCAGGCCAAGACCACACTGATGCCTGTGTTGGGCACTCTCCAGAAACCACCAGGAAAGAAGAGGGGGAGGAAAAGAAAGACAATGGAAGACATCTTGGCATTTGAAGCCCGAAAGAAGAGGTCTTTGTCTTTCTTCCGTAGAAGGGTCCCTGAAAAACCACCCACAATTACTCCAGGCTCCAAGCAAAAGGAAGTTGATATTTCAAAGAAGTATCGGAGCATCCGGCCCAAGCCCATGTTAGTTATGGAAACAGTTCCCCAACTAGTTAGTTTGCCTGCCATTACCCCAGATGCCCAGGAACAAGATCTCGCACTTGGCCACCAGCTCCCTGCCACGACTGCAACCAAGGCCGTTGACTGTCCTCCCCAACCAGCCCCTGTGACTCTCCTGAGAGGCGCCTCCCATCCCAGAGTATTCATAGGCAGCCGCCCACTCCACCGTTGCCCCACATGTAGCCGCTGTTTCCAGTTCAAGCACCACCTCCAGAGCCACATGAACAGTCACACCAACAGTCGGCCCTACGTCTGCCCGGTATGCCGCAAAGCCTACGCTCACTCCGGCAGCCTGAGCACCCACATGAAGCTTCATCACTCTGAGGTACGACCACGTCGGTCTCTGCGCTGTGAGTTCTGTGAGAAGGCCTTTGGATATGTGGGGGTGTATTTCAGCCATCTTAGAGAGGTCCACAAGGTGGTGCTGACCGTGGAGCCTTCAATCAGCCATCATGAAGATGACGTGCCTATGGAGGGGTAGGATTATGATAATTTGCATCAAAATAATTTCTTTCCTAATGAGCACTTTCACCTTAGGTGAAATTAAATAGGTGAAATGGGTAAATAACCCTATGAGATATGATCAGATAATACTCCCTTGTTCGTCACTCAGTGGGGAATATATATATATATATATATATATATATAAAAGAAACAAGGTAGTAAAATGAAATTGTCTGAAAAAATATTTACATAGATCTAGCAACATTTCACCTAAAAATACATAAAATAGGCAATGAAATTGCACATTGTTACAATGTTATTGCGCATTTTTATTGAGCAGATGGAGGGGAGGGGAGGTTCCACGTGGAAAAAGTGACCATAGTTGAGCATTATTTATTCTCCTCACCAGGGCCAACTCCTCGGAGCCATCAGATGAGCAGGACCGCGAAGACCCCGTGGAGCTGCAGATCAAATGTGGCCGTTGCCAGGCCATCACTCCCACCTTTGCAGACATGAAGATGCACTTACTTTATGTGCACAGGGAGGAGGTACAGGTTCAGCTGTGTGACGGCCACGCCCCGCGCGGGGGACGTGATGCTGAGAATGAACTGGTAAAGCACGCTGCTCACTATTGGCGGCAACTCAACGAAAAACGTAATCTCGTCAAGTGCGGGAGCTGCGATGAGGAGTTCTTCTCCTTCTCCAAGCTGAAGAGGCACATCATGTCCCACCACCGTGGAAGTGAGGGGCACGACAGCGCGGCCATCTCCTCACCAGATAGCAGAGGAGGACTCGGTGTCCTTGCAGCGGGTGCAGGATTCAACTGCATCCTGTGCAGCGTTGTGATGGACACTAAAGAGGGCGTGATGGAGCATTGGAGGAGTTGCCACCACTGTGAGAAACCTGGCCTGCTTTGGGACGCACTGAGCTCCTACTCTGGCCAAGAAGAGTGTGAGGCAGATGGAGATCTTGACACTCCTTCTCTAAGCCCACACTAACCAGCCTAGTTCATGGCATGGCGCCCTTCTCTGTGGCTCCTGCTCATATATACTCAGTCCTAACAATCAGCAGCACAGGGATGGAGAGTCTCTCTTATGGTTTTAGCACTAGTTTCGTCTTTCACCATTTGTCTGTCCAAAAGAAAAGCAAAACAATATCAAGCCAATGGTGAAAACTGATCTCTGTGCTACATTTCATAAGAGGTGTTATCTCTAGGTCAAAGAATCCAATATTATTTTCCATGTTACTTTGATTGCACTGTTTTGTTTTGTTTTGGTTTTTTTTTTGTTTTGGTTTTTTTTTTTTAACTTCATTTTTTTAAGGTATGTATTTAATATCCTGTTGGGAATTAGATTATTATTTTTTTCTACTCCTTATTTAAATGTAACTGAAAGGGTAATTTATAACCGAGCTGACACAGTCAAACTTAAATGTTCATTTCACCCAAACACTTACCTCTTGTGGTATCTAGCCATGCATATTATTTGCTTTCATGAACCCAGTTTTTAAGGTGTCTGTGCTGAGATTTCTGCCTACAATTTAATATGAAAAAAAAAAAATAGATTTCAAAAGCTCAGCTATAACAACATTGATTTTGGCATTTTATGATTATTGGCAAAATAAAAGAAGTGAAGGAGCGAGGGAGGGATGCAACAGAGGTCCTTGGCCGGATTTAAACCAAAGACGTTGCGAGTCATGGTCTGAATTGTTCTGACCATGACTTTTTGTACAAGATACAACAGAATTTCTCTTTATAAAATAGAAATTTTAAATCATGTGGCCTCCACAAACATAATTTCATGACCTCCATTTTGGAGTCAGCATTCTTTGAATTGTGACATCTTTGACATTAACCAAAGCAACTCAAAGATTTGCAAGGCTGCGTAACACAATTGGAAAGTGGGAACTTTTTTTTTTTTTCTTTTTTTCTCCTTGTTCCTTTTGATTTGGGTGAACTGATCTCATAAAATACGAAGAAATGTACATTTCATAACAAGGGCACACTGTCTATTGTCACACTGTCTGACATTTTATCTACTGGCCTTGGATTATTACAGGTTAACAGAAATCAGTATGTGTAAAATACTTTTATCTAATATTGTTCGTGTTAAAGGAGAAATCAATATTTTCAGTTATGACTTGAACTTAAAGTATTTGGGTCATGTGCCCACTTGGACCCTTGAAGAAACACTTTTCTAACCAGCACCCAAGTGACATCCTTGTGGCCTTTTCAAAAGAGAGAAAAGAAAAAAAGTTTTTCATGTGTAACGCGGCTTATCATCAGTATGATCCTCAGTAGGCAAAGTTCTCTCTCTTTGACTTGTTGATTAATGCCTCCATGTGTATTCTTTGATATGCCAAGGGTCTATTCACACTTGTGATTGTAGAATTAAGTTTTGCATTTTAGCTTTTTAACCACTGACGGAAAACTGTCGATTTAGTGAACACACAAAGGAAACTATCGAATTGCCTACCTGTCGTTGCCACCTGTGGAATTGTGTGCACCAAGACTATGATTAGAGCTAATATAAGCCTTTGTCAAGTCCAGAAAAATATGCTATTTTATACTCTAGATTAATACAGATCTTTTAGTATATTTATGCTTGTGATTGGTCCTTAAAGAACCAGCATTAAGACATTTGTTATGTTTGCTTCTCCTAGTTTTAGGGGATGTTTAACGTCTTGTTTCTTGTCGGGGAATTCCTTACTACATTGCAAGTACCTCTGTTAACATTTGTCTGTGTTTATCTTTCATATAAAAATATTACAGGGTCAAGTGAATGTACCTGAATGTTTTAAAAACCCTACCAAAAGTATATGCTATATAGACTTATATAGATATAGAATATATAGATATATTGAGGAAAAAAACATATATATTTACATAGAGTAACTAGTGAATCAGCTGCTTTCTTCTGTTACAGTGCAGGAAGGAAACGAAATGAATTTATCATTTGCCGAAACAGGCAACAAAAGCCATGTGGAGCTGTCCTTATGTGTCTGACACACAGTACAGGACTGTGAATTAAGGGCAAAGCACTGATGTGTACATGTCGCACTGAGTGGATAAACTACAGTAAACCAAGTACTGCTGTTCATTGATGCCATGTTTGCATGTTCATCAGTGAACTGTCCTTTGTTTCCATGCCCTCAACACAAACCAGGAAGTGACAGAATTAAGGGTCAGACTCTTCTTCCCTCAGTTAGATGAGAAGCATACGTGATTTTCAGCACAAGTCAGTGAAAAATCCCACACCAGGTGATATGATGTGTTTCGTTCACTTAATATGTTGACTGTTTCAAAAAAAAAAAAAAAAAAGACTGAAAGTGTTTGTGCTCTGTTTGTGTACATGAAGAACCTGATGTTTGTGAGAATAAAGATAATGCTTTGTTGATGACTTTAGAGGAGTTGTGGTTGTTGAGTCCACATATGAATCTACAGTGTAGCTGAACAAGCACACTCAGTCCACTTACTGTTTTTACCTGAGCTGCTGCCTCTAACAATGAGCTAACTGAAGCTACAAGAAGCTGAAATGATGAGGTGAGGTGATATAATACTGCTATGTTGTATCAAAAGAAGGGCTACGACGAACTGGGTGATTTATAAGCACAGCAATTCATTTTGGGTTGCAAAAGGCATCTGTGAAGTTCCTGGAGCTAAATGCTAAAATTCAGTCATCTACCAGCTCTGATATTGTCCCATCTTACTGTGCCAATAGGACACAGACAAAACATTTCCTAATCAGCACTTAAAGGGGTTAGGGGGCAGAGATGACGACTGAGTCACAATTGAACGAAGGGCTTTTAGGAGCCCACGTGTCTCACCTCTGTGCTCCTCCCCTCTCGACAGACCCTCCATTTGTCTACTGGAGCCTCATAAAATAATCAGACACAGATACAAGCGTGCTAATGTTTCTACTTTTTGGTCCTAATGCAGAATGCCACATGTGCCTGTGTCAGACGTACCACACAGCATCCATAGTGCAAGAAGTGGCTCAAAATCACACCAAGGTAAGACTGCCGGGGTTCAGAGAAAGGTGAGCTCACCGTGTTCTTAGAGGAGCATAAAAACAATAGCTGTATGCCTTCAGATGGCCTCATATTTAATGAATGGATATGACATTAGTAATGATCTCTATTTTTCCCCCTCTGTCTGCTCATCCTTTCTTTTTCTGCATTGCTAAGATGCTTTTAGAATAAAAGGAAACACTAAACCAGTCTTCTCAGACACATTTACAACTAAGAGGAACAACTAAGTTGCACACTTGAGAATGCACTTTTTTATTAGCCTTCATGCCATCAGAACCAAATGCTCTGTTCTCTGTTGCAGGCCCAGATGTGGGGATCATTGTCACACCAGCGTGGAATGCAGGTTTTAATTGTTTTGGAGGCACAACTAACTCTGCATCAAGGGTCAAAGAGCACTTCCAGCCGTGGTTTCTGCTTCTAGTCAAACAAGTAACAGCCCCAGACTCCAAACTCAAAACAACCATAGCTGGGTTTACGTCAACTCCTCAACTTCTTCAAATTACTTTACTAGAACTGAAAGGTTTCAAATGACACTAATTCAACTTCAGGTGGGTTTCAGCTCTGGTGGAACACAAGATAAAGCTACAACATCAGTACATACCCGGGCCCCAATCTAGCATCGCCATCACAGTTGCAGATAAAAAGGAAAGCGCTATATGGTGATGCATATTTCCCTTTAATCAGCGCTAACGTGTACCGCAGCCGTCACACCGCACTCCCACCTCACTGTGGCTCTCAGGGGGACAGGGGAGATCAAAGCCCCCCCTCTATCCCCACCCACTTGTACATGATCAGTGGGAAAGAAGGAGAACTGTGGGCAGCTCTCTTTCCTTCTTTCCCTCTATCCTTCGTTCTTCCTTTGGGTCTTTGAGTTAAAGGCCTTAAAGTTTAACTTCAACGAAACCTCGGCCCTCGATTCAACAAGGAAGCTGAGGGATACAGTTTCACTTCTTTTACTAAATTATTCTTACAGAGATGTCAGATGTGTTGATCTACTTATCCATGAAGAAATTTACAGATCTTGTGTGTGTACCTGTTCAGATTCTCCTCCAGCGGAGTGTAAACCAGACCGTCAAACAACATACAGGGAGACTTGAAATAACAACACTGGCGTCAATGGGAAAAGGCAGAGGGGGATTTATGGGACAGTAAAAATGTGACCCACACTGACCAGAGATGGTCTTAAGAGCAACTAATGTTGGGTGTAACAAGAGTACAACATGCAAACTGCTGGCTAACGCCAGCTCCACTCCCACCTTCCCACTTTTGATGCATGATCTGTTGCCAGTCTGTCTTAATACACTAACACCCGTGAAGCCTCAGTCTGCACATGCAATACGTTGGTGATACGTGTGCACATCCGTCAAAGTAATTCTATGGCTTCATCAAAGATTTATAAACCCTTCTGGATGTCAGGACTTAGATGTACAAATTGGTAATCCCACATCTATGAACTCACCCTCCATCGCTCCCTCACTCCAGAGATGTGAGCCGCCCTTCCCTTCCCTGCTGCCTCTTGGTCTCAGGTTTCAAAGCGTCCCGTCTCTCCTCACCCTCCCAGATTAGTCATCTAATGAGCAGCAGGGCTTATCAGGTTAATAATTGATGACGGGCGGCTGGAGAGAGGCATCGATCCGATCCAAGCCCGACTGTGGCTCTAAATGGTGCAGAGAAAGGGACACCTCAGGAGGATAAGTGGGTGCAGGTACATCAGTGCAACACTGCGCTGTATGGGCTGAACGGCATTCAGACTACCTTTCCTCGTCACGAAACTGACATCAGCACCAAGAGGTACCTCTGGGGGTCGTGTCATTCCTGTAATGTGTCAGGGTCCCTGTTGTTTCAGGCAATGCAATAAGGAACAGTGCTTGTTGTTGTCAGTGTTGTGTAGAATGTGCATGTAGAGGTAATAGTCTGGTGAAACCTTTTTAAATAGTAATAAAACAGATAATAAAAGTCCAGACCTGTCTAGGGGACCTGATGTAAGGAATCATTAGGCCTGTGAAAGGCTTTTTACCATCACCTGTGATGGCCTTGGCACTATTTATAAAATATCCATCTTTGTAGTCCTTATCCTATACCCTTGAGTCAGATAGACAGTTATGTTTTGTAATACCTCAAAGATTGATTAAAAAAAAAATCCAAGCAATATCAAAATTTAGCTTCCAGACATACTTGATTTATCAAATCAAGTGTGATTCTTTATGACAGTGGGCACTGCACTCGACTGAGACTAGACTAGAAAGACTAGAAAAGCAACAAAAACGTATATGTTTATTCATTTATTCCTCTCCCTCCTGACAACATGGGAGAAAGACGTTTGGGTGGCGGCCAACAGCCCTCTATAGTGTTATATCTGTCTCTACGTATTTGCTTAGCCATGTCTGCCTTTGAGCTATTAAATCAAATCTGAAGAATCTTGATTAAATTATTCGTGTAATTACGCTCCACCAATCTATTCCATTCAGTCTCTCTTTAAAATATGTCTCTTTTAAGAAGATAACTGAAATTTCACTGTGATTTAAATCCTTGCGGAATCAAAATTATGTCGCCAGACAGATTCCAGGTTAGTCTAGCATATGCTTAACTGAATTGAACATGTGTTATTTTGTAAATAAGAACATAAGTAGCTGCAGCTTCCCCGCTCTACTGTTTCTGTTGTGGTTAGTTCACATCTGTTCCCGGGATCTAATGTGCTTAAAACACATGCTCATTATTTTCCCAAATTTGTATAGATAACTCAGAGAAACTCGTGTCTCGCACGATGAAGCCAACATGGACAGCCGCTGCAGTTTCTTCAGCAGCCACTAGAGTCTGGCTTCAGGAGTGATTGAGCCCCCCATCGACAACCATGTTAAAAAGCTCAGCTTTAGAGCAGAAATTATGTTTACATCCTGGTACAAACACCAGTCTGGGTCTCAATAGCTAATATCCTTCTTTGTGACAACTGTCTCTATACGTTGTCCCTACAATAGACTGCCAGGGCGCACTCAGCCCTTGCCCAAAGTGAGCTGGGATTGGCTCCAGCACGCCCTGCGACCCGAAAACAGATCAACAGTAGAAGAATGAATGAATGAGTTAGGACGAATCAGGAATTGCCGAGATGGCGACAGCAGAGCAGCTTCTAAAACGCTCTTCAGAAGCCTGTGACATCGCTGACATCACTCTTACATCCCATTCATGTTTCTCTCCAGTCGCCATCACACAAACGTGGATGGATAGTTAAAAGTCTGACTGTGACAACCTCTCTGTTGGATCCAACATTAATAGCGTTTTCCTTGACTCAGTCTGACAACACTTATTTCCAACATTTGTCAACAATTTGTCATTACAATAAATGTCAACCAAGATAAGATGAATCGATGGATAGTATACTAATTCCCCTCCAGACTAAAAGCTCCATATGAAGACCAGATTGTGTGTATGAAGTCCTCTGTAACTGCTCTCCACTTTTCTCTCCCATTTTTAGTCTGACTCCAACAGTCCCCTTACTCTTCAGCTTTGGATAACTGCACAGCCAGTCAACCCAAATCAAAAACATGCTTTGGATTCATAGGGGAGACGTTATTTCTGCCACAGGAGCGAGTTTAACCAGCCACTCCAACCTCGTAAATTAAAGTGAGTTCACATGAAAGGATGGACGGAGTCTTACAGAGAACTTCACCCTCCCATGCCATCCATGAAAAAGGAATTTTGTCGATGTTTTATTAATAGTTATCAGTGTGAAACGTCAGACTTTGTCAGGAAAAGGGTTAAATGCATTTGAATCTGAGCCTCAAACACAGCATGTTCTTTGTTCATTCCTGTACAAGGGCAACGGATCTGATTGCTCAACCCCGTGGTGGGCTATGTAGGACAGCTTATCTTCACATGGAGCTGATAGACAGTATGTTGGTGACATTGCTTTGAGTGAGCCTGCTTCCCCTTTTCCATGTGCCTTCAATGGGGAATCTGCTGAGGGGATGCTGCTCATTGCTTTTGGTCCAGATGGTCAAGAGCTCCCAGTGTTCAGTGGGGTAGGCGCCGTTCGCCCAGGGGGACTCCAGCCATCTGTTCCAATCCTCTCCACTCTTCTCATATAACTCACAGTCTCTGAGCCTCAGTATACTCCGTGTAAAAGCCTTGGATCTATTAGGATAAAGGTCTGATTCTGTCTGATCCTGTGTTTCTCCTTGGCTGATGAGTAAATAAAACCAAGGCCGCCTCACCCTGAGTTCAAAACATGGAAACTCCCAGAAAAAGTTGTCTCTACTCTGTCATGATGGGTCAATTTGACCCCTTTCCTGTTCTCATTCCTTTACTCTTCCATCGGCTTCTATCCCTGCTACCTGCGTGTGTGGCAGCACACAAGTATGTGTGGGTGTCCAGTCAAATTCAAACGAGACAGAGAGCATCTTTCTGGAGTCATGTTAGCTCCGGGGAATGTGACGAGATAACTGGATGCTAATGCTATTCTTTGCCTTTGGGGAATTATGTCTGCCTGAGCAGTAACCTACATTTACTGAGCCGACTTACACATAAGGTTAATGAAACAGGCGCGCTGCAGGACAAACGGACCCTTCATATACGAGCGTACACACGCACACAGATGTATCATCAATACAATCATTCCACACACATATACACACAAACAAGGAGCTTTCTGTTTGCGAGAGTGCAAAAGCTAACAAGGTTACCGAGCAAGCAGGCATCTGAATCAGTAATTTATTTATTTAGTCTGGCTCCAAGGAGCCGTGGGCGTGGACTAATAAGAGGAAGAGAGTTTTTCTGCACAGAACTGTGCAAATGAGAAGAAGAGATTCTGATTCGAGAGCTAAGGCCCATCCTTTCGATCCATCATTTCTTTTATCGCTCACCTTCAATTAAGGCGAACAGACAGACTGGGAGGTCTCTGATTTGATAGCTTAATTAGCTCATGTATATGTAAAGTCTGGCGCTGTTAACTAAAGACTGAGGACTGCTAGTTCAGATTTAGTGCATTTTGCCCAAACCATGATTGGAAGAGGGCGAGTTGGATTGCATGGTAAATGATGTGAGCGTGTCTGTGTGTGCATATATGTGAGTGTGAGAGAGCGTAACTGAAGTGACAAATAAGCTGTGGTCCTTATTGCAAAAAAATTGATGTTTGAGTCTACAATCAGGTAACTGTAAATGTCCATATATATATATTTTTTTTTTTATTAGAAACCAGGACTAGGTTCAATGTTAATACTATGAAACTATCAACATGTAACTACAGACTGCCCACAATCAAGTATGTTAAAGTGAGCCATCAGGATGTCTGAAGGTTAAAGTTAGGAAACTTCTCCTGGAAATGAATGTATGTGTGTCAGGTGACCTATGACAGTGTGTGCATGTTTGAAACACAAAGACAAAGATATGATCCACACCTCCACTTCCGTCTCATCCTGTGCCCCTTCCCCCACGCTGGTGACTCTGGCAGGAATCCGCCCCCCCCGGGGGAAGACTGCCATCCGATTCAGGTCGTCAGAATCAATTATACTCATCCCCCCTTTTTTCTCTCCTCCACAGCGTTTACATGAGTCACATTTTTCAGGCCCTGTCTCAAGCATCCACTTTTCCTTCCCTTCCTTCTCCACAGCAGCCCCCTCCACCCAGCCCCTGTCAGGATCCAAGAATAATTCTCCTCCTTTTCCTACGCTTTTGGGAGAATACATCGTAAGGTGATAAATCTGCGGCGATGTACTGTAGAAAAAAATTAAATGAAGGAGAAGAGAAGCCGTGAGGCTAGGTGCTGCTGCCTCCCTGCCTGCTCAGCACAGCAGGGAAAAAAAAAACAAAAAAAAAAAAAAAACTGTCCGTCCCTAATGGACGGAGATGGAAGGATTAAAGAGAGGAGTGGCACAGTGAAACAGGACGGTAAAGAGTTATGCACCTTGGGCCCTGAAAACACGATCCTGCAGGCAGCTGAGTTTGCTCAGAGGATATCATACAAGCCTTCAGCACTCCTCCTGTGCCAGAGCTGTAAAAACAACTTTAAACATAAATGTAAAGCAGAATGACCTTAGACCTGTGATGCTCAGATGTTGAAATAAAATGCTCAGGTAGTGCAGATATTACCAGAGAGAAAACAATAGATCTGCGACCTAGGGCAGATGTGTGGGAGGGTTTGTGTCCATCAAGATAATCAATACCATGTTATTTGCTAGGGCAGAGCCAAAGGGGGGGGGTTGTTCTGCTCCAAACATTTCTCATATTTAATGCCTGACTGGTTTTAACAGCTCACACATCTCATGCGCAAAAGGGAATGTGGGGTTCAATGCTAACCAACTGGGCATTTGTGGCCACCTCAAAATACTTCAGAAGCAAACTTGGAGTGTTTACCTGCCCCGATAAGTAACAGAAAACACAAACAAAGCTGGGCGTAATTGGCATCGATGCACTTTAAAAACCTTTCTCCTCCCCGACAAACACCTGCAGTCCATGAAGCTGGGCGGCCCCCTGGGAAATCACACATTAGCATTTAGCCGTTTCATCTGCTGCACTAATCAGAGCCAAACGTTTCAATAATACAACACAAGAGCAGTTACGCAACACGAAGAAAGAGGAAAAAGAGCACTCAGTGAAAAGGTATTTCCAGAAGTTTGGTGTCTGCTGCAGATGGAGGCGGTCGGGGTCGACCTGTTGACCCTGGCTGACCTCCCAGGTGATTTTCATGTAAACTACAGCATATTATTGCTGTAAGATTTACCAACTTGCTCAGGCACTGCGTAATGATCGCTGCTATTGGACATCCTCCAACTCATTCCAGACAAAGGGTCTGCACATATGCTCGCCCTTCTGCGGCCATACATTAGCATGCTAACATGTCCACAATTACAAGGTTTGCATGTAGATCTCTAGCTGCATGCTCACATTTGCTAATTTAAGCGGGACATTTCAGCCAGGCTGAAAGGAAGGCTGTTATAAGCATGATCGGGGCGAATCACCAAGATTATCATTCATCATCCCAACAGGAAGTGGCAATCCATCCAGTTATTTACATATTTCACTCCTCAAACATCAACCTCATGATGGGTCCCATTAAGGTCTCTATGGAGATACAATGGTAATTTATCATTGATAAGTGCATCAAAGTGGTGGACTGACTGACATATTGTTTTTCCAAACTTTCCCTGCGCCTGCTGCCTTGCAGTGCGACTAGAAAAAACAAAAGTTATGGACACGTGTTTCTGTTCAAATCAGACCTGAAATATACTCTGTGGCTGTTCTTGCTCACATTAACTGGCAGGTTAGTTCAGCTTGCACCCACTCTGGAACCACCTACCCAACAATTCATCAACTTCATACATTTCCCCCGTTTAGACGCCAACCTCTCCTACAGTCTGTGCTCCCTTCCTGGGGCTTGGCAGCCCCTGATCAGCCTCTCTGGCCTGCAGCAGGCAGGAAATGACCTATTGTTCTGAGATAATGTGAAATATAATGTTCCCCTGCACTCTTGGAAGGCATTCTGCCCTGACAGCCTCATCGCTGCGGGCAACAGTAGGCGCCAAGTATATGAGCACCTGCCAAACAGAGACGTCCATCAGCCGTGTGGTGATGCTGGTTTACTGCAGAGAAAAGAGGGGAATCCCCTGAAGACTTGTGGGAAAACAACCACGTCTCATACAGCCGTTTCACAAAAGCTCACCTCCACCCACTCAATACAACCTGAGTGATTTTCTATCATCTTTTGAAGCACGTGTGAAAAAAACCCACCTCAGAGAGCATTCGAGGTGAAGCAGAAAGTCAGGGTAAAACCAAAATGCTGAAGGAGAGCTTCTCCGTTGCTCCCGCTGGAAAGAACCAAACGAGTCAAACGCTTACATCACTGAAGCGTCTCTGCCCGGCAGATTCATTCTTTTAAAATCAGTTCATCAATCCACATGATAAAAGCTGCGGCACACCAGCCAGCCAGAATCACAGTTTGTGAATTCACACCCTTGAACACACATGTAAAAAATTAGAGCGGTCCAACAAGTGACAACACCGGCCCTGTTTAAGAGCGGCCTCACAGCACCGCTCAACCTGACGAGTCCCTGCATTTACTCAGACACTGAAGCCCTCATTGATCATTACAATACACTGCAGAGCCGCTCGCTCCCTGCTGTGGAAACAGTGAGGGAGTTTGTTTATTTGAAAGCATCACTAGCCAGAAACTCATAAATATCTTTGGCAATGTTACAGATTAACAAAGCCGTTTTCAGAAGAACACCAGCACAGACAGGGAGTCAGACCTTTCACGTTCTGTAATGGAAATAGAGAAAAATTTGAAGCTGAATTCCTGAATAAATAGGTCCATGAACACAACATGAGTAACCGCCATCGATCAGTCTCCTTTATTCCCTTCATCAAGAGTATAAAGTAAGTATCTTGCGCATTAGCAGGGTATTTCTGCCATCTCTTCGAAAATTTACAATATTAGTAGGAGACTTTTGGGGTTTGTATATCAAGTCCTTTTGGAATAACAACTGCATCCAAGAAACTTTCCTCAGGACTGAAACTCAACATCTGGCAGGACTTAAAGTTAAAAGGCCTTTGCTGTTACTTGAGGTAGCGTTTCACCTTTTTCCACAAAGTCTATTCAGCTGTTGTCTGAGATAACACGTTCTCAGAAACCATGAAGAAATGATCCTACAACTTAAACATTTTCAAATAGGATTTTGCATGAGGTGAGAAATGTAGAGGGCGGCACATTCAGGTAATAAAAGGGTGTAAATCTGTCAGATTAGTGACAGAAATGAGAGTGTGTGGGATTAAGGTAAAGCATGGATGTGGCTCCTTTTGCTTTATTACTCATCTTACATTCAAGGGATCTTTTTTGGAGGAGGTACGCAGCTAAATGGATTAAAGTCACAATTCACTCCTCATACAAAACAGACATTTAGGCATATATCCTCTTCACTGTATCTTTGTGACTGTATGCTTTGATGTTCAACCAGCCGCCCACTGTGACTTTCTTATAGCTCCTGAATTGTCTGTTCAGCAGAGCTTAGTCTCAGACATTTGGAGGTGCCTAACACTGCCATCTATTGTTCTGCATTTAAAGGCTCTTAGGCTGCACTTCACAGTTGGAAATGTATTGTTTCAAAGATTAGAGGAGCCTGTCCACGAGCCTTCACGGCACAGGGTGCAACTTTTGTAAAAGTTGCTTTTATATAACACTGTCTCACCTGGGCCTTGTCGTTTTTTTACATATTGGATTATACAGTTTTCTAAAAAGTTATTTAGTAGTAGGAGTAGTGTATTTGCCAAGTGTTTTGTGATTTGTTAGTGATATATTGGATCATTCATGTGTAAAGTTAAAAGATCACTTAGAAATAGTTTAGACGTCACTTTTAGAACATTAGAATCACTAGTGTTGACATCTTTTTTTTCCCCCAGCACTCTCCTTCCTGTCAGATAAAATCCATTGGAGCTTGGAATAACAACCTGTTGAAGAACCTCCAAACACCTTTAAAACCGACTTGTTACCTCACAAACCTGCACATTTCAGACTTTAACGCCCCTAAGTCACCACCTTAAAAAGCAGCGTAGCAATGACTGAAACTCTGATTAAGACAGACGACGTTTCATCATGAATCGTGTGGTTATCTCATGTTTTCCAAACTTTTTCACATCAAGGATCCTTAACTGACACAAACTAGACCAAGGACCCTCATCTGAGTTTTGATGTTTTATCACAGCAAGCGTTTGAAAGCTGTAATGGAAATACCATAATACTAGACAATCAGGCAGGAAAAACAAACAGGAAAGCTTGTCAGCACAGAAAGTTTGCTCACTGTGTCAGCCACTACCTGTTACAAGCTAACAAACAGAAGAAATAAAAGACTACCGTCTCCCTCTGATTGGTCTGCTACTCACTGATTTTCTGAATCAGTTTCCAGGCCTTTTTTTTTTTTTTTTAATGAGGGAAAATCATGTAAAACAAAATACTAATCCCAGCTACGTATTCTCACATTCTTTGAACCATGTCCATCATTTTAGTAATGACCACTGGTTTGGACTCCAACGTCCTTTCTCACATTACTTTTCCAATATTTTTAGTTTTCTCCATTTTACATTGGCAAAGATATGATTATATGTTACAGGGCTCAGTCAGGCTGAACTCACTTGGCAGGCCTCAGCATGTTAATGGTCTATAACTGTATTTGGGTGGTGATTAGTTCTGCTTCACAACACTTCCTGTCTCTCAGTCACATGTCATTAAACTAACCAATCAAAGGCTGCAAAGAGCCACACCGAGTCAGAGAAAATCTGTAGAGATAAATTTCTTTTAAGACGCTGATGTAAATGTTTAAAATGGTAAATACATTAATAAAAAAAAGCAGGCAAATGGTTTTGAGAACACCAAATATATTTTGAGTAAATGTACTCAATTGTACAGCACAAATTAACATCTAAATCTAGCATAAGTACTATAAGATATAAAGTGGTTAAGATTTATTCACCAATCAAAGAGATGCACTTACACCTTTTACATTTTTCCATTGCAAGATAAAAATGAAAGAAGCAAAGGGGGCCCTGATGTTTTTACACATTTGTTTTGATGAAACAAAAAAAAAAATATAAAAAATGCATCAAGCTATCTTAGAAAAAAAAAAACAATATAATTCTTACAATGCTGGCTGCAAAAAGGCTGTGTGTGCACATGGGAGCAAGTGAAAGTGAAAACAGGCCTATAAACTTGTGAGCTGACATAAACAACAAAGCCTGTCGTGGCCCTTCTCTGCCTCACACGGTTAACTCAGCTATAATTACTGCCCCGCGCACCATGCTCTGCGAGATTACAGGAGTGAGTTACACCTGATGCCAAGGGAAAGGACTCCATACTTTAAATATTTAATCAGCCCCTTCACCATGAAGCAAATGAGGCGATGCAAAAGTTGCTGCTCGTGGCTAGAAAGAAGTGGGAGGGAGGGGGCTGCCTGGCTGCATTTTGTGCACATGCAATCATGAGTGTGCGCACACAAATGTGCAGATGCGCACGCAGGAGAACACACACACACACACACAGGGGAGTTAAGTATGTCATTACCTTGTGATGTTTCTGTTGATAGATCTTTTTCCACTCTCTTGTTTCAGAGGAACCTGAGAACCTCTATGAGAGTGTATAGTTTGAGTGTGTGTGTGTGTGGGGGGGGTATGTGTGGGAATAAGCTTGTGAGTGCAGGGGGGTGGGGTGGGGAGGCAGCCTGCACACCTGCCCAGGGTCAGGGCCAAGGCTCAGCCACATCAAGCTGCTGGCCGTAAGGACTCAAAGGAGAAATTCTTCTCCAGGCTAAGCTGGTTAGGGCTCAACCTGCCTCACTTGAGCAACAGAGGAAGTGACACAATCAGGCGCTAAATCCTGCACGCCTTGTATGTTGCCTTGTATGTAAGTGACCATGAAATGAACCATCCACAGAGGTATATTTAAAGTGACACATGATATGGCCCGTGGTGCAGATCAGAAAAAGGGCTTGTCTACAAGGTGCAACCTGATTTCAGCAGTGAGGACAAAGAAAGCATATACTATCCATCCCCTCACCTTTTCAGTGATTTATCCTACACCATATACATTATGTTTTTATTCTGTGTATTTTTCCTCCCTCTCATATTTTACCTGGACCAGCAGGAATGCGAGTTCTCACAGGCCAGGAAACATGGCTAATTGCAGTGTGTGAGGACTTTGCACGAACCATTAAAGGCTGGTGTTTGGAGAAGTTAGCTACTTGGCGAATCCTTACTTTGGTGACACTGAGGTTGTTTTCGAGTAGTGAGACTGAACTAAAACAGCTGTGCTGCCAACAGTAAGCTAAAACATGCGGCAGCTGTGTACGGCTGCATTCGGACAGTGCATGTACCTACCTATAACCGAGTAAACTCATTTGGCCAGTGTTTGGAGTGGAGCCATTACATAATCTTGATGTCTCAAAACTCTCCACCAATTTTGGTATCCAAGCATTTCATTTGCTGGAAGGCTATCTGGAAGCTACTGTCAGGTACAAGCATTGCTCTTCCTGCCAGGTACGGAGGAGGCGAACGGATTGGTGCTGCCAGCAGTGAGTAAAAATAAATTTAAGTCCATACCTAAAAGCATTGGCAAAAACTTATTTCAGATGATGCCATTTCATCAATGGCCTGAACCGCAGCACGCATCCATGCCAACACATTTTGTACTGTGTAGATATCATCGGCCAACAGATACAGCATTGCAGTTTTGAATTGTCAATATGTATCATCGGATTAGCAGCAATCTGCAGTTGTAGCCGGCTCAAGAGGTGAGTTTAGCCAGGGGATGGTTTTGAATGTAAAATTATTATTATTTTTTTTTTAAACATTAAAATTTTCTTTTAGTATATTTTGAAAAGAATAAGTAATTTCCTTCTTTTAGTTTTTGGTCTGTTACTGTTTTTAAATTTCTAATGGAAAATATTTACAGTATTTATATACATAAATAAGAAAAAAACTTGGTCATTCTAGTTAATGTTACTAAAAGGAGCCCTTTGCTCCTCCGCTCCACTGTGCTTCCCAGCCTGTAAAAGATGTGAAAGGTGGATTGCCGTTGGGAACTTGTTATGTGTAATGGATAAAACCATAAGCAAGATATTTACATCATGTATTTCCAACCCTTCACTTTGAGTAATTGGGGGAAAATATTCCCACAATGCTGTGGCCATGCTGACGTCACACACTGGAAGATGTGCCCTCATTATGATTTCATCACGCGCTGACCTCACCTCGCACCTCTGTCAGCCGAGAGTGATGCGTCTGAGGTCTGACGCCATCCCTGCTGCGTCCACTGGACTGCTCTGTCTGTCAAGATGATATCAGTGCAGCCTCACTTCTTTGAAACAAGTGAGTCAGCCACTCCTGTCTGTTTGATGGAAAGAAAGGAGGAGAGGAGAGGAAAAGCAGCAGAAGCAGAAAGATATAAATGACAAGGACGAAAATGGTGTCGAGGTTTGGAAACTGAAGAGGTGCGGTACAGGAGACGGCTGATGGAGCACTGTAACCTAATCCTCTCTCTCAGCATTTTCTGCTCTCACTAGCTCAGACAATAGTCTAACTTTTTGTCCAAATTTAGCACCCATTTTAATCTGAATTCAATTTAACCCATTTAATGCTGAATTATTTGAATGAGATTTCAACACAAACAATTGATACCATTAAAGCACCAAAGGTGAAGAGAGCAAAACAAAGGTACACTAACCAAATGTGTGTGTCAAGCCGGAAGTAAGCAACATGTCAGATCTCTTTAGCCGGTCACTTTCAGTTATGCAGCTGTTACACACACACACAGGACACATCAGGCGTTTCTCTGGTCCTGTAGTAACAACAGGATGCTGAGCCTTTCAGGACAGAGCATCGCTGTTTCCCGACTGAGCAAATTCCAGGTAAATGCTCAGATGAAATCAAACTAAATGCCAACCAGCTTGGATGATGGGTTCAGGGGGGCTGGGCTTGGGGCATGGATGAGGGCGGAGCTTGCTTTGTTATGACATCACAAAGCCATACCGGTCTTCCAGGTAATTTTTAAGGCTCAGTTTGTGAATGCAGGCTGTGGACTGAGTGCCTGGATATGTGTTATATTAGTCTATTAATAAAGAATGTGGGGCTGCTTGGTTAAAAAAGACAAACAAACATGGAAATCTTACTCAATAGGGCCAAGCTTTCTCCTGCTGCCTCTTCTGTTCACATTTTTTCTGGACAAATTCTAAATAAACACCATACACCATCAAATAATTGCATCGATGCATCCTTTCATTGTTTAATTTTTCTCTTTGTGTCCTTTTCCGTGGGTAAGAGATTAGGGAGGCTGACCTCAGGGCTTGGGGCCTCTTGATGGGAGTACATCCCTACTGTGCGGAAGGTGAGAGAGACATAGGAGAGGAAAAGAAAGCATTTAGGCCATTAGTTAGAACAGGAATCATTCAACAATGAGACAGCTGTCTGCAGGAGATCGGCCCATTCCTTTGGAAATTTCCGATGTGCACTGTGCACCATTTCACCAGAGTAAGCTGAGATGGCTGGAGGAGAGCGCTGCTTTCTGGACTTTGGACGGTGGATCAGTTATCGCTGAGCTGGGGAGGCAGCATCTTTGACTGATGTTGCTGCTCAGAAGAGCTGTGTGGCATTCATGGAAACAGACGTTGATGTAGCGGGAGGTGAGGAGTTTAAAAAGATTCCCAGAGGAGATTTGTCTCCTGAGACTCTTTCCCTGCTGGCTGTTTGTGGCTGTGGGTGACTGCACACTCTTTGTTAATGAGAGACAATTTACTGGTGGAGTGCAGTCACAGGAAACATGATGTCAAGTACAGTGTGATCAAACGAAGGAAAAGAAGTCAATACCAGTGAACTGAGAGAGGCAGCCTCTGCTCTCATGTCCTTGCCTCTTTCTCTTTGTTTTCCTTAACATTCTCATTTGTGCCAGTGTGTATGTCAAAGGGAAGAAAGGCAAAGGGTTTGTTTCTGAACAGAAACTCTCTATGATTCATGTTTCCTCTGCTTTGATCTTCGAGCTGTGCACAGCCCCGGGATAAACCATTTCAGATTGTCTAAACAATATCCAATCACTGTTTCCATATTTAGGTTCTTATAAGGAGGAGAGAAGTGAAGGACTCGCATGCTAACATGCTCCTCACAGAGCAGCCAGGAGGAGGGGAGGACTTGATTCTATCCATTAAGAGCGAGGCAGACATTGATTTGTGCAGACGGTACGCATATGCACAAACAAACACGAACATAGGTACATACCCACACATCTGCGCAACCATCTGCCCCATGAGGTCAGCTTACCGGCAAACTGAGAACCCCGTGAAAACACCCACCTCAGTCTCTCATCTCGCTCTCCAAACACACATCTGCCCCCCCCACCCCACACACACACACACTTCCCCTCCAGGCTCTTATTAGTAAACCACACCCACATTTTCTCTGCTCACCTTCCCAATTACCCAACAACCCGCTCTGTCAAGACCCAACAAACTATTCAAAAAGTGAACAAGCAAACCACAGCAGCTCTCCAACTCCAGAGCTCCAGAGCTTTACAGTGTGGATGGACAGAAAATGCTTGTGTGTTTGTGTGCTGTATGACATCATTCAGCTGTTCCTTTAGGCAGGACTCCATCCAACTAAATAATCCAGGCCAGCTCCATAAAGCAGGGAGTGCCGCCACATTCTCCCAGCCATGAAATATCAAATGGTATTAAGTCACTGTAACTGTCAGCCTCCTTCCTTCTTCTTCACGCTTCCTCCTGCACTCACACGTCCTAACACAAGCACGCACAGTGAATTTGCCCCAATTAATTGTGATTCTGTCATTACAACACGTGAGGGAACAGCAACAAAACAAATGAAACAACAGCAAACTCGCTATATGTAAACATTTTCTTCACCTTCTGTTTGTGCAATGGTATCGGATGTGCACTGTGCATGCAGCAGGTGGCTCCACATTAACCTTCGGCCACAGCGCAGCATAGAGCGCAGGGCAGGGATCTGGTTTCAGCCCCCCCCCACTCTTCCCTCATCCCTCCATTCCTGCATCCCTGTGGACTCCCATTATACATGACATCAGAGCCTTTCGACAGCCGTGCACAGCTGTGGCCAGAGCAGAGCTGAGCAACACCCACGGTGCTCCCCACCTACAATAACCCCCAGAAACAACTATTCAACATGTAAACGCTTTCATTCTCATATGGAAACCTTATTAAAATGATGACCTATGAATTAGGTGATTCTGACTGACCGACAACAGCAGCTTCGCTGAGACCTAAATCTGCTGAGTTGATGCCTCCCTGTGAGAACGCAGCAAACTGTCCTAACTGAGTGGATTGTAATGATTTATTGAGGCCAGCCAATCACATTCAAGTCTGTTTGCAGCTTGCAGTTCATTCAAAACTGTAACCTTGACACATTTTACCATCACTTTCAGCCTGTGGGTTTGTTTGTATATCCAGGTTCGATGATCTCTTTCTAAATGAATTTGAGTGCCAATGACTTTATTTAATTCACTGTGTTGAACATGAGTGTTCCTTCTCTTCTGCCCTTGTTTTTTCTCTCTTGCACAGCCATTGAGGAATGTTAACAGGTGCTGGCTCTACTTTCAATCTGCAAGAAGCGTAATGAGACAAAAGAACAACTGGCAGCAGCACCTGTTTTCTACCAGGCTGGGAAACTGAATCCTCTGCCCAAATCACAAGTGAGAGTCAAAAACAAAGCCCCACTATCCCTCTGTCTTTTCTGATATTTTTTTTTCACAGCTGAAGATAAGTGCATACAGTTTTCATCCTGTTAACCCGTTGTGCTCTGATTGCAGGCTGGGATTTTTGATGGAGGTCACGGCCCCCCACTCCCCCCAAAACTCCATGTGCCTCACACCTTTCTGGGTTGAACTACAGAGACACCATGTGGTGGTAAATTACAAACCCTATCCTGGCAAACATTACAGAGGTGCCATAAGGACAACATAGACAAGAACATTGGAAAATACAGTTGAAGAGCAACTGTGCCATGTATTGGGAAAATCTATATTTAAACCATGTCGGGCATTTTTAAATAACAATTCTTAGTTAATTTACGAGAGCATTGCCCACACGTTGCACTGCAGATCTGCCAACAGCAAAATTGCTGCTTGTTAACTTGAAGGCTCCTCACGTTTTGTCAAAGATGGCGGTTACTTTCTGGGCTGGATCTCATTCAGAAAAAAGGGCAGCCAGAAAACGCAGAGCTGAGGAATCTCGTTAAGTCTGACATGACTGAGAATGTTTGACTTTCAGAATTGTAAATTTGTGTTAGTATGTGTGAATATCAAACAGTTAGCATAACTACGACATGACATAAAATTAATGCTCATGCAACAGATGTACTAATGCGTGTATTTATGTATCTATATGTGCCTTCCAGCGTGCTGAATCAATGTGATAGACTCTGCCACATTGGCCCTTTTCCATGTTGGATGTGCAGGCAGGCTCTAGATACTTTCACTGGCTGTGAATGTAATTGGTTGCGTTGTTGCGATCACACCACAACAAAGACCAGCAACAATCATTTTACTGCTCCATCTGTACTGACAGAAAGGCCAATAATTACAAGAGCAAACCGTTCATTCATTCATCTTCTACTGCTTATCCGTTTCCCGGTCGCGGGGGGTGCTGGAGCCAATCCCAGCTCACTCTGGATGAGGGCGGGGTACACTCTAGACAGGTCACCAGTCCAACACAGGGCCGACAAACAAAGACACACAGAGACCAACAACCATTCATACTCAGGCCTACGGCACCAAATAACCTAAATATGATGTCCTTGGACGGTGGGAGGAAGCCAGAGTACCCAGAGGAAACCCACACAGGGACGGGGAGACCATGCAAACTCCACACAGAAAGGCCCAGGCCTGGGAACCAAACCCAGGACCTTCTTGTTGTGGGGCAACCATGGTGCCAAACACTATGCTGCCCTGCTGCCCAAGAGGAAACCAGTACTTTGAAAATAATCTTTTACCTCATTATTTTGTACACTCATGTAGCAAGGCCCTTTAAAGTCTAATCTGATAATCTGCTCCATATGTACAATCTGATTTCTCTACTGTGTTTTGTTCCTGGGTTATTCTGTTCACAGGAAAAATATGAAATGCAGCAAATTAGGCCATATATAGAGTAGATGTTAGAATTTTCAGTTTGTTAGCTAAAATGTTACAGCAAGTTAGAGCAAAATTCGATGGAAAGGAATGTCAACTCTGTGTTATTTCGTGTTATTGTTAGGATCCTGTGTGTTCTCTGTTTGTTTTGGCCTTTGCTGTCTGTGACTGGCTGGGCATGGCTGAACTACCTTAAAATCTTGATCATAGGATCCTGTTTGCTTTACCTCTTACTAACCTGTGTCTCTGCTTCTTTGTCCTCAGCGCCCTGCCATATCCACCATCCATTTTTTTGCCACGCTCTGCCAGCCGCCTGTGTTCCTCTCTGGAAGTTTCTCCGGCCCTGTAGTTCATCCGTTTTCCTCTCGCCGTTGGACTCTTTGTAAATAAATTTTTTTTTTTTTTTTTTTGGTGATCTGCATTGTGGATTCAGCTTTGTTTATAAAGCCTGGGCTTAACAGCGAAATGTGTTGTGGCTGAAATCTTCTCCTTGTGTAAATATTAAGTTTTCACAAGAAGCCTCAGAGTAAGAGAGTACCAGGTGAGTCCAGTCCTGGAACAGTCGCACGCTCACGTTCACCCTGAAAAACAGGCACACACAGAGTAAGAACTTTAAATTTCATATGGTGGCACACGGCCCTGCCATGGACTGCGACCTGTCCAGGGTGTACCCCGCCCTCGCCCATTCTCAGCTGGGATTGGATGCAGCAATGGGAAGATGGCACAGCTCGAGGGGAGGAGAGGCAAATGTGAGCATTTCCCCGTTTATATGACAGCGGTGAACACCCCGACTTTCTGGGGACACACCATAATCCAATATACCACTGGTGGATTAGCGTACGAACTCCACAGTTGCTCAACTCTTACACATTACCCCTTTAAATCAAGATCACCTCAGAGGCATAAGGTCAGTCATTCCCCAGAGAGTTCTGCAGCACACAGCTGTTACAGCTAGTCTGTCCACACACACACACACAAAGCTGTGATGGATGGCTGGATGGATCCTCTCTGGGGCCATAGGTGCTGTGGAGCCATATGGTTGTTCTGGGTCACCACTTCCACTCGGGGTTCAGAGGTGATTTGCTTCCCATTGACATTAGATTAGGCACATTTAACAGGATTAAACCAGGCACAGCCCACCATGCTCCTACCCCAAATTCAGTATACATCCTGCTTTGATTTGATTCCTGTGATTATTGTAACAGTCAGTGATGTGGCCAAAAAGAGTGCAGGTGAAAAGAGCTTCCAAAAGGCTTGAAAAGCTTTCATTCCCTGTGTGTAGTAAATTTGACTTGATGCAGGAGAGCAATGCAAATATGAATCAAAAGGTAACGCTATCATGGATATGTATAAGTGTGTGTGTTGGGGTTGAGTGCGAGTGCATTTGCATGTGTGCGAGTGCAGCTTGCCTGCAGAGAACTGGCAGAACATGCCCCTCTGAGGTTAGACACGGTAGATGGAAAATACCCCTCAAACCCCTCCAAAATAATTCAGCAGTCTCTCCTTCTTCCTCTTTTTTTCCACACTATCTTTGATCTCGACAACCAAAGGCTTCTCCTATTCCTGATTCATCTGCCTGTACCTGCCTCTTTACGGCATCACCCTCATGCTGACTCTGTCTCTTTTCTCCGAAATTGGATTCAGAGGCTGCTTTATTCACGGAGGGATCCACTTCAATGCCTGCCTTTTTTTTTTTTTTTTTTTCACCTTCCTCCTTTTTTCCTTTACTGTAAAACGCCACAGTGAGAGGAGAAAGGGGGAGAGAAGTAGTGGGAGGAGAAGGAGGGAGAAGACAAGAAGAGCCTCTTCTGGATTGTATCTTCATCAATGCAGCCTGGTGCTGTGGCCCGGGGCGTCCTGTGTGCCTCCTCTCCTTTCAGCCTGTGCTCTTCATGTGAGATCAGTAAATAATAAACATCCCTTCAATGAGATTCTTATAATGGCAAAGATGGATTGCCATCTGGGTGATCTTCTCATAGGACATATAACATTAGGACATGACAGCGGCGTGGCATGTGTTATGCTGGCTGGACACCTCAAGAGGATTTCTGTGATTGAAGATGATTGAGTGGCACTTTTGCATCTTCCTGTTTGCATCCAGTGAAGTGTCCCACATTTGGCCTCTTGTCTGCTGCCATCTCTTGATTAGTGCTCTACATCTGCGGAGGAGAGTGGATAGAGAGCAGGGAAGTGAGGGTTTGCATGCATGTAAAAGGGTGTGTCTGGAATGATTAAAACAAGAAGGTGGACGGGACGGTGTCACAAGGACTCACTCCTTATTGCCAGTTTATGAGGTGCACATAACGAGAACTAAAACTTTTATTGCAGTTTGCTGTGGTTTTACTTACTTTAAGAGACAGAAGCCTCCGGCAGAACCAGGCTAAGGGTGGAGGTCCATCTGCCTCGACTGGTTGGGTTGATAGACAGAGAGAGAGAGAGAGAGAGAGAGAGAGAGAGAGAGAGAGAGAGAGAGAGAGAGAGAGAGTCATTTGTGCAATAGCTCTCTGAAATACCTCTGGATATGAAATCCCAAATCGCACATACAGGAATCCTATCTTCCTAAGGGAGTCGTCAGGTTTAATGTGCCAGAAGTGATCATTAACATCCACAGGCTGTGCATAAGGATGGAGCCTCTGAGACATCACCCACAGGTTTCTGTAGCGTGCTGCTTGGAGGTCGCCTAACCCACCAACGGGTAAAGAGGTAAAGAGGTGGGGCCTCGTGTGTTTTCTTCATTTCTAGCTCCGGAGGCTGCACCATATTAGCACCTAGCACAGACACGTACTCTGCATTTAGCAAAGTGAATGGAAACTATTTCCTAAACAGCTCTTACTGCTCGATGCCTTCTGTTTGACAGCCTGTTTTAAGTCTGCAGATATGGATTTCTCTGGCTATGACCGCAGTTACCACACTGTTAAGCCTCTTTGTGGGCTCGGTCTGCCTTCCTTTTACTGCCAATCATCCCAGTGCACTTTGTTCCTCAGCTACTCTGTCCCTGAGTGCTCCTGGACTCCTACTGGGGGCACAGCAGTGTGGTCAGTCTGTACCTGCTCCATTAAAGAGATCATCGCAGTCAATCACTCTCCTTTCTCACATTATGAACTCTCAGTCTTCCAACAAGTGGCTCCTCCCAGTAATAGCTGGAACATCTTGTGTAATTTCAAACTCAGTGTTGTGCTTTTGGCCCTTTTACTCACATTCACGCTCTCTTGCCCAGTGGTTTTATCTTGTGTCCAAAAACAGCATCGAGTTTGCTTTTCCTCGCTCTCAGTGTTCGAGCCAATCTGTCTTTGTGTTCAGTTTAAAAGTCACAGCTTTCTTATTTATTCTCAGGTTTTCAATCCAATCTCCTTCCTCAGGTTCAGTCTCTGCAGACTCCATCAACCTGATGTGTTTTTCATGCTCCGCTTTGACCGTGCCGATAAACATAAACATGTCATTTCCACTCTCACTTTGCTCAGCTGGACGGACCTTCCCTCCATGTTGGTGCTGCTGACCCTGTGATCTACACATCTTGGCAAAACGATTTTTCCTGTGACATGATTTACACGTCTGGCCAATCACAGAGCATTTTTTAAATTCAGCGTTTAAAGCCACATCTGCTACAACTTGACTCATTTTGTTCAGGATTTCCTGTCTTGGCTTTAACTTTATTGTCTTTTGGCTGGACTTTTCTTCAGCTCACTTCTACTTCCACCGTTGTTGCGCCGACTTGACTGCACGGGCTCTCACTCACTTCTTCTATCTGTCTCTTGGTATGCCGCATACTATTCTGCACCATGCAACAGAGTCATGCAAGTATCCACATTCAGTATTTGGCTTTGTTTTTCAAATGCGCCACATTCGTACCGTTGAGTTCTGACTGTTTCTGGGCCTGTGCGAAACACGCGTGGTGTATATAAGGTACGTTTTGGCCTCACAAAAGCTCTTCTTCTTCAACATATGTGCTTTGTCGCTCTCGTTGTCAAGATGAAAGTTTTACTTTCCAACATGGCCTCCACTGCTACAACTTTACATATAATACATCTTACTAACTACGCACTGCTCTATTTTTCTTGACAGTAGTGTCAGCGGAAGTTGGACCTGCGCCATATTCTTCTTCCATTTTTCAACACCTTGATATATTGAAAATAACTTTGCATACTAGTACACCCGATACCCATCTTGTTCAGTTGTTGGGAGGAGATTCTCTTCTCTTGATTTTTGTCAGCTACTGTTATGTCTTGGCTTCTTGTTGTCATCTATCAATTATCTTTACTGCTTGTCCTTCACATTGAAGGGGTCAAACCAGTTGTTGGCTGACACTTGGATGAATGCAGGGCTCACCCTTGATAAGGTTGCCTGTCTATAATGGATATGACATATAGAGACAAAGACCACTGACTCAAATTCACACCCAGGGCCAAACTAGTGGATATGATACCAACTCCACATAGAAAGATTTGGATCCAAGATCGTCTGGGAGTGGACAAAGCTAACCACTGGTTCACCGTGTCATCTCGTTACCACTGAAACAATAAACACAGGATTAAAAAAAAAAAAATGTCTTTTTGTGCCAGCTATAAAGATGAGACTAAAAAGAACATTTCTTACTTTTGCTGTCCTTTTTTGCAGCTGAAAAGTGACATGTAGTAGTCATGTGGACCTGGATGGGCTAAATCCAGACAGTGAAGCCCTGCATGATAGAGCGCGCTCTCTGCAGTGGAGAAAACTGATAGCTGAGGTAACACACAGAAAGAGCAGGTCTTTTCAAACCACCAGTGTAGGAATGACAGCTTAGTGCATTAAAAAGGGAAGATTACTGCAGAGTTGAATGGATGCTCTGTCTCTGCGTGTGGATGCGCACGCAGTCTGATATGAAAGCAAAAAGTGTCCTGTCTACTTCCACCCGTAACCATGGTGATTTTACACATTAACAGTCGGAACAGAATTTTATTTACTGCATGAATGCGACTAAGATATAACCACTTTATTATTTGTTTCTGTAAACTAACTATAATGTAAAAAGTACACTAAAAATATATTAAAAAAAAGAACAAGCGTAAGATGTTCTCAGAGAAACCTGTTCTGTGGCAGTATCACACTGAGCTGTCGGACAGCATTTGGCAGCAGCTAAAAAAAAACTTTTAGCTTTTATTTATCTCCACCAACACTCACCTTCCTCTCAACTTCCTGCCTTAGCTGTCTAATCACTTGCCGCACTTTGTTCAACACTCCTGCAGATAAGGTGTGCAGCTGCTGCCACGTTTTAAGCCCATGTTCTGTATTCAGAAGAGGAAGAAATGAAAATAAAAATGAAAGACAGCACACACCTGGGCAGGATTCTGCCTTTGAGTGCGGCTGAATAAGATCTGTGTGTATAATGGGTTCCTGGGCTACCTGTGTGTGCTGATAAACACCAGCACACACAGGAAAACGCAGTGGCGCTGGACCGTCAACTCAAACCTGTTCACAACGCCGAGCGGCCTCCATCTGTTGCCACTTTTGAAAAGACTGCCTGAAAACTCGTTTGTGTAATTTGGCATGTTCTTTCAAATGGAAATAATCTGCCTGTCTTTTTTTTTATTTTATTTTATTTTTTTTTACTTTTTTCTTTTTTTTTCTGTCCTGTTATAGCTTTCAAGGTAAGATTAACTGGACGCTTTTATCGCAGAGGGTTTAGCTCCTTCTCTGGTGATTTCACTGCCTTCAATCTGGGCTGTTTGAAATACACAGAAGGCTTTTCTGAGTGGCCACTATCACCCTGTGAGAAGAGGACTGCGAATGTTCAAACTGTTTTATCAAGAGAGAAATAAATGAATAAAATTAGATTAAAAAAAAAAAAAAGATGTAGTACAAAAAAGAAAGCCAAAGAAAATAAACATACCTACTGAATATTTCTACATCCAGTTTTCTCTATGAAGTAAACTTGACTGCTTATATTGTAGTTAATGGGTTTGTTGATGATTACAAACATTACAGCTGTAGAATTGCATCTTCAATGTAATACTAATAAAATTAACATAATTAATAATTAATATATGAGAAATGTAATGTATGACATATGTGTCACTTTAACAAGGTGATTTTCTTCATATGTGTCAACAGGATATTATCCTACAGTATAAATATCCTCTTGATAGATAAAAATGTAGGTTTATGATTATGTTTTGTGTAAAATGTGTATATAATTGTATTAATATTATGTTATAAAATATATATTTTATGAATACACAACATTTATGTCAAAATGGACAATATTCAATCTGGCTAAATATACTACATAGTACAATTCAGAGTGGGCTGAAAGAATATCATATCTTAAAAACGCCACAGTTTGAAACTCACAGCACAAAAATGTTGACCCAGAGACATTTTCTCTCACGTCCTGGCCTGAGAAGAGACTTGAACAGATTGGTGGTCGGCTGCTGCAGCCAACATGACCAGCAGTGCAAACAAGTGTGACTCAGATAGGACCATATGATAAACAGTCTGATCCCCGTGATGAGGAAAGTGGAGGTCAAGTTCTGTGCACGCGCTGTGTTTGAAAAGCTGCGCGAGGAAATGTTTTCATTCGAAAACAGAAAGAAGACAGAAAGCGTCATGTCTGCGGTGGCTGAACACAACTGTTTTGCATCCCATTAGAGGCTCACAGTGCTGACACCATGTTAGCATTTTATCCCCCAGCAGAGATCCTTTGTTCACCACATTCTGTGACATCCCTATTTCAATTCTACTGTTACAAAGGCGTTAGCTATAATAATGACCTCATAGTAATTAGACAGTGCTGTATTTGATTGTGTGTACTAGCAGAGCGTACATGTTGTCAAGTTGATGCTTTTTTTTTCTCCTTTTTTCTTCTTTTTTTCTCTTGGGTCCGGCATACTTCAAGGATTTAGTGTATTGCAAAATTTAACTTGATGTAACATGAGAGAGATACCTGAATGGGTCAAACCACTGACAATAATAAAAAATGCTAAAATATAAGTGGATAGAGTCTTTCCTAATAGGTCGTGTAAACAAAAGAACATTTTCGGCAGCATTTTTCAGTTGTCCACTGTTTCACCCTCAATCTCATCATATCTGAGCATTCCAGACGTCAGATGGTCAAACCACTGGCCAACTGCATCCTTGCCAGCCAAATAGTGTTGAATGCAGGCCTTTTTCTCACATCCGCGATCTACCAGCTGCTGACATTTAGAAGCAAACATCACAGCTTACAGTGTTCGCACAGATGTAAACACACTCAAGCAAGCATTCATATGCAGGCAAACAATCACATCTCACACACAGCTCCAGGTCCTGTGTGTGGGAGAGAAGGCTGACGTGCTCTAGCTCCGTATCACAGCCACATCACACACTGAACTCGTGATAAAACTGCACCGAGACTGGCGGAACGACGCGCAGTCACGCTACTCTTCTCAGAGGTTTGGACGAGAACCTGGGCTCCAGCCTAACCCAGTCAGCCGTTTCTGACCACGCCGCAGCAGCAGATGGGGAACAGCATACGATGTGCTGTTTGGGCTCCAAGGTGGGGGTGAATGCCCTAGAAGGGTGATGAAAGCTTTTCCACCTCAATCAGTGAATTTGAATGTACCAGGGGATCCCCTTAGCACAGAAATCCCCTTTCTGGAAGCTACATTCATCCACTATTGATGTGATATCAGACTTCTAAATGTGATCAGAAAGACCACACTGCTCCTTTTTGCTCTCACCACAGCTGGATTAAAAGTCTGTCGGCTGTATTGATTCTCGTGAAATTAGTACGGATACTTGTGGTCCCCACAGATCGAAACCTGATGACCTCGGTGGTTTCCTGAATATCTCCAGAAACCACCTTGAGGGTCACGCTTGTGGCTCGAAGTTGAAGTTGCTTGAAAAATGCATGACATCAGTCTTAACTGTACTTGGTGGTTTGTGCTAATTCTAGCATGACTAAAGATGGTTAACATGGTAAACATTATACTTAAATGAGCTAAACATTTGCATTGTCATCGTGAGCATGCTGATGTTAACGTTTAGCCTCACAAAGCAGCTGGCATAGCTCGAGCGTGTTCGTTTCTCTTTGGCCCCTGTTCGGCAGAGACTTGTGTACACTAGCAAACTTCACCGTGATGAATTATGACATTTTGCAGTATACTGTTCACTGCGGCCATGGCCAGTGTTGAGGTTGTAGCAGTATGAAAGTCAGCATGAACACAGCAAAAACAGGCCTAAACAGGGAAAACAAAATCTGCTCAAAAACAGATCAGAGTTTTTTGACAATTTGTTTCTTCAGAGATTTGCCTTTGTTTCCCGTCTGTCTAAAAATCCTCGTTGACGCGAGATGACAGCTCATAAACATGAGTGACAGGCGTGGTGATGCTTCAGCATGTGGATGGGCCCCGGATACACAAACAAGTGAAGCCTCATTCTCCCTCTCTCGCAGACACACTACTGCATGCTCCTCACCTCTATTACTCCTCAACCTCTGCTCCCTGCAGGACAGCTGGATGTGAGCCTTCATCTTCATCGAGCAAACATACAATCACACTGTCAAGATAACATGCTTTCCAAAATCCATGCTGAGCTTGAACAAATGGACACGGCCTCACGAATGAACACCCAACGGGCCGGTACACAAGTGTGCACACAAGTGACCCCCACAGAGGAAGTGAGATTAGCTTTTTCTTGCTACTGTAATTCAGTTATCCCCTGCCGCCAGAGGCCAAATGACAGGCAGGGAGTTTGGATTCTGCTGTGCCTGGACTCTGTGTGGCTGGTGACTTGCTTATCCCTCCCGTACGCAGGTGAATACCTTTTTTTTTTTTTCCCCCGCTTGTCTCTTTTAACACCTCATCCCCCACTGCCTTCCCACTACCTCAGGACACAGCGGGTGCCCCTTTCTGCTAAACTGCCATCTCAAATCCACCATTGTGAGGGGGTAATTTCTGACATGCCCCCCCCCCCACCCCCGGGACTATAACCAAAGGTACAGCGTGTTCACTCATGCCACCTATTCTCACAAACAAGCGTCACAAATGCCGAAACATAAGTGCATTGGCAGAGGGGAGGCTTCTCGAACCAATATGGTGGTGTTGGTGATGTGACAAAGCCCACCAATACTTCACAATGAAGTAGTAGATCCAGCAAATGCTTGACGTGCCAGAGCCCACATCATTAAGCAGCAAACTTGCATGCAAAATGCACACATAGCGTCCACGTAGTGAGTCATGAACACACATAACATGCATGCGTGCACACAGTGGGAGGCAGCTTTCTGGCGCAGGTTAGCTACAATCCGGGGCTTTTCCTCCCTCCACTGTAAACCCCTTGCCAGACCAAGCTTGGAAAGAGGTCACATTCTCCAAGGTGTGTCTAAACAGAGATGACATGTGGATGTGCTGGCACGAGACGCTGCTCTCAGCTCCCCTACCACCGCATCTCACAGCCCTGCCAGAAAAGCAGCCGTGGTTGTTTTCTTTCCTTTCTTTTTTTTTTCTCTTCTCTTTCCCCAGGAGTAGATATCTGCCAGAGAAAACAGAGTCATTGTTTGTTTTAATGGTTGCTCCATTCCCCAGGTTTATCCTGACTTAAAAATACCAATTGAGAGGAGAGCGGGCTCCACAACTGGAATGATGCTTATGTTAATTTGGGTATGCTCTTGCTTCTATCGCCTGAGGAGTTGTCTCTGTCATTTTTCATTAAACAGTTTTTCTTCTGACTGACATGTTTGTGGAAATGCTTTCCTGTGACTTATTACCTTCATGACCTAACGATCATCATTTCGGTATCATTTGATCTTTCCCTGGGCAAACATTTAATTACACACTGATGGAGTTATAACAATAAATGTATAAATTCATAAAACGTGTCAAAGAAAACACACATCGTTGTGGTTTAGATTAAAAAAAAAAAAATCTGCATGGGTGGTTGTTGATCCTGGCCAGATTCCTGATTGCTCCCGGCTGTATGATTTAGGAGTGACACCTTCCTGTAAAACACGATGTCTCCATTTTAGACTGACTCACAACACAAGGTGAGAGGCACACAATAAATTTCCCCTCCAGACATATTTAAGACAGATAAAAATACTCTGCTTCAAGTAATAATTTTTTTCTTAAGCTTTTGGTGTGTATTTGACATTTCCAATGTACATTTAACTTCCGTATTGGATATATATATATATTTTTTTGTTGTAAGATGCAATGAGACACATAACCAATTATTATTGATATGATGGTTTATACCAAGCATCATGCGTAAGATCGGCAGTGTAGGTGTGAGAAGGCAGGTGAATGAACTAGCGCAGCAGTACAAACCAAACGCTTCGGGAGGGAGCGGGAAGCAGAACTGAGCCGCAGTGTGGTTTTTAACAGGACCACCTGGTGTGCTGGTATGACCGAAGAGCCCAGGTACTGACAGCCATTTGCCACAGCCATCTCCAATACCTGCATAAAAACTAGCCACACAAAATGAAACAAAGTAAATCAGTTGTGTCATAACATCCAATCCTGTGTGCGCACATCTTAAATTCAGATTTGTGTTAAGCACAGCGACTCAAAACTTTAAAACATCAAGCATTAAAATGTATTAATGATGAATAAAACATTCTTTTTGGGCTGAAACTTACTGTCATCAAATACCATCTTTTTTCAATATTCTTGAAACAGCATCAAATACGTTTTCTGGGCTTTTGGGGTTGAGAACTGTCAACTTTTAGAGTTGATATTGGAGCAAACAGTTGCGAACCGTTGCTGTTCAACTTCTCCTACTGGCAATAAAATCTGCATTGCTCATTTAGAGTTGTGTTTCTTGGAGTTTGTACTGACATATTGCAAATCATCAGTCTTAATAGTTGTTCCAAATGGATCTGCACACAAGGGCGCAGTGAAAAACCTGATGTAATAGCAGGACAGTAGACGTGATGATGCAAAAAGTGGCCACAACCAAAATTTCTTACATTCATTTATGAAATGACAATATGAAAACAATGAGGCGGTGTGAAAGGGAGAACTTATGTGATGACACAAAATTATCCTCTTAGCCTGCAGCTGCAGTTGGCTTGATGGAGATTTATACAAACTTTCCTCTCATTGTTAATTTAATCTTTTCACAAAGGTTAAAAAAAAAAGAAAAAAGAAAGGAAGAGGAAAGTGAAAAGAAAAACAAAAGGAACACAAAAACTTAATGTAAACTACCTGGTGAGTATTAGAGAGGTAGCGACTAGCTGATGAGCATAGTGGATCAGGTAGCTAAAGATCCACATATTTCTGCTTTGGTGGAGACCAAACCAGAACTTGCAGTACATTTGACAAACGCCGAATGAATAAACAGTTTGACGCATTGTTGGTTGGTTAAAGAAATATTGATCAGCGCTCTTTTAAATGAGAAAAACGAGAACTACAGATGCTATTAAAATGAATGATACATTAATTTCTGTGTCTTAGTCCAGCACTGCTCCTGTGCCTTCTATGCTGATAGGCTTTTTAAAGCTGACAGCGCAGGATCACAGCTATCTGGTAAATGGAAATGTGATGAAAGCTACCCACACTCAGCGGATTGCTTTGGCTTGCATCACTTTGCCTTCTTGGCTGAATTAGTGCTTACTAGGTGGTAATAAAACAACTGTGAGCCGTTACATTGAGTTCAGGATGAAGACAGCCAACCTCTGAGAAATCTTTAAGCCTGTAGGTAGGTATATCCTCAGGTCCTGAGTGGGTTTCAGGTTTGTCACAGAGCTCATCACAATCAGACCTGTCCTGGTTTTAATTTACTGCATCCCTGGAAGAGCGCATGGAAGATCACCTGCATCTGGTTTACACTAACAAATCAAACCCAGTTGTGGTGGGAGGGCATGGAGTGAACCAAAATGGGGACTTTAATCTTTTTTTTTTTGGATGGTGGGAGTTTACAGGTTGTAAATACATATTTATGTGTTCTGGTCCTTGGGCTCTGAGGATAAATCACAGCAGGCATCAGGCTGGGAGAAGGCCACAACACACCGGGTAGCAGACAGGGCTGAACACACACAATAGAGATGAGGTGTCTAACATGAGGTCACTGAGGACGACGGGGCAGCATCGGGTTGAAGTAAGAGGTACTGTATATGTTTCACAGAATTGCAAAGGGTGCACAAAGTGAAAAGTGAAAATTCATAAAATGATTGTTTTCATAGTGTCTGTCTCTTCAGTTTAGAGCATAGGTGAAAGATAAGTCACGAGGATCAGAATCAGAATCAGCAGGTAATGTGTATTCCTGTTGGGCCTCATGTTGTGTTACTGTCAGAGGATCACAAAGGGGTAAAAACATGTTCACATCAGACATTTGTTGTCAGAGTAACATGATCATACAATCATGTGTGTTAACACCAGCAGTATAGCAGCGCTGTCTGCAAGTTGTTTTTTGTTTTTTTTTTTTGACCAAAACTGTTTTTGTTAACACGCAAAGACTTGTTAATTACCTATCAATGAATTAGTAATGATCAAATAATTAGCATTAAACAAAGTCCGCCAGAGGCTGATAAGAATGAGATTTTACTCTGATTTTAATAGGCTGTGGGACAATCAGAACAAAGTTTTCCACATTTGTGTCACTAGCTGGCCCGCCATCACCTAGCAATTTTACAAAATGTTGTGGTTTCAAGGTTTGTTAAGGCTTTGTTGTTCCGTTGGCTGTTCGACATCTAAAGTGTAATTCTTGGGCTCTCAGTTGCTGTTGTAATTTAATTATTGCCGTGCAGCAAATCTTGGGATAGGTGGGGCCAACAAGGATCCACCCCTTGGAGGTTCTGTCATCCAGGAAAAAGATAGCTGCATTTCTCGTTTGCATTGGAAGGATCTGTGTCTGCCTCAACTGTTATGATGTGATCAGTGTTCATATGCACCCTTCCAAGGAAGTGGTTCCTAATTTGGGACACATCAACTGTTTGTTTTGTTTCCGTCTGGACCAAGTTGGAGGATGACTGAAGAATCGACATTGCCATTTCCAAAACCACATAGTGTGACTAAAACTTTATCAAGGCTGTAAAAAGGAAAGTTTTTTTTTTTTTTTTCCAGGCAGAAATGAAGTAAATTGGATTTTGACTTCTTGGATGTGTTTTACTGTGTGTAACTCTTAATGCTATTCAACAAGCTGTTTTCCTTTCCTGTTGGCTTTGATCACTCAAAGTTTGATTCCCAGTTGAAAGAGGTTTGGAGGACAATATTATATCATGCCAATCAGCTTGTCATATGCTACTGATTCTCCTCTCGTGCTAAGTTCATTTATCTATTGACTGGAGAAGGTAAGTCCTTATTAGCCTCTTTAATTAAGCTTAAATGATGCCTCAGACGGCGCCCAGCTGTTTGTGCGCTGCAGCTGTCCCTGTGCATGTGTGTGTTTTAGTGGTGGGTGGGGGGCGGGGGATTAAATGAGCTTGTTTGTCACCTGAGGGTAAACTGTGTCTGCAACAGATATGAAAATGTGCTGCTGATGGCCCGAGAGTTTTCAGCTTGTTTCCTCATCACTTAGTTCTGAGAGCGAGCAGTCAAAGCAGCAAAACATCCCAGCTGGAGGAGAACTGAAGAGAGGAGCGATGTTTTTGTTTCCCCAGCTTTGGGTTTTGGAGAGCACAACAGCGAGAGTCCCGAGGCTGAGCCACTCTCTCCTCTTGGATACGCTGCTTTGTGTTTTTGTTTGGATCCATGTGTGTCTCAAATTATACACCTGACCCTCCTCTTTTCCCTGCAAACATTTGATGTGAGCCTCATTTAAGCTCTGACCGGCACATCTTTTCTACATGACACACGCAACCTCTTCCTGCTCCACAAATCCAAAATTCCACCTCTGGCTTGCAAGTCTAGCAGAAAATAACTTTTATGGTGAGCCGGTGAATGGAAAACAAACCACAAGCATCACACATATCGGTGCAATTTCAGTACTCTGCTCGCCTTCACTGCGACGCCTCAAAATCCTCCACTGCCACCCAGCAGGCTGTCAGCAGAAGCAGCAGCCAGGTCTGCTCTCATCACCACCCACCTGGTTAGCAGCACCTTCCCCCACCTCGCAAAAAAAAAAAAAAAAAACACCCGCTTGTCTGCTCTCCACAGCAGGCTGCCAGGCCCCAGGCTGGGCCACAGGATGGAGAGGGGTGTTGGGGGTGGGAGGGGGGATGGAGGACTAGAGGGGAGAGAAGGGAGGGTGTTTGTTGGTGTTGATTAGACGATTCAAGCCCTTAATGATGCCAGGTGGCAGTGGGGGGGCAATCTCTTGACTCTGGTCCAAAGGTTTCGATTTGGAGGTGTGGTGCACACACACACACACACACACACACACACAGGTGAAGTGCGTGGCAGGGAAGCTCCCCCAAAAGGCTACGATACTTTTGATTGATTCAGTGATTGGCAGACACTCGACGCAGCAGCTACTCCTCCTCACACTGGATGGGGGGAATAATGGGACCCCAGAGTTCTGCTTGGAGCTTTCATCCAGATTTTCAAAGTAAATACACTGATAATACCATTCCTAATCCTGTGATCAATACGTGGCATGAAACCCATCTGTATAAGCCACTACAATACAACGTCGATCCTATTTATTTGTACTTTACTCTCTGAGCTTCAATGCTACATAAAAAAAAAGACAGAGTTGAGTTTGAGTAGGTTACATCAGAGAAGAAGTTGTTAGAGAGCCTCTAACAGTGTGACCTAACATTCAGTTTGCTCCCTTTGTCTCTGGTCTTCACTCATTCATTCATCCATCTTATACTGCTTGTCCATTATGGGAGGCGCTGCAGCCAATCCATCACAGGGTCAACATACAGAGACAGACAGAGAAACAACCACTCACACAATTTAGACAATTCAGTAAACCCACGCACGAACATGCAAAACTCCACACAGAAAGGCCCCAGGCCAGGAACCGAACCTGGGACCTTCTAGTTGTGGAACAACAGCGCTAAACACTACTCTGCCGTGCTGCCCGTTTATGATGCCACAAGAGAATGGATTGTTAACGCACCATATTGGAGAAGAAGTAGTCACGTTTTCCTCCAGGTGAGTTTGAATTTCGTGCTACGTGTTTAAAAAAAAAAAAAAAAAAGTGGGAACTTTGTTTTTCTCATTTGCCTCTCAGGGCTCCAACAAGAATAAAGTTTCCAATAATAAATGAATCATGAATGAGTAATTACTGAGTTTGAAAGGAAGCTGGTTCTTTTACAGACTTTCTCCTATAATTAGCATCAGTTCAGATAATTCTTTTTAGGAAAATAAGAAAATTATTTCATAACAGAGCCATAATATAAATCAACCATTTTTCCTTTATGTTTAGGAAGATTTTTTGCCTCCTGAGTTTCATGTGTCATGGCTAGACACTGTTAGATAATATTTTCAAAGTTTTTCTTTATTTCTAGCTGTGCTTGCTTGAACTGACTGAACTATACACTATACATGCATTCATATGGAGCTGAAAAGTAAACAAACTAAATGAACCTCTTTTAGCTCTAGCTTAAAAATGACTGTCCAGGTCTAAGCTGGACTGCAGAAGCAAACGAGGGAACCTGAGGCACATGGCTGCGCTCCACATTGTATAAATCCACACCACTTTTATAGGCTCCATCGGGGTACAGATCTAAATCTGGGTTAACAAGCATAGCTCACCACTAAAAGCCCAGGGCACCAGAAAAGAGAAAAAAGTTTTCTTTCTGAAATTCATTTCCCATAAATCATCTCAACCCAGTCTTTGAAGTGGCTTTCGTAGACTTTGGACAGGAAGTGTTGGGCTTAGAGCTTTTTTCGAACCTGAGAGGAAAGGCGAGGAAGCAGGAGAGGAGAGGAGAGGAGAGGAGAGGAGAGGAAGAACCCACAACTCCATTGTGATGCTGAGAGCAAGCGATAATCCACACATAAATAGAAATTCTGAACAAAAAGGAGACATCGTGCAGAAGAATATGTGCTAAGCCTTATTTGGACTCTCATTGTTCGCTGGTTGTCATCTTCTCTGGATTGAGAAGAGACAGAGAGGGGAGGAGTGCTGTTGGGAAGGCACGCCGCCAAATGCAAATATTGTGGAATAAATGGCGCTAAAGCTCAACTGTGCCACTTTGCACCTAAGCCTGTGTTGAATTAACACTGTTATCATAAACAAAACATTATGTTAGCGTGGAAGTGGGCTGAGCGTCGGCAGATGGTTAAGAGCATTAGGGAGATACCTGCCAGCGGGCGCTTTTTCACTCCGTTTGGGCCATTAGAATTCACAGGCGAGTCATGGCTGCAAAAGCACCCGTGGCATATGGCCCAGTAAATATTGACTGATATTTTAATTACCCCTTACATAATCTAATAATTAATCACAAGCATTATAGTTTCACCTTTCTCCTGCACCAGTACAAAAGTGCAGATCTCAGTGGAGGCTCGGGATGAAGCGCTGATACATTTGATGTTCTTTTAAAATTACACATATTATTATTTAATTTTATTTGAATAAAAATGTCTGTGGCAGCTGGTTGAGGTTGAGCAACCGAATAAGTAAATCAAGGTAAGCTATTCTTTTGAATGCGAAATACAAAATATCAAAGTATTATTTTATTCTAAATCTGGTGTCCGCCTAAAAGGTGCCCTCCTTTTAAAATGTCCAGTAATTGGTTTGATCATTTGTCATGAGGTGCAGCGCTCAGCCAGTTGTATAACTGCTATTTTAGGACTGGGGGGATCTTTATAAAGTTTAAATAAATAAATAACACTGTCAGATTGTCTCAGTTGCATCAGTTTTTCTTTTAACCAAGCAAATGCAATAAATGTGCCAACAAACACAGGAGCGTGCCAAGACCTACAGTGAAGAAGAGGACTGTGAGAAAGCAAACATGAATGTAAACCAGATCTGAAACATTTCAAAAAATAGGCACATCAAGTGTTTTTATGTGGAAGTAAATAACACATTTGCTGAAAACCAAGAGCAAATGTGTTGTCTTGGTGACAGAGACTGAACATTGCAGCGCACCTTTAACTTATTAATGCTGTGTCATATGCTAAGAGCTGATGACCTCACTCTGCATGCTGTTGATGTAAATCTGAGCTCAGTAAACTCGGAGTTACTTTGGACTATTAAAGATTATTGAATGTTGGTTATGAGAAAGCAGTGTAGACGTTCATCTCCACCGGGGTTTGATTATTGTTGCCCATATATTCTCAGAATCCAGAATAAATATTACATCAGCACTTCAGTCATTTCATTGGCTCCCATTACAATGCACAGCCACCTTCAAATAAACACTTGGTCACCGTTCTCCTGAGGGAGGTTTTACCGGCTGAGAGAGCCTGAGCGCTGTCACAACTATGTCCATATTCAAAAGGAAACTGAAAATCTTTCTAGTTCTCAGATTTTAGGGTAAGTTACTGGACGAATAAAATCGATGACGGTCTAGCTGTCACATAAATGCAGCCAAGTAAAACAAGATTATATTTCTCTTGGAGGGGGTAGAGAGGGGAGGGTGTTTGCTGTTGTGTTGATTAGAGGATTCCAACAGGAGAGTAATACAGTACTGCTTACAAAGCTGGTCTTCTCTGTCGCTTGACAGGCGCTGCAGCTAATTTAGCCTTTAGAAGACAAGAAATAATATGTCACATAAGCAGCTTTACATCTTGAGGACAGATTGGAGGCAACATGGAGTTGCAAAAGCGGTGACAGAGAGAAAAGTGAATAGCAGCGTGAGTGAGGCAAGTAATGGCATTTGATGCTGCTAAACTCACAATGATGCTTTTAGACTTGAATATATAGCTGTTTAATGCTAAAGTCAGCTATGTAGCAAGAAGAAAACTTAGAAAGAGCTCTTGAAAAGTGTTTGAGGGACCCCTTATGTTTTCTCTTGTCAGAAGACTTATAAGTGTGCTGGTAAGTCCTGATATTCACTGCAGGAGTTTTTTACAGTTACATAAAACTTTGGAAGGGGATTATTGAAATCATTTGAACCAATTAATAGCATTTCTCCATCACACAGGAAGGTAATTACAGAATCAAAAGAGAGAGAGCCACAGCAGATGCTTATGTTTAGATACACCTCTGCCTTAAAATGCCAAAATACACAGAATAACGTTCCATTAAATGCAAGCAGATATGTTGTTTTTTTGCTGCTTTCATTACATCTGTGTATATACTGTGCACTCACAGAGTGCTTTGTACAGATGTGTGAGTGTGTGTCATGGTGTTTTGCATTCATGTCTTTGCATTCTCTAAAAGGATTGTATCGAAAGAAAAGCTGGTTGGATCGCTGCACAGAAACTGGGCTCCGAGTCAAAAACTGCCTCAGAGATACTACACACACCTTGCAGTGTGTGCGTGGCAGCGTACTGTACGTCCTACTGTCTTCCTGGAGACAGAGGGTGGAGGGATGGAGAGGATTAGATGGAGGGGTGGAGGGTGAGGGGGCTGGAGTTGTTGCACTGAGTGGGTTGGGGCAGATACGCACCATGTCGCACATCAAACTCCTCACAGGCCAGAGGAGTTCAGAGGAGGCATATGTAACAGAATAATCCAGGAAAGGCTCCGCATCCAACAATTTAGCATGCAAGAGATGGCGAGGAGATGAAAAAGAGCGAGAACCGCGCAGCTCCTTGCCAGGCTTTCTGGAAAAAGCAGCAGCTTTTCTCTCTCCCTCTCTCTCTCTCTCTCTCTCTCTCTCTGTGTGTTTTGGGGCAGGCTGTCAGTTAGGCTGTTAATATATTGAGCAACACACGGGCAACAGTTGGATGGACAGAAACCTGCTGTGTATATTGTTCTACTGTGATTGCATGAAATTCCCCTCTAATTGCTCTTGTTCCTCAACACAGGCCAAAGGCTGATATTGAGAACATCTGAGAGCTTTCAGTACAGGAGCGTGTGTGTGTGTGTATAAAGTTGGAGGACGGCCTGGAAAATGGAGCCATGAGGTTTAACAGGTTGGATGGATGATTGCAGCTTTCACCTGTGTGTATGCGTGTGTGTGAGAGACTTCACACAGGTAATTGAGCACACAGACTAAACGGACGCTGTTACTGCATATCAACATCGAGAACACAGAGGTGGCAGTAAGAGTAACATCCAAACATTTTCAGGACTTGAATCAGTCAGTGTGAGCTTCCAGACACACAGTCACTGGGAGCTTATATGTTTTTTGACTATGCATCATAGTATCATCATTTTTTGGCCACATCCAGTTTCCCAAATGTTCCCTGTCCTGCTCACCAGTTGAAGCCATGACATTAGGAGTAAACCAAACAATAAAATAGCTCAGTCTCATCTGCCTGTTCCTTATAACCTGCTACACTTTCAAGATCACAGAATTTCATAAAATCTGTTACAACTGGATTCTGGTTAAATGCCTCAGTCTACAGTTCCTGGTCAGCACATGTGGGCTCACTGTCACACCCTACCAGGGTTTACAGCTAGAATAGGATAGAGCCGTCCTTAATGTTATTAGTAACACCATTTTCCCACCACGGCAAAGTCAAAGTGTGTGCTTAAGCCACAGGTCCGTAAACCTTAATACGTCAACTTTAATTCTGTTTTAGTTCTGATCAAATACTGAATGCTGAATGTCCTGATCAGAGATTCATACTGGTCACTTTCCACATCTTTCAGGCATGTGACATGAACACGTCCCCTAAAAATGTCTATTTTGTCATTTGAGTAAGAAATATATCAATCATAAAGTGACTGGAACTTAAATGGTAAAACCAGTGCTTCATAAGAAAAAAAAAACAAAAAACAAAAACAAAAAACAAAAAACAGAAAAGCAATGAGAAGGTAGAAAGCTTTGAAAAGCAAATTGTTTAGTACCAATGCTTTCCTACTCTATTTCTATTCAGTGCTTATATATGTAATTCTACCTCAGGGCAGAAGCTACTTACCAACTGTTTATCTCTCTTCAGTTGATAATACACAACGGACCCCAGATGAAGAAAATGATCTTAGTGTAAATTTGTTTCATTTGCCTGTTTATTCAATAGTCGTGTCTCCAGTGTGCCTAAATAAGTATTATACTGCCCTCTATTGGAGGATTAAAGCATTCATTTTCAAGGATATGATTGTTGGAGTTGAGCTCTTGAAAAACAATTCAAATCAAAGAGCCATTTAAGGACTCATGCTGTACTTTTCATAAAAACTAAACAAACAACCAAAAAAAATTGTGTACAAGATTCCAGTCTTCCTAACTTTCAGGTTTTATTTCATGTATAGGTCTCCATATCACAAAAGTATTCAAAACGCAGACTATGATCTGTATAAACTGTACACAAAGCAAGGCACTATACACTGTGGGATTTAAAAATCAAATTCATGTCATCCTCACTCCGTCTGTAGCCTCGCTGCTTTCTTCTATCTGAAATATTAATGACACTAAATGCATCCAAAAAAATAACAGCAACATCATAAAACGGCAGTTTGATTTGTGAATGACAAAATGGTGAATTGTACAGCAAGACAGAATTTATTACACAGACATCCCCGACATACATTATACTCTAATTTTATTTATGTTAAGTCAGTGAATATCAGTAAGCTTTTAAAAAAAAAAATCCTGTGTAGATTTAATATAAATATAAATTATTTGGATTGCATAAACATACATACAAGAGTAGCAGACAGTCTAAAGTGGAGTGTGCTGAACAGGCTGACAGGCCAGTTGACACAGAGGACTGCATTGCTAGGCACTGGCTGTCCTGTATTGTACATATGGACATACATTAAGAGAGTGTACATTTGAACAAGCACTATTAACACATTTACTCGTGTTTATCTGCCTACGTTTGTCTCCTACTGGCAAAAGACCAACACAAAAAGTAGGCAAGCAAAAAAAGAAAACCTGCAGCAGCTTTGTTACTCCACCCATCCGTGTTCTCGTGCCTCCATGAACTCAGGAGATGCTACCCCTGAGCCTCTGTTGTGTGCAGGCGTGAACGAAAAGGGAGACAGAACAGCGTCTCGGTGGCTTTAGTCCAAGCTCTGTGTTTCAGTTGTTTAAAAAAGTCCCTTGGCTTTCTTCACGTTCACCTGTTTCCAGACAGGCAAACTCCCATACTCCTCTCTGCTCATCTCCAGGGCTTTCTGTGGGACCAGTCACGCACACCATCAGCAAGAAGCAAACAACACCGTGCAGGCATCCCATCTAAAGTTTTTCCAACAAATCCAGCAACTGCTATAGTGAGGCGTACGCAACCTCTGAGGACACACTCATGCATCAGTGAGATTAAAACCACAAACTTCATTCTTCTACTCCAGTAAAATATGGTCCGTTTCAAGTTTGATCAAGACCTCATATTTCCTGGCTCCAGTGCGATGTCTGCACCGACCAATGGACTGTGAGTGAACAGCATGCTCAGCAAACAAGAACTTATAAATAAAGCAAGAGCAGTGAAGTAGAGTTGGGAGGAAAAAGGATCAGGCAAGATAAATAAGAGGTAGGATGCTTTACGGTGAGCCCTGGTCATGCTTAACTCAGAGGACTCACCTTCCCATAAGCCCCTATACCCTGGAGGGCGGAATGAATAAATTATAATAAGATCACGAAGAGACAAGAGGAAGGCGAACAGTTGACAGAACATAATGAAGGATGAATGCACAATAGTAAAGGCAGGAAAGCAACAGAGGGATGAACAAAGAACAGGCTGGATGATCACATAGACAGCATATTTAATTATTGAAAACACATTCATGAGCCACCTGTGTGACATAGCTCGTGAAAACGCACACGCTGTTGTTAATTTTTACTGCTTGCCATATGCACATCGTCCTGATGTTGGAGAAACCTAGTGCAAAATAATTATTAATCCAAGGCCGAAAATATTCCCCAACTATTTATTTGAATCTTGAGAATGAAATGATTGTATACATAATCAAATTCATCATCATGAAATGATTGTATTCATAGCCACTCAGAGAGAAGGTGAAACTAGCACACAATCAGAGTTTATTGGAACTCATTGTTCTTTTCTGCGTTCATGAGATGTAGTTGGAGCTCTGCAGCATCTCTCGTCTACGTGTAAATTTTTACACATTTATTGCTTCATATCTTGTTAGTATCTGTTTACCTCACAGTCTACCTGAGACATGTCAAGTTTCATGATCCTTATTATCTCTTAACCTCCAAGAGCTGCCTTTCTAGATTTAGTGTGTCAGATAAAACCACTACTACACAGCTCAAGATGTGCATGCATGTTTTTTTTTTTTTTTTTTTTTGGATATGTGAAGTTGATGACGCTGCTGTATATATTCTTGTTGATTTGCTGGCAATATATCAACTAGACCTACTTCTCATTAAATCAAACAACGTAAATGATAAAAAATTTGACTAATGTTTTCTGTCTTCACATTTAATGTCAGCTAAAGGACTGTCTGCAGGTGCCTACCGCAAAGTCCTCATCGGACAGGTAGACCTCCAGGCGAAGAGGGTCGACTCCATCGGGCAGCGGCCGGGCCAGAAGGTCTGCCAGGGGGTATGTGGTTTTACAGAGTCTGGCCAACACGTCCTCCACCAGGATAATCTGGTTACACACCTCTGCCTCCTGAGGGCACGCACACATAATACTGTATATCATTTCAATGCAAAAAGAACCCAGAGAGTTTGATATTAAATAATAAAGTTAATAAGGAAAATCAAAAAGGGATAATGGCTTCGACATGGACTGAGTTGGTTCTTTTTGTTCAGTAAGTGCACCTATTTCAGAACATGAGTGCACTGATGGCTACACTGAGCAGTACTGTTTCCTATCAGGTAATGTAGGAGTAATCAGATAAAATGATGTGATCAACACACCCTCTCAGTGATCTCAGCGATGTCCTCTCTGTGCTCCCAGCTGGGGAACATGTTGGTGAAGGTGAGCGGCTCCAGACCAGCGTGGATGAGATATGATTTAGGAGGCTTCTTCTCATTCTTCTCTGGAGAAGTAAGAAGAAGCAAAAATAGGTCACTACCTTTGAAGGGGCACATCAAGATTGAATTCTTTTTCTTAATATCAGATTACATGCAGTCAGTGCACTGCATAGGTGTGGCTGGTGCAGTGCTTTGAGGCTACTCTTTCAGTAAAGATTGAACTGGTTATGGAGCGAATCAGGGATAAGGAATAGCAAAAGTTGTGATTTGTATGTATCTAGAAATAATAAAAACAAACTCTAGTACCTCTGCAGTACTGCAGCACAGTCTCCATGGCACACTTCCTGTCAGAGTCCCAGCGTATTCGGGCTGAGCCGGTGCTTTCGCTGTCCTGAGGCCACCAGCCCTGCCACAGGTACACCTCATGGTGGTTGTCCACCAAGAACAGGGCTGTGCACGAAGCAGATAAAACAAAACCTTAATCACAGATTAGACTTTTTCATGAGTTCATATTTTTCCCAGATACAGTGTGTGCTTTCACTTTTTATGGAGGTGAGTAAGATTTGCAAGAGACTAGAAAGTTGGAATCTGCTTTTAGGATGACTTTGGTGTTGAAGCAATCACTCAGTTATTATTACCATCAGAGACATAAACCACCCTCTGGTGATATAAGATGATGATTTGTTGTGTCTTTCTATTACTTTAAGCTGAATCCCTTTTGGTTTCAAACTATGGGTAATAAATAGTCCACAATTTAGCTGATGATGAAAGTAATTTTTAGTCATATCCCTGGTTTGACTGAACTTATGAGCACATTGCTGAAGCTTAATGGAAAATGCATGGAAAAGATAACTGATTCTTGGAAAAGAGTTAGGGTTAGGGTTAACACAACACAACTGAAGAACATTTACAAGAGCTCAGATGTGCCTTGAGAGCAAAAACATTTTTACCTTGAGAAGTTATAATGTTCTTTTAGGTCACCTCATGTAGGGTATTTAAGTAAATATGTTTTTATGTTTAGTGCTTTAATGGGCAACCTAGTCAATTTACTCTTAAAGTACAATAAACTTGTATTTCTTAAAAATGAAAGCAAATAAATGAAATTTGTTAAGGTGATAAAAGGCTTGTGTGTATGTTTGTGTCTTTTTGTGTGTGTACCAGGCTGGGAAGCTGCATAAAGGTCCTCCTGCAGGAAGGGCATGGAGTTGACCTGTTTGGGGTCTCTGGCTGGGTAGAGGAACTCCACAGCTACGAAGTCCCCTGAAGTGCTGCTCAGCTGGTACAGACGAGGTGTGAAGTTGAACCTGCCTGGGTCTGAGGGTCAAAGGTCAAAAAGCCAAAAAAACAAAAACAAAGCAAACCCCCCCCCCCCCAAAAAAAAAACAAAAAACACACATGGAAAAAAGGACATTAGTCAAGTGCATTATTCACAGCCTCCATCTGTGCTCAGCTTTTACACTCTTGTTCCCAACCTTGAAGCATGCAGTCATACGCTTTCCTGTCCCTCCTCCCAAGTGCTTCCCAGAATCCTGTGGGCTCTGTTCCCTCATTACATTCCCGGATGGTCACCTTGCTGCTGCTGTGGAGGCCTGTTTCTAGAGGACAACTGCACAAAGACGACGGTGTCACAATGACTATGCTGACAGCACAGCAAATCAGAGTTGGCAATAGATTAGATTTTATAAGCTGATCTACAGATACTGGCAGTTTCCACTCACTGTTCTTTGATCTTGTTGGCAGCAGTGCGAGCCACCTCCCGTGTGTGAGCCTGAGACTTACAGCCATGCCACAGGTAGATGAGAGCCTGGCTGACACTCAGCAGCACCATGGACACTCTAGAGCGCAGGCTGCTGCAGTGGCAGGCCACCTCCAGCAAGTGTCCTTCCACCTCCACCTCTCCACGTACACAGTACAGACGCCAGTCATCTGAGGACGGACAGGAGCAGAATGGGCGAGATGGTAATATCCAGAGATGTGTAGACAAAATATAAAACACAGGCTCAGTAATTAAGTTTAGGACAATGTGTTTCTCCCCTGGCCACATATTTTCTAGTATACTATATTGTTAAAGTAGTTGTTCTCAGATACTGTACATTACTTGCATGACTGCTGTAAATGTAAGTCTAAGGTCCAAGTATGGAAGACTCTCTGTGTATTGAAATGTAATTCAGGAAACAAAGATCAATAAACAGAGTCTTTATTCACAGTATGATGAGCTTGTTTTCTTACTCTGCATGTTTTCCTCCTCCTCCTCTCTCCTCCCTGAGTGGACCACCATCCCTCCTTTGAAGCATTGAAGGAAACAAGGAGGCTCCTTTCCCTGCTGGACTTGAACCTGGAGATGAAATGGGATGAGTCATTCTATCCACACACAAAGAATGCACAAGGACACACACACACACACACAAAATTAACTTTCTGCACTGCACCTGGGCTCCTCGCTCTTCATCCAGCTCCACTGTCATCAGTGCCGACGTTCCTTTCTCGCTCACAGTGGAATTGCGGCCTTGCCAAAAGAAGTAGCAGCACTTCTCTTTTCCAGTTCCCATCGTCCTCAGCTGCTCTGGGTTCTGTCTCTTCCCAACTGATGGAAAGGTTTTTTAGAAAGGCACTTAAGTAGTTTTTGTCAAAAAAAAACAACAAAAAAAAAACAAACAAACAAACAAAAAAACGTGTGTTCACTGTGATCTGCAGCTGTGATTCTAGACTCCCCATTTATACATCTGTTGAGACATATATGCAGGTATTTGACTGATAATCCTATGGGCCCTGTTTTAATGATCAGCCCCGCTCAACTGGTGGCCTATGGGCCAAAATGCAGCTCGTCAAGCCCAACCAGCCTCCTGATCATTTCATTAAAAAATAAAATGTCACCTCAAGACTGGACAATGTGGGCATCATTATATTATATTGAGTTAAAACTGAGCAGCCTGATTTAGGCAGACGTGTATGTGCTTTCTCCCATATTATTTAAAGAAGTGCTGCTGCGCTCTGGAATGGACACACAATAACATTAGAATTTGTCCTTAAAATATCAGTAAAATACTTCACCATTGACTTTTGAAACAACTATGGGACTGATCACATTCCTTTTTTTTATTTATTTTTTTTATCATCAACCCACATGGGAGCAAATATAGCTTCTTCCAACTCCAGCACCTTGAAGGCAGCACATGAACATGTTCGGCTTGAGGAGACTTGTGTGTAAATCAGAGATGTAATTTGAAATTGCCAGACCAGATCTACCCTATCACCCCCGCGCACACAACCTGGAATCAGGCTGTACTGTGGTATCAAATGAAAATGCATGTATCACGCTTAGCCGGTGATAACTGCACTAACCTGCAACGCCGACCATGTACTTCCACTTCACTACATAGGTATCGCCATCGTGGAACTGGCCTATACTCTGACGTGGCAGGCGGCTGTAGTCGAACTCCAGGATGTGCCACACTTCCACTGCGAGGGTGATGACCTCATAGCTCCGCCACTCCTCTGCCTCCACCAGGCCGTAGCCCCGCCCCACGTTGAACCCATCCAGTTTGGTACAGACAGGTGCCTGATGTACGGGCATCATCAGGGAGGCATCGTACGCATGCGGCTGCTCTGAGGTTGACTGCTCCTGGTGGTGGAGACAAGCATGAGCCACAGGTCTGCATCTGACACTGTTTCTAGTCCCCTTTGTCACCGTCCTGACAGGATTAGGAGTTTGATGGGGCGAAGAACTTCTGGTACCTTTTGATCAGCGATGTGGTCGTTAGTATTTTTTGTGGGACTGGGTGTTTTCCTCGAGTCGCTCCAGTCCAGGAACTTCTCTTTGAAAAGAGTTGTTTCATTGTGTTGAGTCAGTCTGCCAAATACTGCCCAGTCAGGACGACCCTGGCCTTTCCTATAGGTGGAAAAGATGCAGTTCATCAACAACACAATACCAGTCAAAAAAAACATTCAATTTTATATAGACTTGGTGAAGCATGTGGTCAGCGACACCTCTTATCTATTAACAGTTGTTACCTGCTGATACAAACTATCTAGTTAAACACACTAAACACCCACAGATATATGTTTTGGATTTATAAGTGAAGCACAGTTTTAGCTAAATAATGATTTTGCGAAGATGGACAGCACTGTGTCTAAGTATAAGTACAGATGTATGATCAGCTGCAGAGGTCAGACATCACCCTATCTGGACACAGATCTTTTAACAAACAACAACTAAATTATTAGAAATTCACATGACCCACAATCAGTCAGTGACTGAGATATGAGGAGAGAAACACATGGGTGAAGTCAGAGGGCTAGAAGAGGGAAAGAAGTTTCAGATTGAGCAACACGCCCATATCTGAAAGTGCTCCTTATCTGCAGCATATGCAGGGTTTCCGTACTTGGGTATGAGTGGATTGCACTCCCCCGGGTCCAGGGGGTTGATGTCACAGTTTGTGTAGTCGAAGGTGCCGTTCCACAGGTGCTTGGCAAGCTGAAAGGCCACCTTCCTCTGTGCCAGCGTCACTTCCTTCCCATGCCATATGTACATCTCACTGCCAAAGTCAAACACTAAAACCTGTGCAGGAAAGAACACACACACACACACATTGGTTTGCATTATGATTTCATTTCTTTTCATTTGATTATGCTTATTTTAGAGCTGGGAGTCATTCTCATGTTTATCTATTTAAAATGCTCAGACTTGTCACAAGGAAAAATTGAGGTTGTCTGACCTCCTTGGGGTCAAGCAAAGAACAACGAGGCATCTTGGCCCAAAAATCATCATCTGGCACCAGTTTGTCATCCATCAGGCGGTAAATACAGTTTGTCTCCACAATGGCGCCCTCATAAAGCTCGTCTTCGTCTGGGGTTCCTGCAGCTGCAGAGGAAAAAGACGAAGCCATTGGTGTATTTCAACACTTCAGGGACTGTGGGTTTTTTCTCCAGCGTCAGGCCAGATATGAATCACTTACACTGATAATCTGACTGTCCTCCAAGAATCTTCCAGAACTCCTTGGCCACGTGGCTGTGTGTGTGGACGCCCTCCTCGATGACCTGCACGTAGTTAGCCCGACAACCCAGATCTCTTTTGCTCTGGATGAAGTTGGCCAACTCTGAAGCCTGAAGGAATGAAAGAGAAAAACACATTATGGATGAGTTCCCGAAAAACACAGGGTCATGGTTTGTTTGTTTCTAAATTTCTAAATACGTGAAATATTGTGGTAGAAAAAAAATACAAAGAGAAGGAACAGCCTGTTTCATCTTTGCCCGTTTGTCAAGCTACTTCATAGCGAACCAAACTAAATGTAGTGTGCTTTGGATCAGTGTGTTCCTCTCTGTCAGATTGAGTTCAGCGCTGTTCAGTCAATCAAAGGTTAGCAGCCAGTCTGGGATTTGAACAATAGCCTCTTTTTTGTACGAGCTTCCTGCAACAACCTCACAGACACACAGACCCCTTGCTTTGTCCTCACACACTTCTTCCTTTGCTGTTTGTCACTGCTTCCTGTCTCAGCTGTGTTTACATCCTGCACGTGAAGCCTGCCTACCCTACGTAACACCATCCTTGCTTTACCTATAATGATATGACTGATTCTGAAAGTCTCGCCTACACTATCTTCTTTTATAATTTGTGCTTTGAAAGCCAGACTAACTTTGTTCCGCTCGATGACGTTGGCAAACTCTCCTGTCCAGATGAAGGAGTGATGTGGTGTGATGAGCAGGAAGCAATCGCCGCTGTTCAGGGAGGACGCTCTGGGCTCCACCAGCCTGGTCTGGACATGCCTGCGGCCTGGATTTTACACACAAGCACACAGACAGGTGGGTCATCAGTGACAGCTCTGATTATCATGAATGCCTGAGTTATCTTACTAAGCGTGTCAAGCTCCACTATCACCATATGACCCTGCACATGTATGTACATGTAGCTGCTTTGTCAAATTCCCATCACTTTGTATTAAAAGCCCAATGAATGCAGCCAAGATAGTACGCAAATTGCGAAGAATCATAAATTGGTCTAAAAACAATTGTGGTGGTTGTCTATGGATATCGGTCGAGTGAAGGCTGATCAGAAATCAGCAGAAGCTTCACAGCTACACTGTCAGGTTCCAACAGTTAACCTCCTATTGAAGTGCTGGATTACACACTGTGGGGGTATGGGGGAGAGGCTCAACCCAGGAGAGCAAGAGGTGACCTGGGGAGAATGATTTAGAGCCACAGCTGTCACCAGCAGACTTGTGGAGGAGGTGCAAAGAAACCGAAATAGACCAACAACTCTGCTCCTGTTATAGATATCCTCTGGAAAGGACAGCTTCCTCCAGAGCCTTTGTGTCAACCACTCACTATTTGTTTTTCCATCCACTTGAGCAATTGATTGCCAAAAATAAATTTACATGCAAGAAATATACACAAGATATCGTTTCATTTCCTGAATGTTTCCCATCTGCCTCGACAAAACAAAAAAGCTCATTTAAAAAGATAGATGTTTTGCTGTACTTTTCTGCTTGAGTTCGCTGTAAATTAACTGCAGCCTGAGTCCTGATTGCTGGAGGTGGGTGATTTGGATTTCCAAAGGCGACACAGGATTTAATCAGTCCAACATGAGGACCCTAACCCCTGAATGCACTAAGATATTTGGTGAGTCTCTCAGTTGTAAACCAGCTGGTGGGGTCCAAATGGACACCATGGTGCTTTGAAAATTAAACTATGTTACACTACCCTTTCATTTTGATTTTTTGATTTAATGTCGCCTCAAGTCAAGGCCATCCATCCAACTGACCTTTGACCTGTAAGAGCATGAGCTTTTTGTAAGGCACAGCGCTGTTGTTGGACATCTGCTCAGAGATGTTGACGCTTCGCAGGTTGACGCTGCTGAAGTTCTCCTTGCTGGCGAGACCAGCCAGTGCCACCTCAGAGAAGCCAGAGTTCTTATTCACTGCAGTTAACAGAATATAAACACACGAAAGGACAGAGAGAGAGAGAGAGAGAGAGACAATGACAATGACAATGAAGCCAACAGCAACTTCTGAGGAAACACTTTACCACATTGCTTTTATTTCTGTCAGAGGAGGTGAAGGAGGAAGTTCCATGATGTTGACTTTATAGGATCTCTGACATCACTCTCACCATGTGCAGCTCAAAAACAGCACTGCATAATGACAGGATATGGATTCCCTGCGCCAGATCTGGTATTGTATGTGGGTCAATTGCAGTCCCAGAAGTGGATGAAGTCACAGACAGAAAGACTATTTGTGGACTGCTTAATTTGTGTCTGGTCGACTGAGATGTTTGTTTTGTTGCACTGGCTAATAGTCTTTTCTGCTAAGTGAGAGGAAATTGATGTCAATGTGACACCAACTCAAGAGGCTGTAATGTATTAAAAAAAAATAAATAAAAAAAAAAAATCACATTCAGCGTTTAATAGTGTAAAATCAAGAATTGTGTTCAGATTGTGTTCAGATATGTATATATTCGCCACATGTTGTGAAAAGTCATGTCCCTGAGCATTTTCATCTATTTTTTTTTCTTCAGCTCCTCTTCACTTCTCACTCACTCTTCTCAGCCTTCATCCTCTTGCTCTCCAGCAGCCCCACGTTCAGCCTCTGCTCTGTGTACTCGTGTCTGATGTCCTGCCTGGCAGCGAGCTTCTTCAGAGGGTTCTTGGACGATTGGACGTTACGTGATGGGCGCACTGCCAGCTTGTGCTGTACCATCTCTGAGGTCAACCTGTAGAAGAGGGTCATGATTAACAGGGCAGAGTATACCGATAGCTTGCTCAAGGTTATTATTCGTTGACAGGGAGAACTTACTTTGGCACCTGGGGACCGAAAATGGCATCAAAGTCATCATCTATGTCCACCCTGTTGGTGAAGGAAGGGAGCTCTTCCACTTGACGATAGAACTTGGAGAAAGTTTCATCTTCGAGTGTCATCACTTTCTTCACCTTCTTCTCTGTGACCGTGATAGTAGCTTCTGGCAATCCAGAAACTGAATAGAGAAAAGACACAGCATTAATACCACACATCACCCAGAATTCATTAAAGTGAAGATTACTTTTTCAAAGCTTGTGCAAATGTCACTTAACTCATATAATACCAATGAAATGATGATACATTTATCCATGAATAAATGTCAAACTTACAGTGTAACATTTTTCAAACTTTACAAGTTATATTGAGAAAGGGACTTTTGCTCTTGGGCAGTATCGCTGAGGGATTAAACGTTACCCATATGCAGGATCCTGCCCTCCTCTTTTAATAATGGATTCATATATTTTCACATCACTTTCATTGTTAAATGTTATTTGATAGCAACCACCCCTGTAATAAACTAATGATGAAGAAATATGGAATGACACAAAACACATTAAGAATTACTATTGGCCCACTTGATAAATGTAAAGTAAGAAACTGATTTGATATGTGAAAAATACAATGAATGATAATGAAAATGATGATATTAAAGCGTTACATTTGTTCTAGTGCTTTGTTCTTAAAAGCACAAACAACACACTGGATTCTTGTGCTGTTGTAGCCTTTCCATTAATGACAGCATTTATTCAGAGTGAATTGAAATGATGTGAGTCAGGAGTGAGACAGAACACACCAGATTGAGTTAAAACTTGCTTCTTGTAATCACCACTTATTGAATGGTTTAATACCAGCAGAGCCAAACCTAAAAGGATCAAAATGGGAAAATACTAAATGGCTGAAAAATTGATTCCCTCACCTCAAATCAATCACTGTGAACAGATGAAAACTGCATGTAAATGCATTATGTTCAGTCTCAATTATGAATCTGAAGAGAATGAGATTCGATCTGTGTGACATGATTGACTGCGTGATAATAATAATGTGGCACCTTTTTATGAGGACAGTATGATTCCTCCCTTTTTGAGCATATACAGTATGGAGCTCAGCTGAGCTGAGGACTGATGAGTTCATGTACTACAAGCTGAGCAAGACTGACCTTTACTGTTCAGTTTTCCTAGGAATGATTCCAGCTTATCCAGTTTTGTGTCTGACTCCAGGTTAAGATCTGGTATGGCCTTGATCTCTGCACAACACCATACAGTCACACACACACACACACACACGTTAGAGCAATAAATTTAGATAGGGTCTCATTTTGGTTCTGATGTCACACTTGACATTGATGCTGTTATTGTCTCAACAATGACAGAGCATGGTGAACAGTTGCACAAAATCACAATGAAGTTAATGAGAACACGGCCACAAGCATTTTTCAGCTGAATGTGACAACTCCAGAGTCATGCATGTCCTTCTGTGTTAACACTGTCCTATGGTTCATATTCTATCAGGCTTTGCAGCCTAATAGAAATCTCACAGCAAATCATCAGCTGCATCAGAGTTGATGATTTTAGTGGCAATAATGAATTGTGCAACACACAAAGAAGTAGGTAAACACCTTCAATATCAGACATCTCCTCCATGTCTTTGAAAAGAGAAGCAGAAGGAATTAGTTAGATAGTGCTCAAATAAGAAATGAGCCAGAATTAGTTAAAAACCAGTACCAGTTCAGCACCAGTGGACAAACTCTTAGCTCAACAGCTCAGAGAAGAAATGTTAACAAGAACTCATCTCAGTTCAAAATGTCAGTTGTTTTGTTGTGAATAGAATAGTTTTGGACAAATGTCAGGTGAGAGCAGAGGATCTGAAAATCTAAATCTGATCACTCCCTGGACTTCAATAACACAATTAATGGAGCAAAATGGCTCTATGAGGAAATCAGCGGACTCAAGAGTGTAGGAAGAGGCAGTAAATTGCATGTCAGTGGACATTACGCAACGTGAAGTCGATTAAAAGGGGCAGACAGCAGGAGGGAGCTGACCTTCTTGCGGTTTGGAGATGGCTGGGCTGTTGTTCTTAGGTTTGGATGGCACTGGAGACAGGAGGGCAGATGGGGAGGCCAAACCTGATGAAGAAACATAAACAAAGCATGAGCAACCCAAACAGCAGGAAATCACTACACTGACCAAAACATTCGAGGAGTTATTATTGATATTTTGACCACTAGGTGGCAGTACAACAAGGTATGAACAGAACTCTGATATACTATCACTTTATGAAGGTGACAGTGTGCAGAGAGCTGCTTGGTTCCATAATCAACAAACACACAGCAGCATTAGCATCCATTGGGTTTCTGATGTGGTTTATGTCAGTCAAAACTTCTGAGGAGAGATAGCTGGCTCTCCGGTTGCTCCATGCTACACTATGACCCGTAGCTACCAGCTTTTCTAATGGTTGCAAACACAGGTCTAAAAAGGCAGCCAGTGCTGATATGTTTCCTAAGATGTCTGAAAAATGTGCATTGTTGCCCTCCCTCACTCCCTCCCTCCTCCAGGCTGAGCCCAGAACTAATAGGGAACAAGTCCAAGCGTTAAATCAGTTTCTGCCTGAGCACACTTTGGCCTTGGGCGTCTAGGCCTGATGGAGGGAAAAGGATGTTCATTCTCTCTTAAGCTGCTAATTCAGAAAGGGGCTTTGGAGGATTCAGGGCAGGAAGCTGAGACTGAACTATGGACTTAACTGTCTATGATGTCAAGATTGAATATGTTCCAGTGTCTGTGCATAAGAGAGTACATGCTTAGTTTGCCCTCTGACCTTTCTTCACCATGCGTGCAGCCACAGTGAATTGGGTGGAGTCGTTTGCTGCTCCGTGGCCTTTGGTCTTCCAGGCCTCCTCTTGGGACACTATCAGTTGCTTCCTCTCCTGGATGGACATGTGAGCATCGGTCCTCTGGAACTCCATGTCCGCCTCAGCTATTCTCTAAAAAAAGTAGAGGAGAGAAGATTCCGAATATGTTTGACAGAAAGTTAAACAAATAATCCACCTGTGCACCACACTGTGCTGTAGCCTCTGTTTGTGATGTCCCACAGCTTCCAGGAACCACTTTAGACTTAACTGTTAAGTTTGAGCCAAAATATGCAAACTCATGTTTTTAGCGACATTTATATAAGTTGGAAAGCTCCATTGTAGGTGGAAATTGCAAACAGCATGACCTTGTTGAAAAACGTCGAATTTTCCTTGAACAGTAGGCCACATCCATAAAGAGTATCCAGGCAAAACATGCATACCAAAGGGGTGTGACTGCCAAAATGTGAAGCACATTAAACTGACCCCCACTATGAAAACAAGCAGAGGAAAATAAATCTGCTCGATGCACATGACCGTGAGGGGGGATGTTGCTCTAAGTAATTGCTCTTTACAAATATTTTAATGTCACTTGAAGTTAAAATGTTGTTACTGATGTTAGGAAAGACAGACAGAGGGACAATAGGTGACAATATCTTGCAGAAATTTGGGGTGGGACTGGCAGTATTTGCAGGTGCTGTATACAGGATTGACTTGGCTGGGGGGTCACCTTCCGTCTCCAGGGGTGCCTCTCATCCACCTTCATGGGTTTGGGAGATCTGGGGGCCTTCACAACAGGAAGAGGGGATGAGGAAGGTAAGAGAGGATGAAGATCATGAGAAAAGGATGAGGAAAATATGACGGCGGCTGCATTTATATGGTAAAAAAAGTCCACAAGGCAGAACCTGCAGGGTTGCCATGCTGCCAAAAGTGACAGAGCTTTGAGATAGGGATGAATAATTAGTGCCATGAAGCGTTGAGGGGCTGCGGAGCACTATTAATATTTATGTGCGTTTTCTTTTCTAGAACTCCTTCAACTGACGGAGTAGAAAGAATTAAAGGGAGTGTGTAGATAATTGTGGTGAAACGGTGACTTTCAGACTAATAATGAAGTCGCCTGCTGAAACACTAGGGTGTGTCATTTGTGAGTGGATTTCAGAGCTTAGTCAAGCAGGCCAGGAGCTGCGGCGGGGGGGGGGGGGGGGGGGGGGGCTGAAAGCTCTGGTGCATCTTCATACCTGACTGGCTGACTCATCAGGGGAGGAGGTATGGAAAGAAAGCTCAGGAGCAGCAGAAAAGGTAGATGCAAAGACTGGCTCCTAGACAGGCCACGGATAGAGGAAACACACACACAGCATGAGCAGCTGTAGAATCGGAGCCAGGATTTCAGTTTGTGGGGGAAACACATTACATCAGAGTTCAGCTAAAGCGGATTTTCAACAATAAAGATGACATGCTTTATCAAGTCTGTTGTGTTTATCTCAGCATAAGATTGGTGAGTCTGTCCTTAAACTAGAGATACGGAGTTTGAGTGAGGAGGGTCGATGATTCATTGAAAGTGTAGTTATCTTTTTTTTTTTTTGGAAAGTAACTGATCCATACTTTGGAGTGCAAGTCAAGATAACTCTGCATGGTTCATGTTATTTATATAACCAGTTTGAAAAACGTTTTTGTAAGTGCATAACAAATGTTCTAGTTGTAAATATACATATAATCAACTTAAAGTTTTTATGAGGGATATTTCAGGCAACTACTGGCCTAGTTTTACATTGTTCACTTTGAGTCAGTGTTCTGGACACCTCATGAATGTAAGCCTAATATCCACTCTGCTTTCGGCTCTGTTTTAACCTCCTACTCCTGGGGAAAAGGCTCCTTAAGATGCTGATTACCCCACCTTTTAGCTGATTTAGCGATGAATTTTTTTTTCGCTGAAAAAGTCCAATTTATATATTTAGTCAGTTTACACTTCTCAAGCTTTGTAATATTTGCATATTACAAAGTAAAAGAATGCAAACTCGTCTTTGTGTAACTATTATAAGATTTTAGAGCAGGGTTAATGATTACAGTCCACCCCAACTTTCATAATCAACTCAGACATAAATAGCTGTAGTGGAGATTAGAGGCAAAAGTGATACTTTAAATCCACAAACACACAAAACAAAACCTGTGAAAAAAACTTCATACTTATGCAGAGCAGAGGTTGAGTGAATTAAAGGACACACACCATATTGCACAACACCATCACCATGAATACCAAGGAAACACCCACACAGAGTACCACCACCAATAGCATCACAGGTTTACAGACGCGCACAAACGCATACACACAAACAGCAATGGTGCATTTATGGTCCAACCTAAATGCACCACAGTGTGTGTGTGTGTGTGTGTTTGCGTGATTTTGGCCTTGCACACTGGCCTTACCCAGAGCTGGTCGGACACAGCAAACTCATCGATCATCATCAGAGCGTCATCATCCTACACACAAGCAACAGCATGTGAGAAGGGACACACTTTCTAAACGCTGTGCTATCTGAAAAATGTAAAAAAATAAAAAATAAATAAAAAAAAAAATCACCTGACCACACCCTTTCGTGGAGTATAAAGAAAAGGACACTTCTATCTAAAACTGTGGTTGGAACAATGCAAGACTTTATTCACTCTGCTGCTGGCTTGTGATTGACAACCGGAACCTGAATGAATTATTCTGTCTGGCTCTGAGAGAAAACAAGATGAACAGCATCAGCTGTTATCACTCTTTGACCTCTATTTGTGATCTCATGAACTTGATCAAAAAGTCCCTGATTTGATTAAAGCATCATGTGTTGTGCAGGGGAAGTAACAAAAAAAACAAAAAAACAACTCCACCTTAGTGTGCCTTCACCGTTATTTAAAAAGGCAGCAGACCAATCAAAGCAAAGCTTTTCTTGAACTTCAATGTAATGAAAACCTGACATCATATGTACAGACAGCTGGGGAGCTGAGCTGAACAAACCCTGATAAGGAGCTGGAAACAAAAACAACAGTAGTTGGTGGCTTTTGTGAATATGTCTAAACAGAGAGGTATGTGTACCGCCCCATCCCACCCCTCCCTTCAAAAACACATGAGAGAAAGACATGCAACATGCAGGGGAAGGAATGGAATTTATTTCATTTTTTATTTAAAAAGGTATAGAGCATGCAAACAGAGACAAAGGCAAACAGAGGAATCAAAGGAAACACAAAGCATGCAGTTCACTGGAAATAATAAAGACAGGCAGTTCAAATAAAGAGGCTGCGTTATACTGGACAGTCACTCAAACAAATGTTTAAAAAGTACAAAGTAAGAAAAGAGAGAGAAAAAACTGTACATTTCACTATTTTCTTAATTCAGGCAATAACTTGTTTTTATCTTGATTGTCTAAAAAAAAAAAAAAAAAACAACAAAAAAAAAAAAAAAACAAAACTGATACATCATAAAACTGAGGAAGCAACAATATGAATGGAGGCCAAAATCTAATGCTGTTTTTAACCCCCCCCCCACCCCAATATATTCTGGATATTTTTTTGTTTGTATTTGCAGGCTGTATGACTCATTGATGGATGAAGCTTGTTTGGAATGGAGGGAAAAAAAACATCTTTCAAATTAGCCAGTTTGCCAAAAGATCCCTGGAAGCATCCTTCCTGTTGTTGTCATTAAAAAAAGAAAATACAAACAAAACCCTAAAATCAGTAAATCATTTAAATGGCCAGTTTGCAAATTATTTTAGGCTACACATTAAAATCTTGTATGAAAACAGAAAATAAATATTACATGTATTTGCATTATCTTTACGGCACTGGCATTTTCATTTTATTCTATTTTGATTGTAATCTATAAATTAAAAAAATGTATGTTTTTTTGCATCAATTCCACAAATGGAAAATTACACTTCGATTTCAGCGACTCATCTAATTAACTATTCAAAAGTTGGCTAAATATGTTTAATAGAAGACGGGCATCATTTTATCATGGTTCATGCCGTGATTAAATATGTAAATGAGTCACATGCTTCTGCATATAAGGCCATGACAGGAATAAATGCAGATGAACTCGTGATATAGTTCAAGCACAAAAACATAAAACAGCTTGTTAAGACAGGAGGGAGGAAAGAAAGAAATCAAGACACAGACATGGACATTACACAACCTCTCTGTTTAGAGATATCATAAACTGTTACCACGTGAATTTTGCAGGTTTATTCTGGCGAACAGGATATTTACAGGTTGTGAGCTCTCTGTCATTTCTTTGACTTCAGAGTTACATGTCAGGTAAAGAAAACTGATAAAAATGGTAAAATGAAGAGTTTGGGGTCAGAGGCCAAAATAGGAAGTCGTGTGTATATTCAATCACTAAAACTGCAGTGACATTTATCTGTCACTTTATAAGTGCTGCATTCAAATCTCGAGGGCATAGAGTGATGGGGTGACCGTTAAAAGCCGCTTCCTGGGTGTTTGTGGTTGAATGTGTTAATGTGATTAAAAAAAAAAAAAATTGATTTCTTCTAAAAGTACCATTTCTTGTTTTCTTAACATGACATGGACGCAGCGACGGAAAAACATCATGCAGCAGGACAACATACTTAACATCACAGGCCAGCAACTGTTTGTCTCGGGCCTGTCTGTTCCGATCAGTTGCAAGTGAGTGTGCTGATCAGGTGGTTACCTTCTTGAAATCCTGCTCCACCTCCCAAGGCTGGGTGTGCTGCTCGCCCAGGGCAACCTTGGCCACATCCTGCTTCTTATTGATTCTGTTCCTCCAGTCCTCCTCACCGCTCTTCTTCAACAAGGCAACTCTGGGGCAGAGAGTGGGAAAACCTCAGTATGAAGTTCATATTACAGGATGTGAAGGACAAAGCTCCTTAAGCATAAGGCGCAACTGACGGTAAATAGTAGTGATAGATTCAATCAAACACACCCGCTCCAAAGTATTCTATACTGTGGACAGCATGGTGGCATAGTGTCAGTGCTGTTGCTGGCCTGGGGTCTTTCTGTGTGGAGTCTGTATGTTCTCCCTGTGCCTGCCTGGGTTTCCTCTCAGAGCTAATTGGTGACTCTGAATTGTCTGAGTGTGACTGTGAGTGGTTGCTGGTCTCTGTCTGTCTCTGTGTGTTGGCCCTGTGATGGACTGCTGACCTATCCAGGGTGTACCCCGCCCTCACCCAGTGTGAGCTGGGATTGGCTCCAGCAGCCCCCGTGACCCGGAAACAGATTAGCGGTAGAAAATGAACGAATGAATGAATTCTATAGTGGGACAAGGACAGAGGTTCAATTATTGAGCTCTGATCTCGAAGCACAGAGCAGATGACATCCATAAGGGAGGGGTCAGGGTGCTGGCAGGGCCGTCTGCCCGTCTTACAACCAGCCCACTGTGACCCTGGGAGGGGACATCCTGTTCTGCCCCAGGGGCCTCTCCACATCAGCAGAGACAGAGTCAAATGCTAAATACATGTCACCAGCAACAGATCCTGTCTCCAGTCAAAAGTAGAGGTAGATAGGTAGATGTGACAGAAAGTCACACGAAAAAAAACAATACACACTCTTCAGCATCAGTTAACATGCAACTCCATTATGTCATCAATCAATTTAGTGTGTGTCAAGCCAGAGTGTTGTACAGTGCATGCTTACACAATGTGACGTAACTGAACTTATGTAACAGTTTCATACGTTTTAGATTCCAACCCTCTGCCTGATTTAAAGTTATGCACATTCTTTAAAAAAAAGATCCTACAAATAGGTAACCTGCATGTGTGTGTGTTCAATCAATATCTTCCTCCGAGCCGCCTGAACTATTAAAGCACATCTCAGTGAGTCATACTGAGTGATGTGCTCCATCATTACCACAAACACACACTGTGTTTTATTTTGATTCAGTCCCCCACACACTGCCCTGTTGCAGGAAGTGCTTACTAGAGCACCAAACATAGATGAAAACAGTCTTTCATGGCATTTGTGGAAACTAAACTTTGGCATTTAATGAGCTGCAGATGATTTCTACTTATGTCATTAAATTCTCTGCTCTTAAGTTTAGTCTGTGTGTTCCTTATCCAGCAGACTGCCGAATCTTCTCTTCCTCTAGCCTCATTTTATTCATCTATATTTACCAAACAAATGACCCAGAGGGAGTGTATTTTGAGCAGAGCTGATGTTGATGTTATTATCTCACCTCTCTTTGATGGACATATGTCTGGCCGTCATCATGTCACTCAGATCGTCTCCCTCCTCAGGCTGAAACACGCAGTCTGGGTATGTGTCCTCTGCTGCAGCTGGTGGAGGCCGACATACAGTGTTCGTCGAACCGGATGCTGTTACCACAGTGGACTCCGGCAGCTCTGTGAGCGCAAGCAGACGAATGCACACAAAGGAGTGAGCAGAATCAATAACATCAACTACACTGCAACTACGCTGACTGTTCTGTGGACTGCAGGGTTTGCTGAAGAATGACTTCTGCAAACTTTATGATGTCACAACCGTCACTACTCTCAGCCATGCTCTCACTCCACCTGGACCCTCCATCCAAAGAAGCAGGATTTATCTCAGTGTTGAGCTAAAATATGCTACATTTTTATTTGTTCACTCCAAAATGGGAAAAGAGGCATAGGGTCTCTCTCCTGATTGGCGATTCTTCTGTTAATACTAGAATTACAACCTAAATAAGGAGCGACAACACTACACTAGACACTACACAAAACCAATAATGTATGGAATCGCATTTAAAATAAAACATCAGAATAGTTTTATAGCGGCAAAAAATTCCATGTGGATTTGCATAAAAGTTGCAAAAAAAAAGAGTCACTGTTCTCACAGTGCAAATTCAGGAGCATAACCAGCATGAGAACAAATATTTCTCTCTCTTACCAAGAGTCTCTCATCGCTCAGTGAGAAGCAGTGCTGAAAGTTCACAGTTTCAAAGCTCCTTGTCACAGCTGAAATCAAATAGGCCACACTGGTTTGCACAAACCCCCGGAGCTGATTCACTCCTGACTGATCTCTGTCGGACTCTCTTCTATCAATGCGATTTCCTTTGCTGTTCATGAAACTGATTTCAAGATTCACTGATCAAGTTGCACAGTACACCAACACAGAGCCAATCAATTCGTCTGGTTCAAAGTTAGAGCAACTCAGACAAAACGGAAGAGTAGAAACCACAAACTTCAGTCTAAACTTTCCACAGACGACAAACACTCATGCAGGCACAGGGGAAATAGGTTGAGTGAGAAATAGCTGTTGACTGAAACTGACAGCAAGATTTATCCAGTCTTAGTTTTGGCTCTTTAAATATTTAAAGCACACTGTTCTCAGAGAAAACCAATGCTCATACACTTAAGTAAATAAAATAGATGGAAAAAACTGAAGAAAGCAATAATTAGAAATCTCCTTTGGGACTGCAATGACTGCTACATCTGTGCACAGGACACAAACAGTGTGTCAGTGAAATCTGCACCGACAGTGGAGAAGTTCTGTAACATTAAAGAAGCCGAAGCTGATTTTACCTGCACTGATGGTGCTGCTCCTCTGGTTGTCAGGCTGGTGGTGCCCCTCCTCCCTCAGATAACCTCTCTGCTCCTGCCTGTCCAGAAGCATGTGGCTGTCTGAGCTTTGAAAGACTCCAGCCGATCTGGACAGTCGCAGCTCCTCCTCGTCCTCCCCTTCCCCCCTAATTCCTTCTCTTCCACTCTCGGGTTGGGGCAGAGCGGCCTGCCTGACCGACCCCTCAGGAGAGGGCAGCTTCCTCTTCCCCCTACCCAGATCAGCCCTTTCTTCTTCCCGGGGCAAGTTTCTGTACCACTGGTCCACAGAGTCCTGGGACTTTGAGGCCTGTGTTTCAGGTTGCCGAGGGGGCAGAGGCCTGTCAGAGCAAGGAGGCAGGTTTTTCACCTGTGCTGGCGCTCTGGTTATGTGGATGTCTCCGGCATGGTCGGTGGAGACGGTGCTTCCTTCCCTCAGTGCAGGGGAGGTTGATGAGGAGGGGAGGTGCCCGAACCGTGAGCCTGTGCCATTCTGAAGCTGCGCAACAGCAAGGCAGGAAGACACACAGGCAGAGAAAGCAGAGAGTCAGTTTTCCACAGAGGCTGAGAAACAGGTCAACAGGCAAAGTGCACACACAAACAAAACAGAGAACGGCGCTGACTAATCACCGCCTGCCTGACTCACTGCACTTCCTGAGCATCAAAGGGCGGCCTATCTTGTCGGTCATTCACAGCCCACATCACAAAGCCATGCCAGCAAACCACCCCCCACCAGCACGCGCAATGAAACCAGCTTTGGCCAAAAGACACATTCTCTTATAACCAAATAAAAGTATCAACATGTGGGACACTGACCTTATATTTATGCGACGCAACAAATGAGCAACAGTAAACATCTATTGAATAAACAAAAGTGTTGAGAAAACCTTTTGCTTCAGTTTTCTCTGTCATGTTTTATCTTCCTAAAACAGCTGCTAGATTCCAGTGAGCTGACGATGAAGAGCAGATCTCGGTCCAAGCTGGGGCGAACAAGAGCAGAACTACTTTGTTTCCTCCCTTTGCACCACAGAAGAGTCTTTCAAGCCCTCGGCCTCGCTGACGCATGGCCTGCAGCATCATCCATCCACACATCACAGCCTCATCACTGACTTAGTGGGATGATGAGGAGCTGAGTCAGAGCTTATCAGAAGCGAGGCCATGCACTGAGCATTCACCATGAAGTCACACGACAGAGATGGGCAAAAATACGAGATGCCACGCAGTGTACGATGTTTACTGAAATGTGCAACCACTGCAGCTGCACCAGCCACCAGTGTCTCAGGCAATTCAGCGATTGTTCAGTAGAACCTTACTTGTGGGTGCTCTATTGGGCTGTCACACAACTCTTGTTCATCTCTGATGTCTATGTCTGAGGATTCCTGGAGCAGAAACACGCATACACTAAAACACTTGATCCGTTTTTTACTTTAATACATGGAATATGATATAATGACTGAAACCTTTTAGCTTTTTACAATTTATAAACAAAAACAAGTAATTAGTCTGATTCAAAATGGAGCAGTAACACTCCTCACTGGCAGTAGGTCAAAACTCTACAGTCTGTATACTCAATACGGTTAAATCAGTTACTTCTAACAATGTTATTCTCCAAAATGTATGTAGGTCTCCCATCTATGCCTGCCTTCCCTGGGGGAGTATTTCCTTTGATCCTTATGTTGAGGCTCCTTGTTTTTTGGTGTAATTTTATTTTTTTGTCTTTTTCTCCTGATTTTCTTTTAGGGTCTGAGGATAGAAGAGGTCGTTACTCTCTGAAGCCTGTCAAGATCATTTTTATATTTCTAGCTGTATAAAGTTTGGATTATGAACATTTTTCTACCTGTGTTAAGTAATTAAGAAGTAGGTAAATAAGAAAGAGGTGTAGAGATTCATTTTATTCTGCTGTTTAAACTGCACAGTTACTTGCTGCTCTCCTACCTGTTCCATATCTCCCAGTGTGATGGGCTGTGTCTGGTAGCGAGCGTTGTTCCTGCGCTGACGCGTGTCACCTCTGGTGCGGGTGACCCTGGATGGAGGCTGAGCCAGCCGGTTGAACAGTGCCATCTTTTCTGCCAGACTGAGGGTGCAGAGGTCAGGCTCCTCCCGAGCCTGCTCCTGACCCTGGTTCTGCTCATTGCCCTCCATCGTGGACACTGGCTTAGGCCCCTGGACCTCTCGTACCGTCCGCTGCCCCTGCGCCTGCTCCTGCACAACAGCACTCTGTTGTGAGGATGCCTGAAGGCTAAGGGGAGGATGACAACCAACATACGAAGACACAGAAGTGGTGAGTTTGGAAGAAGCTAATGCAAGCTAACAAGTGGCATGCTACATGGTATACGGCATTGTTGACCTGTGCAATACCCAATTTAAGGGTCCCATATTTTAGAAAGTGAGGCTTCCATGTCTCTTTTTATTATAAAGCAGGTTGGAAGTTTGCATTTCTAAGTCAATATGTAAAGGTATCACAATGTTCATACCAGAGAATTTCATCCAGCCTGTTTTCAAAATTGTTATCAGGATTTGTCGAACATAATGATGACACCTTCGATAACAAAAGACAGGTCTAAGAGGTGGGAAACTAAACCGAGAGGTTCTTTGGTTGTTAAAACTATAGATATCATATAGATAACACAGGAGAAGTGTAAAATGTGGAAGCATTAAAAAAGGGCATACACAGGCAATGTGAGTCATGCTCGCAAGAAAACCATGACCTCAGTTACTTCTAGCGCTTATGAATCATTCAGCAATTCAGTCCTGTAGTTTCCTCCAATCACACAGGAGGGCACCAAAACACCAAAAACAACACTAAGAACTTTTTCACCCATTTACAGCCACTAAGATGTGCTTGTTAGAAAACCACTCCAAAAACAAAGTAATCTGCTGTGGCGCATAAGCAATGAACGCGTTAGTTACACACCGGAGTTCAGTGTGTGTTCACACCTGCACACACGGGCGTGCCGTGTACCTGTACTGTGGGATAGTGCCGCAAATTAGGGTGGGGCTAGGGATGGGTGCTACCGCAGTGTGAACAGTCACTGTCTGTGGCACATGAGAGGGGACGCTACGGAGGTTGAACACAGATAAAGATCAAATTGAGCGCTTTTACAGCATGTCGAAGGGCTGACGATATGCAGACAGGTGGATGCAGGCCCAAACCAATATTTCATCTGAATTTTGAGCACAAATGAAACTTTGAATCATGACCAATGGAAAACATGTCATGGACTGAAGTATCATGTTGAGAAAATGTTAAGCAGTTTGCAAACATGCAGTTTTGATTGAACAGATTTCTGCCTCAGAGCCAATGAATGGAAATTCATTTCAAAATGTCCTTGGTTTTGCCGGATAATTTGATTTGGTGGCTGAAAACTTGAAGAAAAAAAAACAGGTATTTGGATGGTGAGATATCAATAAGAAAAGTGAAAAAAAGTGACGACTCTCCCGCCTTCATGTGACTTGAAGGTGAAGTGACTTACGTGGCGGCAATGACCACTTCCTCAGTGGTGACCGGTTGAGTTCTGGATCGATCCTGTGTCCGCCTCAGTCTCCGGTCCACCGCTGCATTTCTAGATCGTGGCTTAGGAGCACCGCCATCAGTGCTCTTCTCCAGCTCCTGGATAGAAACACTCAAAATCATTACAATTCAACTGAATATTTCAGCTGACCTCAACCCAGGTGGAATAATTTGCAAGTGAGTGACTTAAGGAATATGTGGAGTCAAAGTGATTAAGTTTAGTTCTGGAGTATGTGGACCAGCATAAGAGTGACTTAAGTCAGATGACTGAGAACACTGAGATGATATCAGACTCTTTAAGCATCTGTTGACTTGAGCTCAAGCATGTTTGAGTCACTTTGATGAAACGCAATTGTGTACAACTTCTCAGCTCTAAACCTTCAGTGACAAGAGGACAGAAGAAGAAAAGAACAAAAACTGTGCATCAATTTGAACCGTTGACTAGAAGCATATTTAATCTCTGTCTCCAGAAGCTAATCCCGTAGAAAAGAGAGAAATACAACAAATTGAAGGTGAAGCTCACCCTGAAGAGCAAACGCTTGGCTGCAACGCTCAGCTTGGCCCGGTCATCAAGCTTTTCTTCATCAGCTGCAGAGACACAAAGAGAAGAGAAGACATCTGGGTATTACAAACACGAGACTGTCTCCTCCATAAAAATATGGTCAGATGTTTCTACTCATAAGACTTAAGTGTAAGATAACAAAGTTTGTAAAGATTCAAATATGGCAGGCTGTGTGAAAGGAAGACGTGTTTAAAATCATATACAAGCTACCTAGAACATCTGTTTGATGAAATAGTGCATTTGTGTTTCAACAGTCAATTTCTCTCACATGTTGGAACGAGCAAAAATGTGTGTTTGCCATATGTGATTCTGTCAGACAAAGGCAGAGTGACATGATTTCATTTGAAGCTTATTGAAGAACAATAAAGACATTAAAGGGTCTTAAAGAGGCATTCCAAAGACTTTACTCGATATGGAAATTGAAACTTGTGCCTTGGAAGGAAATTACCCGATGTCTTCTCTGGCTCCAGCAGAAGACAAGCAAAAAAGTAGCTTCAACAGTTTCAGGGTCTCTGGGCTCATGGTGCTGCATATTTTTGTGAAAAAGCTCTGCAGCAGTCAGAGGAATCACAGGACCTAGGTTTGTTTACTGTGTAACTTTGATGCAGCTGTTCAACCGAATACAAGACTGATACTGCTTCAGCCTCAGTCTTTGAATGTTTCTGCCCCGCGATGTCTACTGTCATTTTTACCGGCGCTGACCAGCCCTGTCTGGCTTCATCGCTGGGAAAGCTAACTCACTAAACCTATGCGGAAAGTCGCTGGAGGAGAAGGTGCTGCATGCATACACGCTCTGTCTCTCTGCAGGACACCTGACATGACATCACCAAATAGCTATTCCCTTTGACTGACGCTGCTGTATGTCAGTACAGAAAGCATCCTGGCTGAGTTTAGGCTTATGAGAAGCAGATGAGCTGGTTCTGCCGTCAGTGGAGCTGCTGTTATGCTACTGTGAGCACCAGTAATAACTCTATAAACTTTATTTGCTTTCCTGTATCAAAAAAAACCCTTTAAGGGGAGATTTGAATCATTTGGTCTTCACCCTGTCTATTCATGGGGCTTTGATATAAAACCAACAGAATGAAAAGTTAGTTCCCCTTGTTGTAGGTCAATCCTAATTTTTTTTTTTTTTTTATTTAAATAAAGAACATGTTATTTGGCCTCTGTATTCCTACATGGTAACATTTGAGATTTTCAAACAGTTGAATGAGTGCCGCTCATCAAGACACCGTTTACTTTTGACACATGACCAACCAACTCATCAAAATAGTACAAGCAGTACAACACAGAAACTGCGGACGGATAAATTATCTGAAATTCTTTTGTCACATCCCCACAATCTGATCAACTCAGCCCAGGGTTGGGCTGCGCTATTACTTACTCAGAGAGTTGTGCGGCTGTGAATTACAGATTTCTGTTAAAACCTTAACCTACCAATCTTGACTTAGTTTCACCGTTATAAATAATCCATAGTCAAACAAATGCATTGGCCAAAGCATGTCCATAATTCCATTAAAATTAAACAGGCTTAATTACTTTCACAATTCACAGTTTCACTTTCATGTGATGGACAATGTAGCAGATGCATCTACTTGATCCTAAAACACTCAAATCTTTGCCTGACAACTTACCTTCAGTGGCAGCAAAGTCTGAACTCACACAGGACCTTTAAAAGGACAGAAAGAAAAAACAGTTAGCAAAAACTTGTAATACACGTGCAGCAATGAACACCACAGCAATATCAAAGTGACTTAAGGGGAGACAGTGACAGGAAAGGAGAAAAGGCTAGGCACTTAGGAGGAAAGAAGATGTAGTAAGAATCGGTTGTTTCTGGTGAGCTGGGGAAGTGACAGCGAGCAAAGTGCTAGCAGGAGCAATGAAAAAGACCAGTAAAGCAGACCAAGTCAGAGAATTACACAGCATTACAGAAGTCTGTTCGATTCTGCGGACCGATTACCAACAAAGGCCAATTCATGCGCCCCTGGTATGGTCACATGTGCTGACCACTGCCAAGCACCAATCAGGGGGACCTTTGGTCTTTAAGCTTCACTGTTTGCTAATGTTGTTAGAGTAAGGGGCAAAATCAAGGAGAGTGTGTGTGTGTCTAAGTATGTGAGTTAGATCCATTAGCCTGAAGTAAACTCATGGGAATAATGTGCTTAAAGACTTTGCTACATGCTACAGAAAGCTTTACTGTTCACTTGATGGCATTCGCTACAGGATTTATCAGTATAATGCATCAAAACTTGATTGGAGCAATTATGTGTGTCAAATGTGACAAAACCAGAATCATCTCAGGATTTCTTTGACATGCATGACCTTATGCACACTTCCCAGCATTTGTCACTCGCAGCCATGCACTCTCGAGTCCAGAGCAGTACCTATCAGTCTCCTGGCGCTCAGCAGAAGTGATGGGCTGAGTCCTAAACCTCTCTGAGGTCTTTCTACTCTCCCCGGGATTGATATACTGCCGGGGCCTGCGCCCCCTGTCCCTTCCCCCTCTCCAAGGGGCCTCGAAGCCTGCGAGTGCCCTGTCCCCTTCAACCTCACTGGAGGGGTCACCCAAGGAGAGGGATCAACAGACAGAGTACCCAAAAGAAAGAAGAAATACAGTATAGTGAGGGAGAGATAGAGAGGGACAGGAAGCAAAAATGGAATCGTTTCGAGGCAGAGGTGTAAATTTGATTATTTAGCCACAACTCCTTTTTTTTTTTTTTTTTTTTTTTTTTAAATGTGAGCAAGGCCATGCAGATTTAGAGCATGCATGTTTATTGGCCCCAGGTGGTGACCAAACAAGTCACAGTGCCAAAAAACAAACACCCCCCCCAGAAAAACAGCCAGAGGCTTAGTGTTAGGTGATTAATGCATGAATGCAAGTTCTACAGATTAGAAAATCTGTAATAGAGTCCTTGTGCTTTAATTCAGCTTCACACCAGGCTTGCATTGCTTGTTAGTCAGTCAGTAGCCAGCCGATGTTAGGTAACAAGCATCAGTGTGAGCTCCTCAGCAGCTAGCAGCGTGGGGTTTGACTTTCCACCTACAGCTCGTTCCTGCGCCTGGATGGAGGGGTGGTGGCGGTGCTCTCCAGGTAGGAATGTCTGAGCTGGGCCACAGACATCCGAGTGTCTTGTTGACTCTCTCCATTACTGAGACCTTCACCCTGCCTGACTGCCCGAGTGTCATGAGTCTGGTGCTGCAGGTTCCGCTGACCAGACCCTTGAGCATCCCCAGAGTCTGATGCTGATTGGCACAAGGCTGTGCTGGAGATGGAGCTTCCTGGGACTGCATGTGCCACCCTGGGATGGATGTGAGTTGCGGCCACCCCTTTGTGGACATTAAGAGCATTTTCCCACTCTCTGGGCCTGCTGTCTGCTGCTTGAAAATGAGAGGCGTGCTCCGTTTCGTCCCACCTGGCTCTGCCTCTGTGCCTTTCCCTTGGAAGTTCATCTGTCTCAGCCTCTCTCAGGTGCCTGACACTTTGCCCCCTGGACATCACCAGGTCTTCTTCCGCCCTTCCTCTCCGTGGGTCTTCGGTGCTTCTCTCTCTACGGCGAATCTCTGAGGGTAGCACTGCTTTCCTACTCCTCAGGAGCCCCTCTGTCTTCTCTGTCTCCTCCCCCTGGACCTGCTGCTGCCCGCCTCTGGATGTGGGACCAGAGGCCATGGAGAGATAACTGGGGTAACCAACAACTTCTTGTCCTCCTGTTTGCCCAGGTCGGGTGAGCTGAGCCTGGGGATGATGGTGAAGATGGGCCTGGGCCTGGTGCTGAAATTGTCTGCGGTACACTGGGGCCTCTGTAACATTTCCCAGCTCTGGGCTCCTCTGGCTGCCCTCCTCTTTGGCCAGCCTCTCCCTAACTCTGATTCTTCAAGGAAACAAAGGGCTAGTTAACATTCATACAACAAGAAAGAGAAAATATAGTGTGTTAAACACAGAAGGACGACAAATTAATTTGGCTTAATAACACCAAAAGACACAGCACTCAACTCCTTCTTTAATGTAGCTGGATCTTTTACTGATGCTAAGCTGGGGGATCAAAATGTATTTATTATATTTTTGCAGGGCAACTGGATTTGGATATAGATAATTACATATCACATCTAACCTGTAAGATCTCACGAGGACAGCTCAGGGCTGGCAGTCCTTTTTTTTCCAGGAGCATGGTGGATTGAGACAGGTTACTGATCTCACTTCATTTATTGGCTGGTAGTTGCTGTAACAGCAATCATTAGAGTTGCTAAAGTCACCTGACCAACTGTTAATGACAGTCACATGAGGCCAAGTCAGTCATTGGGTGTGGTAGACCTGTTGCACTGTTGCAAGATTGATTTTTCTACTTTGAAATAGATGGTGCCATCTCCAACCTAATAGCCAGTTGCCCTTGATTGGACTTTTTATGCAAGAAAGCTGAAGAGGAAAGAGATTTGAAGATCCTAACTACAAACCTCAAACCTATAGTCATTGATGTAAAGCCAGTGAAAGAAGTTACTCTGCTATATTTAATCCTTCATTTGTTAGATGGGCCTTTAAACGTTTGTTTTTACAAGTAGTAAACTGAACACAGCAACATGTGCATGAGAAATCAAGTTATGATCCAAAGCAAAGACAAACAAGGCTTGTGACTGAGGAGGATGATAAATGATGTCATGTCACAAAAGCAGAGTTTCTTAAACATTTGTGCCTTCTAATCAGCCCAGGACACAAACAGAGCAAGCACTGCTTCATCCTCAAAGATGAGATTATTACAAAGGGACAGAATTACAGAGAAAAGCCCCGGTCCTGTCTTGATCAACGGTTTAAGAAACACTGCTAAGGGTTGATGGGTTTTGGTAAGTGTAGCCAAATGGCAGCATGGTGGGTGATATTGGGCGGGACACAACCAGCCTAGGGGTACCTCGATGGCCAGTTGATGAGGGAGTTGGTGTCACCATCAGCATCAGTCTGGAGGAACCAATCAGTGTTCAGTATTGCCCTTGCACTGTGTCAACGGAAACCCGGCAGGAGACGGGAGAGTGAGTGATCGAGTGGATGGTTAAAAGTCTAGATCCGTTGTTCAGCTTTTTTTGGAACACACACAGGAACATTACTGCATCACACACACCACTGACTTCACTTTGGGCTCAACGCTCCAGTGAAAAGTAGCTTGGACATCAGCAGGATCAAATCCCTGTTGAAGAATTTCTTCGTTCTTATGGCATCACATAAAAACATAATAAAATAATACTTGCCATGTTGAAGAAACTATTTCTAAGTTATCTCTAAGCTAATGCTTCATTGGAACCTTTTGAATAATCTGCTGTTAGTCTTACCAGCCTCGGAGAGAGACTGCAAGTTCATAATAACCTTTGTTGTTTCACTCAATAGCTATCTACAGTTCCTTCCTGTGAATGTTTAAATGAAGAGCAACTTGTTTTACTCGTTTACTATGTTAGAAATGCATCACCATATTTAGAGGGAAGGGTGTCTCTTGTCACACATATATAACTGAGGTCTGCTCTACAGCAGCAAATATTCAGATGAAATGCCATCTCACTACAGCTGAAGGCAGATGAGTCATCCTGGCCATCTGATGCTAAATAAAAAAAACAGTCTGAACTGTTTCATTAAGCACCGAGGAGAACCTTCCTCAGTTATAAATACAGAATGAGAGGAGCTGAGAGAGAACGTTACAGGAGGAGGGAGGCATTTCATAATCCAAATGTTGTTTTTTCAGTACTGCCGGGGGCCAGTGAGACAATAATTCATATGTGATGGCAAAATAACACCTCAAATACTCGGTCTAATCGGATCATCTACAATCTCTGCTCACATCTGTTTAGATACACCTGGGCATCATCAACTCGGAGGCCAAAGTCAGCAGCTCAGTTCTAATCACATGGTACATCATCCATACCCCCAGTATCTGTTACACACATACACTGGTACCGCCGACCCTGGTTCAACTCCAACCGTTTTACACATTAGCATGATGCTACACTGGCCCAAAAAAAAAAAAATTATATTTTGGTTTTAAATTGTATGCTCATTCATTCCACTTAGGTCTGTTTGGTTTAATATCATTTTAGAACAAGCCTTGCCATTCTTATTCTTCCATTTTTCAGTTCAGGTCTGACTGTGCTGGTCTACCCTACTTTTTTTTTTTTTATTAATTATAATTATTATATATTATTATTATTAATGCACATTGGGTCAAGGTTGGCCCCTGTTTGGATCAGATCCAACCTGCAAAGAATTCCACCAGGAGCTCTCACTGCAACACATGAATTTTTTAGAAGCCTTTTTTCTTTTTTAATGGTGAAATTAATTGAAACAGCCAGCTATGAAATGAACTGCTGACTTTACAGTCCTTATAAAACTGTCAAGATGATATTTTTCACCGCCACACATAAAGTAAATGTCTTGATGGAGAGATTTGCTTTATCGAAGAAAGTTAATTTTTTTGCTGAATTAAATCAGAAAGTTGACAATGTATTACTAATCAGCAGGACAGAAAGTCTTGTTTCTAGGAAAGCGTTTTACAGTTTTTCATACTGTAAAGATTAAATAGCTCGCATACCACCAGGAACAGTGTAAAGAAAATAGGCCACAGTGATCTAACACTATTTTTAAGCGATATTAACATGTCTGGTAAAAGAAGGAAAAAGACGTGGCTTAAAAACAGGATGACCTTTGTTCACTATATTTTACTACCCTAATATTTTAGCACTTTATGTGAGGTGACCTGGGATGTTGAACAGCCAACAGACACCTGAAGAACTAAAGGGAATGCTTCTTTAATCTCAGGCCTCAGTGGTCTTGATCAAGTCCAGCTGTGGGTCAGATATCTGACTTTGGAGTCACACTGAGCCACCCAGTAACACAAGACCCTCTCTGAACCACAGACACCTAGTTTTAAAGCCCAGAGCGAGGGGGCGATCCAAACAAAAGGTGAACGATGGCACAGCTGGATGCACAATCATCTTCATCTCGTCTTCAGCAACAGCAAACTACAGGCCATAGCCCGGTCAAGACCTGGGCGGGGCGACCCGGTTGTTAGAGAAGAAATAAAGAGCGCACAAAGGCATGCATGTGCTGATACTATCCATATCATTAGATTAGCCAAAAAATTCCAGGGTACTTATTCTCTGCAGCAGCAACAAGTCCATCAGTCTCAAATACAATTGCAATTTTTAAAATCAAATGATTTTCTACTTTTTGAAAGACACCACTTTTAGCTTTTAGCCGCCATCGGTCACCATCGGGAAAAATGCCCACATTAAGAATAAATGTATGTCATGTTCATAATCATGTAATCAATTTAGTCATGGCTCTGATCTGGAGACAGATCATGTCGCTGTAACAAAGTAGAGTAAATAATCTAATTAGCAGATGATAATTTCTGCCAAGACAGTCTGGGAAATTCAAAAAAACCCTCCTGGTATAGGGCTGTCTGTTGGGAAGTTTCCTACATTCCTCCCTTTGGCCACTGTATAAATGAAATGTCAATGGACACACAACTATGACAAGAGCTGTACAGCAAGCTGTGGCTGAACCGGGGTCGGCAAACTTGGAAGCAATTACTGGGATAATACTAAAAACTAGAAGAGGCATGGTATGGTGCAAACCACTGTCAAAGCTACAGAAATAAACACCAGCTGTAGTAAAATTTACACACACAGAGAGCGTGTTTTGGAGAGGAACTTCTTGTTCTGGTCAGTATGGATGAACTGCTTGAATAGGAACAATTTTCTCAAAGAATGTGGGATCAGCTACAGAGCTGGTGGTTTTACTTCATCCAAACAGACACGGAGACACGTCTTCATAGGAAAATAGTAACAACTTGGCCAGTCAGAGTTCCTCTGAGAATTTAGCCCTGCAATTTGCTATTCTCACCACATCCACCTGAAATGTCTGGAACAGAAATATGACACGGACATATTTTGTATTCATCTGAATATTTCAATGTGACCTTGGACATGGGTGGTTGAGAATAGGGGCAGAGAGAGATGGAGATAGGGAGAGTCAGTCTGATGGATTACACTGTCATAACAAATCCATCTATAAATGAGAATGACACACAAGCTTTCTGGACCACATGGAAAACATGCTCAAACCCTGTGTGTATGGGCCTGAATGGATGCTGGGCTCTGGACCCTTGAAGGGAATGGTCTTTTAATGTAATGTTATCAAACACAGAAATACAGAGCAGAGCAGTCTTTTCAATTTTGGATTACTAAAGAGAGAGACTACTTGAAGAATAAAGAAAAAAGTTGAAAATCATCGAAAGCCACTCACCCCTGTCTGCTGAGGATGTTGTGAGCCTGCTGCTCAATGAAGAGGTCCCCTGGAGATGCAGCATGTTTAGGTGAGGAGAGGGAAGGCTGTCTGCTCAGCTTGGGCGAGCTGGGTGGCATCCCTGTGGCTGAATAGTCCCTGTTGGGCACCCTGGCAGCTGTGTACAATGGTGTCACATCCATGTATGAGGAGGAGGATGGCGGCTCTGGAGGAGCAGCCCTCCGTTGATTCTCTATGTTCATCAGCCTCTCCCTCTCTGAGAATGAGTCCACCCGGGTTCGACCCATCTCGTAAGCGGGGTCGGCGTGGCCGTGGTGTAGTGCTGTGCGTCCAGGCTTCGGACTAGCGGCAGATGTGCCAGTGTAAGAGTTCAAAGTGACATCTCTCCCTTCCTCCCCGACATACTCCCCTCTGTTCGGCCTCTCTGAGCTCTCAGACTCCTTCCGGGTGCGGGGGTATCGGGAGGGGTGGTCCAAATCTGGCTCCTGATCAAGGGAGATACCGTAGCGCTCTGCCAGCTGTCGGCGCCGTTCGGCCTTGTAACGGGCAATTCTTTCAGCCTTGGACTCCATCTCTAGGCCAATGGTGGTGGAGCTTGAACTGTAGGTTGGCTCTGTGTGGACGGAGGACTGAGGGTCTGGCCTACATCGAGCTCTGGACTGTCGCTCTGGAGCCATGAGCGGCATCTCAGGGCTTTCAGCTTCCTCTACACCATACCGCTGGATGGTAACTACACAACAGAGAAGATGCAATGCAATTACAGCCAACACAAGCACAGAAAAAACAACACAAAAAAAAAAAAAAAAACAGACCCAGGTCTGTACATGACTCACCACCACAGGGTTCACAGGGGTCAGAGGCCCTGGTATATCTCGGTGTATCCTCCTCCAGAAGCCGATTGGCTACCAAGCTAGGCAGGAGAGATGGATGCACCTCACCCTCTATGCCCTCCAACCTCCGAGCAATACGCTCCTTTCTAGTCACACATTTGCAGTAAGGAAGAAGAAGTCAAGCTAAACATGCTCATTTTTAAAAAAGGCTTTTTAAGCAAACATCATCACCTTCTGACCTGTTCATTTCCCAGTCACTTGCACTTGTGGTAATGCCTTCAAATCGCTTCCTCAATTCAGACACTTTGGAGGGATAAAAAACAAAACAAACAAACAAAAAGAAAAAATAAATAAATAAATCGCCATTAATGCTTGATTCAAGGAAAAGATTTTGGGAGAAATCGAGCGAGATGTCTGTGCGATGCGAATGCAGCCTCAAGCTTCAGGCAGAGATGGGATCAGGCTATGGAGGTCTCATGAGCTTCTTTCTTTCCTTAATTGTCAAACTTCAACACCCAAAATGCATTCAACACAAGAAATGAAGAAACATAGGTGGTTAAAGTTGCACAAGGCCAAATTCCACATCTCATTTCAACTCATCTGGACTCACTACCAAGAAAATCATGCCATGCAGATGAGGACTTTCACTTTTGATTTCATCCATATCATTTCATGCTGCAGAAGTCGCAACTTGTAAAAAGGCCTTCATCAGCTAATCAAACCATCACCCTCCATTAGGACTTCATAGACCCGCAAACCTTTACAGGACCAGATTTTCCACAAATTTACACTAAATTGACCCAGCCGATACAACAGGGTCCATATTAAACAACACGTTGAAGAAAAACTGGTTTCAAATCTTGATATATATCCACCTGGCAAAGGACGGCAGTTGCGTAACATTGACTTTCAAAATCTGGGAAAGATTGTGAAGTCCATTTGCAAGCAGGCAGAATTAAAAAAAACAAACAAAAAAAAACAAAACAAAACAAAAAAACCTTACTCACCTTTGGGGAGATTTGCCAAGAGACTAACATCTATATCCTTGGTGCTTTTGGCTGGATCGTCTTTTTCCTCAAAGGAGAATTCTTTCTGGAAGCTGTGGAGTGCAGCAGAAATACCAACTGTTATTGGATCTGGGCTGAGCTGTGGGAAACTGGAGTTGTTTATAGGCCAACAGCAGAGGCAGTTGAAAAGTGGGGATGGGGGGGACTCGCTGAATATGAATCTGATCAAACATCCACAATATTAACAGTTCATTAACCAACAGACTAAGGATGATAAGCTATAAACAAACAAATCATGCAAACAATGGATCTGGGTCTCAACTGGTGATTTTCTTATGTTTCCAATCCCCTTATATTTATTTAGAAATCATGAGGTTTTGACCCCATCACGTCATCTGCCTCACACAAATACAGAACAAATTTAGTCCTCAGAAACATTCTGGAGCAACTCATGGTTTTTATTCAAACCCACAAAGTTGCAAAACAGCTATAAAAGAACTGGCAGTAGATTTCTAATATGAAGAAATGCTCCACAACTGAGAAAACATGACTTGGTGGTTTTGTCCATTCAATAACCAGAGTAGTAAGGACACTGATACACAGAGACACAGCAGATCCAACATTTGATTCCAGGTCAAAGCCACACCCTCACAGCTTGACACCAGCTTGTCTGTGCGTTTAATGGAGACTAAGGTGACGGCATGGTGGGTTATTTGACACCCAGCCAACACTATGATGCAGAGCAGTCCTGCTAATGATGCAGCAGGGAGCTCTCGCACTGCTGAGAAGCACATGAACCCATCTTTTACGTTATCACTGGCCTGTTCTGAAATACACAAGCTTTATCTGATGTTCTGCCTGTCTGTTTGTTTCCACAGTCACAATCGCTACACTAAGGACTGCCTGTAATGGCTCCATATACTTTAGCTGTAGTCCAAGACATTCTCATTCAGGAGGAATTCAAACTGATCCCATAATCTTACACAACGTAATTTGCGGCATCCACCCAAAAGATCTGTTAGTCCTTATCAATGTCTGCGTTCATGCTTTAAATCTGTCTCAGTTAAGCAGAACACCTTGAAAGTTGTTAAGATATTTATATTGTCTCTTGTAAAAAAGACTTAAAATAACAGAATAAATGTATTACCTCAAAGCTCTCTTCTGAAGCAATCTGGGATTGCTTAGTTTTATGGGGGTCTCACTCCCGAGTCCTGTGGGCAAAAGAAAAGAAAAATCATTTAGCCATGCTGTCCTTTTCTTTAATTGCAGTTTAAATGAACAAAGTTTCGACCTAATATCTTATGGTGGACCAGTCGGCCTGGCAACAACCCACATTCATTAAGTGGACTTCCACAGAGAAAACAAATGATGTGGAAAGCAATAATAGGACTGCCTGACTGAATCACATCAAACAACAAGCGATCTGTGCATTTAAAAAGGTCCCCTCGAGCCTCCAGAACCTCTCTCACAAGCAGAAACAGACACACAAATCATCATACACCAGACACTCTGAGACGCTGTCGCCTTAAGGAAGTCCATGCTGTACGTGAGGTCATATCTTGTTTGATAAAGAGGTGACAGGCACTTTAGCGTCTAATCAAAATTCTACGTTGCAATGCAGTCAATCTGAGACGGTGCCAGCTGGAGTCGAGTGCATCATTGTCGCTGGGCAGGATTTCTGCACCCACAATGAATACAGATAGGCAGATAGGGTCCTAGGGTGGATGAGGGATGCAGAGAAACCGCACGTTCTGGTTCCCGAAACCTCACAAACACTGTTATAAAGCTATGTGCTAAAACTTAACTGGAAACACAAACTTCACAGTCTGGCCTAATGGAATCTGGTATCTATTAGAGAAATGTCCACAGCCAGTAAACAATAACAAAGCGTGGCATAAACACCTGCAGAGAGACGCAGCCTCATTAGCAAGAAAAAGGGGGATTAATAGATATGAAGCACTGTGAACAATGCTGTGAGGAATCTGAGGTCTGTGGAGGATCCCTTGAAGGAATGTGGATGGTCACTGAGTGACGCCAAACCTCAAACGTGCAGTTTTGGCTCCCCTCAGACCTCAGAGCAGTCCAATCATCGCAATTTCAGGACAAACATGTGGTCCTGCTTCGATCCCCTCTGAGTTCACCTCAGGGCCATGTGACGCCCTCCGACTCCCCCGCTGCCCCACCCAAACCCCCAACCTCTCCCCTGAGGCTGCCTACCCCAAACCACTCCCAAGATGTGTGAGTCCTTATTAAACATGTTTGGGTTGATGCTTTAAATCCCTCCTAGTTAAGCAAAACACCATTTGAGAAGGACAGCTTATTTGGAGAGGGCAGTGTGCCTGGATGTGTTTGGGGATGGTCGTATATTGTTTCAGCTGGGTGGGATACGGCTGGCTCATTCTTTGCAGGCCTTGAATCATCATCCCAGTCAGCGTGTCGTCTTCGAACAGTGACTCAAAGATTAGATTGACTTCGTGACGGACATTATGCTTTAAGTAGGTTCAAACATTAAAAATGCTTAATGAGGTTTGGGAAAAGATCACGATTTGGGTACTTCCTCTGCATTAGATGATTTTTGTTGTGGTTTGAATAATAAAGTGTGGTAAGAGTCAGAGAAAAGAAACAAAAACTGTTCCTTCACATGGGAGTCCAACAGTACTCCTCCGTACCATATTTCTATATTTTGTTGAACCATCCATCCTCCTCTTAGCATGGACTTTGTCACTCTAAAACTAAGTCCCTGCTCTTCTCCTTGCATAGTTTGTGCAACCACTAGATGCTGTCTCGCAAGAAAACTTATGAGTCGTAATAACCTTCTGCAAAAATGACTTATGGCCGAACAAAGTTTCTAATGAAAACAAATGTGCATTCTGACATGGTTTTGAAAACTATTTCAGAAAGTGTAAACATATGACGATAAGGCAAGATCTGAAGTGTTAAGGATCAGGGTATTTTGGAGCTTCTTCTATTTTTAGAAGTATGATAGAGCTTCTTGGGTTGAGATTTTAGATACTGTCACTGGAAAGAGTAAGTTCTGCTGATTCTAGCAACGTATTCACGACTCCCATGTGTTGAGATTTGAGAGAATTATGACTCTGGGGGCTGCAAATGTTGACGCAAGTTCCATCAACCTGGTGCAAGAGCAGAAGAAGATCGAAACCAGAGCTGCACAAGATCTGGTAATCGTAAATTTAATTCTAATGTTATAAGCAATTGGAATTATTAATAGTCATTGATGATAAAATTTTACTCATTGAGCTTGCGAATATTTTGTGAGTACAGTGGGTGTTTTGTGTTATTATGACCCATTGATTATTCATTGGCTTAACTTAGTTCCATACTACTGAGGTAGTGATCGGTGCAAGTTTAAAAAATGCACAAAAACAAAAAGTGTATGAAGGATTTTAGTACATTTAAAGTTTATAACAGCTATGGGACTCTCCAGTGGACCAGTTTTAGTCTATTTGGGGCAGACAAATATTTTGTTGTGATTTCGGTTGAATTTGAGTGTTCTGAAAAGCTGAAAACATGGCGTTTCACATTATCATGACCACTACCCAAACATTTGAAACCCAAGTGGACATATTGCAGAATTTTCCTTTCAGTGATAGTTTGAAACAAAACCAGATGCCATTGTAGAGGATAATTAGCTGCTAGCCTGAAATAATAAAAGCATTTGTCCCGAGGGCCACTGCAGCCAGAGTCAGATCTAACGTGTTTGCACCAACCCAGACCTGTACTCTTCTTACACCTCATACACCCTATACGTAGTGGCATGTGAGCCATCACCGCCCCCCCCTTTCCAGACGCAGGCATTAAAATCCTCCACAATGATCACAGATGTCACAGAGTCTTTGATGCTGGCTGTAATCTAAAGAAACGTTATTGCAGCTAAAGCCGCAAGGGAAAGCATGAAGAATTCCTCAGCACTGTGTCCCATGTGCGTTGATGAGGCTATAAAAGTGACTTGACACTGATAAAACAGAGATGAAATGATTTCATGAGTCAGTGGAGTGTCTTTCAGGCTCCGAAGTGAGCAAAGCCTTTTATCTGCAGATATCAAAGATGTGGAGAGCAAAAACTGTAAAACACTGAACATAACGAAAGTACACTGTCTTAGGGAATGCTTGATAGATGTGACTTTAACATGAGGTTGAGGTTAATCCCCACAGCTTTGCCTCTTTAAATAATAAATAGGGGCTCATTCACAACAAACCTAGAGTAAGCACAAGGTGTCAGTCGCACAAAAACAGCTTACAGCGTGCATTAACATGCAAAACACTCTGTGTGGGACCGAAGCGGCAACAGGGACTGAGCATATGTCCAAATTACGATAAAGGATTAACTTCAATTCCTGGGATTACAGCAAGCCCAAAAGGAAGCATGTCATTCTTTAACTGTCTGCATTACATCACACAGCATGTGGAAATGTGTCTTAACCCCACCCACCCACCAAACAGTTGGCCTCCTCCGCTGTGTTCACCCTGCTGGGGGGCTGAACTGGTAACTAAAGCTTCCACTGAAAGAGGCTTAGCAAGCAAATCATTTTAAAAAAATAAATAAATAAAAAGCAGATGGAGGTTCAAAAATGAGATGGATTCGACAAAAAGATGTGACAATAAGCCAATTATGTATTTAAAACCAGTAACAATGAGTATGCAAGCAGCTCAGCCTTGAATTGAATTGTGGGGGGCGGGGGCAGCAGCGCTGTCACATCTAACCCCCTCAAACAAGCTAGAATACACACCCCCTCTCCTTAAAAACCAGACATAAAAGCTTGAAACTGTGGGCCACCTGTTGTGGATTCCCAGCCAGTTAAGCATGAAGAAGCTAGTTCTCAACACTCAGCTCTCACTCAGAGAGCGTTACACAGAGGGGAGGGAATGAGAAGCAGACATGAACCTGGTGCATAGTCATCTGTTTCATAGGCTGCACTCGCTGGGGCAGGACGGCGAAGTCTATACATAACAATACATTTAACCACAAAGTTTTATGACATTCCGACACACTATTGTCTTCCACCCTACTGACGGTGCAACAGCACTTCTGTATTAAGGCCCAGTCACACTGGATGACACAGCAAAATCAGTCAATGCATTACTGCAAAATACCCTTACCAGGTTTGATGGTGTAATGACTGCACATATGGTCAGCTTGCAAAATAGTATAAAAAAAAGTATCTAGAATTTTAAAGATAGTATGGGTCACTTTATTTCAAGTCCCCCCCCCCCATTCAATACAGTTTGAACTTGATGATGATGATGATGATGATGAAGGCCTTTCTAGGGCCAATATTAAAAATAATATGCAATTGTTCTAATTCTACTAAAATACTAAATATTTTGTATTTTAAACTGATTGACTTCGTTGCTAACAAACACCTAGACCTGCCTCATGCCTGTTCACAGAGTACTCCTCATTTGTGGAGCAGCTTATGTTCTCAGAAAGAATTGGGTAAAATAATGATCAACTTTCTCCATTTGGACTCTCTGGCTTTCCGTTACCCCAAAGAATATTGCAGGATATTGGTCTATTTTGAAAATTGATATCTTAAAGTTCACTCAGTTCACCCACGTAAGCTTTTTGCTGATTTCCTTCCCAAATGACAAAATTATGACGGCATTAAAAAGAACGAATTTCACTGCCAAATTTTGCAGTTTGCTGGTGTGGATGGTCATTAGACTTTTTGCTGACTGACTAGTGGAACGTCCACTTTTATCACAAGACAATTTATTTGTTGAAAATTGTGATAAGAGTCAATTAAGCCTAGCGTGCAACTGTGAATGCTGATAATTGATGAATTTTATGTATTCGTCTGTGCACACATGCACATCAATTAGGGCAGTTGTAGGCACTTAAACATGCAACTCCACTTAACTACATCCGAGTCCGAATAGCTGTGGAGCACAGAAATAGCTGCCTGTCTAGAACAGCCCCCTGCACTGTTAGGAGTCCCTTTTCTGAGCTACATAGTGTCCTTGGAGGCTACAGCTGCAGTGCAAGGACAGCTGGCTAGAAAGCAGGACACCAAGCAGAGAGGAAGGGAGTCTGCAGTTTGCTTTCCTGCCAACTTCCAAGAGCACAGCTTCCCAGATCCACAACCTGAGTAACCTGTCCCAAAGCCTGCAGACTGAGCTTCAGATCTCAGCTCTGTCCTGAGCCAAAACAGTCCTGGGTTGTTTTCTTACCTTGGCTGCAAAACTTGACATGAGTCAAGTAATTCGAGATCCATGGGTTCCGGTACATTTTGGCGATAAAGTCAAGGGAGAGGGTCAGAGAAAAGAAGTGAAGGGGATAGAACGGCAGGGTAGAAAAAGGGGCAGCTGCCTAAAAGATGATGCAGCTACAAAAACAGCCTGGGACAGACAGAGAGAGAGAGAGAGAGAGAGAGAGAGAGAGAGAGAGAGAGAGGGAGAGAGAAGAGGGAGTCAGGTAGAGTTATAAAGAGACAGAGGAGGGAGGGGAGAGAGCTAGAGAGACGTCCCAGCCGCAGTGCCGGTACAAGCAGAGGTGGTCCTGGTAGGTGAACTGAGGAGCTGTGAAGCTGTGGCTACAGCTCTGCCTCTTCTCAGATCCAGTCGACTAAAGGCTAACCAGTGCCCACTACAACAACAACAAACGGCAGGGCTAAAAGCTGCTCACCACGGGCTAAGCTCATTAGCCAAGGCAAGCAAATTAGGCCCCGCCGCGAATATAGTATCCTGCATGCTGCAGAATGAGCCTCACAGGCACAGAGAGGAGGAGGAAGAAACACAGATAGTAAGGAGTGTCCCAGAGGAGTGCAGCCTTTCCCCTGGCTCCCACAGTCGAGCAGGATGCCAAAGAAGCCAGTGCAGAGTGTCAGAGAGGAGGTGGGGGGGGAGTGGGGAGTGGAAATGAAGTGAACAGGGGAAGAGGAGAAAGTTAAAATCGCCCTCTCAGCCAGATGAGAAATTCCAGTCATCCCTCAGCAGGTATAAAATACAAAAGAGCAGCGCACAGAAAAAGAAACAGGGCAGTGGGGGGTGAGAAGGGGGCTTCAAGAGATTCAGTCAGTCAGGAAGAGAAGGAGCATGCAAACAATAATGAGACACAGGGATGATGTGTGTTGTCTTTTTTTTTTTTTACAATTTGATTCGAGTAGAAACATGATCCTTGAATAGATGAAAAGAAATGCAATCCCACATTTCTCCTTTTTTAAGTATGCGTGTGTCCCACAGCACACGCATTGATATTCCCTGTGGGAATAATAAATTTCCTCGGGCGATTATACTGCGAGTGAACACCAAAAATGAGACCAAGGACACACGCACAAACAACTATCCATCAATGTGAGGATGACTGGCTTATCATTGCACCGAGAGGGCACTGCAGGGAGGCTGGCGTAGAGCCCATTGCTGCTTTTCAGACCCTGCTGGGAAAACAGAGAGGGGCATCTGATCCCTCTGTTAAACACAGAGCGATGGCTGTCACCACCAAACACAGGCGACAACACAAGACAGATCTGTGGATGGGAGCGGTCACAAATTGCAGGTTGGTGAGTAAAGTGCTCAGGAGAGGCCTGGCGACTTTTTCAGAATATATGCATCACATGGGTTTGAGTGTGACAATCTAGGTATTTGAGTTTTTCAAAAAGCACGAATGCAGATCATACCGTTTGTCAAACCCCATAAATCTGTCCAGCCTCAAACATCGGGGTCTGTGCAGGTGTGTCAGGACTAAGAGACTGGGGTTGTGTAAACTTTAGAAATGGGACGTTTGGCTCCTTCAGGGATGAGCTCATCGGGCTCAGCATGTGAACTTCATACAGACACGTCAAATTTGCCAATTCACACTGTAGGTGAGGAGACAGGAGAGGCACTATCTGCGCCCACCATTTACCTTCACACTCACCTTAGGGGTCTGACAGAAGGCTCCCATTCTGACGGCTGATGGGTCATAAAATAATGTACTAAATTATAACATGATCTTTTCCAGCTGTGAATTCAGCGTCTATTTGCTTAAATGTACAAACAAGACGCAGATTCACCTGATTCAATCTCTTCCGCTGCCACTTCTGAATGATTTGCCCCTTCCATACAGATACCTGCACCAACCATCATCTACCAGGGCCGTCTGACTTGTGCTTGTATGATACAATGTTTGTTTCTCTGGCTCATCTGCTACAGGAATGACATCAGGCGGACAAAACCGGCTACTCTGTTATTAGCACAGATGTGTGTTCACTGCCAAGAATGGGCAAGATCTCACAAGTCTGCAATGACGCAACACTATTCTTCTTTTCTCATCTTTGTGGTGGATGGCAGACTTTATTTTGACAGTTATGTTTGTCTCAGAGAAGAAACATGCATACAAAAAAAGCATGCCGAGTTGGAGCCATGTGTGTTCAACCCTGTGCTCATATATTAAGTGATAATAAGCTCTTATCCTGCAGATGTGAGGAGGGTGAATGGTGCTACTTTTACTACACATCACAGCCAAATGGAAGTCAAATGTGAACCACACTTCAAACAAACTGTGGGAAACCAGCTGAGTGTTTACTCTAAGAGAGCCACTGATTAAACCACTGAAGATTTAAACAGTTTCAATTTACATATTACTTGGCAGACTTTAAAATCTATTTAACTATTTATAATCCTTCCCTTCCACTATAATTTATTAGACCAAGACAAACTACCCCACAATGAGACCATCTATTGTTTCCAAATTGTAGAGGCATATTTGAATTTCCTGATGGGAACGTGTGTGTAAATGTCAAAAAGAAAAAGAAAAGTGAAAATGCCTCATTATGCTGAAAGATGTTGCACTGTTTACAGTTGTTAACTGTACTGATGAGAGGTGAGTTTGGAGCAGCTGAAGTGACAGATGAATATGAAAGTGTAATAAAGCTCAGGTGTCAAGTAAAGTGTAAAAACTGAAAACTGATGAAATCAGTTCAAGCGCAATCGCTGGGAATATTAGTGCAACTGCTGAGGACAGCTGGGAACAGCAGAGCAGTAGGGTTGTCAGTGTGTATCTAGGCCCCAGAAGCAGCTTCACTACCAGAAGAGTTTAAGTTAAACTGTCAGTGCAGGAGGGACGTAAAAGCAAATTGACATATCAACTCTCATTCAAGTTTAAGATCTCTTTGAAGTCCATGTTGAGTTGAAGACATAACAGTTTAAATATCAAACAACCAACAGGAAATGTAGACTGCTGGATCCTGCTGTAAATGTTAAAACCAAACATAAATTGGAATAATGTGTTTCTAAACAGTTACTGAGTGACGCCATGCAAACAATCACATCAGCTGGAATGTTTGCTCATTGATAAAATTTCAATTATAGTAGCAATGTCACTATCACGCTGATGTATTGGGAAGCATGAAATTTAACAGCACCATGACAGAGGTCAACATCATCATAACAGAGCCACACCTCGCCACTAATCACCCCCCCCCCCCAGATGTTCAGTCAGCTACACAATCAGAGTAGGTGCTATTTGAGCCTGGACAAGCGCACATGTGCGGCCCATCAGTGGGTCATTATTAGATAAACACTTCCACATAGTCTGTGTTTGCACTTAAAATGACCTCTGGTGCACAGAGGCATCCTGACATGTCTGCGAAGAGAGGAGCCCTTAGTGGCTGCATCACCGTCACGGGCAGAAAATCAAGGGAGCGCTGAGAAAGTGGGAGACAAATTATTAACAAGGCCCGTCTCCTGCTCTGGGCTCTGTCTCAGCCCTCTTCGAAATAAAAGTCTAGATTTATGGTGTCCCCTTGGAAAGATATCCTTCTTTTCTGGCCACTGCCCCCCGCCAAAAAACCCATTAAAAAACACAAAGACAGGGATGGAAGATTAAGGCAGTTAAAATGTCTTTTAACCAATTAATGACAAAGGAAGTTGAAGCATAAATGACAAAAGTTGAAATACTGTAGTAGTGCAGTGTGCGCTCTGTTAAAATATTTGGAAATGTTTATAAATTTGTTGATAGAATTCCAAATCCGGCAAAAGAAAAAATCCTTAATTCCTAAACGTTCTGTTATTTGCTAACTCCTAATAAAAATAGTTGGCCAAATCACAATTCAAACTCAACATTTTCACATCTTCAGGCTAATTGGTTCTCTCATTAATGTAGAGTTTTAACAGAGTTAAAGTACCAGCTTAAACATTCTGTAACCTCAGTGGAGGGCCTCTGAGGTCAAACACAAGCTGTTTCAAACTTCCAGAGACACTCCTGGACAAGATCTTCAAACCTCATTATCAACTTTTCATTACTGCCTCAAGTCTTTGAAACTTTACAGTCGAACTGAAAATAGACACACAAGACAACACTGACCTTCTCTGGCCATTGTACTGTGAATTAACACACACGCCCCGCTGCATGGCTTTCCAAAATTAAACAGATAAGAGGTGTTAAGTTGGGGCCTTGGGGAGTCCAAGTGGACTCCTTCAAGAGGCCCAGAGGTGTGTGGCTCTCAGTGTATCGCAGAGATTAAATCTGACCCTTGGCATCAGATATGCCTCATCTGCATTTGCAGTCTTGTGCTCGATGATTTAATTTCAGTTTGCTCCTGCATGGCGGCGAAGCAGCGGAGCTCCAGGAGGAAATATTGCTTTGTGGCATTTAAGTTATATTTTCATCGCAGTCATTGAGAACATTTGAAGTCACATTTGTCTCCTTCTGGACATGAACCGCAGGACAGACCCCCCCCCCCCCCCCCCCAAAAAAAAAAAAAAAAAAAAAAAAAAAAAAAGCAGGGCACAATATCAAAGCCTATTAGTCACATTGGTATTTATGACTTTTTATGATTGCTTTTCCTGCTTCTGTACAGGTATTAAACTAAAACACTGACACTGAGTGGACTGCAAACTTTCCAAACACTAACTATAACTCCAATCACAATTAATCTGTATTTATATAAACCAATACAGCAGCCATCTGTTCCTCACGGATGATTTGACCCGCAAGGCATGTGAAGCACCTGAAATGTTGAAACACATCTGCTGAATCTGATTCAAACTAAGGCCTGAGTAAGTGAGAACACACACACACACACACACCCTCAGCTATGTGTGCTTCAGCATGATGCACGCAGCACATCTGGTCAGGAGAGAAAGCTACAGCACCAGAATTCCTCATCGCTGTAGCTTGCCAGAGAGTTTGTTTCCACCTCCAGGGGCCGCGGACACCTTCCCAAGAACTGTCACTCTACAAGATGGGAACACTTAAAGGGATGGAGAGACACTAGTGGAAAGTGTGTGTCTCTCATTTCCCTCCAGAGTCGGCGTAGCGTGAGGTGAGCCAGCAGAGAGGAGGCTGCCATTGGTGAACTAAACCAAATGTAGCTGCAATGATCGGCGTCTGGCAAGATGCACCTATTTCCAGAGTACGAGCTGGGAACTCAGTGAACTATGAGCTCCACAGTGCACGTCCGCTATTCCTAAATAAACACTGTTGATGGCAATGACACTTATCCATCACCGATCAGCTGAGCTACAGTAAGCCAGAGAAGTTGTAAATTTACATCTAGCTGAACAGCAGTCGAGGCTGTGTGTGTGTGTGTGTGTGTGTCACACTACTGGCACACTCTTCATTAAGTCCCATGTTTTACTCTTGAGCTCTGCTTTAGCTTTCATTTGGACGTTGATAACCATCAGTTGCTTTTGTGTGTTTCACCCACAATTTACAGATTTTCTCCTGGCATTGTTTATACCAAACAGTCCACACTCTGATGATTTCTCCTTTCCACAGTTACATCGGAGCCAAGTTTATGTTAATTGCTGTAGAGTCCATCTACAAGGGCTTGTTGACAGGTTGTTGACAGAGAGCTGGAGGCATGGCCTCAAAGAGTCGCCGGAGGTGGTCTGCCCTCTCGTTTTCCTCCAGCTACATCCACTAAACCCAACATGGATCTCATGGAGCTCAGTTCGCCAGATAAAAATCCAATGTTTGAGCAACGAATGGCAACAGCCAGGCTTGATTCAAATAGAGCCGGATCTAAAGGAGGGTCCAAACCTACGACCTAAGGAATTGTGGGCAGCAAGATGCTAATTGAATCACCTCTAAATAACAAAAAAAAAGCATTTTGAAATTAAAACTAACATTTGCTCTACTTTTGTTGCCTGTTTATGCGGCAGTCTGTGACAGTCTGCAATGGATCACAGAGACAGCACCTTATGTCAGAGTTGCAGTCAGGTCAACGCCACGGGCAGAGACCCCAGCTCAAAGTCCAAAACACTATTAGTGGCTCATCATAAATCACCACTAATTAGATTTTAAACTGGGGCTTAAAATAAAGGAGAAGCTGTCAGGGAGTACATACGTATGAACTTAAGACCCACCACGTGAGACCACCAGGACTAAGCCTTCTTTGGGTGCTACCATAAGGCCTGCCACAGGTCTCTACATAAGGACGCTTCAGCCTCATCGGATGTGTGTTTTATTATTATTATTATTATTATTATTATTATTATGGACTCAATGCAATATGTACTACTTCTGACATTTGGTCAGCAGGGTCACCAGCTAATAGAAGTAGCCCTGGTGCACAAATAAATGTCCTGCCCTGTTACTCTGTTGCCTTCAAATCAAATACGGTATTTACTGTTATTAATGATTGACCATTGTAGTTAAACATGCTAACATCATTGTCATTAAGGGCTTCTGAACCTGCTGGCAATTGCTCTGTCTTCTATCCATCAATTGCAAAATGCTCAAGAGACCAATCATCGGTGGAAATATAAATTAGCCAAGCATCTTGAGCGTGACACATGGGATTAAATGAATGGGAAGTTTAGCACAATGAAAAATGGGACAACCCAGCCGGCCCTGTGCTTGGCTCACCCCAAGTGCTGACAAAGGTGTAAGGCTCTGAACAGCAGCATGAGACGTTGTTAGTCACACTGCTTCAATCAGTAAGACATTAATCCATACGGAGGCCCAACTGATGTCAGCTTTTTTCTGTGAAGGGTTCGGACACATTGCTCTAGGCATCAGATCATAAAAGGCTGTGAACGAACCATCTATTTTTACAGGTGAATAAGTCATCAGAGGCTGAGCTCAAAGGGAGGGAGAACGCACTGACGTAGCTCTCTGGATGATCACCTGGCCCCAGACACAACACAGACACATTGATACTCTGACACATGAACACACTGCACTTCCTCTCAACCCTTGTAAGAGATTACTTGCACTGGATCTGAGCCAATCAATTCGGTGATTCCCACTGCTTGCAGTCTGACACCAACAAGACAAACAGCTGAGAAAAGTGACAGTGACACAACCGGAGTGACCGTCAAACACTGACAATGTGTAACACAAGACAGTCACAACATCACCGCTCTGCTTTACCTCCTCCCGCTCCTGAAACCAGATCAGACTTCAGCCAATTAAGTAACTCTGAACTGGGGCTTGTGTATATTTGGAGCAGAGGGTAAAAATAAACCCATTGCTCAGTGCATTATGATTAAATGATACAATTAGCAGAATGAATCTGGGTTTTTCCAATTACACAAGACAATTGCATCATGTTTTAGGTTTTTCTTTCCTTGAAACAATAACTGCAAGCTTCAGCTTGATGATAGCATGCGCTTAAATTCCTGAGTGTCCAGTAAAGTGAGAAAGCCGAAATGGGCTGATGATTAAGGACAGGGATTGTACAAATGGAAAAATTGGTAAAATATTTAGCGTGTGAATGTGTGTCTGTATTAATGGTGCGTTGCCCTGTTAGGAAGCACTCTATTTCTGTCTGTGTCCTGACAGAGTGAGAGCAGGTGCAGCACAATGAACAACTGTAGTCTCCCCAACCAGTCAGTCACTCACTCAGCACTGAATGAATCACACATGGGGAAGCTCAGCAGCCCCCAAAATCTAAATCTCTCTTAGACCATTCATTTCCTCAGCTCTCACCCATGCAGAAAAATTCACTTATGGAAGCATAAATATCAAATGATTCACTGGCAGTCAGGGGACTGGACCAAACGCATTTTTTTAACATTAATAACTGAGAATTTCATCACTGACACAGGCAGAGTTTGTTGTAATTTGTTTCTGAGTTGCTTCTGGGAGACAATAGTAAATCCAGCCTGGATCTGGCAGTGTCATGTGAAATTTTCAAATTAACCAAATTAAAATCAGGATACAGAAGGGACTTTAATAGATACACATGAGGAAAAAAGTAGACTATAGACCTTTTGTTTTACATATTTTCCCACTGAACTCACCAGAAAGCATCAGTTCACTGTTTAACCCTCCCACTGGTTGATGTGAGTTGTACAACTACAATATACAGACATATCAAGAAAGCCTTACACCGCCAAATTTAGTCAACAGCTTCTATTCACATCTAGACCTGTGGTCAGTCATCAAATGAGGGCCACATACCTTAATATAGTCTGTCTTCTCAGAGAACAAGGTTGTGTGGTTCAGGTAGGTACAGTAAGAAGTTGCTCCTGTAGAAGGTCAGTGCTCTGGGGGCTTGTGGGACAGGACTACTGAGACATGAAGATAGACAGACAGGTCCACAGGCACCCCCACCTCCCACCCACTTTCCATCTGCAACTCTCCTTTAGCACATGTGCTATGGCTGGATCCACAGCATGCATGAACCCGAGGGGCGGGTGGGTAGGTGGCTGACAAATTTAGAACGGTGCTTTCCCACTCCATCAACGCCAGGCCAGATCAATCAAATGACAAATGCTGCAGGTGGTAGTCAAGGGGCCAGTAAAACTAGGGACAACAAGGAGACATAGAAGTCATGATGGATTTCATTTGAATTTCACTCATTAATCATATCTATAAAAGCTCACTCTAAATAAAACAGTGGTGCCAATGCACTTAAATGTTTTTTATGCTTGACCCACATAGTGTTTTTGTGTTCATGCACAGGCGCGGACATGTCAAAGCTATATTAATTCATCTGCAATCAAAAACACACAAACAGACCTTAGATTTATTCTGTTAAATTGATCAGGAAATCATTATTGAATTCAAAACATGATCAGTTTATTCTTAAAATGAAAGAACTTTTCAGTGCCATGACCACAGTTTGTAATACAAACTTAACATCAGATAGGGAACTACACACCGTAATTTTTTGTTCGGGCACAGAAGATGTAATTCAGCTATAGTAACGCCAACGCAAGAGCCAAAGGAGTGTCATGAAAGTCAACTTCTGTTTAATGGAAGAGCCCAGTAGGTGACACCCATTAAAGTACCAGGGCATGAAGATTCTCTTCCCAAAAATAACTTTCTAGAGATCTCTGGTATTAAATCAGCCGTCAGGCTAACCATCCCTCAGATATACACAAACTGTCAAAACACAAACTTTGTACTATTTACCTTTAAAAAAAAAAAATTGGACCTCAAACGTCCCACAGTAGACTACTAGATTAATCCAATGTGTGAAGATGACTACTGGATTCAAAATCTCAATTGTCAACATGTCTACCTGACGTAAGGTTGACAGGAAAAGTCAAAGGTTGGACCAGCTGGTGGCGCTACATGGCAAGTCATGGAACCGTCAAGTCAAAAACATTTATCATCTCTGTACCATTAATAACTTAATAACTCTGCGGAAATCCAACCAATAGCTTATAGATATTTGATTCTTAACAAACGTGATGGACTGAACAGAAACTGCCCTGGCTAAAAACAAAAACAAAAGGTCTGCGGTTCACATTGTACAATCAATGTGGCCGAGGCGGAGTCTGGTTTCTGGTGCTAAATAGTGTTGTTGATGTAAACATTCAGAAAGCAAAAGGGAAGGACAACAATTGAAAGACAGAGCAAGGAAGGGAACCTCTCTCACAAAAAAACCCAAAGATAAGGACAGGACTCTGATCCAGCTGGCCAATGAACGGAGGGTGCACTTGGCAAAGGAGAGGACCCCAGGACTCCAGGACACCAGCAGTGGCACGGAAGAGGAGACGCAGAAGGATGAAGCATTGGAGCAGCTGGCATGTTCTCAATATCGTTAAGGACACACGCTCGCCTTCAACTTGCTTTTGAGCTACAAGACAAACAGCACCATCTAGTGACAACTCAGTACAACCACAACGTTCACCCTAACTTCATCAGCAGTGAAGCAACCTAATTTTTCTGAAGAAATGATATTGTTAAAGCGTGTGTGAAAAGGTAAACCAAAGAGAGTGATTTGTGACTTTTTCATCTGCTTGTGGAAACAGCATTGGGTTCCTCAGCTGGGAACAGAGCTTCCTCTGTACTGTGACCGAGCGTTGAAAATGATGTGATTCAGGAACCCCAGAGTTAATATGCAGACGAGAAGCATTAGTTCTTTCAAATGTTGGAGCAAATGTAATTTCAATTTAAGACGAGGGCCTATAGCTGACTGCTAACATGTCTCAAACACTCCGAACTGTCAGCACAACACTGAAGACTGAGGGCAAAAAAAACTCGCCTGCTGTTTTTCCATAAACAGCTGCAGATAGACCACAACAATGTCCTGGGATGCAGAAAACCAGGAAATGTGTGTACTATTAAACCCTCCCCTTGCTTCACGGCCTCACTTTGATGACTGCCGAGCATGCAGGCAAAAATCACACTCAGCAGCTTTGGTTAAAGGAATATTCTCTACCTGCAGAGCAGTCACAATAATAAAGAGGAGCACGCTAAGCTTCAGAGACTGCAGAGCAGACGAGACCAGACTGGGCCCATTCAGCCCTAAAATCATCCAGCAGCATGGGACACTATTCACACGCAGCACTGAGCATGAAACACCAGTGCCTATTAAACCGAGACACAATAAAAGTTTTGTGAAGGGAAATAAACAGATGGGAAAAGAGAACACCACAGGAACAGGTTGGAGGAACCAGAGAAGAAACTGTTTTCTCTTTATGCTCGTCCTGTCAGTGCACTTTAGCACAATTTGTACGTTGCCTTTCGTGTTTCTTAAATAAAAGAATAAAAGGATAGAGACCAGGACTGTCAGTAGAACTGACTTGCAGGATGTTTGAGGTGGAATTCATTATTAGTGAAAAAGGCTGTTTCAAGGTTTTCTTAGGATCCCCATTAGCCTGGTTAAACCAGCTATTCTTCCTGGGGCCCTCATTGTTTGTACAATTTACCTTCATGTTTTGGTTTTTGTTGCTGTTGCTACCTCAGCATACAGTGACAAAATGTGGAACAGGTTGAGGAACAACACCAAACACATGCTGATGCCTGATGTTGATCACATACTCATTTTTGAGAACCAATAAATAAGAGTATTTATATAATTGTTTGAACTCTATTTTTTTTTTTTTTACGTACAATCAAAAGTACAATCAAATTTACTGAGAAAAATAAAAACGTCACCTTATTCAATTATCACCCAAAACCATGATCAATGAAACCTCACCTGGACTCTTCCATCAGTATCCCAGCAAGCTGGACTGTCTCAAACTGCATTGTAAGCGTTTAGATGTACTGCTCAAAACCATAAAGAAACGCTCCACAAACTCTTCTACGCAGTTCCGATGCAGCGAACATCAATGGAAAGTTTACCCATGAGCACCTTTTAGTCCAGCACAACACAAGATCTCAAGGTGTCATTCAGTGGCCAAAAATAGATGGCGTAAGAGCAGATAGGAGCTTCAAAGACGGCAGAGGAAGAGGTCTGTGGTTTGTGGAAAGAAGAGGAAATATACGAGCAGCAAAAGGCATCAAAAGAGTGTGATAAAAACATGGTGTCAGAAAACAAGAGGGATGAGAAAGCAGGATGGATCAGACAGTGGAAGATGTATATCTGCCCAAACTACAGCTGCACTTTGGCTGCAGGAACCATATCTTGACAGCAGCCGTTGATGACAGCTCCATCCTCTATGCCCCCTTTATCCCACCACGCCATGACCTACATGTCAACTCTACACAGCAAAATTGCTGTTACACAAACCAGACCTCCTTTTCCACCAACACATACCGCCCAGCGTCCCGGCAGATGAGCTTTCAAAGCACATTAATGAGCGGATATGTCCCGAATCGAGCACAATCATGCTGCTGAAGTAAGACAAATTGGGAACAAAGGATGAGATCAAAAGGTTAGATGATAAGACAGAAGCTGAAGATTGAACTGTACCTTTCATGGTTCGTCAGATTGTTAACCAATAAAAAAGGTCAATATCCAGAGTCAGAACACTTGAGAAACAGCAGGAGGGAAGCAAGAGATAGCAAGGGCATAGTAGAGAAGGGCACAGACAGAACAATCGAGACTGCCAGAGGGTAGGACTGGAAGGGCTACCGGAGTCACGTGATCTGACTGGAAGAGGCTGGTGGTTCAGAAAAACCACAGGGTGGGTTTGGCGGTGACACCAGCATTGGCCCCTTTAGGCAGCAACAGGCAGAGTTAGAGAGCCAGCCTGGCAGTGCATCAGCAGGATCCCAGCCAAAAGACGTACACCTGGAGTGTTTCTGACAGTGCCAACGGACACTATGACAGCGATGAATAGAAGTGGGAATCGGTCCTAATGAGCTGCAGCAGAGGAGGAGTACGAAGGGGTGGGAGAGAGGAGGACCAAGTCGCCCAGCAGAGATAGGAATGGGAGGAATCCCTTTTTATTTCCTCCAGCAGCCCTGATGAGTCAAACAGAGGGACAGTAAACCAGAAAAAGCAGCGGCTCAGAGGCCGAGGGAGCCACTTTCCCACATGGCTGCAGACCAACGGCCGTAACCGACACACAGACACAAACATGACTTCAGTTCCTACAGGAGATAAGTGGATGTTCAACATCACTCCCTCTGACAGTTTGAGAGGCAGGCGACTCAACCTTCAGGCCACCGGTCAAAGACTGATGTGGCTCTGTGCTATACTGATATGATGCACTGGGGGGGAACGTCCAGTGGACTCCAGGTTTTTTTTTTGTTTTTTTTTATGTCCAAAAGGATGAAAGCAGGAAACGAATAAAAGTCAAAATATATATATATAGCATCGAAATATCTTGAAAACTGAACAAATATTCCAAGGTTTCAAAGTTTAATGACAATGGGAAAACCAGTAAAAGTGTGTTTAGACAATGGGAGGCTACTATATTTCCTTGCTGGCGTTCTCTCTAAATCAGGTATTTAATCTGTTTAGAAGTCACAAAATTATCAACTGTAATTCTGATAATTCTAAAAGAGTAGCCGTGATAAGAAGCTGCTTATTTAAACTTTGGTCATGAGCCAACATCAACCTCAGCATTAACATGTATTCAAAGTAGTTTTGTGCTTCTCTTCTTTTAGCTCTGGCTGTTAAATACTCCAGTATGATTACCTAGTTGTTGAATCTGTCCTAGGCAGAAAACTGTAGACCCAACAACACTAAAAGCCATGAATAATAACAACAACAACAACAACAACAATAATAATAATAATAATAATAATAATAACAACAACAACAATGTTGTTGTTTTCCAGAAGGAACATTCAACAGGTGATAGTGGCAACACCTTTTTACCACATTTTATAAGTTTACCGTGAGCAAACAGAGCAGTGTACAGCAGGTAAGCCAGTCTGGAACGGAATTAGCTAATGTACAAGGAACAAGGGGGGAAAGAAACGCCAGAGACCAGTTAGTACATGTTTTGAAAATCAATAAACACTTGAGTGTTTATTGATTGTTTAAACTACATGTGTAGCAACTATTGATTTGTATAATGATGTTTATAGGCTTTAGTTACTGCTGCACAATCAAGCTTTGAGAAGAGCTGTGACAGGATATGCTTTAAATTTATCAGATTAATTAAAGATAAACTGGCACCACTGATGTCATGAGAGGTCTTCAGCAGCTCTGTGATTGAGCAGCAATGTTATGCCACACAAATACAAGCAGAAACACGTGTGAACCACACACACACACACTCCTACCATACCAGCCATGCTTGCCTATAAAAGGCAAGCTGTTCGGCCAGGGACAATGATGAGCAACACCAGGTGCATGTGTGTGTTCTCACACGTCTGTCACCTCAACACAGTTACTCAGTCAGACATTTGCGCTTCACGATGACTTCTCCTTAAGTCATCACCCACCTTTAATCTTCGCTAACTGTATAGATATGAAGGGGAGAGGGCACAGCACCTGGAGCTACCTTATAACATCCAACACTGTGACCTCACACAGTCGTCAGCGTCTCCTGTTTCAGTGATGCACAAGTCAGTTGGATTTGTATTGGATCATTTAACCTATATGGAGAACCGCAGGGGCGGGGTTTCCATTCCCACCAAAGTCTGTCTGTCAATCAGACATGCCTTCAGATATCTGAACAGAAACAACTGGCACTAATCTACAGCCTCAGTTTGATTCAGTCCTGCTGTCATTATACGTTTCTGGTTTCAGCATGAGTCATGTACATCTTTTTCTGAGTGCAGGCAAGAAAACCTCATCATAAGCCAGCTGTGAATATCTCCTTAACACGTTGAGGCAAGGTGTAGTGAAAGGTCCTCCTGCTTTACAATGACAGGTCATCATGGGTGGATTTGGTGATGGAGCATGTTTTTGTGTTGGAGTGTGTCAGTGTATGAGCACAGGGGGACGAGAAGTACGATTACAAACAGCAGGAATATGTAAGAACATGGGAATGGAGCTGGGATTTAAAGGATAACTCTCTATTGTTCCTACTTAATTGCTACTTAATTTCACATTTAGTTTCATCTCTATATGGCTAACAATGCATTGCTATAATGATGTTTTGGCATCTTTACAAAAAATGTATCACATAAGTGAAATAACATGAATTTGCCTGACCTGAAGGATTTAACAACCCCATTACCAGAGAAAATGTTGCAAAGCCATTTTCAATTTTCTTTGTTATGTCGGTTAAAAGGCCTATATGTAAGTTTTATTTCAAGAGGTCACAATATGTCATGGACAGAGTTTCATTTTCAGGCCATACTGGAAGCTACGACGACTCACTGAATTTAAAGAGGTGGATCAGGGTTAGCTGGTTAGCATGCTCACTGACCAACCTACTGGTGTGTGGTGCATTAACTAAAGCCAATTCAGATCAGCTGACTTAGTTTGGAAAGCAGCTGGAAGCACTTTACAGACGTGGAGCAGTGTGCTACTGCTGGCATGGTCACCACAGAAATCAGATTTCAGCCACTTACAAAAAAAAATAAAAATAAATAAATAAAATAAAATAAAGCCCAAACGTCAATAGTTTTTTTCTATTTGGTGGGTAGTTTTGGCCCTTTTATATGCCTTATGAAGCCATTTAGTTTATGAATCATGTGAACTGTGAAGAAAAACTTGTAATAAAGTGAAATCGTCATAAAAGGGCCCTATTAATTGGGATGAAAGTGAGAAATTCCATACTAATTCAAAAATGTCAAAGCAAGCTAACACGTTCCTGGGATCATGAATCATGAGCCAAAATGAGAGAAATCAGCTATGTGGGGAAAGAACTGGGTTAGAGTCCCAATTCTTTCTACATAAATGGCAGTGCTTCTTTTGTTTTGAATATAAACACAACTACGTGGAAGGACAGATACTGAGCTGAGTAACGACAAACCATTAAAAGCACAAATGGTGAATCTGATGCAGCTTCTGGGTGTGAAAAGTGCAGTTTGCAAAGAAAGGATAAACATTTTTACAGTTGGATCAAAGTACATAAGGGTCCAAGCTAAAAACACTCGCTGACACACTGGTGCCTTTCAAGCCTGTGTGCGCTTGTGCACTTGGCTACACACTACCTATTGTGTCAACACAACAGCTGCTGAGGTCTAACCTTCCAACATCTCAAAAGACACACAACACGTATCGTGGAAAGCTTGTCTCTCACTGCCCGTGGCTGTGTTGGATTAGTAATATTAGAGGATTGTGTTGTCGTTGCCTCTGAAGTGTCCACATTGGAAACTACTTCAATAGATAACCTCAAACAACCCCACCCACAAACATCACATTAGATATTCTAAAAAGCCAATGGCGTCTACGTTGTCCAGGTATTAATGCAGACCAGAAAGAATGTCCGTTCTGCAGCGGGAGGAGTTGTTTGTGTGTGCCAAGCTCCGTTCAGCACAAAGCAAGGTGGCGAGAAGGGAACAATAAAAAACAAACAGGCCACAGAGTGTACTTCCTCGTGGTTGTTAAAAAAAAAAAGGGTGACTTAAGGACAGAAACTTTGATATCCACAAAACTGAGACGCTGAAGTTCTAACTTGACAATCAATGTTTTCTCTTTTTACTTCCTTGCCAAAAGCTTGATGAGAAAAACTGGCATGACACAACTCGTATCTATACTTATTTACTGCTACTGTAGTTTGGTTCTGCTACATTTTGTGGTTTTCACAACCAAACTGCACCAGGTAAAGTGTCTTGTAGGCTTTTGAACACAGTCATAATAAGCCAGCTGCCTTTCTCTTTCAAAGCCCCCCTTGAGCACTTGAGGTTTCTTTTTGTTTTTTTAAGTATTTTTTTTTTTTTTTTTCCCATGCTACTTAACAGTCCACATCAATTCAGACGGTATTATTCTGCACCACAAAAAGACCTGGTGCTCACACTTATGTTGTTGTAAATCTCCAGGTAAAGTGAAGGTGCTCTAGAAGTTACTTTAGACAAAGGAGGTGCTTCCGGGCTTGCTTCAGCCACACTAGCACAGAGACAAAGGTATAGTTAAATGCGTTATTGCATTAGAGCAAATTAGCGTAAAATATGTGACCAAAAAAAGAGGAAAACATTAAACTGCACCATTTACCCTACAGATGTAGTTAATAGTCCACTAAACACCTGCCATGCCATCAATCTTTCTCCCCCAACCAACATGAAAAATGAGAATACATCAAAAACTGTCACGCTTTTCCTTTTAAGACAACACAAAATGCACAGTTTCAATAGTTTGACATCATTTTGAAGTTTTTATATAGAGCAGCGCACCTTGACAACCATATCAGAGTTTCCTTCAGACCTACAGCAGTTCTGAGCAGTTTGTTTTGTTATTATACGAAAAACCTGGCAAGTTTCAGAAGTGAAGTCTCTAAAATCTGTTGAAAACAATAAACTGTAGAGGGAAACATCTCTTTAGAACCAACATCTGTAAAAACAAACGTTATCTTTTTCTTAAGAAGAATAAAACCACAGATGATTCCTGGATATGAAATTTCAAGCTGTTTTACAAAACACTGAAGACAACACGATTCAAGAGACATTATGAAGTGAGCCTCTTCATATTATATCGTAAAAAAGTACAACCCCGAGCAAGAATAGACACAAAGTTAACATTCCCAAAGAAAATATTACTAAACCCAAGAGGCTGCAAAAGTATTTAAAAGTCGTAAAAGTATTCAAAAGCTATATCGTCCGTAACCGCAAATGAGACACACACATGCACACACATAAACCACAGAAGAAGCTATTACCATGGTGAGGAGAGTAAAGTTTAGATTCCTCTGCACAGGCAGAGTCTGTTGTGGATTTGCACCATCGTAGCTACACATGATGTCATTGACAAACTGGGGAACCATAGAAACAGAGAGGGGTTTTGTAACGGTCAGCGTGCGTCTGGGTGACCCCAGGAGAGTGGGATACGTGTGTGTGTGTGTGTGTGTGTGTGTGACCCAACCCCCCCTACATCCTTCCTACTGTGATCAATGGCCTTTCCTACTCTGGGATGTACAGTATGTCCGTTTGGCTGCGGGCAACAGGGCATTTTTTTTTTACCTTGAGAGAGGAATCTGTCTTAATGAGAGGAACAAATGGACTATGCTGATGTACTTACAAGATGACCATTAAGACAGAGGAGGTCAGCTTTTTTTCTCCTGTGGCCAAGTTTCTGTCCCCGGGCTCTGAAAAAAAATAAAAAATAAAAAATAAAAAAATAAAATAATAATAATAATAATAATAATATATATATATATATATATATATATATATATATATATATATATATATATATATATATATATATCATTAACTTAGTCACCAGAGTGTCTTTGGAGCATCAACTTAGTTGTCTAAAGATGTGACTACACTCAGTTTCCAGCTTAATTTCCCCTTTACATAGTTCAATATACACAGAAAATGGAAGCACAAAGCACAATACAAATTCAGACCATGTCATCTTTTATCTGGAGTCCATCAGTCAGAAGACGGGAGCTGATCCTCTGTTTCTAATGGCTGTTCATAAAAACAATTGCAGAGTTTATATAGGAGGGAAACACTTCAAGAAATCTGTTGACTGAGCGTTTAGACTATCATAACGGTAATATAGAACCTAGCTCTGCTTTTCAATCAACAAAGACATGGAAATCTACAACATCGGACCTTTCATGGTGGAAAACGACTAAACACAAAACTTTTGACCGCATGGTGACGCATATAACACTTAAAAATGATCAATTGCATGCGCACAATATAAACTAATGGGCTGGATGCTTATTATGACTGCAAAAGATTATTTTCATATAAAAACATATGAATCTCCAGAAGCCATTCACACATCAAATGCCTGTTAATTAAGGCTGCAGTGTCTCTGTGACCCACATCAGCCTGTTCCCAGCACATACACAGCAGATGGCACAGGTGTGCGAGCCTATTGGTCTTCTTCGATACATTGATGACGTGAATATTTATCAAAAAAACAACAGCAGCACCTCAGAAACAGCCAGCAATATGTACCAAGACAAATTATTAATGCGAACTTTTATTTTGATTAGCGATTGCATCTTTTGCATTTATTAACACTAATTATTAATTTCAACTGACATAAAAATTACAACAATTTGCCGATAGCACACAGCCAATCTCTCAACAATAATTAGTGCAAAAGAGCACAAAAGGACTCGGCATTTTGCAGCATTAGCTGGAAGACTGACATTGTTGCATACAACAGCTGGAGGTCACTTAGCAATAAAATTGGAGATCCAAAATATTGTTGCAGTTCCTTCTAACTGCCAACAGAAGCTGATAAAATGGTTGACATAACTTAAAGCCTTCTCTTTCCCTTTAGTAGACATTTCGAAGACAAAAAACTAAATTGTAAGTGATTTTATATCAGCAGGTTCTCTGGACCTGAGGGAAATCTAAAAACAAGTGAGCTGGAAACCAATACAGCGACAAATCCAGAAGGACACACAGCCACTTGAAAGCATGCTGTTCCAGGTCCATGTGCTTTACATGGTTCTTCTGTTCCTGGTCACAGAAATACCATGATGCAAGAAACATCTCCTCCTAAAGCCTTTGAACGGTTTTTTCAAACAGTCCTATGTGCAAGTACAACTCAACTTTGACCCGCAACATCTTTTACAAATATCTGCTAGAACAAAAGAGGTGGAGTTGTTTTGAGGATTATAGACCTATAAATCATTCCTGTTTCACATTTTTTCCCTTTGATGTCATGGCAACCAAGCCCACCCAAAACATACTCCCAACATACTGTCAGCTAGTCATCAAACACTGACAGACAAAAAAGCACAGAAATGCATCAGTATTACAGGTGGAGCCTCATGTCATCACCAGCTCTGAGACTCATCTCCCAGCAGGAAAGACTTATTGAGCATCTGCTTCCAATTGTTCCTCAGCCTCCCCCCTTCCTCATCCACTGAGGGGGTCTGAGGCAGGCAGAAGAACCACTGGACCCATCTGAACCCTGAGCTCCAGCTCTCTGGACCAGGGCCCCCAAACCAATGATGTAACACCCAGCAGACTTATGTAACCAACCTCTGTTGGACGTTTCTCACTGCGAAACCCACAAGGTGGAGACCCTGGGAACACTCACAACCAATAAAGTTACGCCGTACTGGAGCTCAGTGTCTCCACTTGCATACACATGCAATGCATTTCACCTTTCAGATGTATTTAGATTTCAGCCACTCAGCAGGCAGAGGCAGACTGAACTGAACACTCCTCGGGGCTTTTACCTTTCATAGGTACAGAGGTAAAGAGCCGCAGCTAGTTTAAAACTCTCCACTCCAACACAGTGGATGTTCATGCTTTAACTTTGTACAGTAGTGTCATTTCTTTGCTCAGGATATTTACTTTTGCCTCTGGCGCTCTGCACTGGCAAAATGTCTCCCAGCAACTCCTCTGAAAACAATGCTCTTTTATCCACCTGATAAATATTAGCTGATGTTGCTGGCCCTGTTTTGATTCAACACCACCATTGGACTCACATAAGGTGAAGACATCTTATTGGACACAGACTTGGTGGGCTGGCAGTCTCCTGTACTGGAAATAATGCGCACCCACAGTTCTACGCCATCACTACTCAGCTAATTGCCAAAATACAAAACTCAGAGGCTAAGCCATCACTCTGATCCCACTACACTTACTGTACTCATTAATTCACTTACAAGACATTTTTTCCATCTAAAAACAACAATTTAAGCAAGTTGTTCCTTGTTTTTCAAGACTGGGCTGTAAGGGCCAAAGGAACAGGCTGATCAGCTGACCTTCATCTTAAAAAAGTGCAAAAAGTGAAAAACATGTTAGTTTTTCACTTCATCTGTGGCAAAAGCTGAAATATCCCATCTAAAAAGGGACAAAAAGCTATGAATGCTATTTGTGACTAATACTTTTGAGCATGTCCTATAAAAAAAAAAAAAAAAAAGCTTAATTTTGATCAGATGTCGCAGCAACACGAGCTTGACAACCGTGTCCCTGTAAAAGGAACAAGAGCAAGGGGAACGGTTTGTTGTTTAAATACATCAATACTCTCAGCAGAGGATATTGCACCTGATACACTATGGGAAAACTACCAAAAGGTGGCACAAGGGACCGATTAAGTACAGCACAACTACAGTTGTTGTGAGCTAAAAAGCACAAATTGACCGGATCACTCTGAAGCAGGGCTTTTCTCTAATTATTACTGTGATCAAGCACAAGGAACTCAAAGAGTTGTCACACTTGCTTTGTGTTCACTGACCTCACATCTTAAGGTTTTGGTCTGAGGGAGGGGGGTGCTGATAATTGCTTTCTTTATGCAGTTCCATGTGTGGAGAAAAAAAAAACTGTAGAGTCTTTCTAATTACCATAAAGTTATTTATTTAGGCAGATTATAATCACCAGCTACCTGCCAAACAGGCAGGAAAGTAAAACACTCGTAAAGTAAACTGTGTATGTAAGTGGCTGTGTGTTTGTATAGCGGGGAACTTTAAAGGGCTAAATTTGCATGAAGTCAGCATATCAGACCTTTTCCACACTTGCTGCACAGCAGACCCATTAAGTTATCCTGCACATAATCACCAGACGTCGTCCAAATGTTTGCATCCACCGCACCAAACACCGTGCAAAAAAACTCCAATTTAGAGGGGCTCTATTCATCATCTCCGGTTCAGCACACACTCGTGGTAGCCTATAACACTTCAGAAGTTCTCACTTTCCTCTTGTAAATTCGGCGTCCAGATAATCCTCCGTCCGACACCTTGTCTTCAAATATTCTCAATTTTAATATTTATTTTGCAGCTGATGTCGGGCCATCCGGGTGCTCTTCAGCAGATAATAATCCGCGCTGCTAACTAGAGAGGTGGTTAAAATAAGTCGGAATTTTGCTTTAATAAACGCTGTATTGTGTGCAGTGCACCTGCCGAAGTATGCTCACTGTTTTACCAATCAACACGAGAGCCGGCCAACTTACATCTGCCCTGTTTATACAGGGAAGGAGCAAAGAAACTTTAAAGCAGAGGATTGTTCAATGCAGTTTGGCATTGTGCGCGCACAGACAGCAGTGTGTTATTGGATGTTGCATTGTGTAACAGAATATAGCACAGATAAATGAAAAAAAATCTGCTGCTGCCATGTGCTTTCTTTTTCTGCTTTTTACCTTCCTGACTGGCCTAATGTTCGACAAAGCTGGTGGTGTGGACTGACTCATGTTTGGTCTCCACCTGTGGGAGGAGGGACTCACCTGGGACAGCGCAGTATTTAACATTTTAAGATTCCTATTAAACCAAACGTTTGCAAACTGCAGAAGCTGCATCAATAACACACTTTACACGTTCTAGTGTTTTGACTTACAAAAATAAATAAATAAATAAATAAATAAAACTCTCCCCCCAATGTCCCACAACAAAGTAACCACGCTGACAAAATATTTAAGTACAAATACACAAAGTCAGAAAACAAGGCAGTCAGGCTGACTCACCGGTGCTGTCCTGCAGGAAACAGCCTGTTTCCAATGGCTGCTGAACAACCTCCGCCAGCAAACGCGTGTAATATCCCGCAGTTACACACACACACGCACGCACACGCAGACACACACTCAGGCTCCGGTGTCACTCGCAGACACACTGTCGACGCGGTTGCTGCGGATCAAAACTTCACTGCTGTCAAGCTCAGAGGGAGCTGCCGGCCTGGGATTTTCAAAATAAAAGCTCAGCGCGATCACTGTGACCGAGAAGGTGACACATGTCCGTCAAAGTTCGCACGACTAGTTTCAACATAATTCGCGAGATATTGTGTATTTCTTTGTGGCTTGCAGCAGTAATCCGACTCGTTGTTGTAGAATTCGTACTTTCTGCATGATTTTCCCTTTTAGGGAAAGAAACGTTTTAGATAAGGCTCATTCTATTTGTCCATTTTAATATTGTTGTTGGCTTGTTATTTTTATATGTCATTTGACAGGAATTTGGCCTTCACTGCAGTTAATTGTACTTTAGTAAGTAAGTGACTCCCACTTAACATCCAGCGATTCCACATCAGCATATAACAATATGCTTCTCTTTTTCTCCAGTTGGTCATTTCAGACTTTTATTCTGGGAAGCATTAATATTGATCTCAACATGCCTCTTAAACTCTGGTCTGGCTTGAGTCAGCTCTGTTCTCTCACAAAAGTTCTTTCTCTTTGCTCAGCTACGTTCATATATGATAAGACAAACCTCTAAATCTACACATTTTCTATTGTTAAACTCCTCTTCACAATAATGCACAGGTCCCTTTGTTTTGGCCTTGATATGAACGGTGCTTCTCCTCGCATCTCTATAGATACTGTCTTCCCAGGCAGCGATCCCTCTGACACGCGTTCACAGATACATACCCATTAAAAGTGCGGCAGTGACATGCTGGGTCAACCTCAGTGCGACAGACAATCAATTTTCGGCCTGTTCTAATGGCACAGTTAACAGCCCACATACCCCGTCCACCGAAAACAAGCCCAGATAAACATTCACTTGAGCATATAGAGCTGCACCTATCTCTGTCACTGCAGCATTTAATAGGCTTGTAAAATGCAAAATGCTTGAGGGGAATAGATCACCCTCTGTTGACGTCACACCCAAAAGAAATAGAGGATACATTATTAAGAGTTGTAGGGCACAGCATTGTATCAGATGTGTGTTGCTACGCAGGAAAGGTGCCCATCTGATTGACTGTCACCTTTGCTCTCTGTTGTTTTGCCTCCTTTGAATAGTCTCCACAGACGCAAGTTTCAAAGCATGTTGCTATGGGAAACAAGCCGTAGGCAAACAAATGATCCCAGACCAGAGTCAGAATGGCTGATGAGCCTGTTGCGAACATGAAACTCCGCAGCAGCCATATGGAAAACAGAAGGAGGAGTTCACTGGGAGAAGGCTGGTGGGACGTGTAGGTTGATAACAAAGCCCATAAGTTTGAGTCCATCCCTTCACCAGAGTGATGACATTGTAAGTTATGCTGCTTAGTGGTTGCAAATGCATTCTCTATCTTCGCATCTCAATCATGTGTTAACCATGATAGATAATGGACTCTTTGTCCACAACCGAGGAACCTAATGCACAATTCTTTTGTTGCTACTGAAGCTGCTACCAAATACCTTTCACAATGCTGAAGAGGAAGACAGATATGCTGTTGAATAGTAATTGTACATTCCATAAATGCTAACATCTGACCATTGTGGATCAGACGCACAGGGCGGAGACAGACAGACCTTGGACTGCCAAGTGACCCTCTGATACTAGTGATGATAAGAAATGATTGTAATAAGTGAGTAGACTCCAGATACATTCACGTTTTCTTTTGGCCCAGTATCTGCCTGGTTCTATGGCCTAAATCTGGCCCATTCACAGAGCATGGGCCCATTCTGTGTACAGAAAATGTTCTGTCTGTCAGTCAGTGCCATAGGATAAGAGCTTGACTCTGCCCAGATGTGAAAACTACACAGGTCATAAAATCCAGACATACGTTGGACCAGACGTTTCACTTTGCTATCTAGGAATAAAGCACCAAACTATGGACATGATGAATTAAATGTAAGACAGATCGGCCAGAAAATGTATGCATTTGTGCCATTTGAAAAAAAAAAAAAGCCCAACAACCTGATAGCATGTTTGGCTATCATGTTTAGATGCATTTAAAAATAATGTCTGTCCATTGAGGCTGGTTGATTCCCTCTGTCTCTTTGATAATAGCGTTTAAAGGCCATTATCTGGAATCTACAGTTACATCGCCCAGCGTACCTTTTACATCCTGTAAGTGCTTTATCCAGACATTTCCACTCTGTCAGTCTTTCTGTCTCACCTTATAAGAACATGGAGCATCTTTAGCATTAGGAGCTCAGATATTTCAGACCATGTGATGAATGTAACTCAACATTTACACTGCTTTTAGCTCTGTTTTAGTCTCCACTGACTCTGGAGAAACAACTGGCTGTCTAGCCAGAGATTAATGCATGATGTTCGCCAACTCATCACTTTTTAACTTTTGCTGAGGTTTTCCTGAGCAGACCAAACAAAAACAGTGAGCCAACACACTGTGAGATGCCTCAGAGAGCTGAGTTGTGGTGCAGAGGCAGGTAATAATTTTGTCCTTATCACACTGAGAGACAACTTTTGCAAGCTCATCCATTGCTGATATTACAGTATTAATTGGTGCAAATGTAGGTTTCCTTCCCAAATCAATTTGTGTTCGTATTGTGTAGTTTCATTTACATTTAGTTATATTTAAAGCAAATGAAAAAAAACTAACCTTGGGGCATACCAACAGGCTTAAAAATTCTTCTACAAAACATTATTGCAGCAAGTTATTTTAGGTTCTAGTGACCCTACTTTCACCTTTCCTTTTTCTGGAGCTATCACATGTGTGTGTGTATGTGTGTGTGCGCGTGTGTGCATTTCACTATACACTTTCAATGAACCACAGTCAATATCTTACTTTCACTTTCGTGACATTGGGGGAGCAGTTTATGAAATCCTTATTGCTGTTTGGACTGTGTCCCCTTCAGTCCGACAAAAATACTGTCGGCCGTGCTTCCTAAGCAGGACCAGGTTCTCCAACACTTCATCAGTGCTTGGGCAGCAGTTCCGTTTGGCACTCAATGCCTGAGAGACACATCCTGTTCCAGCAGTCGCCTTTGAGGTTTTGATGTGGCACACATGGGTTTGGCGTCTATGAAGCAACAAGGGCAACCACGAGGTTCTTGAACATCACATAAAACCAGAGTGAAAGCCATCTGAAAAACATCATCACATCATCGTCAAAGTGCACGGTGGAGTCAGAGCAGAGACGTTAATAGTCCATCTGGGATCTTAATGCCTCAGATTTCCATTCGACAGAGCAGCCAAGTAAACAATTATTTGTTTGCATAAGTGCTATGCCTCTCTACTTATTCATATCATAACCTGGAAATGCTCAGGGTCTCATGCTAGTATTTTCTTTTCAAAACTTTTTTGTCTTTTTTTTGTTTGTTTTTTTTGTTTTTTTCGAAATAATTAAAACCCTTAAAGTCTGTAAGAGGCCACTGCAGACCTTCATTTTCACTGGCATTTCAGAAATGGATTTACAGTGGACAGTATCAACAGATGCTCTTTGAACTTGTAAGACTTATAGTTTAAAGATACTCAACAAAGTTTATGGCAATGGCATTATTTTAAAAGTTTGTGATGATCATAATATTTGCTCAGTGGACAGATGAAAGGGGAAGGGATAAACAAAAATGATCAAGATTCCTCATCTGGGCACAATGAATATCTGTGCCATATGGTGATCATTCAAATCCATCTGAAACTTATTGAGACACTTCATTAAAAATTCTAATGTATCATGACATAAGGACGACGAGTGTCTGTAATATGTTCTATGACAATCCACGCAGTCCTGTAGTTGTTGAGCTATTTCAGTCTGGGTTGTAGCAGCAGACCCATCCAGACACGTGCAGCGGTCTACAGGTCTATACTGCTACAATATCTAAGGAGGTCTTATGGACACATTTCATGTCATCATACAAGAACATCATGTTCATTATTTCATTCACCTTCTACTGCTTATCCGTTTCCGGGTCACTGGGAGTGCTGGAGCCAATCCCAGCTCACACTGGGTGAGGGCGGGGTTCACCCTGGACAGGTCAACACACAGTCACACTCAGACCTACAGACAATTCAGAGTCAGCAGTTAACCCAAACATGATGTCTTTGGATGGTGGGAGGAAACCCACGCAGGCACAGGGAGAACATGCAAACTCCGCAGAGAAAGACCCCAGGCCTGGGAACTAAACCAGGGGCATTCCTGTTGTGGGGCAACAGTGCTGACCACTATGACGCCGTGCTTCCCCCATGTACATGTATCCACTGTAAATATTTATGGAAATATGTCCTGTCATTATACACCAAAGGAACAAGGAGACAAAGGGACATGCGCAATGTGACCTAACCTCCACCCTGAGACTTAAATAGTTCATAATTTCATTTTGGAAATTTAATTACTCTTTACCACTTTATGAAACTGTCACTAAAGCTTTTGCCTTGATTTTAAATCAAGGAAAAAGCATCTTTCTTTGAGCAAAGATCATCATTCTTCCCTAACCCCCTCCTGCCGTAGCACATTTAAAAGAAATAGTAAAGAAAGTATAAGGAAACAGTAAGATTTGGATGTAATCTGTAGGCACACTGAGCACCACTCTTCTCTTATCGCGTGACCAAGGTTTCATGCCTCAGCCGACAACCGTACTGGATGAACGTATTTGTTTTATTTCTGAAAAGTTCATCACCATCTTTCTAAAGCTTATTTTACTATCTAGGGCTGTCGACAGCTACCTCTGATAATAATGAATATAAAACATAACAATGTCCAAATGTTCACGTAGAGTTTGACCTCGTTAGCAAAAAAACTATCCCCTTTTGACAACAACCATATACAAACATGAATCTCAACACAATGATGCTTATAAACATCATGTCAAGATAAAAAAATTATTTCGAGCACGTTGCACATGCCTGAAATGCAAATACTTCCCGGTGATGTTCATTGCTTATTGTTCCCATGTCTTGCACAACATTCTGTGATGTTTTATGTCTTTGCTGAGATTACTGACGTTTGAGAGTTATAGGCGAGCTGGGTCTGTGTGGGTCTGTCTCATTGCTGCATGCCAAATGAGTGCGCATTCTTGGCATGGGCCTGTGTCTGTAGAAGGCATTTAACTGTGCCGCTCCGCCCCTCGTCAACTTCGTGACTAGTGTAAGCCCCAGTAATGGGGTCAAGCTAGCAGTGTACTTTGGCAGCAAAGGCTTCACTAACAAAACCCCTTTTATTCCATTGTTTTATATATCTCTGGAAAGAATGGACTGACCATTTTCTTCTGCACTGCTGATATTGCGGATACCTCCCAGCCATTACCCAATCATTTAATTGCAATTTGCAGAGCATCAGTATTGATTGTGAGCAGCAGTGTGTTTTGTTTCACTTGATGAGAATAATGCAGCTCCTGCCAGTAAGTGCTCATAATGGCCATTTGAGAGAAACAAACATGAGGTTGTGGAAAAACAGTTTTCATCATGCCCGTGCCTAATGACAGACCATCGGCCTCAAAGCAGGAATCCACCTCTGAGAAAATCTTGACTTGTCAGCAATGCACAATAGAAATGCGAGAAGAATCCCCACCAGTGCAATCTGCAATTCTGTTTTAATTAAAGTGGATATCCAGGATAGCTAAGTGAGATATGTTCATGGCCGACATGGCACTTTAATGAAATAAAATTTTGGCCAACAGAAAAGCTTTGATGCTTGGAGTTGAACTTTGTCCTCCTCACTATGATGAAGGCCAGCTGAGGTTGCTTGTGGTTCAGATGATGAAGAAAGCTCAATTTTCAGAATTTTGTCTCCTATGACAGTCATATAGCATTCTCTCCGTCTCTGTGTCTCTCTTTTTCTCTCTCTCTAGGGGTCTGTACACCCCCAAGAGAATCTATTGGATATAAGCAGTCTAGTGTTACTCTGAACAAATATACTCATGCAGGTGAACTTTGCTCACTTTGATTCACGTCCTGAGAATAAACTCTCTTGGGGCTCCACAGTTAAGCAGTTTAATGTGTTTTAAACCATTACAACATGTGCAGAAGATGATGTGTGGAGCTCAAAATGAGCCAAGTGGTGCCTTAAAAATGATACCCAACTATAGGAAGGCAAATAATTACATTTAAATACAACAAAGATTTGCCTATTAGACAAAATATCAGTTATGTCCAAAGTAATAGCTCTACATGATATAAATGCAATGAAAGAATGGAAAAAAAGGCAAAGTCACAGCAAAAAGCAACACAACAATGTTTGTCTGTGTGTATACACATACATATACATTGTTTGGTCTAATTTCTTTCTTCCCTTTTTCTTCTTCGTCTTCTTTTTTATCATCAGTCTATGGAGACTAAGCTGCTATATCAAATAATTTAATAATAAGTGGTAAAATAAATTGAATATAAATAATAAATTCAATAATAAAGGGTTATTTTAGACTTAGTTTCAGGATTAAGGTTAGAATTAGTTTTTGTTAGGGGGGTCCGTTGGGAGGGGGATGGATAGGGTTGGGGTGAGGGGCCAGGGAATGCATTGTGTCAATGTATGTCCTCATCACGACAGAAGTGCAAGTGTGTGTGTATGCATGTGTTTGTGTGTGTGTGTGTGTGTGTTGACCTATTGCAGGATGAATGTGCTCCTGAGTGGTAACATTTAATTTCAGACTGACCCCATAAATATCTCCCCTATATTAAATCCCTGCTAATTACAATTGCATGCTAGTCTGTAACATTTTCCTCAGTGCAGCTAAACTGGATAACTGGTCAGTAACCCCACAGTTATCTATAACTCACAGATACTTTTGGTGTTAAGGACCAGAAACATTTATCAGAAATATTTGTTTATTCATTAGCTGATTTTAATATGGAATACAAGCATAGAAATGTATTTGACTTCATTCAGTAACCACTGTGTCCATCCTTAAGTGGAAGTAGAAATGGAAAGCAGGTGAAACAATGTGTGCGATCAAATGAGGGAATCTGTTTTTGATTTCTAGGTTCTGCTTTTTTAAAAATCACCGGGACCTGAGATGAAGACAATGAGATATTCACATCTGTAACTGATTGTAAAATAACAACAGATTATACAAGACAGTGAGTTGGATTCAGACCAATGAGTATGATATAACTCAGTAATTTTCAATAAGGTCATGATTCATGGACGCTTATAGACTGAAATGGAGTGTGGCGGGAAACATGCCCATGTCTTTCCATAGTTAATGTGTTTTGAAATATGTTGGATATTCACACACGAAAAAGGGTGGTTTTAAAAGTGTTCTTGGTTTTACAAAAATTAAAAACGTAAAAACCTTAGACACTAATGTGAAGAAGCTGGGCATACTTTATGCCTGATAATGTAAATGTGTGTTTGGCATTAATTAACTATGCCATTTATGGTTCATATGCAACCTTTTTAGGCCTGCAGACATGCCATGGTCTATCAGTGTCTATCTGAGCACGCCTTGAAGTCTTCTCTTCCCAAAGCAGAGTCACATGGGAAAATTAATAATATTAGCGAGGGCATGTGTCTCTGCAGCTCCAAGGAAGAACAATGACAAACAGAAATAAAGCAACATCTCAGATTGGACAATGAAAGACAAAGAATCTCAGACTTCTGTTGATGGAATTCTTAGCCTGCAAGAGAAAGCGCACAAGAGAAAACGTGAAAGAATGATTGGATGAAAACAGGAAAAGAGGAAACACAAATGAGAGATGGCTGTCTAAGCTACTGATCACCGCAGTGTGTTCACTGGTGTTTCCGTAGTTGTGAGAACAAAACCCGAGATTACACAAATTATCCAAAGTGCAGCCATTTCCTTTCAGCGGGTAAACGGTACAGTTGGGAGAACAGTGGTTAATGCTATGACTCCTGATAGCAGTACAGTCCTGTCAATGGGTTGTGTATCAGGTTATAGGACAGACTGAATATCACTTCTGCCATCCTTTACTGACATCGCAATCCTGTCAGCTGTCAGGGAGGGGTTGTTATTGTTGTTACTGTAGCCAAATCAGCAGCGAAAGGTATTGGGCTCCCGTTAAAGTCATTTTCAATCATCAAAGTGCTGACATGCTAAGAGACGTTCATCTAAAGCTGGACTGATCAATATTTTCATATTGACAATGTTAAAATATAACATGAAAAGCAATGCCTGGATGAGCCAACAGAGAATTATTACTGGACTCTGTTTATGTCTCTCAACTCAGATTTCAGATTACAAGATTCCCTGTTATGGTGATGTCTAGATTTTTTTTTTTGGTCTCTAAATATATAAGAAATAATGAATATGGTTGATGCAGCTGATTCATAAAAAGGGTTCTTACAACAGTCTACACGAAGCACTGCCTCATTTCCAGTCAATTAATGGAAATTTCATGTCTGCCAACTGACTAACAATGAACCTTTAATCTCATCTACACATTGCCATCACAACAAACCGCTCTGACAGTCTTAACTGACAAAGTGATGAGTTTCCAGGCTGTCTGAAACCAGGTTGGGTTACATGTGCACATTTCTGTTAATGTCCGTCTGGCTCTGTCTGGCGTGCGGTTTTGTTTTGTTTTTTTGTTTTGCCGCTTAGATTGTCTGTTTTTGTGGGCATGACAGTGCGTATGTGTTTATTTGATCAGACAGATGGTGGTCCACAGATATCCAACCACTCTGGCTCCACAGCTGCTCTGTCACTGTCGTGTCTTGTCAACAACGCGGCGGCATCTCTGCTTGTCTGTCTCTCACTCTTTCTGCTACTGTCTGTTGGGTTGCCAGATCCAGGGTGGTCTCCACACTGTACCCTGTCCGCCCTTGTTGTCAGGGGGATTATTCAGATTTAGGAGCATTACCTCATTCCTTCCCTCCTCATCTTCAATCCATCCATCCATCCATCCTCTCCGCTGTCTCCCCTCTGTCGCCACTTGTGCCACTTGTGGAAATGCCCTTTCCGCTGATATCTGCGCTGCTGGCTCCACACGAAGAGATGGACTTTACATTCTGTCTGTGATAAAGGTCAAACGCACTGTATGCCTGAGACGTCTCTCTCCTACAGCTACATTGCAGTTAAGAAAACAGCATGAATTACAAGGGTAGCTATAGGAAAAGTAATTTAGCACTTTGAATTAATTTCTTTTTCTTTGTGACATGAATGATTATCATTAAATACTTGTCTTTTCAAATGCTTATATCGTGGATACACATATAAATAGGTATATTTCAGGTGTTGTTTAATTTGTTTTGATTTAGACTTATTAAACCGTCCAGACTTGTGGGTGGCCCGTTTCTATGGCTGGGAGGATCATTTTTGACCTCATTGTTGTCATGGTAACTTAGCTCTGACGTAGCTGGTCACACAGCAGACACAGAAATACTTGATTCTTGCACCAGCCAGTAAAAAAAAAATATGAAAGTACACAGAAAATAAAAATGTGTTGATATGATAAAATAACAATTTTCTGGTTTGCATCCACTGACCTTTACTGAGGTGAGTTAAATGGGGTCAGGATGGAGGAGTTTCAAGCTTTGGTGCTTTATGTGATTGTTTCTAAAGTGCAGCAGACAGGAACAGGTCATATGATCAACCTGAGGACGGCTCAGACTGAACATTCAGTTATTGCCCAGTTATGTGGAAAGAAGTCAATCCAAGTTAAATGACCACACAACCACAATTGGAGGAATTGGCTGGTGGTTAGTTTAGCTCTGTCTCCAACACACAAATCCTGCAGGAACACGCGATAGGTCAGTAGTAGCCTGCTATAAATGCTGTAGATTCATTGTGGATACAGGAGAGAGGAATTCATTTGAATTAATGTGCAGGGAGTAGGGGGGTCGGAGGGGCCGCCAACGTAAATGATGTTCTTTGTGGAGAAACAAGCAGCCTGAATTTTGCATGAATTGGCACAAACTTCTGAAGCAAACATGGGGACTAAAAGTTTTTATTATCAAATACATACAAGTATGGTATTTATATGTAAATATAAAATAGGTCCATGCATTTTCAAACTACAGCGTTTTTATCCGTCTGGTAAAATGGCATGAAAATATATGTTGCTATGACAAAATCTACTTCTATTTTGTGTCTTGTCTTTTTATCTTCCATAGATTAATGTCCTCTGCAGACATTTGCACGTCTCATTCACTGGGCATGACCTAAAAGATGGTAACTGAAGTGTAGTAGCATCACCTGACACTAATTCAAGAACACGAGAGTTTCCTTTTCAGATTCTAATTCTTGTGTGGCTATATGTCTTCTTTGAGAATAATGTTCTCAACGTTCGCAATGCACATTGATTTACTTACTATGACTTATAATGTTGAAAAACCACAGTAATTTCTTTATGGAAATTTTAGGACTAACCCGAGCAGTCTCTCAACAGACTCTACGGCCAGAGTCCCCGAGTCATTCATAATCCATGGCTAAGCAAGTGCTGAATGGTTGGAAGGCCTTGTACTGTTTGTGGTCTACTGTTAGCCAAGTTGAATAATTAAAGACAGAAATTTCCTCTCTGTTACTACTGTACAGTGTGTACCTTGCAAATTTACGTATTTGGTGAGGAGGAGAAACAAAGGGCAAATTCTTACATATTAGCGGTTGGGTAAACTGGACTCAGTTGCTAACACATGCTGTCTTTTTGAAAGCGTGGCAAATAGTGTTGGTACACAATATGTTATGTAAAGTTCCTCTGCTGGCAGAGGCATTCCTGTTTCTCATCTGGGTGTACTTTCCCAAAGTGAGGTAATGTTTTTCAAGCTGCTCTACCAAAACTCTCAGAGCAAATAATTTGGTTATGTCATTTCAAGTGGGGCTTTTTTGTGAGCTTTCATTCCAGAAAATCGCGACAGCTCAGTCATTCATTTTCTTCTTGTGATCTGTGCCAGATGTTGCCCCATTCTGAATTTTGCCCCCTGCTCAAGCAGTCCAGCTAATATTAAATTGCTGCTTTCTGGTCTCTCTAAATTCCTCTTAACAAAGTACCAGACTCTGTGCTGCGTTGCTTAGCCATGATGGAAACCAAACAAAAACATGTTTTCTGATTTTTGGCCACAAGTGAGAAAAAGGGTGGAGGAGAAGACAGGGGTTGGATAGTCACTTTCTAGGCCCCTGACCCTGCTCATTGAGATGTTGGAAACATTCTGTCAAAATCCTCAGTGGAAAGCCCACAGTTGTTGACAACAGCTGGATCTCTGTGGTCAGCTGACACACTGCTGCTCTAAGACACATTGTTTAACACTGGGGAGCAATTTTATTTAGATGATGAAATAATAATCCTAATGTCGAAGGTGCAAAACTCACAGTTCAGGTGTTTGGCAGCGAGAGCTTGTCCTCACCCCAAATCAGTGATTTTCTCAGGGTCTCGAACAGCATTGCCGGAACCAGTGTAGTCAGATGGGTGGAAACTGCCATTCTTTGCTGACGGAAAAATGTTTCATATTTTACACATTATTTATGACCCAAACCCTTGCCCAATCAAGTCTGACCACATTCCACGACGAGAGGTCAAAATAAATTACACCTCAGCGTTCCAAGTCCTTCCAAACTGTTCCGTAAAATTAGAGGGCATACGTCTCACCAAATTGTGGCAATTATTTAGATGAGCTAACAGTTGACACATTCCTTTGTGGAGTCAGTTGCATATCCAGGTCAACTGCCCTTTGTGAAACAGCTGCGTGTTAACTCAGGCCTCCGCCAAATCTTATTCATCTCACTGAAAAGGAGGGCTTTTGTTCAGTCAGAGAAGAATAAGGGTCTTATATCTGAACACATAGCAAAAAAAAAAAAAAGCACAGTGAGATTCAGAGTACAGCTTTTTTCATTGCTCTTAGGAACAAGATAAATCCCTAACTGCCCCATAAGGTAATTACGTTTTATATGAGGACATCTATCCTTATGCCCTTGTTTGGCTTGTATCATAGACACGTTTTTGTTTGTATTGATTTGGTCATTTCCGCTACAATACTCCAATATTTGTAATTTGGTTTTTAATGAATCGGTCACCACCACAATTAAACGACGGGTGTCGAAATATGACGTCACTCTTACGCCGCCCCTCCCTCGGAGCCACGCTCGCGAACAGGGGCGTAATTTAAAAGATATCGGCGGCAAAACTGAAATAAAAGAGTGAACAGCTGCAGCACAACACATGAGGCCTCAAAGAAAGATGGTAACGTGTTAAGGTATGATATCAGACTTTTAACTTAAAAATGTTTTCACAACCTCTGAAAGAATAACTCACCGCTTTCTGATTTGGTTGACATTCGCTACTCAAGCAGGGACTTTGAGAATAAACATTCATTTAAGTCCCTTTCCATCACACAAATCGTCAGAAAAAAACATTTAGGCTGCGGTTTAAACTTGGATAGAAAATAATAATAAAAAAAAAACCTCACACATTTGATGTTTCACATCAGAAAAGCAGAACCGAGTAGAATTGTAAAGATCTCAGTTTAATGATACGGTTTTTTTTGTTGTTTTTGAGTTTCACTCTGTGTATATGTAGGGAGAAAGAAATCCAACATCAGTAAACCATTTTGAACATGTGGTTTAGTTTATGTTAAAACAGCAGTCTTAACTTCAGATTCTGCAATGATCCTACGAATGCCAGAATACAGTTTTGGCCACTGGCTTGATTGTCAGGTCTTCCTGATGAATCCTGTGGAAACGAACCACTGCCATCTTGTGGTACTTTATTATTATTATTATTCTTTTTTTTTTTTTTTTTAAATGGACTTCCTCTGTAAGAAATCCAAACATATCCTGAGCTCATGTTTATATCAGGTAAGCTAAATAAATGAGTACTTTCTGTGTGCTCTGTCTCATGCTGTTTGTCTCCTCTGTCCTCAGCGCCCTCCACATGGGGATGTAGCTCAGTGGTAGAGCGCATGCTTTGCATGTATGAGGCCCCGGGTTCAATCCCCGGCATCTCCACATGGCTTTTTGTTGCCTAAGCAGGTAAAATGAACATACTCAACACGCATAATGAGAATACAGAAAAGTAAAAACTGTTTTTTCCCCCAACTTTCGCCGAAGTCGGTAGAAATCGCTCGATGACGTCATCGCGCGAGCTGCAAGATTCATTCGATCTATCTTGTTCATTATTTATTTAATTTTTTTTTTTCCAATCATCATAAGGTTTTACAGATGATTATTCTAATCAATGCGTCAGTGTATTCGCGTTAAACTTATGGCTTTACGCAATGCACAAAACAGTGGACCGCGACACATTCACCTTAGGGAATCCGCCGTGTTTTAAAGATTCAGACAGGCGTGTAGCGAGTGTTTCAGAGTTTGTGACATCGTTGCAGACAGGCGGAGCCGTCAATGGGTCCAGTAAACAGGTTTAATGCATCGATGGCCAGACGAAAGAAGGAGAGTGCTCTGGGACGGGACAGGGGCCCTTTATTTTATTTTCTTATTAATAAATAAGAAAATAAAGCAGGAGTGTGTCTTACACACAACCAAATGTGTATATTCTGAGAGAATCACAATGAAACACAGAGTACTGCTGCCCACACGTCTGCATCTATGTATGTGTCATGACATGGAGTAAATATTGAAGGTGGTAGGAGGCAAATGTTTGCTCTCCTGAGGAAGCTGATAAGCTATAATGCTAAGAGGTTGATGTTGTGTGTTAGTCAGACAAGCAGCTTGTCATCATTGTGGATCGGATGACTGGGTTTGGCCCTTTTCTTACAGGGGATGTAGCTCAGTGGTAGAGCGCATGCTTTGCATGTATGAGGCCCCGGGTTCAATCCCCGGCATCTCCAGCTGACTTTATGCTGCTGCAGCACTAATAACATTATGTGTTCAGGGGACACCCAGGCTATAGTTACTATCGCCTGCATTACGTTGGAGGAAGTCATAGATAATAGCCCTTCCTATTTGGTGGTGATGTAGTGTTTTCATACAGGGAACATAAATTTATTTATTTATTTATTTTTTGAGTCAGTCATGCCCAAAAACTGATGTTTAAAACAGTAAAAAAAGGTTGTCGTGGCCGAGTGGTTAAGGCGATGGACTAGAAATCCATTGGGGTCTCCCCGCGCAGGTTCGAATCCTGCCGACAACGGTGTGTACTTTTGGTTTACTGACCACCGTAGACACACAGTACTGTGTTTTAAGAGGAATGAAAAATCCACCAACTCATCTTCAGCAGTGTTAATTGGGAGAGATCTCTTGAGCTAATTAGCTGTAGAAAGCAATTTTGGCAGGCCGATAATTCAGAATTGTGCAGCCCCAGTAATTTAGTAAATGTAAACCACCAGCAATCCTATAGCACAGTGTACGAGGTGCAAGGTCGTGTATGATGGCAAAATGGGCACAGAGGGAGTTGTCGTGGCCGAGTGGTTAAGGCGATGGACTAGAAATCCATTGGGGTCTCCCCGCGCAGGTTCGAATCCTGCCGACAACGGTGTGTACTTTTGGGAATATACTGACCACTGTAGGAATGTTGTCACCTGCACTCCTTCTCTCCTGCCCTCAAATTGACGTATTTCCAGTCAAATCCTTTCAATCCAGTCTGCTGTGTTGCGATGGTGGTATAGTGGTGAGCATAGCTGCCTTCCAAGCAGTTGACCCGGGTTCGATTCCCGGCCATCGCATTTAAATTTATGCATTCACCCTTCTTCATGCATTTATGCAATACATTTTTATGTTTTTCCAAGCAGGGTTCAATCTCCACTAGACTCTGTGTTGAAAAACTAACAAGATAATGATAATATGCATGTATAAGGTAACCTCAAGGCGACCTGAATTGCATGTGAGTTAGGCTTCTTTTTGCAGTGCAATGTGAACATGTAGGACTGTAAAACAGCTACTGTGTGAGAATGGACATTTCAGAATGAATGTACTCCAAGTGTTTCAGATTGTCTTCATCACATTGGTGTTGACCTTTAAAGTGGGAAAAGTATTCCTTCTCTTCTCTCCCTTGCCAAGTCTCTCCACTTATCCTCCTCTGCCTCCTCCCCTCATCCCCACAGTATACTGACGTGTACTGCTGAGTTGGCAGTCAGAGTTGCTCTGTCTGTGTTGCGATGGTGGTATAGTGGTGAGCATAGCTGCCTTCCAAGCAGTTGACCCGGGTTCGATTCCCGGCCATCGCAGATTTGTTTATTTATTTTTTTGTTTTTTTAGGTTTATTCTCAGCAGAAACGGGGAGCTTGATCAGCAGCATGGAAATATTTTCTTTCTTCTTTTTCTCCCTTCATGCCACGCATATCAGCCCATCTCCCCTCCCCTCCTCTCCTCTCCTGTCCTCTTAAGCGTTTTCCTGAAAAATTCCTCCACCAACTGCTGACTCGGCAGCTCATCTCCTTGAGGCTACAGTGCGATGGTGGTATAGTGGTGAGCATAGCTGCCTTCCAAGCAGTTGACCCGGGTTCGATTCCCGGCCATCGCAGCTGATCTTTTGACACTTTTTCACAATTCCCTGCTGACATATACAGAGACACTTTCTTAATTTTTTTTTATAAAATTTTGCAAAGGTAAAGAGCATCTGTCAGCATGTCAGTTTTGGACCCACATGTTAACGCAGACCATGAAGCAGGGAATGCTAAACAAACTTCACTTATTTGAAGTTTCAACGATCCATGCTGCCATCCATCTTCTCCCTCTTTTCTGTTTCTGGGTCGTGGAGGGTGCTGGAGCCAATCCCAGCTTAGGGGAGGGCAGGGTACACCCTGGACAGGTCACCAGTCCATTGCAGGCCCAACACACATAGTCACACAGAGACAAACAACCAAAATAACCTAAAAAAAACCCCAAAAACAACATAAATATAGAGGCTGGAGGGAAACACTCTGCAACTTAACGCAGTAGATGTGAGACAGTGCACAAAGGAATCCCTTCTAAATCTGATTATTCCAATTTCCTCAGCTTTGTTTACCTCTCATTATTATTTTTAATCAACACTTAAATAAAAGCGATATCTCAAACTTTGGTCAGACTGCTTTAGTACTTGCTACCGAAAAATGTCTCTTCATCCAACAAGCTGTTTGTCCAACAATTTCAGGCGATCAAATTGCATTCCCGAGAGCACAGAAACCAGTGTAACCTGAGAAAGAAAGAAAAAAAGGGATTTTGTTACGTACTGACATTCTCTTGTATTGAACGTATAGGCAAGGTGTGGCCACAAAACAGGCTGAAACTCCTCTTTTTGTATTCTTTGTGAGTTGGAAATTACGTTAGTTTCTCGTGCCAATCAAAACAAGAAACCATTTACAAGTCACATAGTAACCACATCAGTATGGGGAAAGTTCAAATACGGGCAAGTGATAATCACTGGCAGGCGTGTTGCATAACAGGGAGTGCACGAAAGTCTCTGTACGATCAGGTAGTGCGTCCATTTGCACGCAAGTTATTATTGGTTAGAAGTGTCTTTAGAGCAACTCAGGCTATATGGTACTTTATCACTTGATGAAGTGATAAAGTTTGTGGATTTGAATCGTTCAGCACACCTGTTACAAGACAAAAACTTTCAATTAGGCAAGTACAGGTAAGTATAGTAAGGTTTTTTGTCTTGCAAATTTTAGTAACTACAATAATGGCCGAGCCTATTGGTTTCGAACTGTGTAATATGTTGGTGCAGGAGGGGAGTATTTTTTGTAGATTATGCTTGTTTTTTTTGTTTTTTTTTTTGTGCAAACTTTTGCCCTGCAGCTTCCCAACATCTTGGTTGAGGGCTGTCAATTGGCATTAACTGAATCCGGCAATATCAGCACTGACTTTCAGGACTGTTTGGATTTGGAAGGCTGGGTGCTAAAACACCACTCAGAATGATAAACAGCAATAAATGAAATTTAAAATTTATGCTAACTTGTTGAAAGAAATTTGAGATTACTAGGTGCGACTGCATTTTTTTCCACTGTGATGACGCGGTAACGGTCATTAGCAGCCAACACAAGCAAAGAGAAGAACAATCAGAGTAACCTTGACATTAAAAGCTCCAGTGACCAGATAAACTCCTCCAGCTTTTAAGAGTCTCTTTTAATACCAGAGGAAAACACTTCAGCACCTCTAGGCAACTCTGTTTAGTAAATGTATTGAAAGCATGTACATTAGAAATACAAGGTGACCCACAGATATATCTATGAGGTGTGTGTCGCCAACATTTGTGTTGTCTCCATCAGTATCAACAGGAGTCTTATTGTTCTGGCTCCAGGAGTGTTATCAGAAAGTCCACACTCGTCCTTTTCTTCTCTGGCTTCGCAAAATTCTGCGATGTCATGGTGAAAACATCATTTATTGGCACTCCCCTCTGACTCTCAGCCCCTCAATCTACCTGCACACCAGGCAAACTTCCCATCCGGTTTTATGATGCATACTTTCATACATCTCACAATTTGTTGGTTTTGTTGAACTTTTATTTAAGTAATGGCTCGGTCACCGCAGCATGTGCAGGGAATGCAGTTATAGTCGTCAGATAGCTACCTCCTCCCAGTTCTCCATGCAGCCTCCTCCCTTCCTCTTGCCTCTCACTCCACTTCCACATAGACTCCACCTGAGTTTCTCTCAGGTGAATAGAAGCATTGTCTCACAATGACCTTTGTTTTTCAGCAGCTCTATTAATGACTATAGTGGAACCCGATCATTTCTTTGCAATGGACCGTATGGTGTTGCTGCTGTTGTGCGCTGCTCCGGTGGTTCGGTGCTTCAGCTCGGGTCTGGTCACGGGCAGCTGTGTGGACATGCTACCGAACCACTCAGGGCTGAGCCCACAGACAGACCCGGCGCCCTTCAGTGTCACCACAGACCACAGCAACTACACACATGGAGAGGAGGTTAAAGGTAAGCAACAGACTTATCAAAGTAGTGGGATTTTGCTATTATATATACACGAATAAGTGAATCATGAGATAGATGATTAAAAATTAAGGGGACAAATGGGATTCGGACAAACAAATTTCTTTTCAAGGGTCAGTCTACCCATATTACTCAGTCACATACTTTCTCACATTCAGCTGTATGTGTCAGTGCAGATAGTTTTGGATTTATTAGTTCAAGCTGCCACCAATACAATACAATACTGTAACAATTGTTACAATGTATAACAATACAAGAGAGATAATTGAGACTGGAGCTCCCTGAATCTACAGAAGACAAAAAGTTTTAGGGTGTTTCCTTTTGTTGATAGACAGCGATTGGTTTACATTCCTTCCACATGGCTTCAGAATCAGCAGCAGAGATTTGTTTACTGTGACAGCTGAAGTTGCTTCCGTACTGCAGAAACAATTAGGTAATATAATATTCACTTGACCACATAATTAATAAATCACTAAGTCTAAGTCAGTTTATCTTGTTTGTATCTGACTGCTGATAAGTCAGTACAGGACGTTTTCTTAATGTCGGACATACTTCTTATTCCACGGCCATTCTAACGGAATCTGCGTTTTAAATAAAAAAAGTGACACCTAAACGTTTCTCACCTAATGAAATGAATCAGTCTGTAGTAATGCTAATGTAAATATTTACTGATTTGTTTATTTTTCAGTTCATCTCCAGGCTCTGGGCTCAAAATCATTCACTGGTTTCCTGTTACAGGCCAGAGAGGAGGGGGGCCAGTCTCCTGTGGGCTCCTTCAGCCTGACAACAGAGGCGGCTCAGCTACTCCTCTGCAGCCAGAGACCTGTGAGTGTTGTGAGACAGGAAGCCCTACTGAGGCACGGGCCAACCCACAGGACCTTTTTTTTTTTTTATTATTATTCTTTTGGAAGTCGTTTTTTTTTACCACCCACTGACCATGGGATGCAGATGGTCAAAGTTGAAATTATACTAGGGCCCCAGTAAAAGGCTTCTAGTGGCACCTGAATATAGCTTTAGAGTACTTTAGAGTTGTTAATGTTGTGAGTTTAAATGTTCAATTTTTGTTTATACATATAATTTTGTTTCACTTGACTTTCATTAATTACCTGATTGAGTAATAATGGTGATTAACCTTCAAGCAAGAACATGTGATAGCTCAATTTTCCCTTACGTGTGTGTGTGTGTGTGTGTGCGTGTGTGACTGAAGAACTCAGCTGTGTCTCACAGATCAGAGTCTGTTAAGATGTCCATTCAGGCGATATGGAGAGCAGACGCAAAAGGTGACGGGAAGCCCATTCAGTTCCAGTAAGCCTGAATCAAATTATTTGCCTCTAGTCCATTCTTTGCTGTTCCTGCTTAAAAGTGAGAAGCAAATGATTTGTGAGAACACATTTGAACACACAGTGAATCATTACTCAATAATACCTTAATTTACGGAAGCTGCCTCTGCTGTCTCCGCAGTGCGTCCTTTGTGCAGAGTTACAAGATATTCTGGGTCAATGTGAAGAGTCTCGCTTTGACCTTCAATAATGACAGTACTGGTGGATCAACAAGTCTCCCCCCTGATTCAACGAACAGCTCCAACACCACGCTGCCACCACCAACAACAATGGCACCAAACACAAAACCACCTGTGAGTATTCGCTCTCTAACTACCGAACTATTAACTTAGCTGTCAGAGCCACAAGCTCAGTGCAGCGTACAATTTTCACAGAATACAGTGAAAGTTGATTGAATGCTCTGGTTGAAAGCTCTGTTGAGCTTTTGCTTTTAAGACACTTTAGATCTATCATCCCCTTAAACATCCTGTAGTTCATCCCATCTGGCCGGCTGATTACTTTCAAATTGATGTGAATCTAACAAATTTATATTGAGTGCTAAACGCTGCTATTCGCTTCTTTTTTTTTTTCCACTGGTGAGATTCTGAATCTTTCATTCCAATTCAATCCACTGAATTCAGAGAGTGATGTTTACCAGGGTGCTCTGCAACTCCTATTGGAATGTCAATGATGAGCATCAGGATGCAACCTATTCTTGCAGTAATATAAATATGATTAAAACGCTTTACTTTTCTTTTTCTTACAGAGGAACATTTCCAGCACAGAGTGTGGTGTCACCAAGGTGTGTTTCAGTCAGCCTGCACACTGTGATCCTGCAGTCAGTGCTGGCTGTTATTTCATGTCAGCCTTGATGTTGTCGAGCGGCGCCGTCCACTTTGAGATGACAGGTCCGTCTGACGGCTACGTCTCATTTGGACTGTCAGATGACCAGCTGATGGTAATGTGAAGGGAAAATATTTGAGTCAGTAAATGTGTCTTGTTTGAAGCAAGAATAATGTTCCTAAGATACTTATTTTTAACATTACATGCGTATACATGTGACTGCCTCACATTACATTCACCATTGTTCATGTACAAGTTTTACACTTTCCTGTCGACAGCATTGAAAGCTTGGCAGACTTTGGGCTTTGGAGGAACATTAGCACTGTTGTTATTAAAAACATAACAAGCACGGATTTTTAAAAAAATTAACAAGGTTCATAAATCACACCTTGATAAAAGTGAACCAGATCGTTCTGTTTGAAAAGAAAAATATGTGAAAGCAGATTTATTTTTCCACAAACCCACCCTTGCTAGTTCAGAGTGGCTGCAGCCCCTCTGGGTCTCTGGTGGAAAAGCGCTTTCGATGATGGATTGATGGATTGTTTGCTTTTCGTTCTTACCTCTGTCTTTCCTCAGGGAAACGATGATATTTATATCTGTGGTATAGGCAGTAATGGCCTGGTGGCTTTGCAGCATGCCTACTCAACAGGTCGGACTACTCCACAAGCTGTTCCTCTGGTACTGAAGTTATTCTGAAGCGACTGATTTATATCTGGATTTTTTCATTTGCTCCTGCAATGACTGAACTGCAATTTTAACTTGATGCTGACATGATTTCTGATTGTCCACCAGGGAAATGTCTCTGAAGTAAGAGTGTCAGCGCAGGACGGGGTGATCAGCTGTTCTTTCACTTCCATGAACAGTATTTCTACTCACAGGACCAGCGGCTTCGACAAAACCTACTATCTCATGTTAGTTCACGGACCCAGCAGGAATGGTAATATAGAGTTTGTGTAATGGTGGAGAAGAAGTTATTCATATGTGATCAGGGATGAAGGTGTCAGTCTAAAACGACTTTTCATGCCAGGGAATCTTTAAATGTAACAGATTATTTTAATGGGTGAGCTTTAAGAGGTTTGGGTTGTACCCCTGAATGTACATTAACAGTGTAACTTCAGTCTGGCTCTTGGACTACAGAAAGGTGGCGGCCAGTCATCATGTACCTGTACTACATGTACATGTTGAGGTTCAGATGAGGTGGCTCTGTTCGCTTCATGACTTTAAGCGTGTCTCTTACAGGACAGATCCAGCACCACAGAGCCACCTTCATCAGCGCTGAGAAGATTAACATTTTCAAACCTCAGACTCTCAGCAAAGCTAGATGGCCTCATATCATGAAAGCACATGGTAAGCTCCGCCCCCAGTGCACCTACGTGACACAAGTGGAGCAGGTTGAACATCTGACAGGGTAATACATCTGCAAGGGCAGGAAGTGCTGAGAAATATTTAGACAGCTTTTCTTTTATTTCTTTAAATGCTCAACAATGGAACAATTTTTCCTTTGCTTCTCCACTGCAGATACCCATAACCACTCTTAAACACATTGCCAATGTAACTCTGCCCTGTAATTTTAAAGGAATAGAGCGTTAGCAGGCCTGTAACAACAAACTGTCTTTCAGGAGCACTGATGCTGATAGCTTGGATGACCACGGGGTCACTGGGAATGATCGTTGCCCGGTATTTGAAAGGAGTGGCCAAAGGACAGAGCCTGTGGGGAAAAGATGTCTGGTTTCTGGTGAGACTTCATAGACACAACAATAAGCCATAGAAAGACAATTTTAACGTAAAGATCAGCTTCATAATGGTGGGGTATGTGAGGCAGTATGCTCAGAGAGCCTCGTCTTTCATGCTTAGTGATTTGCAGCTGACTTACATAACATCATTCTCTCTCCTGTTTGTGCTCCTACAGGTCCATGTAGCAGTAATGAGTGTGACAACAGCAGCCACAATCATTGCCTTCATCCTCTCCTTTTCACATGTCAAGGGTTGGTCTGGAGTGAGTACAAGTGCTGTTCACTCTGTCTTGGTATCACATCACTTTTCCATGCCATAACCACAAGGCAGCTGAAATATGTAACTGAAAAGAAATCGATATATTTAATTAAAAAGCGTGGGTTAAAGTAAAACACAATTTCCATAACAAGATGACAAGTTTTTGATTTATTATTCGTCTAATAATGTCAGCATGAGCATTATATACCAATGACTGTCCATGTTACTGCTGTCTGCAGGGAGCTCATCCCGTGTTAGGCTGCCTGGTCATGATCCTCTCCTTCTTCCAGCCCATCATGGCTCTGCTACGCTGTGGACCACAGCATCCACTGTAGGTGCCCGTGTGTATAACTCAGCAAGTCCTAAAATGTAAATAACAAAAATGATGATTTGGCAGTGAAATCTTAGCACAACATAATCTGACCTGATACTACATTCATAACATGCGTTGGTCTATCCGACTAAAACAAAGTTCGAGATGACCTGCAGCTCATTTTTAACTGAAAGGCAACCAACAACCAGCACAACTCTATTAGAAAGTACAATCAGAAACTGAACAACACAAACTGATTGTTATTCTCTTATCAGGAGATTTCTCTTCAACTGGTCACATGCTTTAAATGGATTTGTAATAAAAACTTTAGCTGGTAAGTTTTGATAAAAATCCTTTTATGTCTTATGCTTTTATAAATCATACCACACTCACACTGGCTCTTTTGATGTTGTGCAGTGGCGGCCATTTTTACGGGTCTCAAGTTGTTTGACAGGACCTTGGACCAATGGCTAATGAAAGTGATGGGTGGTTTTGTCGGCTGGGAGGTTTTGTTCTACGTCCTCTTGGATGGCCATTTTAAATGGAAGACGAACAATGAAGGTAAAAAAACAAAAAACAAAAACGTAATCATTATAGTAAATGTCATTATTCATGTTAGAGTCGGGGCTATTTTACTTCTTTAACCTAGGTTGAAGTTAAAATAAATAACCTCATTGTGAATGTCGTGTTGACTTCGCACTTCGGTTTTTAAGTTTTATTTCAAGGGGCGAAACGAAAAACCCAATGTTTTGTCAACGCAGAGGGCTATATGACGGTTTTGGTCTGGTTAGTTTTAGAAATTTTAACAGAAGGTTAATGGAAGGAGGTAGCCTGTAAACACAGGTATGAGAGTGCTGAGCACAAGGGCAGCTGCTTCAGGAAAAAAGCAATCTAAACAGTCAGGTAGTGCGTGGGGAGAAAGAGACAGAGTCTGAGTCTGAAGAGGGAAGCCACACACACAGAAGCAGAAGACACAAGAAACAACAAATTCACAGAAACCAAACAGGGAGGGAAAACAAACTGAGTTGTGACAGACTGGCCATTGCGGCGATGAATCAGGTGTTTTTCTTCCTCATTACACAATGTGGGAAAAATCTGATTGTCTTTTGTAGCAATTGTAATTTTTGTCTTTTTTCTGGCTCACAGATACATTGGATTCAAAAATGGTAAGACAAAAAAAAAAGGTTTGAGTTAAAATGACATTAAAAGTACTATCTACAAAATCAAATACTTATTCCAACAACATAGGACTGAATTCTAATGTAAACTGGATGTTTTTGTCAGATAAGCGTTGATGTCCTTCTGATGGCTCTGTTCCTCCTGGGAAACATTTCCTTTCTGGTGGCACTTTTGGTGGGAATCGGGACATCTTAAGAAGATGAAAGCGCAACAACAGCCTTAAGCATTTTACACACACACCTTTTGTTGATAGATTTGTTTCAGACATCTAATGCAAACAGTTGTGCCCTATAAACATAATATTTTTACATGTATATATATATTTGTATGTATCCATGATGGCATCTACCATGTACTTCCTCAATGTGCTGTCAATATGTAGAGAAATATGCTCTTTTATTTCCCCACAACACTGACAAATGATAAATGACAAGTAGTAGCTAAACAGTCAGTACAGAGTACTGCAGAAAAATTAACTCAGCTCTGATGGCGATAGAGGAAGTAACTGGTTAGAAATAGATTCTGATACAGACGCTTCTTGTAGCTCCAGGACTGGGACCAAGTAATAACAAATGGCAACAAGCCTCCAGGGAGTTTGACTGCAACATAAAAAACAATTCATGATGAGGAATCTTTGCTGAAGGGAGTATTTCCCGTGAGGGTGCAAACATGGAAACACTTTTCCATTTGTTAGTGTCATCGGGTCTGAAGGGACCAGAGAGGTGTGTTGTCTATAGTTTCTCTGAGACCAGTCAGTTAATCTATTAATCAGCTGGTAGAGACTACTCAGCACACCTTACAGGGTCTAAAGACTCCTGATGCATCCACATAGATCTAGATGCCAGCTAAAACGCTACTGTAAAAATTGCAACAAAGTAAAAGTTAGTCTTATCAAGTTGTGTATATAGACGTCTCTTGCCTCACAAACACACAAACAGACCGCCCCCACCGCATTTCCTCCCCCAAGTCATCTGAATATTATACCATATAATCCCTTTAGCTCTGTCCGTCATCTTCATAGAAAAATAACATTGACTGTGAATTTGACAATCTGGTACTGTTTTCAATTAACCTAAGGCCAAAATAAATGTCATATATCTATACTATGGTTTTATTGGTGGTTATCTAATGCTACTGAATCAGGGTTATTTATGAGCAATGTGTGCCAGTGCAACACGTCCTCCCTTAAATCCAGTGTGGCTCTTACTTCCTAAGACGTGAAATGCTTTTTGTTTTGTTTTGTTTGATTTTTTTTTTTTTTTTTTTTTTTTTTTCAAAATTCAATTTAAAAAAAAAGAAGATTGCAGCAAAGTTTGTTTATGCAGCAACCAAGGATGCTGATACCGCTTCAGTAATATAATCTCTCATGCAGGTCCATGTTGCTACAGCACAGCATTTAAAACGCAAACAATAAAACTTATTAACCACAATATTATACTTCTTGAATCATGAATTTATTACAACAATACATATTTATTTAATATTTACATTGAATGCGTTTAAAAAAAATACCTAATAGCCATGATAGGTAAATTAGTTAGCGTGTGTGTGCATTCTCTCAGCTGCTCCAGGTGAGTCTGAACCCTGAGGGCAGGGAGGCGTACTGGGCTTGGAAAACGACGTAAACGTGATGGGAGGTGGCCGTGAATGGAGCAATGTTGGTTTCCTGAGGATAAAAAAAATCAGAGAGGAAAAAAGATTCAGCTGCAGAGTCACTGTATGCAGCACACTGTATCTCAAATATATCACACCAATACTCTCTAACAGTCAGGAGCGTGTTAGAAATACTACATGAATAGGTCATTTTTTGGCAGATGCACACACTACATCAGAGAAGTATTTTCTGCTTCAAGTCAAGCCTCACAAAGCATATTCTCATCATATTAACATATTTAATAGGAAGATTTATGTCAGGCTACTACTGACCCACTGTCATTAGGGTACTGTGTGTTAAATGGCTGTACTTACCACATCTTTCCATATTAAAGTTACCTAAATTAAAGCCAGGCTGAGGCTTTAATGCAGTGCCTATTACCGCAATAGGAAGAGTAGTATGCTGCCAACAGACTCATAATATCCTGTGCGTCGGTCTCGCTCACTGTGGTAGCAGCTTCTTACAAGTCTCAAATGCCTCAACATGAGCAGCTACACTACAGCTGAAGAAGTGACTGCCCTGGCAGGTTACGTACCGCTCCACAGTAGGGTCCAACAGGCCGCGAGGAGGTGTCTGGGCCGTCATACAGCTTCAGGAAGTTGTTCTGGCAATCTCCAGGATCATCAATACTGATCTGAGCAAATGTGACGGTCACCACACGACCTCTGGGCGCCATAATGCCCCATTCACAGTGCGTGTTGTTGGGATAAGTGCTCGGGAAGTCGGGACTTGCAAATGAGCCGTGGTCTCCGTACAGCGTGCCGCCACAATCTAGCACACAAACATGTGGCACAAAGATGCTTCAGCCAAAGGATTCATTTGGTAAGAAAACAGGAAGACATAAGCCAACCCCAAAGCTTTGCAGTGTTCCTCTTCTCTGTTCTACAATCGCACGGACACAACTCACACATTTTAAGTTCTGGTTGTCAAAACATAGAGGCAAAGTCAGCGTTAGTGTTAAGGGGTCTACTGGACATGCTCAAGGACCTGGGGAATCATAGAGTTCAAGTGATATTAGCGGGCTGGTGTCTTCAGATTTAGATGTAGATGCATAGATAAAATACATTTACAGTATAATGATAAACTTGTGGTTTTTGGAATTCAAAACATGTCTGCTGTAGCAAGTATTGGTGCCTTAGCGTATCGTGGGAAAAGCAATCCTTAAAAGCAGTTTTCTGACATCAGGAGTTGTCTCCAGAAAGATTTAGATAACTAACTAATGCACAGAAAAACCTAAAGAAATGGGAAATTTTCTAACTGAGAGACAATAAACTGTGAAAGATGATGTGGTTTAACCCAGATTTAGCAACTTCTAATGGAATAGGCATGAACATTAAGGAACCTGAAACGTCAGCTAAATGGATGGATGGTTTGTATAATGAGATCAGCTCTGACCGTGAGGGGAGGACGTCCACGTGGCCTCAAAGCCGTCTCTGGCGTGGGAGAAGTCACTCTTGAAGCGGAGGTAGAGCTGGTTGGATTTAGGGAAGATGGGATTCGGCAGCGTGCTGCCACAAAGCTGGATTATGAGTGGTGAGCTTCCTGTGCTGCCATTACGGATCTGACAGAAAAGGCCAGGAGTTGTGATTTACTGAGCCGCCAACACGCCACAGAGAGGTCACAGATCACGCACCTTTTTTCTTAATATTACTGATAATTTTAAGTAACATGTTTAATCGGGTGACCATGCTGTTGAGTTGATGAAATATAAAGCGAGGAAACGACATACGAGTTAAACGATGAGTATTGTCAGTAATGTGGTTGTCTCTGCCAGTGTGCTGGCTTTTTTACCTCCAAGTAGTCAAATTGACATTGGGAGTGGCTTTCCAGGTCAAACCCGTCAAAGAAGAAGGAGATGGAGTTGTTCTGTGGGGCTCTCAGTATTATGGTGCAGTCGATGTTGTTGGGGTAGGTGTCGGGCCAGCCTGGACTCCTCAGGTAGCCGAACTCCTGATCGTAGGTTCGGCTGCAGCCTGGAAACACCAACCACCACAGTCAGAGCACTCCGCCAAGCCTTTCAACGTACTGATTTACTCAATTTAATAATGAAAGTACAACATCATTTTATTATAGTTCTCCTCCATTAAGGGGGACGTTTTTGTTTCTGCTTGTCGTCTCGGCCCAGATTTAGTAATAACATACCAGCAATCTGATAAGTAAAGCTCAGGCCATTTCCTTGCATGAAGGTGTCAGATCTGAAGTACATGAGCATCGTTCTGCCATAGCTGTAGAAGTCTGGTGGGTGAACATCTGATGCACAGAACCTGTGGGACTGCCCATAGTCTCCCTGGAAACAGAGGAACCACAGGAGGATGTGATTCTGGCAT